>NC_081148.1:22409024-23794024 GCF_958295425.1 Solea solea
CAAGCATTCCCTTTTTGTTGTCTCCGAGCGAGATTGGGAAGGGGGCCATATCTTTCAGCTTTCTAAACCTCCCAACCCCCCATACCACTCCAACACTCCCCCCATTGCAACACACACCACCACCGCCTCCCCCCCCCAACGCCTTGCCTGGAGCTTGTGCCCCAGAGGGCTCAGCACAGTGACACCCCTAGCCGGTGGCCACCTCTGCCCCCGACAAGAACTTGGCTGGAGTGGTCAGTGCCCCCGAAGACCCCCAGAGAAAATGCAAAATACGGTATCCGGGAGCCCAAAAATCGTGGCGCTGTAGGCCTCCGCGCATACGTGCACCCACTCTGGGCAGCCTGCCTCTTTATTGCCTGCCTCTCATTTGAGAGGATGGAGCCTGGCTGCCAAGTTTTGACACCACCACATATGGCCTCCTCCATCAATCGGACTAATCAAGCATCAAGGGGAGGCAGGACCGGCTTAATTGCCAGCCAGATATAGCCCGCTCTCACTTGACGTGCAACCTGAAATAGAAACAGGTCTGAGGAGACGTGACAGAAGATAAATGAACGCGGCCATTGTTCTAATAATTATATCAAAATGCACTTCTTCTTCTTCTTCTTTACGCGCGGCACGTTTTACGTACGCCGTTAAGCGGAGCTACAGTTGTTTAATTAGACGACTGTCCTTGTCCCAGTATATGAACCCTAACAGGGAAGCCATTTATTGGATGAAGTGTGTTTGCCACCGCTACGCTAGGTGGCTCTATGCCCGCTTTTCTTTTTGTTAGGGTTACGCGGTTTCAGGTTTAGCTGGTGGCTAGTTGTTAGCATGTCGAGCGCCATTCCAAGTCCATCCATGAACTATATAAGAATATTTGGGGGGTTTTTATCAGCCGAGAAAATGTATGTTTTTCTCACTGTTGTCTTTAAAAGTGCGACGCGGGAACTGTGGAATATCGACAAGTTCATGTCCCACTGAATGTGTACATGCAGTTGTCGACTCTCAGTCGTCATAATATGGCCGTGTTTATCCAACTTTAAGCAAAATTCGAAAAGAAAATGAGATTTTTTTGCCAATGCCGTGCACGCGCGCCGACTTATTCTTAATATTCTCCGCGCATACTCTGCACAGAAATGGCAGATAATGCAATCGACGCTCTTGTTTCGACACAACAAACCCACACTATTGCAAATATTGCCTTAATATAGCATCATCCTCTCATTAAAATGTGGATTATGTTCACATTTGTAAATTTTTCGGTACCTCAGGTTAGAGAAGTGTACAGTAAGTTGTGAGGGATTCTCTTCTCTTTTTTTTTTTCCCATGCAGGCTGCAGTGCTCTGCTCCTCCAGAGCCCTTGAGGCGTTCTGTCTGCCTCTGCTTGCCTCTCTCAACTTCCTGTTTCCCCCACACCCCCCCACCCCCCCCCCCCCACTGGGGGGTAGCAGCCACGGAATAACTTAGCACATGGAATGAGGAGGCGAGATCAACAGTGGCGATCCATTCATCTCGAGTTTCTCCTGTCACTCTCTCTTTTCCGTTTGTAAACACTGAGGGTCTGTGGTCAGAATGCCCTTTTGTCCACTGTGTTTTCCTGCGTCCCTGCTCTTATTCACTTCAAAGGTAACAAGTGACAGATGTCTGTCTTCTCCGCGGTCTTAACCGCCGCGGCTCCTCCGATAGCATCTGGGCTGAATGTCAAACTGTGAATCCTCCCTGAGAATATGCACTGTGGTTATGCCAGGCTCATTGTTATTAATGTCAGGGACACTGCCTACAGAAGTATTTAAGATACTCCCTGTAGTTCACAGCGGGGTGAGCGTCGTGTGGCGGGTGGGGGGCGGCGCGCTGAGTGGAGCGGGGGCATGTATGTAAAAATGATGGACAACGATTATCAGAAAAAATATATTAAATTAGAGAAATGACAACAAAGGACAAAGTAAATGGATGAACGCTTCAATTAGATCCATAACAATATTTCCTGGTGGGCGTGCCGCTTCCAATATATCTGACTCTGCATGAATCAATTTAGCCACAGGAGATGATTAAAAACCGAAATATATAATGTAATGTGTTCTCGTGGAAGTTTAAAAAAGGACTAAAAATAAAGGAAAGTGGCAAAGGTGGCGGCGTTTTGAGCTGGTAATCACAGCACGGTGCTGTGTTTGTTTAACTTTGTCATCTCCATCGCTGCCTGCCTGCTCTTGGTATTTACATGTTTAATTGAGAAGTGTGCTGCCGGTTTCTTCATGCCCATCTGCTGAGTCCCTTCCTCTTATCAGACTCATTCCTCAAACTGACAGCTCTCCCTCTCTGCATATCTCTCTTTCACTCCCCGTGCCACTTCACTACTAACTCCTCTCCCCCTCCTCTCCCCCCTCCCCTCCTCTGCTGCCCCTCTTCAAACTGTCACGGACAAATATGAGTAATGACAATGCATTTTGCCTCAAATCAAACCAATAAATTGAAATACGCACCGGCAGCCTCACAAGAAAAGCCCTGTTACCGGGAGTGGAGCGCAGGAAACTCTGATGTGTGGGCCAGGTTTTTGTTTGTTTTTGTTTGGGTGTTTTTCTTCGCTCCCTCTCTCTCTCTCTCTCTCTCTGCCCCCTTTTTACCGCACGTCTAAATCACCGCCTGTCAGACGCAACATGTGTGTCATTGTATCCCCATCAGCGTGTTTCATTGTACACACTACCACCTCTGAAGAGCTGCCTCTTATCAGTCGAGTGTCAGAGAGCCCCCAGCACCGCCGCCTCCCTCCCCGCTGCCTTTCTAAATGCTTTTCTATTAAGAGCAGTGTTGTGTCCCTCTGATAGCGGCAGCTTCTCCACTTCATCATTCATAATCCCAATGGGCATCAATGGACTCCTCAGCCTTGCCATCCACACCAAAGGCTTTGTCGTTCGGCGCAAATGAAAACAACCTAAATGAGAGGCGGAATCTGAGGAGTTCTCTAATATCCCATTCACACTGGTCAAAAAAAAAAGCTTTTTAACTCGGGTTTAAACAGGGTTTTTTGACCAGTGGGAATGAGTTTAATGGGCATTTACTCCCGAGTCTTTATTGGCTGAGTTTGTGGGGACGCAATGGGGTTTATACGTGCTAATTTCTTCTGTTTTCCACTTTCTTGCAGCGACGCAAATTTTCCTGCGTCATTTTCTGGTGCCTTCACTTTTTACAACTTAGTACTTTAGTTTTCATCTTTCAGATCATATGGAAGGAGGAATATTGTATAAGAAACACAATAGTAACCAACCACGACATTGTTACTGAACTTCAAGGTGTTGTTTCTGGCACGTTTGTGACGTCACAGAGGAAAGGAATAAAACAACGCAGCACAGTCAATTCACCCAATTCACAAATCCTGCGTTTAACCACTCATTTTAGTGTGAACAAGGCTTAAAATGGCTCAACAGGCCTGAGTGCTCCAGTCATGAGAAGTGAAACCTAAAAAAACCAGGTTTAAACAGGGTTTTTTGACCAGTGGGAATGTGTTTAATGTGCATTTATTGACTCGTGCTACAATCAGCGTTGGTAGCTCTGGACTTTATCGGTGCTAATTTCTTCTTTGCTTTGTCATTTTCTGGTGCGATGCTCAGTGTTTGTAGCAAACCTTACATTTTACAACTTAATACTTTATTTTTCATCATTCGGATCATTTCAAAAGAGGAAGAAACGAAATAGCCCGACATTGTTACTTAACGTCATGATGTTGTTTTCCAACTCTGCCGTCACAGAGGAAAAAGAATAAAACACCGCAGCACAGGCAATTCACCCAATTCACAAATCCTGGCTATAACCACTAATTTTCGTGTGAACGAGGCTTAAAAAAGCAAAAGGAAATGGCCTCACTAGGCCTGAGCGCTCCACTCGCGAGGAGTCCAACCTCACATGCAATTTTCTTCTGCTTTAATTCTTTCTGGATGGCATAAAAAAAACATGTGGAAGGTATTTTGCAAGTGTTAAGTGCTAAGTCACCTTGGCATTTAAGTGCTTTGTCTTTTGACTGCTGGTTTATTTTACTTCTTTTTTTTTTTTTAGCTAATGCATGGTGTGACCGAGTGAGGAGGGAGGGGGTGGGAAAAAAGAAAGAAAAAAAAACTATAATCCCAGTGGAAAACAAGTGCTGTGCAAATCAAGGAATGAGAGCCATGTGAGGAAACAAGCATGAAAAGATACCCACTTGTCTACATCACAGCCACGACATATAGGATAACTTTCACCCGCTCCAAAAGTCTAAAATGATGTTCCCGCCCTTCACAGCATGCAGAAGTCCCGCTGGGGAACTCAATGTGATCAGCAGCATCCCCACCACGTCTCCTCATTATTGAGTAAATAGGTTTGGGCATGTCCTCAGTAAACAAAGCCAAGACTGACAGTTAAGGGAGTGAGAGGAGTGGGAGGCAGCCTCGTTCCCAATTAGAGTCGCCTCAGGCAAAACTTTAAAGAGGAGATCAATCCTACAGATCGCTAAACTGATCCTGTCACAGGCTGGGGATATTTAAACCGCGGCGTAGAGCAGAGAGCGGTGCAGGGCCAGTTCTCAGTACAGTTTGACTGTGTGTGCTAATGACTTGGGGGTAGGCTCTCTCACCAGGACACACACCCCACAGCGAGGCGGCCGTGATTGACGGGTGAAATCGGACCTCAGCTGCACTTCTCGGCACTGTAGGGGCCAGATGGGGGGAAATAGTGATTTGCGTTTTTTAGTATGCAGCTCCCGCACTTACGGATATTCCCTAATTGTCTCCCTTACTTACCTGTGAGGCTGTTTCCCATCACAGATGCAGAGTACATTTCAAATTAACCCAAGCTGTTTTGATTTTTTTTTTCCTCTCTCAGTCTCGGCACCTTTGAAGCGGACTTATTAAAATGTGCCAGTAGGGCTCACACCTGTCCGTCTGCACAAGGTAAACACAAGAGTTCCTGTGGATCTTTAAAAAAAAAGCAGCAAATTCATTGAAATCTAGAAACAACGCCTTCGTTTAAGTTAAATGTCTTGATTCAACCTTTACAAAGTCTTTTAATAATGTTTACCCATGGCGAGTAGAAATTGATTTATTGAAAATAACAGGGCACATTTATTTATTTTTAAACTAGTCCCTGTTAGAGGAACCAAGAAGTCATGGTTTATGTTAACCCTTAGTGCTCACGCGGCATGAATCTGTGCCGCAGGTGCACCTATGGTAATTTGCTCTTTATATGGTGTGTGTGTGTGTGTTTATAGGTCACCTATCCTGGCTTTAAAAAAATAGTTTTTAGTCATGATATAAAGTAGCCATAATTCATAAAAATGAGCCAAGTGAACTTTTGTGATGTATTTCCAAATTTCACAAATTCAATCCGATTTAAAAAAAAATGTAGTACTTTTTGTGATGTAAAAAAACAGCCAAAATGCTGTGTGTTCTAAGTCCCGACTCTTGTGTAATTAATGTGTTTATTTGTTGGTTTGTTCTCATTGAACTTATTTCACAGCGGCACTTAAAAAAAACACTTTATTGTACTAAAGCCGCAGCGGTGAATACGACACCTGAGCTGAATGGCACCGTCCTCCCAGAGCAGCAAGATACTGTGTCTTTGACTACAACTCCAACTCCCAGGCTCACACGGGTGTAGTGTGTTTGTGTGTGTGTGTGTGTAATGAGCTACCGCGCGCTCTGCTCTGTGCAACTGCAGTGCAACTGAACATTTAAATGAGCGAATGATGCATTATGTATATCACCGAGGTTCCTGTGCAGGAATTAATCATGATCATAAAAGCCAACGACCAAACAACATACTCAGGCCAGTGCTAAATTGTTGTGATCTAATGCAAAACAAATTCATTTTTCATGCCATTAGAGATAAAGAAAATCTTAAAAGGTTTGGTTTTGCTTGTCTGCATCTCTTATTGAGAGTCGTTCACTTTCAACTTTATTTGCGGATTATTGCAAATCCCCGGTACAAATCATATCATGAAATCATGTAGCTGGGACATTGGATGTGTTCTGCTAATGCTCAAGGAAGATCCCCTGAGGGAGCCATTGAGTGGGGGAGACGGGAGAGAGAAAGAGGGAGGAAAGGAAAGAAGGGAGAGAAAGCCAAGGAGAGAGGCGGAGGAGAGCGGGAGTTACAGGATGGTGAAAGGAGGGAAGGGCGGGAAAAGAAAAGACAGAGAGGAGGGGAGGGCGGCAGCAGTCAAGCTGCACTTTATCCTGACAGATCTCCTTTACACACTAATTTCCTTGTTAAAGAAGAGAAAATGGCACTCAATCCAGAGAAATCCTTTTCTCCTGGAGCAGGCCTGTCAGCTGAGGGATGAGTGGATACAAGCCGAGCTTTCCTCCTCAGGCGAGCTCCCCCTGGCACAGCAGCAGCAGCAGCAGCAGCAGCAGCAGCAGCAGCAGCAGCAAGGCTATACTGCTCACAGCTCTACTCTCTATCTATAGCCATAATTAATACGCCATTGGAATATAATGAACCATACCATGATACATGAATTTCAGCGGGCCCTGTCGACAGCACTCGTTTAACAGCTTTCTGGAAATCAAATGTAGTGAGAGTGAATTGATTTCTTGATCATGTCATCTCCATCACTAATGGCAGTCTAATCGTGTACAAACATTTCATGCTCACTTGCTGTTTGTAAACAGCCGCCGCACCCTCCACCCGCCTCCCGCCTCCCGCCTCCCGCCTGCCTGCCCGCCCTCCCCAATTCACAGTTACCAGCAGCAACAATAAGGCCACATCTCTCACCACAACATATTTATCACTGAATTTGTAATTCACCAAAGTGTATTAGCCTCGGATTTGAGAACGGAGGGAAGGGTGTGGGGGGGAGGTTGGGGGAGAAAAGCCTCTTTTATTTTAAGTCAGCGGTGTTAGCCGCTCAGTCTGGATGTTCTCATCTCCCAAGATTACTATTCGCGGGGTGTGTGTCAGGACTACTTTTCAGAAATCTCGGTAACAATTCAGATGGGATCGATAAGGAGTGACAGTTTATTCTAAGGCTTAGCACGGGCCAAGAAAAGAGCGACTGGAGCATCAAGTTTAGAGGAATGAATTTGTTTTGTATTTGATTTTTCCATTAAATTTATCACCACTTTAACTCTGCCTCTCTCTAACCCGGCCCCCCCCCTCCCTCCGCGTTCCCACCCGTCTCCTTCACACTCGTTCCCTCTCACTTTCTCCCCTCACTCTGTCACTCACGTCAACAACAAGGCTGTAAACGGCTGTCAGTTTCTCATCTGTGATTTCCATGTCTTCACTTTCATCCATTTTTGATTGCTTCTCACCCCTCTCTGCCTCTGATGCTTTTAGTGCTCATCTGTGACCTTGTGAGATGATGCTGGGTGGGGGGGGGGGGAATTATAAAAGTAAATTTTCGGGGCTGCGGAGTTGCCGCTGCCCTTTGTCACACTTCATCATATCTGCAGTGGACAGATAACCGTTGAGACACATTCTTCTTGCAAAACTTGCCTGATGCCGCTCTGGCATCAACATCATATGGTAAATCTATTACCACATTGTCAAGAAGAACCACTTGAGGCTTCCCACAGAGCGGCAGCAGCAGACAAAGTGGGAAATAGTAACAGTAACACCACCCCAAACACCCCCCCCCTCCACGGAAAGTACTCTCTGATTCCTTATTAAAGTGTTTTCAAAAAATTCTCCCTTTTTCCGGATTTAAGGGTCATCGAGGAAGCCAATCAGAGGGACAGGCCAGTCAAAAAGCCAGCGGCGTGAACAGGACAGGAACCATCTGATGAAATTCATCCATACTTCTCACTTATGATGACATGATTGATTTTCCCTCAGTGCTCAAATGTAGGATTGTCCTCCTACCTCCTCCTCCTCCTCCCCACCACCACCCCCCACGTCCACATCCACATCCACATCCACATCTCCTCCTCCATCCCGCCTCAATCTGCCCACCCACCCGCCAAGCCGGCAGCTAATGGATAAAGCCTCTGTCTGTCTCAGGCATGGCGGAGAGTTGACGAGTGGAAGAACAACTGCAGCGAATGAAGGGTGAAATCTGAGAGTGCAATTTTCCGTCTGTCAATCTCCCTTCAAGAGAACAAGTTGACCACCAATCAGTGGAGTCGATTCGGCGCTGGCGGTGGACGGGAGCGGACTGAGTGACAGCTTCATGTCACTACATTAACACGGCAATGAAAGACATAAAAAGGATTTTTTTTTTTTTCAAAACAGGCCCGGTCACTTATTCGATTTGTGGATGTGAGTTTGCGGGGGTTGGCGCGATCGGGACCTTCCTTTTTTTTCCCACAAATGAACAAACTGACAGGTTAATGCATAACATGGATCTATATAATTCATGGTTCTGGATTTGGGAGACTCCTATCATCCACTCGGTGCTTCAAAATACAACCAATTAAACTTTACTTAATTATTAAAGGTAGAAAGTGAGGGGAGAAACATGCCTTAAAAACTCCTGCTTGCAGTCAATTACGATGAAACTTTAATGAGCCTGGATAGAGAGCCATAAAAACTGATAGCCCCTCCGTCATGAATTATATATCCATATCGATTTTGTTTCTTTGCTATAAGAATTGCAGGTAATCGTATGTTACCACATGTAAAGTGCACTTCCCCGGCGAGGATAAATATTAACTATCAAATATATATGAGGTGTGTGTGCATTTATGACCAAGCTCATGTAGAAAATGAAGAGCAGAGATGTCGAGGCAAGGGCCATTGGGAATGGATGAAGGGTGCCATATCTGACAGTAAGAGAGACCCTTAGCGGCGCTGCCTTGATATGTTACCTAGTTAGCGTCACAGAGAGAGGAATAAATAGTTCTTTATTATTTGTGGTTGCCATCATGTCTCTCCTAATAGACAGGCTATACTGAGTTTAAACCACATTATCCTCTGCGAGACCATCGCAATTACTCTTGAGAGCCGGGTCTGATGTGTGGATAAGGCAGGTCGCCCATGTCTTAATGAACACAAACAATGTGAAATGGAGGAAGGAGCAGTGGGGGGAAAAGATAATGGCAGGGGAGGGCTTGTTTTAATAGAGACAGCACTAAGTTGTTTGCTATGATCTATGCCAAGTGCGAGGACGCTGAAAACCCCCAATGTTAGTTTGTGTGGACATGTTTTTTCATGATCCCATTACCCAATCAATCCACACCCTTTTTGTCCGGCGGTGTTTTGTAGCCGCTCGGCGAACAGCGTGGCACAAATCCCGTTTAGAGGATCTACCCGTTTGTGGACACGTGTGTGTGTGTGTGTCTTGCTGTCATTGTCCTGCCTTGTTGGACACTCACGGAGGTTAAAGGGCACCAAACTGGATCACCGTGACACCCAGCGTGAGCATTATCCCCGGCACAAATGGCTCAGCGCTGGGTTAATTGATAAACTGCCGCTCCACTTCATTAGCCAGACAGACCGGGCTTAACGAACGAACACAGAGAGAGTGTCACTCTGAATATGTTAATCATGACTGGCCATTATGGGGGCTCTTCCCTCTACCTTCTTGTCTCAATCTCTGCTAAACTACAAAGACGAGGGCGGAGGGAGGAGGGCGGCGGGGGGACGTCGACGACTCTCCTCAAACTCTGTGCACGCCTGTATCGAGCAAGGCTATTTATCAGTGACAATAGAGGACGGGGGACGGGGGGACGTGGGGGGGGGGGGGAGAAAAACACCAGGAGACAGACAGACGCAAGAGTGGTCCTTGGTGTTATTGAATATAAATATATAATAACCATGTAAAAAATGCATCATTTGGCCTTTTCACAAAGGCGGTTGTAATATAGCGCTAGGTGAGCACTGTACTTGACGTACACAGTGGAGGTGAGGGTGTCAGGGGAGAGCTCGCTGGAGCGAGAGGAGGTTTTATTGTTGCCCAGCCCTTCCGCTTAAGTGCACATGGCTGGGAGGAAGCCGGGACCTCCAGCTCTGACCTCTGCGCATGTATATTTAATAGGCCATCAGTTGGCCGGGGCAGCGCTCTGATCAGGATTCAGAGAGGGGCTTTGAACACCCCTGTGTATTCCTGAGCGTGCAGCCTCAAGCTGCTCTCCCCAGCTGTGTCAATCCGACAGCACTGTTACAGGCACCCAGACAAGGCGCTGGGCACTCCACTGCTACCGCCTAATGACTACAGAAAAAAGAGAAGACGAAGAAGAAGAAGAAGAGGAGGGAAAAAAGCCAAACAAACACAAAAACAATAACAGTTTGGCATCTACGGTGCTATGCTACCATCTAATGAGCGCTTTTAAAAGCTGAAATATTACAACCAGCTGATATTCTGTAGGGTGTGTGTGTGTGTGTGGGATGTGTTTGGATTACATCAGCTATACTATACAATGCTGTGTACCCCTTAATAATAACAAAAAGGCAATCTCACGGTGACTGCACTACACACGCCGGTAACGATTGCAGAAACAAGACGGCAAACAGAGAAGTGCCACTCGTGTGTCTTTTCCTTCTAACAAGGTATCACTGCACTTTGAATCACATCCTGTGTGTGTGCGCGAGTGTGTGTGTGTGTGTGTGTGTGTGAGGGCAGCTTAACGAGGGTGGTTCATTTGACAGGCAATTAGTTTGCGGAGCTGCTATTGACAGCCCCTGTGCTTGTGTTTGTTCAACAGCTCTGGGTGAGTTCCACGCTCCCTGGGCTACGTGACAAAGCACCTCCGACAGGGAGCTCCTGATCTCCACCGAGGCTCGGAGGCTCGCACTGTGGGGCTGAGGAGGGGGGGGGGGGTGGATATGTGACAGCCAAGCAGAGAGGAGAGAGAGTAGGGGGAGATATACAAAACCCACAAGGGTCTATTAGGGGGTTGTTGCAAGTTAATGTAGCTACAACACACTTTTTTGTGTGTTGTATTTTGAAAGGCCTGAGCAATGATTTTGTCATTTGTTGTTTGATTGCGGGGATAGCGCAGGGTAATCTTAGGAGACACCCGGGCTCTCACACTACATGCACACACATAAAAATGCAGAGAGAGAGGGAGTGTGTGCCATGTGTGTGTGTGTGAGGGGTGGGAGCGAGAGGGAGATGGAGGAGAGGGAAAAATATAACAAGATCCAAACACTCTTTTATCCTTGAAAATCCCATATTCTAATGCGAGGGCCCATCCCTCTTTTAGCCGCAACCGTTTCGTTTGTGGAGCTCCGAGCTCCGATCAATATCATTATTTTCACAGAGGATCGAAGCGCCTTCACCGAGTTAATGGGGGATTGAGGTGGTAAATGTTTACCCTCTCACTGTCAGCAGAGCAGTGGTCCATAGTGGGGCCCAGATGACAGCGCTGGCCCCACTGTGGACACACTGTGTGGAGATGTCCTGTGGGTAGACAGGCTGCATGGACTGTCAACCGCCTGCCATGCCCTAGATGGCCTAACATATCAGCCACTTGAGTTAGAGCAGCAGCACGGGCTGTGACTTGTGCCGGAGCTAACAGAAACAAGCCGGCCAGTGCTGGCAGCAGCGTTACAGCGCTGCTTGACATTGTTATTGTTGGCACGGGCAGACGCTGGAAATACATTGTGTTGTATTACGCTGACAGTGTACGTTGTAATGCAGATTTAATGTGCAACATTTCGACATTTAAACGTCTACAAATGACAGACGCTGATGTTATTTATCACATCGAGTGGTGTACTTGCATTTAGCCAAGACCTATTTATTGTGTAGAAATCCATACTTTAAAGTATGCTATACCTTGTATATACTGCTGTAACTTCCTACTTTATTGTGTGTATTTGTAAGTTATGGATCGCGACGACTCCACGTTGTGCTACGCCAAAGTGTCACTTACACAACTTTCTGTCAGCGCCGCAACTTGGACTGTTTAACTTCCAGTATCGATCGCAAACGCTTACATCGTCTGTTAGTAGTTGGCCCTGAGGGGCTTCAACATGGCCAAAAAGGGAAAAAGTCGCTTAAATTTCAGCATTGTGAGGGGACCGTGAGTTTTGGTGACTCGTGCAGACACTGACAGTCAAACAACATGAATTCCCATGATCCCGAAACTAGCTGCTTCGCCCTGCCTCTGATTTAGAGACCTCTAGCGGCGGCAATTAACACACTGTGTCTTTCAACACGACATTAATACAACATGCAAATAACATGCTGCTTTTGTCGATGCTAGCTGTCCTCGACTGTGCATCAGCTGTTCCGTCGTATTCTTTGAGAAATTAAGACTAATCTGCAGCTGGCGGCAGCAAATAAAATTCTCTCATATAGCAGCATATGCTAAATAGCTCTTTAAGCACGCAGATGCATTGCTGTAAAATACTTCTGTCTGCGTATCTGCATCTCCCAGATGGGTCCCAAGCTGTGCCAAACTGCATCTCATCAACCGCTATGAACTATGGCATCACATGACCACGGGAGATATGTGGAGTCCTATTCTGTCTCGCCTTGGCACAATGTGGTCAAGTGATGCATCATCAGGAAGAGCACACTTTGTCAAAATGGAGGTAACTAACCAAGAGAGGGGGAGAGAGGGAGAGAGAGGGAGGGAGGGAGTCTGTTCTGCTCAAAGTTCTGTTCAATAAACAGGAGAAAGAACAAGACTTTTGTCCGATTTTCTTTTCACTTTTTTTTTTCTCACTCTGGAAAAAGACTAATCAGCAGAGTTCGACTTGGTTTGGGTTCGCATGAGGGTGTGACAACGGGGGTAAGAGATTTCATGGGACGTTGCCCCATGATTCATTGAGTTATTGGTTTCCGCCCTATTTTAATCGCTGGCGGACCCGGGCCAAAAAATCTCAGAGGATTCCGGAGAGCTCTTTTCTCCACCATTCAGCAGAATGGAATTTGGGTCTGCAAGTGCCTCACGTCATTCGAGGCGTCCTTCACAGTTTCGGGGGCCCTAATTCAAACCACATGGAGGCCAGCGTCCGGTTACGGACCTCTGCAGGAGAAAAGAAAAAAAAAAGCGGAGGAGGCGGACACATTCCCATTGGCTGTTTGGGGATGGGAAACGGGGTGTCTTGATGGAAAAAGATAACAAACACATCTAAGTAGAAGTCACAACACAGCCAAAGCACACACACACGCAAAAATATACATACACATGTACATACACGGCGACATATACAAATACACACGCTGAGAAACGTACACTTATGGGCCTGCGAAAAAAAAGCCTGCTTGACATGATGGAAGAATGAGAAGCGGGCTGGGTAATATTGCTCCTATTCTTCATTGACAAGCATATATATTTTTGCTGTTCCCCACTGACTCTGCAGCGCTGAACTCCATTTATGAATTATCTGACATATTTCCTGCTATTTTTCTGACAGGAGTACTCAGAGGAAATTTCAAGGCACCTTTCTCCTGACAAGTAGAAATATCAATATTTGAATAAATTGCAGATTTGGATCTCCTCACATGGATGCTCTCCAGCAAGAGTGTGTGTGTGTGTGTGTGTGAGTTTGTATGAGTGAGTGAAGTGAATGGGAAGGGGTTTGTTTCATTCTGTTACCACGGTCTTATCCCCCTGAGCCCGCAGGCAGAAATCTGTATGCAGCATTTCATTAGGAGGGAGCTCGACTGAGTGACATGTGAAGCACACCTCGCCGTCGACCTGATGAAGTTTACTTCTCTCAAACGACAAAAAGCCACTTTGTAGACTAGCCCCGTTTTTTTTCTTCCCCCCACAGAGGAGGAGAGGCGGTGATGGCTGAGCACCAATAAAAGAATCATGAATGTTGTTTCACAGAATGACAGGCCTATCTGTACACAAATATGTCTCTTAGAGGGAAAAGAAATGTAAGCCTCACAGCTTTTTTACTCTCTCCTCTTTCCTTTTAGAGCAGATTTGACTCGATAGATGTGACAGTGCGCGCAAAATATGATCACCTAAATTCAGCGGGGGGGGGGGGGGGGGCCTTGTAGAAAAAAAACCCCAGCTGACATGAAGCACAAAAGGGAGCGTTCTTATCCGACAGAGGCGGCGAGTGTTTTGTGAGGAAAGTCACATTTCACCCAGTGAACTAAATAATTTACAAGCAAATACACCATTGTCCTACAACCTTGATAAATACGCCGTCTCTATCTAAGAGGTCAATGTCAAGCATCTATAACACTCAGCACTGTCTTCTTAAAGCTCCCGGTGTTACGTATGAGAGACTCCTGACTATCTGTCTCACTCTGTTTAGCTGCAGTAGCTGCCATGCTGTCTGCATGTCTGCCGCCGCCGCCGCTGATAGATCACTCTGCTGCCTACCTCTTCACCCCTGCCTCCTCCCCTCCACGCTGCCGTCATTTTCAGGGAGCCTGAGAAATGGCTCGGCCGTGTGAGGTTACTCAGGTACCAAAAAGAGGCCGTGACCCCCGTGACCCCGCCGCCCTGACCTCCCTGACCCCGAGTGTGGTACTTTCTCCCCTCCGCGGCGGAAAACAAAAAACAAATCTTATCATGCGCCTCCGCGACTCTAAGAGGGAAACAAATAAAGCCCTTATATCAATGCGGTGCTTTGACAATCATCTATCCACATGACCTGTGATTTCTCCGACAGGGTCTGCTTGACACTTACAACAGAGAGGTGACGGCGCGCCGGTTGTCCATCTCTCGCCTCGCCTGCCCTTATCTCCTCTCTTCTCCATCGCTTCCCTCACTCCTCCTTGTGTGCACAACTTAATAAGCAAGCAAGGGGTAGATTCCCATTATGGAAAGGCTGGAAAATGGCCCGGACATTTTCCCCTCCCATATCTGGGATCTCCATCTGGAGAAGGCACTCTCGCTCTCTCACTGCCCCCCTTGTCCAATCTGTGTGTGTGTGTGTGTGTGTGTGTGTGTGTGTGTGTGTGTGTTCTGGCGATCCCATACTGCAGTGATGGCTTTCACTCTCCACTGGCTACAATGAGATTGGCCCACCAGGTTGACTCTATTCGAATCGACAACCCATTTCAATAACGTAACAAAACAGAACTGAGTGGTGATGCTGAATAAAACATTTCTGAGCAGTGCCCAGGGAGCGAGATGGGCATCTCAAATTATCTAACTGTGTAAGACTTTGGAAGCGTTTTAGCAGATACGCGCGTTTGTCAAAGACGTAACATGGAATTAATCGCTTTAATATTGATTCGCGGACGACTTAGTAACATCTAATGGTGAGACTTCAGACTCCGACAGCGCTCGCACCCCTCCCTTTGCCCAGGTGTGTCAGGAAGCGACGGTGGCCTCGAGACATCGGAGACGATGCTGTTGTTCTGCTTGTACATTAAGCTTCCACTTCCACACGAGAGGTTAAACGTGTGCAGAAACATGGCGGCGCGAGGTGCAAAAGCAGAACATATAGAACACTTACGTGACATTGGAAGAATTTTTGTGCTATTTTTGTCCATCTGTTGCGCGGTTAAGGCTTATTTCCAGAACCCTGCGTATTTACACTTGAAGAAGAAGAGCAGCTATTTGTTTTACGTAGGATTTTGTGAAGCTTCTTTGCATTAACTTTTTATTTAATCTGGTCATGGGGCAGATATGTTTTATTCTAAACTTTTAAGAATGGCTATTGCATTGAGTTTCTATCGAGTGCACTAAGATAGTGTACAACTTGGTTAGGGTTGCTCCTCGCTGTTGTTTCTGTGTCACCGCTCCACCACGAGTTACTCATGACGAGCGTAGATGGTTAACAGAGTAATAAAGATTACACTGAGGTCAGCACAGTCACTAATCCCGCCGCATTATTAGTAAAAACAAAACCTCACAGCTTTACGCCGTCCACCTCATCACATCTGAGTGGCGATGCACGTGCAGCCGGGGTCCGAACATAATACGGTGTGATTTAAACCTTTGCGATGAGAAGAGAAAATAAATATGCTAAGAGCAGCAGGGGCGGACCGGGCCAAGCCTCTGCGGACCTATGTCATCACTCCCTCAAGTCTCGGCGGTGCTCCCCACCCCGAGCGAAAGGCTCAATGATTACGGAGGCTCAGCTTCCCTCTAAGAAAGCAAACCGGAGCTGCAGTCCAAACAAGGCCAAGTCAGCAGCGAGGGAGCACTGCTGCACCAGGCAGCTCGGGTTTACCGTCGCCTCCGACCTGGCTGGCCCCCGGGCTTGCATTAGTCCCCCAGACCAGGCTCTCTAGGACAAACAAACAACCACCACTTACACAGTCAGGGACGAGCAGTGAGGCAGGGAGAGCCGGTGCCACCAGCGCTGTGTGCAAGGGGAACCTGACCCAATTGGATTTGCTTTATCACCCCGTATAATGACTCCCAGACTGGCGTGTTCCAGTGGTAGAAAATAAAAGATTACAGAAAAGAAAAAAAATCTGCCTGCCTGCCATTCTGAGTTTGGCCCAAAATGGGCAGCTCCCCCCAAAAACAGATGGGGAGGCATCTCAAAAATGTTCTCTGCCTCTGGGGACATGTGGTTTTCCCCATCATTATATAACTGTAAACTCCTGGATGTCAGAGATTGGGGATAATAACTTTCAGATGTCGGCAGTCCAGGCCAAAGCTGGGACCTGCTGGATGGGAACGGTTATTTGGCAGAGCGGAGGAAGTCTGAGAGATTAAGACTAAGATGTGACGGGGAGAAAAGTGGATCTGGACGGGAGCTGAATGGGTCGCCTTATATTCTGTTGCGGCGTGTTCGTCGGCATCATCGCCGGGCCCTAATAATAACCGCGTGGGAGGGCGGAGGCCTGGCGTGCGTGTGTGTGTGTGTGTGTGTGTGTGTGTGTGAGCCTGAGACACAAATTAATATCAAAAACACAGGAAGTCGTGTCATTGAGTTAACGCAGGCGAAATCAAGCTAAAGTGCCCGGGCTTGATCCGCCACTTTAGCGTTTCATTTCAATTCGCGGACAGATTTGATATGACAGCTTTAGTGCTCCCCGTTGCCGTGCAGATGTGCCACTAATTCCGAAACAGACACACCTCCTTCAATAAATGAGTCCTTATAGAAGTGTCATCCCGTTAAACCATTTTTATTGGTTTGTCTCACATGGCGGCCGAGGATCATTGCTCACTGCGGACGTGGTCGCCGGTCGCTCGCCGGTGTGGTCAAGGCTCGGTCACTTAAACTCACAGTGCTCTAATGAAACGAAAGCATCGCCTCACACTTTTATATATTGCAGCTGCTGGTCACTGTGTGGTTTCAAAACACACACACACACAGAAGAAGATGGAGAAAAATCCTTTATTTTTCTTCCTCCTTCTTCTCCTTTTTTAATTTTTTTTCCCCTCCTTTTGCTTTAAAGTATCGACCGCAGTGCTGAACAAGCAGAGGAGTGTTTTTTATTGTAAATCAATACTGATCGATCTGCAGCCTGGGTGTTGAATATGGATCAATATCACACCAGGCTGTGGAGGAGATCTGATTTCAATTGGCAAAAGAAGCCCACAGCAGGTTTCCATCAAGCGGTAATTTAAGACATGGGAACATAAGTCAGATGGATTGATATAGACTAGCCAGGACCTTTCTTGCCACTGAACCAGCACAAGGAAATTTCTGTCATATATCATTAACGCAGTTGGGGCAGGCAGTAAAAAATAAAAAAGAGGAGGTGGGGGGGGGGGGCGGGGAACAGAGAGCCTCGGTGACCCTCGATGAAGAGCAATGGTCAAACATTGAATAAAACTCTAATATTAGCATGACTCCCGTGTTCTTTTTCCTCCAGAGTGAAAAAAGCCCCGACCAACATAAACATTGAAAAAACAGACGCTGAAGCTCCGCTGTCTACATGCACCACAGTGTGGTCATGTTCTGTGGAACTTCTGGAACTGATTATGCCGAGGTCAGCTCCACATTCGTACTGTAAAGCTGTTGTTAATTTACTGAACAAATGTCCCGGAGAAAAGTGCTGGAATATTTCTTTTCTTTTTCTTTTTTTTCTTTTTTTTATCACGGTTATCTTTATAAAACTCGCACGTTTGTTTAATGCAACGTCAAAAAAAACAACGTATATGTTAAACAATAATATAAAAAAAAAGGAGGTCACCTCCATCATTCATCACTTGTTTGTGATGCCACAACAGAGGGCCACTGTTCCAAATGACAGCATTGTAAAACAATAAAAACGGAGCTATAGTTAGAAATAACTTGTCACTTTTAATAAATGACACTGGTTCAGGGCTCTTTCTCTGGGGCTTCTCGTCCGATACATCCCGGGCACCCCTGGGGCCAACGGAGCAGCCAGCAGACCAGCTCGTTTCCCCGAGGTAACTGATGACCCTCTCCCCGAGTTCCTGCATCTTTGTCCTGTGACCTCACACCAGCGGGAGCAGCACCATGTCCGATGAAATCTTCAGACTGTGCTTCCCCGTCCTAATCTTGCCCGTGTCACACTACAAATTGCTACATTCAGAAAATGGAAATAGATTGAGGTAGAGGTGGAGGGGGGGGGAGGGACTTGACAGTAGTGGGGGGGGGGAAAAAAAAAAAGGGAAAGGGATGGGGAAGGGTGAGTGGAGGAGTGAGCATCGACAACCAGTCCCCTAAGAAAAATACTTGAGGAAGGAACGACTCGGGAGATCCCGACAAGGAATCACATCTCAGCGAACATATTGATCTGATTTACAAAACCTCCACTCTAATGCGAAACAAATGGCGTGGGCGTGAACTGGTACTTAACCATAAAACCCCAGCATTACTCCGTCTCCGATGAAATACCACATATATCCCTCACCAGGGCCTAATGTGCTGTTTTACGGCCAGATACGACTGAGGTTGACCCAACAGTTTGTTTGACAATTAGGGGAAACCTAATAAGGATTGAATGGGAGCGAGAACATGCCAAGAGAAAGAAAGGAGACCCTTTTTCAGAGTAGGGAAGGGAAGAGGAAAAAAAAAAACATACATCTGAGTGACCTGAATGTGATTCACAGAAATCAGGAGCTGTTTGACAAAGCTCTTGCGTCATCGTCGCTCCAGGAAACCAAACAGTGTCTTCAAAAAAAAAAAAAAGAAACGGGCTACAAAGTTTAATTATAAAAGAGAGCTGTTAAATATTTGACAAGAGACTGGCATGTTTTATTTACCTCAGATTTAATCTCAATAATGTAGTGTTTTATCCCTGCTTGCGCGTTGGCTCTGCGTGTGTGTGAGTGAAAATAGCTCTTTTTACGCAAAACATCGAAATAAATCACTGGCGTCGCCACATTTCAGTCACATTAACGCGAGAGTCGGCGAGGACGGAGCGGCTTTAACGACACAGATTTGATAACATTAGCTTACTTCTCTGTGGCATGTGTGTGTGTGTGTGTGTGTGTGTCAGTGTGTGTGTATACAAGGTCCAGTGTTGCTTTTGGCCCAGCATTCATCCCATCACCCCTGCTCTGGCCTTGTTTCTGTCAGCAGTGAACCAAGGGAGTAAAAGAGCAGGGGGGGGGAGAGAGAGAGGAAAGGAAGAGAAGGAAAGAGGGAAAGAGAAGGGGGGGAGGGGAGGGGAGGGGAGGAGGGGGTTGTCTCCATGGACAGATGGACTGCTCTTTCTCAACACATGTGGAACCATGTTTCGTCTTTCACTGCCGTCAAGCTGGAGCCGAATCCGTCGCTCTGTTGGCCCGCGCCACTCTTTCGTACTGCACACCTCTCTCTTTAGCATAGCACGCACACACACACACACACACACACACACACACACACACACATGCAGGAGTGTGCACGCGCGCAGAAACACACAAACATCTCTCCGTCTTCCTCTGCACACATGTTAAAGTCATCACCCCTGCTCAGCGCTAGTAAAACACAACACCCCCGGCTTCTCTGCTGTTGTCAAGTCTTGCCATTAGCTGATGCCACTGGGGAATCCTACCCCAGTGAGGTGGGTCTCCCCCGGGAGCGTCAGGCACCACGTTACGTTCAGCCGCCACTCATGTGAACCCAAACATGTGAGCATAATTTGGAAAATATCATTTATACTCGTGCGTCTTTGTGCGGCGTCCTGACATTTACAAACTGCGATAAAAACTGACACGAGGGAGGAGGGAATAGAAAAACAGGGCGAGAATAATTTGAGGTAATGTTTTGCTTAGTGAACAGTATTACCCAATCCTGGATGTTGGAGCAGTGGGAAGGAAGGTTTCTGGCTCTGGGGCTGCAGAGAGGGTCTGGGTTTCATTTTTCAGCAAGTGCAAGCCAACGGAGAGCTGCCAAGTACAGCTTTCGCTCTCAACACTTCCTGCTCTTCCTACTCTGGCTCGGGAGGAGACAGGCTTCACTCAAACATCATGTCGATTTAGGCAGGGGTGGCCAGTTTATTCTCCCCCCCCCCCAACACCACCCACCACCACAACCACCACCACCAATGCACGATTTCTCAATGGGCGTCAAAAGCTCAACATCTGTCACATGAATTACACCAAGCAGCCATAAGTTAAACACCACATTTGATAAATTGTTAAGCAACAAAAAATGTTCATGCATGAGTGAATGCACTGAAGGAGGCAAGGGGTGGGGGGGCGATGGGGGGGGGGGGACGTTTCCTATTCAAGTTACTATTTGGCTTCAAATTAATTGACTCACTTTAAAACACCCTGGAAAAACATAGCAGCGCAGGTCCCACAGCTCTATAATATACGTACAGGAACAAAAAAAAAAAGAAAAGAAGCAGTAACACCTGCAGCAATCAACTCTCAATCACAACAACAGTGGCCCCATCCACTGCATCATTTTCATTATGAATGGTGGGAGCACAATGCTAGATTAACACTACCTACTGAGTGCCATCTTAATTGCCTCTCTCTACAGATGCAGTGAAAACATGTCATTTAGGTGCTTCATAAACAGACTTCTCTTCACAGGTTATCAAGACGAGCGGCTCCCGTGGAAACACACACACACACACACACACACACACAGCCTCTCTCTTTCCCATGTGCTGATGTGCAATTAAAATGGTCTCAGAAATCCTCCCTGACAGTCCGGGGCTTAGCCAAAAATGTAAATGACATTAAAGGAGACAATGAATTTAATTTTGTTTAATGTCCCCTTTCACTGATTCTCATTTACATCACATTTCCACATAAAGGGCTGACCTTATAAATACTGGCATTTGTTCAGCTTTTGGAGGTAATCACGCTTTTGCAAAAACCAGATGGGAGCGCACAAATTTTCCGATTTGTTTCTTAGAAGGCCGGGGGAGCCACGAGTGTCTGTGTGTGAGTGTGTGTGTGTGTGTGTGGCGTTCTAAGGCGGCGAGCCCTTTTGTTTCTGGTAAACAACTTGACAACAAGTCAAGTGCACTCTGGGAAATGACCTCGTAGGTGTTCCACAAATGAACGATAACGCACGGTCGTTTGGAAAATACAGGCGCGCTAATGAGCGACACAACGGAAAGCTAAGCAAAATTTACATTAGGCCAAATTTTAATTGCATTAACACACGAACAGGTGCGGCGAGGCCTCCGCTTTTTTTTTTTTCTTTTTTTTTTATAAATGAGATAAATGAATAAAAGCCTCCCACAGCACAACCATGTGTGCTGACCAAAAAAATAAAGTAAGAGGAGGCGGGGGGGAGGAGGAGGAGGAGGAGGAGGAGGGAGAGAAAAAAAAACAAGTCAATGCCATGAATTATTCAGTGGCTGGGCTGCACTCCAAAAGGTCAGCGCTCTTTGACCTTTGTGACAGGAAGTGAAAGGGAGCGGCCGCGGCGGCCGGAATAAACGGAGCTGACACGTTTAGATCCGCTCGGAAAATTGACACAACGCGTTACAAGTGTATCAACATATGCGTTAAATTCACAATTAAACCACATATATAAAACCACACTTGGGTAAATTGTGTCACCTTTGAACCCATTGAGTCATTTCAACAACACCGGGGGGGCGGGCGGGGGGGAGGAGGTGGGCCGTCTTATTACAAAATCCATGCGTGAGCCAGAACAATGTATCTAATCTTTCACACGAGAGGAGACAGAGTCAATATGCAAGAGAGCGGAGACAGATCGCAGACGCAGAGAGAGTCGTCAGAAATTGAGTTATGTTTGACTCTACACTACATGCACTGTAAATGGGTGGGAAAAAAAAATCCAACATCTAACATCTAATCAGATATCGGTACCTCATTACTAAAAGACTCAAATTACCAACTGAATAAACCTACACTCCCACTTACTTTAAGGCACCATTAAGTTATAAATGTGACATCTGTAGCACTGCTGGATTTACGAGGGAGAGGTGATTACACCGAGCTGCAAAAGTGCTGCGGTCATAGCGACGGAGCAGGAATTAGTCGCAAAAAAAGGCAGAAAAAAAAAATTACAGCTTCCATTTTATTTTAATGTGAGCAGCAACAGGCTGACGTTTTTATCAACTTAGATGCGGAGGGAGAAGAGGGGGAAAAACGGCAGCTATTGAACGCGATATTTCTTTCTTTCCTCTAAGTAAAATAGAATAAAACACACGTGAACATGAAGACATTGGAGTCAAAACATATATAAAAGCAAATGCAACACAAAATAGAGCTCTTTTTCGTCTTCCAAAATGAGCACATGAATAATTCAGGGACATCAAATGTAAGTGTTGAAATATTTAAAGACCAAGCAGTGCTGAAACTTTGTGACAGCTGCTGGGCCTATATCTAACCAACTTTCTCCCCCCTCTCTCCCTCTATCTCTCTTTTTATATAAAAAAAACAGAATCCTTCCTCTTTTTAAAAAAAAAAAAAAAATCTGAGTGAAAAATCTGTATCAGAACTCTGAGAGAAAATAGGGTAAACAGATGTCTGGCTTGACCGCAGGAAAATAGGACACATTTGGAATGATAAGTTTCCCAAACTCCGTTGGATATGCCAGATCCATGGGAACGCCAGTTAATGTCTCGCTAGATGCCAGCTAGCTGTGTGTGTGTGTGTGTGTGTGTGTGTGTGTGTGCGCTCTCCCCTCCTACCATCTGGGAAAATGTTACAGCGAATGAGCGCCATCAATGATTCACTCCCAAATCTGTTTCTTAAGGTTCCTCGACCACGATGCTACTGTTTCTCCAGGAAATGTGGCAGTGCTCGCCGGGCTGCCTTGCTTTTCTTTTTTTTTTCTCTCCCTCTCTCTCTCTCCTCCTCGTACTGTAATTGTAGACAGATGAGACATGGCTGATTCAACAATCAAACCTCTCCTCTAGGTTTATGTCACTCAACTATGTTCTACTCAATTGGAAATAATCAGTTTCTGCCAGCAGCAGCAGCAGCAGCAGCAGCAGCAGCAGCAGCAGCAGCAGCAGCACAGGTGCCTGTAATGATGTGCATGAGAAAATGACAGATGTAACAGGCACGGCTGTAAAACATGGAAGCTTTAACTAAGAGCTTGCCCATGTGCACGGCGGTCAAGTAATTGCTGTAAATATTCTTGGAGAAACTCTCTCTCATGGTAAAAAACAAAACTCTGCAACCTTTTCGCAGGCAGGCGCCCCCACTCAGCGGACTGGGAACCTGTGTGGGTCTGTTAGGGTGAGCTGACGGGGCTCATAGTTACGACATGGAGACAATGGGAGGGTCTAATGAGGAACATATGCTTTTGTGTTTCAACAGAGCCGCTCATTGTGCAAGGAAAGGGATACTCCACTCCTATTCAGACACATCACAATGAAAATCCGAGCCCTCCCTGAGCCAGTTGAGCTTACAATATCCATCCGCTCCTCTCGTCCCTGTTGTTTCGTCCTTTTTATTTTCCCACCCCTCTTCTCCTCTCTTCTTCTTCCACTTTAATTCTCAGTGCATTCAATTTTTTTTCCCTTCTCCCTTCTCTTATGTTACGTGTTTTTTGTCCGGCGAGATTGGAGAAGAATGGTGTGTGCGAAACTCTCCGAGCGGCGGAGGAGGCACAAAGCCCAAACATGAAAGCAGCGGAAGTGAGGGTTGAGTGTAGACATCTCAAGTTTGTGTCACTGTAAAACTAACAAACGGCACCTGGCGTGGCAGGAATTAAGAAATCCACTTGGCACTGGATTAGGGTTAAAAAAAAATAATAAATCTCGATTAAATGTCAAATAATTAAAGTTTTGAAAGTTGAGGACAAAGTTAATTGTGCACACTCACGTCTTAAAGTCGAAGGTGTGCACACAGTGAATTATCATCATTATTATTAAATTATTCCTGCACCAGATAACAGCTACTTTCCCTGCTACATGCTGCGACTGTGATAGCAGCAGCAGCAGCAACAATATACGAGCAGCATGCAAGCGTGTAAGGAGGTGTTTCATGCATGCATGTGTGTGTCAGTCTGTCTGCATGTCTCTGTGTGTGTGTGAGCGTGTGTATCTGCATGTGTGTGTGTGTGTGTGTGTGTGGGTTTGACTTCAGACAGCAGTAGCTCTGGTAATCCATCCAGGCTCCCGGGGCAGCCGGCTCCTACTTCCTGATGCATGAGAAGCCGCTGGAGTGGAGTGGCAGCAACAACTGCTCAGCCCTATTTGATTACTAATAAGAGAGTTGTCCCCTCTGTCAGATACCAGGCATTCTCCACTAAGCAAACAGTGATTCCGGCTAGTCAAACATTAGCATTGCTGTCTCCGCCGACTACGTGGTGAGAGTTACATTGAGATCGCGGCTCAAGCCAAACCCCCTGCCTTGCCCCTATATCCACCACACACACACACACACACACACACACACCTACATATATTCAGTCTGACCTGGTCATATAGTTTCACAGTGTGAGCGGGAGGAAAGAAACGTCGATGCCTGAAAGGAAACCATCCATTCTCCCTCTTTAAGGAAGCAATGAAGGCCCAATATAAATGTGGCAGATGTAAGTTTCCTGGAGGTTGCAGAACAAAACAGCAGACATAAAAATGTTTAGCCCCCCCCCACACACACACACACACACTCCCGCTTTCGCTAAAAGCGAAAAACTTTAACGGCACCTTCGCCTAGCTCGCTCGCAGCTAACTGGAGAGGAAGGAGGCGGGCGGGCAGGGGGGGGGGGAAGCAGTCGATGGAAAACAACTATTGACAGTGCGAGCATCACTCGTCGTAAACAAAGGCAGGAAGCCAGCCAAGAAAATGTGAAGTTGCCGAAGCTAATTAGGAGTATTCCCAGCATGAGCCTCCAGTGATGGAGCCACCTGTGACTGAACAAACCCTGTCCAGGTGGCGACCGCCCCTCGGTTGCACAGGTACCTGGGAACGACGCCCCTCAGCCACTCACACACACACACACTCATTCGACCCCAAGGTTCCCACACTGACTCTGTGGGGGATGCCCAAACTGAGGGGCGAGAGTTTCATCCCGCGCTCACAAACATGGAGGGGCCTACCTGTCGATGATCACAGGGTCTGACGGAGTCTCGTTCCTGTTTCCACAGCTTTTCTTGTCACAGCATCGGCTGCAGGAGAGAGAGAGAGAGAGAGGGAAACACAGGACAATCATGAGTGAGAATTATTTTAAATAAATAAAGAACATTGATGGAGTGGAGCCTTGGAGTGGTTTTTGATAACCGGGAAACAAAATTACCACGAGACTTCCTTCACTCAAAAAAAAAAAAAAAAAAAAAATCTCACCCATTTCCATTGATGCTGATGGCTGATAAAAACGCTGGAAAACAACATGTTGTGTTGTTTGGCTTAGCGTTGGAGGGGAGGGGAGTGGGGATTGGGCCAGGAGGCAGGGGAGTCACTTTTCACAGCTTCAGCTTTTGTTTACCTCTAATTGCCAAGCTGCTATTTCTGAGGGAGATGCAAGGTGCCACCCTCAACCAATATTTCTGCGGGGCATTTATCAATTATGGCCTCAAAAGCACTAATCTATCTTCCAGCACATGTTTCAACCATCTCCTGCCCCCCATATAGAGGCTGTGGCTGATTTCTCTCATTTCTTTGATTGGAACTTGAATGCAAAAAAAAATATATACATATATATGTATATATATATATATATATATATATAACCCCGCCCCCCCACCACCACCACCACAGCCTTTATGTGAAATGAAAACATATAAACACATGTGAGTGAGATGGATTTATGCCATATGGTACTGTCAGTCAAGCACACGCTTGTTAAAAACAGGTCTGATTTACATGACTCTCCAGCATAATAATAATAATAATAATAATAACAAGAATAATAATAATAAAAGATGTGTTTTATGGCTAAGGAGCTGCACAAAAAACACAGATAAGATTAAGTCATTATTCTTATTATAGCAGCTCTTATTGTGTATATCTACTTATAGTTCTTCACTCAAAAAAACACACACACTTCCTCTTGACTAAGGGAAAAAAAATATATTACCTCTAGAGCTCGAGCATATTCACCGTGTCACAAATAAGTGATGGATGCATGTATAAATTGAGCGTGAGTGATGAGTTTATGCATGGAGACGAGGAGGAGAAGAGGAGGACAAATCATTCTCAGCTCTCTCTCTCTCTCTCTCTCTCTGTCTCTCTCTGTCTCTCTCATGCTTGCACTTGCAGCCACAGTGACTTGAACAATGCAACCGGTGCAACAAAGGAGAGGTTAACCGACAGTATCCGAATTCAATGTTCAACAAAGCTTCATGCTGAGCTCCACAATAACAACAAAAGGCGTTTCCCTCCACCACCACCACCACCCCCTTTTCTTTTTTTAGTATCAATGACACCGCTGAATGGCAAGAGGCAATATGAGAGGTTGAGATTTATGTGGTTAAATGACGCTAAAAGGCCCCGCTGATCATTGTTGACAGGTGGGATCAGCCCGAGAAGTGCATGACTTCTCTGTGCTGTGAGGAAGAGGAGGAGGAGGAGGAGAAGAAGAAGGCAAAAGAGAGAAGAAGTGATACATGGCGTTGGAGTGTCTGTGTGCGCATAACTTAGCAGGCAGCACATTGTACGTGGCAGCTGCAAGTGATGACACACAGCTCTTCAAATGTATGAAAATAAATAAGGAAAACCATAAGTTATGTAGCGTGTCACTGGCTGTTTATTATACATGTGCAGCGTGTGTGTGTGTGTGTGTGTGTGTGTGTCCTCTCCCCTCCTCTCTCACTGGAGGAGACAGTCAGTTCATTCTCACTGTCACATTCATGTTCATATCAAAGTTGAATCACAGCATATCAAAAGTTGGCCATGACAGCCATGCTCAGTGTGTGTGTGTGTGTGTGTGTGTAGTCTGGATTACTGCATCATGTCATTTTCTGCCAGAAATAATCACAGGAAAATAAACAGCCATGATGACTAAATAAATAAATAAATAAATAACAGTAGTAGTAGTAGTAGTAGTAGTAGTAGTGGAAGTGGTATAATGGAATTTACCTGCACATGATTTCGTGGGTGAGGAGAACTCTGCACATTTCTGGATTCTTGTCCTGGCCCTCATAGATTATGGCCTTTTGAGAAGAAGAGAGATTTGTGGGATTAAAAGTGAGTAAACACGTGTTTAAAATCACAAATAATCACAGCAGCTGCTGCTGAAAACTCACCAAAGATAAATCACACAAGCACAACATCACAACACTGGCAGTATCACTTCACTTAAAGTGTCAGCAGAAATCCCAACAATATTGATATTTATTGCCATTATTTTTGTTTTAAATAATAATGATAATAATAATACAAATCAGTATACATTATTATAAATTGTATTTTTTTTTCCTCTTCCCCTTTTTATTAATCTGCATAATATCCTGTGGCTCAGTGAGACACACAGAGAAAAGAGGGATTTTCATAAGGAGAGATCCAATAGAAGTGTCATCAATATGCTTATAATCTGGGGATATTTGGGGGAAAGTGTTAATGGGCAATCTGTTGTTTATTTTGAGCCGCTAACAATGATCTTTCTGTGGATAAAAAGCGGTGTCTGGCGGTACGGTTGAGTAATTTTTGAGCATTGGCTGAAACAGATGGCGTGGAGCTATCAGTTCTGCCGCTCTTCCCTTCCCTCGATCCCTCCCTCCCTCCTCTCCTCTCCTCTCCTCTCTCCTCTCCTCTCCTCTCCTTCCCTTCCCCTCTCCTTTCCTTCTTCCTTCTTCTTCATCCCATTTCTAAGGATTTACTCTTGACTCCCTCGCATACACTCAACCGGCACCAATTGCAAAGGAAAATACAGGCGGAATAATAACAATAATAATAGTAATAAATAATAATAATTATTATTATTATTTAGAAAGATGTAGCAAATTGTGATTTTACAGCCTTAAATACATGATAAAATTACACAATTTTTAAGGCGAATATGAAAGAGTGACACATGTGAACCAGGTCACTTTCTCTTCTCTTCTCTGATTTGTTTCCTAAAACACTTTATACTTGACCTCATGTGTGTATGTTTCTTTTTCTTTCTTTCTTTTTTTTCCTCCTTCCTTTTATATTTATTTATTTATTTATTCTGGGAGCCGAGCGATTATCTATATTGCTTTGATTTATGTGGCCATTTGCAGCTGTAGCAACAGAAATCCATAAATTGCTTGTTCTGCATCATTGACTCGGATCATTCGCGCAGGAATGTTTGTCTGTGACCGTGGCAGCCTTCACGGCTCTATTCAGTCAGGACACACGGATAATAACAATGATGATCATGTATAAGTATATATCTGATACATATTTTATATATTTAATAAAGAGGATGAAATAAAGCGTTAATCTCAATTTAATGTGACAAAACATACCATAAGGGCACGTCTGACTTTATTCCCTTTATAATAATAATAATAATAATAATAATAATGGTATTATTTACATCATTTAATAATAATTGCATTTATAACATTAAAATAAAATATGTTAATATTTAGATTTTAATCTACCTCTTTTGCTCATTATTCTTAAATAAAATCATCTCTGCATGCAGACACAAAAATCACCACGTGCACGTGCTGTTTTAAATTTGAAATCAGGTTTTAAAATTGACTTTGGAGCTGTCTCTTCTTATTATTACACCGCTAATTTGATTTTTGTTTATTATAATAATTATTATTATTTGTTTTATTGCAGTGCCACCGCTGCATGTTCACATGCATATTTATTTGTTGGAATTTCAAGATTTGTCACTTTGCACAATTGTAATTTCCTCTCGCATTTGTTTTTTTTTTATGTTTTTTTTTTTGCAGCATGCACGTGAGCACTGTGTGTGAGAGTGTGTGTAGATTTAAAAAGAGCAGCTTACCTGCTTCGTCATGGAATCGATTAACCGTATGTAAAGATCCTGTTCTGTTCTGACGCCTGGGGAGAAGAAGAAAAAAATAAATAATAACAAAACCAAAACACACACCAGTGAATTTTGAAGCACATTTTTTTACAAAAATAAAAACACTCTCAGCAAAAAAGTTCATCAGAACAAATGTATGTAAAATATAGATATTTATAGTAATTATTATTGTTATTATGGGGTGTTTTTAGTGGCGGTTTTGGACTCACCGTTGCTGTACAATAACTGTAGTTTGTAATGAATCCCATTGTTAGTTTTTTCACTGGTTGGCTCCTGGAGATAAATAAGAAAAAAGAAACAGTGTTTGTGGAAATTCATCCATCCATTCATTCATTCATTCATTTCACCACGTGTTCTTATATGTATGGGTGTGTGTGCGAAAAATAGTATAATAATAATTTTATGTGTGAGTGTGTAAGAGGGGAAACAGCTTGTCATGAAGGGAACGAGAGGGGGAAATCGATATGACACGTGACTGCTAATATTGATGCTTTCATTTTTATTTTATTTTTAAACCTACGAATAAAATCTTACTTTTTCCTTCTCCACAAAGTCCACAAACGCTGTCCTCTCGATCTCCACGGGCTGACCCTGTCTGTCATACAGCGCCAGCACGAAATGGAAAAAATTGGATTTTCTGAGGTTGGAAGGGGGCTGCTTTTCATAATGTGCCCGCGCCAAGCCGACACCACTGCGGGGAGAAAACAAGACACCATGTCGGTTACAGAACACCGGACACCACCGGAGCAGTGTGTGTGTGTGGCTCTGTCAGTGTGTGTTGGGGGGCGGGGGGGTAAATACACTACAGCAGGAGGATGGTGGTGATGATGAGGGTTCATGGGAAAAAAGATTTCTTGATTTGTCACAATAATGGCTAATCTGGTGTAATGAAAGAAGAGGGTGGCTGGGGGGGGTGGATAAAGCCGGAGGGGGGGCACTTTATTGGGAGATTGTAATTGATACAGGGCATTCAGGGGATTGAGGGGTCGATATGATGAAGGCAAGAAAAGGGGGGAAAAACAACAATCTAATGCGCTGATTTTTTGTTTGTTTTTTGTCTGGTTATTTTTTTTTTTTTACCTTTGCGCGGCTGTGTTTGCGTCCACCACCCCAGCTGTGTGCATCCAGGAGCGGACTGAGTTCAGTCCACCCAGCGGTTCCTCCTTCATCGTCGTCCCACCGCGCGGTATAGTTTCCTGAATCCCAAACATTTGAGCCTCCTGCGAAAAATTATTAGTGGTAGTGTGTTTGTGTGTGTTTGTGTTTGTATATGTGTGAGTGTGTGTGTTGTGGGGAGGGAAAAATAAAAAGGTCCAAGCGTCCGCGCGTGTATGCGTGTCTATGTATGTGCGCGCGTGTATGCGTGCGTGTTATTCTAAGTAAAAGTGTGTGTTATCCTTCAGGGTTTTTGTGTGTTTTTTGCTCTGCCCGAAAAGTCCCGGTCCACACACAGGTCTGCTCTTCCTCTTCAGTCCGTCCGATGTGAGCAATTCTCAAAGTGCTGCACTTAGTTAGAGCGCATGTATCCACACACTGGAAAAGTGAATTCAACTCTCTCTCTCTCTCTCTCTCTCTGTTTCTCTCTGTTTCTCTCTCTCTCTTTCTCGCTCTCTGTATGTGTGTTGCAATTGTTCCTCTTTCTTCTTCTTCTTTCTCGTTCTTGTCCTTTTTTTGTTGTTTCTTGTGAATCTTCACAGGGAAAATAAATCGATGGTTCTGGTGTGTTTTGGTGGCGGCGGCTGCTGCTCCTGATCCTGGCTCCTGCTCCTGCTGCTGCTGCTGCTCCTGCTGCTGATGCTGATGCTCTCAAAGTGCCCACATCCCTGAAGCACACGCGTCCAAAACCTTCAGGACTTCTTGTTGAATTAGAAGAAGAGGAGGAAAAAGGGAAGAAGGAGGAAAAAAAAGGAAAAAAACAAGTCAAACCCCTGCACTCCTGGAGAAAAAGGTGCTGCTACTATTACTGTTACTGCTGCTGAGGCTCAAGCTGCTGCTGCTGCTGCTGCTGCTTCTCCAGCACCACACAAGACAAACACGCGTGAAGGCTGATCACCAGTGGAGGTTTGTTGCTGGTACACAGGAGATGTGGAGAAGGGGCCCCGTTCGCGTCGCGCACGATGGATGGGAACATGCAAAACTAAGCCCTCTTTCCCCGAGGACTGAAATCTTTCCCGGGAGCCAAAACTCTAAACCCACGGGAGAGGCGCTGTCAGAGAGTGACGCGGCAAGGGGCGGGGCTTTGACCATATTTGGAGGTGTGACGGTTCCTGTGCAGGCGAGGCAGGCGGGGAGGCAGGCGCGCGGGCGCGCGGGAGGGGAGGCGCGCGGGCGCAAGGCAACCGGCAGCGGAGGCTCGAGCGAGCGCTTCAGTAGAACCAGACACGAGAAACGCTCCACTTTCTCCTCTTGCTTAGGCCATAAAATATGGTGAGTTTGAATTTTTTAAACCATACAAGGGAAGAAAAAAAATATGAATTTAAATATAAAATTATAATAAAATAAAATAAAAAAATATATATAATATGTGATTGAATTGAATTCGGCTGCACTAAGTATCTTATTATTATATTAGCTGGAAATTAAAAGTACTGTGCGTGTTATTCGATTAAATGTGTCATTATTAGTAATAATAGCATAAGTGGAGTGAGGTTGTTTGCATCTCTGCAGGCCATAAATCATATTCCAATCAAGTTTATAGAATATAATTCACACAAATGTAAATATTATTTTAACTCTAATTGAAATGACGCGTCTGATTTATGTGGATTTAATCCGCAACTTTCCCCCCCCATCGTTTTGTTGGAGATAAATTGACTTCCACTTGTTTTGTTTTTTGTTGCGTGCGCGTGGATCATCTCTTGATCCACGCGCCCTTCAAAGTCATGTTATGTTTCATTTACATCATCATCATCATCATCCTCACCATCATGACCCCTTTTATTATTTTTTTAAACAAAAAAATATCACGCCATTAAACAAACTTTGAGTCAGCTTGTGTGTGTGTTTATTTGTATTAGATTAACTAAATATAATAATGATAATAATAATAATAATAATATTCATAATAACAATAATAAATAACCAGAGACATCTTCATCATTTGATTAAAGAGCCGTGTCCTCTTTTTTCTCTTACATGTCCGAGTCTGTCCGAGCAGGCAATTCGGTTCATTAGTGGTGAAAAGGAGGAGAGGATGGAGGTAGAGAGGAGATGAGGAGATGAGGAGGTGGAGGAGGAGGAGGAGGTGGAGGGTGCGAGGAAGAGAGATGTGTGCTATATCCTGAGCAATCTATCTCGCTGGTGCTGAGGGTTAATAGCTGCTGCCAAAGATAAGTGAATTATAAGCTGTTGCTTTCACCTCGGCACCATCTATTGCCAAATTGCCCAGTCACAAAATAAGAGTGTTGATTATTTTTGAAACTTTTCTTTTCAAATTATACATTTTACACACATGTTTTTAAACAAGAGTAAACATGTAGCCTCCTGAAGGACATGCATGTTTCTGTCTGTCCTGCCGAGATGGCACAGAACTCTCACTCCTTCCCTTTATTTTACTTTATTCCTTTATTCCCTCTCTCTTTTTTCCCTTCTCCTCTCAGTGTTTTCAAGTCGCTTATTAGAACTTAACCCCTGATTACACGCACCGAGGCGATTTAAATCTGATTATCAAATTAGGGAGACTTTGGGAGACAAATCCGCTTAGATCTGATACTGTTGACTGGAGAGGGAAAATGGATCTGCACGCAGCCGTCACGTAGGTAACGATGCTGTCCTGAAAGGGAGTTTTAAACCGTATTTGACAACAAATGCAGCTGCCCCCGCTATTTCAGAAGATATTAAGAGGGAAAATGAATGCAAATCTGTGTGCAGGGGCCATCTGGACGTGGAGGGAGAGACACAGAGAGGCAGTGAGTGAGGGAGAGAGGGAGAGAGAGAGAGGGGAGTCAGCTGCTGCTGCTGCTGCTGCTGCTGATACTGATGCTGCTGCTGATGCTGATGCTGATGCACACACTGAATCCGTCTCAGCTCATTCTGTGGGATCATCTGCGCGCGTGGTGGGCTTTTCCAGCGTGGAAAATGCACCCTCTCTCTCTCTCTCTCTCTCTCTCTATCTCTCTCTCTCCATCACTGTGGGGTGAAGTGTTATAGCATTAAAAAAAAGAAAGAAAGAAAAATAGGTTAAATAAAGGTTTTAGTGGAGAATAATTGGAGTTACACTTTTTATTTTTTTGGGGGAAACAAGTGCATTAAATGACCAGTTGAGGCTGTTTCACAATAAGACTGGAAGATTTGGAGTCTTAACATTGACGCAAAAGTCCTGGAGACGCGTGTGCGCGCGCGTGTGACACCAAAATAAAACCAAATGTACACACACAGTTACTTTGGGTAAAAAAAAAAAAAAAGACCTCCCGTCTCGTCTTTGTGTGTGAGTGTGTGTGTGTGTGTTTGTGTGTCTCACTGTGTATGTGTGTGTGTGTGTGTGTGTGTGAATTTACGGGGCGAGGCCCTTCATGATCTCCTTACATTTGCATGTAAATGGCGACATCAGCCTGCGCGCGTGCCAGGGGCCAGCGGGCCTCCCAGATGTCAAGGCAAAGTCAATCAGATCCGGCCGCTGCCCAGCTGTCCATCCATGCACTTCTTTACACTCTCATTATCAGCGGCTCACCTGCATTGTGTCCTAATGGATTGATTGACGAAACAAAACAAAACAAAAAACTAAATAAATAAAAGGAAGAGGGTTATTGGGAGCCACAGCGAAGGAGTCTCTGCTTTAAAAAAAAATCATTCTTATCTTCTTCTTTCTTTTTCCCCCCTCCGATTAAATATTAATCAAATACGCCTACAGTTACGCGTCATTTCAAATTCCATATGGAACAAAACAGGCAGTCTGTGCCCACTTATTGTTTACAGCCACTCGAGCAGCTGCATTGTTTACTTCATGCCTTAAAAAACTTATAAAAAAATTATTTATTTATGTTAATGTGAGGGGGGAGGAAAAAAAATCTATTTGATTCTATAAGAGGTGTTTTTATTGTTTAACCTGTTCTCTTTTATTTAAAGGAGCCTCTTTTCAATAATATTAATAATAACAATACTAGTAATAATATTATTATTGTTATTATTATTATTTTATATGTTATAGTTTTTATATGCATTTGTACACGTTTGCACACTGCACTTTTAGTGTCCACTTTAATTAGACCATTTGCTTGTTTAAAAAGGGGGGAATTAGTTGATTGCAAAAATTAACTAATTCCAACTAAAGTAACACATAAGTAAAGTGTTAACTTCCGTGAAGTTTTAATATTTTTTAATGTTTTTTAGGACTGCTCTATGAGCCCAGGGGACACGTGCCAAATAAAGCTTTATTTTTGTTTGAATTTCACAGTTTGATTGGCTAAAAATGTAATTAAATTCTGTTATTAAATACAAAAAAAATCTCTCTCTATATATATATATATATAAAAGCCTACTCATACACAAACTTCTGCTTTCCCATCACTGTTAAACCCCACAGTGACGTTTGACACTTTCAAATATGACATTAAAACACAGATTTTTGTTTAATTTCTTTAATTATAGGAGTTAAAAACACACACACATACACACACACAGGACACAAATGGCCAAGAGTGATGAGATCAATCACACGTGTCAGCTCCTAGTTACTGAGCTGATGGACGGACAGCGCCCCTCGTTGGTTACACTTGAGATGATTGTGTCGATGCGAGCGAGGCAGCAGCTGCTGTTTCCTCACACACGCACACACACACACACACACACAGACACACACGCACGCGCGCACACACAGCCCCCAGACCCCCGAGCGGACGAAACATAATAATAATAAATTAATGTTTGTAACATAAATTATCTCAAATAATTAAACTACCTTATTTTCTTTTTCTTTTTTTCGCAGGAGTTATTAAAAGAAATTGTGTGCACGAAATTAGATTAAAAAATACATTATTATTATTAAATGACCTATGTTTTAATATTAAAACATTAAAAACAACTCCATGCACGGAGGAACCTGCACACAAGCCACACTAGTATTATTATTATTATTATTATTATTATTATTATCATCATCATTATTATTATTATTATGATGATTATTATTATTATCATTATTATTACTATTAATTTATACTCTACTGTTTTTCTACACATATATATGTGTGTGTGCGTGACCCTCACATTTCGTCACTAACTTGTGTCAGAGCGAGTGCTCGCGTGTTAATTGTGTGCAGTGGTGAGTTCCGTCAAGGGCATTGCCCGCGCGCACAATTTGCATTTCCATTCTGCCGTGGAAATGATGAGAAGAGGGATTTTTTTTTTTTTTTTTGCGCGCGCGGTTTAGAGCCTCGCGGCGCAGACTGTGGGCGAATTACATTTAAAACGAAGAGCGAGAGAAATTAAATAAGAAACCGAGACCACTTCAGGGCTATTAACATCTAAAATATCCCCTGGAAATTTGGACCAAAATACACATGACCAAATACCCAGGACACCTTCTCTCCCTCTCTCCCTGTCCTCCCCCTCTATCTGGTCTTGAGTGTGTCCATCACTGTTTTGTCAGTCTATCTAAAATTCCTTATTTCTTTAAAAAAAAATAATAACCTGTACCATATTTTTTTCCCTTCATGGTTCAAATTCTTTAGCCCTGAATCTGAATCAGTGACTCTTATCACGTTGACGCATGCACAATTCCAGCTGGACTGAGCCACTCAGGAGTTTAAAAATAAATAATAATAATACTCATAATAATATTAATAATACAAGTAAATACATACATAAATAAATGAATGAATGAATAAATAAATAAATAAATAAATAAAACTGACTTTTAAATAATGGTTCACACATCTCATCAGCAGTGAGTAGGATATGGGCACATGTTGCACTGGGCAACCTCCAAAACATGAGGCATCAGCTCTGACCTTGGTGTGTGTGTGTGTGTGTGTCTGCCTCAGCACTCAAGAAGAGAACTTCTTTAATTTGCCTGGTGTTGACCCCAGTGATGGAGCTGTTGCCAGCCCCAGTTTAACCGCTCACATTCATGGTGGAGTTTCCATCACCTGGCCCCTTTTTGGTCCTCATGACCAGGTGAGATCACCCTGTAAAGACATTTTGAATAATTTCTGTTTCTATTGTTGTGAATCTGAAGCAGAAGCAGAAGTGTAACTTCAGTTTTTCCATCTCTTTGTATGAAAAAGACACAAAAACAACAGCAATAGAAACTGACAGATTAGTTAACCATAGTGAAAGCGACATTTATAAGTAAAGTTTCATGTTGAAGTTGAATATTCCTTCACCTCACGCCTCTCTTCCTTGGATAAACTGTGTAGCCTTCAGTGAGCATCAAACCTCAAAAGATGTTAAGTTTGTCCATAGTGGGCTACTGTACATACATGGTGGTCCAAAATGGCAGCTGACAGGGTAACTCCTGATATATAAAATATAAAAGGTCACTTCGTACAATCAGGTGATAGAATGTTTTTATTTCAATGTCACTAATATCACCTAAATTTCACATACACACTTCATTTAAAACTAGTGACAAAAAAGAAAAAAATGGTTGACAAACTTAAAAAAAATACAACACCTAAATGAATAAGGTTCCTTCAAACTTAAATAAGTCACTTACATGGAGACAACTTGCTTATTTTAGTTTGAATTCACTTCATTTTTTACCCTTTTCTACCCTAGTCTTCAGTGTTAAATACAAATGGTGCAGAGTTAGTTAAATAAGTGAGGTCGATGGTTTTCTCAGTTAAAAATTGCATTTGTACAAACTTGCTGAGTGCACTATAAAAAAGAAAATGGTTGACTAACATTTAAAACAATCACACAAATTGGTAGCACCTAAATAAATACATTTGTTAACACTAAAGTCATAAGTTGTCTTCCTTTAACTCACTAACTTTAGGTTGACAGAACCTAATTCATGTAAGTGTAATCAACTGATGTTCACTGTAAAAAAGAAAATGGTTGACAAACTTCAATTGGTAAGTTTATTCAAACTAAAATGAGAAGTTGTCTTCCTATAACTTGCTAACTTTAGGTTGACAGTACTTAAGTGTTATGTGCATATGAAGTAAGTTTTTCAACCATTTTCTTTTTGCAGTGTTTAATGTGTGGTGTACACCACATTTACTGACATACACATGTCAGTAAATACAGGATTTGCTACTGGAACATTATTATTTGTTTCCCTATAAATTCCCCTATAACTTGAAACTTTAGGTTGACTGAACCTAAATCATGTTTAACTGACTGATGTTGCACTGCAAAAAAAAAAAATTACATTTTGAAAAACCTAAATTACTTCAGATGGTAACACGTAAATAAATTAAGTTCATTCAAACTAAAGAAATACATTGTCTTCCTATAATTTGCTAAGTTTAGGTTGACTCAACCTAATTTGTTCAAAGTTTTTCTATCATTTTCTTTTTTCAGTGTATACACCTATTTAATGTATGATTATTAAATATATAGTTGTATCAGTTAACACAAGATTTACTATTGTAACATTATATTTGTTCCCTACAACTTATTTAGTTTAGGTTGACTGAACCTAATTCACGTAAGTGTAATCAACTGATGTTAAGTATACTTAACTAATGACTTGGTAAGACCTTAATAAATCAAATTGATGCACACTTAAGTAATACATTGTCTTCCTATAACTCATAAACTTCAGAGTGACTCAACCCAATTTATACAAGTAATTTCTTTCACGTTTTTCAACCCTTTTCTTTTTCTAGTGTATAAGGCAATTTAATTGATAGTTATTGACATTCGTAATTCAGTCAATAAACACAATATCTAATTTGTGTCCCCTATATCTTGCAAATTTAAGGTTGACTGATTCTAATACATGTAAGTACTACACTACACTGTAAAAAGAAAATGGTGAACAAACCTTTATAAATGACTTCTCTTCACTAAATAAATTAAGTTTATTCAAACTATAAATAATAAGTTGTCTTCCTATAACTCATACATTTAATGTTAAGTGTTACCAACTGAGGTTACAGTTTATTTCCCCATGTATAAAACTGTTTATCGTATGATTATAAAGACACATAAATGTGTCAGTAAACACAACATTTCGCTGCCGTAACACTATTTCAAAAATGCCTGCGCCTCTGGTCACATCTGCTCCTCCTGCAGGACGCCGCAACAATCCTCAAGTCTGTCACATTAAAATGTACATTTTTCAACATGTTGCGTCAGTGTCTCTAATTTCCCTCCACAGGGAGATGCACCACCACCACCACCATCATCATCATCATTATCAAGGAGATGCAGATTTCTTCATCCGGCAAAAGGTGTCTCCTCTGTGCAATTTATCACCGCTGCCGCTGCAGCCGCAGTTTTTTGATTCCCAGTCAAAGATCCTTAACTCTGCTACTATTAACAGAAATGTTAATTATGGTGTCAAGATGGAGAGAGTCAAGGTGAAAAGCTGCACAGCAATAGCTAAAAATAATCCGCGGCGTGCCGGAGTACAGTGTGATCCAGCAGAGGAGTGTTACTGGCAAGGGACCTTTTTGCTGCAACAAAAGAGGAAGTGAATGAATTAGAGTGCAAGCCAGATTTTTCTGTCTTTTGTTTCATCCACACTTGTCCAAAGAAAACCTCTCCCTTTTTTTTCCCCCTTGCTATTGGGGAAGTGCTCGCAAAATTGTATAATGCTGCTCTTTGTTCTACGGGAGTCAAGCCACATGAATAGCCGTCCTGAGCAGTGAGAGCACACACACACACACACATACACACACAAACACACGCACACTGACAAACTGATCATCTTAAAAAAGCAACGCCCTGGTGCTCGCTTGGCCTACTTTCCACGGCAGCACTGGGACGTGGGAAGAGGAATAGAATTCAGGGGAGGACGCGGCTCACACGCTGGGAAAACGTTCAGTATAGCAAGTGTGATGCACACAAACACAGCCTTTGCATTGTCAACCTTAGACCGCGTTTGCCCCAGATAACTAGTCCCTGTGTGCGAGACTATTCTCTTTGACTTTGCAATTGAAATCCTGAGAAGATTATGCCGGAGCGAAAGGAGGCAAACTCCAGGGTGGGATTTCAATTGTCAATTCCTCTCGGATTTTATAGTATTATGACATATAGTGGCGCCATCTGTTACACTTCAGGTCTGCACAAGTGGAGCCTTATTCATGTAAAAATCATTACAAATATATGACGGAATAGCTAATCGCCGCGTGTGTTTTTAAAACTCGTCAATGCAGATGTGTGACGGAGCACGTGTTCCACACAGGTGATGATATTGGTGGGGTGGGGGGGTGGGGGAGGCTCTTGCGCTCCTGCAAGTTTTTGGCTAAACAGACTTCCCTGAATGTGCCGGCTAATCTGGGGCTTCTCTGTACACCGCCTAACCAAATGTCGACATCTGTGAGGGTGTGCATAAAGTAAAGCTCCTCGGAGAAACGAGGGGGGGATAATAATCTTAGTCCCCCCTCACCTTCAGCGCACCCATAGGGGTTTAAAAAGGGAGATGAAGAAATCCCATGTAAACATGCCAAGTCAAATTTTCACTTGAAATGTGACAAGGAGGCAAAAGGGCAACCTTGACGCATCGCTAATGCGGCTGCACACATGAGCTCTCGCTGCCCCCTGGATGTAAACAATTGATGTATTCAGTCCGTGCTTTAACGACTGACTCACTGCGCACACTTATTTATTTCTGTTTTTCTATTTTACTGTATATGTTGAGTGCATAGATAGGTGAGGAGGCGCGGAGAAGTCGACACACACAATCATGAAAGTGTCTGCTATAGCTTCTCCCCCCCACCCCCCCACGCCTCCGCCGCCGTCGTCAAACGTGAGTTTTTGGCTCTCCGGAGAAACGTACAAAGTTTGAGCATCTGTTCCGTCGTGTTAGTCTTTGTTGAGAAATTAAATATTGAACTGATCTAGTGTACCATGAATGTTTCACTCACACAGTGATTAGACAGACTGGAGAGGCACAACGACGACGACGACGACAACGACAATGCAGGCGACGGCGGCGCTTTACACTCGACTTTAATGTGGCATGTTTGTTTCCCCCTCGCCTTTAAGTGTTTTTTATACACCAGATTACATTGTTGTCGCAGAAAATGCTTTTTAATGTTGCCTCAATTAGTGTTAACATGCATGTGTGGCTCCAGCACACACACACATTCATATGTGAGCACAAACACAATACACATTTTTGCATTATAGTCCACGCTGAAATAATTGGATAAAAAAAAATGAAATTAGGCTTTTTGATTGTCTATCAAGTTGGAGGCAACACTTTTCTTCTCGTTTTTATGGCTCTTGTGCACACAATGAAAAGAAAAAGGTGCTGATTGGAAATGGTTATGGGTGCAGTTAGCGCGCCTTGTCCTTTGCACCACATAAATTCTCCTCTGTGACACCATTTTGGGTGAAGTGAGCGGATGAAGGGAACATGCGAGCGAGAGAAGGAAACGGTATCATCACAGAGATCATAAAATGGTGTCGTGAGTAGTCTTTTGTCCGGGACCATAGGAGAGTTCTGTTGCTAAAGGGAAGGACAAAAGCACAAGGCGCCACGGGTATAAGGTTCCCCAGAGCAACAATGCTCAAAGTTTCAACTTGCAGCGCATGGGTGTAACTTTAACTAGAATACCGTGGATCAAAGAGTCACAAACAAAGTGGGTGGAAATGCTGGAGGAGTGTCTGTGCTCGAGTGAAGGACAGGTTCACTAGAGAGAAAGCAGGAGCGAGAGAGAGAGAGACAGAGAGAGAGAGGGAGAGAGAGAGGCCATTTATGGAACAGACGAGGCAATCAAGGCTAATTACCGAGGCTGCGTTTTTGTGAACTCAAATAACTGTGCGAGTCAATTAACAAAACCGGTGTGTTTTTTAATTTTTCCCATTTACTTTTCAAATTACCTTCACACACACACACACAAAAAGAGCCGCGGCAAATCAGATGTATTTAAAAGAAATCAGATTTAAATGAAATTAAATTTAGCCAATTTGAACGTCGGCACATTCACCCAGAGAAAGAGAGAGAGAGAGAGAGAGAGTTGTTGTCCACGACACAGTCATTCCACACCACGCTTGTCTTTCACCGCTGTCATCCTTCGGAGGGGATGTGGGGAGGAATTATTCAGGGCTGCTTCTTTAAATAAGAAACACAGCCTTGAAATTTGTGAGGCTTAAGGCAACTCATCAGGTCAGATCAGTGCGACGCGGACGTGTAACCTTTAGTGCTGCAGTTCAACCTGCACATACAAGTGTTATGAGGGGTCCCTGTGGCACTCGGCTCCTCTGACATGGATTTTGAAGACTTGCCACTTTATTAGCTGCTAAGCCCCCAATACTTGTTCTATATAGTGGAGGCCTACGTTATGAGCTGGGATCTCATTGTCGTTATTAGAGGAAGAGTCTGCAGCACTCTCTCGTCCCTCTTCCTCCCCCAGGAGAGTCGGCTGACTGTTTGAAGCCAAGCTACAAGTGCAATTTAACCCATCTTATTTACAATATGATCTGTTACAAGGACATCGTTGCTGCAAGGATTTCACATCTAATAATGTGTGTGTGTGTGTGTGTGTGTGTGTCCCTTCAATGTGATTCCTTCCAGTTTCCATTGATTCTGAAAGGTTGGGGTTTTTTTTTTCTATATGTATCTCATGTTCACTTAAGCCTTTAAAGAAAACTCTCTCAATCTGTCAGAGTCAAGAGTAATCACCGAGATAAACTTTTGTGATGTCGCACGACTCCGGTTCTCCGTTGCACTCACAAGAATTTGCGTTTAAAGGTCAGAAACTGGGCAAATTAATAAATGTGACATATGCGCACATGGAGCTCTCCATGATACCGTCAACATCAGCTCGGGGAAAACAAGCCGCATGTGATCATCCCTTCTGTCAGCTCATCCTCCAAAAAATGGAAATGATCCATTGGCGTTGAATAATAAGTGCCATAGTGCCATCTAGTGCACACATTAGCACACTGTAGCAGCAGGCCCCTGTATGTAAAAAAAACACATACTCTTACTTTACATAGCAGCTCACTAAAGACGTGACAGAGAAGACGTGGGGGAAAGTAAAGGACCGTGCACTATTTACACTCATCGCTTCGGTGTGAGCTTTAACTACACTGAATGGCCACGCTGAAAATTTCCACTCAGTGGGGGGAAATAAACGGGGAGGCGAAGGTTTGTCTTCCAGAGCAGGTTCTCCCACAAACCCCCTTTAGTTGTAGGAGAGAGAGAAAAAAGCCACGAGGATAATCTCCCTCAGACAACGAGACAAGGCTGCGCATGCAAATTATACCGTACTCTGCCATCTAAATTACAAAGACATACGCACAGACCTCAAGTCATCAGGCCTCATATCTCACTCATCGGGGCCTCCTGGCGGTTAATTTGCCAGAAGATGCTGTATAGAAACGAGAGAAGAGAAATAATAAGAGAAGAAAAAAAAAACAACAACACATAGGCCAAAACAAGAGTCTTGAATAATTGATTGTTTGTCTTTGCTGTTTCTGTTTCTCCCTCTGTGTGTGTGTGTGTGTGTTTGTGTGAGAGAGAGTTAAGACCGAGGGTCTGGACAGAGCTTATGCCCCTGAGCAGAGCAGACACATCCACTGGCCAATGGTTTGTGTTAAAAACTGTCTGATGGAGCAAATGTTTGGGTGTGTGTGTGTGTGTGGGGGGGGGGCATGTTTGTGTTTGCGAGGTGTAAATACATGTGGGTATTTATGTGCATGTGCATGTGTGAATTAAATAATAATATACACTGAAACTTCAACATGATGAGCTCATTTAAAAAAAAAAAAGAAGAAGAAAAAACTCAGGGCTGTTGAGGATAAAAGGAGAGGGAAGGTTTCCAAGAAAACAAAGGTTTGTTGTTAAATGGCTGAGGAATAAGGTGTGTTGTAAGATGTTAAAAAGTCAATATACCTTGATTTTGTCTGTGCTGGTAATGAGCCATGTTTTCTGGGGGAAATGGCTGCTCCTCCGGAGGCACCGTGTCTACTGAATGTGGCCCTGATCCTGGATAAAACAGAAGGCTCACCAATCAATCTCTCCAGGTTGCCCACAGCCAGAGAAAGCAGCTGCACCACATGTTTGCCTTGCGCGATAGCGACAAGTTAACATACGGGCAGCACAGTAACCATCCACAAGCAGCCTCTAGCTGTCTTATAATGAATTCCCACGGGGACGGGGAACTATCAGAGTCAGTGGTGTTACTGGAGGCTCGGAATAAAGTCAACACCTCTCCTTATACCTGATGAAGCTACGGCACCACACACACACACACACACACACACAGTCGCAGCCACTGAACAGTGAACTTGTAAAAATGTGAAAAATGTAATGGATACAACAATTTGGCCTCACGGTTTGTTAAATCACAAATTGGGGCCTAAGTCGAGTGTTTCTCCTTCGCGTCGTGGCACTTTCTTTACTCTTAGTTAAGGTGGGAGCAAGTCTTGTTTGTGAGAATTATAGACGGCGACGGACACAGTCGTGTCAGAGTCCAACTAAAGTTAGACTCAAATTAAAACAAATGCAGCCGACCTCGCCGGTCACAAAACGCAGGATTTAGTGTCCTTTATTATATCTGGCCACGGTATTTATAGACACATGAGGTAGTGCTTTAAAATGAACCATTTTTGTGCCTGCTCTGCAGCACCACACTCTGATTTATCAGCTGTACACCCTCTTCTTATTGAGTAAGTAGTTGAATCAGACACTTTTTTGTCATTTTAAAGGCTACTTAATTCATCTGTACGACTTTCTTTGTGTTCCCACCACAAAAAAAAATAGCAACAAAATGTAAATCAAGGGAGCATTTGTGCTTGTTTTAGAGATTCAGGTGGTTCCTGCAATAACAATGGTTTCGTCAACGCATATTTTTTAAGGTGAGGTTACATTTCCAAGTCTTTTTAAACAGGAAACAGGTATAAAACACTTATTAAAGTCACTTTTCACAGATAAAGTCACATTCTTTTCTTGCTCCGTCTCTTTTATGAACAGTCTTACACCAACTAACTTGCAGTTGGTCCACCTTTATATATATAGATATATACACACACAGTATATCTATATAGATATAGATTTCTAACCTCCAGGCCTCTGCACTGCTTCTCCCCGAGGGACACTGTGAGTGATGAGGGGGATGTGGAGCTCAGGAGATACCGGGGAGAAGGTTTTGGTGAGATTTGATCCAGGTCTTACACGTTATGTTACATCCTTGTTTATTTTTATTTTATTTTATTTACTCACTACCACCAGGACAATCGGGAAAAAAAATAGAAACACAGGAGAAATATCAGTAATGTAGTGTTTATCCAGATCTTTGGTAAAAAGCAACATTATTTGTTAACGGGCTCTTTTTAGTTAAGCATTTTAAAATAATATCTCCTTTAAAACAATCTAGATATGATAAGATGTCTAAATAGTGTTGAGTTGAAGTTATTCTGTTTAATGTTGGAGCTGAAGACTTTAGACTCATTTAGTGCACATTTGCACATCTGTTAGTCATTAAACTGATTTACTTGTTTAATTCCAGTTCAGTGTCACCACACTTATAGTGCTTCACTTTGAATATGAAAGTGTCAATGAATACAAGGCCACTTTTGTGAGTTTACTGCCCTCTAATGTTAAAAAAAAGAAAAAAAAAAAGATACCGACACCGATATCAAAAACTCAACTATCTACCGGTACCGATATTATTCCAATTATTCAGTCATTTTTAGGCCATTTATGAACTTATGAAGCTGTGAACAACACATTTCTGCGGAGTCATTTCAACGACACAATTCTCCAACTGTGCAACAAATATTGTTCTCCCAAAAAGAATGAATAATAAACAACCCAAACATGACTCAGCAGAAATGTTTTTAACTGACTTTATTTACGTTTTTCACAGTCTGTGCATAGTGAAGCATGCAATATATATATACATTTTTAAATCTGTAAGATATTCAATAGTATCGGACCGATACTGATTCTCATCCCTATAAATAACACTATAAATAATGTAATTTATACTGTTACAGTATAAATGGTGGTGGGAGGGGTGGGGGGGCCTATGAAGGCTTGGCCCAGCCCTGCTTTTGTTTGTTTTTTCACTGTGGTGTTTGACCTTGAGAACACAGAGCATTTTGGCTGCTTTTTTTCCATTACTATGTTTAAACATACACTATATACAGCAGTATAAGAATGTGCCATATAGAGTGGGTTATATCCTTTTTTTCAGTACAAGCAATCTAATTTTATAAACATACCTGAGCAAAATGTTTAAAATCGGATTGAATTTGTGAAATTTGGAAATATGTCACAGTTCAAAGTTCACTAGAACTTGTTTTTTTTTTATGAGCAAAAAGAAAAGAAAAAACACGTCTATTTTGTGACTTCTGCACAATTGTTGCTACTTTACATCACTGCTAAAACATGCGATATAAAATTAATCCTAACTTTGACTCAACAACATATAAGAAGACCAAAAAAACTCTTTTTTTTAAAAGCCTGAATATATGACCTATAAACACCCCCCTCCAGGATGTCCATATAAGGAGTTGTGTATTATTCACACAGATCTGTGCCACGTGAGCACTAAGGGTTAAAGGAGTAAAAGGAGTATACTCAAAATATTACATTTAAACATGAATGAAGCCTCTTCCTTCCAATCAATGCACCGACAGGAACATACGAGCAGTAGCTCTGTGTTTTCTTTTTGTTTATACCCACTGAAATATTCTCACACTTTTTTTAGAAAGATTGTGACTACTTTTTCTTTTTTTTCTGCACAATCAGCCTCTGTGGGGTATCATCATCCTCCAATTCCCGCTCCCACCCTCCCGAGAGTGCTGCTGTTTACAGGGAAACAAGGAGGAAAGTTGAAGCAGCCGCCACAGCTGTAGCATCTATTTTCAGATGTGTGTGGGTTTTTTTTTTTTTTACAAAAAGTATGTTCTCACAACACTTAATAAAGCACAGTATGTGGTGTTTTTTTAAAGGGATTCAGAGTAAATACTTGTTGTTATAAAATGTTATATATCCACTATTTGAAACATGATATTGTACAAAGATAGATAGATAGATAGATAGATAGATAGATAGATAGATAGATAGATAGATAGATAGATAGATAGATAGATAGATAGGTAGATAGATAGATAGATAGAGGCCTGAGTTTAAGCAAGTAAGTACAAAAGCACACGTAAAACATGGAAGTATACCAAAGTGCAATAAAAACATAAAAACAGGAGATTAAAGAAAGCGTATGAAGGCACAGAAGGTTAAACAGACATAGGTATTTACACCAAAGCAACAACATATTGCCCAACAAACGTGAAATGTCATCATTTCTCCACTAGATGTCACTCACTGACCATACAATACAAAGCTGTGACACTGTGTTGTAAAAGTGTCATATAAAGGTTTCATTTTGGTGGGTTTTGGACATTCTTCAGACTAGCAATATTAAGAGTTAAAACGGGAAAAGTTTTATTATGTTTATAATTTGTAAAGCGTGTTTCTTCCCCAACTATTGATCTCATGTAAATCACATTTAATGCACATAAAAAGGTATACAAACACAACTGGGGGTAATGTTTGTATTATAGTGGCTGTATTTCTTTATTTCTCTTTGTTAATTATTTGATTCAGCTTTTATCAAAGAACCTTCCCACTCATCCATCCGTCATCAAAGGACAGACTGACTTATATAACAACCCATTACATCCTCTCACTCCTCATACAGAATGAATAAAAAAAATATTAAATAAAAAATATTTAAAAAAAAGAGCAGGTGAAGAAGAGGCTGAATGCGGATTTGGTGAATTGATGCTCGGGAAGATGAAGGAGTCAGGATGTGGCATGTGTGCATGACGTCATCTCTCCATGTACTGTGCGCCATTTTGGAAGAGGGGGAAAAAAATCACGGATAATTTCCGTGGTCTTGACAGATCCGGATCCGAAGTCTAAACTCCCCATTGTGGATGCTATCTGTCTCCCCGAGCGAGCCGCGTTATCCCATCCCGGTGCTGGAGGCTGTGGACGGCAAGAGCTGCTAAATGAAGCAATGGCGGGTAAGCTAGTTCTTTTGAAAGGGGACGGAGAAGGATCCACCTCACTTGGCTGTGTGTGATGGCCTGATTCTGCACGTTAGCTTAGCCACGGCGCTAGCGCTGGCGAGCTAACGTGCTAGTTGTCAAAGCTGCCGCTGTCAGGTCATTTTGTCCGTGAGACACAAACTAACGGTGTGTGGGGTTTTTGTTTTGTTTTGTTTTCACAGGGGTTGCAGGAGGCAATGATTTCCAGTGGTGTTTCTCTCAAGTAAAAGGAGCGATAGATGAAGATGTTGCGGAAGGTATGTGGCTAATGTTAGCTTGGCGGCTAGGCTACAGCGGTGGGCAGCTAGCAGGATGGTCCCGTGATGAGGGCGATGCTGTGGGGGGGTTTCGTTAAATATGCGCGGTAGCTGGATCGTCACACATGTTTGAGCGTGAAGCAGCTGCCGCGTATGCGTGTGTGTTTGCGGATCGGCTGCACGAACGCCCTTAGTCTCTGTAAATGACTGAGCCGCTAGCTAGCTATCTAGCTGTATGCTAGGCGGCGGCTAAGCTATTAAAGGGGAGCGACCGTGTCCGTGACGTCAATGTGCTGCGTCCATAAACTGTCAGAGTGACATCATGCGTGTTTTCATTCATTCATGAAGGTATGGCAAGCCTTCTCAACATGTAATCGCCAAGTTTGACTAATTGCCATTAAATACATCTGTTACGTCACTTTAACTAGTCGTATTTCATTGTGACTAGTATGAATTGTAGCTGGAGACATCTGTGACTCATTCTTACAGATGTCTGTAATTCAATTTATACTAGTCAAAATGATGTCAGATATCTAACATTTAGTTCTTAGTAGTCAGAATGATCTCACAGATATCCACAATTCAGTTTTTACTAGTCAAAATGATGTCACTTTCCCCATTCATGTGTATGGTGTTTGTTATTATAGATATCTACAATTCACTTGCGTATATCTACAAGGTCATCATGATTAGCCGTAATTCAACTTCATTCATACTATCTGAAACTTAATTCAAGATATCTAAAAAGGACAATGTAGATATTGTTAACTTAGAATTAGAGATATCGACAACTTGTCTATATCTACAATTCATAACACAAACGACATACATATGAGTGTGAATGAAGTTAAAAACGGAACTGCAGATATCTGTAACTGTAGTTTTGACTGTAGTAATGGCGTTGCAGATATCTGTAGTGAATATCCTGTCTACCGATTAAATGTTAAAACCGCTTGTCATAGTCATCGTGCCATATTCTTGTCTTTCACATGTCATGTGTAGCTCGGGTGGCCATTTCCATAGCACCAAAAAAGAGGACACAGGACTGCTCTACAAAACAATTTGCTCCGTGATAACGATGGCATGATGATAATGTGATTCTGAGACACTCAAAACTAGTGTCATTTATAATAAATCATGATGTATGCATAATAGAACAGGAATGAAAAATATTTCTAAACATCTGTTTTAAAACTGAGATCTGAGAACAATGTCGTGCAAACTGTGTGCACAGTCTTAACATATTGCACCCCTAGACATTAATTGGCAAAAGAACAAATTGCCAGAAAGCAGAACATTTCTGGACTCGGAAAATGTTTGGAAAAACAATTGTGCTAGATTTATGCATCTCTCGAGTCTTTTGAGTCAGTGCAAATTAAAAATAAATGATTTATGTTGCCAAGGAACTTCTGGTTCATTTCTGTACAAGGAAAGGTGTAATACACACACATTTAAACAAGATTAAACACAAGATTATTTTGATCATTCAGCAAAAAAATATATTTTATGTTTCGATATTTTGTGCCATGTTAGCCCCAGCCAACAAACAGCAGTGGCAGCGCTTTTCCTTGTATAGCCAGCACATGGAAGCCTCAAGCCATGGTTACATTTTTAACCACTGATATATCAGACATATTTGATCGACACTGCTTTTAGCCAATTGTTTGTTAGACCATAGATGTTAGGGCTACGTTCCAGTGCAGCTCCAAAAAGGAGGACTGACGGGGTATTTAAAATCAGGACTGTCTGGCTTACCTCCGGATCTATGGCCACCCTATGTGCAGCAGTTAGCATGCTTGTGGCTGTCACAGGAGAGACAACATGGAGGGAGGGAGGGAGGAAGCTGAGCCATGAGGGTCTGACTCACTCTGCTGTCTGCCGTGTGTACATTTTCAGCTGACATAATCTCAACCGTCGAATTCAACTATTCTGGAGAATTGCTTGCAACTGGAGATAAAGGAGGCCGAGTAGTGATTTTTCAACACGAACAGGAGGTAAGAGCTTCTATTTCTGTGTTAGTGTGTGGAGCATCACACCGAGGATGTTATGACTTGATATTTACGTTTGTTTTCTTCCAGTCTAAGAATCGTCCACACCTGCGCGGGGAGTACAACGTCTATAGCACTTTTCAGAGTCACGAGCCAGAGTTTGACTATTTGAAAAGTTTAGAAATAGAAGAAAAAATAAATAAAATAAGATGGCTACCCCAACAAAATGCTGCTCACTTTCTACTTTCGACAAATGGTAACAATTCACTTTTAATCTACTTAATTTTAATCTTTCAAAAAAGCTTCTGTGTGACTGTTTTTTCCCCTTCTTTTTTTCTTTGTTGCCAGATAAAACTATCAAATTGTGGAAAATTAGTGAAAGAGATAAACGAGCAGAAGGTTACAACCTGAAAGATGAAGACGGACGACTCCGAGACCCCTTTAGAATCACCTCTTTACGGGTATGTGACATGCCTTGTTGGTAAACGTAGTTTTTAATTGGTTTTAATAAACTTAAAGGAGCATGTCGTGTGTTTCAGGTACCAGTGCTGATGCCAATGAATCTCATGGTAGAAGCGAGCCCACGGAGGATCTTTGCAAATGCACACACCTATCACATTAATTCCATTTCTGTAAATAGTGATCATGAAACGTACCTCTCCGCAGATGACCTAAGAATAAACCTATGGCACTTGGAAATCACAGACAGAAGTTTTAGTATCCTTTTTCCCCACACGTGAAAGCAGACATTAGTGTGTGTCCTTTATCTGCCAGATTTACTGTGTCATCATAAAACATGATAACGTCGTTTGCCTTAACCGTGCATTCCCAGATATTGTAGACATCAAGCCTGCCAACATGGAGGAACTGACAGAAGTAATCACAGCTGCTGAGTGCCATCCACACCAATGCAATGTATTTGTATACAGCAGTAGCAAAGGAACCATCCGCCTGTGTGACATGCGAGCAGCGGCTCTCTGTGATCGGCACTCAAAGTGTAAGTACCCTCATTGTAGTGCTGCAGTGTGAAGTTAATTAATTTAATAACTTTTTTTTCACTATATTAATGAATTACTAAATTAATAAATGTGAAAATATTTGTGATTAAAAACTTGGTGACCTCACCATGTTTGACGATGATCGCACTAAAGCTCTAGGTCTAGGACAAGTTCAGAAATTGCCAAAAAGTGACTGTTCAATCCAAAATGGCAGCCTTCCTGTTGGGTTTGGATCATGGTCATAATGTAATTTCTTCTTCATCCTGACCTCCACATGTGTAGTGACTTTCGTGCATGTACAATAAAGCTACTGGTCAGTGCGTTTTGGGGCATGGGAAGGCCCTCAAAAATGCGATTAATTTGGCAGACAAATAAGAATAACTCCTTCAGTTTCAATAGGGTCCTAATAATTTTTGTTAATTATTGAAGATTATCAACTTTTAACACAATTATGACAAATAGTGAGGGTTCTTGTTTTTCTGTCTTCTCTTTTAAGTCTTTGAGGAGCCTGAGGATCCGAGCAGCCGGTCCTTTTTCTCTGAGATAATCTCCTCCATCTCGGACGTGAAGTTCAGTCACAGCGGACGCTACATGATGACACGTGACTACCTCTCCGTCAAAGTTTGGGACCTCAACATGGAGAACAGGCCAGTGGAGACGTATCAGGTGCGTAATAATACTCGCTGAGTCACTTGAAAGTGAAGTAACGGGGGGATATTATATTATATATCTAACCTGCAGCTGTATTTTTAATTTTCACTCGTATTTTAGTTGCATTTGTGCATTTCATTTATATATTTCATGAATCACCTGCAAGCTGCTGATCAAACTAGATGTGTTTTGTTATTCTGAGGGCATTTATTATAAAGAAGCAGACAAAAAGCTCAAGTGAACATGTAACTGTAATTGCTTTTGTTGTGCTTCAGGTCCATGAATACCTTCGCAGTAAACTCTGCTCCTTGTATGAAAATGACTGCATCTTCGACAAGTTCGAGTGCTGCTGGAATGGCAGTGACAGGTAAGAGTGCAGATGTTGCTCCTGTGTGGGACCAGCTATTACTTTGCAAACGAAAACTGATACTTTTACAGGATGTCCATGTGTAATTTCTCCTGTCTTTTCCCCATCAGTGCCATCATGACCGGCTCCTACAACAACTTCTTCAGAATGTTTGACCGCAACACCAGGCGGGACATCACACTGGAGGCGTCCCGGGAGAGCAGCAAACCACGGGCCACGCTCAAACCTCGCAAAGTGTCCACTGGCGGCAAGAGGAAGAAGGATGAGATCAGCGTGGACAGCCTGGACTTCAACAAGAAGATCCTCCACACTGCCTGGCATCCCAAAGATAACGTGATAGCCGTGGCGGCCACCAACAACTTGTACATTTTCCAGGACAAAATCAACTAGAAGATGTGGGGCTCCAGAGGATAGGGCTTTTACCATACCTGTGTAGTTAAGCCTACTACTTGTCTATCTGTATAAGAAGAAACAGCCTCGTTGTCCTCCTGGTGAAGAATCCGAAAGCACGTGTCTACTTTTTTTGCCACAGGAGGTTGATCCATAGGCCTGTTTTATTTTGAGTCTGAGCTTAGGTTGTTTTTGCCTGTGGCACCAGGGCAATCAACATGCCCCACCCCCTCGACCCAGAAACCCCGATTTTTTGGGTCTAATTGACGGAATGGCACTCCCTCGAGGTCAAACTCTTGAACGTTGGTGTTTGTGTTGACATTTTAAGCCTTCATTTCATGAATTAACAGAACTCTGGAAGCCCTTAAAATGACGTCTTGTCAAAGTTGTAACATCATTTCAAAGATTTTTGGGCACTTCTGAAGCACGGATTAATGGCTAATGAGCCTAACTGTAACATTCCCCCATTGGCCATGTATTCAGGCCAAACTACTGGTGGAAGAGGCCCTGAATTTGGAAAGTGGACTTGTTTCTTTTCTCCCCCCCCCCCCCTTCTTACTTTACCCCCAGTCAGTACGGTGACATAATTTCACTCACTGTATCTACTCAAGTACACCTTGTCATCCACATAATAAAAGAAACTAAAACTACAGATGTGTTTTTAAATTTTAGAAGTATGTATTAAAACATGTTTATTGCTTTGCATGTTTTTATGTTGTAGAGAGATGGAAAAAAAAAAAAAAACGTTGAGTCACACCACTGTCTTTTGAGCGGATCTCAAGCAAAAGCTGTTACTGAAATACTACTTGGGGCTACCAGTTTCAGAACCACTGTAAGAACCAATAACGTGTTTGTGTCGAGACATTAATTTTTAGTTTTTGACCCTGTTTTTACGACACGGGCTGGAAAGAACAATGGCACAATATGGGGCCCAGGACAAAGGGAATCTGCAGCCTTAATACCTACTTCTATCAGTGACAGCTACGAGTTTATGTCCCCAGACCTTTTACGAACCTCATGTGCATTATTTGTAAATCATATTTTATAGTTATGTCCTCATACGCTGCTGCTATAGGTGGCTGTCTATGAAAACACAAAGGAGGAAGAGTTGCACACCATACGGTTTATGTGATAGAGTGCCTCCAAATCATGTAATAAGTAGGAATTTCAGGCAGGCCTCATACATGTGCCCTTATTCATTTATTAGGGATGTCACCCAGAAAATTTTGAACCGCGTACTGCAAATGTGGATTTTCTCTCTCTCTCTGCGTAGTTGTGAATGCAGAAATGAAAGTTGACCACACAAAAACCCCTATACTGACGCCATTAAAACAAACCCATAATAATGCATTGTCTTTTGTCCATTGATTCCTAACACAGTGGCAATGTATTCACTTGTTTATGATTATTATTATTATTATTACTTTGACCAAAGTTCAATAAAATTTGAATTGTGTTCATCTGCATGCAGTCCTCTGCTTTAAAAGTCGGCTTCGTGTAAAATGGACCATTTTATTAGGTACGTGGGAAACACAACTTTTTTGTCCGCTGATCTGCTCGTGTTTGTGTCTCTGGACTTCTGGTGTCAACAAGGCATTTTCACCCAGAGAACTGCTGCTCACTGAACTGTAGAGAGATCAGCAGCTTTTATGAAGCGTTCAGACCAAAGTCACTTAAATGATCCTTTTCTGTCTTATTGTGACACTTGGTTTGAACTTCGACAGGTCGTCTTAACCATGTCTCCATTCCTAAATGCACTGTTTGATTCACTAGAAATAGAATTTGTTTTATTTGCACACACACCAATTAGTAGAAGTGTATTTGACCTCCTTTTCACACACCAGTAGTGACCACACGTAAACCAGGCGTCGGGGCAGCACTTATCTGCACTTATTGGGGTGCCTTGCTCAGGGGCAACCCAGCCCTGGACGCATCACTAGATTTGAACTGGCTACCCTCCAGTTACAAACTCGGTTTCTTTCCTCTTGGCAATCGGCTAAACAGCGTACCTTATAAAGTGGATTTTGAGTGTAGGTCACATGGTGGAGTAGTGGTTAGCACTGTTGCCTCGCAGCAAGATGGCGCGGGTTCCGCAACGTGGTCTGACCGTTTGCGTGGGTTTTCTCCCACAGTCCGAAAAATGTGCAGATGTAGACAATGAATAGAGAAATGGTCAAGTAATATGACTGTGATTAGGATATTTGACCTGTGGAGGGCAGCATGCCACCTCTCAGTGTACAGCCTGCCAGAAATAATTATAAGTATTTAGTATCTGCTAATGTGCTAGTGATGTTTTTGAAGAATATACCATTATCACTTATGACCTCAACATAAATGGACAAAAGTTCTGTCTTTAAATTGTAAAATGTAAGCGAGAAAAAAACGTTACTAACTGACTTCACCCACTCCCGTCATGCAACACCCGGGCCGGAACTAAATCAGGGCAGGAACGGAAGCCGCTTTTTTTTCAAATTCATGGCACGTCGCTGCCTGTTTCCATATATAAAAAAGAAAACGGTGGATATCTGTCGCAAACGGGAGAACATTTTACCGGATCCTTCAAAGTTTCCAGGAGGCAGCGGCTGAGTCACTGACGTAAAAAAAAAAAAAAAACCTTAAAAACGAGCACAGGAGACGAGTGATGGAACAAACACACCGGATTCCACCTGTGTTCCGACCACTTCAAATCAGGTACATAATTCAAAGCTAACTAACTGTTTTAATATCTTGTTTATTCTGCTTGCTTTTTCGTGGTGTAACACGTGTGTGTGGGGGGGAAAGTGAGGGGAAAGTTTGTCAGAAAGTTGAAGCTGTTGAAATAGGCTACTACAGGTCTGGAATGATGTCTGCTCAGGCTGAAATGACCAGTGTGACATTAACTTGTTAAAGGACAAGAGGTGTAAACACGTTTTTCAAATTTAATAGTATTTTATTAGGTCCCTGAGAAGATTAGCAACCACCATAGTGGAAGCTAACAGGGATATAAACAAACAAAGAACACCCCACACTTGTACCTAATAAAGTGGTCTGTAAGTGTGTATTTAATGTAATTAAATCAGGCTGATACAGTCCATGTGTTTTAACAACCAGCTTTATGCTTAACAAGTTCACAGTGGTTTTCTATGATTTATAATTGCACAGATTGAAACAGTGATTAAACCTCTCAAGGACTAAGCTAATGATTCCTTGGACAATACACTGTTGAGGATTTCCCTGCAGGTTTTTCTACATTGTAAATTAATATTAAGTACACTAGAAACTATTTTATGTTTTATATATTTTAAATTCTTCAAATTAGCCACCCTTTGCTTTGATGACATGTCACCTGGAATGGTTTTAAAATAGTTTTGAATGAGTTTCCACACATGCGGAGCACTTTGCCTTCAGCCCAACTGATCCTAAACCAGGTTTAGGTTGGGTGCTCTATCACTACCTTCTTGGTCAAATAGCCTTTACGCATCCTGGAGGTGAGGTGTTTGTTAAAAAACACGGCATTGCAGAATATTGTGGTTGTTCTAGTGGTCATGTGTACCTCGAATTTTGGATAACTGCCAACATTGACAGCAGTAATGCATCCCCACACCATCTTTCCACCTCCTCCTCCAGGATGTGGCAGATTGAACTCAAATTAGGATTTATCAGACAAGAGTATGGATTTTCACTCATCTAACATCCATTCCTTGTGTTTCTTGGCCCAGGCAATGATCTTCTTAGTCTTCCTCAGTAGTGACTTCTTTGCAGCAGTTTCACCATTGATGCCTGATTAATGCAGTTTCGTGTTGAGACATTTCTGCTGCTTTTACTCTCTGAATCATTTGTGTAGATTCTAATCTGAGGTGCTGTTAATCTGCTGATTTGGAGGTAACTCTGGGTCTTGCTTTCATGAGATGGACCTCACGTAAGACAGTTTCATCACAACCTTGGAGAGTTTTCACAACTGCACTTATGGATGCATTCTAAGTTCTTGAAATTTTCCCAGGTGACTGACCCTCATGTCTAAAAGTAATGGACTGATGATCTTCTTTACTTAGTTGAGGGGTTCTTGCAATAACTGATTGGATTAGAACAGTAGTCTTGAAAGAACTGTGCACAGACCCTTCCAATAATGTTTTTCAATAGCTGATTTAGAAATCAGTGCAGCCAATAGCCAATAATTGATGCCAGTTCAGTTATTGAACAACGCCAATGGTCTGTCTCTCCAATCTGCACTGTAGTGCAATTATATACAGTATTTAATGTAAAACCTAAATATTGAATACATAAAAAAAAACTTGGACAAGTAAAATTATGTTTTAATGACTAAGCAAAATGTATGACGTTTCTCAGAACAAAAATGCACAATTGGTAACATCAACATTAATAAATAAATAAATGTATTTGTCAAATGAAAACCATTCCAGTTGACTTCCTCCAGTGTGCAAAGCTTTCATCAAAGCAGAAGTTAGCTATTCTGAAGAATCTAAAATGTGAAACATATCGTGGTTTCTTGAACATTTCATTTTATGTGTGTTCTTTTCATACTTTTAACTTTTCAGTATTAATCAACAATGTAAAAAGTAATATCAGCGAACAAACCCATTGAATGCGAAGGTGTGTCTAAACGTTTAACTCTCACTCTAAATGTGTTTATCCACTAAACTAAATTCAGTCATTATTTTTAACTTTCAAGTCATTTTCTTGGTGCAAAAAAAGTTAAAGGCAGTGGTTTTCAATATTGTATAAAGCACTTCTAATGTGCAAAATGTAAGGAGCAGGATGCGGTGAAACCTTCATATCCACATCCAGGACAGTGTCTCTGGCAGTGTTCAGGTGTCACAGCCACAAGAAAAGCAGCGACTGAGTGTTTTCTCCCTGAAGGGCTACATCACATAAGCCACATCTCGTGTGATCTACAAGAAGGTTCCATTTTGAGGCTTGATGGTCACGTCAAGGTGACACGGCGTCGTAAAAATATGTCACTATGTTCAGATGGAGTTGTGAGAGGCGATGCGCTTACCAAAGTATATCCTGAAAGAGAGACGGATACAGCGTTGAAAACAAATCTTGATCACAAACTTAATCAACTGGATGTTTGCTAGAATAAAGGCGATCTTTCCGATTTTTCAGCTTCCTAAATGGGAATATTTTCTGGTTTCTTTGCTCTATATAACAAAGAAATCATGAAAACTGACATTTTAAGGAACAAACGATAACTCAATTAATCTGTCGATGAATCAATTATGAAAATACTCGTCGCAGCCCTACTGTATGCAACCGACTAAAGGAAACATACTAGAGGTTCATCTTCATCCTTTACCCATCCTTCTACTCTCTTAAAAGTCCCGTGTGTGAGAATTAGTGACATCTAATGGCGAAACTGCCGATTGTAAAAAATGGGGGACTCCCCTGCTGCTCACCCTTCCTGTTCCCAAGTGTACCATCAAACTACTGTGGCATTGTCGTACCACAAATGATGTCATTCTTCTTTGATTGGCTTAGTAAGCTTTAATTTTAACATGTAAAATGCATGTTCTGGCAGATTTGTTTATGGCACCTTTTTAAGGTTCATGAAGCTTAAGGTCAGGGTGAAACAGTGCATTCTTTCCACCAAAAATCCAAACACAACACTATCATGCCCCTGACTTGCCCTTTTAATACATACCAACATAGGAGACTACCACTAAATTATTCACACTATCTTGGTGCAATTATAGTCAGCGATGTTACTAAACTGTTGGAAAACGGGTCTATTTTTCCGTATGTACATTGTTTTGTCATCACAAATTGGGGCTTAGAAGTTGATCCTTCTGCATCTGCCTCTGGAGATTCCCATTAAGTGTTTTTTTGGTTTGACTGTAAAATTGCAAGAGTTAGCATTAAATGATGGTACTTACCCTATGCCAAAAGCAACTATGTGAGAGAAGATTAATGAGGGGAGAAAATACTTTGGGTAGCCAGAAGACAGAATGCCTCCCTCCTTCAACACGCTGGTCTCCTTAATGCAGAGAAAGGTTGAGCGCTTTGGGTGCTTCAGCAGGAAATCCCTACAGAGAAGCACATTAATTTTTCATTGTTTGGAATACATTAAAATCAACTAGCACTAGTTTAATGTCACGCTGACACCTCATCATTTTTAATCCAAATTAGAAATCATGGCATAAAATATGAATTGGCTCTAGTGTGTAAACACTTTAGGGCTGCAATGGTCAATCGATGCCTAAATGAACCATCAGCTATTTTGATCGATTAAAGCTTTCTGATTTTGATTTAAACGTGAATATTTTCTGGGTCTTTGCACCATATAACAAAGAAATCATTAAATCTGAACAATTTAGATTTGTGGACAAAACAAGACATATGAGAACATCCTAAGTTTGGGTTAGGGAAACACCGGTGAACATTATTTTTACATTTTCCAAAATGTTATGGACCAGACAACTAATTGAGAAAATGATCGTCAGATTAATTGATCATGATAATAATTGTTGGTTGCGGGGTACAGGGCTGGGTTAAAAGAAGTAACTAGTAACTATTCCAGTGACATTACAACACAAATCTGACTCTTAGAGTTACCATATTAGTGGTGGTAACATACTTGGGTGGATTGTTCTCAGGTCGACTTCTCCAATCAGCAATATTTGACTTGTTGTCGACTTCCTGTCCTCTTTCTTGGGAGTCTTGACCTGACTGTAAACACATTGAGCATCAAATTGTCATCAAATAGGGTTTGCATGGCCGATTTGAGATCTGCAATTAGAAAAAGCTACAGTTTATTGATTCTGTTTAATTGTTCTATGCCTAAAATGTAATACATACTGTGTATGTTGGAAACAATTGCTGTGTTTCCATCATGGAATGGTTTGGAATGGTAAAACCCTGTGTCATGGTACCTGACACTTTCTATACTTGGTAGGCGTAGTGTGACATTCTACCGGGGCGACGACAACTTATGATGACTTATGAACACAACTAAACATAAAACAACACAGACTGCTCGCTTTGTGGCTGTTTATCCCCTAAAGACTTCGACCTTTGTATGAGAATAGGCTGCGAGCGTTGCCCAATCAGCTGTCTGTTTTGGGTGGCGCTAGACCGAACCATTTCACTCTGGTACGCCAGGAGAAGGGTGCCAAAAAATTGAACGGTAGGGGCTGGTTTAGGGTTATTTTGGTACCATTCCTAATGGAAACATAACATAACATAAAAGTACCTTACTGAACCAAACCGACCTATTCCACTCGATGGAAACACGGCTAATGTATTTCATTATGATCTAATGAGTATAGAGTGCGTACTATTTCAAATGGTTCCCTGTGATGATACTCATATTTTAAAATCAATTACATGGTAAATGTTACAATAAATGATAATAAAATAAACAGATTCTTGCCTTCTTCAACACGGTGGTGCTCACAAACGCAGCAGCTCTGGAATCTCACACTAATTTCTTTTTGCCCTATACACGTCTATTCTATTCTACTTAAATCACAATATCTGTCCGAAAAATCACAATGACATATTCCTCCCAAATTGTTGAGCCCTAGTTATTTGGTCCATACAATTTTTAAAAAATGGTTACAAATTGGCAAAGCACGATATTATTGGCACCATGGTGGTATTGGCAAGATGGCGCCAATAATGTATTATCGGATAGAAGAGACAATATGGCCTCTGCAGTTGGGCGCATGGTAAAAACAAAGTCGGCAAATGTCTCACATATTATTCAACCACCCCCCAGACCAAAGATATTTTTCCATTTTCTTTGAGGACCAAAGAAAACTAGAAAATAAAAAAATCACACATTGATTTATCAATTATCATCAAAGTCTACCATTAATTTAGTGATCAATTAATCTATATTTTATGAATGAATTGGTAGTTGCAGCCCCAATTTGGATTAGTAGGTTTTAAAGCATGAGTGGTTCAACCCAATATACCGGTGAGATGTTTCCCTCTGAGCTGCTGCTTGTGTGAAGGCTGGTCTCTGGTCTCTGTGGGCTGCTGTGAAGAGGACAACAAGGACAATCTTTACACATCACTTCTTGATAATCTGTATTACTCAACATTACAATTCATAAAATCTCAACATCTTTAAATGTATGCTTTTTCACTATGGCTAGAGACAGGGTTTGATTTTGGATTTCAAGTTGGACAAAAGTTCTATATTTCCAAGAATATTTTCTTATATCAAAGCAAAATTGATATTGTGGCCTGTAACCAGTACAGTTTTCTTGGAATAACGCCTCCGTTGGCATGACAACAATATGATTCTTTAGTGGTGCCAACATACTTTGGTGGACTGATCTCGGGTCGACTTGAACAGTCAGAGATCGTCTTTATCAGGTTGTCGACTTCCTGTCTTCTTTCTTCTAAGTAAAGATCCAACTGAAAACACATCCAGCGTCAACTTGTCATCAAATACAAACGCTTAATAATTAGATTTGGATAAGGGTTGCAAGTTAGGAAATTATTATTCTTATTATCAACTCATCTGTTGATTGTTTTCTCGATTAATTGATTAGTGGTTTGCATGGCAAAAAAATTGGGCATTTTCTAAGATAAAGGTCAACCTGTACAAATTACAGAATTAATTGTTCAATGTACTATACTTAATATTCTATTCTACTTAATTACAAAATGCAATCTGTTGAATGCAGAAAAATTGCTATTTGGTTTACAAAATTTAAAAACGATTCAAACCTTGGACAAACATCAATCCCAAATGTTTTTGTCTGCAAAAAGGCTGCAGGCCTAATTTTGGATATATAGGTTTTAATACATATTGAAGGTTAAATAAATGTACCTGTGAGATGTTTGCCTCTGTGCACCTGCATGTATGAGGGGGAATATCTGGTCTCTTAAGGCTGCTGTATAGAGGACAACAAGGACAGTGTTACCACATATGACAAATCACATTGATAATCTGCAACGTGTAATAGAATTAATTGCAATTCATAAAAACACATGGTTTGATTTTTAAATACATGCCTTTTTTCAGGGAAAACCAGATCAGCCAGGTGAGATCTGTCAATGTGGGAAAACAGTGAACCTGAGATTATGGCAGGACCAGCAGAAGCCTCTCCTCTGAAGACACCGCCATGGCTAAAGACAGATGTATGGTTAAATAAAACTACACAGTTAGACTGGCGCTGGAAAAAAACATCTTTCTTAGAGCTGGCAACATACTTTGGCGGAATGTTTTCAGACAGACTTGAACAGTCAGAGATTTCCTTCATCCGGTTGTTGACTTCCTGTCTTCTTTCTTGAGAGTCTTGACGGAAATCTGACTGAAAACCCATCCAGCATTGACCTAAATCAGTTAGTTGTTTGCAGAGCCGAACAATCTTTCATTTTCCACGAGAACGCGCAATTTGAGCTGCAATTTACTGATTCTATTCATTCTCATCCTTGCATTAGAGTGGAGTGGCTAATGTTTTTGATGGCTTCATGTGATGCTCCATCACATTTTAAATCTACTACACTTTGACTCGAATCACATTAGGTTTTTATACATGCGAGTGGTTCAGTCAAATATACCTGTGAGATGTTTCCCTCTGAGCTGCTGCTTGTGAGAAGGATGGTCTCTTGTGTCAGTGGGCTGCTGTAAAGAGAACAAGGACACATATAGGACCATCATTGACATACATGGCAAACCACTGCTTGGTTATCTGTATTACACAATGTGTGAAGTAATGTCTATTCATAAAATAGCAAAATGAATGATTAAATATGAGCTTTTCCTCGGGAAAAACTGGGTTAGCCTGGCCAGGAGGCTTCTCCTCTGAAGACACCACCGTGGCTAAAGATGGATGTCTGGTTTAAGAGTTGGACAATTCTCTGACAATACCATTCATATCCAAGCAGATATTGTAACTGAAATATCCCTAAGTAATTGATATCAGATTGAATCGGGACTAATATTGGAATCAATTCAATCCCTGTTACTTCTTAGTGATGACGACATACTTTGGGGGAATGTTCTCAGACAGACTCAAACAGTCTGAGGTTTCCTTCATCAGGTCGTCGACTTCCTGTCTTCTTTCTCGGAACCCTTGATCTGACTGAAAACACAGCATCAACAATAAATAAAAAACAACACTTATAAGAGTTACAGCCCTTATTTGGATTAATACATGTGAGCAGTTCAGTCAAGTATACCTGTGAGATGTGTTCCTCCGAGTCACTGCACATGAGGATGGGGGTCACTGGGCTGCTGTAAAGAGGATATTGTGATTTGACAGAGCATTATCTCTATTATACAACCTGTATTGTAGTTATTGATAAAATCTCATGATTGATCTTCACTCTGTTTCCCAGGGGAAAATTATGTGACATTACAAAAACATCATTCTGACTCTTGAGTTATTAAAATAACTGGTTGCGACATACTTTGGTGGATTACTCTCTGATCGACTCAACAAATCCTCTATCCAGTCTGAGTGTTTCCTCATCAGGATGTTTACGTCATCCTGTCTTCTTTCTTGGAAGTCTTCCTCCGACTGAAAACACAAATCAACCTTACAATACAATTTAAAAACTACACATTATTGGATTTTAATTAGGGCTGCAACTATTTTTATTCACAATTAATTTGTCAATCACTTTCTCATTTTTTGATCAGTTGTTTGGAATTATATTCTGTTCGTAATTGTAGTTTGAAGCAATGCAATTAACAAACCAGCACAATTTCAGTCTATTACAGTACATCTGCGGGTTTAATGAAGCCAATTTTCGTTTATAAAAGTGGGAGGGGTGTGGGACAACAAGCCCTTCACTGATTAGACGAGGGTGACTAAAGGGTGTACAACTAAAGTAAGAATGGACCAAGAAAATCAATGGCAACATTTGAATGCAGTAGCTGATCTAAGTGTGCTAGCCTTTATCACAACATGTATAATTTCTTGATTTCCTTTGAGATTCAATATGAGGCCTGGAAAGGTTTAAATCACCAACTACTTGCAAGAAGTGTGGCCGATTGGATAGACATGCAACTTATTAGAACAATGATTCGGATGACGTATGCAGAGCAACAAAAAAGTGTCAACATGCTCGTTGTAGTTTTCATCTTACGATTTTTCCCTAACCTGGCCAATGCCGGACCACATCTCACCCAGGCTAAGCAACACCCTGGATCTAAAGACAGCTTGCTCTTCAGTGGTTGCCATATTGGACGTATAAAAAGACATTGCTTCTCTGTTGCATTAAACCCCGCCTCTAGGACACCAGGGGGGAAAAAACATGTTTTGTGATTTGTTCCCTTTTTTTTTAGGAGATTCTGAAGTTGGCCAAAACGGTGCAAAGTGTGAACGCTCTAAATCTTATTAATCCCCTCAGGGAAATTATTTCTCTGCATTTGACCCATCCTAGAATTAGGAGCAATGGGCTGCCACACTGAGTAATGCCTGGGGAGCAATGGGGGTCGGGTACCTTGCTCAGGGGTACACCAGCCCTTTTGACCTGGTGGGGACAAGCCAAGTTCCCTTTCCACTTGGCCACAGGCTGCACCTGGTTTAGTATATAGCATAACTAGATACCCATATACAGTGGTTTACGTGTGGGGAAAAAATGTTTCGCTTTAGAAATATACATCAAGAGAAATGAGGATTTCCAAACTGAGAGAGTAGATGTAAATGTGGTCGAATTTAAAGCATAAGTAAATAATTAATCAATTACTACTTGCACCCCCAGATTTGGACTAAATGGTTTTAATACATTTCTCCAGGTTCTCCAGCTTCCTCCCAGAGTACAAATACTTGCAATGTAGGGATTAGATAAATTGGACACACTAAATTAATCATAGATGTGAGAATGAATGGTTGAATGGTTGTTTGTCTCTATATGTGGCCTTGCGATGGACTGGTGAACTGTCCAGGGTGTACCCCGCCTATCGCCCTATGTCAGATTGAGATTGGCACGGCACCCCCTGCGATCCTCCTGTGTAGGATAAAGCGGTAGAAGATGGATGGTTTTAAAGCCTGTGAGTGGTTCAAAAATATACCTGTGAGATGTTTCCCTCTGAGCTACTGCTCATAAGATCGGGGGTCTCGAGTCTCAGTGGGCTACTGTAAAGAGGACAAGGACAAACATATAAGACCAATGTTGACATACATGGCAATAGACATTTGCGTCCTAAATTTTTGGCAAACATGATTCTTCATCGTGGCAACATACTCTGGTGAACTGATCACAGAGAGACTCGAAGAGTCGGAGTTTGTCTCCATCAGGTTGTCGACCTTCTGTCGTCTTACTTGGGAGTCTTGATCTGACTGAAAACACAACCAGCATCGACTCGTCATTTCAAACAAAACAACACTTTGTTAGCTTTTGATTAGTGCTGCAACAAATTATTATTTTTTTTATTATTAATCTGTTAATAATTTCACAGATTAATTGATTTGTGTAATTTTTCAGTTGTATAATACCTGTGAGATGTTTCCCTCTGAGCCGCTGCTTGTGAAAAGGAAGGTCTCTGGTCTCAGTAGACTGCTGTAAAGTGGACAATGAGGACACAGTTGACACATGACGGCAACACACATTTGGGCCTAAAAAATTGGAAAATGACAAAAACATAATTGTTATTGGTGGCAATGTACTTTAATGGAATGATCTCAGCCAGACTCAAAGAGTCGAGGTTTGTTTTCCTCAGTTTTTTGACTTTGCGTCTTCTTCTTTGGAAGTCTTGATCCGCCTGAAAAAATACATAAGTATCAGCAGTTAATTAGATGAACTTAATTAGGGCTGCAACAAATTATTATTGTCCTTAACAATTAATCTGTCCATATTTATCTTCTTATCCTTTTTTCTTCTCCTATTTGGACACAGAATATTAATATGATTTTGATGGTTTTGTTTGATAATGCTCCACAATTAATTTACAATTTAATTACACACATTTTTAGACTTTCAAGACTTATTTCAAGGCCACTATGATTACATTTAAGAACCTTATTGTCACAAAATATGCACCCAGCGGAATGCTATGGTGCATTCTACTAGTAGTCGGAACTAGAATCGACTGGTATTGCTAACAATGGCTAGCCTGGGATACGTTTGCGTTTCCGACTTTTCCAGTGTAACGTGGTGACATCGGAACTGGTTAAATTAAAACAAAACAAAATTAAACTGTACTAGGAGTATGTCTGATATATTGTGAAAGTTTTAAGTATCACTCAGTACTGTGGATATTTAAGTGAGGCTGTATTTACATACCAATATCTGTCAGAAACATAGCTATTACATATTTTTCTAAATCATTCAGCCCTAGGTATTTGGTCCATGCAATGTTGGCAAATTAAGAAAATGTCTTATTTTGTCCACAACAATTTTTTTTTTCTATTTTCTTTGGTATAACACGAGCAAAGCGAACTAGAAAACAGTTGCCGATTAATTTCTATGATGCAAGGGGTTAGATCATATATACCTGTGGGAGGTTTTCCTCTGAGCTGCTGCTCGTGAGATAGAGGGTCTCTGGTTCCAGAGGACTGATGTAAAAGGACACGCATATGAAAAACATTTACACACTTCACAACGTGTAAAGTAAAAGAATAAATTGTGTGTTATGTTTTCCCACGAACCTGCAAGGAGAGCTCTTTGCGGAGCTGCTTCGGCCCGACTCGTGCTGTGCGTCCAGCAGCATTATCTCGATGTCGGCAGACTCGTCACTGGACACGGAGATTTGCTCCTGACCTCCGTGGAGACTTGAGTATGGAGAGTCACTGCTGTTGAATTGCAGATCGACCCAGGAACCTTGAATCAAACACACGCAAAGAGACAGTAAAATCTGATGGGTGTCTGGCGTGTCTTATCACTGACCTAAATTAAGGCTGTGGGAACAGTCAAGCATTAAACACACAGAAGTCCCTCTGTCCTGAGCTTGAATTCACTCTGTAGATGAGCCTTATAACTAACAGCAGTGACATTATTTATTTACTATTAATATGTTGCATAAAAGTTTAACTGATTGTGTGGTGGAGATAAGAGGCCACACAAGGCTTATGAGCACATGGATGAATAAAATAAAGTCTTTAGTTTTAGTTAGATTGATAGGTGTGTGTGTGTGTATATATATATATATATATATATATACACGTGTACACACGAAGAATAGCTATAAGGCATATGATCCCGAAAGGAGAAGAAAAACATCTATTAAAAGTGTTTAAAATCTTTCATTAATGCTTATATTCACTGATTTCTTCTGAATCTCAAATAAAATGGTGCTGTGTGCTTGAAGTTTAAATCACTGTTGGAAATGTTAAAGACGAGTCCAGTTTTTAATTATTTTAATATAAACTGAATGTTTAAATAAGTAGATGTGAGTGTCACCAACATCTTATGGTACCTTTTTATTTACTGAAGATTTTCATAATTTAGTGTTTAATTAGTAATACTGACATACATGTATGCTTCATATGGAGAGACAATTTAAGATGTTTTTTTTGCAAATAATGACAATATAAATTTAAGTATTTCTGAATTGAATTGTTGACCGTAAACTGTCTTCGTTTTCATAACAAGTCAAAAACCTCACTGTAACCTTGTTGGTTAGCTTCTGAGCTCAGTAAAGCTACTTATGATTCCTGGTGTAAAAACGTTGATACTTTACCAATTAAGATGTCGTCAGGCGACGTGGTCCTGGCACAATCCTGCGTGTCCATGTTTCTGTTTTCTACGAAGCTCCAAGAGTCCGAGAATCTAAAGAGGGAAAAGTGGCAAAATCTGTATGAGCAGCTGAAAATCACACTGGCTCACATTAACAATGACGCAAACGTTCTGTTTATGTTCATTAGTGCTCTGAGATAACAAAGAGGACACGCGCTGCACTTGCACATGGTTCAACATGTGCCCACAACATGAGATAGATAGCAAAGTCCCATATCAACAAGTGAAGAAGCCTTTTTAACTAATCATATATGTATATACATGAAATAACGGATATATGTGACCTAATTTTAATTTGATAATTTCATTTTAACTAGTATGAATTGTAGTTTAAGATATCTGTGACCTCATTCTTACTAGTCAAAACTTCATTCCAGTTTCAGATATCTACAACGTCATTATGACCAACTATCTGAAACTTAATTCAAAGTTTTTGAAAAGGACAATATAGATCTCTTCAAATGAGGATAATAAAGGATATATTAAATTTGAAATCATTATAACGTAATTATCTAAAGATATGTACACATTGTAGATATCTATAATGACAAACCCCATACTCATGAATGGCAAAAGTTAAGTCATTTCAACTAGTAAAAACTGAATTGCAGATATCTGTAAGTGTAGTTTTGACTAGTAAGAACGATGTGACAGATTTATACTAGTCATAGTGAAATTACGACTAATTGAAATAACATCACAGTAATGGTAATTCCAGATTGTCAAACTTGCCGATTAAATGTTAAAAAGTCTGGTATGTTACTAGACTTGTTGCTCTTGCCCCATTGATTTACCTGTTATGCTGCCTTGTGAGTGATGGTAGTTCCACTGAGCTGTCTGAAGATGGCAGTGTAGTCTCAGCTGCTCAACTGTTCACAGTACAAGACACCATATGTGGAAAAAGACCCCACTTTTGAGTAAAAACTGCACACAAAATTAAATAAAAAAAATATCTAGTTACGTCTATAAAGGTTATCTCATGAATCTTTAGCTTTACTCTGGGAAGTCCAGTTGCCCACAGGTAATTCCACAAGATTCCCAAAAACTGAAGTTGCGAATGTTAAGTTCTTTCACCGCGTGTCTCTAAATATGCATTTTCTTTCTGCTTTCCTTTGCATCTCTGTATATTTCACTCTGTCATTTCCTTTGCACACCTTAGCCATGTCATCCTTTCATCTGGGCTGTTGTCCTTTTGTCTTTTGTATTTTTAACCCTGCATCATGATGACGTCATGCATGTATGACACTCATTACATCGTCTGCACTGTATTAAACTACCCTAACTCACAGTTTCCAATTTTATCTGTTGAATATTTCAGTTTAATTCAGTATTCAATTTGAATAAATGCACCATCTGCACTTTTGCACCGTCCTGATGCTTCACCCTGTATTTTATACATTTCTATACTTTGATGGCCAATGTAATTTTTTTAATCAGGGCATCCCATGGCCAATCATTTATTTTGTATACTGTATATTTGGCCGACTTTTTTCCTTCCTTCTCAAAAAATATAACTTTTAAATGATATTAGGGCTGAAACAATTACTCACTCAATTAAGCTTCTTAGATGTGAATAGAATGTAACAAAGAAATATAAAAAAATATATGAATAATGAAATAAATGACATCAAATAATCCAAAAAACCCACTTGAATAAATAAATATTAAATACATGAGATGCCATCAAATAGCTAAAAAAGTAAATTACGTTTGGATTAATAAAATAAAGATTTGGTGACATAGCAACATTTATTAAGTTGCTGGGAACAAAAATGTAAATTTGTAATAATTGACTGGATAATAAATAATAATCCGGAGATGCAGATTATTAAAAAAGGCAAAAAATCGACCCAGCTGTTAAATTGGTCTACCTCTACTTAGTACTATATAGTATACTTGTAATTTTTCTTCCATCCCGTCCCAAGAGTCATAGAAGGTTAATATAAAATACAAAATAATATTGTTTTGTATGTTAAAACATACATTCATTATTGTGTGTGTCATCTTGAAGAGTTTGAGCTCTGAATTTTGAGTCTGGCAAACTGAATTATGTGTTAACATGGAGATAAGGATGACTGATTACTCTTGCAAAATCAAATTATTACTTAAACGTGGGGTGAAGGGGGGGTATTATTATTCGGTGCTCTCCTTCCTGGCAAACCACCTTTATACGGGATGTAATGTAAGAAGGTTACAAGATCATTTGTAAACGGAGACAATTGTAAAAAAAAGAATCTTATTCTTTCTTACTACAGTTTTCCTGCTTATTTAAACACAAACCAATGCAAATGAGGAACAATATTACTTTATTTTTGTGCTGCAGCAGATATTTTGGTATTAAATACATTGTTTATCTGTAAGCTAACTGTTTAAAGGTGCAGTGTGTAACATTTTTTTGGCAACATCGTTTGGTTCTTCAATTACTAAATTAATTGTCAACTATTTTGATAATAGGTAAAACAAGTTTTCTGATTTTTCAGCTTCTGAAATGTCAATATTCTCTGGTTTCTTTGTTTCATGTAACAAAACAAGACATTTGAGAAAATCCAGATTGCAACATTTTACAGACACACAGACGGTTTTTAGCCTTATCCATTGTTGAGAAAACAAAAATGGCATCCCCTGTAAAGCTGATCCACACTCTCTCCACAATTTTTAAAGGCTCTTGCTGGAGTTTTGAAAATAACGCACTGGACCTTTAATCAGTAAGTTACTGTTCATGGGAAAACCGTAAGGATATTTTCTCTATTTGGTTACATAACTGTGAGCAGATGTCATGGCTTCAAGAGAAAATATGATTAAGAGCAGACATCTGAACAAATAAAGGCATAGCGAGAGGCAACAGTTACTCCAAAATTTCTAAACATTGTGTGTAGAACAGGAACTGCCAAGAACGTAAGACAGGGTTTTGAAAATCGCCCTAAATAGACATGGGTCATTGAAAGTGCTTGAATTTTGTCCAAGAAAGAAGTCAAGTTGATATTTAGGTAAATGTCTCCCTAGTTTGTTGTGACGATAGCTACTGTTTCATGCCCTGCATTACCTGATATACATAGACTATCAGAACCAACGTGGAGTCATATTAGCAGTGTCATGGACACTGTCCACTTGCTCTCTCTCTCTCTCTCTCTCTCTCTCTCTCTCTCTCTCTCTCTCTCTCTCTCTCTCTCTCTGCCGTTGACTTGCATACTGCATACTTACAATTTGCCCTCCCAAATTAAGCTGTGTCAGCACATTCCGTCCTTGAATTTGAGGGTAATTAGTCTTGGAAAGTGAATTTGATGCCGAGGTGTGGGAACCCTGGTGAGCAGCAGAAACATATAATCTTGCGCAACTCATATTGTCTGTATCCTTCAAATAAAGCCTTCATATTCTAATAACCAAGCCCCGAGATTACAGCATTACATTCAGCCATGTTCACCGAGATGCAAAATAAAATATGATTATATGCCAGTGATACTCGGCACTCTATAACTGCTGCACAAACATTTATGAATTCATAAACGGTAAAGGATTCATCAGAAGTAATATTTATATGAAGTATTATCAAATTCCGTTCGTGCAGAATTGTTTAATTCAGAATTGAGTTTAATGTCGCGGCGTAAGAACTCTACGATGGAGACGATATTGCCAGTAACGCTGTTAAGTGTCACGAATGCTGTGTCCCAGCTGTGATGACAAAATAAATGCCGTCGCCAGATGGAATATATGCACCACAATAAATGTGTTTACATAATGTTACATTCTCTGCATTGAGCTGTTTGCCTTTGAGGTTCATGTATGAATCTAAATTGATATTATACAGACAGTTATTAGATGAGAAATGTGGACATAAGCGATGCAGACCGGAGCGATAACCACCAGGTTTAGCAAATGCTACCTTATATACAAAGGTATCTATAGAAATCACATATTGTGATGTTGTGATAGTCATACGCAAGTCCCATATGGTCTAGCGGTCAGGATTCCTGGTTTTCACCCAGGCGGCCCGGGTTCAACTCCCGGTATGGGAACTGTAGTTTTCAGCAGTGTACATTTGAATGTGGGGGATTGTGGGTTCAAATCCTATGACATGTTATGGGCTGGGGTACCCCAGATCCCCCTGGTCCCAGATAAGGTTTGAGGATGGTTAAAATGCAGAGTTTTAGATTCCCCAAAAAATACTAAAACATAAATAAGCCGAAAGAAAAAAAAAATTATTAGACAAGATAAAGAATTGAAAATAGGATTAGCTAAAGAATACAATAGAATAGAAATCAATCTAAATCAAGAATTAAAAGTAGGAAGGATTGGGATCTAATGGGAATTTACATCTAATATGCAAATGTAAATTTACAATCTCAAGGCAGGAAGTCCTCCCTCCCTTCCTCCAGGCCATTGAATTAAAATCACAAATTAGCGTCTGGAGGCCGATCACCAATCATCTGATAATCTGCCATTATTAGGTCTTCTGGGAAAGACATTTACATTCTGCTTTGCATTTTGACTTTTTGTCTTATGTCTTTATCTTATCAGAGGGTTTTATGTGTATTTGTGTACATATGTAAACCCTGAAATAACAATCTTGTAAATCTTGTGAATACCTTCCACATTTGCTGGTGATGACTTTGAGTCTCTTCTGCTGTCCAGTCATTGCCATTTGTACTCGTGGAAAACTAATGTTTACTTGCAATTGGTTCACTTACTTACTAGATTTTTTTTCTTTAAATATTAACATTAGTACATTAATGTTTACATTAATTTAATGTAGCTGGATGATGGCAATTATTTTAAATGAATGCACCTGTTTTTTTATTGCATTGTCAATGATGGATCACTAAGGTCACCATTACCTGAATCTATAATAACACATTGTCAATGTATTTCCTCAATCTGCAGAGTAACTATAGCAACCAAAGATATTACACAAATGTAGTTAAGCATTTAATGTCTGTCTCTGAAATGCAGAGATGTTAGAAAAAAGAAAAAATTCACTACACGAACCATTGTGGACATCAGCATAGTAAAGTAAATAGTAAACAGTTTCTTGCAATTTCATCAACAGATTTCCATGGAATGATGTCTCCAGATGGGTCCCATCTACCTCCTACATCTTTAATGTTTGGTGAACAAAGACACCTATCAATATAAATCACCTGCCACATGAGGCACCATCTGCTAACCTGTCGAGGTAAGTGCTGCAACACACTCGTCTGAATCCACAGAATAAAAGGTGTTACTGCTGTGTAGCAGTCGGAACTGGAATTTGGTCTCCGGTTGCAAGGCCACTCTACCGTCCACTTTGCACAAAGTGAGTTTTTACAGTGTAACATTCTGAATTATGTAAAAACACAAATGGAAAATCAGCAGAGGGCAAGTTTTAATGTTATTTCTGTATGTTTATTTTTAGGTCAGTTAATTGATGATTAATCAATTATTAAATTGACAAAACATGTAAACGCAGTCAAACACAATGTTTTAAAGGTATAGTGTGTAAAATCATCAACATTTAGGACAAAGTCTTACACTTAGGATTCAAGTTGGCATTTCATCCATGTATTACATGCTTTCTTTACAATTTTTTTAATCATCATTTCAAAATGGATAGGGATGGGCCAGTTGTTGAGACCATGTGGCCTAATTGATAAGGCGTCTGACTTCAGATCAAAAGATTGAGGATTTGAGTACCTTCATGGTTGAAATTAAGATATTGATATGTAAGGGTTAGTTGAAAATCATATATTGTTATAAAGTCATTTGTTGTGAGGTATTTAAAAATTGTGCTCAAACAATTGATGCTTCTTCGTTTCAGCTAGTGTTTACACAAAATGGATAGGGATGGGGCAGTTGTTCAGACCATGTGGACTAATGGATAAGGTGTCTGACTTTGAATCAGAAGTTTGAGCGTTTGTGATTGGGAACCTCACTCTATTTGTTAATAAGAGTGACATTAAAGCTGTAATCATTGGATTACTAAATAATGTGCAGTTGTTATCAAAAACAAATGAGCTACAGTTTGTGAGTGCTGCTAATTTACACAAGTGTCGAAAAGTGAATCTTAAAATCAGTGGCACGTGACATATTTGACAACATTCATTTACACAAATTAATTTTATATGTCCTCGCCAGTGTATTCATGGCTTACTCGGGATTAATGTTTTTGGATTTTTACTTGGCATTTAATTTCTCTGTTACTCTGTGAGCTTGTGCCTTTAAAATGTAATGTATGCGTCCTGCTGCTTGAGCATCAAGGCAGTCAAGGCAGAATGTCATTTTTAATTAAATGATGCATTTACAAGGCAGTTTAGTCATTTAAAACATGTTGGTGTGACATAAAATAGGTCCAAGTAGAAATGTTATTTATGTAAAAACCATTTAAAATATTTTTTTAACGATGTGATGATGATTTTCCTAACCTGTTCATCTGTTGATTATTTTTTGGATTAATCAATTTGTTGTTTATTCCATAAAATAGCTTCCTTTTTGGACATGGGCTGCCCAAAACACATGACTGTCCCTGGGTGGGTTCGAACCACCAACCTTTCGGTTAACAGCCAAAGCGCTAACCAGATTGCACCACAGAGACAGGTTTCAGAGGTGTCCCAGCACTTCTCGTGTTCTGGGCTTTGAACCAGCAACCAGAGGGTGACTAAACCAATAGCTTCCTTTTTGGACGCGGGCTGCCCAAAACACATGACCGTCCCTGGGTGGGCTCGAACCACCAACCTTTCGGTTAACAGCCGAACGCGCTAACCAGATTGCGCCACAGAGACAGGTTTCAGAGGTGTCCCAGCACTTCTCGTGTTCTGTGCTTTGACCCAGCAACCAGAGGGTGACTAAACCGATAGCTTCCTTTTTGGACGTGGGCTGCCCAAAACATGTGACCGTCCCTGGGTGGGCTCGAACCACCAACCTTTCGGTTAACAGCCGAACACGCTAACCAGATTGCGCCACAGAGATGTGTTTCACAGGTGTCTTAGCACTGCTTCTGTTCTGGGCTTTGAACCAGCAACCATACGGTGCCAAAACCAATAGCTTCCTTTTTGGAGGTGGGTGGCCCAAAACACATGGACGTCCCTGGGTGGGCTTGAACCACCAACCTTTCAGATAACAGCCGAACGCGCTAACCAGATTGCGCCACAGAGACATATTTAAGAGGTGTCTTAGCACTGCTTCTGTTCTGGGCTTTGAACCAGCAACCAGAAGGTGACAAAACCAGGAGCTTCCATTTTGGACGTGGGCTGCCCAAAACTCATGACCGTCCCTGGGTGGGCTCGAACCACCAACCTTTCGGTTAACAGCCGAACGCGCTAACCAGATTGCGCCACAGAGACGAGTTTCAGAGGTATCCCAGCACTTCTCGTGTTCTGTGCTTTGACCCAGCAACCAGAGGGTGACTAAACCAATAGCTTCCTTTTTGGACGTGGGCTGCCCAAAACACGTGACCGTCCCTGGGTGGGCTCGAACCACCAACCTTTCGGTTAACAGCCGAACGCGCTAACCAGATTGCGCCACAGAGACATGTTTAATAAGTGTCTCAGCACTTCTCGTGTCCTGGGCTTTGAACCAGCAACCAGAAGGTGTCAAAACCAATGTCTTCCTTTTTGGAGGTGGGCAGCTCAAAACACTTGACCGTCCCTGGGTGGGCTCGAACCACCATCCTTTCGGTTAACAGCCTAACGCGCTAACCAGATTGCGCCACAGAGACAGGTTTCGGAGGTGTCTCAGCACTTCTTTTGTTTTGGGCTTTGAACCAGCAACCAGACGGTGACAAAACCAGGAGCTTCCATTTTGGACGTGGGCTGCCCAAAACATATGACCGTCCCTGGGTGGGCTCGAACCACCAACCTTTCGGTTAACAGCCGAACGCGCTAACCAGATTGCGCCACAGAGACAGTTTTCAGAGGTGTCCCAGCACTTCTCGTGTTCTGGGCTTTGAACCAGCAACCAGAGGGTGACTAAACCAATAGCTTCCTTTTTGGAGGTGGGTTGCCCAAAACACATGGCCGTCCCTGGGTGGGCTCGAACCACCAACCTTTCGGTTAACAGCCGAACGCGCTAACCAGATTGCGCCACAGAGACATGTTTAATGAGTGTCTCAGCACTTCTCGTGACCTGGGCTTTGAACCAGCAACCAGAAGGTGACAAAACCAATAGCTTCCTTTTTGGACGTGGGCTGCCTAGAACAAGCCGTTTCTGGGTGTCTCAGCACTTCTCGTGTTCTGGGCTTTGAACCAGCAACCAGAAGGTGTCAAAACCAATGTCTTCCTTTTTGGACGTGGGCTGCCTAGAACAAGCCGTTCCTGGGTGTCTCAGCACTTCTCGTGTTCTGGGCTTTGAACCAGCAACCAGAAGGTGTCAAAACCAATGTCTTCCTTTTTGGAGGTGGGCTGCCCAAAACACATCGCCGTCCCTGGGTGGGCTCGAACCACCAACCTTTCGGTTAACAGCCGAACGCGCTAACCAGATTGCGCCACAGAGACATGTTTAATAAGTGTCTCACCACTTCCGGTGTCCTGGGCTTTGAACCAGCAACCAGAAGGTGACAAAACAAATAGCTTCCTTTTTGGAGGTGGGTTGCCCAAAACACATGGCCGTCCCTGGGTGGGCTCGAACCACCATCCTTTCGGTTAACAGCCGAACGTGCTAACCAGATTGCGCCACAGAGACATGTTTCAGAGGTATCCCAGCACTTCTTGTGTTCTGTGTTTTGACCCAGCAACCAGAGGGTGACTAAACCAATAGCTTCCTTTTTGGAGGTGGGTTGCCCAAAACACATGGCCGTCCCTGGGTGGGCTCGAACCACCAACCTTTCGGTTAACAGCCGAACGCGCTAACCAGATTGCGCCACAGAGACATGTTTAATAAGTGTCTCAGCACCTTTCGTGTCCTGGGCTTTGAACCAGCAACCAGAAGGTGACAAAACCAATAGCTTCCTTTTTGGAGGTGGGTTGCCCAAAACACGTGGCCGTCCCTGGGTGGGCTCGAACCACCAACCTTTCGGTTAACAGCCGAACGCGCTAACCAGATTGCGCCACAGAGACATGTTTAATAAGTGTCCCAGCACTTCTCGTGTCCTGGGCTTTGAACCAGCAACCAGAAGGTGACAAAACCAATAGCTTCCTTTTTGGAGGTGGGTTGCCCAAAACACATGGCCGTCCCTGGGTGGGCTCGAACCACCAACCTTTCGGTTAACAGCCGAACGCGCTAACCAGATTGCGCCACAGAGACATGTTTAATAAGTGTCTCAGCACTTCTCGTGTCCTGGGCTTTGAACCAGCAACCACAAGGTGACAAAACAAATAGCTTCTATTTTGGACGTGGGCTGCCCAAAACATATGACCGTCCCTAGGTGGGCTCGAACCACCAACCTTTCGGTTAACAGCCGAACGCGCTAACCAGATTGCGCCACAGAGACGTGTTTCGGAGGTGTCTCAGCACTTCTTGTGTTCTGGGCTTTGAACCAGCACCCAGCAGGTGACAAAACCAATAGCTTCCTTTTTGGACGTGGGCTGCCTAGAATAAGCCGTTCCTGGGTGTCTCAGCACTTCTCGTGTTCTGGGCTTTGAACCAGCAACCAGAAGGTGTCAAAACCAATGTCTTCCTTTTTGGAGGTGGGCAGCTCAAAACACTTGACCGTCCCTGGGTGGGCTCGAACCACCATCCTTTCGGTTAACAGCCTAACGCGCTAACCAGATTGCGCCACAGAGACAGGTTTCGGAGGTGTCTCAGCACTTCTTTTGTTTTGGGCTTTGAACCAGCAACCAGACGGTGACAAAACCAGGAGCTTCCATTTTGGACGTGGGCTGCCCAAAATATATGACCGTCCCTGGGTGGGCTCGAACCACCAACCTTTCGGTTAACAGCCGAACGCGCTAACCAGATTGCGCCACAGAGACAGTTTTCAGAGGTGTCCCAGCACTTCTCGTGTTCTGGGCTTTGAACCAGCAACCAGAGGGAGACTAAACCAATAGCTTCCTTTTTGGAGGTGGGTTGCCCAAAACACATGGCCGTCCCTGGGTGGGCTCGAACCACCAACCTTTCGGTTAACAGCCGAACACGCTAACCAGATTGCGGCACAGAGACATGTTTAATGAGTGTCTCAGCACTTCTCGTGACCTGGGCTTTGAACCAGCAACCAGAAGGTGACAAAACCAATAGCTTCCTTTTTGGACGTGGGCTGCCTAGAACAAGCCGTTTCTGGGTGTCTCAGCACTTCTCGTGTTCTGGGCTTTGAACCAGCAACCAGAAGGTGTCAAAACCAATGTCTTCCTTTTTGGACGTGGGCTGCCTAGAACAAGCCGTTCCTGGGTGTCTCAGCACTTCTCGTGTTCTGGGCTTTGAACCAGCAACCAGAAGGTGTCAAAACCAATGTCTTCCTTTTTGGAGGTGGGCTGCCCAAAACACATCGCCGTCCCTGGGTGGGCTCGAACCACCAACCTTTCGGTTAACAGCCGAACGCGCTAACCAGATTGCGCCACAGAGACATGTTTAATAAGTGTCTCACCACTTTCGGTGTCCTGGGCTTTGAACCAGCAACCAGAAGGTGACAAAACAAATAGCTTCCTTTTTGGAGGTGGGTTGCCCAAAACACATGGCCGTCCCTGGGTGGGCTCGAACCACCATCCTTTCGGTTAACAGCCGAACGCGCTAACCAGATTGCGCCACAGAGACAGGTTTCGGAGGTGTCTCAGCACTTCTTTTGTTTTGGGCTTTGAACCAGCAACCAGACGGTGACAAAACCAGGAGCTTCCATTTTGGACGTGGGCTGCCCAAAACATATGACCGTCCCTGGGTGGGCTCGAACCACCAATCTTTCGGTTAACAGCCGAACGCGCTAACCAGATTGCGCCACAGAGACAGGTTTCAGAGGTGTCCCAGCACTTCTCGTGTTCTGTGCTTTGACCCAGCAACCAGAGGGTGACTAAACCAATAGCTTCCTTTTTGGACGTGGGCTGCCCAAAACACGTGACCGTCCCTGGGTGGGCTCGAACCACCAACCTTTCGGTTAACAGCCGAACGCGCTAACCAGATTGCGCCACAGAGACGTGTTTCGGAGGTTTCTTAGCACTTATTCTGTTCTGGGCTTTGAACCAGCAACCAGAGGGTGACTAAACCAATAGCTTCCTTTTTGGAGGTGGGTTGCCCAAAACACATGGCCGTCCCTGGGTGGGCTCGAACCACCAACCTTTCGGTTAACAGCCGAACGCGCTAACCAGATTGCGCCACAGAGACATGTTTAATAAGTGTCTCAGCACTTCTCGTGTCCTGGGCTTTGAACCAGCAACCAGAAGGTGACAAAACCAATAGCTTCCTTTTTGGAGGTGGGTTGCCCAAAACACATGGCCGTCCCTGGGTGGGCTCGAACCACCAACCTTTCGGTTAACAGCCGAACGCGCTAACCAGATTGCGCCACAGAGACATGGCTGTGTCTCAGCACTTCTCGTGTCCTGGGCTTTGAACCAGCAACCACAAGGTGACAAAACAAATAGCTTCTATTTTGGACGTGGGCTGCCCAAAACATATGACCGTCCCTAGGTGGGCTCGAACCACCAACCTTTCGGTTAACAGCCGAACGCGCTAACCAGATTGCGCCACAGAGACATGTTTTGGAGGTGTCTCAGCACTTCTTGTGTTCTGGGCTTTGAACCAGCAACCAGAAGGTGACAAAACCAATAGCTTCCTTTTTGGACGTGGGCTGCCTAGAACAAGCCGTTCCTGGGTGTCTCAGCACTTCTTGTGTCCTGGGCTTTGAACCAGCAACCAAAAGGTGTCAAAACCAATGTCTTCCTTTTTGGAGGTGGGCATCTCAAAACACTTGACCGTCCCTGGGTGGGCTCGAACCACCATCCTTTCGGTTAACAGCCGAACGTGCTAACCAGATTGCGCCACAGAGACAGGTTTCGGAGGTGTCTCAGCACTTCTTTTGTTTTGGGCTTTGAACCAGCAACCAGACAGTGACAAAACCAGGAGCTTCCATTTTGGACGTGGGCTGCCCAAAACGCATGACCGTCCCTGGGTGGGCTCGAACCACCAACCTTTCGGTTAACAGCCGAACGCGCTAACCAGATTGCGCCACAGAGACAGGTTTCAGAGGTGTCCCAGCACTTCTCGTGTTCTGTGCTTTGACCCAGCAACCAGAGGGTGACTAAACCAATAGCTTCCTTTTTGGACGTGGGCTGCCCAAAACACGTGACCGTCCCTGGGTGGGCTCGAACCACCAACCTTTCGGTTAACAGCCGAACGCGCTAACCAGATTGCGCCACAGAGACGTGTTTCGGAGGTTTCTTAGCACTTTTTCTGTTCTGGGCTTTGAACCAGCAACCAGAGGGTGACTAAACCAATAGCTTCCTTTTTGGAGGTGGGTTGCCCAAAACACATGGCCGTCCCTGGGTGGGCTCGAACCACCAACCTTTCGGTTAACAGCCGAACGCGCTAACCAGATTGCGCCACAGAGACATGTTTAATAAGTGTCTCAGCACTTCTCGTGTCCTGGGCTTTGAACCAGCAACCAGAAGGTGACAAAACAAATAGCTTCTATTTTGGACGTGGGCTGCCCAAAACATATGACCGTCCCTAGGTGGGCTCGAACCACCAACCTTTCGGTTAACAGCCGAACGCGCTAACCAGATTGCGCCACAGAGACATGTTTTGGAGGTGTCTCAGCACTTCTTGTGTTCTGGGCTTTGAACCAGCAACCAGAAGGTGACAAAACCAATAGCTTCCTTTTTGGACGTGGGCTGCCCAAAACATATGACCGTCCCTAGGTGGGCTCGAACCACCAACCTTTCGGTTAACAGCCGAACGCGCTAACCAGATTGCGCCACAGAGACATGTTTTGGAGGTGTCTCAGCACTTCTTGTGTTCTGGGCTTTGAACCAGCAACCAGAAGGTGACAAAACCAATAGCTTCCTTTTTGGACGTGGGCTGCCTAGAACAAGCCGTTCCTGGGTGTCTCAGCACGTCTTGTGTCCTGGGCTTTGAACCAGCAACCAAAAGGTGACAAAACAAATAGCTTCCTTTTTGGAGGTGGGTTGCCCAAAACACATGGCCGTCCCTGGGTGGGCTCGAACTACCATCCCTTCGGTTAACAGCCGAACGCGCTTACCAGATTGCGCCAAAGAGACGTGTTTCAGAGGTGTCTTAGCACTTGTTGTGTTCTGGGCTTTGAACCAGCAACCAGAAGGTGACAAAACCAATAGCTTCCTTTTTGGACGTGGGCTGCCTAGAACAAGCCGTTTCTGGGTGTCTCAGCACTTCTCGTGTTCTGGGCTTTGAACCAGCAACCAGAAGGTGTCAAAACCAATGTCTTCCTTTTTGGACGTGGGCTGCCTAGAACAAGCCGTTCCTGGGTGTCTCAGCACTTCTCGTGTTCTGGGCTTTGAACCAGCAACCAGAAGGTGTCAAAACCAATGTCTTCCTTTTTGGAGGTGGGCTGCCCAAAACACATCGCCGTCCCTGGGTGGGCTCGAACCACCAACCTTTCGGTTAACAGCCGAACGCGCTAACCAGATTGCGCCACAGAGACATGTTTAATAAGTGTCTCAGCACTTCTCGTGTCCTGGGCTTTGAACCAGCAACCAGAAGGTGACAAAACCAATAGCTTCCTTTTTGGAGGTGGGTTGCCCAAAACACATGGCCGTCCCTGGGTGGGCTCGAACCACCAACCTTTCGGTTAACAGCCGAACGCGCTAACCAGATTGCGCCACAGAGACATGTTTAATAAGTGTCTCAGCACTTCTAGTGTCCTGGGCTTTGAACCAGCAACCACAAGGTGACTAAACAAATAGCTTCTATTTTGGACGTGGGCTGCCCAAAACATATGACCGTCCCTAGGTGGGCTCGAACCACCAACCTTTCGGTTAACAGCCGAACGCGCTAACCAGATTGCGCCACAGAGACATGTTTTGTGGTGTCTCAGCACTTCTTGTGTTCTGGGCTTTGAACCAGCAACCAGAAGGTGACAAAACCAATAGCTTCCTTTTTGGACGTGGGCTGCCTAGAACAAGCCGTTCCTGGGTGTCTCAGCACGTCTTGTGTCCTGGGCTTTGAACCAGCAACCAAAAGGTGACAAAACAAATAGCTTCCTTTTTGGAGGTGGGTTGCCCAAAACACATGGCCGTCCCTGGGTGGGCTCGAACTACCATCCCTTCGGTTAACAGCCGAACGCGCTTACCAGATTGCGCCAAAGAGACGTGTTTCAGAGGTGTCTTAGCGCTTGTTGTGTTCTGGGCTTTGAACCAGCAACCAGAAGGTGACAAAACCAATAGCTTCCTTTTTGGACGTGGGCTGCCTAGAACAAGCCGTTTCTGGGTGTCTCAGCACTTCTCGTGTTCTGGGCTTTGAAACAGCAACCAGAAGGTGTCAAAACCAATGTCTTCCTTTTTGGACGTGGGCTGCCTAGAACAAGCCGTTCCTGGGTGTCTCAGCACTTCTCGTGTTCTGGGCTTTGAACCAGCAACCAGAAGGTGTCAAAACCAATGTCTTCCTTTTTGGAGGTGGGCTGCCCAAAACACATCGCCGTCCCTGGGTGGGCTCGAACCACCAACCTTTCGGTTAACAGCCGAACGCGCTAACCAGATTGCGCCACAGAGACATGTTTAATAAGTGTCTCAGCACTTCTCGTGTCCTGGGCTTTGAACCAGCAACCAGAAGGTGACAAAACAAATAGATTCCTTTTTGGAGGTGGGTTGCCCAAAACACATGGCCGTCCCTGGGTGGGCTCGAACCACCAACCTTTCGGTTAACAGCCTAACGCGCTAACCAGATTGCGCCACAGAGACATGTTTAATAAGTGTCTCAGCACTTCTCGTGTCCTGGGCTTTGAACCAGCAACCACAAGGTGACAAAACAAATAGCTTCTATTTTGGACGTGGGCTGCCCAAAACATATGACCGTCCCTAGGTGGGCTCGAACCACCAACCTTTCGGTTAACAGCCGAACGCGCTAACCAGATTGCGCCACAGAGACGTGTTTCGGAGGTGTCTCAGCACTTCTTGTGTTCTGGGCTTTGAACCAGCACCCAGCAGGTGACAAAACCAATAGCTTCCTTTTTGGACGTGGGCTGCCTAGAACAAGCCGTTCCTGGGTGTCTCAGCACTTCTCGTGTTCTGGGCTTTGAACCAGCAACCAGAAGGTGTCAAAACCAATGTCTTCCTTTTTGGAGGTGGGCAGCTCAAAACACTTGACCGTCCCTGGGTGGGCTCGAACCACCATCCTTTCGGTTAACAGCCGAACGCGCTAACCAGATTGCGCCACAGAGACAGGTTTCGGAGGTGTCTCAGCACTTCTTTTGTTTTGGGCTTTGAACCAGCAACCAGACGGTGACAAAACCAATAGCTTCCATTTTGGACGTGGGCTGCCCAAAACGTATGACCGTCCCTGGGTGGGCTCGAACCACCAACCTTTCGGTTAACAGCCGAACGCGCTAACCAGATTGCGCCACAGAGACAGGTTTCAGAGGTGTCCCAGCACTTCTCGTGTTCTGTGCTTTGACCCAGCAACCAGAGGGTGACTAAACCAATAGCTTCCTTTTTGGACGTGGGCTGCCCAAAACACGTGACCGTCCCTGGGTGGGCTCGAACCACCAACCTTTCGGTTAACAGCCGAACGCGCTAACCAGATTGCGCCACAGAGATGTGTTTCGGAGGTTTCTTAGCACTTATTCTGTTCTGGGCTTTGAACCAGCAACCAGAGGGTGACTAAACCAATAGCTTCCTTTTTGGAGGTGGGTTGCCCAAAACACATGGCCGTCCCTGGGTGGGCTCGAACCACCAACCTTTCGGTTAACAGCCGAACGCGCTAACCAGATTGCGCCACAGAGACATGTTTAATAAGTGTCTCAGCACTTCTCGTGTCCTGGGCTTTGAACCAGCAACCAGAAGGTGACAAAACCAATAGCTTCCTTTTTGGAGGTGGGTTGCCCAAAACACATGGCCGTCCCTGGGTGGGCTCGAACCACCAACCTTTCGGTTAACAGCCGAACGCGCTAACCAGATTGCGCCACAGAGACATGTTTAATAAGTGTCTCAGCACTTCTTGTGTCCTGGGCTTTGAACCAGCAACCACAAGGTGACAAAACAAATAGCTTCTATTTTGGACGTGGGCTGCCCAAAACATATGACCGTCCCTAGGTGGGCTCGAACCACCAACCTTTCGGTTAACAGCCGAACGCGCTAACCAGATTGCGCCACAGAGGCATGTTTTGGAGGTGTCTCAGCACTTCTTGTGTCCTGGGCTTTGAACCAGCAACCAAAAGGTGGCAAAACCAATGTCTTCCTTTTTGGAGGTGGGCATCTCAAAACACTTGACCGTCCCTGGGTGGGCTCGAGCCACCATCCTTTCGGTTAACAGCCGAACGTGCTAACCAGATTGCGCCACAGAGACAGGTTTCGGAGGTGTCTCAGCACTTCTTTTGTTTTGGGCTTTGAACCAGCAACCAGACGGTGACAAAACCAGGGGCTTCCATTTTGGACGTGGGCTGCCCAAAACGCATGACCGTCCCAGGGTGGGCTCGAACCACCAACCTTTCGGTTAACAGCCGAACGCGCTAACCAGATTGCGCCACAGAGACAGGTTTCAGAGGTGTCCCAGCACTTCTCGTGTTCTGTGCTTTGACCCAGCAACCAGAGGGTGACTAAACCAATAGCTTCCTTTTTGCACGTGGGCTGCCCAAAACACGTGACCGTCCCTGGGTGGGCTCGAACCACCAACCTTTCGGTTAACAGCCGAATGCGCTAACCAGATTGCGCTAGAGACGTGTTTCGGAGGTTTCTTAGCACTTATTCTGTTCTGGGCTTTGAACCTGCAACCAGAGGGTGACTAAACCAATAGCTTCCTTTTTGGAGGTGGGTTGCCCAAAACACATGGCCGTCCCTGGGTGGGCTCCAACCACCAACCTTTCGGTTAACAGCCGAACGCGCTAACCAGATTGCGCCACAGAGACATGTTTAATAAGTGTCTCAGCACTTCTCGTGTCCTGGGCTTTGAACCAGCAACCACAAGGTGACAAAACAAATAGCTTCTATTTTGGACGTGGGCTGCCTAGAACAAGCCGTTCCTGGGTGTCTCAGCACTTCTTGTGTCCTGGGCTTTGAACCAGCAACCAAAAGGTGTCAAAACCAATGTCTTCCTTTTTGGAGGTGGGCATCTCAAAACACTTGACCGTCCCTGGGTGGGCTCGAACCACCATCCTTTCGGTTAACAGCCGAACGTGCTAACCAGATTGCGCCACAGAAACAGGTTTCGGAGGTGTCTCAGCACTTCTTTTGTTTTGGGCTTTGAACCAGCAACCAGACGGTGACAAAACCAGGGGCTTCCATTTTGGACGTGGGCTGCCCAAAACGCATGACCGTCCCAGGGTGGGCTCGAACCACCAACCTTTCGGTTAACAGCCGAACGCGCTAACCAGATTGCGCCACAGAGACAGGTTTCAGAGGTGTCCCAGCACTTCTCGTGTTCTGTGCTTTGACCCAGCAACCAGAGGGTGACTAAACCAATAGCTTCCTTTTTGCACGTGGGCTGCCCAAAACACGTGACCGTCCCTGGGTGGGCTCGAACCACCAACCTTTCGGTTAACAGCCGAACGCGCTAACCAGATTGCGCTAGAGACGTGTTTCGGAGGTTTCTTAGCACTTATTCTGTTCTGGGCTTTGAACCAGCAACCAGAGGGTGACTAAACCAATAGCTTCCTTTTTGGAGGTGGGTTGCCCAAAACACATGGCCGTCCCTGGGTGGGCTCGAACCACCAACCTTTCGGTTAACAGCCGAACGCGCTAACCAGATTGCGCCACAGAGACATGTTTAATAAGTGTCTCAGCACTTCTCGTGTCCTGGGCTTTGAACCAGCAACCACAAGGTGACAAAACAAATAGCTTCTATATTGGACGTGGGCTGCCCAAAACATATGACCATCCCTAGGTGGGCTCGAACCACCAACCTTTCGGTTAACAGCCGAACGCGCTAACCAGATTGCGCCACAGAGACATGTTTTGGAGGTGTCTCAGCACTTCTTGTCTTCTGGGCTTTGAACCAGCAACCAGAAGGTGACAAAACCAATAGCTTCCTTTTTGGACGTGGGCTGCCTAGAACAAGCCGTTCCTGGGTGTCTCAGCACTTCTTGTGTCCTGGGCTTTGAACCAGCAACCAAAAGGTGACAAAACAAATAGCTTCCTTTTTGGAGGTGGGTTGCCCAAAACACATGGCCGTCCCTGGGTGGGCTCGAACTACCATCCCTTCGGTTAACAGCCGAACGCGCTTACCAGATTGCGCCAAAGAGACGTGTTTCAGAGGTGTCTTAGCACTTGTTGTGTTCTGGGCTTTGAACCAGCAACCAGACGGTGACAAAACCAATAGCTTCCATTTTGGACGTGGGCTTCCCAAAAGATCAGGCTGTCCCTGGGTGGGCTCGAACCACCAACCCTAGGTTAACAGCCGAACATTCTAACTAGATTGTGCCACCGAGACGTGTCTTAGGGGCATCCCAGCACTTCAACCATGTGGTGAGAAGCAAAATAGCTTTCTTTTTGGACATGAGGAACACATCACCTGATTATTCCGCTGTAAATTTGCTCTTCGTCAGCCAGCTAACTTCTGCCCAAGTTTCCCTGATTCATTTGAGCAGCGCTACCAAGAGGAGATATGAAGTAGTGACACCCGGTAAGTGAAACTGGCAGGGACTGTTTACTTTAGAGCAGGGGTCTCAAACTCAAATTACCTGTGGGCCACTGACAGTCTCGTCTGGTCAGTCGGGGGCCAGTCAAGTAAAAATAATAATGCCCAACTTTTTATGGTAAAGCAACAGTTGCGGTGGATGTTATGAGCTCCTATCATCAATATGCCATATTAATTCCTTTTTTTAAATGTACTCCATTGCCTCGTGTGAGCTTTTCTGTCTTTTACATCTTCTGTCTTTTATCCATTATTCTGTACAGCACTTTGGTCCTCTGTGTTTTAAAAGTGCTTTACAAAGTGCTTTACAAATATAGTTGGATTGGATTGGATAATTTCAAAATATAAGTGGTTGACTTAATATGCAACAATAAAAAAAAAAACTTATTTATGATGCAAAATTAATCTATTCATTTAAAAATAAAAACATATAGAAATGACTCGTTACAACTTGATATTGTTTGGAGGGCCACATGAAATCGATTGGAGGGCCACATGTGGCCCCCGGGCCGCCACTTTGAGACCCCTGCTTTAGAGCCCTTTAATTTATCAATTAAAACATCGGTATTTGCCCTTTACTGCACTAGGAAGCGCAACTGCATATCACCAAATCAATATTTTGACCCACCCCTGAACAGGGGAAACTACTTGTTTTTGTGTAGGTGACATCTTTCAGAAGAATGTTGGTGTGTGTATAAGCTCAAGCATGAGGTATAGAGTTTGCTGGATTGTAAGTGGATGCGATCAATAGTTGGGACAGTACATGATGTCTAAGGAAGAAATATCGTGTCTGGAGCAGAGCTTATTCGTTAACAGTGAAGATTTCCTGTCAAGCATAACAATCACTGCTGTAGATAAAGTGTGGAGTTTGACAGAAAGCAGTAGCAGTATCTGCTTTTTAAACATGGTGAGAAATGGGAATAATTTACTGGAGTTAAACTCGGTTCCTCATGCATTTTTCTCTTAAAATGTTTACTTTACGTTGACCTTTAGGGTCAAGGTTAGGACAAACCCATACTTGGGGAATAAAAGTTCAGCCTTGAAAAATGTTTCACCCATTTCCCCCCTTGTCCTCACACACAAACTCACATTATACCCAAGAGCATTTGCTGCCCACACTAGTCAAAGTTCAGAGTATCCACATTTTTGTTTATTATGTGAAAAATTAGCGATTCATTTCATTGTGCTCTAAATGAACACACAAAAGAGACTGATGGAGTGCAGCCAGAAAAGCTCTTACATCCTATTTTCTCAACATGCCCTAACTCAGTCACATTAAGTTAATAAAACTGTTCAGACATCACATGGAGTATTTAGTATTTTCTCTCCCAAATAATCTATTTTTAGCTTTTATGTACAAAGGCAGGAATGACATGGTGTATATTGTTGGCTCATTCTGATAATGTGATTATAGTATTTAAGCAAGAACGGGGCCAAAGCAACATTTGCTACGCCTTATTTTGACCTTTTGACCGTTTGATATTTTTAGGAAATTGCTCATCATGTATGAATTTTGGCTCCACATGAGGTTGGGAGATATTCCAGACAAGCACAACTGGGTTTTCTGTCAGGGGACTCTAGCACTTCCCCTGTCCTGGGATTTGAACCGGCAACCATATTGTGACAAGCCCAATAGGACATGGGCTGCCGAAAACATCTAATGTCCCTGGGTGGGCTCGGTTAACAGCCGAACACGCTAACCAGATTGCGCCACAGAGACATCTGTCAGTGGGACTCTAGCACTTCACCTGTCCTGGGATCTGAACCGGGACATTTCGATTCTCACGCAACCATATGGTGAGAATCGAAATAGCTTTCTTTTTGGACATGGGCAGCCAAAAACACGTGATCATCCCAGGCCTGAATTTGCTAACCGGATTGCACAGCAGAAACATGGCTCAGATGTCCATTTACACAATTAATTCTGTATGTCCTCACCACTGTTTTCTGTGATTAACTCTGTAACAATCTTTTGCATTACATTACATTACATTACATTACATTACATCACATTACATCACATTACATGTTATTTAGCATCATGATCATATTTCCACAACCACGTGGCCTAATGGACAAGGCGTCTGACTTCGGATCAGAAGATTGAGGGTTCGAGTCCCTTCGTGGTTGGGACGTTATATGTTAATCAGAGGGCTTGAAGTGTGTGTCCACTGGCACATCACAGTTTAGGTTGCATCTCCACTACAAAAAAAACCTACTCAACACATCCATTATTGGTTTAATGTAAAGCATTTATTTATTATTTTATTTATTTATGCATTTATTTATTTATTCCTGTATTTATTTATCCATTTATTTATGCATTTATTCATTTATTTCTGTATTTATTTATGCATTTATTTATTTATTTTTGTATTTATTTCTGTATTTATCCCTAAGTTGGCAACATTTATTGGTGAAGTGAAATAAGTCGATATCCTTTAAAATGTAATCGTTTGTTATTCATTGTTGCTTACAGATTATGTCATAATGGACACAATGTTCAAAGATGACCTCAACTGAACTGCAGTGTGGAAACATTGAATGGGTAAACATTCAGATGCTCTACTGTTACCGTAAATTGTGAAGCAAACAAACAACGCAAACAATAATTCAATAATGTCAATTTGCATATCTTTAAAGCAACAATCATGGATCTTGATACACCATGCCGACCTCTACTAATTATAATTATTTCAATATCTGCCGGAAAATAATTTCACCTAAAATTCACACACTGGACCTTTTAAGGTATGAAAAGTAACATTTCCATTGTGGATTCAATGTCTTGTAAGAGGAGAGGAGAAAGTAACACAAAAAGAAAGAGGGAGTGACTGCATGAGGCAAAACAAACGGCTTCTTCCTGCTGGTTACATCTTTCAGAGTGTAATTCTATTATCTAGCATCCTTATCAATTCAATACGGAGGACGTATTATCTGTCCTGCGTACATGATGCATCGTTCCCAATCCACAACAAATGACCCAACATTCAATTAAAAACACTCTATTCATCCCAAGCTATGATTTAAACTTGTTAGTATGGTCTGACTCCTGCGAGATCCCGTCTGGACTGGGATGCATTCTTCTCCCTGTGGTCTTTAAGTCCAGTGGCAGCTTCTTTGAGAGACATGACTTGGAGCTCTAAAGAGGACAGAAGATGTATGAAGGCAGGAGCAATTAGAGACAAATGGAGAGGAGTGACTTCAGGGAGCAGTGCAGTGTGAAAGTTGTGGGAACTCCTACCAGACGAGGCTTACAGAGCAAATCATAAGCTGTGGTGTAACTCACATAAATCGTGATGCACTGATGTGGCCTTTAAAGAGGGACATAAATCACTTACTCAGCAGTGTGTGTGTGAACACTGGTATTTGATACCTCTGTAGGACCATAAGTGGTATAAACACTGACCTTGTCAGGAGCAGTAGTCCTCATGGAGACCAAAACCTGGTCTTAATGAGGTAGAACCTAATTTCTGACTGGTTACATTTAGGACTAAGATTTAAAGTGTGGTTAGGTTAAGGTAAGGGATGGCACTTTGGTCAGGCTGTCACAATGATGCTGGATGAACCTGTGTTTGTGTGTGTGTGTATTTATATTTTTGTGAGGTCCAAAACATTTTTCTGGTCCTTACAACTTTAAAGGGCTTTTTAATGGTTAAGACCTGGTTTAGGGTTTGGGTTAGGCACTTAGTTGTGATGGTTAAGGTTAGGGTAAGGGGCTAGGGAATTATGTCTATTGTGTGTCATCACTAAGATATAAGTGATGTACTATACTTGTATTTGTAGCCTCTTTATGACCTTTTCTGACAAACACTGACCATGTCAGGACCAGTAGTCCTCATGGAGATCAAAAGCTGGTTCCGAATTAGGTAAAACCTAATTTCTGAGGAACTGGTTAGGTATGGGACTAAGATTTAAATTGTAGATAGGTTAAGATAGGTGTTAACTGGTTAAGGTTAGGCACTTGTTGTGATGTTAAAGAGGCTGGGGAATGATGCATTACGTCTATGAGGGTCCGCAGAACTAATGCTGTGCAAACGTGTGTGTGTGTGCACACGCAGTTGTTTTCATAACAAATGGGCTACAGTTTGTAACCGCCGGTAATTTACACTGACGTGGACTGAAGTGTAGAAGAGTGAAAACTAAAATCAGCGGCACGTTACACATTTGACAACATCCATTTACACCATTCTGTATGTCCTTGCCAGTGTTTACGGGGTTTACTCTGGATTAATGTGTTAGGATCTTTACTTGGCATTTCATTTCTTTATAACTTGGTGAGCCTTTAAAATATAATGAATGTGTCCTGCTGCTCGAGCATAGTGGCATTTTTAATGAAACCATACCTTTACAAGGCATTTCAGTCTTTCAAAACACTATATGTAAAGAATACATAACCTTTTAAATAGTAAGTGTTAAAGTTTACACTATAAATATAATGTATGTGACTTCGATAATCAATAATCATTTTGAGGGTTTTTTTCCATGATTCCAAAAACCATTGGTTTGTGGACAAAACAATACAGATAAGAACATCATAATTTCCAGTTTTGAGAAACAAACAAGTGCTCAATTAATCAAGAAAATAATCGACAGATTAATCGATTAGGAAAATAATAGTTGCAGCCCAACATTTAAATGTGTTTTAATGTATTTTTGCCCATGCGACCTTGATACTAACCACTTCAGCAGAGCCGACTAATAATCAAACACCTTTGTTTAATGCTAAAGTTGTTAAATAGCTTCATCCTGCTTGAATTCTTGTCGCCACTCAGCTTTTTAAATGCCAGCGTTTTATCAGGTTGTTTTCGTGGGAACCTTATCAGCAGTTTACCATTTGTGGTTAAGCATTAAGACGTTGTATTTTAAGATTCAAGAAAGAGGGTGTACCCAAACATATTTGCCACAGGAATCTGAAGAACACCGCAAGACCCAGAGAGCGAGTCATGGGAATCGTTCTCCTATTTACTGTAAATGTACTGTATGTGAGTGAGTGAGTCGGCTACTGGAAATATTTGCTGAGTTAAAACAGCTGTGTGTGTGTGATGTATTTGTTTTATTTCAGGTTCTCACAGTTCTGAAAGTCTATTTGTTAAAGAGAGGATTATATATATATGAAAAAAGCATTGGTTATAGTGCTGTGGAAGCTGTGCTCAGACGGATAAGAGGCAGGGAAACGTTGATAATGTGGTGGAACACGACGCATTGATAAGCCTCTGTGTGGATATTACCCTTGCAGTGTAATTTGCAGCAGCCACTCATATTTCTAGCGCTGTGTGATTTCTATTTGACTCCGGGGGAGGATTTAATGACATCCTGATATGAAGGGCTATAATTCATGATAAACTGCACTCAGTATTGTTGTGCCACCGCCGGCACCTCCCAGGCATAATTTTCTTTTCACATAATTGTCTTGTTCTTGTGCTTGTTATGACAGAAGGAGATAGTCAGATCTGTGGGGATAGCATGGGATTTGCTTTCATGCGCACATTTCTTTTATCTGCGGTACTAAAGCTTTTTAACATTTTATATCCTTCTCTAAATCAGTATTTCCTCTCTTGTTCAGGTGACGGTTACTCCGAGCCAAAGAGAAAGACACAAAGATGCTTAGTTTAGAGATTAGAGACACTCTCTGCATTTAATTTGCTGTACAGGCTTCAGCCACGATAAAATATCTGCCCATGTTTATTCACATTATAGACTTTAATGGATTTTCTGTTTTTTTTAAACATATTTGGCAGCAAATATCATTTGAAAAGTCCATGTGTGCGCCGCAGTGAGGCAGCTGTCATATTATCGACTCTACATACACGACATGGATCTGAGCATTGACTGACCGGGTCAAATAGAGTCACATAACATACAGAGACAAGTGGAAAATGCATCTGCGTTGTTGACACAGAAATCTGACCTCACAGTTGGTCAGAGTAACAGATGTCAAACAAACTGTACATTACATATGTTTCTGCATGATTTGACATCATAAAACAAATATATACTCACATAGAATCATCTCACAAAGAGGGTAAAACAATAAAATATGTTACAAATTGTTAATAAATATCTAATAACATCTGTTTAATGGTATATTTACATACAGTGGGAGCATGTGGATGCAGCTTTTGAAGCACATGTACATTAAAAATCACAGTCTTATGCCTCTTCTATCCACTTTACAAAGGATCTTTTTAAAGGACCTCCTAAAGTCTTTATTGAACACAGTGTATATAACAGGATTCAGTGAACTGTTGCAATAACCAAGCCAGAAAAACATCTTGAACAGCGTCTCTGGGACGCAGCAGGTGTCGCACACGGCCGTGAGCGTGTACGTGAAGAAAAAGGGGAACCAGCAGAGGACAAACACTCCCATGACCACCGCCAGGACAAACGTGAAGCGCCGCTCTCTGCGCTGCCTTCCCTTCCACCGGCTCACCCTCACGCAAGGCTGCACCTCTGGCTTTTCACCGGCCACCACCTGAACCACCTTGGTCGTGCGGAGAACCTTCTTTTTCTTCATGGAACACAGGATGGTGTCGTTGCCGTCAGAGGACGACTGCTCCTCCTCCTCCACATCAAATCCGTTGACGTCTCCGCCGTCCTCCACCTCGTTCCCCTCCACGTCTTGTCTCTGCAGAGGCTCCAGGCCGCACTGTGCGTCTTCGAAGTTCCTGTTCTCCCTTTGCCTTTCGCCTGGTAGGGCTCGTGTTCTTTTCTTTGCAATCTGGTATATCCTCACGTACACCATAATCATGATGAGGCAGGGTGCGAAGAAGGAGGCCGTGCTGGAGAATATGATGTACCATTTCTGCTCATTTATTTGACATGCGGGTTTGTCCTCTTTGCCCTCGTCCTTTTTCATTGTGATAAGTGGAGGGAATGAAATGATGGACGCCAGCACCCAAACAATGAAGATTGCGCATTTAATCCTACGAGGCGTCCGCCTCAGGTTGTGCTCGATGGCTTGAGTTACGGACCAGTATCGGTCCAGGCTGATGGTGCACAGGTGAACAATGGAGGAGGTGCAGAAGAGCACATCCAGAGCCAGGTGGATTTCACACCACACTTTACCAAAGTACCAGTAACCCATCAGCTCGTTGGCTAAAGAGAACGGCATCACCGACGTGGCCACCAGGATGTCTGCACACGCCAGAGAGACTAGAAACAAGTTCTGAGGTGCTCTCAGGGCTCGGCTGGTCGTCACGGCAATCACCACCATGACGTTGCCAAAAACTGTGAGCAGGATGAGGAAGCCCACCAGGATTGTGAGAGGCACGGACGTCTGCAGAGTGTAAGGTTGGCTGTCAGGCAAAGTCCCATTTCCAGTGGTGAAGTTAAGACAACCCATCAGGATCTCAGGAAGATTTGCTCTCCAGCTGCATCAGAGTCTCTTCTTCATCAGTGAAGAAACAAAAAAAAGTGCAAGAAATGTTTCTTTATATTACGATCCAAAAAAGAAATAAAAGAAAAGTTTGATTTTTACTCAGTGTCCCCCTCATCAAATAACTTTAAGAACCAGCCTGTTCTTTTAAAAAAGTCTTCATCTTCTAACCCTAAAGCATTTCAAAATTCTTGTAGTTTTGTCCCTCAGAAGCCATGACATGAAACAGACTTACATTGGAGACGGAGCTGCCGGCAGAGCTTGTCATCTGCTGTGACTGGAGTGAAGACTGTGTCTCGTTTATATACATGTGGGCTTGATCTGACGCTGAGGATCTGTGACTCCACTGGAGTGGGAATGGAAGTGGGTGGGGTTCACCGAGGTTACGCTATGCTCGGAGGTTTAAAAGCAATTTTGACGTTGTTTACGGAGCTTAAAACATCGGCTGATTGTGATGTGACGTTAACGATGTGTTTGATTTATAGAAATAATATCTGTAGTTTATTGGATTATGTTTGATTAAGAATGCTCTCCTGTGTGTGCAAAAAAACACATTCACTAAAAGAAAAATTGTTTCAAATAAACACTGTATGTGGATCTGTGAGGGTAAATCAGAATATCCTAATGTGGAGATCAGTCAGTCTGAACCTCTGTAGGAATAAAAAATAAACTCCAGCCAGACAAATGTTTGCTTTCCTGATAATAAATCAAATCCATGTTGCGAAACTCTCGTACATTTTCTTTTTACCACAACTACAGGTGTGTGACTGTAGGTTTCTGCAAACACAACTTATCTATGTGCTATAATGTGTATATATAATGTAAGGATAATATAAGTTTGGCACACAGAACAAGTGTTTGATGGAGGCTAAAAATTATATTTGTTCATTTTGCTGTAGGGCTTTGTTTCTCCATGGTGAGTTCTAGTTTTATGAAGTGTTTCCACACGACACTCAAGTACCTGATATTCACACAAGAGTACACTGCTTTTTTGTTGTAGCACAATGTAAACATGTTGTTTAAAGAGAGAGGGACACACCTTTGCTTTATGTAGCAGGTTAATCGGTTTGTCTGTTCGTCAAATGGCTCTGTAATTTTTCTTTTCTTCTCTGTGACTTAACACAAAGCCCTGTCTAGAATTTTTTGACAGGGTAAGGACTTTGGTTTATCTTTTAGGCCTTGCCTCGTGCTATGTTGTTACACTGACATGTTTATATGTAAATATATATATATAAAAAAAAAATCAAATATACAAAACATGAAATGCAAAACACATGTAAAAGTAACAATAACCTGAATTAATAAAACATAATAAAAAAATGTATATGTATAAAATGTATAGTCTAAGTTAGTACAAGTTATACAAAAAAGTATTTAAAAAAACAACTTTTATGAATTATTATTGTTATTATTATTATTATTATTATTAATAATAATAATAATAATAATAATAATAATAATAATAATAATAAATACAAAATGTGTAGATATTTTTGTCTTGATCATCTGTTTTCAATGAGCAGTTCACCTGGACTGTCGCTGGAGGCACTGACGAGCCACTCTATTGCAGACCATACTCGCGGAAGCTGCTGTGTTATCGCGAGAACATCCTCCATTAACGAGCTTTCCTCTCGCCGATTTGTGTACAGGGAGATCAAAGCAGGACGAAGAACGTACTCCCGTTCTTTTTGCCACTCATTTTTTTACTCATAGTTACTAACTGGATTATTTAGCTAAGAGGAAATCATACAGGGGTAAGATTACAAGCCTAATCTTTCGTTTATTTTGGGTTCTCGTTAGCCACTCGTGGCAAACTAGCCGACCTACGTTCAATTTACGTTGACGAAAGAGGGCCGAGGGATCTTGCTAATCGTTTTAAGCTAACGCGAATGCTAAAATACATGTCAAAACAGCTCATAAATAATTTAAAACACAGCGTATGTAATACATCTTGTTTGGGGAGCGTGTCATTATTCTTGTTGTTACTGCTAACGTAAGTTACATCTCAAAGTTACCGTTGTGTATCTTATTGTATGTGTGCTAATACAGCTAACACAGCTAGCCACCATTGCTGGATAATTGCATTGTGTTTTTGTTCTCCTCACAGATGTCGGACGATTTGATGAAACAGCTCAACAGCTACAAAGCTCAGCTGCAGCAAGTAGAGGTTGCTCTATCGACCGACCAAGATAATGAAGACCTACAAAAACTCCAGAAAGATTTACAGGTTTGTGCGTATGTGTGTGAACAAGAGATACGTTAACACGTCATTTGCAGTTTTGTGGTGACAAATGAAAGGTTCGTTGCAAATATTTTTTTATAAATACTAGGAAGTACCAAAAGGTATAGAAAAATACAACGAATTATATTTCAAGTGTAAACAGCAATACCAATTTTGTGGGCGATACTGATCTCTCAAACTCGAGTATCGACGCTGACTAAACCACGAAGCTGTTAACAAAACGTCTGTGCCATTTCAAGCTATTATAATTGTTTAAAACTATACACTATATATATATATATTCTTCATAAAGTAGAAATAAATAGCCCACAACATGACTGAGCTAAAATGCTATTGCTATATATATATATATATATATATATATATATATGTATATGTATACGTGTGTATATATACACATATATATGTAATATGTGTGTGTATATATGTATATATATATATGATTTTTGAATTGTGTCAGATTTTATATTTTAAAATCCGATCCTGTGATTTTGACCAGTATCGGACCAATACCGAGTATCATATTAGCTCCTCACTAGTATTATCAGAATAAACACTATTTTATAGTATAAACAGTGTGAATGGTTGCTCAAATAACAAATTACAAATCTATGTGCAATTTATGATGTCTTTTTTATGGACAGGATTATTTAAAATCATTTACTCTATCGACTAGACGCTTCATTTAACTGAATATCTTAGTTTTCCCTATGTTCTTTATACGGTTTTCTGTGTTACATATCACGTGTCTTGGCTATAGGGCTGCAACTAATGATTAATTTCACAATTGATTAATCTGCCTATTGTTCTTTTGATTAATCAAGTAATCGTTTGCTCTATAAAATGCTGAAAAATGTATGAAAAATTATTCAGTTTTAATGATTTCTTTGTGATGTGGAGCAAAGAAACCAGAACATTTTCACACTTAAGAAGCTAAAAAAAATCACAACACTTCTTTTAATTATTGAAAAAACTTCCAAACCAATTTGTCGATTATCAAAATAGTTGACGGTTATTTTAGGAATTATTCATAATTGAAAAACTCTTGCAGCCCTAAATTGGAACAATCAATCAAGTAATTGTCTAAACATTAGCTTCAATTGACAGAACATTGACCACATTAAACATTAATTTACACATATTTTGTTTTGTTTTGTTTTCTATAAGTTAAGTCAAGTTAGTATTTGCAATAATTTTTACACTAAGTCACTAAGCTTGAATTTTGAGGTATATTTCCACAGTGCTTGAGGTGCCTTTCATAAACAGCTTTAAACATGTTTCCACTGACTACACATCTGACTTCCATTTTTTTGTTGTTTTTCTTCTCCCACAGGAAGTCATCGATTTGACAAAAGACCTCCTGACCTCACAGCCCGCTGAGGCTGCCTCAAGTAAAGAGGCCGTAGACATAGTCCCCCAGAAACAAAGCTGGGGCGTGGGGGACAGGTGTTTGGCTGTGTGGAATCAGGACGGACAGTGAGTATCACCAGTCTTTATAATAGCACTATGATTAGAAGCATCTACCACATAAATATGTACAATTGTAGTGCGATCTTCACTGCATTTATTCATCAAAACTGAATTTAAAACCATGTCCACTTTAAAAAGGAATAATAATTCCCTTGTGAATGTAGTGGATTGTTTATTAGCTAATGTCTTATCTTGGCTGTTTGTGTTAAAAATTTGGCTGATGCATACTTGACAGCTGCAATTTAAGAGAGGGTGTGGATTCGGTGTAAATGTTTAATTCATCTCTAGCCAGCTGTGTCTCCAGGGTGCATTGTGAATAATTTATATGCAAAAAAATGTTTGTTGAGCTCAGAATAAGCCGCCTTCAGTATTTAAGTGAAACATACAAAACTGCAGACATGTGTATTTAAATATTATACCTGATTTTATGGTTTGACAAACATTGACTTAAAGTAGAGCCTGAGTGTTTGGCTCATACTCACCTGCTTACAGACGTGATTCTTTGACAGGGTGTATGAGGCTGAGATTGAGGAGATAGACCGGGAAAATGGAACTGCGGCCGTGACGTTTTCTGGATATGGGAACGCCGAGGTGATCCCTCTGGTGAACCTCAAAGAACCAGAGGAGCGGAGGCGCTCCGATGAGGATGGAAAGCCCAAATCAAAGTATGTATGAAAATCAGTCACATTCGCAAGTCTGCTTGAATCATACTGAATTTTTCAAAAAAAAACTGAACATCATCCAAGTTCCTAAATAAAAAACCTTTTCATCAGTATGATTGAATATGGATTTGTTTCAAGTTTTACACTAAGTTTGACCATTTCATGTTGTTTCAAAATGTCTCTAACTTGCCTATCATTGTGTTTGTTGCTATATTATACCTGTCTTTTTAGGAAAGAGCAAATAGCTGAGCAGAGAGAGTATAAGAAGAAGAAAGCCCAGAAGAAGGTGCTGAGGATGAAGGAGTTGGAGCAAGAGAGGGAGGTACAGAAGTCAAAGTGGCAGCAGTTCAACAACAAAGCCTACTCAAAGAACAAGAAAGGACAGGTGAGGGTGAGGTTTTTATTCTGGTTTTCCTTTTTATAAATATCCCTGACTGTATTTGCAGTTCAACAATTGTTTTATCATATACATTGTTTTGTTTCTTGTTTAATATTGTCCACAGTAGTGGCTAAGTAGAGAATTCCCACTGTGGGTTTATATTTAAATCAGGCAGGGAATAAGAATTCCCAGTGTTAAACACAGCGGAATATATGCTATGTTAAACCTAAGATTCAAGATTGAAAAAAAATAATCTAGAAATGAAGATATGTAAAGAACAAATAGGGATAATTAAATATGAATATATTTACATATTCAAAAGAGAACTGGGGAAAAGCAATTAATTAATTCTAAAGACAGTTGGCAGGTCATTTAATTAGAGAGCAGCTTGGGCTACATGTTTCTGTCTGAGTCTGAGAGAATATTGACCACACCCGACAAATACCCAACACAGTAAGATTAAACTGAAGCATATTCTGATGCCACAAGTTATCGTTACATTTTAGGGGAAGCAACTAAGTGAACACTCACTCATGAGTCAATCACCAGCATTTATTAATATAATAAACATTCAGACTCTTCATTAACTTTGGTTAAACTCTTAACTCTGCTGGTAACGAGTGACATAATCCAACCATCTGATTTATTTAAATTTGTTGTGTAGTAAAAGAATAGCCTGTGTGTTGCGTTCACTGTCCTGTCGTAAATAATAAACTTTGGCTCTAAACCGAGACACAAGGTCAATCACTTATTTGTTTCTGCTTATTGTGACTTATTTTTTTACCACATTTTTTATGAAGTAATTTTTAAAAAGTTCTGTTTGAATTCATGCAAAAAGAGAACCTGACATGACCGTACCCTATTGGAACAAACTTGGGTCAAGTATCAATGCTCTAAATTTAATATTACTTTTTGCAGCTTTAAAGAAAACATCTGATTTTTACAGTGAATCCACACATTTGCATCTTTAAATGGTCTGAAATAACAGTCATATCATATATTTCTTGTCCACCAAATTGGAAATGTTATCTGAAATCTGAATTGATCTTGTTTTTTTTTGTTTTTTTTCATAGGTCAAGAGGAGCATATTTGCATCTCCAGAAAGCGTAAATGGAAAGGTTGGAGTGGGAACGTGCGGTATTGCCGACAAACCTATGACCCAGTACCACGACACGTCAAAGTACAATGTTAGACATTTAATGCCACAATGACCTAACACGCTCACATGTACATAAAAAGATCCACTGTATACAGGCCGTATCAGTGCTTTCCATTGTGTTTATACATGATTTAAGTTTCCCGAGTAAAAGAAACTTTTAATTGCTCGCACACCATTGTTTGAGATCTTGATGTAGTTTTTCTTATATATATATTGTGTAGGTGAAACAAACACGAGTGTTTTCCCCTGCACTAGAACCAGGTCACATGTTATATAAGAACATGAAGTGATGATGTTTAGGAAAAGCCAAAAAGTTTGGGTCCAGGTTCAAACCAAGGCTAGTCGCCTGCTCAGATATGCTGGATTTCACACGTTGACCAGTTCTTGGTGTATCTGAACATTAATAATGATGGTGTTGTACATATATATAACAGTGAAATAAACATTGTTTTGTTTTCAGTTTTTCTCTTAAAAGAGTTGCCTCTGTCTGACTTGGACTGTTTTTCGTTGGGCTTCTATCAGATCCTTTAGGTGGCAGTAAAGACTTGGGTTACATGTTTTTTGTTATGAGCCGAGTGCTGCAACTTTAAACACACCTCCTTTCCCATTAAACTTGCATGCGTTTTTTGCTTTTTCAGTATATTCAGCCTTGTTAGTTCAGCATAAACAATGAGCTATGTTAACTTCTGTATTCAGCTACAGTGGGTAAGTGAATTCACTAAACCAGCCACTTTATTAGGTACAACAGTTCAGTTGATTAACACACTGCAGCAACTCGGTACATTTATGCATGCGGACATGGTCAAGACCACCTGCTGAAGTTCAAACAGCATCAGAAAGGAGATGAAGGGTGATATAAGTAACTTTGAATGTGGTTGGGTTGTTGCCAGAGAGGCTGGTCTGAGTATTTCATAAGCTGCACATCTACTGGGATTTTTTTTGGTTTGACTGAGATGGTCTGAAAAAATGAGAAAATATCCAGTCAGCAGCAGTTCTACAGGCAAATATGCCATGTTGATGCTAGAGTTCAGAGGAGAATGACCAGACATGTTTGTAATTCTAGAAAGTAACTCAAACACTAAGTTTTCAAGCAGATGAGCTACAGTAGCAGGAAAATACCCCAGATGCCTTGTTGTACCTTTATTGTACCTAACAAAGTGGCCAGTTAGTGTTTGTCTCTGAATACAACATGCAGCTTCTCAGTTATGGCCAAAATGACACTTAAAATTGTTGTGATTAAAATAGATACCATGATTGCTTGTGTTTTTTTCAGTGGTCATGGGAACAATATAGTTTTAATTTCATGTCTGTTTGATTTTCTTGAATCTACAAATCTGCAGGAACACAATGAGCAAGCATGTGGCAACAGTGGAGAGTAAAAGTGTGAATATCTGCCTCGACTGGTTGTGGTAGGAGAGAGGACAGAAAAGAGGGAAAGTAAGGAGGTAAGTGAAGGAGAGGTGGGTGAAAAGAAGAATTGAAAGGAGAGAAGATAAATTATCATCCGCACTATCATCTTGTCAAGTGTGTGACATCATGCCTATTTCCCTAATGACATCTGGAATTTGTTGCAGCTTGCTCCTTGTGTTACCCTCAGAAAAGGTCAAGTGGTAGACAAAGGATGAAGAGTAAGCCCTAATCTTAACATCAATGGTCGGCTTAACACGCACACAAAAAGACAACGCTGCTTTATGACTCAGTAGTAGAGGTTTATTAAGATTCCAGGGACAGTTAACAGGAACTGTAACCAAGTATTTAACAGGGGAGCAGTAGTGCATGTTTTAAATAACACCAAAAAAACATGAAAAGAAGTCAAAAGTCTCCTTAAATAGCTGATAAAGCACAAGAGAAAACATTCAGGGCTGTGCTTCAACATTGTCCCTTCACAAAAGTCTTTTTTCATAGTGCATTTATAGTTTCCCAAACAAGTTTGGGTGGGAAAAAAAGACCTGTAACGAGGAACTTTGTGCAAGAGTCATTTACCCATGTTAAGACACAGTTTGGTGTGGTGATTTTAATCAAGATTAGGACGTGGACCAGAGGAATTGTAGATTCAAGGTCATATAAAAAATGGTGATGGGTCATATCGTCTAAACCAGTGGTTACCAAAACTCTGGGTCAAAGCCCACAGATGGGACATGGGACAAGAATTTAACCTTTCAGTTAAGATTGATCTGTGTTTTAAACAAAATTAAGTTGTCATTCAACTGATACAGTGATTGTTTTAGCGCTGCAACTAACGATTATTTACATAATTGATTAATCTGGGTTATTTTCTCGATAAATCGAGTACTTTGTTGTACAAATATTTGTTGATCTGTGTTTACCAGACCGGGAAATAATGTCTTGTTTTGTCCACAAACCAAAATGATTCAGTTCAGTTTAATGGTTTCTTTCTCATATGGAGCAAAGAAACCAGAAAATATTAGCAGATTAATCAAAAAGGCAATTACTTGGTGATTTAATAATCGATTAATAACAGATTAATTGAATACTTGTTGGAGCCCTTGATTGTTTGCCATCTTTAAAAAGTGGTTCCCCTTAAAGAAATGTTGGTAAACACTGGTCTAAAATGGATTTAAACATGTCAACAGTGCAATCTTACGTGTCAAAAATATTCATAATTGATTATTATCATTATTATTATTACAGGGAAGACTCTAAAGGATTTCAACTTGTTCTTTTTCCTGCAACTCCACAAACAAAAAAGGAATACATTAATATTATTATTATTATTACATTGAAGTCTAAAGCAAAATTGTATTGTGTAGTGATTATGTTGTTCATGCTACAGACGTTTTTCATTCCACTCGTCAAATCCAAAGCACGTAACAACATTATAAAAGGCTACATTCAATACACATGCACCACATTAATTCAATTTGTTTTTTCAGCAATTACAATCTTTTTCTCTTTTTTTTACTCCTGGTTATTATTAATAAACACATGATACTGCTATTGAGCACGTGGAGAACTAGCAAAAGTGTCATTTGGTGTCGGAGGAACAGACGCCATAGTGGGAGAAACGCCGGCGCCGACATCAAAAGGAATTAAAACTACTACGTGTTATTGCTCGAGCCTTGTGCTTGGACAAGTGCGGTGGTAGGTTATTAATGTCTAAAAAAAATAAAACTGCAGTTGACTTTTGCGCACAGTGTCAGAGACGCTTCATTCTTACGCCAGAACACCACTGAGTGATGACACATTGGCGCCTCAGTGGGGACTGATTCCGTCCATGTCAAGTCATTTTGGTTTAAAAAGAAAACAAAGTTTTAACAGTACTTTTTTTTCTTCTTTTTTTTACCCCCATTCAAGCATGGTTAAGTTCAAGCGACTAGTAGAATTAAATATACCAAAAATAAATACTATAATCATATGCAAAATAAATTAGGATAACAAAGGTGGACCGCACCACCTGTTCTGTTTGGGCGTGACTTGTGTTGTATCGGTCACGGTAGATAGGGGACGCCACGTTGGGTCAGTGATGGTCACGGGTCCTAAAGCAGAGGTTACACACACGTGTAATACACATTTTGGAATGCAGACGTTAATAGCCCTTTCCACTGACAAGAAGTGCCGTCTGGATATTAATATCCAAGAAAGGGGCTTTTCTTTTTTTTTTTTAACAAGGCAAATGGCGCAAACTTCCTCAAAAATGAGTTCCTAGCTGGTACTGGGTTTGTGTGTGTGTGCGTGCTTGCTGGTTTCAGATGATAAACTTGACTAGATTTAGAGTTTCCAGTTCAGTGATTGTGGGTCCTCTACAGGGTCAGTACTGAGTGCAGATATAAGGCCTTCGACTGCAGCCAAAATTGGATTTGTAAGCATATTTGACGAGAATCTGATCTTCCTGACCAACTTTGTTCTGTCTGATCTGCGTGTGTGTGTCCATATTGACATAATCTAGTCTAGTCTTCCACATGGATTTCTATAGCTACAGGTCACGCTCCGGGAAAATAAGTAGTCGACAGAAATCTGTGCCTGTTTCTGTCCCAAATGCTTATGTGGAGCCACAACACAAAATTCTTCCTGATTTTTAAAACCATTGTCTCGGAATCAACTTTCGTCTCTCTGGAGCTAAACCGCTGTTGTTGTTGTTCGAGTGATGCCGAAGACACTTTGAAATCCTCTCTGAGCGACTAAGACGTTCAGATTGAAATGGATCTGTAAAAATCCCCAAAAAGCCTTTGGAAAAATCAGATCTCACGTCTTTTTTTAGATGGCCAAAAACAGTCTGGATATGCTTAAAAATCCCATTTGGGCTGCAGTCTAAAAAAGGTCTAAGTGATTCAAGTTTGCTGTAGGTAAAGGGAGATTCAGTTGACTCGGTGAAGTCGGCAAAATTAAGAAATTACACTACATGGACAAAAGTATTTGGCCAAACCTGTAGATTCTTGGTCTAGTGAGGGACAATCTTAATGTTTTGAGCATACAAAGCCATTTTGGACAATGCTATGCTTCCAAATTTGCGGCAACAGTTTGAGGAACTATTCCAACATCCAAGGACTACACCCCATCGAGCACCTTTGGGATGGACTGGAACAGAGATAGTGTGCAAGGTCTTCTCGTCCAACATCAGTGCCTGACCTCATAAGTTCTCTACAGAATGAATGGACACAAATTCCAAGACATGTAGAAACTGTTATAGCTGCAAAAGGGGGACCAACTCCATTAAAGTACTGTATATGTATTTGTCACTACAGTCACTGTTGGTGTAATGGTCAAGTCTCCCAATACTTTTGTCCATATAGTGTACAGTATATTGCCAGTGAGGATGAATTTGAGGCTGACATGAAAAATGGAGGAGCTCCTTGGCTTTTGTAAGGGCCTGGTCATACTTGTATAGAGCCCACGTGGACCGCAGAGATGGACAGATGGTGAAATGTAAGTCACATGGACTCTAGACGTGAAAACTATGACCCAGGCCTAAAAACCGCTAGACCCCATTCATACCTGGCATTAGTGTCAATCCTCCAGTGATCCAATCGCACGCAGATGAAGTTAATGCTTTGTTCCATTTAAAATGTAAGTCGAAAGTTCGTCATGGTTCTCTCTAGTGTTTCTTCAGGGGACAGATTGAGTCTGTGCAGCCCAGGAATGAGACCAAATGCATCCTAAAATGATGTTTCTTGTGATATGTAGACACATACAGCACAGATTTAGGAGCGATCAGAACTGTACTTAATTCCATTTGCGTTTTAACAAACCACTGAGGAAGGATGTACATACCAGATCTGAACAGGGTCTATGAGACGGAGTTGGACTTAAGGCTGGATCTAAGGCGAGAACCAGGTGAGAAGGGGGCTGGTTTTTGTGATGTTGGTTTAACTTAAACTGTCAAGGACAATGTATGGAGCTGTAGGCTGGTACTTGGGAAGATGAGATCTCTAAGCTGTAGTGAATGTACTGTATGTATGTATGTTTGTTTTTATGTACTGTATGTAGGCTGGTGTTTTCAGGCAGAGAAGGCCAGTTTTAGACTGCACGTGGAGTATCCCTCGTCACTGGCCGAGCTCTGCCGGCTGCTGTGGTCGTCCAGGTCACTTGCACCACTGGTGCTTACGCTGTCCATTTCTCCATGGGAGAACTCAGTGCTTTCCACATCCACTTCAATTTCCTCTGTACCAAGAATGAACAAAAAGCAAAGGTTAATCATCTAAATCATTCATGAAAATCTACAACAAGCATTTCTCAGCACTGCACACTGGTGCCCACAGCAAGTCACCTATCAAGTGAAGTATTGTACAGTTATGAAATTAAAAGACCAACCTTCCTTGCACAATAGATAGATACATGTTCACTGCTTTATTTTGCACTTCCGGCAGCCCTCTGTGCTTGGAAACTTAAGTTTAATGTTGCTTTGTAAACCAGTCACTCCCAGCACCAAAGTCCATACCAAAAAATCACAGATTTTGCACCATGGCAGACAGGTATCGTTGATCCACGAATGTCTCCATCAGTAAGTTCAAATGTATAATTTTGTGACTTCTGTGTTTAAAATCTTTTGTTTAGTTTTACCTACGTGACAGAAAATTGCCAAAAGCCGCAGCAGAAGAACCAGCAGCTCCAGTATCTAGAAGAGCTAAAATTGATGATTTTCTCTATGGAATTTGGTGTGGGGGAGTGAGTGTTTGAAAAACGTCCGTTTCCAGTCAGAAAAGGTTGTTTGAAGGTGAGATAAAACAGTTAACTAAGCAAAATTTTAAACTTTTGTTAAGTGGCTAAAATCTGTTTTTCTTGGTGCTGTCAGTCACAGGACCACACTTTAAAAGACCAAACCATCAACATTGACAGTGCTGCAAAGGCCATCACCTCGGTCAGACTCTGAGTGGTTGGAGAACGTCCGTGAGTCCAGGCTGTCTGTGCGGACCCTCTCTCCGTGAGTCTGGAGCTGGGAGAGCTGCCTCTGCAGATGCCTCTGCTCTCGCTCTAAGTTCTCCAGCTGGTGCAGACTCCTGCGGTCCACCTCTTCAAGTTTCTAAACACAGACACATACAAGAGTTAAAGGTCTGGTGTGGGTGTTACTGGCAGAAACTGAATATACTACACCACAAACATCTTTGGGTAAGTAAATAATTAAACTGTTTGGTTTCCGTAGCATTTTTATATTTCCTTAAAGCAGTTGCTTTGATTTAAAGAGGCCACCATCTTGTGCTGCCATGTTTCTACAGAAGTCTGAATGTGCAAGTATTACATTACATTACATGTAATTTAGCGGATACAGTGATTGTGATATTTATTGTGATATTTTCCATATCGCTTTTGAGAGACCAAGTATAAATTTTTTTTAGCATATAATTCTATAACTAATGTTACAAATAAACTCTTCGTGGATTATAAAAAAAAATAATTTTCAGTCCACTAGAGGGTGCCATGTGCTTACTCTCACTGTGTGAGTATATCGCAATATATAATTTTAGGATAATATCGTATCATGACTTAAATATTGTTATAATAACGTATTGTAACTTAAATATGATATCGCATTGTAACTTAAATGTCGTTATTAGTATCGTATTGTAACATAAATATCGTGATAATATATTGTAACTTAAATATTGTGATAAAATCATATCATGACTTAAATATCATTATTAATATCATATTGTAACTTAAATACCGTTATTAAATGTGGTGTTCTCCGTTTGTAACATTTATTCAGTTTTACCATTAGACGGCACTAATTTACAGACATTAATTTATTTGACTGCAGAAACTGTGTGTCTCCAGTGAAACACGGCTGGTGTTCATGTGAATGACTTTTGCTTTTGATTACATCATTTTTACTGCCTGTATGAGAGGGTAGTAAAGTAATAAGCCGTGCAGTAATTTGATGTTAATGCATAGTTATTGCTGCCACACCCTGTGCCCTCTGATCAATTATACAGCAACTGCAGGAAAGCACGTTTCTGATTGGATTATTATAAAGTAATAGATTCTCTAGTCTCGTGAGAAAGAAGAAGAACTTCACCGCTTTCATTTTCCCCCGAGAGTGCAACGGTCATTCAGAATCAGTGCTGCTGATCAGTTACAGCAAAGTCCACACACTTTATGTGCACACAGTGCTTATTAAAAATATATATAAATGGTGAAATTCATAAATGACCAGTGTTCTGACGATGCATTATGAACCTCATTTGCAGAGAAGTGATCCAATCACCAAACTGAGTTAAGTCATTAAGAGTTAAATCAGTGACATTTTAGGAAACAGCTGATTTAAATTAGTCGTAATCCGTAAAATTAAAGTTAATCACGATATTACATTCATGTACCAGCATGTACATGTATAACAAAGAAATCATTAAAACGGAATAATTTTGGTTTGTGGACAAAGAAAGACATTCGAGAACATCATCATTTACAGGTTTGAGCAACAATTTGTTCCCACATTTTCTGACATTTTACAGACTAAACCATTTAAAAAAGAGAGAAAATAATCATTAGTTGCAGCCCTAATGTGTTCCAATTTTGACGTCCCTTTAGCAAATGATATTACATTGTTTTTTGCTTGATAAGCAATTCTTGAACTCATAAAAATGTAATATTTAAATTTGTTTGCATAGCAGTAAAACGTTAGTTAAAATCAATATTTGCTCTGAGTGACTTTAAAGACGTTTCCTACGATGCAATACAATAATGTTTTTTTTCTTGCAGCACAATAGACTTTAGTGACTTTATTTATTTATCTTTTTTGTCACATCCTGCTTCTGTGCAGCTTCACACTGGCTGTACCTGCTCTACTACACAACGCCTGCTTCTATAAATACAAGCCAGCGGTTACGAGCCACATTTCCTGGACTTCAAACGGGGGAGTCCAAAGTCAACAGTTGACATCATGGATATTTATCCATTACACCCCCCCCCCCCCACACACACACACACACGTACACACACTCTGTGGTAAACTCCCACACAACACAGCCTGGAGGACTGCTTTCATATTTCAGCCCTCAGCTGCTTCCCACTGATTCTCTCTGCAGGAGTCTGAACAGACTGAGAGAGGACGAAAGGTAGAGATATTACAGGAAAAAAGGAAATCTGGCTTGGATCATCCGATGCTACAGAATTATTTGAACCTAATGTCAGACACACTGGTTGGGGGGTCCATTTAGACAGACAGTCGGTTCAAACACGCAGGACGGACGTGGTGCTCTCAAGACCAAGGGTGCAACAAAAAGACGGAATCAAATACGTGACAATCGAGATAGTTCCTCTAACAGCCACTGACAGATTCGTTCAGAAGGAAAACTGACATAACTATAACGTCCTGACACTGAGGTCAAAAGACACAAGAAGGGCGTTTCGTGTTGGGACGAGCTGATACCATACTCTAAACCGGTATCTGCACAGACTGTAAAAATGTAAATACAAATCAGCAATAGCATTTTAGCTGAGTCATGTTGCGGGCTGTTTGTTTCTTCAAAGGAGAATAATATTTGTGACACAGTCTTTGAGATGACCATGTTTTTTAACCCTTTAACAGCGAGCGTATCACACTTTACATTACTGTAATGACACAACGGTTTGTGCGAGAAGTTGCACGTCAAAGTCAATGTGTGGTTGCAGAAAGCATTTATGTAGTTTCCATTTTTTGGCCTGATTTTGCACATTGAGACAAAGACTCAAACAAATGTTATTCTTAATGTGTTTTATACTGTTCACATTTCAAATGTATGTAGACATAAATAACCCTCTCACACCGGCAGGGATCCGTGTCGTGTTCTCAAATCTAATTTTGAACCAAGCATGCTCAAACCAGAAAAAAAATTGGTTTCAGAACCTGAAAACTTAGTGACATAGTCAGTGGGCGTGTCATATTCGTTTGGAGGCTCCAGAACGGCATCAGAGCCAGAACCAGAACTGTGTCTGTCAAAAAGCACTAACAGAGAGATAAACACTGTGACCACACAGACAAGAACGAGCTGTGGTGGTGCAGTGCAGCTGACCGTGTGTGGAACAATCACTCATCTGTTCATTCAAAGTAAATCTAGTGTCTGTTTCTCTTTCCCTTATTTTTTTACGATTCACTTTCACTGTCACTCTTCAACACTTATTTATTTCTTCACTCCTGCATCTGAAGTCTCTGAGGATAGGACGTGTTCTAGTGATATCCAGTGTCTTTTCTTTTCAGGCTGACTTTAGTTACTTAGTTACTGACAGCAGTTGGCAACACTGCCAAACAATCTCCAAACACACAAGCATGTGATGAAGATGACGACGACAAATGACATCATAGTTTTCACAAAGTAGGGTTTTTCAAAAAATACCATTTCTCCAAAATGCTGTTTCCGTGTGAACAGAACGCTAACATGGTAAAAAAAAAACAACTTTGCATATTTGCCGACACCAGGCATGTCCAAAGTCTGGCCCACGGCCCAATTGCGGCCCTCTGTGAGTTTTTGTACGGCCCGCAGCTCCCGTTTTATAAAGTACATTTTTTAGATTTGGTTACATTGCCATTAAAAAATGTTAATTGTGACAATAAAAATACAACAGTACTATAAAACAGTGTATTTGTATTTGTAACTTTTACAGTTTAGAAAAAGGATTGAAGGGACCATTGGCACCCGGGAATCACATTATCAAAGCTGGCCCTCGTTAAAATGTGTCGACATCGAGGCATGGATGGTGTTAAACTTCCTGCGTTTCAGTGACACTTCTTGTGAGTGATGCTACTGACACCAAGCTCGCTGACCTTGGCTCATTGGCGAAACTTCCATTTATTTGTTAGTCTGTTTATTCATTTATTTAACTACTACTATACCGCACTTTGGTCAACATGCTGTTGTTTTTAAATGTGCTTTTATAAATAAGTTGGATTGGACTTAATCTGAATTTATTCGTTTTTAATCGGAGATAAATGTTCCAAAAATATTAGAATTTTCCTTCTCGTGTCAGACAGTACCAGGTTTTTTGTGCAGCAGTCTGTAGCTTCAGGAGAAAAAAAGACTGTGCGAGCTGTGAGACGACACAGAACAAGGTCAGACTATTGACTTGTAAGGATCATGTTTTGTAAGCCGTCGCTATGGATTCATAATTGGATCTTAAACTGTAATCAAACAGATACTCTGTGTTGTACTCCACCATAAATCTTCATAGATCCTGTACATAAGGCACCTTCTCTTTTTCCTCTGTGCTTTGTGTTTGTGTTACACACAGGGATTCTAATTCTTATTTATATTTTCTTTAGCACCACACCTTGATATGTGCTTTGGCCTTGTTGAGGAGTCCCAGCGTGGTGTGCCGACTGCAGTCTGGTCCCAGAGGGATGAGAGACTTCAACCTCTCCAAACACAGGCGGAGGTGTGCTCGTCTATGGAGAGGAAACACACACACAAGCATCCAGGATCACAACCAGAGTCACAATCTGGGTTTTAGAGCCAAGAAGGTATTAAAAAAAAAAACACATGGAAAACACAGCAACAAGAGAAATGCCAATAAAAAAGACAGGCTATATAAAGATTATGGTCCAGTATGTAACACTTTAAGTGTCTAATTTGGTTTTCATAAGCCTTACATTAAGGCTTTTATAATACTTTACTTAAAGGTCTTGTTGTACAGAAGTTTATGCTGCAAATTAAGAATAATCCAATCCAACTTTATTGGTAAAGCACATTAAAAACAGCCCCAGTGGAACCAAAGTGCTGTACAGAATAATAATTAAAAGACACAGTAAATAAAAGGCATAGAAGGAAGACACATGTGGTGATAAGATACAACTAACAAATCTAAAATAAATTAAAAAGCCATAAAACCACCATAAAAGACAGATCAAATAAAAAAATTAAATGCAAATAACATCAACAACTTTAACAGTGTCAAAGGGCAATAATAAATAACCCCATCTATATGGTCTTCAAAGGCCACCGTAGCTCCCTGACACACCTGGCTAAAAGTTGAGCAGTCCTACATTCTTGCAATCTGCAGTTTCACCATTAGGTGTCACTAATTATTACACAGCAGTTTAAATTAATAAAAGAAAAACAGTTGAACAAGAGTTAGCAAGGGGAAGTTAAGTCCATAAAGTGTCAAAAAAGGTCTCAAAATTCATTTAGTATAAATAACCCCTTCATTATATGAAGCAAATAAAGTAGAAAATATTCACACTGAATTATTATTAAAACACTCAAACCGACTAATCAGTTATTAAAATACTTAATTCAGTAATCAATTAATAATCAAGTAATTGATTAATTGTTGTAGCCCTAGTGGAATATACAGAACATTAGAGCTGCAACTAACAATTATTTTTTTCATAATTGATTAAACTGTTGATTATTTTCTTTCTTTGTTTGGTCCATAAAATGTTGAAAAATTGTTGATCAGTATTTCTCAAAACCTGGAAATAAACATATTCTCAAATGTCTTGCTTTGTCCACAAACTAAAATGATTACATTTTAATGATTTCTTAGTTATACGGAGCAAAGAAATTAGAAAATGTTCACATTCAAGAAGCTGAAAAATCAGAAAACTTGTTATTTTTAAAAAACTCAAAATAGTTGACAATTGATTTTGTATTCAATTAATAATTAAAAGATATTTGCAGCCCTATATTTTATTTTCACTTTTATCAGTAGTTAAAGTAATCGATATCTGGACTGGACCTGATCACAGTCACAGTAGTATTGACAAACTTGATTTGTTTAGTCATAAAACTCACACACATGAATGTGTGTGACCCCACATTTGTGAGGTCCGTGTTTGTGCTCCTGTGCTCTGTGTGGATGCACAAACTCTCTGCCCTTTTCAAATATGGAGGAAAATGTAGGTCAAACTGTGATGTCACCTCCTCTCCCTGCATTGGGGGCCACCATTTTGTAACCAAAAAAGGGAAAACAATCGAGCATAAATTTTGAATTTTCACCATTTTTACTCATCAAGTGAATATTCAGTGTCAGGATTACACTGCATTATCCCTGACATTTGCTTGCCCATGCAAAGCAGATGCTGCCACATCCTGGAGCTACGGAACCAGACTGCTGCTGCTGCTGCTGCTGCTGCTGCTGTTATTCGACGTGTGCAGCTGAGAATCTCTCAGGAAGGAGCCCCGTTGTCTGGAAACAGACGGTTCCCGTTTGCTGACGGGGGACATGTCTGCATGTCCTCCAGGAACAGAACTGCTGTTACTGAGGCTGCAGCACACACCTCCCACCCTCCCCTTTTTTTTATTTGCCTTGCAAAAGACACACACACAGCCTTTATTGGATTCCAATGATGATAAGCTGATTTATAGACGTGCAGTGTGTCTTGTTTTTGAAATTTTATTTCAAGAATAAAACAGGAGGTGCTTCACGACACTTTAGGTAAGAGGCTATAAGATCGAGGCAGCTATAGCGTTATTTTAGACATTCCTCGTGGCAGAGCCGGCGAAGAAGAAGCAGAGGAAACCGTTGTTGGAGGAAAACAACAGTCGTTTTTTAAATTGAATTGAAAAACACAGGTATGCAAAATGGATGCCGATCGGCATGGACAAGGATCCACGGCTTGTGTTCGCCGGCTCCGTTGAAGACAAATGCACAGGGCCCATGTCAATGTTACAATATTTACATGGTGTCATGAAAATATGTACTCCAAAACTGTAGGGGGCGCTCCGTAGAAAAAAGTGACCAGACTTGCAAAGTCCTACTTTAACTGGTCCACGTAAATATGAACATGTTTCTCCTTCTTTTTAGCCTCACTCCTCCACAATTTAAAAAAATATTTTATTTATTTTTACTGCTTTTAAATCCTTAAATGGTCTTGCTCCGCCCCCTCTCTGAGGTCAGCTGATCAGCTGCTCCTGACAGAGTGGAGCTGTTCTTCTCCTTGACCTTTGACACTCTTTAAGTTGCTTGACATTTTATTTTATTAGTTTGTGTTGTTTTTTTATTGTGTGTTTTATGTCTTTTAATTTGTTTTAACACATATTTTATTGCTTTTATTTTACAGCTTGTATGCTCTACAAATAAAGTTGGATTTTATTATCAGTTCTGGACTCATCATAAACGTGTCCACACAAACTTCCTCATCCATGTATCTGTACTCACCTATTCTTCTCCAGTTCATTGTGTGCTGACCTGTTGGAATCATGAAAAAAAAAATAAAAGCCACATAAGGTACAGTATTTTACTTCACACCAAGGGATTTTTTTTAAATCATCACATGACACAAACCTATTGTGAATATTGTCCAGTTTCCTGTTTTTGAATTTCCGTTGTTTCTGTTGATGTGCAGACTGGGCTTCAGGATATAATGAAGCATAACCATGTTCACATTCTGGTGAGGGGAAAATAAAAAGAGTTTAAGAATATATTATTAAAACAAAGTAAAAGGAAAATACTCTACAAAGAACTAATTAGGCATAATTATTTGTGTGAGTGTAACATTAATATATACAGATAATAATAATGCAAAGGAAAGAGAAGAAGGAGGCAGTACTTCAACATTTAAATGGCTGTAAAACAATTTATAATACTGAAAAACATTCATATTAACACACACTTGTACTTATTTTTAATCTGTGACAAACATTAATGTTGTAAATTTCTGCGTAACTTTGATTAATCCGTGCTTAAAACACATTAAAAAAGCACAAGACTGGGAAACCATGCTAAACTAGCATGAAAGGCTGCTCGGCCTACACTTCCCATGAACCCTCCAAGAATAATGAAAAACAACAACAATAATAATAATAATACCTTTATGTATATAGTTTAGGATCTAACAGTACAATATGCAGTGTTAAATCATAAAAATATAGTCAAATAAAGCCAAACACCTCATAAAAGTATTATACATATGTCTACTGTCCCTCCTAAGAAAAAAACATTCATATTTACTCACAATTGTACTTGTTTTTAATCTGTGACAAACATTTATGTTGTAAATTGTGTGCAATTTCGATTAATCCGCGTTTAAAACGTGTTGAAAGAGCACAAAACTGGGTGAAACTAGCATGAAAGCGTGTTCGGCCTACACTTCCCATGAACCATCCGCGCTTTCCCAGTAACACGTGACGTCGCCGCGCGAGGCCGCCTGTGATTGGCTTGTGCGCCGTGACTCGCGCTGGGAACATGTGTGGCGACCAATGAGAACTTTACAATTAGTTCCATGTGGAAACCATGTGAACAACACACACAAGGAAGGAAGGAAACTGCTGCTGCACCAGCTGCTGCTGCTAATGATAATAACAATAATAATAAGAATAAGAATAATGACGATAATTATGACATTAAAAGACACTTCTAAATTAGATCAAATCAGAATTTAACTACATTTATGAATGATAAAGAGGCTAGAGGTTGTTTTTTTTTTGGGGGGGGGGGGGGGTAAATGCACGTGATATTTTCTGCATTAAAGTGAGATGGCAGATTAAGATTGTTAACTCAATGTGAAAAAATACAATTATATTTATTGCAGGACCTGATTAATGGATTTTCAATGTGTTTTAACGCATTTTACTCCCGAATTTATGACTACTTTTTATTCAATTGTACATTTTCATACACTTTTTTTAAAAATTAAATTAAATGTTAATATTTTACGTGAGTTCATATGAGTTTATATGAAGTACCGGGTGAGACGGGAAAGGCTGCTTCGCGTGTCCGCTGCTGTGTGCGTCTTTTGTCGCCTCTATTGTTGTCTGCTCGCTGCATATTATACATGTTATTACATGCACACACGCGCGCACACACACACAGGTCGACTTACTTCCGCTGTTCTTCTCCACATTCTCTATATAATCCGCCGCATCGAGCAGCACCTGCACGTTCTGCATAAAAGTGCCGATCTGGTCCATTGCGGCACATTTGGAGTAGAAAAAGGAATAGTCTGTGAAATCCTGCGGGTCCACGGACGCGTCAGACTCGGACAGCAGCTCCTCCGCTTTGAGCAGCTGCTGCTCGCTGTGCTGGCGCACGAATTTAACCATTTTTCCTCTCTTCTTCTTCTTCTTTTTCTCTCTTTCTGTCTTTCTTTCTATCTTTTCTGAGTGTCTTTTATCTTTGAGGCTTTTATTCTGGAGCTGCAGCTTCCTCTGTGCAGATGAGAGTGGAGTGGAATGAGGCAGAGCTGCTGGATGGAAGCGCGCACACACACACACGCACAGTCTTCCTTTTTAGCCTCAGCCACTTGCCCTAGTTGGTTGGATAATCCCTCCCACTAACGCAGGCACATTGTGCTCATTGTCAGCGGTGGCGACGATAAATCCTCATTATCGATAGAGCAGGAAGGGAGAATAATAATAATTTGACAAATGACACATGACAATGTGCTGTGATATCACACGTGCTTTTATATTCTGACAATCTGTGCTCATTTAATTCACTGCACCAGGTGTGAAATCATAGGAACATGTTTTCTGTCAGCAAAAGAATTGTGAGTCGCGATATGATTGCGAGAAATAAACATTTATTTCTCAGCAGGCGTTTTTCCATCAAATCATATCATCCATATTTGTAAGATTTTGAGAAATGTGCTTACATTCATAGACACAGAGGAAACAAACGCTGCTAATGTTACAAAAAACATTCTGCTTAATGTTTTACACCACTACATAGCCGTGTTACTAAGGTTACAAAAAGAATACTGTGATGTAAAAAGTGTCAGAATGTTCTATAAACATGTAACTAATGTTACAAAACATAACTTATATCAAAAAAAGTTTATATCACTAAAAGTGTTGTTGTGATTGTCGTAAAATTCTTAAACCCAACATGACAAAAACATTTTTGTCATGTCATGAAAATGTCATAATGTTCCAAAAACATATTTTTATATTACCTAAAAGTGACACAAAATGTGATAATGTTGTAGTGCTTTTGGACAACATACTATACTATGACTTTTTTGTCAAAATTTGGACAACATACTATAGTATGACTTTTTTTATCAAATTTTCGACAACATACTAACCTATGACCTTTTTTGTCAAAATTTGGACGACATACTAACCTATGACTTTTTTGTCCGATTTTGGACGACATACTAACCTATGGCTTTTTTTGTCAAAATTTGGACGACATACTAACCTATGACTTTTTTGTCAGATTTTGGACGACATACTAACCTATGGCTTTTTGTCAGATTTTGGACGACATACTAACCTATGACTTTTTTGTCAAATTTTGAACGACATACTATAGTATGACTTTTTTGTCAAAATTTGGATGACATACTAACCTATGACTTTTTAGTCAAATTTTGAACGACATACTATAGTATGACTTTTTTATCAAATTTTCGACAACATACTAACCTATGACTTTTTTGTCAGATTTTGGACGACATACTAACCTATGACGTTTTTGTCAAAATTTGGACAACATGCTATAGTATGACTTTTTAGTCAAAAATTGGACGACATACTATAGTATGACTTTTTCGTCAAATTTGGACAACATACTAACCTATGACTTTTTTATCAAAAATTGGACGACATACTATAGTATGACTTTTTGTCAAATTTTGGACGACATACTAACCTATGACTTTTGTCAGATTTTGGACGACATACTAACCTATGACTTTTTAATCAAATTTTGGACGACATACTTTAGTATGACTTTTTTGTCAAAATATGAACGACATACTAAAGTATGACTTTTTTGTCAAAATTTGGACGACATACTAACCTATGACTTTTTTGTCAAAATTTGGACGACATACTAACCTATGACTTTTTTGTCAAAATTTGGATGACATACTAACCTATGACTTTTTAGTCAAATTTTGAACGACATACTAACCTATGACTTATTTGTCAAAATTTGGACGACATACTAACCTATGACTTCTTTGTCAAAATTTGGATGACATACTATAGTATGACTTTTTAGTCAAATTTTGAACGACATACTAACCTATGACTTTTTTTGTTGAATTATGGACGACATACTATAGTATGACTTTTTTGTCAAAATATGAACGACATACTAAAGTATGACTTTTTTGTCAAAATTTGGACGACATACTAACCTATGACGTTTTTGTCAAAATTTGGACGACATACTATGACGTTTTTGTCAAAATTTGGACAACATGCTATAGTATGACTTTTTTGTCAAAATTTGGACGACATACTATAGTATGACTTTTTAGTCAAATTTTGAACGACATACTAACCTATGACTTTTTTTGTTGAATTATGGACGACATACTATAGTATGACTTTTTTGTCAAAATTTGGACGACATACTATAGTATGACTTTTTTGTCAAATTTTGAACGACATACTAACCTATGACTTTTTTGTCAAAATTTGGATGACATACTAACCTATGACTTTTTAGTCAAATTTTGAACGACATACTATAGTATGACTTTTTTTATCAAATTTTCGACAACATACTAACCTATGACTTTTTTGTCAGATTTTGGACGACATACTAACCTATGACTTTTTTTGTCAAAATTTGGACGACATACTAACCTATGACTTTTTTGTCAAATTTTCGACGACATACTATAGTATGACTTTTTTGTCAAAATTTGGACGACATACTAACCTATGACTTTTTTGTCAAATTTTGGACGACATACTATAGTATGACTTTTTTGTCAAAATTTGGACGACATACTATAGTATGACTTTTTAGTCAAAATATGGACGACATACTAAAGTATGACTTTTTTTGTCACATTTTCGTCGACATACTTTAGTATGACTTTTTTGTCAAAATTTGGATGACATGCTAACCTATGACTTCTTTGTCAAAATTTGGACGACATGCTATAATATGACTTTTTTGTCAAAATTTTGGATGACATACTATAGTATGACTTATTTGTCAAATTTTGGACGACATACTATAGTATGACTTTTTAGTCAAAATATGGACGACATACTAAAGTATGACTTTTTTGTCACATTTTCATCGACATACTTTAGTATGACTTCTTTGTCAAAATTTGGATGACATACTATAGTATGACTTTTTAGTCAAAATTTGGACGACATACTAACCTATGACTTCTTTGTCAAATTTTGAACGACATACTAACCTATGACTTTTTTTGTTGAATTTTGGACGACATACTTTAGTATGACTTTTTTGTCAAAATTTGGATGACATGCTAACCTATGACTTCTTTGTCAAAATTTGGACGACATACTAACCTATGACTTTTTTGTCAAAATTTGGATGACATACTAACCTATGACTTTTTAGTCAAATTTTGAACGACATACTATAGTATGACTTTTTTATCAAATTTTCGACAACATACTAACCTATGACTTTTTTGTCAGATTTTGGACGACATACTAACCTATGACGTTTTTGTCAAAATTTGGACAACATGCTATAGTATGACTTTTTAGTCAAAAATTGGACGACATACTATAGTATGACTTTTTCGTCAAATTTGGACAACATACTAACCTATGACTTTTTTGTCAAAATATGAACGACATACTAAAGTATGACTTTTTTGTCAAAATTTGGACGACATACTAACCTATGACTTTTTTGTCAAATTTTGGACGACATACTATAGTATGACTTTTTTGTCAAAATTTGGACGACATACTATAGTATGACTTATGTGTCAAATTTTGGACGACATACTATAGTATGACTTTTTAGTCAAAATATGGACGACATACTAAAGTATGACTTTTTTGTCACATTTTCGTCGACATACTTTAGTATGACTTTTTTGTCAAAATTTGGATGACATGCTAACCTATGACTTCTTTGTCAAAATTTGGACGACATGCTATAATATGACTTTTTTGTCAAAATTTTGGATGACATACTATAGTATGACTTATTTGTCAAATTTTGGACGACATACTAACCTATGACTTTTTTTGTTGAATTTTGGACGACATACTTTAGTATGACTTTTTTGTCAAAATTTGGATGACATGCTAACCTATGACTTCTTTGTCAAAATTTGGACAACATACTAACCTATGACTTTTTTGTCAAAATTTGGATGACATACTAACCTATGACTTTTTAGTCAAATTTTGAACGACATACTATAGTATGACTTTTTTATCAAATTTTCGACAACATACTAACCTATGACTTTTTTGTCAGATTTTGGACGACATACTAACCTATGACGTTTTTGTCAAAATTTGGACAACATGCTATAGTATGACTTTTTAGTCAAAAATTGGACGACATACTATAGTATGACTTTTTCGTCAAATTTGGACAACATACTAACCTATGACTTTTTTATCAAAAATTGGACGACATACTATAGTATGACTTTTTGTCAAATTTTGGATGACATGCTAACCTATGACTTCTTTGTCAAAATTTGGACGACATACTAACCTATGACTTTTTTGTCAAAATTTGGATGACATACTAACCTATGACTTTTTAGTCAAATTTTGAACGACATACTATAGTATGACTTTTTTATCAAATTTTCGACAACATACTAACCTATGACTTTGTTGTCAGATTTTGGACGACATACTAACCTATGACGTTTTTGTCAAAATTTGGACAACATACTAACCTATGACTTTTTTATCAAAAATTGGACGACATACTATAGTATGACTTTTTGTCAAATTTTGGACGACATACTAACCTATGACTTTTTTGTCAAAATATGAACGACATACTAAAGTATGACTTTTTTGTCAAAATTTGGACGACATACTAACCTATGACTTTTTTGTCAAATTTTGGACGACATACTATAGTATGACTTTTTTGTCAAAATTTGGACGACATACTATAGTATGACTTATGTGTCAAATTTTGGACGACATACTATAGTATGACTTTTTAGTCAAAATATGGACGACATACTAAAGTATGACTTTTTTGTCACATTTTCGTCGACATGCTTTAGTATGACTTTTTTGTCAAAATTTGGATGACATGCTAACCTATGACTTCTTTGTCAAAATTTGGACGACATGCTATAATATGACTTTTTTGTCAAAATTTTGGATGACATACTATAGTATGACTTATTTGTCAAATTTTGGACGACATACTATAGTATGACTTTTTAGTCAAAATATGGACGACATACTAAAGTATGACTTTTTTGTCACATTTTCATCGACATACTATAGTATGACTTTTTAGTCAAAATTTGGACGACATACTAACCTATGACTTCTTTGTCAAAATTTGGATGACATACTAACCTATGACTTTTTTGTCACATTTTGGACGACATACTTTAGTATGACTTATTTGTCCAAATTTGGACGACATACTATAGTATGACTTTTTTGTCAAAATTTGGACGACATGCTAACCTATGACTTTTTTGTCAAAATTTGGACGACATGCTATAGTATGACTTCTTTGTCAAATTTTGAACGACATACTAACCTATGACTTTTTTTGTTGAATTTTGGACGACATACTTTAGTATGACTTTTTTGTCAAAATTTGGATGACATGCTAACCTATGACTTCTTTGTCAAAATTTGGACGACATACTAACCTATGACTTTTTTGTCAAAATTTGGATGACATACTAACCTATGACTTTTTAGTCAAATTTTGAACGACATACTATAGTATGACTTTTTTATCAAATTTTCGACAACATACTAACCTATGACTTTTTTGTCAGATTTTGGACGACATACTAACCTATGACGTTTTTGTCAAAATTTGGACAACATGCTATAGTATGACTTTTTAGTCAAAAATTGGACGACATACTATAGTATGACTTTTTCGTCAAATTTGGACAACATACTAACCTATGACTTTTTTATCAAAAATTGGACGACATACTATAGTATGACTTTTTGTCAAATTTTGGACGACATACTAACCTATGACTTTTTGTCAGATTTTGGACGACATACTAACCTATGACTTTTTAATCAAATTTTGGACGACATACTATAGTATGACTTTTTTGTCAAAATATGAACGACATACTAAAGTATGACTTTTTTGTCAAAATTTGGACGACATACTAACCTATGACTTTTTTGTCAAAATTTGGATGACATACTAACCTATGACTTTTTAGTCAAATTTTGAACGACATACTAACCTATGACTTTTTTTGTTGAATTTTGGACGACATACGATAGTATGACTTTTTTGTCAAAATATGAACGACATACTAAAGTATGACTTTTTTGTCAAAATTTGGACGACATACTAACCTATGACGTTTTTGTCAAAATTTGGACGACATACTATGACTTTTTTGTCAAAATTTGGACGACATGCTATAGTATGACTTTTTTGTCAAAATTTTGGACGACATACTATAGTATGACTTTTTTGTCAAATTTTGAACGACATACTAACCTATGACTTTTTTGTCAAAATTTGGATGACATACTAACCTATGACTTTTTAGTCAAATTTTGAACGACATACTATAGTATGACTTTTTTATCAAATTTTCGACAACATACTAACCTATGACTTTTTTGTCAGATTTTGGACGACATACTAACCTATTACTTTTTTTGTCAAAATTTGGACGACATACTAACCTATGACTTTTTTGTCAAATTTTCGACGACATACTATAGTATGACTTTTTTGTCAAAATTTGGACGACATACTAACCTATGACTTTTTTGTCAAATTTTGGACGACATACTATAGTATGACTTTTTTGTCAAAATTTGGACGACATACTATAGTATGACTTATGTGTCAAATTTTGGACGACATACTATAGTATGACTTTTTTGTCAAAATTTGGACGACATACTATAGTATGACTTATGTGTCAAATTTTGGACGACATACTATAGTATGACTTTTTAGTCAAAATATGGACGACATACTAAAGTATGACTTTTTTTGTCACATTTTCGTCGACATACTTTAGTATGACTTTTTTGTCAAAATTTGGATGACATGCTAACCTATGACTTCTTTGTCAAAATTTGGACGACATGCTATAATATGACTTTTTTGTCAAAATTTTGGATGACATACTATAGTATGACTTATTTGTCAAATTTTGGACGACATACTATAGTATGACTTTTTAGTCAAAATATGGACGACATACTAAAGTATGACTTTTTTGTCACATTTTCATCGACATACTATAGTATGACTTTTTAGTCAAAATTTGGACGACATACTAACCTATGACTTCTTTGTCAAAATTTGGATGACATACTAACCTATGACTTTTTTGTCACATTTTGGACGACATACTTTAGTATGACTTATTTGTCCAAATTTGGACGACATACTATAGTATGACTTTTTTGTCAAAATTTGGACGACATGCTATAGTAAGACTTTTTTGTCAAAATTTGGACGACATACTATAGTATGACTTTTTTGTCAAAATTTGGACGACATGCTATAGTAAGACTTTTTTGTCAAAATTTGGACGACATACTATAGTATGACTTATTTATCCAATTTTGGACGACATACTATAGTATGACTTTTTTGTCAAAATATGGACGACATACTAAAGTATGACTATTTTGTCAAAATATGGACGACATACTAAAGTAGGACTTTTTTGTCACATTTTCGACGACATACTTTAGTATGACTTTTTTGTCAAAATTTGGACGACATGCTAACCTATGACTTCTTTGTCAAAATTTGGACGACATACTAACCTATGACGTTTTTGTCAAAATTTGGACGACATACTAACCTATGACGTTTTTGTCAAAATTTGGACAACATGCTATAGTATGACTTTTTAGTCAAAAATTGGACGACATACTATAGTATGACTTTTTCGTCAAATTTGGACAACATACTAACCTATGACTTTTTTATCAAAATTTGGACGACATACTATAGTATGACTTTTTTGTCAAATTTTGAACGACATACTAACCTATGACTTTTTTGTCAAAATTTGGATGACATACTAACCTATGACTTTTTAGTCAAATTTTGAACGACATACTATAGTATGACTTTTTTATCAAATTTTCGACAACATACTAACCTATGACTTTTTTGTCAGATTTTGGACGACATACTAACCTATTACTTTTTTTGTCAAAATTTGGACGACATACTAACCTATGATTTTTTTGTCAAATTTTCGACGACATACTATAGTATGACTTTTTTGTCAAAATTTGGACGACATACTAACCTATGACTTTTTTGTCAAATTTTGGACGACATACTATAGTATGACTTTTTTGTCAAAATTTGGACGACATACTATAGTATGACTTATGTGTCAAATTTTGGACGACATACTATAGTATGACTTTTTAGTCAAAATATGGACGACATACTAAAGTATAACTTTTTTTGTCACATTTTCGTCGACATACTTTAGTATGACTTTTTTGTCAAAATTTGGATGACATGCTAACCTATGACTTCTTTGTCAAAATTTGGACGACATGCTATAATATGACTTTTTTGTCAAAATTTTGGATGACATACTATAGTATGACTTATTTGTCAAATTTTGGACGACATACTATAGTATGACTTTTTAGTCAAAATATGGACGACATACTAAAGTATGACTTTTTTGTCACATTTTCATCGACATACTATAGTATGACTTTTTAGTCAAAATTTGGACGACATACTAACCTATGACTTTTTTGTCAAAATTTGGATGACATACTAACCTATGACTTTTTAGTCAAATTTTGAACGACATACTATAGTATGACTTTTTTATCAAATTTTCGACAACATACTAACCTATGACTTTTTTGTCAGATTTTGGACGACATACTAACCTATTACTTTTTTTGTCAAAATTTGGACGACATACTAACCTATGACTTTTTTGTCAAATTTTCGACGACATACTATAGTATGACTTTTTTGTCAAAATTTGGACGACATACTAACCTATGACTTTTTTGTCAAATTTTGGACGACATACTATAGTATGACTTTTTTGTCAAAATTTGGACGACATACTATAGTATGACTTATGTGTCAAATTTTGGACGACATACTATAGTATGACTTTTTAGTCAAAATATGGACGACATACTAAAGTATAACTTTTTTTGTCACATTTTCGTCGACATACTTTAGTATGACTTTTTTGTCAAAATTTGGATGACATGCTAACCTATGACTTCTTTGTCAAAATTTGGACGACATGCTATAATATGACTTTTTTGTCAAAATTTTGGATGACATACTATAGTATGACTTATTTGTCAAATTTTGGACGACATACTATAGTATGACTTTTTAGTCAAAATATGGACGACATACTAAAGTATGACTTTTTTGTCACATTTTCATCGACATACTATAGTATGACTTTTTAGTCAAAATTTGGACGACATACTAACCTATGACTTCTTTGTCAAAATTTGGATGACATACTAACCTATGACTTTTTTGTCACATTTTGGACGACATACTTTAGTATGACTTATTTGTCCAAATTTGGACGACATACTATAGTATGACTTTTTTGTCAAAATATGGACGACATGCTAACCTATGACTTTTTTGTCAAAATTTGGACGACATGCTATAGTATGACTTTTTTTGTCAAAATTTGGACGACATACTATAGTATGACTTATTTATCCAATTTTGGACGACATACTATAGTATGACTTTTTTGTCAAAATATGGACGACATACTAAAGTATGACTATTTTGTCAAAATATGGACGACATACTAAAGTAGGACTTTTTTGTCACATTTTCGACGACATACTTTAGTATGACTTTTTTGTCAAAATTTGGACGACATGCTAACCTATGACTTCTTTGTCAAAATTTGGACGACATACTAACCTATGACGTTTTTGTCAAAATTTGGACGACATACTAACCTATGACGTTTTTGTCAAAATTTGGACAACATGCTATAGTATGACTTTTTAGTCAAAAATTGGACGACATACTATAGTATGACTTTTTCGTCAAATTTGGACAACATACTAACCTATGACTTTTTTATCAAAATTTGGACGACATACTATAGTATGACTTATTTATCCAATTTTGGACGACATACTATAGTATGACTTTTTTGTCAAAATATGGACGACATACTAAAGTATGACTATTTTGTCAAAATATGGACGACATACTAAAGTAGGACTTTTTTGTCACATTTTCGACGACATACTTTAGTATGACTTTTTTGTCAAAATTTGGACAACATACTAACCTATGACTTTTTTATCAAAAATTGGACGACATACTAACCTATGACTTCTTTGTCAAAATTTGGATGACATACTATAGTATGACTTTTTAGTCAAATTTTGAATGACATACTAACCTATGACTTTTTTTGTCGAATTTTGGACGACATACTATAGTATGACTTTTTTGTCAAAATATGAACGACATACTAAAGTATGACTTTTTTGTCAAAATTTGGACGACATACTAAAGTATGACTATTTTGTCAAAATATGGACAACATACTAAAGTAGGACTTTTTTGTCACATTTTCGACGACATACTATAGTATGACTTTTTCGTCAAATTTGGACAACATACTAACCTATGACTTTTTTATCAAAATTTGGACGACATACTATAGTATGACTTTTTTGTCAAATTTTGAACGACATACTAACCTATGACTTTTTTGTCAAAATTTGGATGACATACTAACCTATGACTTTTTAGTCAAATTTTCGACGACATACTATAGTATGACTTTTTCGTCAAATTTGGACAACATACTAACCTATGACTTTTTTATCAAAATTTGGACGACATACTATAGTATGACTTTTTTGTCAAATTTTGAACGACATACTAACCTATGACTTTTTTGTCAAAATTTGGATGACATACTAACCTATGACTTTTTTGTCAGATTTTGGACGACATACTAACCTATTACTTTTTTTGTCAAAATTTGGACGACATACTAACCTATGACTTTTTTGTCAAATTTTCGACGACATACTATAGTATGACTTTTTTGTCAAAATTTGGACGACATACTATAGTATGACTTTTTTGTCAAAATTTGGACGACATACTATAGTATGACTTATGTGTCAAATTTTGGACGACATACTATAGTATGACTTTTTAGTCAAAATATGGACGACATACTAAAGTATGACTTTTTTTGTCACATTTTCGTCGACATACTTTAGTATGACTTTTTTGTCAAAATTTGGATGACATGCTAACCTATGACTTCTTTGTCAAAATTTGGACGACATGCTATAATATGACTTTTTTGTCAAAATTTTGGATGACATACTATAGTATGACTTATTTGTCAAATTTTGGACGACATACTATAGTATGACTTTTTAGTCAAAATATGGACGACATACTAACCTATGACTTCTTTGTCAAAATTTGGATGACATACTAACCTATGACTTTTTTGTCACATTTTGGACGACATACTTTAGTATGACTTATTTGTCCAAATTTGGACGACATACTATAGTATGACTTTTTTGTCAAAATATGGACGACATGCTAACCTATGACTTTTTTGTCAAAATTTGGACGACATGCTATAGTATGACTTTTTTGTCAAAATTTGGACGACATACTATAGTATGACTTATTTATCCAATTTTGGACGACATACTATAGTATGACTTTTTTGTCAAAATATGGACGACATACTAAAGTATGACTATTTTGTCAAAATATGGACGACATACTAAAGTAGGACTTTTTTGTCACATTTTCGACGACATACTTTAGTATGACTTTTTTGTCAAAATTTGGACGACATGCTAACCTATGACTTCTTTGTCAAAATTTGGACGACATACTAACCTATGACGTTTTTGTCAAAATTTGGACGACATACTAACCTATGACGTTTTTGTCAAAATTTGGACAACATGCTATAGTATGACTTTTTAGTCAAAAATTGGACGACATACTATAGTATGACTTTTTCGTCAAATTTGGACAACATACTAACCTATGACTTTTTTATCAAAATTTGGACGACATACTATAGTATGACTTATTTATCCAATTTTGGACGACATACTATAGTATGACTTTTTTGTCAAAATATGGACGACATACTAAAGTATGACTATTTTGTCAAAATATGGACGACATACTAAAGTAGGACTTTTTTGTCACATTTTCGACGACATACTTTAGTATGACTTTTTTGTCAAAATTTGGACAACATACTAACCTATGACTTCTTTGTCAAAATTTGGATGACATACTATAGTATGACTTTTTAGTCAAATTTTGAACGACATACTAACCTATGACTTTTTTTGTCGAATTTTGGACGACATACTATAGTATGACTTTTTTGTCAAAATATGAACGACATACTAAAGTATGACTTTTTTGTCAAAATTTGGACGACATACTAAAGTATGACTATTTTGTCAAAATATGGACAACATACTAAAGTAGGACTTTTTTGTCACATTTTCGACGACATACTTTAGTATGACTTTTTTTGTCAAAATTTGGACGACATACTAACCTATGACTTTTTTATCAAAAATTGGACGACATACTATAGTATGACTTTTTTGTCAAAATATGGACGACATACTAAAGTATGACTATTTTGTCAAAATATGGACGACATACTAAAGTAGGACTTTTTTGTCACATTTTCGACGACATACTTTAGTATGACTTTTTTGTCAAAATTTGGACAACATACTAACCTATGACTTCTTTGTCAAAATTTGGATGACATACTATAGTATGACTTTTTAGTCAAATTTTGAACGACATACTAACCTATGACTTTTTTTGTCGAATTTTGGACGACATACTATAGTATGACTTTTTTGTCAAAATATGAACGACATACTAAAGTATGACTTTTTTGTCAAAATTTGGACGACATACTAAAGTATGACTATTTTGTCAAAATATGGACAACATACTAAAGTAGGACTTTTTTGTCACATTTTCGACGACATACTTTAGTATGACTTTTTTTGTCAAAATTTGGACGACATACTAACCTATGACTTTTTTATCAAAAATTGGACGACATACTATAGTATGACTTTTTGTCAAATTTTGGACGACATACTAACCTATGACTTTTTTGTCAAAATTTGGATGACATACTATAGTATGACTTTTTAGTCAAAATTTGGACGACATACTAACCTATGACTTCTTTGTCAAAATTTGGATGACATACTATAGTATGACTTTTTAGTCAAATTTTGAACGACATACTAACCTATGACTTTTTTTGTTGAATTTTGGACGACATACTATAGTATGACTTTTTTGTCAAAATATGAACGACATACTAAAGTATGACTTTTTTGTCAAAATTTGGACGACATACTAACCTATGACTTCTTTGTCAAAATTTGGACGACATGCTATAATATGACTTTTTTGTCAAAATTTTGGATGACATACTATAGTATGACTTATTTGTCAAATTTTGGACGACATACTATAGTATGACTTTTTTGTCAAAATTTGGACGACATGCTAACCTATGACTTGTTTGTCAAAATTTGGACGAAATATTATAGTATGACTTTTTTGTCAAAATTAAAACGACATGCTAACCTATGACGTTTTTGTCAAAATTTGGACAACATGCTATAGTATGACTTTTTAGTCAAAAATTGGACGACATACTATAGTATGACTTTTTCGTCAAATTTGGACAACATACTAACCTATGACGTTTTTGTCAAAATTTGGACAACATGCTATAGTATGACTTTTTAGTCAAAAATTGGACGACATACTATAGTATGACTTTTTCGTCAAATTTGGACAACATACTAACCTATGACTTTTTTATCAAAAATTGGACGACATACTATAGTATGACTTTTTGTCAAATTTTGGACGACATACTAACCTATGACTTTTTTGTCAAATTTTGGACGACAAACTATAGTATGGCTTTTGTTGTAAAAAATTGTACAACTTACTATAGTATGACTTTTTTGTCAAAATATGAACGACATACTAAAGTATGACTTTTTTGTCACATTTTCGACGACATACTTTAGTATGACTTTTTTGTCAAAATTTGGACTACATGCTAACCTATGACTTTTTTGTCAAAATTTGGACGACATACTATAGTATGACTTTTTTGTCAAAATTTGGACGACATGCTATAGTATGACTTTTTTGTCAAAATTTGGACGACATGCTATAGTATGACTTTTTTGTCAAAATTTGGACGACATGCTAACCTATGACTTGTTTGTCAAAATTTGGACGGAATATTATAGTATGACTTTTTTGTCAAAATTAAAACGACATGCTAACCTATGACTTCTTTGTCAAAATTTGGACGACATACTAACCTATGACTTCTTTGTCAAAATCTGGACGACATGCTTTAGTATGACTTTTTTTTCAAATTTTGGACGACATACTATAGTATGACTTTTTTGTCAAAATTTGGACGACATGCTATAGTATGACTTTTTTGTCAAAATTTGGACGACATGCTATAGTATGACATTTTTGTCAAAATTTGGACAACATGCTATAGTATGACTTTTTAGTCAAAAATTGGACGACATACTATAGTATGACTTTTTCGTCAATTTTGGACAACATACTAACCTATGACTTTTTTATCAAAAATTGGACGACATACTAACCTATGACTTTTTTATCAAAAATTGGACGACATGCTATAATATGACTTTTTTGTCAAAATTTTGGATGACATACTAACCTATGACTTTTTTGTCACATTTTGGACGACATACTAACCTATGACTTTTTTGTCACATTTTCAACGACATACTTTAGTATGACTTTTTTGTCAAATTTTGGACGACATGCTAACCTATGACTTGTTTGTCAAAATTTGGACGACATACTATAGTATGACTTTTTTGTAAAAATTTGAACGACATACTATAGTATGAGGGCCACACGGTGGTGTAGTGGTTAGCACTCTCGCCTTGCAGCGAGAAGACCCGGGTTCGAGCCCCGGTTGGAACAAGGGCCTTTCTGCATGGAGTTTGCATGTTCTCCCCGTGTGTGCGTGGGTTCTCTCCGGGTACTCCGGCTTCCTCCCACAGTCCAAAAACATGCAATGTGGGGATAGGTAAATTGGACACTCCAAATTGACCATGAGAGTGAATGGTTGTTTGTCTCTATCTGTGTGTAGCCCTGCGATGGACTGGCGAACTGTCCAGGGTGTACCCCGCCTATCGCCCGATGTAGCTGAGATTGGCACAGCACCCCCCTCCTCTGTCAGAGGATAAAGCGGTAGATGATGACTGACTGACTATAGTACGACTTTTTTGTCAGATTTTGGACCACATAATTTGACTTTTTTGTCAAAATTTGGACGACATACTAACCTATGACTTTTTGGTCAAAATTTGGACGACATACTAACCTATGACTTCTTTGTCAAAATTTGGACGACATACCAACCTATGACTTTTTTGTCACATTTTCGACGACATACTTTAGTATGACTTTTTTGTCAAAATTTGGACTACATGCTAACCTATGACTTTTTTGTCATAATTTGGACGACATACTATAGTATGACTTTTTTGTCAAAATTTGGACGACATGCTATAGTATGACTTTTTTGTCAAAATTTGGACGACATGCTAACCTATGACTTGTTTGTCAAAATTTGGACGGAATATTATAGTATGACTTTTTTGTCAAAATTAAAACGACATGCTAACCTATGACTTCTTTGTCAAAATTTGGACGACATACTAACCTATGACTTCTTTGTCAAAATCTGGACGACATGCTTTAGTATGACTTTTTTGTCAAATTTTGGACGACATACTATAGTATGACTTTTTTGTCAAAATTTGGACGACATGCTATAGTATGACTTGTTTGTCAAATTTTGAACTACATACTAACCTATGACTTTTTTGTCACATTTTCGACGACATACTAACCTATGACTTTTTTGTCAAAATTGGGACGACATATTATAGTATGACTTTTTTGTCAAAATTAAAACGACATGCTAACCTATGACTTTTTTGTCAAAATTTGGACGACATACTCACCTATGACTTCTTTGTCAAAATTTGGACGACATACTAACCTATGACTTTTTTGTCACATTTTCAACGACATACTTTAGTATGACTTTTTTGTCAAAATTTGGACGACATACTATAGTATGACTTTTTTGTCAAAATTTGGACGACATGCTATAGTATGACTTGTTTGTCAAATTTTGAACTACATACTAACCTGACTTTTTTGTCACATTTTCGACGACATACTAACCTATGACTTTTTTGTCAAAATTTGGACGACATATTATAGTATGATATTTTTGTCAAAATTAAAACGACATGCTAACCTATGACTTTTTTGTCAAAATTTGGACGACATACTCACCTATGACTTCTTTGTCAAAATTTGGACGACATACTAACCTATGACTTTTTTGTCACATTTTCAACGACATACTTTAGTATGACTTTTTTGTCAAAATTTGGACGACATGCTAACCTATGACTTCTTTGTCAAAATTTGGATGACATACTATAGCATGACTTTTTTGTCAAGTTTTGGACGACGTGCTATTGTATGACTTTTTTCTCAAAATTTGGAGGACATACTATAGTATGACTTTTTTGTCAAAATCTGGACGACATACTAACCTATGACTTTTTTTGTCAAAATTTGGACGACATACTATAGTATGATTTTTTGTCAAAATTTGGACGACATTCTATAGTATGACTTTTTTGTCAAATTTTGGAAGACATGCTATAGTATGACTTTTTGGTCAAATTTTGGACGACATACTAACCTATGACTTTTTTTGTCTAAATTTGGACGACATACTAACCTATGCATATTTTGTCAAATTTTGGACGACATGCTATAGTATGACTTTTTTTTCAAATTTTGGACGACATACTAACATATGATTTTTTTTTGTCAAATTTTGGACGACATACTAACCTATGCATATTTTGTCTAATTTTGGACGACATACTATAGTATTACTTTTTTGTCAAAATTAAAACGACATGCTATAGTATTACTTTTTTGTCAAAATTTAAACGACATACTAACCTATGACTTTTAGTCAAAATTTGGACGACATGCTATAGTATGACTTTTTTGTCAAAATTAAAACGACATGCTATAGTATGACTTTTTGTCAAAATTTGGAGGACATGCTATAGTATGACTTTTTTGTCAAAATTGGACAACATACTAACCTATGACTTTTAGTCAAAATTTGGACGACATGCTATAGTATGACTTTTTTGTCAAAATTGGACGACATACTAACCTATGACTTTTAGTCAAAATTTGGACGACATGCTATAGTATGACTTTTTTGTCAAAATTAAAACGACATGCTAACCTATGTCATTTTTTTCAAATTTTAGACGACTTCCTAAACTATGACACTTTGGTCAAATTTTGGGCGACATACTAAACTATGACTTTTTTGTCAAAATTTGGACGACATACTTAACTATGACTTTCTTGGCAAAATTAAAACGACATGCTATAGTATGACTTTTTTGTCAAAATTTAAACGACGTACTAACCTATGACTTTCTTGTCAAAATTTGGACATCATACTAATCTATGACTTTTTTTTTAAAGGATTATTTCTAATGATAGTGAAAGTAGAATCATCATTATCCCCTTGGAATTGAATTCTCCTGTGGCCTGATGGTGGACTTCTGCTCTCCTCATTCTTTTTTTTAAGGATTAAGAAGTCATTTTCTGTGTGTGTGTGTGTGTGTGTGTGTGTGTGTGTGTGTGTTTGTGAGAGGGTGAAGGAGGAGGAGGAGGACGGGGGGGGTCTTTACAAGGCCAGCCATGCGTACACGTCTGTGTTTTGCCTCAGAGACAATGGGTGCAGATGGTCGGCCTGCTGCAGATGTGACCAAGCCTGTAACGGACGCCTGTGAGAGAGAGACTACACCCTCCCATGGAGTCTATTTCAGCTGCCTGGCAAGGCCTCACACACACACTGGTTTCCATGACTTCAGAGGACATTGCATTGACTTACATTTATTACCTTAACTTTAAAAAAACGCCTTCACCTTAAAATGTGGTACTTTTACTTTATGGGGACTTGATTTTTGTCCCCACAAGGAAGACAAGTCCCCATAATGTGTAAACAGATTTAGGTCCCCACAACATAAGGAATACCAGTTACACACACACGTTTGCACAGCTTGCCTCCTTCAGATACTGCACTGACTTCCATTCATTTAAAAATCCTTGAATAAAAGTATCACTACCATTCAAATCTTAGCATTAACCTAACCAGTTCCTAACAAATTAGTTTCTGGCCTTAGTAGGACCAGGTTTTGGTCTCTATGAGGAATTCTGGTCCTGACAAGGTCAGAACAGGTAAGTACAAGTACAAACACACACAGAGACGATGCTGTGCAGTGAAATGTGTTTGTTTTTGTACAGATGCAAAAATTCTGATACTAAATCCAAACAAATACAGTTTTCTCGTTAAAAAACAGGTGTTTTTTCGTTTTCATCTTTTCATTTTCAGTGAAAGAAAATTCTACATGAAGACATGTCACCATCGTCCACTGAGTGTGTCTGTGTGTTAAAAATAAGTCAAGTCAGACGTGGACGGAGAATTCAGAGACAGCATTTCAGCAGGAAACACTCGGTGCTGTGTGTGTGTGTGTGTTGCAGTGTGGAAAGCTGACCCACTGTAGGTTGGTGTAGAATGTGACCCCAACTGGAGTAATCTGAAAAGCCTCTGGATTACACCAGCAGCTCGGCTGTCACACACTGAAGAGGAGGAGGAAGCAAAGTCACACACTCTATCTATCTATCTGTCTGTCTATCTATCTATCTATCTATCTAGCCATCACAAACAAATATAAAGACAGAAACCTGAGATAAATAAAGATGAGTTAAGTGTCTTATTCAACCAGAGCTGCTGAGTTTCCAGTATTATATTATATTTTTTAATAGTATTTTTAAATATGATTTATAGTGTGATGAGTGACAGTCGAGTAGAAGCTTTTCTCTAAGTTGTTTGAAAAAACAAAAAAAAAACAATAGCTGACCTTTGCCGTGAGGTCACAGCAGAGGGTCAGACATGTGTCACCTGCTCTGTCCTCTCTGCTTAGTTAACGCTGTCAGGAAATGGAAGACGTCTCTGTGTTGTCATGGTAACAAGCAACTTGTGCGTTTCCTTATTCTTCTAATTCTACCACATTTTGCATTTGTTCTGTGTTTACATATGAAACATTTAAAGTTAGCTTCTTACCTGCACGAATCCTGCAACACATGGAGGAAACAAAAAGAGTGATATAAGTACAGTTTTGATAACAAATGGTAATAACATGGTAATCATTTTGTATTAAAGGGAAGTAATACCATAATTGCTTGGAAATAATAATTAAAAGTGTTTGGGGACATAAAAAAAAATGCTCCCTCAGTCAGGTCTGATAGTTTTCACATAAAAGACACAGCAAACAAACAGGCAAAAAACCACTTCAATAGCAGAAAGCACACACATAGCTCTAAATTTCAAAAAAGACAAAGACATGATCGCTTTTTTTATATTGTTTTCTAATTATTCAATACAGGAAGTTATGGAAGCTAACTAACCTTTGACCTCGTCTTCCTCTCCTTATGTCATGTCACAGGAGAGGTGTGTGTGTCATTTGGGGGGGGTGGTTGGTGAAGGTATTGATCTCGTCATTCCCCCCCTACACGAACACCTGTTGGAGACACCAAATCCCCTCTTTGTCTCCCCCCCTCGTCCCCTCTCAGTTGATTACCATGACAACAGCCATTCATATCATGGCAGCAGACTGATTATACAGCTCCACATCGGCAATTATCAGTGAACGGGCTGCATTGTTTCAGGGGCGACGCAGCGTTTTCTCCTCTTTAAAGACGGGGGTGGGGGAGGGGGGGGGCAGGCTGTGAGAGTCGTTTTCTACAAAGCTTTATTTAATTTGTCTGTTAAAAATGAAAAGTGGAACAAAATCAGCTTTAGTTTCATATCAGACCAGAACGTAGCATTAAAAACACGCTCGAGTGGAAGTAAAAGGTGATAGCGTCACAACAAAGCAATAATAATAATAATAATAATAAGAGTAATAATACACCGATGGAAACATATCCAAGTTTTTTATTACATCAGATGAAAAGCAATTTTTTTTTAGCTTTGAGCGCTATGGAAAAAAATGCAAATAATGTAAACAACAGAGGAAACAGGAGAAACTACAGGCAAACAAATGACACAGGGAGTAATAATAATAATATACAGTCTGTAAACATAAGTGTTCAGTCAAGGAGAAGAAGCTTCATTACGGTGGATGGAAATTTAAAAAAACAAATATAGATGTTATTAGATTGTACATCACATTTCTCTATGTTTTTAACATTTGGTTTTAGTTTGTAACAAAAGAAAAGAAAAATATTTACAAAAGGCAAAGAGTTCACTTCCTTTTAGGTCCAAACTAGGGCTGCAACTCATCAACGGATTCTCTTCAGACTGCATTATTTACTCAGTTTATCATTTTAGTTTAGAAAAAAAAGCGACAAGTGTTTCCTAACCGGGGCGGGACCCTAACGTGGGTCGCGGGAGCTAATTTGTTGTAGATGTTTTATAAAACGTAAAACAGGAAATGAAATTTGGAGAAACGCTGTTCTAAATTATTACATAACTATTATTATTATTGTCCTGTTACATGGCAAGAAATTCACAAAAAACTCACAAAACTTTCACATTTATGGAAAAAAATAAACTTGTTGTTTCCTAAACAAGGGGGTTCTCAGACTGGGTCAGGACTCTCACGTGGATGGCAGGAGATATTTTTTTGGGACCCCAAACAAAATATAATTTAAAATATGTTTTAAATTATTTAAAATTATTTAAAATGTGTGCTGGGAAACAGTCCTAAACTAAAATCAACTGTCTTCTATTGTCCTCAAACCAAAAAACAAGGGGTACCTAAAGACTGGGTCGGGACTCACACATAGGTCATGGGAAATTTTTTTGGGCCCCAAAAAATTTGTTTCATATGTTGTAAATTACAAGCATACAATCAAGTTTTAATAAATGCGTAAAACCTCTCTTAGAAAATATTAATTTACCAATTTAAAAATGATATTTGGTGTAAATGACAATTGCAACTGTGATTTGGGTCACAATAGTTTTGTCATCTTCAGAAAATTGGGTCATTATAGAAAGTTGGAAACACTGAATCCAAAACTAAAATCAACTGCAATTTTTTTCCTGGTTCCTTTGTAATCTCTAGGAAAGAAATTCATTAAGAATTCAGAAAGCATTCACATTTATGAAGCTTAAAAAAAACAAACAAGTGTTTCCTGAACAAGGGGTTCCCAAAGACTGGGTCGGCACCCCCACATAGGTCCTGGGATAATTAAGAATTTGTTTTACGTGCATGAAATTAAGTTTTTATTAATTTTCCAAACATATCTTGGAAATTATTAATTGACAATTGGGACACAATTTAGAAATTTTGGGAAAACACTGTCCTAAACTCTTCTTCTTTGGTCAACAAACCAAATTAAACTTTTTTTCTAGTTCCTGTGTTATTCGAAAAGAAATTCACAGAAACCCCCAAGAAAATATTCACATTTTGAAGCTAAAAAGAAAATCACAAAACATGGATGAATTGTTGCAGCCCTAGCCAAAAAAAAACCCATTCACATTACCAACTGGGATGTAGATATATATAAAATGGTCCTCTAATATACTTAACACCAAACTCTTAATATTGGCTGCAAAAGAAAACTTTCCCACAGTAAAAAAAAAAAGAAATCGCCATCAATTCATAATTTGAACAAAATCCATCAAAAACATCCAATTTTCTCCGATTCAATCTTCACACTTTTCAACGTCCGTTCTGTTAAAAAAGTCCAACTCTGTCGCTCGCAAAAGGTCAAAACACGTTTCTCTCGTCACAATCACAATAAAGCAGCAACCCTGTGAACGACTAACTCACCTAAGAACAACAAAAACATGAATTATTACTGTTATTATCAAATCACAGCATGTTTAGCATGGGTTAGTTTGTAACGTAAATACAGTTTGTCATTAAAACTATCATTTATTTACCTATTCAACACTAGAATATTGTTATATTTATATGTATATATATGTGTGTGTAATATAAACCGACATGTATTATTATTATTACAGGATTGTGTGTATATATAGCTATGAATATGTTTGGATAAATCGTACGTTCGTCTCGTGAGGCTAAATGTTGTTTAATCTGTTTAAACGTGTTCAGCCACCACTACATTATGTGTGATTATTACATTTTTTTAAAATTGTTACACAATTTTTTTTGGTATACATTCAACGATTAAAAAGAAAAAAAAAAACTTGTGCAAAAAAAAATAAAACAACAAATAAGTAACCAGGCCTCAATCTGATGTTTAACACACATAATCGAAGCCTTAGCGTCGGTAATACGGATTCACCGTTCACTTAAAACCGTTTACTGAGCCCTTCATGAGTGGTCAATCCATAGATTTTCAATGGGGGGGACAAAGATCACCCATTTAACACGGAACAGTAGCTGTCAACGAGGGAAGATGTGCAGGGAAATAAAAGCACCGTCCTGGGAGACTTTCTGACTTAAAAAAAAATTATTCTCAAAATTTTACTTCCCTTAAATGAGCCTGCAGTTCATTTTTTCCTTCTCTTTTTTATAGTAAATGCTCTCAGGCTTCAGTCTTTTCCTTCTCCTCCTTCTTTTTCTTGCTCTTCTTCAAGAACGACGGCGTGCGGAACTTCTTCTTCTTCTTCTTCGGGGACTTGGTCTGGCTCTCCGGCGTCTGAGCGCCGTCGCCCGTCTTCTCCTTGATGGAAATCTCCACCGTCTCCGAGGTGCTCAGCTTGGAGATCTCGATGCTCAGGTCCTCGTCCAGCTCCGACATGTGGTCCTTCCCGTTGGGTAACGAGTCTGTGAGCGGATTAATAAAAGTTAAGACTTTAAAAAGTGGAATCATGCAGTCGGGGATTTCAAAAACAAATATGTTAAAATGTTAAGATTTAATCACCTTTAGATGGCGTCATCATGGGAGAGAGGGACAGGGAGATGGTGGAGCCGTCAAACGTGGTCATCTCATCTGCATCGGTGGCATCTTCATCTTCTGTGGAAGGGTTTTAAGTAATTTAAATGAAAACATCTTGGTTTAAAGTGATTTTATGCTACTTTTTTACTTTCTTATCTGTGGATTATTTGACTCGTTTGGTCCAGAAAATGTTGAATAATGTTGAATAATGTTTCCCAAAACCTGGAAATGATGAGGTTCTCAGAAGTCGTGTTTTGTCAACACACCAACATTTTCCAGTTTTTAATGATTTCTTTGTCAAATGGAGCAAAAATATTCACATTTTAGAAGCTGAAAGCCTTTAATTATTCAAAAAAATATTCAAAAAAACAAAACAAGATTCAACTAAAAGAATCTTAAGAATATCTATATATTGCTGCTTTATCTTGGCATAAGACAGCCTTGTTGAGCTGGAAAACTTAAGTAAAACCTCTCACTCTCCTGCACTAAAGTCCATAGACAAAAGGAGCATTTTTAGCTCACATGGACAGAGGAGGCTGCTGCTTTGCTGCATTGTTTGGTCACACACAGAAGTCACAAAACACATTTAGAGTTAGTGATGGAGGAAGAAGTGGATCAATAACTCCTGTGATGTAACTAATCACTTGACCTTCATTTTTGGTAAGAAAAAAGTTGTTTCTTTCAGGTTTTCTTTGTTTTAGGAGGGATATTTTTTGTCTAACATATGTAGAGATGCAGGCGCCCCCTTGTGGACTTCAAAATACATCACTAGGATGAGTCCTTCCTGAGAAATATTAGCTTATTCTCCGCATTTGTGATTATCGTGATAATAGAAATACACCATCGGTCAATTATTTTAAGTGCTTTTTACCGCAATGTACGTTAAAATCAAAAATCATTACACACATTATTCTAAAAATAACATTGTCATAAACTTATTTCTCATATTCTACATTGTCTTTTTAGTGTGTTTTTATTTATTAATGTAATCTTCCTTTAATACTGTATTCTATTATTTTAATATTTCCTATCAGTTTGGGTATTTTAAGCCGCTGAAGGATTTGCTCTGTAATGTCATTTTTGTGTAAATCACATTTTTCTTTATGGAAAGTTCTACATAAATAAAGTTTGACTGATGGTAAAAATAGATGTTTCCCTCCCACACACACAAATTGTATCCTGCAGCTGAATTCAATGACAAAGACATGACTAGTTTGACACGACTGAAGTCTTTGCAGCTCATCTCTCACCGTCGCTGTGAACTGACTTCACAAGAACCATGAACGGATGACATGTTTAACAGGAAGCTTGCCGTTTCTGTGAATATCATATATATACAGCAGCTCCATCATTTCCATCAACAGGCTCATGACACAGACTTTAACCCTAATACTAAATGTGTTGATTTTAGTCCAGATCATTAAAAAAAACTATAATTTCCAGCATTGTAACCCTTTAAATGTCTGTTTTTTCATAATATAATTATTTTCCAATATAAGAACATTCCCTTTGGAGTGAGTACACAGCCTGGGGTGTTATTGGTATATTATACGAAAACTAATGAGTTTTTTGCATCATTATTTGTGTGTTCTGTCACTTTTCCCTTTTATTAAATGTACCTTGATACGTCCTTTAATATATAATATTCCAATAATTACGGCACAAACGTGGCATAATGTAAGAGAATATATAACATAAAAATGTTTTATGTTCTGCTCAAAAAATTGGATAACAGATCATAGAAGTAAAATTCAGTAACATTAAATAATATTGTCTAGACCAGAGGTCTTAAACTCGTGGCCCCTGGTCCGCTTATGGCCCGCCAATCAATTTCATGTGGCTAAATATAAAGTCATAATCGTTAATATTTCTGTCCGTTTTTTACGGAAAGATTCATTTCACATCATAAATGATTGTTTTAAGTGGCTAAAGTCCATGTTTTCTCAGTTCCTCTGACAGAACACGGTCACTTGTGTTTCATTCGTAAATTATTCATTGTTACATATAAAACAAAGACTTTTATTTTGAAATTCTATGAAATATGACCACAGATGTCATCGTTGCTATATATTATGTTGTTTTTCCACTTCATCTGGAATTTAAAATGTAGGTAAAAAAAAATCATAATATTATTATTACAATTATTGTTGTTAATAATAAAGGTAACTCAGACATTGCTGTAATCCCTCAAACATTAGCTTTATCTCTGCATCTCACTTTCTTTGCTGACCTCCATGACCCCAAAAGGATTATCTTCAGAACATCATGCACCCCATAATCTGCAGGGGGTGGTGTCAAGATATGAGCCCACGAGAGTTGACACAGGATTAACGTAAGTGGAGGAAGAGCAGTGGAACTGTGACACGGTGAGGAAAACACCTGTGTGAAGAATAGTAATGAGCACCTTCTTGGCCATGCTGCTTTCTCTCCACCAGGCTCTTGTATTCCTCCAGCACCTTCTCTGTGAGCTCGTTGAAAGGGTTCGGAGGAAGAGAGCGAGTCTGCTCCTCATCCTCAATGATGAAAGCCTGGAAGAGAGGAGAAGAAAATTAAAACAGGAATGACCGTGAGTGATCTCACAGAGCCGTACAAGGACAGGCTGACCTGAGCCTCCCCCTTTCTCCATGTTGTATGTTCTTTAACCCTCTTATGACCGTCATGATAATCAGGATTTAGTTTGATTTTATGGCTGTAGAATTGTCAAAAATGTTCAATGAGTGAGTGCTTCTGCTCCCTTTTCTCCAAGATAACTTCAACTTTCAATATCTGGCAGTTATTCAACCGTTTAGGAAACGCGGTACTGAGAAGCTGACATCACAATCATGTGACGTGCTGGTCAATCTCATCTGTGATTGGACGATTTCTGTTGTTTTTGAATTTTCTAGATATGAAAAAAAAAAACGTTTAGGAGTTACGGTACTGAGACGTACGAATGCCAAATCCTGTCGGTGACAACAGGGTGTAACCGAAGGGTTAAAACTACAGTATGCAAAAAAGTTATTGTATGAAGTCCTAAAAATATGAGAGATGAAGGAAATGTTACATTTTAACACTGGCTTCTCTGATAATAAAGATGGAACCAGTTTATACACAACATAAACAAATAAATAAAAAAAAAAAGGTGCAGTGTATAATATTCAGGTGAAACAGAAGATAAAGTAATTATGCTTCATTTTCTGTTAGTGTACAGTGACCTGATTGTATAAGTGGTTGTTTTACATTACCCTGGAGTGGGTTTATTATATTTATCAAAAGAGATGTTTTTACAGTATGCCACAATAAAAGCAAATATTTTTTGAGTTTGATAAAAAGGTAAAGGAATTAACTTTGCACACAGAGAACTCCTGTGTCCCTAATGCTCTCTGTCACTGGATAAGTTGTCATTCGTTAAGAGCTGGGTTAGGGTTAGCAACACATGTTTTAATGTCAAAAAGTGTGTACAGAACAGATTTACTGTGAAACAAGTACGACAGAAGTTTAACCTATGTGAATTTAAATAATGAATATACTCACTGGTCCTGGGATGGTGTCCACAACAATGCCTGCTAGTAACTGAGACTTTGGTCCTGCAGTCATCAGGTCGCCTCTGTGCTGCTCTTTAATCTGAAATATTTAATTAAAAAATTAAACCTAGTTTAGGAATCTTTCTCTACTGTCTGATCTACAATAGACCAATCCATCTGCTTTGTGATTGAGTTTGATTTTTTTCATTTTTAGTAAAAAGCAATTAATTCTGACAGTATGTCAAGCAAATATTTTCTATTTTACAAAATAACATACGGTGGATTAGAGATTAGATTTGACTTTTTTGGACCCCACACCAGTGAAAAACAGTCGTTGCAGCAGCAAAAAAAAATCAGAGGTAAACAAGTGACAAAATATAAGTAAAACTATCATTTTAAATAAGATGTTTTTATAAAAGAATATAAAAATACAAAACACAAACAAAAGGAAATTAATATGCATATGCATAGAGTATATGCAATATTAAAAAGAAGCGATAACAAAAACATACATTTGTGAAAATTACAATTCTTAAGTGTTTAAATATCTCTATGATGATGATGTTTCATGTTGTCATGATGTTTTCAAACTGACCCGGTTCCTCTTATCCAGAACCTCTGTGGGATTAGTGTTGAGTGGGACAAACTGGTTGGGGTCCTCAATCTTTATTGGGGTGCCCATGCTGTTGCCTGGCTGTGAAGACTTCATCCACTGAGGGGAAGAAAAAAAAAGAGACAATTCAATAAATGCAGGTTTTAAAACCTGCCACAAGAGGGCAGGGTACTCTAAGAGGAAGAGCAGCTCCAAGCTGAGGATCACAACATCCTTCAGAGGAGATTACATTGTTAAGTTTGTTGTTACACCCGAGAATCAAACGCACCATGGTTTTGGTCCTGGGGCTGACGTCGCCGCACGGCGACGGCTCAGGAACGTTGACCCTCAGGTAGCTGTTGGGGGAGTTGAGCCACCGAGTTCTTTCCCTCTGCTGCTTCTGCGCCATGAACTTAAAGGGGCTGCGCAGACCCAGCTCGCCGTCCTCTAGCGGCACAGTGGACACCGTGGCGGGGATTTCCACGTCATTCTTGGAACGGGGCTTTTCGCGGACAATGGGGTTCCTGTACGGGTAGCCTGTTCTGTATCCCTGCAAGGTCACACGAGGAGGAGGAGAACGTTATCGAACACACAGTTTCTCAACTGTTATCTGTAACAGGTGGGAACTAACTCACTGCAGCGTTCATTTTCAGACTTTCTGAATAAGACATACGAACGATGAAAAAACACAACATACAGTACAAAGAGTAACAGCAGAGCTCCGCTTACACAATGCCGTTAAATATTTAGACAACGCTGTACATACAAACAGCATATTTGCAGACATGCCCACTCTCAGAGGGGAAAAGATGAAACTTTGGGTTTTTGAAAGACGTCTGCTGTGTGTGTGTGTGTGTGTGTGGTTAACAATACATCAAAGGGTTAGGGGAAAAGACGAGCAGAAAACGACGGACTGTTTTGAAGCCATCAGTGTCCTGCTGCAATCACAATAGAACCTCTTGCAGGCGGTTCGACTTCGTTACAGAAATAAGAAAATCTCTGTGTGTTTGGAATTGTTTTTTACAATTAAGCTTTCAGTTGTAGGCTGGATTAGCATTTATCCCTGCATTAGTTCAGGGAAGGTCTATCCGTCTGTCTGTCTGTTCATCGCAGAACTGTCCAATAGTTTGTTTGACGGGCTTCAAACTTTGCAAGTCGACAAGCTGACTTTGGTGGTGTTTGGACAGTAAGTACAGCAGATATGGGGTAGAAATGTGACCAATATATCAATAAAAGAGCTGCTTCGGCCCAGTCTCACGCGGAGAAAACACTGTCCTCACCTTCCTTTGATCAGAATGCGGGTCACCACGGCAACTATGGTAGTAAATTACACACTTTTAATGTTCTAAACCAGTGGTTCTCAAACTTTTTTACACCAAGCACCACCTGAGTGTAAAAATAGGCCGAAAAGTGAGCTGCAGACTTTTCACAGGAGGCAGGTTTATTCCTAAAAAGATAATTTACTCTCTCATCATCATCCTCCACTTCCTCACATATATTTCCGACAGTGGTATAGAGAAATTTGATTAAAATGGAGCGAGAGATAAGGCGACTTTAATTACTATTATTAGGGTCCTCCGCATCTTGTGCACTAGGACCCTAAAAATAATTATTCACTCAAATTAATTTTTCAGGGCTTTCCCATGCCCAAAATCTCAAGGACCCTGGTAAAATTTACATGTGAAAGTTGAAAATGGAAAAAAATTTCTCAGCTCCACTCCCATGACATAACCTAGTATTTACAGTAGTAGAACAGTATTTCTGATTTTCTACCAGAGCACCACCAAAGGAAGCTCTACCAGTTTGAGAACCATTGTTCTAGGAGAAACCCAACCAGTGTGTTCGGATTCATCCCTTTTTATGTCCACAGAAATCTACTAACATCTTTTACACTAAAAAGTATCAGTGGGTTTTTAAAGGGTAAACCTTTAAAAGAGGTGATCGACACCTTTCCCCACTGCTATTGGATAAGTTTGCCCTTCTACTTATTTCCTCCAGAGTGAGTCTTGAATGCACCACAAGCAACCAACACAGTGGAAACACAGTGCACACACACTCAACAGAGGATAACACCATGGACACCAGTGTCTTTCACTCCACCCCTCTCTCAATCTCAGCAGTGATGCAGCCATTTTAGATCACGGCGTACACATAATAACTTTGTGCCAGTGAAAGTGCCGAGTCAGAGTCTAGACTGCCAAAATAAAGCAGCAGAGGAAGAAATTTGCTTATTCACTAAGGACGGTGTCTCGATTGTATAACTCTCTAAATAAACAGCTCTGTATTTGACCGAGGAGTGACTGATTTTATTCATTACCACAACAGACAAAACACACATATTTCTGAATTTTGTAGTCAGTGGACAAGCCAAAAATACACGACACAGCAACATTTAAAGCTGCTGTCAGAGATGTTATTCTTCTGGCTAAGTTCCTGCCAAAAGTTATAGCTTTCCCTCTCTCTCTAATAAACACGTGTTGATTCCCACAACACTTATTAATGAAGTGTTTTGGGAATGAAGTGATAACTGTTATTTCCCTTCAGTTATTTCACTGAACCAAACACTCTTCCATTATACAGTTCTAGCACGGCTCGACTCTACCCGTTTATTTTTGCTTTTCAATTAGTGATTAGCTTTTTTTGGTACCTGCTCCGACAAGTTTCCACGCCAGCTGAATTAATCACATGAATCACAACCCTTTCAATCGTATTTCAGTTCAGTGACTGTGTCAGACGCAGTCTGCACTACGGTCATGCAGGAGGTACTGAACAACTCTGTGAACAAATCTTTTTTTAATGAACTGATTCTAATGATTCCGCACACTGAAAGCAACTGCTTTAAAAGTCACTCGTTTGTGCCGCATATAAAACAACGTCAGTAGTTCCGTGCAGCCGCGCTATGACGACCCCGTCCATGTTGAGGAGGTACTGTTAAGTAATGGAAAACGATGTGACTGATACCAAACAAAGTAGAGTCAAGTTAAATAGAGCCGAGTAAAGCTCCACAAGCCTTCATAGCAGAGTTAATTAAAATTTAAGTTGTTAAGCTGTTTATATGAAAGCTATTTAAACATTATTACACTATATGACAACAATACACTGGAAAAAAGAGAAAATGGCTGACAAACTTAAGTTAATGACACTCAAATGAACCAAGTTCATTCAAACTACAGTTAGTTCAGGACCAACTGAAGTAACCATTTTCATTTGAGTGCATTTCAACAGACAGCAAATGGAATATAACTGCTCAGACAAAAAGGCCATTATTTTTTGTTTGTTTGCTTCTCAATTGTGACTCTTTTTTTTTACAAAATGACGGGACAGATGGTTGGATCACAGATTAGGAATAAAAAGGAGAAGTGTTCTCATTGACGTACCGTCTCCTCATCCACATTCCTCATGTGTTTGTACAAAAGAGTTATCTCTCTGTTCCATCCCCGTGTTTGCTTTATGACAGTGGCACTATATCTTTTTTCATTTTATATTGTTGCTGTAAAACAAGACGGCTTGCTCTAATTCATCTTCTCCTTTTCTCTTGTGACTTTTAGTGCAACTGGGGCTGGAGTTTGTGTCTTTGTTTTGGATTGCACCATCGGGATTACTTCCAGGATTATCTCGTTCACAAACACGAGCAAACTCATCCGGCCTGGAAGAACAGACCTCCCATTGCTGTTGACTCTACTTTGAGCCGACGTATTTCGACAGTGTGTTTGAGAAAATGCCAAATCCTATTTCCAAATTGACTCCACTGGACTACTTTCACTCAGTGATTGTGTGGTCTGTGTTGCTCCAACTGCCCACAGCACACGCCTCGCCACCTGGAGGCTATGATTGAGAGAATGGGAAGGCTATGATCGCACAGCTGCAGCCCCACCGCAGCCACGGTTGTTAGAGAGAAGCTCACTCAAACAGACACAGTCTGACATGTTCAGTGCTCACAGATTGTCAGCCTCTGGTTATTAGCGATGTGGTTAGAAGAGCAGAGTTTAAGCTGCGGCACAGCAACCGAAATGACCTATGAACGGCCACAGAAAAACACATGGGGCAAGATTGTTTTTTCTGATTAGAAGACACATTTCTTTGCTCATAACTTCATTTATATAACTGAGGCTGCAAATAACATTTACTTTGGTAAACTACTACTGCTACAATAGAAAGCTTCGTTAAATATCACGTTCTAGGCCATTTATATTCTTCTCAAAAGATGGTGAAGGACGGAACGTTCGATCTCTCTCATCAGCAACACCAATGAGTAATATTCTCCATCAATGTCACAACTTACAACTTGCAAAATCTGCTTGAATATCAATCTATTTTGGATCAAGCACAGTAAAATAAACTCTTCAATGGTCGCCAAGACTCGCCATGCCTGCAACTTGGTACTCGGCACTGGCCTCTAGAGGAAGTATTGCGTCCATACCAACGCAAAAGACACATGGATGCATGTATGGTAGTGATGGGGATACAATTTGGGAAAGGCGAATGTGAAACGTACGAAAATGGGAGTAAAAATGGGCCTTTAAATCTGGAAGAAATAATATACTGCATAGCCACCAGGGGGCAAATAGAACTCGGTTTGAATGAATGAATGTCTGTGGGGAAAATGAGCCAACTTCCCACTTGATTCATACCAGCAGTAAACATTTTCCTGATGAGTTAAAAGGTCTCAATCAGTAGTTCCAGGTCTTTTTCAACAGAACATGATGTCAAGCTGGAGAGGTAACAGAAGATTTAGAATTCTGAACAGACACTAGTATTGTTTTCAGAAATAAATGATTGCGCCATTAGCTGAAAATGTTGAAAAAGATTCAATCTGTTTTTCCCAAACCTCATAATGATCTCAGTGTCTTTTTTTGTCCACACACTTTTGTAATGATGTCTTTGTTAAATGGAGCAAAGAAAACAGACAATATTCACATTTCAGAAGCTAAAAGAAAGAAATATCAGAGAACTTGAATTAATTATTTAAAAACAACAAGAACTCAAACAGAGTAATTGATTAATTAATCATTGCAGCTCCAAAAAGCTTCCATAATTCAGAAAGTGCTTTTCTTTATCTCTCCGTATCTCTCCATTTTTAAATTTGTTGACCTCCGTGTGGTTTTATTTACTGTATTTTTACGTCAAGTCGACACTAAAACTCCGTGTAGACTAATCACAGCAGCCCGGCAAACACAGATCACAATTACAAATGCAAAAATGTTTTTCTACATAATCATAAAAGTTTACATTAACACAAAATCATTCTCAGATTTACAGATTTGAGTAAACAGACACGTCCTGAGGAAATTAGCCTGAAACAGGAAAGTCAGAGCATGATGCGGGTAAAAAAGCCACAGGTCAGGGTTCACTCACCAGGTTGTCCAGCATCCTCATTAGGGACTCATACTCTGCCTCGCCTACTTTCCACTTGACCTCACTGTCTATCGCCACCCCGGCAGAGGCCACTCCCTGGGTCAGAGGTTTAAACTTCTCCCTGTCCAGCAGCACAAGGTTGTCCGTGCCGCCTGAACATCTCAAAGCATTCACCTATAAAAACAAACCAGAAAAAACAGACAAAACTCAATCTACACACATACATATGATAAAAGCAATTCTTTATTTTGGTGTTAAAAGCCACTGTCGAGTTTCCCCTGATGTATTGCTTTACTTGTTTACACAGAACTGTTTCAGAATTCTCTTTTTTCAAATCTACAGTAGAGACTTTCATTTCAAGCAGAATAGTAATTATGTGCAAACAGAGCTGTCAAAAGTGTCAAAAACAAAGGAAAAACTTATACGGAGTCCAGATGCGTCAGGGCGATGGTGAGTTTCAGACACACTGCAGGGCGCCACCTGGCTCTGACTGTGAGCAGTGCGCTCTGACACATATCCGACTTCACTTTGTTCATACTATATGGCTTCCCTTTCATTTTATATCACACAAATAAGCGTAAATTCAAAAGGTGTGTATGTATAAAGTTCTACAAACAGTACTTTTGAAATTGTTTCGGCCAAAATGGTGCCGTTACTTTTGATGTCAACTGAGGTGTGGGAACCCTGCAGATAGTAAAATTAAAGGACTTTCCAGGTCCAATTCCCTCAAATCCAAGGACCAAAGAGCCACTTCGTCCAGGGTGTCCAGTTTTATTTATTTGCAGCACACTCTGCATCTGGACAGGTGATTGTCCTTGGGATCTTGGTCAAAGTCAGTCTAATTTTCTTTGGTGAGACAGAGATCTTGGAATTTTCATTTCCCAGGCGTCACGTAATTTGCTCTCTCGTTTAACGTTACTCGCTTATTGTTCTGCATGGAATCTCACATCAATGTCAGACAGAGGTCAGTGGACAGTGTCCACAACACTGCTAGTAATTACGACTCAAGTTTCCTCTGTGTAGGCCTAGTCTATGTACATCAAGAAATGCAGGGCGCATGAAACAGTAGGTGGTGTTGTAACAAACAAGGGATATCACCTAAATATCAACTTAACTTCTTCCAAAATTCAAACACTTTCAATGAGCCATCTCTATTTAGTACTATTTAGTATACTTTCAAGGATTTCAAGGACCCGTGGGAACCCTGTATCTGGCAAAGGTTAATGTCAGCAAAAGCACTCAAAGACCACCTATGTTTTACATAGCGGCACTTGACATGTTTACATTTAGATCCACTGGATACAAAATACTAGAGCTGCAACTTATGATTTTCATTTATTATTAATTATTTTCTCGAGTAATTGTTTGGTCCAAAAAATGTCAGAAAATGTTGAAAAATGACAATCAGTGTTTTTCAAACCTGGAAATGATGATGATCTCAAATGTCTTGTTTTTGTCTACAAACCAAAACAATTCACTTTTAATGATTTCTTTGTTATGTGGAGCAAAGAAACCAGAACATATTCACATGATCTGTAAGGATGTTGCTGAGATATTCTCATTTGAACTTGTTAAATGGGACTGAAGCATGTTATATTTAAATTGCTGCCAAATCCGCAATGTGGAACAGATCGGGATGAAACTCAGTCTGACGGTAAGAGTTTGCTGCATACACATACCAAAATTGTCAGTTTTGATATAGATATGAGAAATTTTTACAGTTTTGCCCATTATAAGAGATAGGGATTTCTATTAATATTTGATCATTTTAAATAAATCAGTGGATCGATTTTTATCAAAATTTAATGGCAACACTCTTGGGTGATCACCTACCCCATCACAAATCATTCGGATTGATCCGACCAAAACTGTCGACAGGAAGCTGCTAACAGAAGGACAAACTTACAGCCGTACTGCAGGTAGGAAAATAGCAGTGGATTATTATTTACCTGGACCTCACAGGCTTGCTGTGAGTGGTACGCATAGTGAAAAGCTTCTTCTACTGTTTCTCCCAAAGCAAGCAGCCCGTGGTTCCTCAGGATCATCACCTACACAACACACACAAAAAATACAATTGAGATGCTTAATAGACCATCATCATCATCTACTGTGGCTACATTCACACATGGCATTATCATCCATCTGGTTATGCATAAACAGTCCCCATGTTGTGCTGTTTATGCTGCTTTTTTGCACATTTAAAAACTAAAAAACTAAATATTAAATTTGTCTTTTCAATGTGCCAAACACCTGGCTATTAAATTACATTTTACACTTGTCAGGTAACCAATAACTCAAATCCAAAACACACATCCCTCAGGCAAGTTTATTTATTTGTTTAACATTAATGTAAAAGAAATGGGTATAAAAGAGCTCAAACTGCACCTTGTGTGTTCAGTGTGATATAATAACTTTGCCGTTGAAAGCCTGCTCCTATGAAAATGAGAATGCCACTAATGGAGTCCCTTTGGCTTGACAGTACCTTGGCAGTCGGGCCCAGCGCCTTCTGAAACTCCACCTTCTCCTCTTTATTATCCAGGCTGCCATGGTAACCAACGCAGCTCACGTCTCCCAGAAGCAAAGCCTCCTGGGAAATGGGCAGGACTCCACATTTCATCGAGGACACCTGTTAACGTGGGATAAAGGCGAGTGAGACAGTGACAAACCAACATCTGAATAGAAGCCCTTTCTTTCTCTCTCTCTTACTCCTTTTGCTTTCAGGCATAAATAAAAACTGAACGTTAATGTTCATGACACGCTGTGCATTTTACAACTAGGCTTCAAAGGAAATAGTAAAAACACGTAACAGGGTGTCTGCAGCTAAAGTAACTAGATGCAGGGAGGCTGCTTTTAATTCAGGCCTTTTTTTCCCCCTCTGGTGGAAAATAAGCATTTAGCAGCAGGTTGAAACTTTGATTACAATGGAGCCTGTGTATCGTACTCACAGCTGCTGTAGCGGGGCTTTGCATGTGGATGATGCATCTCACGTCCGGGCGCATGGAGTAAATGGCAGCATGGGGCTCAAATCCAAATTGGTCGATGGCCAGATCAGTGGAACCCTGATCCACCACCTCACCAATTATGTTCACCTTCACCTTCATGTGGCAGAAGAATAGAATTAGAGAGAGAGTCTGCTGTTACTTTGTGTTTAAATAAACTCTGTGGAGTCACATAGTAAACAAAGCTGTGTTTACAATCAGGGCTGCAACTAACAATTATTTTCATAAGTGATTAGTCTGTTGTAGGGAATTTGAATTCGCATTTGTAGTTTTGGTGGATTTTGAAGGAAAATTGATCACTATGGGCTCCCATGGTAGGTTTAACCAAGTTTTAGGCATCATTTATTAAGTATAACTATTGGTTTAGGGTATTTATTGTATATTTATTTCTGCTGGACCTGAGTAACTATTTTTTTCTCCATGTTTTTGACTAGGGATGGCACGATCACACTTTTTTGTGTTTGATGCTGATACCGATATCACAAACTTGAGTATCTACCAATACCGATATCAGTCCGATACAGTCATTGAAAACCTTTTAAACTATGACACAATTCTCTGAACATGTAACAACTATTCTTCTTCCATAAAGACGAAAATAAACAGCACTCACTTTACATTCTTACACTGGATCTGATAGCTGATCCAGTGATTTTGACTAGTACTGGAGTGTTGTGTCGGCTCATCCCTACTTTTGACATGGTGAACGACAATAATGTGAAGCATTAGAAAGGAGAAAGCTGAATAAAGTTATATTTTTGTCATTATTAACAGCAGCAGGACCTGCCATCTTGTGTATATGCTTGGTTCAAGGCTTGTATTTGTGTTGCACTTTAACGCTAAGGGGATTGTTGTATATAGTTTCTCAGTAATTTGTACTTTGTTTTGAGGAATAATTCAAATTGGATGTGAGAGAACCAGAGATTTTATTTTTAAGCCATATCGTCGCGCCCTAATCTGTCCGTCTGCCCAGTTCTTGGTTTTTTTAAATTTCAGGGTTTTTCCATTCAGGCAGTTTACAAAAAACAAATTAAAAAAACACTGCTGGGCATTTCTGCAGTGTGCACGTACTGAAACTCATGACAACCCATGACTCGACACTGCACTATGACTCACAATTGGAAAATGACAGCAAACATACACACACTTGTTTTTACATGCAAGTGAGGACACATCATAAACACAATGTATTCTCGAAGCCCCTTACCCTAACCTTAACCATCACAACACAAGTGCCAAACCTTTAACTTAAACCCCATTCCCAGGGGGGTGCTCAGACAAAATGTCCCCACAGAGACAGGTTTGTACATTGTCTTTGGACCCCACAAAGATATAATAACAATAATAATAATAATAATAATACATGCACACACACACACAAAAAGAGACATTGTGCTTACCAAATTTGCTGCCGTCACCTCAGCGAAGGACAGACCTCGTGGGCTGATAAGAATGTGGTCCTGCTCTTTACTGACACGCACCTGAGACAACATGAGCATCCTTATTTATTATACAACATAATAATCATGTACATTCTGAAGCATCTACTTTACGAGTGTTTTAGATGTGCTTCTCACTCAGCAGATTCTGGGACATGAGATATAAGACACTATATATAAGTACAGTATATTTTTAACTCTAATGATGCAAGTCCTTTCTTCTGGGTCGACAATCTCGTTACAAAGCAGTGACACCACGGGAGACCAAATTAGAAGCTGGTAGATGCAGAGAGAATGATTTCGCCAATTCAAGGGCACAGACATCTCTGAACCAACACAGACAAAAAAGCTTTCCTATTTCTGAACCCCCCCCCACCCCAAAAAAAGAAATCACAGTGTGGGTAGATAAAACCTGCTTTCTCGTCTCTGCTTCTGCTTGATATCTTTATCACCTAAGCCTTAGAAGATGAGATACGAAGCAGAAGCAGCACCTGAGATTCAAAAGGTTTTCATCACATATCTCGGTGTGAATTCTTGGAATCTCACTTTTCTGAAGCAGGGATGTTGACACGTCCCTGACACGTCAAAAATCTTGAAAGGAGCGTATCAAACTCACTGTCCACGCACCTCATTCTTCCATGACAACAATCCATCGTGCAGAGTTTCCTCAAAACATCTCTCATCGAGGCGGCCTGTTTATTGTTTACTTTAGTGTTGCCGCTCTAATATTTGTTTTTATAACTTTGTTGAGATTCTCCTGCGAGCAGCCACTTTAAAAGTCACTCCTTCCTGCATTTGTGAAGTTACACAACGACGTACAGCGTCTGCTTGGAGTATAAACAGTTTCTAGGCGGCTTTATCTGCTGCTAACAATCTGAAAACACTTCTTTTCCTCTTGGAGTAAGTAAAAAAATGTTCATTCTTCATTTTTGTAATAGCTGAGTCATCATTAAAAGGTCACAAAAAAACTGAGAACATGGTGACTTGCTGTCCAAAATTTGGACTTTTATGGCCAACTACCATTTCTCAAGACATCATTTAATTTGGGAACCTATTTAATTCTGCACGCAATCAGCGCCTGTGCATCCCGGTTTTTATAAATAAAGGTGTGTTCCCCTTTAAGCGTTCCAGCAGACTCACATAATGATACACAGGCCACCGTGCTGCATACATAAACAGGTGAGCACTGGAGCGCAGTTGTGAAGTTGTACTCACAGTAATGTAGGAGCTTGTAAAACGAGCCCAGCTGAAGAGGTCAACAAGCCTGTAGAGGCTGGCCAGTCGGCAACGACTCGCCTTTTCCCCTTTAGCGAAGGAGGGCGACTCGATGCCGTACAAGTCGTTGACTGGAGTCACCATCCCAAAGCCTGTCACGGGACATAACACCATCAGTATAAGCACAGAATATTTGTAAACATTTAAAAGGTGATTTGTGTGGTTTGCTTCTATGGCTGTCGCGATCAATCGATTTTCAGCTTCTTAAATGTGAATATTTTCTGGTTTCTTTGCTCCATATAACAAACACATTAGAGAGCATCATCATTTTGAGGTCTAGAAGACACCAATCAATATTTTCTGGCAATTTTTGGACCTAAACAACTTGGTTAATCAAGAATATAATGGATTATGAACGTAATCTTTGGTTACAGCCCTATTTTCTTGAGTCTCTATCCCTGCATGGTTCATACACCTTTGACGTGGTCAAATTCAAGCACCTTTAAGGTTATTTTTCATGATTTTCTAGCCCCATGTAGCTGTGATGAATTCATATGAATATATATTGTACATACTCCAAATGTCACTCTTTCTATCACAGCAAAAGCGATTGAATTTTGCTCAAAATCGCCATCTAATAAGCAAACTGTTCAGCCAGTAAGCTATTTCAGTTAAAGAAATACAGCCAGTATTTCAAGCATTTTTAGGAATTCACCCAAATTTCAAAGCCCTTGTATGAACCCTGCAGCTGAAACCTAAAAAAAGCCTCTCTCTGAACTCTAAACTGAAGGATATTTTGGACTAAACTACCATATAAGGGCATTTAATGATACAGGTCTGCTTTACAGCCACTTATGCGTAAATGAATAGGGCTGCTTTGGCCATTTTCTACTCTCGACTTTTTCCAAACATTTACATTTCTGATAAGTCTTTATGCTCCTGATAAATCTCTTCAGCTTCAGGGTGTTCTCTGACCTCGCCGGAAAAACAAAGCACCGAGGTTATTCTCGAATAATTAGTGCTGCAAACCGCTGTGACTCATTACCAAGGCTGGTCATGAGGGCAACTTAATAGAAACACTGACAATAAAGAACGCTGTCAACAGCTTTCTGCCTTTTCCAGAGGGTCACGAGAATCCTAAGAATTCCTCAGGCGACAATGAAGATATTCAGTGTGCATAATGCACACAGGCAGAGTATACAAGGCGAATGACAATCAGGTGCAAAGGGGAGATGGATGGTGCAGCAATACACGCGCTGCCACTCACTGATGGGCGACGTCAACTGGCCGGCCCCTCCCACGGTGCTCGCCATGACTAGGTCAGCAATCTGTCTCAGAGCGAGGAGACCAGTAGGGTTGTTGCCTTTCGTCATCTGGTCCTGAATCAACCCCTCCAGCTCATCTTTAAACATCTGTGGACAGAAATAAGAAATTACTTTTCTTTCTTTTCAGGGTGAGATGAGGGGAAATGGAGAAGAAACACAAACATGAAAGCTTAAGCTCTGTTAACCTCCAATACCCATGTGGTCGCACATTTCAACACTCAAATATATATCATAGGTTAAACACAGTTCACTTTTCTTAGTCCAACTACTAGGGGGTGGGAATTACAGGGTAGTAGGTGTGTGTCTAAAAAAACAACAGATTCCACTTTGAGTGACTTCACATAAGGTACAGAGTCCAACACTTACTAGCTTTAATATCTTGTCCGTTTTACATGTTTTTACTGTGATATCTAAGCGTTCTCCAAAGTAGGATGAAGGAAAGTTTATCAGAAAGTTGAAGATATGTCCAGATATTGCAGGTCTGGGATGATGTCTGGCTGTTTCCATGCTTGTGAAAAGCACTCTGCCTGGGGGCATTATAACAGAACATTTATATTCAGCCTGTCAGGTTCTGTGATTTGTTACTCGATGTATGTGGATGTAAAAATGTGCAGTGAAATTTGACGACTCAGAAACTGGAATTGGTGCCGTTCATTTTTGCAGAAGCGTTCGCTGCCTTCACTGCGGTGTAAACAAACTGAGTCATGAGACGTCCGGAGCTCCAGAGCTGATCTCTACTTTTGCTCTACCCATGAGAAAACCCCACCGTGTTTACTAATAGTAAAACGGTCTACACTGGAAATGTTTTTGCTGACCTGTTTCATGTATTTATTATTCAGTGTATACATTATTTAGATTGAAAATGCTGTATATAATTACACTGCAGTGCAGACATAAAGTGTGGATTGGAGGGACAGATTTGTGTAATATTTGTCATCAGTTATCATATTTAATCAGGTGAAGGGAGAAGAAAGAAAATGGGATAAATCCATGGTTCTCAAACTGTGGTACGTGTATCACCAGTGGTACGCAAGCTTCCTAAGAGTTGTTTCCTTTAATAATGTGCCCATTGATATAATCTGAAAGCAACATTGAATGAGTTATAACTCATTTAAAATGAGTTATAACTCATTTTAAATGAGTTTGGAGTGTGTAGAAAATGAAACGAACAAAAATTAAATTAAATAAATTAAATAATAACAATTAGTCACCTTATCTCTTGCTCTACCTTAATCTAATTCCCCTATACCAGTGTGTGTGAAGTATATGTGAGGAAGAGGAGGATGATGAGAGAGCAAATTATCTTATTTATCCTGTGAAAAGTCCATAGCTGACTTTGCTCAGCCTATTTACACCACTGTATTTTAACTTTTGTGATAATGGTGTTACTTCCAGAGCTCAATATTTTCTCAGCTGGTACTTAGTATAAAACGTTTGAGAACCACTGGGATAAAATATGGGCCAATGAAACTAATTACAGCCATCTGTTGCCCTGATTTCTAGAGCCAGTGTACACGACCTCACCTTGACCCCGTGCCAGCGCTTTCCTCAAGCAGTGTCACGGAGCACAGCGTGCTGTCAGATCCACCTTATTACCACTGTCCACAAATCACCAAACACCACCACAGACCTCTTTATAAGTCTGGGAAAGCAGAAGAGATTGCTTTAAACCTGACTATCCCTTCTTGGCATTAAGCCTGTAACAGGACTATTTTTTTCTCTCTGTGTGCTGCAGCTGAGCTCTGGCATTCTGCTTCATCCCACCACGGTTCCCATGGTGACGAGATGAAGTCTACTTGTTGGGCCTGTTATGCAATCGCAGATGAGTGTGTGCTCGCCTTAATTCCATGCACTTCACTGTGTACTGCACCACCTTGCACTCGCACCTCTCCCATTTATCATTATCCAGTCCACCAGTCAAAAATATTACGGGGTTCAGTTTCTATTTTTTTGGTTGTAACTGTGTTTAACAAGTGTTAACAGATTTTATAGGCAACAGGTTTTATGGCTGTTACACTGTTTGTCTATTTCTATGACAATACGAGACTCTGGAACTCCCTGCCAGAGTAAATAAGACTGCCTCCTCTGAATCAAATCTTCAGACATACTTTTATAATTCTGCATTTACAGATGTATAGAGTTTCGTATTTGCTATGGTTGGCTGCTAATGTTTTCATTTATTTTATTACTAATACTTGCTACAATACCCCGTGATGTACAGTATATTCAGGGTGTGCATTTTTACACATAATTTTTAATTACTGGCAATATTGGAATATAAATCTGTAAAAATTCAACATTAAAAACACATGCTGGTGGAATTTATCTCCGGCAGTGTAGCTGTACTCTTTGAGTTTGTTTAGAAAATACAAATAATTTCTACACAGATTTCTACACAGTAAACCGTGCCTACAAAATAACCTTCACATTAGAAATAAAAACCAAAGCATTTGGGTTTGTCTTAAGTGAAGGAACATCATGTCTCTCCTGCTCGAAAAGCGCTGCTTATTACTCATACAGAGAGCTTGTGTGTAGGAGGGCACTTATTCATAGCTGAGAGATACATACTGGGCTGTGCAGGATCTGCGTGACTCTCTTCTTCTGCTCCATCATGTTGAAGTCCTGCCGCAGGTCTGGCGACATGTTCTTGCAGCGAAGGTACTCGGGATCATTCTCATCGACCTGGTCGAAGTAGCGCTCCTTGGGGTCGTTGCCAGACAGGGGAAGGGTCAACGCCCTGGCCGCTTGCCTCACCTCCACGAGACTCATGTCCTGGCAGCACAGCCCCTTTGCTCGTCTTCAGGAATCTGACAAGAGAGTATAAAGGAAGACACTATGGTTAACCTTGTGTTCAGGCTGTCAAGGCAACGGGGGGCTGTTATAACAAAGATGCTGGATGGATGAATACAGTGTGGTGACTCATGTAATTACAGGGGGCACAACTGAGAGGGGGACATTGTTACATGATTGACGCTACTGTGTTGAGAATAAAGAGGATGATTTAGTCACAGCTGCTTTGAACACAACAAGAGTTTTAATTTTCTTCTCACAGAAGTACAGTGCAACAACAAAAAGATGACTCAAAACATGTTTTTCTCCCCCCACCCTCCCAAACACTAGTTTCTCCAACTAAAAAAAAACTTTACTTTCCTTGTCACATGACTTTCTTCTCTTCACAACATTGTGTTAAATTCAGTCTCTTTCTCAAGATGTGTTCCCCTTATTGTGTTCCCCTCATACCAAACTCTGACCCAAGCTGTTGCTTCAGCCACATTAATCTTATTTCCATTGAAAAACACATAAATTCTACTTGATATGCACACTGTCCAACTGTGCTTTCAAGCTCTGAGAACTGGGAAGTTTGAAAGAAAAACAAAAAAAATTGGCTTTGTTGAAAACTCAGCCGCAGTGTTTTAGTCTGGACCAGGGGAAATCATCGAGGCACAACTCAACTACAAGCTGTAAACAAAGACTAAGTTAAAACCTAATTTCGGATTCGATTTCACCTCGTTGTTGGCCGGATAACTGAATATTTGCTCTGCCTTTTCACCATTGTTATTTCCAGGGTTCCCACACCTTGGCTGACATCAAATTCAAGGACGTTCTAGGACAAATTCCCTCAAATTCAAGGACCATACGGCTTGAGATGGGAGGGCAACTTGTAAGTGCCGCTTCGCCCATATGGCGTCCACTTTTATTGATTTGCGGCACGATTCTGATTCTGCATCTGGACAAGTGATTGTCTTTGGGATCCTGGGTCAAAGTTAGTCTTTGTAATGTTCTTCGTTGAGACAGAGATCTTGGAATTTGCATTTCCCAGGTATCACGTCAATTGCTCTCTCTTGCTTAACGTTACTCGCTCATTGTTCTGTGTGGAATCTCATGGCAATGGCTTGAAGGGCATGAAACAGTAGGTGGCGTCATAACAAACAAGGGAGACATTTGTCTACATATCAACTTAACTTGCACAAAATTCAAGCAGTTTCAAATGATCCGTGTCTATTTTCAAATTCACAAACTTTCAAGTGTTTCAAGGACCCATGAGAACCCTGTAGTTCTAATAACAAGCACCCTCTATGCAGGCAACTGTTGAGGAAAGAATCACCCTCCTGTTTACACTGCCACGTGCAGCCAAGCGTACTTGAATGGTCACATGTTTTCAGGTGTGTTCTGTCTGAGTACTTTTTATGAAAACAGCATTTTCATATGAAACCATTACAGTGTGGCAGTAGCGAGCAGGGATCTCTGTTACGAGACTGAAAGTTAATGTCTAAGGAGGGTTTCATTCATAGCAAAACACATCATTTCAGAGTTAAGTGTTTTCTGCCAATTCAAACTAAAACAACAGTTTTCTAAGCTTGAACGCTGCAGGGTAGTGTGGACAGTGTGTACAGATTAGTCATCTAATGGTAAGACTGCATATTGTAACAAATGGCCAACTCCTCTTATCACCCCTAACATTCCCACACATGCCAGGGAACTACATCGAACACATGAAACGCATGCTCTGGCTGCTTTGAGACGTTGCAGAAACATGACAGTGCAAGATGGGGTCAAGGCTTATGGTGTGTTCAGTAAATCAGTCGGAAACATGGTAATATAGTGCCAACAACAGCTTATTACACATTGACGTTCATATATTACTACTACTATTGGCATCTTTTATTACATTTGTTACTTTGTATTTTTTCACTGTATTATCTGCAGTTTTTCAACTAAGAATATGTTTAGTATAATGACATTACTCCATTTGGAGACAAAATTATGCATTTGGTTGTTGCTTGTCGGGCTTTTGTGCATATCTGATGCCCATATCTAGCAATATCCTTACTAAAAACCCTTTGTGGACGATTTGCCTTTTGCTCAAATTCTATCACATTTGGTCTATTTGTAATTGTGTGTCAAGGAGTTGGTGAAAGGGGATCAATGGCATCTGTGCATCTTGTTAGCATGGTGTTATCCTCTAAACAAACATAGGGGAGGATAGAATAGCCTTTGGTTTATTCTCACATTTTCTCAGGCATAGTAACAGCCACATTATTTCTATCACTAGTTTACATTATCTGAGGTCCCTAGACGTCCTTATACACCAAGGATATACATATGAACCTTAATATTGTGGAGCAATTCTTCCTTTACTTTGGGTATGTCTTTTAGCTGGTAACCTCCACTGGTTCCCTTTTGCTGGGGGCCCCTAAAATCCCTTGAAACACCTCTGTTTGTGTGGGATAAGGTTGTGTTGAGGATAAGATGAGTGGGAAACAGCTGCAACACTTTCCCTCCTTCTCCCACAAAGCTAGCCGTAAACAAAGGTAGAGGTTGGTGTAAAGTGGCCCGTTTGAAACGGTTGTTAGCGCCTTTAGTGTCGGGTGTTACCTGGATGTGGGGGTGGTGGTGTGGTGGGGGTTCGGGATTCACTACAATCCACCAGGCCTGGAAATAAATCCGCTTCAACACACATACAACTAAAAACAACCCAGTAAAAGCAGCGTGTTAGCCAGAAAATTCGAGAAACAACTTTAACAAACAACAACAGCACGCGCTGCTGGAAGTACCGCGAGAGTAGCATGAATTCACCGGAGTTACCGAAGCATTAAAACAAAGCGAACACACACTAGTTTGCATGGAGAGACCCGCGGGTAAGAAAATACCTGAATTAAAGTGCTCCACTGCCTCCAGACGACGTGAAGTCGAGTGTCCGTGGATAAACGTGGACCTCACAGGTTTTATTTCCGATTCAGGTCCATTTTAAAAAAGATGTTAGAGAGGGAAAAAGCTGCGGGGAGTAACTTTGCTGCTGCTGCTACAGTAAAGACTCCAGAAGCCGCTGCTCTGTATGTGTGTGTGTGTGTGCGCGTGTGTGTGTAGTAGTTGGAGAGTGGATGGAGGAGGATGTGGGTGTGTTTGTGTGTGAAAAAAAAAAAAAGGTGACCATGTGACTTTATCCACCCACTACACGGCCTTTATAAATTCAGCGGGACAAAAAGAAGCGGGTAGAGTAGTAGGGCCACATGTAAAAACAAAAAAATAAGATAAAACAGCATGAATTATGAGATTAAAGTAAGAATTATGAAGAAAAAAGTCAGAAATATTATGAGAAAAAAGAATTCTAAGATTAAAGTAGGAATTCTGTGAAGAAAGTCAGAATTCTGAGATTAAAGTCGGAATTCGGCAAAGAAAGTCAGAATTCTGAGTTTAAACTCAAAATTCAAAGTCAGAATTCATGCTGTTCTATTCATTTTTCTTTCTTTCAATTATTTTTTTTTTACACGTGGCCCTAATACTAGTTCTCAAGTAAAAAAAAATCGAATTGAATTTGTGAAATATGGAAATATGTCAGGGTTCAAAGTTGGCTTGATTTTATGAACAAAAATTAAGTTATGTCAATGATAAAACAATAACACTTTTGTTGTATTTTTTTGTTGAGTTGTGCACTTAGATGAACCAAAGCGTTTCCAACACACTTTAAATCGAAGAAGTCAGAAAATATTCACATTTAAGAAGCTGAAAAATCAGAACGCTTGTTTTAATTATTTAAAAAACACCAATTATCCATAATCGACAACACTGACAGCACAAGGCAAAACGCCTCTTTTCAGTGTTGACACAAAATCACATTTGAATCAAATCACTGGAAAAAAATATCAGATGAGTCACCTCATCCTAGTCTGTCTCTGTACATGGGATTTATTCCCTCCTCCAGTTTTATTTAACTGAGGCTTATGTGTTCTCACTGCAGCTGTGTTAGGTCTTTATCTATATGACTCAGCCATATTTATGTATATATATAAGTGAAACACATGCCACTATATTTTCAAGTTATTTTGGTCCACGAACAATAGAAATTGTAAGTACTGCCTCACATCAGTACATATGATTTAAAACATTGTAATATGCATCAAACCTAACTGTATTTTTTTGGTCTTTTGCCCGTGCTCCACTCACTCATCATTAAAGTTAAAATGACCATCAACCGGCCTAAATGTGCTGCCTCTGCTCTTCTGTCCTCGCCATACATCCATGTAATGATAATATAGTGCTCATAATAACGCCGGCTAATGGAGCCTCACGTCGGTTTGCTCTGAAAAAAACACTTGAGCACAGCTTTTCTCACTCGAGTCAGTTAAATTAGGTTCCCCTGACTGTTAAAAAAAGAAAATAAGATCGAGATTAAAGGGATGGTGAAGCCGTGCAGATTTATTCTGCTAAATCGAGCAGTGGGGACCTCCTCCTCCTCCTCCACCTCTCTCTCTCTGGGCTCTTTTCTGTCTTGCTGGTCAGTCTCTCCAGAGAGTTGTGTAGCATTATTCAAATGAAGTCCATGTTTTGGTGGAATGCAACGACTCTGGAAACACTCATTTTCTCATGCGGGCTGCAGCCTCCCGTGCTCCCGCCGGCCCGTATGAGTGATTGGCGCCTTTAATCACACCCAATCAGACATGCTCACACTGATAGCTAGATTTTGAGGAGTAAAAAAGAGAAACATGGGGTGGGTGGGAGAGAAGGGGGGGGGACTGGAGATCACTGCACTGACATAACAATTCCAGGAAACGGAGTGGAGTCTGGGAGGCAGAGCAGATATGTGGACATATGGGGTTGATGTAATGAAAAGCAGAACTTTCTCACTCCGGAGCAGCGTGACCCCCTCAAACTCTGAAACCCAGCCTCCCCTGTTTCTTTGGCAGAGTTCCCACGGAAACAGGCTTAAATGTCTACGTGCGCACGAATACGTTCACGCGCCCCCACACACACGCACACACACAGCAGCCCCTGCATTCTTGCTGACTATTTGAACTTTTCAGTGAGGGCAGTCTACCTTGGAGGCATTGGTCAAATGTCAGATGTTATTAGCCGATGCCTCGTTCATAAATATTACAGATGTCCGCTGATGAAAAGCCAACCGTTGTGCTGTCACATTTTTGCCTTTTTAACTCCATTGGAAATAATGTTATCGATAAAGTCTGTGTGCAAAAAAGGGAAATGTGGAACCGTTCAAGCCTGAGAAAATGCATTATTTCAAATCCAGGAGAAGGAAGGAGGAAGGAGTAACAGGGAAGGGATTCTTCACATTTTATAGTCAGGTCATAAAGCAGATCCATCGTCTCTGTCCGTCTGAACACTTTCTCTGTGCGACACTGGTGAGTCAGCAAGTGCTAATTTGTGGAAAAAACACAAGGATGAGTCACAAAACTCACTTTTTGCGTTAGAGAAAAATGGCAAACTGCAGTAAACAGTCGAGATGAGGAACATTGTGTAAATGCTGGTAATCCCTGCCCCACACTATAGGACCATTGGCCAGATTTCGGTCCCAATCTGGCCCTTCTGACAATCGTGGGTACCTTCCACTTTTAGGCTGATTTTTTAAAGGTTATCTGTCCAAATTATACGACCTAACAACGATTTGGGACGTGAGCAGAACCCGAAATAACGAATAAGAGTTGACCGGGAACCAGGTACTACTTTTGCGTACTTTTGTTTAGAACCGTAACTTGTACAATCCAAGTTGATTCTTCTTGTCTTCTCAGCCATGACTTCATCTATAGTTTTTATGCATTTCTCAGCACAAAAAACATCGCAAACACGAGAGCTATTAACTCACGGCGTCGACAGTCCACCTTTAAATTCTGAAGTCACGTTAAATCATGCAAGTTTCTGTGAGATCCCAAATCCCTGGAGGAATCTCCTCCCTGAAATCGTTTGATTAAACGTGATTAAAGTGTGTGTGGTCTTGCGTCTTGACTGGATCGTCTTAGTCTGTGTCTTTCTCGGGATTAAAACATTGAAAATCGTTTATAATGTTGGTTGTGTTGTAGTAGAACAGCCAATAGGAACCCTCTGTCTATTTGTGAACTGCACTGTGATTGGTCGACGTCTTCTGCGATGGGAAAGAATTAGCAAACAGAGTCTATAAAGAGGTGTAGAAGTGTCTTTTCCTCTCTTTTACAACACTTAATTTACACATTATTTTGAAAGGGTATTATGTAATTATTGATCAACACTGCAAATAAAAAGTGTGTATTCCAGTTAAAATCAAGTCAGATTTGAAAATCCTCTATAGTGTGGGTCAGGCTTAAGAGAGAGAGACACTGGCTCGACAAAGGATCTGGCTGAGGTTTTGGTGGAGATTAAGAGGTCTGGACCTGCAGCAGGGGGAACATGTTCTAATAAAAACAAGTGGGAAATTCTCTTCTCCAAGTCTAAGTCATGGCCCTGTTTATAAAATGTCAGAAATGCTGCTGATTTATCTGGTTTATCTGAAAAGGGAAAAAGGTTTGGGCTGGAAGATTAGCTGCAAAAACAGTACAGGATGTATTTGTATGGGAGAGAAAGTACAAGAGGCCAGTGAATGGTTATTCTTTATGGATGTTATAATTACAAAATGGCACTAAGTAATGAGTGTGAATGCATTCACTGGAAAGTGGACTATCAGTATTTTATGTTAATAAAATACTGATTGATAAAATGATAAAACATTCACTGCAAAAAATGCCTCAAGAAAATATAACCACTATTAGGGGGAAATTACTTGTTTCAAGCAAAATTAGAAGAAAACCTTGAAACAAGTCAAATTATGATAAGTACCTTCAGCCTTAATAAGTAAATAAGTCCAAAAATTGGTGTGATTAGATAAATACACTGTATTCAAGTAAATTACACTAGTACAGATTTTCATTGTTTGCAGTATTGTCATATTGATTTTTCTTGATTTTTCTTTCATATTTGACAAATCTGTCAATTATTTTAACTGGCGTAAAAAGTCACAAAACGTTGATAAATGTCGAAAAGTGTTTCCCCAAACCTCGAGATGGTGACGCTCTCAAACATCTTATGTCCACAAATTAAAATGACTTAATTTTATTGATTTCTTTGATGTATGGAGCAAAAATATTCACATTTAAGCAGCTGAACAATAAGATAACTGGTTTCAATTATTTATAAAAACACTCAAAATAGGTTAATGATGGTTAATATAGCAGTCGATTAGTAATTGATTCATTAATGAATCATTGTGGCTCCAGCTCGTATACTGTCTCTCATATTCAATAAACTGGAGGACATTTTAAGGAAACATTTCTTTAAAAGGACATATTTTATTCATATTTGTCTCACTTTTTGTTGTCAGTACAGCAGCAGGGTTTGTGATGCCACTCGTCGATCGCGATCAGCAGTGCTGTCGCGAAATACACCAGACTCCTCTGTTAAATATGGAGAATTAAGACATTTCCCTGGTAATTGTTGGAGATTAACCCACGTTTTAAGGATCGTTAAGTCTTTTAAAACTGGTCTACAATTCGGCATTGTTTGGCTTGATTCTTGTGTTGGACGGCTCATCCTGTGACGGCACTCATGCCCTTCACTCTATGACTTTCACCACATATTTTTCCTTAAACTGTCACTTAAGCTATAATTCTATAATAATTGTAATAAAGACTTTATAAACTGCCTCTAAAACCCACGGCAGGTGATGATGATCTCAGAGAGAACCTCATGTAATGTTTGACCACAATTATATACACATTAGTTTTCATAGCTCACTTAATTCTTGGGACAGGTAATTCCAGGGCAAACTCTCACTCTGTTTCGGTTCAGTGGACGTTATTATATTTAATGTGTCAGATGGATTCTTGGCTTCAGGGATGTAAAAATATTCTGTGCAGTGAAGAGAAAGTTTATCCTTTTTCCGTTTGCCTGAATCTCCCCGTCTGCTGTTCAAGCTGTCAGGAGGAGGATGACGGTGGTCTAAATCGAGCCTCCATGGAACAGGAAACACAAGAATATTACAAATAATAATGATAACACTGAGTATATCATCTGTGCAATAACACCAGATTTTTGGAGACATCGTGTTAAATGTGTTGTTAACAATCAGGAAAGGGCAAAAAAAAATCAAGCACTCACGATTCCCATTTCTGTGATTACCAATTTTGGAATGAAGGGAATCTGTAACTTTGCACAGGTCTGTATTTGCACGGTTGCCGTGGCAACCGCTGTCTCCTGCCTGAGGCAAAGTTAGGAGGAGGAGGAGGAGGAGGAGAAGGAGTGGGTGCCAGATAACATCCACTATTACAGAGAAATATGTATGATACAAGAAAGAAGTAAAAAAAGGACTTTATCAGCTCGTGGGAATATAATTAACTTCTCATCTTATTAGCAAATGTAACGCTGATTATTCTGCCTCCTTGACTAATTCCTCTTTCTTGTGAAACTAAAATATCCTCATTAATGTTTAATACCCACCCCCCCACACACAATATCAAATCTGGATTAAAACATGAATAATTGAAATATCACATGTCGTTACAACTATTCACTCTTTTGTTATGATGAGGTAGAGATGAGTGTTTTTCGTGCCTGTTTTTCGCTGATCATTATGTCGAGAACTCAACTTTACAAGTTCACATCAGAGCACAGAGTTAGTCCTTATCCAACTTTTTCCTATACAGTCTTCTCCTTATTTGTTCTTAAAAAGAAGACGTGGTCCATTTGTTGTAGGAACTCGTAATTGTGAACTCGGATTTCCAACCATAATAGCACTTTTGTCGTATTTGTTTTACAGTTTGTGCTCATGCTTTTTCCGACTTCTCAAATGGAACGCAGTGCTGTTAGGGACAAAGACTTCCACATTCCCGTGTAAATGGAACGTAGCATTTGGACCAGCGTGTCAAATGGGCAAAAAAATCAAAGTGCCAGTTCTCCCCTTATCTGTACGAGGCGAGTCTGTCTGTCAGTCAGTATTACTAAATCATTAAATACTAAATACTAAATTATGGAGTTTCTCCAGTAAATACAATATACCAGAAGATGTTAGTGATGTTTACAACATCTATTTGTTTAAATATTTAGTCCATATTAAAATAAAGAATAGTCTTTTCTGTTACACATTTTTGCTGCTTTTCCATGATACCTGGTACCTTCTCTTAGTACCTACTCTGGCAAGGTTCGTCCGACACAAGAATGAAACCAAACAATGCCGAAACTGTAGATCAGTTAAAAATACTTTAAAAATACCTGTAAACATGCGTTAATCTCCAACAATTAGCAAAGGAAATGTCTCAAATGTCAATATTTATCATGCAGTAATAACTGAACGATTCTGTGAACAAAATCTTTTTAATCCACTGATTCTAATGATTCAGTTACACCAAAAACTACTGCTTTGACCGGCACTAGTTTGTGTCGCGTATAAAACAATGTCATGACAGTTTTGTACAGCCGTTCTATGATGACCACGCTCGCATTAAGGAGGTACTATAATAATGGAGGACGACGTGACTGATACCAAACCAAGTAGAGTCGAGTTGAGTAGTGCTAGAACTGTATAACGGAAAAGTGCCATTTACCAGCTTATGATTTCCAACATTGATTTAAACCTTGGCCCTGCGACGGACCCGCGAAATGTCCAGGGTGTACCCACGCCTATCGCCCTATGTCAGCTGAGACTGCCACGGCACCCACTGTGATGGATGGATGGATTTAAACCTCAAGCACACGGTCCATTTTTATTTGATGTCCTCCAGGACACAAATGTGGCAAGAGGCTTATGTTACCCCTCAAATACTCCGTTCATCAAAGGATTGTCACCTGGTCGGTGTCAACACCAAGACAATCCAGACTCTTTTCATGTGTCGTTCCACGCTGGTGGAATAATCTACTGAGTGCTACCAGAAACAGGGGGGGCGTCCCTGTCTGTCTTCAAGAAGCTCTACCAAGAGCATCTTCTGCCCTATAGCACTTACCGTAACCCCCCCCCTGCACCATCTTTTTCCAAGACTTCTTCTCTGTAGTTTATTCCTCTCTTGTAAGTCGCTTTGGATAAACGCATCTGCTTCATGCTTAAAAGTAAGTGAATATAACCTTCTAAAAGTTCTTGTTCTTGTGTGACAATGAAAATAAAATCTCTAGACACTAGAAACAATCGTTAGACTCTCGCGTGAACGTCACGTCTCGTGGTGCACCCTTTGGAAATCATTATTCTGTTTAGAAACAAGCTAAACATCATCGTACCTGGACCTTGTGAGAAGTGTTGGTACTGGCACCGCTTCAAGCCCCGATTTGAACCCGAAAGTGTTTACATTGTTACAGCTGGAGAGGCGTCTTCACAGCATTGGATCACGTAAACGAATGATGCACTCTCTAACGTTGCAGCACAGTAGAGCGTGGAAAGAGAGCAAGGACTCTGTTGAATTAAGCTGTCAGTGTCTTTACTGTGGTTGTCTTTGGCCTCCATGTTGGAGACGCGGTGGTTAGCGTGCGGTTTCCCTTCTGAGTGTGAGCTGTGGTGTCATTAATGGTTTCCTTGTTATCACTTTTAAACTAAAGATTTTGTGGTGATTTATCCGCGAAAACCATGACATTTACTACAACCTGGGAAATATCCAAATTCCATGGCCGTAAAAACAAAACAGTTTATTATTATTATTTTATGAAACTCATTTAGAGAGGAGGCGTCGGCGTTGTAAAACCCAATCTAACGTAACATTTGTATAATAAAGACGGCGTAAAAAGTGAGAACTGGAATCGGGAACGGTCTACCGCGCTGGGCGAGAGGCTTTGAGGTCGTGACCTGCCTTTTTGGTTTTTACGGCCGTCCATAACTCACATCACCAGGCACACACACACACACACACACACACACACACACACGTTATGAAATCCTGTGCTGCTCCAGCTCCACAACTTAAGTCAACAAATGCTTGTTGAGAGTAAAATGCTTTAAAGGGGAAGGGGGGGGGGGGGCATTAATTGAAAGCAGCTGTTTGAAGCAGAGCAGCTGCAGACTGGGCCAGTGAAGCAATGCAGATCTCCCGCTGATGTTGAAAATGCTACGAAAAAAAAAAATAAAGCCAGAAGACGGAGCCAAAATCTTATTACACATTTTAGAATAACATCGATTTCACAACCGCAATCGCCAAAGTTTGCACCACGTCACATCAAGTAGACTTGCTTTGATTTCTTTAAGCTCTGACGTTAAAAACAAAGAAACAAACAGAAATACAACTTACAGTGCAGGAGAATTCTTCCACGTTTTTGCGTCAAAACTCCCACGTTTTAGTTTTTTTTCCACCAGTTGCCAGAGAGATATTTACATTATCACTTTGAAGAGACTCATCTGGTTTTTTCCCAGAAGACTGAATGAAGAAGGAAGGGTGGTGGTGGTGGTGATGGGGGGGGGGGGGGGAAACTGCAGCTCTGCCTCTGATCTCTTGAACTCCCCCCCGGTTCCTCTTGTGACAGTGGCTGCCTATACTCACAGGAGAGAACTTGTCAGCAGAAGAAGAGTTTTCTGAGGAGGAGACCGGGCTTTCAGATGAAACTGGAGTGGACTAAAGAGGGAGGAAAAAAGAGAAAAGAAAAAAAAAAGGCAGGCACATAACTGTAGATTCCACCCACAACATGCAGTGTGTGCCGCATTCACGGCTCCACACAATTTGTGAAGGAAAACAATGTTTTTTTTCTCTTTCAGCTGCGATTACAAACGCACAAAAACTGGTATCTGACCACGGGAACTGGAGGAAAACTGCAGTGAGAATATTTCATGGTCTAAAATTTGCACACAGAGTTGAATGCTTGCCTGCTGTCACCTCCTCCCACACACACTCTCACAGAGTGAAGGAGTAGGATGTGCTGCTCTCCTCGTCTCTGTCTCTGCACCACCTGAATGTGAGCGCTGCGTGCTGTTGCTGTGGAGAAGGTAGAAAGGAGAGGAAATGTTAAACCCTATGTTTAACGAGCAGGGCTAAAGGATTTTTGAAGAAATATCTCCCTGCTGTGAGATATTTGTGCAGATGAGCGACAAACAAAGATGTCGTCTTCAGGCTGTAGAATAAGACGTGTACAGATCGAGATAATAATTTGTCTAAAGATGCTATTTTGACACACATTTTGACTTTGTAGAAGACTTTGTATCTCTCTACAATAGCCATGTAGTCATGTAAATTCATAATACTTTTGTCTCTTTCAGTTCACAGAACTCCATATTTATTTATTGCACTCCACATACAATTTCATTCTATTTTTATTCTATTCTATTTTTATTCCTGTGTGTCTTGCTGCTGCTACACTCTCAATTCCCCTGTATGGGAATAAACAGTTTTGTCTAAATCTAGCAACTGACTTACAACAATAACACTGTGTATACACTTCTCAGCCAGTTTATAAGGTACACCCATATAACCACTACAGACGCTAGATGTGGATCAAAAATGTTGTGATATATTGTCGTCCTTCCTCATGCAATATGATATTCGATATACCAGAGCAAATATGGATGTTTTAATCAACAAATCAAGGCCCTCTGCCAGTTTCAGTCACCGGGTGTTGATACTTCATGTCTCCTCACAGCGGCGCTGCTCAAATAAATGAGGGGAAACTTGGGGGGAAGTTACCTGGCCCGAAGAAGAGATTACGTAAGGATAAGGGTGGATTAAAGCCATGTTAAGAGATGCTCCATCCACATTCAATACATATACTTTATGCCCTTTGTTCTCTATGTTGTGAATAAATAGAGAAATCCTGCACTTTTACAAAATGTTCACAGATATTTTGTTTTGTCAGTTAGACAGATATCGTGATATCGCAATATATTGATTACCACATAATCGCTGTATTGTGATATCATTGTATCGCGTATTGTATCGTATCATGTCATACCGTGAGATACCCTGTGATTCCCACCCCTAATAGACACAGTCAAGATAACAACACTCTGATACAACTCCTTGTTAAAGCAAATATCTAATCAGCCAGTCACATGTTAGCGACTCACAGCATGAAAGAGCATCACGATGAGGGAGAAATGTGATTTAAGTGACTTTTAATGGAGCACGGTTGATGGTGCCAGATGGGCTGAACTGAGTATTTAAGAAACTGCTGATCTGCTGTGCAACACGTGCATGTTAGACCACATAACTGTGATAATAAGTTGATCATTTTCTAAATATTTGACATTTGCTGGTGTTTTTAATGCATGTTTACCGCCTGTGCTGCTGTAACTTCACCAGTTTCCCCTTCGTGGGTCTAATAAAGAGTTACTGTATCTCATTTTATGTAGAAAATATTCAGATTAAAAGCTGTTTATATTGCACAAATGATTCTGTTTTCATTGTTATATTTAAATGTTTTCTACATTTTTTCATATTTTTATGTTCATAATGCATGTTTGCAATTTATAACCTTTATATTTTTTAATATCTGTGCCGCTAATTCCCCTATTGTGGAACTAATAAAGGATCTTATCTTAGCTTTCATGCACAGTCATCTCCCAGGTTTAGAATGGTCAGAAAAAGACACAAAAAAAGTGCAGTGAGCAGCAGTTCTCTGTCTCCTCGATGCCAGGGGTCAGAGGAGGAAAAACCAGAGTGATTCAAAATGTAAGGAAGGCAACAGTTAGTCAAAATACCTCTGGATGCAGCTAAAGTACAGACCGTACAGTAAGACCATCTCTGAACGTACAACACGACCACTCCTGACACTTTATTACATGTCCTGTGTACCTAATAAAGTGGCCTCCTTGATATGTGGCTTTATGTGTTGTTTGTCTTGTAAACCATTAAAAAAAACCTCTTCTACAGATTCCAGCTCGCACTTTTGACGAAGTGGCTAAAATATTTATGCTCTCCCTAAACAGCGATGTTATCAATTCTCAAGAAAACACCGATGTTTTTCGAGGGAAACGCGACAGGAAACTTTACTCTGATGATTCTTATTTGAGTTGGCAGCGGCTCATGAGTTAAAATTAGACGCCTCTTAACCCCCCAACCCCCCAGCCCTACTACGCTTTTGTTGTTGTTGTCTTTGTGTGGCCTGATAAAACATTAATTTCCTGAGCTTTGTGTAATCGCAGAGCCACACCCACAGGACGGCTCCAGTCAGAGAGCACACCCAGTCAGGTCACAGGGTCATGGTTCGATGGAGGCGAGTTATTAAAATAAACTTCAAAAAGAAGGCGTGCGTGTGTGTGTGGGCTTGTATTAGTGACCTCTTTAGGACGAAAACCTGGTGCTAATGAGGCAGAACCTCATTTCTGAGGAACTGGTTAAAGCCAGGATTAAGATGTGAGCTTTGGTAAGGGTTAGGTAATGACTAGTTGTAGTTAAGGTGGTTTAGGTTAGTGCCCTGGGTGGAGTTAGGCTTCCAAAATGAATCGAAATCAACTTCCACAAAAAACTAGCGGTAAAAACGTATGTATGTGCTTGTTTTTGTTACCTCTTTAGGACCTTTTCTTTAAACACTGACCTTGTCAGGACCAGTTGTCCTCATGGAGACCAAAATGTGGTCCTAATGAGGCAGAACCTAATTTCTGAGGAACTGATTAAAGTCAGGATTAATATGTGAGCTCTGGTAAGGATTATGCCTGGTTATAGTTAAAGTACGTAAGGTTGGGGTTCGGCTGCCCAAATAAATCAAAATCAAAGTCCAAAAATAACTAGCTGTAAAAACATGTGTATGGATTGTATTTGTGATCTCTTTAGGACCCTTTCTGGCATTTGTCAAGACCAAAACCTGGTCCTGATAAGGAAGAACCTAATTTCTGAGGATCTGGTTAAAGTCAGGATTAAGATGTGAGCTGTGGTAAGGGTTAGGCTGTCGCCTGTAGAAATGAGTACCAAGGTTATCATAGTTTTGGCTTTTTGTTTTTAAAATGAGTTTTAATTAGTTTGTTTTTTTTGCTAGTGTTTATTAGCTTTAGTTTTTTGGAAATGCTTAGTTTTATTTTAGTTTTTATTAGTTTTAGATTCAATAGGGTCATAGTAAGCATTGATGTCGTGCAAATGAACTGAAATCAGTGTAGTGTCCTGAGAAGAATAGCTGCACAAACCTGTGTGTGTGTGCTTTGGGGGGAAATCAGCATGACTTTTGAGAGGATATTGCATTTTCATGTATTCATGCACACGCACACACTCACACACAGCGTGAACTGGGACATTTTCTGAAACCATGTCATGTCTGCTGAAATTTGTCAACCAATAATGCTACGCTGCACTGCCATCTAGTGAGGACTCATCAAACATAATGAGAGCACAGACGTCACCTCCCCTCCTGCCATACATAAACACACTTGTTTTCTCCTCCCTGACTCCCATCCCTCCCTCTCTCCCTCCTCTTTCTCTTTCTTTATCATTTCATTACTGGACAGGCTGAAGCATCTATCCGGAAAATCAGGAAAACAAGAGGAGGAGGAGGGGGAGGAAGAGGCGGGGAACGCCACTGTGCAGCTGCTCGCTCGGGGCTGTGAGGCTTCGTGCTTCAAAACCTAACCTACCTTGTTTTGCTGCGGCGTGTCAGACAGTCTGTGAGAGTGTGTGACGTTGACAGACAGGCCGGGGGGAGAGAGACGTGACAAAACATCTCCAACAAAAGTTTATACCTGACTGTTGCGTGAGCATTAGATTGTTTTAAATGTTTGCGCTCAATCAGGGTTTGCCAAAACCTTTTGTATGGAACCAACTTTTCAAGCCCTGATTCACTTCATTACTGTGACAAGAGCAAATGTGGGCATAATACAACGCTTCTGTCCCTGTGATGGACTGGCGACCTGTCCAGGGTGTGACCTGCCTGTTGCCCTATATGTCAGCTGGGATTGGCAACAGTGACCCCCGCGACCCTCATGTGGAGGATAAAGCGGGAGAACATGAATGAATATAAACATTTTTGGCTATTTTCACTGACATTTCTGTGACATGCTGTATTATTTTGACTAAATAAAACGGCCATTTCCAAGAGACAATGTATATGGTTGACAGACTCAACAACCTGATAATTTATTCTTGTTTATTTATTTTTAAGGGCAGCCCGTGGCCCGTGGCCAAGCGGAAAGGGAAATTGGCTTGTAACGGGAGGGTTGTTGGTGTGAGTCTCCACCAAGTCAAGGGCTGGGGTACCCAACCCCCATTGCTCCACGGGCGCTGCTTAGTGGCTGCCCGCTGCACCTAATTCTAGGAAGGTTTGCTTGGGATTATTTTTATTTAAAAGGTCCAGTGTATCAAACCATGTATGGACAAACTAAACATCTTTGGAATTTTGATGCAAACTGAAGGCTACATAGAGTCAACAACACACTTGGAAGGGAAGGACAAATGTTCTAGCAACCCATATACATTGCTTAATGTTGCACTTTAAAGGGAATTTATGCACATAATCGAACATTTGAAGTGGCTGCTTCAATCCCATTTCAAAACATTGAAGACACTGACACATGGAGCTGCACTTATACCCCGGTGTTAGGGCCGCTAAATACTTTGAGCTGCTATGTGTTTACACGTGCACGTACTTAGCTCTGTTCATACTAAAACAAGGATATGTGTCATCCATGCGTTTCTCCAGGTTTTCAGTCTCATTTCAATGTCTTTATAGTCTTTGAGCACAGAGTTGTACCTGGTAGACTTTCTTGCATAACTTGAAGCTCTCATACATGGTTACCATCTTCTCCATTGTCTCTTTTTGACCATAAAAAGATCGTATTGAGCTCTTCTGGACAAGATGTTTTTAGGAGGGGTACAGAGGCTTTTTATGTTTAGTCATGTTTGGCATTTCTGACCCATAAATCTGCAGCTCCCTGCACAACAAAAACTTGGTTTTCTTTTAATCTCTGACATACTACGATATCTTTATAGTATATTTATATAGTAAAATTCCAAAAATAAGTAGCTGGTTGCAAATGGTTCTCAATCCTACTGGCTGATTTAAGAATTCAAAACAATATGAATTGTTACAAAATGACAGTAAAAAAAAATTATAATAAAAAAAAAAAATATTATGTGGAAGTCTGCTCACAAAGGTTTGTCATCTTTAAAAAGTGGGTCCCTGTATAAACAGCTTGGGAAACACTGCACTGAATCATACAGAGTAGAGCAGTGGTTCTCAAACTTTTTTACCAAGTAACCACCTGAGAAAATATTCAGCTCCTGAAGTAACACCATTATCGCTGATGTTAAAATACAGTGGCGTAAATAGGTCGCGCAAAGTCAGCTACGTTTTTTTCACAGGAGGCAAATTTATTCCCAATAAGATCATTTATTCTCTTCCTCGCATATACTTCACACACTGGTATAGTGACATTAGATTAAAGGCTCATTTATACTCAAAGGAGCCTTTCGTCCGTACTTTTCTTTCATTTCATTCGTCATTGTGTGTCAAGGAGGGGAGCTTTTGATGACGGACGAAATGGAGCAATACCCCCGGCAATCATGCAGAATTCAGTCAATAGTCCAATCAGTCAGGGAAAAAACTGTAGAGCATGAGGCCAGAGCCTGTTGGCTTATACCTGGAGCCTTAAATCTGGCGACGCAAGCTGTCAAAAGTTGCAACCGACATTCGGAAAATATTGAAAATGCCGCTCAACACCAATGAGTAATAATCCCCAATAATATGACAACTTACATTCAGCCGTCTAACATTCCACCGCCATTTTGGATCAAACACAATAAAATAACCTCTTCGATGGCCACTATTATGTTCGTCAACGCCTGCCACTTTGTGCTCAGCACTGCCCTCTAGAGGAAGTACTGTGTAAATGCCCATACCAGGTCTGTAGGGTAGTGACGGAGATAAGATTTGGGACAGACAGATGAAAATGGAGTTCTGTTATAAAGGTATTTCCCAAGTGCTGTTAATAAACAGAGTTCATTTTTAATACAGCTTTTTCAAACATCATCACTTATTAATAGAATTATTTTGGATACTTTAACCATAATTTGACAGAAATTTAATTATTCCACAAAAAACTAAAACTACCAGGGTCAAAAGTCTAAGAAATTACCTTTTTATTGAGCCATAGCACAAACCACTCTTTGGAAATACCTTTAAATTTAGGGGGCTTTTCGTCTTCAACAGCAGATGACTGCCTTAAGATGGAGCAAGAGAGAAGGTGACTGTAAATAGTATTATTTAATTTGTTGTTATTTATTATTTGTTCTACGCAGTCCGGTCGAAACATACACTGGTATTTACAGTACAACAGTAATATCTGATTTTCTACCAGAGTAAAAGGACATAAAGGTCTAACTCTAACTCTACATTGCAGAGAAATTTCCATGTCTATGTCCATGTTATGTTTTTTTTTTTTTGCCATAAGTAACATTTAAATGGAATAATTGAGCATAAACATGACTTCCATAGATGGGAGGATCTTCCTCATATCAGAAAAGTTGTGACACGATAACACACAGAGAGAGAGGCAGCAGCACTCAGCTTAAGAGAGAACTCGCGTCACAAGTGTGTTGATGTGATAGATATGACAGGAAAATTACCCAGTTCTGCCACATGAGCTCCGCGAACAATGTTCGGATGAAACTTTCAACGACTAATTAAGATTGAATCAAATTAAAAAACCCACCGAGTAACAAATGTGTACATTTAGTACCTTGGGAGGAAGTTTTGTCATCATCACTGACGACGAAACGTAGCGTAACAGACGTTTTAGAGAGGCAGGAAGGCATTTGTACCAGCGACTCTGACGCGTCAGAAACATGTAAACACAACTTTGAAGAGCGTCGTCGTCGTCTTCCTTTTGCAGCGGCGGGATGATCATGGCAGAGAAAGTCTGGGGACAATGAGACGCCTCTTGTCAGAGAGAGAGAGAGATGCTGGAGATGAGAGCTCTGGTTTTTGCTGCTTTCATTTTGGCAACAGTGCCAGCATGCACCACCAGTGCTCCACTCTGTTGCTGCTGTTACTTATCACAGAGCCCCACAGTTTGTAAATAAATCAAAGCTTCTCCCTTGGGGGGGCCACACTCCGCTCTTTGTATTCACAGATCTTTGCTGTATGTGTGTGTGACGTTATTGTGCTGTGCTCTCATACAACAAGCACTCGTAAAGGCATTCACCCTGGTTATTAAAGAGAGGTTATATAGATAGCATTAATCAAGCTCCCCCCCCACCACCACCTCCTCCTCCTCATTGACTGACTGGATCCCGCTTGGCTTCATGTACCTCCTGTCCGAGGGCTGAGTGTCAGCTCGGCTCACCGCAGTGGAAATGAAAATGGCTGTGATGTAAAAGGCGAAGCTCCGACCAGGACAGGGCGCTGTCAAAGCAACTTCCCGAGTACTTGACGAGCCCTGCGTCAGGCACAAAGCAATTAACTGTTGCTGCGGTTGTGATGGTGGAGCGAACCGATGCGCGCGTGCCTCCTTAATTATAGATAGATGTTGTTATTTATTGATAACGTCAGTCTTTGTTTTAGGTTATGTTTTTTTTTTTGCAGAGTACATTATGTTATCCACACAAAAACGTCATTTTGCTTATGTAATGTGTTGCAGCTGCCGCTCAGGGGCTCACTTTGAAATCTGAAATTTCATCTGAGGTTCACAACCAAAACCTTAAATCACGAATATGATCACCACACGAGACTAGGATCGATAATTAATTCTCCTTATACGTATTTCTTAAAATCTATTGTACCATAGTTTACAGCAATAATTGGTTTGACCCAGCCGATAACAAATAATCATGTCAATATCAAGAGGAACAAAAGGAAGCAGAATAATCACATTTAAAACAAGGGAGGGCTTCAAAAATGCCCTTAACCCTCTTATGACCATCATGATAATAATAATTATTTTGATTTTATGGCTGTAGAACTGTCAAAAAATGTTCTTCTGCTCCCTTTTTCCAAGATAACTTTCACTTTCAATATCTGGCAGTCATTTAACTGTGTAGGTACTCGTGATGACAAGTACACGGGCACAAAGCTCTATTTCTCTGCTTTCCAGAATCCATCCATCCTTCTTCTACCACTTTATCCTCCACATGAGGGTCACAGAGGGTGGACAGATCACCAGTCCATAGTTTTGGAATCTTCTAGATATCAAAAACGGTGTAGGAGTTGCAGTAATGAGAAGTATGCATGCCAAATCCTGTAGACGACAACAGGACGGTAACAGAAGGATTAAACATAAAGTGCATCTGCACCATCACGATGATTAAATTTGCACTTTTCTTTTAACAATTACGCCTCGATGTTTCCACCAGTATCAGTGAAGTCAGACGGGTTCACTCAGGGGGACGTTAGACATTCCTCCTAACCAGCTTTTCCGCCGTAACCCCTTGTTGAACTCTGCAAAGAGCTGTTCATTTCATCACCCTGTTCACATCAGGAGCTGCCCTCAAACTCCCCTCACTTAATCGGAGCCTATACCTCCACAACACACACACACAGGTTTGTGCGGCTATTCTTTGTAGGACACTGCATTAGGACATCCCCTAATACCTCAACCATAATGTTGAACTCTAACCTTAACCTACAACCACAAGACAAACCTGAGCCCTAAACTTAACCAGCTCCTCAGAAATGAGGTTCAAAGCTTTGGTCTCCATGAGGATGACGGGTCCTGATAAGGCCAGTGTTTATGAGTGGTCCTAAAGAGGTAACAAATACAAGAACACACACACAGTTTCAAACATACATCACCTGGCACCCCACAGATTGCCAAAAAGCTGGTGCGGTTCGAGGTGACTCCAAACCTTAATTACGCCACAAACAGAGGCATAGATGGATATCTGAGACAGCGATTCAGCGAGTGTGACACTGCTGAAGAATCCCCGCAAATTATGAGACGGCAGTGGGTAAAGAAAAGGAAGCAAACCTAATTAAAATGAAAAGCATTAAAAGTACCCTCCTTCCTCCTCCTACTCCTCCTGCGGTCCAGCAGAACCTGGCTAACGCCCAGACTCATTGAGACGTCAGACTTAGCGGTATCAAATTGAGAGGGACGTTAAGGCCGGGGATGTGGAATCGAGTGCCTAAATCTACTTTGATTTCCTTGTTCTGGATTAGAAACGATAATTGTCCGACGGTGGAAATCCCAGATCTGGAGCCTCACCAAAAATTGGAATCAATTGTTCTTTGGCTCGTGGCCCTGTACCCGTTACTCTATTATCATGTAAATCCATTCGTACATCTCCAGGTATCTAGGTGAGCGAATGACAATAGTAATAATAACGAATAACAGCATGACCTGTTTTTTTATTTTTTGTTTTTTTTAACGAGATCTGATCCGAGATAAATATTTAACAGACACGGAGAAACGTCTCTTGTGTTTTCTAGGTCAGTACATGGTTTTTCCTAACGCGGGCTTTTAAAGACTTAATTATTTTTCCTGTTATTTCCAGAACAAGAACAGAGAGCGTGTCGTTAAAAGTTGCTCTCGGTAACTTTTAATGACTGCGTTGATGTGGATGAGCTGGAACACTTGTCGTATATGAGCGCCGCTGTGAGAGAGAGCAGCACAAAGACTCAAGGTTTAAGGAATAGAATGTAAAGGATGCATGAATTACGTCTTCACACATTTCTATTTTTCCTTTTTTACCTTTTTTATTATCCCTTGAGCACACGGATATGTGTTTGATCTTTTTCCGGGGGCTTTTATTCAAAAAGAGTAAAAGTACTCCTATTTAAGATCTGAAATACCACACTGTGTGTGTGTGTGTGGGGTCATTTAGATTCATATTCGACAGATCAAAAGCTTGTTTTCACTGATGTTCCAATTCATATGAATTATATTTTTAGGATATTTTAATCCTCAAAAAGATAAATGGAGGTGTTACTGATAAAGACAGCCAAAGATTCAGATGTGTGATTGCAGCACATGTCCAACACGACCCTGTGTGGCCCTTAATGTGATTATCGAGGCTTTTCAAAAGAACATAATGTTTCCGTAGCAGAATAATTCAGCTTTTAGTGATGTGTGCACAGACATAAATGGCTTATTCAACCTTAATTTAGTGGCGTCTCTATTCCACCCCCCTCTCCCACGTCCTCATCCGCCTGGTACCTATTCAACAAAGCATGATTATTATGGCAAACCTTTTGTTTTTTTTGTAGTGTCACACAAGGACAACGTATTCAGTATATTAACACATTCACAGCCTGACTGCCGGCGAGTGGACACAATGCCGCTTTGAGCTAAATGCTAACAACAGCACAATGGCAAGGCTAATATGTCGATCTTTATCAGTTATTATGTTCGCCGAAGCACGGCCGAGCGTGAGCTGACGGCGTCACTTTTGCAGGCAGGAGTGTTTGCAAAAGAAAAGGAGAAGTAGTATTTGAGCTGATGAATAATAAAACATGTTGGGGGAAAACATTTGTTTTGATTAATGCTACAACTAACAATTATTTTGAGTAGAAAACGTAGAAAAGCCTCAAAACGACGACGCTCTCAAACGTCATATTCAGTATTAGCAATCTACTTTTTATATGAAGCAAAGAAACCAGAAAATATTGACTTTTAAGAAGCTGAAAATGATCAATTATAGAATAAGTTGATGATTAATTGAGTGATCGATTAATCTATCTACACTTTAACCCCATTTAAGTCTTGGTCCTGGTCAGTTTATACCATCATATGATAACATAAAGTTGTAATTTTGCATTTTCTACTCTTCTATTATTTCATCCATGTCTATTTAATGCACAGTATATTCTCATGTTCTATGCCTGATGTCTAATGTTGCAGAAACTGAATAATTTCACAGTCTGGGATCAATAATAAAGGACATCCATCCACCTACCGACCTTCCAAATCATCATAGCCGTAGTTTTGATTCATTTATTGAACAGGTAGCATGCAAATGTCTACGTTTACTGAAAATAATAGTATGTGTCATTAAAAATGGCATAAAAATGAGTCAATATCTTGTACTCATGTACAAATTTGGGTCTTCATATAAAATGGATAAGTCTATCACAACAGTTTAGTGAAACCTTTTTAAAGTATTTTTCACATCCTAACTAGAGCTGCACAATTGCTCTTGATTACAAAATCCAAATGTGATATCCAAATCAAAAGACACTGCAATTATTTGACAGAGATGATATCAATGTGTGACAAAACAGCACAAGGATGATGGTGATGATATTCTGCAGTGTTGCAGTAATTAAACAGCCCCAAAAATCCTGCTCTTCACAAGAGAAAATCATGTTTTTGTTGACAGACTCTGATAGATTTTTTTTTTTTGTGGAAATGAGAGTTAAGATGCAAAAAAATGATCAATCTTATCAATTGCAATATGATATTTTGACCTGGTATGCTTCCACGCAATACGATGCGCTCGTCGGCGCATGTGCATGGAAGTATACCAGGTGTACTTGTGCGTCAGGGTCCTGTAGTATTGCACTTCTACTTAACTCTGCCTCCCAACCTATCAATGCCACCAACTTGCTTTATTTTATGTCGTTTTCTCATCTGGTGCCCACAGAGTCTTTTGAAATGCCCACGTTTTAAGGTACTAATTAAGAAAAGAGAAAAGTTAAACTTTGAAAACTTAGTAGATTAAAAGTCAGGGATCACTAGAAATGGTTATGCTTGTGTGTGAATTTATACCAAAAAGGAAAAGACCAGGGGGTGACCATGAGTCATTATTTATGAATGTCTGAACAAACATTTTCTGCACCTCCATGTTGTAGATTTCGAGATTATTGCACTAGGAAATTGGAAGTTTGAAGGTGTAAGCTGTTTACCAAGCGATATCAGGGGATCAACAAACCCCCGGCATTAACACATGAGCCAAGTGTCATCACGGTGTGTGCGTGACAGATGTTGAGTTATCTGGACCAATGTCACCGAAACCCACGACGACTCAAACTGGAGAAATCCAGCTGCTGAACATTTAGAGAGAAGTTAGTATAGTTGCTATATACTTTGAGACAAGATGCAGTTCTTGTTGCCAAGTGCTCGTGTTGTGACCAGCTAATGCTCCACTGGAGTATAGGAGGAGCTTTATGGTCTCTAATCAAATTGAATCTGACTTCTTGACTGCTGTTGCCGACAGTATGCAGCTCTAAAGATGAAAGCAGCGAGGGAGTTGCGTCCTTTTCGAGCTAAGAGCGAATCGGGCCGTCAATGCAGAATGCAGCAAACTGCGTCTCCAGAGCTCCAACTTCACTTTACTCCGACCACCGCCAACAGTTTAGATTCCCAAATACAATTAATCTCTAGTGGCAGCAAAGTGTTTCGAACACACAAATGGAAATGAGAGAATAGGCTTAGTGATTTCTTCTTTTTTTTTTTTTTTTGTACTTTTGTTGACAAGTGAAACACTCAATATCAACGTTTTGGGAATCTTCATTATTCACACAGAGCAATTGTTGATGCAGCAGCTTTAGGATAGAGACATAGACATTATTGCCATGGCAAAATTATTCATTTTAACAAAGATTGAGTTTAAACACAATGTGATAGATTTGTCAAAATCATCTTTTTTGGGGAAAACTCTGGATGCCCTCCGAGACATATTAGACATTATGTGTTTCTCTCCGTCAGCAGTTTATTCCAAGACAACAATAACCATAAGTAATGGTTGTTATAGTAATGTTTTTGTGCATTATGCATTGCAACATATAATGAAATCCTGTCACAGCAGTATGCCCTGAGTGTGACCGTCAAGGATACTTGTTATCTGTACTGTGACCGTTCAGAGTCAGACGATCTATACAGATATGGACCGTTGTTTACTGAACATTTATAAAGTAATTTGGGGGGAGAAAACACAGCTTTTTGTTCAGACAACAAGAATAATAGAAAAAAAACAGTTATAGATGCAAAACTACACTGTGTCCTCCAAGTTCCAGGTCCCACTAAAAGAGATAATCAGACAGCTGAGGCTTGTTTACAATGCTAAAGTGAGAGCTTGTCACAGGACCAGCGCTCATATTGTTGCACTGGCTTCCTGTGTGTCAGAGTAATGACTTTAAAATGTGATTGCAAGTTTTTGGACCGAGTTAAAACTAAACGTGAAGCAGCAGCAGCAGCAGCAGCTACCAGAGAAATACAAGATCTCCTTGTTGAAATGAGGCTTAAAAATGACTATATTTATTTTTGCAGCCATAATCAAACTTCACAACATCACACCTAATTTTATATTTTGTTCAGTTTATTACATTTATCTGTGTCAGGGACAGTGTACAAAACACATTAGTTCTAGCAAGAGAAAGAATACGTTGTACCAGATTTGGCTATGAGCTAATTTCCATCTGTAATCCCTGGTGCAGACACATATTCTGAAAAATCTTCTGATCTTTTTTTTTCTTTTCATCAACCTCCACCATATGGTCAATATTTCATTTTGTTCAATTCTGTGTTTTGCTATAAAAACCAAACCCTGCACAACTAACGACATTCCCATCAGCTGTAAACTCCTCTTTATGTGGTTTCTGCTAGTGTCTGCTAGCTAGATGCTAAACTAACACAGTGACCATGCTAGCTTTGCCAAAAGTGCAAATATCACTGAAAAGTTTTATCCACAGGTTCTTAATATATTAGTATTTTGAAAGTGTATGTGTATCTTTCAATCTTTCCATCTCTAAACACAGTTAGTCACTGTCGGAGTGGCTTGGATTAATAAAGCATAAAATACTTCCACTAGAGGGCAGTGCCAAGCACCAAGTTGCAGGCATCAACAAACATGTGTGCTTGATCCGTAGTAGACGGAAACGCAAGACCATGTAAGACCACTGAATGTAAGTCATCCCATTAATGTGGAATATTACTTGTTGGTGTTGATGGAGATAGATGAAGAGCGGCATTTTTAATGTTTCCGCTGGTCGACCACGACTTGCTTCAACAGATAGCCCCTCAAATTAAACAGTGAAGCCTAGCTCCTGGCAGTCACTGTGGGGATAAAATGCCCATATAGACTCATCTTCATCTTTTTCCTGACTGATTGGACTATTGACTCTATACTGCCCCCACGATTTCCGGTGGTATTGCACCCAGAGCTCTCCTGCGACAGTGACGGACAAAATAAATGCAAAGTACGGACGTAAGACTCCGTCTAAAAAAGTCTAGTTCTTTCTTTCAGCTCACTTAATTTACATTCTGCTGAAAGGTTATTTTGGTCCCGCTAATCCCGGCACTGCCCTTTCTTTTTTTATTGAACCTTTAATATTTTCACTAGCTTCATGTACGCACTTGGCACTGGACTATATGCACTATAAAAAACTGGCATTTGACATGCCACATCAAATTTAAATAAGTCTCATGGATGAGTGTTATGACTGTTCGGGAAATCTTTGAAAAGCATTTAATATAAAGTATTAAAGTATATTATGGTATATAAAAGGATTTTGCAAAGACTCTCTCTTTGGAACTGTACAGCAAAATGACAATAAATCTGATTTGATTTGAAATTATTGATGAATAACACCTACTGTGTCTCCTGCAAATTAATCTTCCCTCAGGGTCTAATGATCATAAAATAAAAACAGAACTTTTGAAAACTAACATTTTGTATTGCTACAGTGCTGGTTGGCAGGAGGCTAATGTTTTTGAATCAGCATTTATGGAAACAAACTAAACCTTAAACGCTTTACCTCCCTGTTCTTCTACTGCAGTGGCCTGCATGTAGCTTTGTGCAAAAAAAAAAAAAGGAGAGGTGTGAGACAGATCTGAGGAGATCTTTGATCGTAACTCTCCATAATGAATGTAATAGGTGGAAATGAAATCCGCATTTGTTTGATGAAATACAGCCCGTGATATCGGCGCCGTACCAGGTGCTCTGCGTTGTTACTGTCATTACTAAAGAAGAACACGGTTAAACGACAGAATTAAGGTCACGACTTCCGTGTCCTGGCTCTGATTCATGTTAGCCCACTGTCCTGGGATTTAAACTGTGGCTCTTTGAAGAGCAACTTCAATCATTTTAATGAGTTCATCACATTGCTGCTGCCTGAGATGTCCCTGATGTCACTGCAGGGTCTATACACTAAATATATTCCATTGTTGTAGCCATTGATTTTTTTTCCCTCCCTCTAATACATTTGTTTTTAATGAGGTGGGTCTCTTCCTCGCTCCATAGAGGCGATCAGAAATACTGGAGGAAACCATGTGGAGCTCAAACACCGTAGAGCTTCTATAGGTTAAAAGGTGGAGAAAAATCCTTATTATCTTATGTGGAGTTTGTCACCAGCTAGTTCAAATTACTTCTTCGTATCTAAAAAAAAAGCCTGCAAATTGATTGCCTTCAAAAACAAAGTAGAGTAGACTCAGTTTTGTATGTATATTAAAGCTGAACTTTGCAAGTCTGGTCGCTTTTTCACCTTCTTCTCTACTTTTGGAGTAAATCTTTTTCTCACTGTTGTTAAAACTCACCGCTGACGCTCAACCACCCTTCCTCTCTCCAGGCCATGAACATTTGTTTTCAACGGAGTTGGCGGAATATAAGCCGTGGAGCCATCCATGTCCCTGCCAGTTGGCATCCATTTTGCATGCTTCTGTGTTTTTCAATTCTCGCCATTTGAAAAAAGCCAGTGCTATGTTTACTTGTGTGCGGCCCCAGTCACTTCCTCTTCCTCGCTTCCTCCAACAATGTTTTTCATTCCTTGATCTTTTAGCTGGTACCTGGCTAGGATGTTTCTCACGAGACCTAAGACCTCGGCCCTGATCTTGCAAGGCTGGTTTTTCCACTGACAGACAGCAGGAGGAGTGGAGACAGCACAATAATACATTTAACAATGACTCCAAAGCTGTTACATTTTGGTAAAAAAAAAAAATCCTACATAGTTCTGCTTTAAATGAAATATTCTTGAACACGAGTTAATTAAAAACTGTGTTTTGACTAATTTAGTTTACCTGCACTCTTGACTTCTCAAGCTGCAAAGACTTCTCAGAATTACCATTTTGTATAGCAACAAATGAAATGTGCTGTGTGTATGTGCAAGTTCCACAGAATTTTTAACTTTTAAGTTCAGCAAATAAATGTGAGATTTCTTGTAACTTAGATGTGTTTTTGTTCTATTCAATTAAACAACGAAGCCCAATATTTTTGGAAAGCTGTCAGCTAAAGATGTAGAGATATTTATAGATTATAAATATCTCAGCATTAATTATAGAATTTACGGTTTTCCCTTTATGATGCTGAAATTTAAACGCTACAGTAACTACAGTAAGGGCTACAGTAACTACTAAAACAACTACTAAAAGACAATGCAAATGTTTTCTATTGATATTGGAAGTTTTGGTCGCTAACGTAACCTTACAAACTGACAAAGTTAAGAAGCTTAAGAAGATGTAAGAGAACCTTCAAAACTTCCTGTATCCAAAACACTTTGTAACAAAGCAAATGGATGAAATCCACATTACAACTTAAAGCAATTTTCACTTTCAGACGTGAAACACAACACATGCCAGTATTAAATCATGTTGGTAAACAACTGCCTTCTACACACACACACAGCACCATTTAAATGACAGCATAAAACATGTAAAAAAATCTAACCTAATTCCTTAAAACGGTCTAACAGCGAGAAATGAGGTGTCATAAAGAAACGTAATAATCACTCAGACTGTGTTAATATCAAACTGTTCCTCAGAAGAGCTCGGACTCGACAGCCGACCAGTCTTTCTTTAAAAAATGCCGTGAAATATGCTGTATATTTCACGGCAACTAATTCGATCATTTGGGAGACATTTCATGAAAAGCACAATTGTTGACGCCACAGTGACAGTTCATCCAGATAATAATGTAACAGTCTGGACCAAAGTGGTGGACTAAGTGACTGATCTAGTCATGAGAAAGGCTAGAAATGTAATTAAGGTGACTTTATCTTTCTCCCTAAATGTATTTACCGTGGCAATAAACTGAAGCTAAGAATATGAACCAGATACTCTGTGACACTTTTTCATGAAGGACCAAAAATATATAGGGCTAACAATGCAGTCTTATTGTTAGCCCTGCAGAAAACACACTAATAGAAATTCTCCTTGAAACTTGGTAATTTGGTCTTTTAAAAGCTCTGATGTAGAATCATATTAGCCTTGTTATTGTCCGTCATTACTTACAGTGTGTGGCAGCTGCTGTGACTAATATCTTTATGAGCAAAATTAATGGCTTGGCCGTTCTTTTTTGAAAGACTTTATCAAAAGCACCGCAGGCCCAGGGATCTCACAAACAAATGAATCAATTTTCAAAAGCATTACATTGCAATTAAACCATCATTAGGGCTCTAATATAGAAAATAATGAGAGTGGAACATTAAGAAACTTCACGTTTGTTTGAGTTTCAAAGTGACTTTGACCACTTTGTCAAGGTTCTCTTTTTTGTTTTAGAAAAAAAGGACCTGTTTGAATTCATTGTTGAACAATGCACGCAGGGATTCTTTTTTGATGCCTAACCACAAACATGTGAACGTCATCGCTTATTCAAAGAAGCCTTGGCTTGCTACGTAGTCAGGCAAAAATAAAAGGATGGTGCTCATAAAAGTTTCAGCTCGTGTTCAGACTCTTCTTTACATTATTTCATTTCATGTGTCGAGTTTGAAAACATTCACTTCACATGAAGAAAATGGGAACATTTCCTTTTGCAGTGAATTTTCCCTACCTACCTACCTACCATTCCTTTTGTAGTGAATTTTACCTACCTACCTACCTACCTACCTAGCTAGCTACCTACTGCAGTGAATTTTACCTACCTACCTACCTACCGCAGTGAATTTTACCTACCTACATAACTACCTACCTAGCTAGCTAGCAACCTACCTACCGCAGTGAATTTTCCCTACTTACCTACCTACTGCAGTGAATTTTCCCTACCTACCTACCATTCCTTTTGTAGTGAATTTTACCTACCTACCTAGCTAGCTACCTACCGCAGTGAATTTTACCTACCTACCGCAGTGAATTTTACCTACCTACCTACCTACCTAGCTACCTACCTACCTAGCTAGCTACCTATCGCAGTGAATTTTACCTACCTAGCTAGCTAGCAACCTACCTACCGCAGTGAATTTTACCTACCTACCTACCTACCTACGACGGTGAATTTTACCTACCTACCTACCGTTATATAAATAGATGACATTTTAATTGAAGGTTATATTTTAAGACTCAGCCAAATGGAAACCAGTTGTGACGTCAGCAAACCCTCCCAAATGTTACACACTGAACCTTCAAAGATCGATGTTGAGTCACATCCTTAATGTCACACATGTGACTCATGAGAATTGCAGAACATAACAATGCTGCAATTCAATTACAGAGTCATATTACAAAGGTTATGATTAGCCATTGAACTCTGATGGTGTCCCATCATGGTGACCTCATTGTACCGCATTTGTTTTCCTATTCCAGTCTTTCACAACAGAAAGTATCAGGAGAGAAGTCGGATAACAATGAAAGCCTGCATTTAAATTATCAGTGTCATCACCACAACACTGAATACTGATGCTTCCATAAATAGAGAGTCGATTTACGTCACGGTACCGGATTAATTTGAACTCGCATAAGGTATGTGAATACATTCCTGGTGGCGTTGGCACCTCTCTCTTCCCTCACACCTCCGATAAAACTCGGCTGAGAAGTTGCAAGCCTTTGTGCGCTCTTTTCACAGAGGCAAATCTCAGAGGAGCGGCGGTGCTTGTGCTGTATGACAGCTGAGCATGGGACAACGAAGTCTCGCACTTTTCTTCTCTTCTTCATCTTTTTTTCCCCCGTTCCTCGGATACTGAGAATAGTCTGATTCTTCCCAATTAGCGGTTTTCAGAAGAGGTGTTGTGACGGGCTGGGAATACAATTTGCAGTTGTAAGAACTCATCTGAAGTTGCCGTCTGTGCCGCACAAAGATAATTTTAAGTTTGATATGAATACAGAAAAAACATATAAATAAAAAAGTAACGTGTGATAGCTGTTTGGGCATGCTCGTATCAAAGGTGGTCTTATCTTTTCAGCACGTCTGCTCAAGCTGCTTAAACACCCCTTGTGTTGTTGCTGGCACAAAATGAAGACCAGTGTCTTGTCACACCTGCAGCTGGTGGGAGACCTGCAGAGCTCAGCCAAAAGCAGGACGAACACTGCGATGTGGAGACTAAGAAAAGGCAGAGTGGGGATTGGTGCTATTGTTTCCTCAATCTGCCGTGGCTCTATTTATTATCAGCTGACAGGAAGCAATGAGAAATGTGTGGATGGAAAAAAATGAAATGAAGTCGTTTCACAGATCTCGCAAACTTGTCTTATGTGAAGCGTGTTCACCAAAAATATATTCACCCGCCTGCTTTTTATTCCAATGACAAAAAAACCTACTCAACTTGAGGGAGAATTATGGGTGCAATCTGAGGATCTCAACCGAGGTCTGTGAAAATTTGTAGTAAACGGGTGCCTTTCCCCATTTTACATTTGTACATTTTATAAAAAAAATAAATCAAATAAAATCACTGCTGAAAAAGACCCACAGATGCGACTTAGTATGACGGAGGGCCTTTCTGCATGTTCTCCCAGTGTATGCATGGGTTTTCTCTGGGTTCTCTGGTTTCCTGTGACTGTTCAAAAACATGCAGAGGTTCATTGGACACTCGAAATTGACCAGGAGTTTAAAATGCATTTTCTGTGATTGGAATACAATCAGATAGCGCCCGACCACATGCAAGTACAAGTGTGAATACACCCGAGGACAGATTGTTATCCAATCTGCCACAGAACTTCGGGCGGGAGGTGTTTGGAGACGCAAGTGTAAATCTAATGAGGCCCCCTATACCAGGGGTGTCAAATAGCACAATTTGATCTCAAGTGGGCCGGACCAGTAAAATAATAGCATAATAACCTATGAACAACAGGAACTATTCCTTTGTTTTACATTTAATGAAGTATTTTTTTTTACAAAACGTGAACATTTCTTGAGGAAAAATAAGGGCAATTTCAACAATATTATGCCTAACTTTATCATTAACACAACACACTGGATCTATAAAGGCAAAAACATTTAGTCACAGGTATCAGGAAGTGAGAAATATAGTATTTCACAGTACGATCAGATTCTAAACGTGATGTGAAATTTTAAATAAATTCATCCAGCAGGCGGGACCGGACTCTCTGGGGGGCCAGTTCTGGCCCACGGGCTGTACGTTTGACACCCCAGCCCTATACGTTGGTGGCTCCGAGCAGAGCTAACGTGAAAGCGGAGTCAAAACTGCGCAGTTTCCTCTGCTTTTGTCAAGTTTTCCGCTTGTCAAAGAGGATTCCATACAATAGTTTACGTGCAGCTAGTTGCAGCTTGTTGTTGTTGTTTATATGGCAACACGTCATAGTCTACTGCTGGAAATTTTTGCAGAAGAAGAAGGGGGAGGTGACATAATGGGGGAGGATGACTGTGATTGGAGAAGCAGTCAGATCTTGATGTGCACCCGGGATACGACTGCTAATACCAAGTGTTCCCATTTTGAGTCAAATGGAACATAAAGCAAGGCATATTTGTATACTAATATCTAATATCTAACCCTGTATACTAAGGACATGGTGTGATTATTAAGAAAAGGTGCATAATTGCAGGTGTAAGTGGACATGCAGGCCAAAATACTTCACTTGAGGCTTCAAGAAAACAATTCCCAAACCAACGGCTTTAATCTAATTGGATTAAACAGTAGAATTCCACCATACGAATAACTAATAACTTGATACAGAGCAATGCAGGGATGGAAATTGATATTAAAACAATGAAATGATTTATATGACTGAAAGAAATGATAAAACAGCATTACTTGCAAATAAACTTTACTGATTAAAATCGATTATTTTTCTATTTCCGTTTTTCATGGTCAGTCTATGTGATGCTATTTTTGTCTATAAATCTTAACAGTTTCACAAATAATGTCTGCTTTTGTAATTTGAACGGCATCAACTGTTTTATATAGAACTAACATGCGTTGTAATGTATTTCTGGTGTTTTTTGAGTGGAATGGTTTGGTTTTTTTAGACAAAAATGCTTGGTGTGAATAAACTAAAGTAAAAATCTCACTGATTTGTTAACGTTTGACATTTGACATCTACAGAGAATCATTTCAAATTGTTCATCACTTCACTGTCAAGAGGAAGGTTGTGTGAAGGATACAAATTAACAGCTAACTGTATTCAGCGTGCTATCACAGGATGTGTGGAATAACAGGTGAATTACTAGTGTTTACCCGACGGAAAAACGATTTGTCCCATCCACACACTCATGTTTGCATCATGAAGGTGACCTCATCACACCTTTGTGGCTACGCTGCGAGCCATCCACGGCCGTCACGTCTTGCCAGTGGCAGTGGAAGTGAAAAGACTCAAACCGATTGATTTCTAATGGTGACTTTAATCTTGAATGGCAGTTCTCTGTGGGTGCCATTATTGTGAAAGCTGCACCGATGAACTTTATCGATTTTGTCTTTGGAAATGGCAGCTGCTGGTCCAGTAAGTATATTTATTTTATACAGATACACAGTCAATATGTGGCCATTGTTCTCATTTTTTTTTTTCCCCATTCAACTTTCTCCTTTGCTCAGCGTGTCTTGGAAATGATGTAGCCGGATAAAAGCCTGTCAATAGAGTGAACACTGACATGCTCTGAATAGAGGCATGCCTTCTTCCTTGCTGTGCAATAGATTTATTTCATTTTTGCCTCATTCAAATGCCACTCATGACAGTCACCTGCACACTGTCTATCTCCTGCAGATCCTGGGTGCCAAAGAATTGTGAGAACACACACGCATAGTTGCAGATAGAATTGAGTGAAGGAGCTGCAGTGCAGTATCATTGAGAATTGGGAATAGCAGTGAAGGGACTGACCCATATGAAAGGAGAAACTTAGACCTTCAAGCCACTAAATAAAAACCTTCATAAATGGAGATTGACAGTATAGTTGCCAGTCTGTGCTTGGGGATTCTTGGGGAAGTGCAGCCAAATGCTGTACCTGCGTCTCTGAGCAGCAGTGCAGGGTCAGCGCTGGAGGTGGCCACCTCAGCTGAGTGTAAAATGGCCACTAAATCACAGGCGAGACAGGACAGGGCAGCAGTTGTGTGTAAGTGTGTGTGTGTGCGTAGGATCCACACAGTCTTTTTTTGTTCGTCCTCGAGGCTCTGCATGCCAGATCAGCCAGGAGATTTTGAGCCTTTTGTTGCAGCGTAGTATGTGGAATGGTTTGGTACACTGTGGTATAAAGCTGAACATTAGCAATCGTTCCAAATTAACCAGCCCCAACCTTCCCATTTTTTTGGCACCCTTCCCTTGGGAGTAGTACCAGAGTAAAATGGTACGGTAAGGTGAGACTGGAGCTACATCGGCTCCACCCACGGCAGTCACCCCCTTACGACTGGTGTAAATATCCCAAGGAAGTCGAGGCAATTTTGAACAGCACTGTACCACTACGAAGAAAAGGAAAGAGATGCCAGCAAACAGAAGCCAGCCATTGTTGCCAGCCCACACCTTGCCTACGAAGACGAAACGCAAGCCTGACCCAGGGCTTTACCATTCCAAACCATACTGTACACTACCAAACTGAACCATACCATGATGGAAACACAGCATTCTTCTCAATCCCATTTCACCACTTGCCCCCTACAATTGACACAAAAGTGTCGTAGAGCTTCAGATGACCACATACCACAAACTAAAATTTTGTTCTCCATTTCTGAAACAATGTCATGATGTCGAGAACTGAGTGGAAAAAGTGTCAAATCTCAACACCAATTGGCTACAATTTCTCTAACAAACATATTCATTGTGTATGTATTTGTTCACGCAACAAATTTTAATCTGGTTCGGAGTGAACACACAGTGAGGGTTTAACCAGATTATTTTCAGGACTGTTTCTCAGATTAACCAAATCCAAATTTAAGAAACTAACATTGGTGAGCATTGTTACACTGTCACTGTGTAACAACGTGTAACAGACGGTCTTGAACATTGTAACACTAATTCCCAGACGTTGAAGATATTTCGAACATAACTTCCTGCAGACAGACGCATAATAAAAGCCATGAGCTATATATATTTTACAACGTCATGTTGAAACTCCGGCAAAAAAAAATGTCGCGTCTGCTTGCGTAAAAAAGCCATCAGAGACCACTGACGAAGTGCCGCGTTCTTGAAGGGACGTGCCATTTCGTAGGGGAAGATTTAAAACACTACCCCTTGTAACTCAGTTCCAGGGGGCAGGCAGAAGCGGTAGGAGTAGAAATGAGAAATGAGATTGGGCCTATGTGTGTGCATGTGCAGGTCACCCTGACGCTGACAGACCAGATGTGCAAGAGTCTGGATGGTGCTGGAAGATGAGTGGCTCCCTCGCTGACTCTGCAGAGTTGCAACAAAGCTCACAGGTCTCTCCAACTAATGAGCTCGCTCTCTCTCTCTCTCTCTCTCTCGCTCTCAGAGAGAGCGCGCCTACTCCGTGCCTACAGTTTCAATCAAGGCCTCCATATCAGGGGAGCAGAGCTTTTTATGCTTGTGCTGGCACAGGACCAAGGAACTTGATACAAAATGCAAATCAGCATTGAGTACCTAAGGTGGTTCCACTTTGTTTGTGTCACGAGGTGGAGTGACAGGTCCTTTGGATCAGGATTAAGCTGCACAGGCAGCAAGGCTATTTTTGACTTTCTAAAAAGATACATATTTATGGGGTTTCTCTGACTCTGTTCCAAAAAAAAAACTTTCCACATTTATGACTGTAAACAAAAAAGATGTTGAAATAACTTTTTCAGTAACTTCAGAGGTTTGATGTTAGGATACTGTATCACTGTGAGGTATCCTGCTTTGACAGTGGGATCTGTGATACAGCTTCTTTATTTTCCCTTCCAAGGTATTGGAGGCAAAGGTTGGAGCAGGCAGCCAGATTTGGAGCTGCCGGGTTGCTGCTGGTTCAGCCACTCACATCCCGGTACATGTCTAGCCCTTCATCATTAGCTATGTTTACATGGACACAAGTAATCGTAATAAAAGCCTGGTCGGAATAAAAACATGTCATGTCAAACATGCAAATCTGAAAACTTCGATCTAAAACAGCCCATTCGAAGCAAATTATATTACAAATGAGAGGGCCGGTGTATGCCGACTGTTTCTATGAACACTGGTGTGTCATGACTTCCTGGTTTGGTGCCATCATTTGTCTGCGTAAATCTGATGTATTTCCATTGTGTTACTGATGTATTTCCATTCCAAAAATGAATAATGAACAGACACAAATGTCACAGACGGGGAAGAGGGAAAAAATGAGGGATAGCAGACAGTGAGGAATGAGTAGTAGAGAATTATGCTGTCTTTCCATCATGGTACGATTTGGTTTGGAATGGTATAGTCCTGGGTCAGGCTTGCTTTTCAACTGAGAATAGTACTTTTACTTGGTAGTCAGGGTGTGTTCTGTGCCCAGTGGCCATGCATGCATGCCGTCGTAAGGATGACAAGGAACTGTCTCAAAAAGACGTCAAGTTTGTATGTCCAGAGCTTCATCAGTAACTCTCTGGACAGGACACCATGAACACACATCCACACTTTCACGACTGATATACTGACGGGTCACACTATATTTTCTGTCGTTTTGTTGATTTATTTACTGAAATGAATTCAACATTGACATAACGCCATGGCCTTTGAGCCGGGAAGTGACAATCACGTTCATGCATAAAAGCACAAGGACAAAGATGAATCGCCTGTTTCATTGTTGCAAGCTCCGCTTCCCAATGGGCTCTTAAAACAAACAAATATAGTTTACACTGGTTTAGAAAGTGACACATCCTCCCTTGAGGCATGTATCCAGACTTCTTACAGGGAAGTCACTCTTCATTATTAATTTCACCTCTAATGTCTTTGTCTTGCAAGAGTGCGGGACAGGATTTCTATTATGTTTTATGGCAGCTTTCCATTGGTAGTTAGACATCTCACAGGGCCTTAAAACTGCAGTGCATCACATCTAAATATAAACAGATGTCTATTACATTCAAACCATTGTCACATGAGTGAACACAATGCTGATTAAACGCCACATGACTCTCTCTGTTATTCCTTAGTGTAGCAACAATCCCAGTGTTGCCTAGTGATGTTCGTAGGCAACAGCAACATTGCGCTAGTAAAGCGAGACGGCTGAGAAGTCTCCATGCGTGAGACTTGAGAGCCCTGGTACTGTGGCCTCCTGTCACTCCTGTCCTGGCCGACTAGCAGGTTGCAGGTAGCGTTCACAAGCCGATATAGTGACAGCGGGGACGGCCTATCACATGTACGTTTGCGGGAAACCGCCAGAGCCAATCGGAGAGCGATAGTTAGGTTCTAGCAGAGACCGACTGTTAACCCTTTGTGTACCATAATCATTGCCTAAACACTACGGACAGCGGGTGTATCGATAGGGACTACACAGCAGAGGCTGGATATTGGTAGGGACTACCCAATCCTAAGCCTCTGCCGAGAGCACCATATACCACCACTCTGTCCCGTCCCTCATTGTCACCTGACAGACACACAAGATACCCTTCCACATCTGAAAGAGACACACTGGGATTTTCAATTGACTCAATGTAAACTCACTGGTGGTGCATTAAGATGGTGAGAGTAGAGCAGCAGTAAAATAAAAGTCAGAGTATGAGGTTAGGGTTAGAGCCAGGAAAAGGAATGAAGTTAGTGTTAAGATCCATCCATCCATTTTTCATCCTCCACATGAGGGTCACGGGGGGCACTGTGCCAATCTCAGCTGACATAGGGCAGTCCACCCTGGACAATTCGCCAGTCCAGACACTTACGGTGAATTTAGAGAGTCCAATTGACCTAATCCCCATATTGCATGTTTTTGGACTGTGGGAGGAAACCGGAGAACTCATAGAAAACCCACATACACACAGGGAGAACATGCAATCTCTATGCAGAAAGGCCCTTGTTCTGCCCGGGTCTTGAGCCCAGGGTCTTCTTGCTGCAAAGGCAAGAGTGCTAACCACCACACCAACCCTAGGATAGATATCATCAACAGATAATTATAAATAATAGGGTACAAATATATTTGCCTTGTCAGTGATGCTTAGTATCAGCTTAATGCTTCATACAGTGACGTTTAAGCACGGATATTTAAATGCGCCGTCTGGTACGTCTCTTTCAGATGTGGTAGGATACCCTTGTGTGTCTGTAAGGCGATGCTGAGGGATGTGACAGAGCGGCAGTATACGGCGCTCTTGGAATGAGAATGGGCTGTTTGAGGATCACTGAAAGCACAAAGAAGGGTCCATGAAAAGATTCAGAAGTAAATACTTCAACAATTTGACACCACACACACTTGTTGACCCCAACTCATTGTCTACCGCTTTATCCTCCACATATATCCCAGGACCAAAGGCGGAGTCACACCCCAGACAGGTCGCCAGTCCATTGCAGGGCAAACACACACAGAGACGATCAACTATGTTCTCTCACACCTACGGCCAATTCAGAGTCCAATTAACCTGTGCATGTTTTTGGACCGAGGGAGGAGACCGGAGACGACACTGCTAACCAATACAAATCACCAAGAAGTGGAAATCTTCTTGTCATTACAGCAGCAGCAGGAGTGAGGGCGTACTCTGAAATCATCACAGTGCAAAATGTGGCTTTAATGATTCAGGGATCTGCAGACTTCTAACCTATAGAGTAAATATTTTGACCTAGCTGGGTGGTTTTAAACACACGGGGAAACAATAGAAAACAACCACTTGTTTTTGAACAGCTGGGTACATTTAAAGTCTCCTGATGTCGGTAATGATGATGTAATTCCCCCCCCCCCCCCCTTTTTTTCGCACAACAGGCAGTTTGGAATGCAAATCTACTCCTATGCTACCAATTATAGCCTGGTAGCAATATCATAAAATATTCATTTTCACAGGAACACTATTCTGTGTTGCTGCAAAAAATAAAATTCCTCTGTGTGTCTGATGGAGGAGTACAAAGATAGACTCACATACCCTACAGTGTTCCTCTGCCATATCATGTACCTGTCAGGGAAATTACAAAGGCTTGTGAGCTCGCGTCAGATTTCAAACGCCCAACCTTTCTGTCCGACGTTTGTGTTTTTCTGGCAGCGCTAAATATATGTGATGCCCTCTAGTATCTCACCAGCGTGCTGTTTTGATCTGTGAGGTTGTGATATAAGCTTTAGTTAATAATTGATGTCTGGAAGGATGTCTCTCTCTCTCTCTCTCTCTCTGTAGCTCCTTCACAGAACTCAAAAATGACATTCCTGAAAATAAGAGGGGTCTTCGGCAGGATGAAATATTTCACTTTGTGAATTACTGATGCACTATGTGGGAGTTCTCGCTCCACCCTCCCGGGCTCCCTTGTTATTGTGCAAAGGTTTGGTGTTTTTATGTTTGCCGTGGCCTTTAGACTCGCAAAGGAAAAGGCTGTGTTGACCTCATTAGTGGCAACTGGCCAGCACATGAAGCTAGTGATCTGTGTGCTGAGGTTTCCATCTGTATGCTAAACAACAAAAATGACCTTCTCATATATGTCTGTCCATGACTAATTAATCCAGGGGATCCGATAGGGAGACCGAGAGACAACTGCTTTGCAAGGAGAGACACAAGTCGGGTGTGTTGTTGCCAAAACTGGGCGTCTTTCAAAAGGTTGTGTCAGTCCAGTTTAGGGGAATGATCTATCTTTTTTTAGGGAATGCACTCTTTGCCAGAATTAAAGCTGATGCCTGGGTTATATTTGTGTTAAAATCAGTGTTGAATAGCTTTACATTTGCTCAATGACTCTTGGGCTACATCATACTCAATCTCACTGGTGTCTGCTTCTGTCAAAGATTTCTTCCCTTAAAGGGAGTTTTTTCCTCTCCGTGGATGCCTAGTGTTTGTTCATTGTGTGAATTGTTGGGTTTCTCTGCTCTCTATAACATTGTAAAGGTTTTTTTTGCCTTGAGATAACGTATGTTGTGATTTGGCGCTATACAAATAAAATTGAATTGAAAGAATGTGAAATCCCATTTAGCCCACGTCAGGTAGATGTTTTGTAACCGGAGGTTCAGCGACATCACCTGCATCCTCCTATTTGACAGCTGTCAATCACACTGGTGTCCACTCATATTTGCCGCACTTTTGTACTTTTGTTGTCCAGTAAATGGTCACACTATTTACAAAATTGGCATGTGCTATTGAAGGAGGCGTGACACTAGTGATCAAGACCATTAACTCCTCAGGAAGTTTTTGTTTACTCACGTTGTATATATCTAAATTGATATGTTGATATTGAACATTTTTAATACAATTAATACAAGCTTTCTGATTTTTCAGTTTCTTAAATGTGAATATGTTCTGGTTTCTTTGCTCCATTTGACAAAAAATGTTAAAATTGGTTTTAGGTCAGTGTTAGGTTAAAGGTTAGGGGTTAGGCATTTGGTTGTGATGGTTAAGGTAAGGGTAAGGGGCTAGGGAATGCATTAGTGTCTTGGTGTGCCTACTAAGGATGCACTACAAGAATGTGTGTAAAAGAGAGAGTGGAGGAGCAGGAAAAAGGAAGGATGAGGTAAAATGTTGAAAGTCTCTACAGACGCACTCACTCGACTGAATTAAAACAAGTGCCGCCCAAATTAATACCAGAGGAAACACAAGAATTGGTTGATATTAATGATTGTGTGATTGTTTTGTGCCGCCGCCGCCGCTGAGGGGAAACACTGCAGTACCTGGTTTGTATGTATAGGAGATGACGTCTGGCACATGCACCTAATATTAGACCAATACCTGACACTGGAATCAATGCATTAAGGCACTACTACTGCGTAGGTATTGTTTGCTTAGCTACAGGGGGAAATGGATACAGATGGCATGGGAACAAAGTCTGCAAAAGTATACCCAGCTCATGATGATGAAGATGTAATTCAAAGGAAAATGAAGTATGATTAAAAATGACTTTGAAACTGATTTTTAAACCCGTCAATAAAAATATATCTACAGTACGAAATATTATGACGGTGTATTAGAGCCAAACTGATGAGTTTAATCATTATTTAATTAAATCTATTATTTATATGATTAAATAGCAACAGAACGCAGATGTAACCTTGCAGTCGACCACTGCCAGACATTTCCTCCTCCGCAAAAGAGATGGATTTTACAAAAGAGAAGTCTTTATCTTGACGCAGGTCGCAGCTGAGATTTAGTTTGAATCATTTTTTACCAATTTATTCTCGTAATATTATGACTTTATTCTCATAAGTTTGGCCCTAATACTTGTGATAACCCCCCCCCACACACACCTTAAACCTGGTTTCCTCTGCTGTATTTTAATATAGCATAAACCTTATGTCCTCTGTCATTTCCAGTGACAGTCACGCATCAGTGCAAGTCGGTGGCTTTGGTTGGGAGTGAAATGAGGTCCAAAAAAAAACCGCTGAGTATCTTAAAGTTCCTCCTCACATTGTGTGAATGCGGTGCACCTTCTAAAAAACCTGGATTAATGTGACTTTTGTGATCTTATTAAGCTGCTGCCGCCGTCGCACCGAGCCGCGCCGTGGCAAATTCGGAGCACTTCATATCAAATGAGAAATTAGGAAACATGAAAATCAACATAACGTCGAAGAGGGAAATTCAACAGGGGGAGACTACTTCACTTATTACTAAATCAATGCTGAGTAAATTATGTTTTGAATCAAACCTTTCAAACCATTAGGAGCCACAACCCAGGGAATTAAAGTCACATCTACAGAATTATAAAACGAGCACAAAAGAAATCAACGAAGGGAATGACAGCGGTACATTTGGTGTATTTCGAGATAATAATGTGCTGTACAGATGGTTTCTTTTTATAGCGGTGAGTAGCAGCGTGTCAGCATCTTTCTGATAAGCACAGAAACCTTACAGTGCATCACATATGTGAAGAGTAACTAAAGGATGTGTGGCATTAAATGAGGGGAAACTACAACATTTCAATGGGGTCAGGGATTTTTAACCTACAGCTTGTATTACATTTCACCGACATGTCTTAATAACGTCGTTGGAAATCATCGTTTGAAAAAGGCGATTTTCTCTCCCACTGCCCCAGAGGTGTATTCAGCTCTAATTGAAGTGGATGTCTCAGGTGTCCATCATTATATTGAGCTATAGGCTGTATGCTACATCAGCACCTTTCTGACAGAGCATGAATATTTCTGTCACACCATCTGCAGGAAAGCCTAATGACAAAAAAAAAAACCTCCACAGGATTTTCACATTTTCTGTGAAATGTAAGTTTTTTGAACATGAGGATTAGGATGTACATTATCTTTGCAGACTGGATAAAAATCACTTGATAGCAGCTGTGTTTGGCTTTGGTCATTTAAGGCTAATGTATGCATTAGGCTTTCACACATAAGCAACGTATGGCCCTGGGGCTGGATCTGGCCCATAAAACAGTTTTATCCGGCACGCAACGTCTTCATGAGTTACCTGAAATGAACGGTGGGATGACAGAAACAGAAAAGTTGCCCCGCAATGTCGTGTTTTAAGGGTCCAGTGTGTAAAATCTAGGTGAAATTGTTTTCATTTGGCAGAAATTAAAGATGTGTACAATTACCTGATTATATGAATAGTTGTTTTTGCTTTTTTTATCAGGACCGGGATGGGACAATCCCATTTTTTTTGGGTGTCCGATATTGATATCAAAAACTGAGTTAAATACCAACACCCCAAACACGACTCAGCTAAAATGCTTTTGCTGATTTTCTATATGCGATGTACAGGCTTTTTGGATTGGATTTAAATGTTTTACCCATCCAATATCCGATCAAGTGATTTTGACCAGTTACTAGGGCATTAATGACGTCTTAGTTATTCAGATCAATAAAGTCGAGTCGACAAGTCATGTGATGAAGTCATCACATTGACACGCAATGAGCAACTTCTATTCAAATTCTCTGTAACATTAGCATGTATAGTAAACATGTCACAGTCAACACAGTCAAGACATTTAAACATAACAAAACATAGGCTCATACCTTGAATTTTCAGGTAATTTTAGGTGATTAAGATCTCTCCCACCCCTCCCCCAAAACCCCCCACCAAAGCTCAGTGTCCCCAACATATACCCCCCCCCCCCCCGCTCAGGTCCGATGGACCCGGCGGCATCGCCTCCCCCACCGGACCGCCTGCTGCCACACTAAGAACCTCTAACCCCAGCACGGTGTGGTATCTGTGGCCCGTGCGCCGACTCTCAATTACATCAGAGAGATTGTATTGTGTACACAAGCCCATGGGACTAGTCTCCTCCTCACATGACTTATCGACGCACCGTCTTTTCTGTTAATGAACAGATACTGATTCCCATCCCTAATACCAGGAGCTGGTCAGCTCTACGGAGGCTGCTATTTTGGACAACCATGTTTTCACCGTAACCTGCACGTCCGTTTTTGAGTTTTGACGCTAACTGAAGGCTACATTTGTTATGCCAGAGCAGCCCTCTGGAGAAAACATGTTGACCACCCCAGCTGCTACACATTTTAGACAGCTCTTCCTAAATACTGGAGAGAAACTGTTTTCAGTCTTTTCTCCACAGTTGTAATTATTTTTTTCCACATGTTCTCTGCCACTATTTTCTTTCTAACATATTTAATGTGTGAGGAGGAGAAACTCAGTCTCTTAGATCTGTGGACACTGTGGACATTTTTAAGAAGCGTCTTAAGGCCCATTTGTCCGGGCTTGCCTTTCTTTAATTGCTTTGTGTTTGCTGTGTTGTTTTTTTAACAGTGATATTGGTCTATGTCTCTTAATTTCCTTTGTGTAGCACTTTGTGACATTGGTTCTGTTATATAGTTGCTGTAGGAGCTATTAGTTTGTTATGGCATTTAGATATGGTTTTATGGTGTTATTATTGATTTGAGTAGATTATTTAGGGCCTCCAATCTGATTAGACTTTTTTTTTATCATCTTTTTGTTGGACTTACTCTTTGAGTGCACTTTTAAGCGCCTTGCCAAGCATGAAAACACGTGCACGTCTGGAACTGCGAAGATTGCGCTCTCCCCGAGAATTTAGCAGGAATTATAGTTAAAAACACCTTTTCACATTTTGTGTTCCCACTAGCCCTGCAGCAGGCTTCCACCTCCCTCACCTTCCTTGTATACGAGTAAACATGGCAACCATAGCAGTGGCCAAAAGTGTGTTTTGGCCAGTGATTACGGACTTCAAAATGTGATTGGGAACTTTGAACTGTAGAGGGGAGCATTGTACCTCTTGGTGTACAGTATGTAAGAACTTAAACTTAAGTAAAGCCATACATTGCACCACCTACTAAGAACAGGAAGTACGCTTCAGTAAGAAACATTATTTAATTTACGCTAAGCTTTCAGAGTGTGGTCTACAATTGCAATACATTGACAGAACAAATTATTGGTGGCCTATTGGTTATTGCAGTCACTCCACACCCTGACATGCATAAAGGCCCAACGCGCACAGTGTGGATTTTGAAACCGCACGCAATAGCAATAACACAGCGCATGCGCAAACTGAACTACCACCTCACCAATAGGTGGAGTATTAAGCCCTGTTCACCAAGCAGAAAAAAACATTTCAACAGAACAAGTACTCGCCAATGATAGTCACCCGAGCCTCGACCAGGCGACCCTCGAATCGGCTGACACCCGCACTCTCCTGACCGACGGGCCTTTCAGCTGTGAGCCGCTCGAACCAGACATGCCGGCGGGAGCTGCAGCATCGTTCTTCTTTGGTAGGAATGTGTCCAGAATTGTACAACCGCCCGATGGTGAAGTGGGATATGAAGGGACCCTGACGCACAAGTAAACCAGGGTCTGCGATATATGACATGCAATGCGACACACTATGTGAGGGCTTGTTCATTTTTAATTATCAGTATTTTATTAGTTCTTCCTATAGGTATATTTTTGTTGTTAAATTAACAGTTTCTTTGAGCATATCTGACTTTTTGTTATTTAATATGACCTTTGGGTGTGGGCATCATGCAAGTTGTTTGCACCTGAGTGGCCCTAAGTAAGAGAAGCAGACTTGGACAGACGGCTACTACAGGTGCTATATACAGTAAATAAACATATTGTTGTACACATACTGCTGCTGCTGCTGCTACTTATACTCAATGCTTAAACTGTGATGGAGGCAGATGTTAGCTTCTTAGTTTGAAAAGAAATGTTGCACAATGTGTTATGCATGACAAATGTCCGTTGGGTCTTTGGTCCTGTTTAAAATGTTATGAGGACCAGAGTAATCAGAATCTAAGTGGAGAATGTCTGAAAGGGGGCTGCAGAGGATATGTCCTGCTCTTTTCTTCCTCCATTGAATTCTATTTAATTAAAAAGAACACAGAATAATGCACCAACATGGATTGCGGCTGTCCTACTCTTTTGTGTGCTTGTCACACGGTCTGCTCACAAGGTCCCATCATCGAAGTATGAGCTCCCGGAGCATAACACAGTTTGTATTCAGTCGGTGTGACGAGGGGAAAGCAGCAATCTTGTCTGTCGAAAGACAATAATTCCACTCAGTTGCCCTGTTGTGCACATAAATGTGCTATGTGATATCAGTGCTGAAATCTGTCACCTTGCAAAATGAAATTTAAAGTCTGTGAGAAAGTCAGAAAGATCCTCCTTTACTTCTCACAAAGTCAGTTTGGATTTAACTTGCCAGTGTTATATATATATATATATATATATACATACATACATACATACATATATACATTTCACCCAATGTTTTCATTTTTACTAAGTTAAAAATAAAACGAACCAATAAATACACAAATAAAGTCAAATGCAGAAACTATTTTTAACCTTGATCCGACTGATGAAAGATGAAATGGACAGCATTTCGGCCGAAAATTGTCATTATTATGTGATACACTGAGTGAAACAGCATAATAGAGAGAGAAACATCCTTGTCAACACAGGTCTCCTGTGAGTCCTGCTTTCACTGTTATTCTCTTGGTTACCATGACGCAGTTTTCTTTGAATAACTACTCCATTTATATGACACAAAGAAGCGGCATTAGTTTGTATCCAAAACAAGCAATACACAAGACATTAGTAGTTTACATTCTTAAATAGATCTTTTTTTTTCTTTAAAGCCCACAGTTTTTTATGGCTAAATTTCTTTTAAATGAATAAATAGCCCACTTTTCTTTTCCAGCTGAACTTTTTCACTGGCTGACGTCCAGGCGTGTTTTTCCACAGACCTGAGAGAAACCATTTGCATAAAGTGTGTTTTCTCTGTCAGTCAAGGCTTCAATTTTCTTTCAGAAAACTGCCACACATGCGCAAACAAACTGCCTTTAGAAGAAACATCTGTACCAGTTGTACACAAGTGTGGCAACCGTCCATAGTTTCGGGTCTTTTCATCTGACACCATCCTCCGGGTGACCCACAGGATCTTTCCCTTTATTATAGTACATTATACATGCTGTGTACACCAATGTCACCAACTTGTTAAACAGCAAATTTAGATGCCATGACGGATTGAGACTAACACTAACCTAGTCTTCATGAGGTAATTTACAATCCAAAACCAATTTTATGATACAAAGTATGATTCAGAATTATTTTTACAAGCTTATTTACAGCTAATACTTTGAACTGGTGAAACTACATATTGTACCAATACTCAACATATGGTATATAACAGGTGCCAGTTGGGGGCTAATACAAAAGAAATTGAAGTGCCTGAACTACCTGCAGGTGTGCAGAATTTATAACCGGGGATTCTTTATTCAGTACAGATCTGCTTGTGCACATGTGCAAAAAAACTGCTTGGTCACTAAATGTTGATTCAGACAGCATGCAATGCTTGTGTATAACTTTGGACTGCATTAATAAGAGTCTTACTAGAGAAAGAATATGTCCTGACATCGCTGTATGGAGCACTTCATATCAAAGGGTGTGTCCAGGTATCTCACTTTGCCACTCATCACCAGTCTTAATCCAGAGCCAACAGAAGACTTTCTCAGCTCCTTCCAAGATCTTCTTGATGTCTCATCATCTCTATGGTCCATGGATTCCCAAAGGCCCCCAGGACCCGCTGAAGAGAATGCCCCGCAAAACACATGCAGCCCACATCAATAGGCGAGCTGTCAAACCCTCCCTCTGACACTCTGCTTCCATATTTGGCTCTCTTCCTGTCTTGTGCCTCTTCCACCCTGTCTTCCCAAAGGAGTGTTAACTCCAGAAGCACTCACACATCAAGACCATGTCTGGCCTGAGTGTGGTGGCTGTGATGGTGTGCTGGAATCTTCAGCTGCTGTCCTATGTCAACCAATCTGTCACTGTTGTCGGCGGCCCACCCTGGGTTTTTGAATAGAATCATGTGAATGTACAGTACGTGTGACCGTAAACATGAATGCAACTGTCAGCAAGCATGAAGAAAGAAAAAGTTTCCTCTGTATGAGTCCAAAGGTTCCCATTGCCAGCAGAGGATTTGCGTTTGTTTGTTTTTCCACTGACGAGTTGTTTTTGACGTCACAATTGTGCTGTAGTCAATGAATACGTCGGCGCAGAGGGACATGCAGTCTTACATCTTTGTCGTCCGTCTCTCAAACTGAATGGCAACTACATTATTCTAAGTCCCTGCTGGAACTGTGTGCATAATAAAGTCACAGTGGAAAAGGTGCAGAGTCAGCGTCAAGACTGCCAAAATAAAGTTGCCTAATAGAAGAAGAAGTTACTGCCATGTCTCCATCATTGCCAATCACAGCCGATAAAAGAAAACGATGTTATTGTGGAGTCGTTTGAATCAGTAGTTAACGTCGTTTATGCTCATCCCTACTGCAGACATAAATCAGATATTAGTGGGTGTCAATGCTGGGTGGCAAACTTCATTTCTAAGAATATGAACTCTCGATTTGAAGCCTTGAGAGGTGTGAGCGTGTGAATGAATGGTTGTTCGTCTCTATATGTTGTCCCTGGACGATGGACTGGACGAACTGTTCAGTGTGTGACCTGCCATTCGCCTCAGGTGTCAGCTGGGATTTGCACCAGCAGCTTCACTCTCATGTGGAGGATAAAGCGGTAGAAGATGAGTGAGTGAAGACCTGAAACTACCAATAGAGACAATTGACTCCTAAGGAAAATGTTAAGTGACATTATAAATTAAGTAAGAAGTAGAAGCAGATTTCCAACAGATATTCTTTCTGTAACCAGCACAGTTGCCCCCTGCTGGAAATTCAATAAATTATTACTTCTGGGTTGACCTCAAATGGGAAAACCGCACGTCTACTTCCACTTTTCCACTGTATTGTTATTTAAAATTTTTAGCTATAATGGTCTTTGAATGAGAATGTGGTGAAACCACACAGTGGATAGTATGAGCCATGCTTTACAGAAGATAATAGTCATGTTCCTACTTAATGATTTTACATCTACCTCCTTCCACTGTTGCTCCAATTAAAAAAAAAAAACATTATTTCAGCATTTAAGTGATGCTTTTTCCTAATTTACATGATTGGAAATTAGACAACGTCACAACGTTACCTTGGTCCACATTTTCTGACAATAACATATTTAATTAGTTATATCATAAAATAATCAGTTGTAATCAATTGTACCAATGGACAGGATTTGCAAATGTAAGACTGTAATGTTACAAGCTTAAAAAAAACAGGCAATATACCAAACCAGACTTATACAACCCAAGCCGCATGTGCACAATCATCCATGTCTAAACGAAGCCGACAGCTCAGACTGAAATCCATTACAATCATTCCACGATGTCAGTGCAGATGTATCGCTGACAACAGCCAGTGAAAAATACATGTAAAAAGTCCAATAGGTGCCACACACGAAGCATCAACATCATTTCTCATGTGGTCTGCATTGTAACAGCTGGACCAGAATTTGGCTCTGCGTCACAGTCAGAACTAGAGCTTTTTAGCCATTGTTCTCCGTGATTGAAATTCACAGTCAGCTATCAATCTGCATTATAGACTGGTTTCCCCATGTCTGGTGGGGGCTAACTGAAACAGATTGAGACAGCTCTTGCTCACTGCATCGCTAATGGCTGCCAGTGAAAGACGACTCTGAGCATTTGACCCGTATGTGGAAGAGGATCACGTCGCAGCTCGGAGCGATGGGGAGAAACGCGGCTCAATAGAGACAGTCTCTTCAGCATCAGTCACCAGTCAACAGTGTCCTCATCCTATTGACTAAATGTTGCCCAGAAACAGAATCTAATCACGGGGGTTTGGGCAGGCACTAGTCCTCCTAATAGTTTACCATTAGCTGAATGGAACACAGCCCAAAGTACAGAGGCATGTATGAACAGCATCTAAATACAGCAGAGGAGGCTGATGAATGACAACTTGCTCACTTTTCATAATTTTCTGTCAGGCAACCCCACATTAACCTATAAAAAGGGCACACGCACACACACACACAAAGACAGAGAAACAAGATTTTGAGTAAAATCTGCATTGAATGGATAATACAGCATGTGCCACTAAAGTGGAACAATCTCCAGGCCATTTCACGGGCGGCCCACAACAGAGCCATTATACCTGCATGGCATAATTGACAGTGAACACAGGAGATCCTGTTAATTGATTACCGAGGCCCGCGGTAATGGAAAATGCAAAGCCCCATTGTATCTTCCACAAAGCCGCTGTCAGGGATGTTGCCACACAAAGACTTCCAGAGGCAGAAGCATTAATGTTTCTAGATCTTTCCCCAGGGACGGAAACATTTAAAGACCTCACCGACTGTTTTTAATTCAATGAATAATTATCTTTGGGGTGATGACGTCCTGATATTTACCTCCACCAAGGAGGTAATGTTCTGCCTGTGAGCAGCGTTAGTCAAAAAGTAAAGGATGGAAAGAAATGATTAGATTTTCCGTGCCTTTCTGTTGTATATCTGGTCCTGGTCTCATTCTTCTGTCTCTACCTCACCTCCCTCTTGTTCTTCCTCTCCCCCACTTCTCCTCTGTCACCCATTTTTCCTTTCACCCCAACCGGTCGAGGCAGATGGCTGCACATCTTTGAGTCTGCTTCTGTTGTTGCCTCGTGCTTGATTATCGTGATTAAACTGTTGGGTTTCTCTGCTTTCGATGATGTTGTCTATGTACAGTGCCTTGAGTTAATGTGTGTTGTGATTTGGCACTTTATAAAAGAAATTGAATTGAATGTAATTCTGTGTGGAGTTTGCATGTTCTAGCTGTGTGTGTGTGGGTTTCTCCGGATTCTGATACCGTTGGTGTGAATGTGAGAGTGAATGGATGTTTGTCTCCGTGTGGCACCGGCGCCTTTCGCTCCAATGTCGGCTGGGATTGGCAGCAGTAGCCCCGCGACCCTCATGTGGAGGATAAAGCGGTAGACGATGAATGAATGAAGTAGTTTGGTCAAAATCTGGATCTTGATCCATACTGACACTGTGGAAAACTGTAACATTGCAGTTTAGCTTTCTCTGATTAGCTTTCAGATGATAGCCATTTTATTAGGTACACCTGTTCAACTGCTAGTCTTAACACAATCGAGATGGCGTGTTAAGCAAGTAGACAAAATGGGCTGGTCTGAGTATTTCCAAAAGTGCTGATCTACTGGGATTTTCCTGCACAGCCTTCACTATAGTTGACAGAGAGAGTGGTCTGAAAAAGAGGAAAATATCCAGCGAGCTGCAGTTCTGCGGGTGAAAGTGCCCTGTTGATGCCGGAGGTCAGAGGAGAACGGCAAGACTAGTTTGAAGTGATAGACAAAGCCACAGCAACGTACACACAGACGGGCTACAGCAGCAGCAGCAGCAGCAGAAGAACACGCCAGATGCTACTAATGAAGTGGCTGGTGAGTGTTGTGTTATTGCAGAGTTTGGTAAAAAAAAAATCTAGATCTTGGTCTGTGTTGACAGTCAAGTGGCACTGACAGTGATTTCAATATCACAACCAGAAACTGTACATAAAAAAAAATCGAACGTCATCTTCTGGATTGCTGATTGAAGCTAACCAGAGAGTATGAATATACTGATTAGCAACCAGGGTCCACGGTTTGCAAAAATAGCTCAATGTGAATGGGAAAATTAGCTTCTTTGGAGCTTGTGGTCTCAAATGCTTGTTTCCGGTCTTATTCACTCGAACATATTCTAAAGCACAGAAAATAGCAGGCATTAGTGTGATTGACAGCTGGAACAGTACAGGTGTGTGGTTGCCGGTGACGTCTTTGAATTTCCAGTCACAAAACCTCAACATGGTGCCGGGCAAATCTCACATTTTGATTCTCATGGATGATGTCACAACTGGTTGCCTCTGTTAATATTAGTCTGATGCAGTAGTTTAAAAACTCTAATCTCTTTAGGGCTAACTAACTATTATTTTCATAATGTCGATTATTTTCTCGATTCAAGGTATTTGCTTGGTCCACGAAAAGGCAAAAATCTTGAAAACTTGTTTAAATTCTTTAAAAGAACACTCAAACCGATTAGCAAAATAATTAAATTAATTTATGATTAACAACAGGGTTTTTCATGGTATCACAGTTTTGCACTGATATCATGTATGTATGTGTGTGTGTATAAAATGTTTTTATTGTAATTTCTTTTTCATCTAGATTGAGATGTGGATCTCCTCTGCTCTCGTGCAGGATCCAGCCTCCAGCTCCTCCTCTGATGCATCGTTTGCATCAGTACTTTGGAAGGAAGGAGCACTTCTCCGCGCACTGCTGCACCTCCCAACAGCTCATTCACTGACTCCACTTCACCAGGTGATGACGGGCGGACGCGCGGCAGTGAAAATGATGTGTTTTTAAAAGTCGCAATTCACGTAGAATGGAGATGCGCCTCGGTCACTGGCTTTTGATCATTTATTATGAGTGGATCTGGCTCTTCACCCTAACTTCCATCCTGGACGGAACAAACGCGGAGGTAAGGTGCATTCCGTCCTGCCAGCTGCCGCTCACAGCAGCAGCATCACTTCCCTGGGAACTCTCTACGCTGGATTTGGCTCATTTTGGCGACGCACCAGAGGAACAGTTCGCTGGATCTAACGAGGACCTCCCGTGCCCCAAACCCTGCCCCGCCGGCGCCGACGACAAGCACAGCGTTGCGGAATTTACGAGCGAAGAAAGTTCGTCCCAAGTGCATGCGCTGTTGCGGGGAAACGGAACAAGTGTCCGCCTGGAGGACGCAGTAAAAGACAAACTTTCCAACTCGGAAGAGTTTTTTCACGCGCCTGAAAATGAGCCAGAGAAGAACAGCGGTCACGCACGAAGCTCCCACGGAGAAAATGTGGAGCACGAGGAGGCAAGCGAGGACACGGATGTGGCCAGTTGGAGACGAACGCGCAGGAGCGCAGAGACTTGGCCCGGGTTTAGAGAAGAGGGCGAGGATGAGGTTTCCTTCTCGGACCCGGAGGAGTTTCAGCTTACAAGTTCTACGTTTGCTCTGAGCGGAGACACGGCTCACAACCAGGCGATGGTGCACTGGTCCGGACAGAACAGCAGCGTAAGTTTGCTCATTCTCTCCACATTTTTACGCACGGAGCTGCTTTGACGCAGTGTGTTCCAGTCTTCACTCACACTCTTGTGTGATCACTTGTGGCATTTAAAGGTTTTGTTGGTTGATTATAACAAGTCAATAGAGTCAATATGACAATATAGAGTCAATAAAATTGTGATTTTTAATTTGTGGGAATTAGTATTTTGTGCATGATTTCCTCCAGAAGTACGTGACTGATCTCTTTTCTGGATATTTACTTTAGGCTGATTGAGCCATGAAACCCTAAATCCTGAAACCGAACTTTACCTTTTAATGTTATGATGTAATGTCTTACATTATGTGGACTTTTTGCCATTTGTCATAATATGACTGACTCAGCCTCTCTCTATCTCACACACACATCCCTAACCTAAACCCAATTGGATCCATAACACTTAAACCAAGTCTTAACCATCAAAAAGCCCTTTAAATTTGTGAGGACCAACCCAAAATGTCCCAACAAATGTAGATTAGACTCATTAGATAGTGCCTTCACAGACACACACATTTACACACAGACACTTGTGCTGCTATTCTTCTCTGCAGTGGCTTCCATTTAGCTGGTTACAGCCATAACCAGAGCATCATCCCTAATCCCTAACCGTAACCAGTTAAAGCCAAACCTTAACCTAACCACAAATCAAGAGTTCCTCAGAGATGAGGTTGGGCCTCATAAGGACCATGTTTGTGGTCTCCATGAGGACTACTGGTCCTGACAAGATCCACAGAAACACACACACACACACACACACACACACACACACACACACAATGTGGGCAGCCTAACTCAACACATAGCACTAACCATAACCACCTTAACTCCTTAACTATAACGAGTTTTTACCCAACCCTTACCACAGCTCACATCAGAAATGAGGTCCTGCCTCATTAGGACCAGGTTTGGCTCTCCTTGAGGACTACTGGTCCTAACAAGGTTAGTGATAATGCCAGAGAAGGTCCTAGAAAGGCAACAAATACAAGTACACACACGCGAGTCTGTTGTGCTGGCACTTGTGTATGGGAATACTTTATTAAATAAATGAGATCAATGAACCCACATATCGTCTTGTTAGTGCTTTATGTTTTGCTCAAAGTATGAGTGATGCTGTAAAAGGCTGGGTAAGCATTCGGCTCTCTCGCTGAGCAGATGCTATGAGAGCACACAGCTTCTGAAGGGTGAATGTGATTATTATTATATATGCTTATACAGCTGTGGAGCAGGTGCACCTTATTATAATGCACGCTTAATAGTAATAACAATAATAACAAAAAATACAGAACACGACATGTGTGCACAGAGTGAGAGAAACACTCCAAATGAGATGAGTGGTTACAGTGAAACCCCAAGAGTTTTTACGCTGCTACATAAAAATGCTCTTTGAAGTCCTCACACTAATACTGTATTTAGAGGACTGGTAAATCCACGGTTTGAGAACATTAAAATAATTTAAAAAGTGTCTTGTCTGTGGTTCTGAACTCCCAATAACCCGCAGTGGAGGATTCGCGTGAACATGAAGGCACTTAGAAAAACAACAGGGAGTCTGCAATGTGAGCTCACCCATTAACTGCATTATGCACAAGCAATGGGACTTAAAAATCCGTTCTGAAAGATACTTGGACCCGCGACAAGTTCAGCCGAAACCACAAACACTCATATGCTTACTCTCTTTATTGTTTTGGTCAGGAGTCAAACAGCAGAATTTACGATATCTGTAGTCCCTGAAGAGACATTTGAGTGAGGCCAGTGAAATGTGTAGGGGGTTTGTCCGACTTGAAATGTAAGCATGAAGTTGTTTTTTGGCATCTTGTTGGCTGGAATTGCTCCCTGGCAACATTTTTTAATGAAAGAAGGCAGATCATATTCATTTGATGCAGAGAGACAGAGATCTAAGATGCTGGCACAGCGGTTTTCATTCGTCCTTGAGGCCAAGTGACAGTATTTTGTTTTGTGAGACTGCAACAAATAGTTTCTTTCATTATCAAATAATCTGCTCATTCCTTCTTCTTTTTTTTTTAACTAATTAATTTTGTTTTCCACAGAGCAGCATGGGTGGATGTTTTGTTTGGCTAACAGTCCAAAGGGGCAGGGATAAAGTATTTGATTTACTCTGTATGTTCTTTTGTTTGATGTGAGAAAAAAACAGAGACGTGACTATGGTTTTTTGGAACTTCTCTTGGCTTTCCATTAATTTCCATTCATTATGTTAAGCTACAAGCTTAACACCTGCTCACATTCTGCTTATTATTCAGCTTTCAAAAACAGTAGGGGTATCCAGAGCCGGCCCGAGGCATCATTGAACTAAGTGGCTGCTTGGGGCCTGTAGATCACCAGGGCCCCCCAATAGAAAAAACATTTTAACATATTAATGATAACTATAACTTTAGATACATTCATATATCTGAAAAGCATGTATCATACATCTGTGCGCATCTGTTCCACATTTTAAAAACCAAGGCTATGAAACTGGTTTACTAGTTTACAGCAAATGCAATGTTTGCTGTTGCATTTTCCCCCCAAATCAGATACAGTTTTGGGCCACATAAAGGCTTGGGCCAGCCCTGGATGCATCCAGCTATTCTTCTAACTCTCTGCTATATAGTAAATGATCACATTATATTATAGTATAATGACATTTACATTCAGGCTGCACAATATATCAAATATTTATCACCATGATTGTGATATCAACATGCACACAATACATAATGCAAAAGATATACTGTATAGACACATCACAAAGAATGCTTAAACTGCAATCTTTCCTTTGAATGTGATTATTGTTATATGAACCTATGATAAGAACCTACCATATCGCAAAAGTCCTATAATTATTGCAACATTTAACAATGTTATTAAATATTATGTTTTCCTAATATTGCAGAGCCATAATTTACATACAATCGCGTTTTCATCCCGACTTTTGAGCCATGATTCATTTTGTAGTGGAGATTTTAACGACATGACTGCGCTAGGCGTCGACTCTGTGGTTATCACGAGATTCACCTCGGTGTGTTGGCCAGAACACCACTTAAGGCCAGATACTCTGGAGAATGAAATAAAGAGATGTGGGTTATAGTTGAGTCTCCATTTATTATCTCCTGCTGAATGCACACACAGAGACATCCCAGGCCTTACAACAATACAATAGTGCTGACTATACTGTGGTTTTCTACAAAGAAAGAATTTAAGTATACAAGTAAATAAAATAGCTAAATAGAATTAAAAAGGGGCCTCAAAAAACGTACCAAAATACCAGCTATTAAACAAGCAGTATGTAGTATTTCAAACATTATTAATAGTATAAATTAGTATGTAGTAGTATTATTTGGCGTTTTTATTTGATATATTTGTTTTGTAATTTATTTCATTCTGTTGTATTCTTATTATTATGCCTTTATTTGTCTGATTCTTTGACTTGTTCAAAAAACGTTCAAAATCAAATTCTGTTCATCGACTAGCAGGATACTCTTATTCTGAAATACATATTTACACTTCCGGTTGCACCGCTACTACGTCCGGTAATACCGCTAGCCTACGCTAATGTTAGCCACACAGGTAATAAAGTTAAACGCACGGTCTACTCGTATTCTAACACAACTATAAACCACTTAACATGAATAAAAACATGTCATTAATAAACAAATGTGAACATGACACGGCATATTCACACCATGACATGCCGATGTATACAAGCACAGTCACTGCTAGCAGGTACGTAGCTACCATTAGCACCTGACCTGCGCCCTCTCACGCACACATTCTACAGTTGCAGCAACACACTAAAACACAAATACAGCAAATAACACAATGAATGAATGAGTACTCACTCTGTCATTTTACACAGACTGGCCTTAGTGACATCCTACACAGCCAAATATGTTCAATATTATGTGTTATCCAGTGGAGCACTTAATTACAGGACATCATTATATGACAGCACACCACCAGCAGGTGGCGTAAAATCAACCAGAATATTCACTTTCAAAGAAATCTTTAAAACTGAATCATTTTGTTTAGTAGACAAAACAAGACATTTGAGAACAAAGTTTGGGAAACACGTTTTCAACATTTTCCATTTTTTGATTTTTTTTAAGCATATTCCGTGTGAATATGTCCTGGCTTCTTTGCTCCAGCTATGATGTACTGTATGTCATGTCATCAGGATTCTCTGTGTATTAGAATCCAAAGACATACAACATATTTAATACATCACATATTTCAGAAAATAGTTTTTCCAGTCAGTGTGCATGATTAAGTCACACGACTTGTTTATCTTTAGATAGTTCTCTCACAGGATGAGTCAAATCCTGCCAACTCAGTGTCATCTCTGTGTGTGTTTTCCCCACTTCTGCCTCACGCCACACCCTCACCCCCACATGGCTTTAAACATGAGAAGATTTCAAAGTGAGCTTTGATGCGACCAGTTGCATGTCAGCAGGCAGCTTACATGTCTTACAGGCTGAATTTGCCTGCAAAGTCTGTGCACACGTCATGTCATGTCTCCCCTGGCTTGTGAATGTGACTCAGTTTGTGTGGAAAAGTGTTTGCCCTGTTTCAACACTGCAGCGAGTTGTCATCACATGTTGACTTATGGTCATATGGTCCAGTAAACGCATATAGTCTTCTGGTTTCTTCAGTGAAGTCAACCAGGATGCATCTATTGGGGCTGCCGTTGCTAATCCCAATTCACCAGTCCATCGCAGGGACCTGTCCATGGTGTATAGAGACGAACAACCATTCACTCACACACCTACGCAGAGGTCACTGCATGTGCCCTCCCAATCAATATAAAGCCCACCACTTAATATAAAGTCATAATGAGTTATGTTGGCGCGTTTGTCATAAATACGTTTATATTGTGAAGTATTTGTCATTCCATATGAAATCCAACACCTTCATTTTGAAATGTTGTGAAATATCATTATAAATATGCTTATTTTTATATATTTTTCTCAAAATGTTTGACTTTTTTTTTCAATTGACCGGCCCCCAACTGACCAAACTGGACACTCAGCGGCCCCCAGGTCATTTGAGGTTGAGACCCCTGGTTTAGATTGTGGAGGTAAACCCTCATGTGTGCACACAGGGAGAACATACCTGGACCTTCTCTGTGAGGCAACAGCATTAGCCACTGTGTGTCCTGTTACAGAGATTTTTGATGATGAGACGACCAATGATGGAACCTCTGGAGTCAGTGGTGTTGAAAGATTTTTATTGTAGGCAGCTTAGATCCGAAGAGAACTGAGACAAATGCCTGGCATCTGAACAGCGAAGCATCACCTTAGATCCTGGCAAGCAGCATGCCAGGTCTGATTCATATAGTTAATAAGCCTTGAGATAGAGTATCCAGTCCAGGTCCAGATGACTGGCACCTTGGCATCCAGGGAGGGAACCTTGAAGGAACCTAGTTTGTGTCTTGTGTAAGTTATGGCTGTTTATATTGAAGGTAAACCTAAAGATTAATCTTAAAATAATTTTCTCTCATATAGCCCATCAACCAAGATGTGAAAATATATTGAATAGCCACCAGGGGGCGACTTCACTGGTTGCACTTCTCACCCAATTTATAACATCAGTGAACATTTTCCCTAGGAGTTAATGGTCATAGTCACTAGTTTCATGTTTGGTTCCCATTTAGAGGAAAATAAACAATAATATATAGCAAATAGACAGCTTGTGTCCTTCCCCAGTTTATCTTTATCTTACTTTACATTTAATCTAAGTCCTGTCTAAATGTATATGTGATGATGTCGAGACTGCAGACCGACATCCAGTGTGTAACATCAAGGAGGGGTTTGTTGGCAGAAAGTGAATATAAGATAAGATAAGACGTACTTTATGAATCCCCCCATCTGGCAGCTCACGAAATAGACAAGGCAGTAGATAAAATAAATAAGTAAGTAGGGACGTAAAAAAAAGGCAATGCAATCGGTAAATAAAAGCGTCAACAGTAGTGCAGTCGACAGGCCTGGTAAAGTGAAGGAAACAATAGTTTCCTTATGGTATCTCTTAATAAGAGCTTGGATGCAGGTGATTCCGGCGTCAAAATGGGAGTTAAGATTCTTACAGACGTTGTCGCGAAACTTGAAATGAAATATGAGAAATACAGTTTTCATAATGGACAGATCCCAAGCTCTGGAATAAGTTGCCTTTAACTGTGAGGCAGGGTTCCTCTCAGGGTTCCTGTTTTTTATATATATCTTTGTTTTCATTAGCTTTTACTGCACCACAGTAAGTTGAGTTGAACTTTTATTTGTGTTGTTTTACTCCTTTTATGGAGGTTTGTGTGTTTTATTGTATGTTTTTAAGTCTATTTTATGCACATACTATATACGTACAGAATTTAGAACTGTGAAGCACTTTGGTGTTTTATATGTGCTTTATAAATAAAGTTGGATTGGACTGGATTGGAATCAAAAGGGCAGTATATTTTCAGTGGTCTAACACTTCGATTAAATTTCAATCATTGTGCTTAGATTTAATTCCATGATGAATTGCATCCTCAACTTTGCATATTATTGCGCATGCACGGCTTCTTTTTCAACACTGAATGTATGCAGTCAGATAGAAATTAACTTATATATGAATTTAAACATTTCTTTACAAATGAAATTGTTCTATTTAAAAAAAAAAAAACGTCATATGCAGTCGAGCTCGGGCTTCTAGAACCAACAGGTTCAGTCAACAGGTTATTATGAGTCACTAAAATGAATTATGGGCTCTGCAGAATCGATCCATACCTATTATTTTTGAACAACTCTGCAGCTTTCTGTGCTGTTAGTTGTAGATCGTGAAACCTGATGAATAAAGAGGGCGTCGGTCAGATTGTACCCAGAGTCTGTGAAAGGCGCCTCGTTGTTGACTTCACTTTCACTTCACGTGTCATTCGTGTGCGGCTGAAGCCTTTGTTGTCATCTCTATGCGCGTCTTCATTTGTGAACGCGTCCCTTTTTATCCAATTATCACGGTTTGAAAATTGATCCTCAATGACGTTTCGGCTTTTCAAGTAGCGGGGGAAATGCAAACGAGTGCCGCTGCCATTCATGTGCTCATTATCTATGACATGAAGTGTTTCAATGACTGCCGAGCTCTTACTGGATGTGAACAATCAAACCGCAGAAATTAAATGATGCGCTTCAAGGGTTTGATAACGACGGACAGAATATTAGAGAATGAATATAATGTGATTTTGAATATTTCCAGTGGAACAGGATGTACCTTGTACTCCAGTGATGCAAGTTCATGTTGTATCTTATCCTTTCTCTATTTCTTTGTTGATGCAGAAATGGACACAAGTTAATAATCCACCCTAATAAGCAGTAAAAACATGACTTACACATGAGAAAGCAATGACATCAAACATTATGGACTCAACGGTAAAGACGGGCTGATGACATTAATGCACACATTTTAGTTGATTAGCATTTAACCAATCATATGTGGCGTGTTAATTCATGCCACTGTGCAGATCAGCCCGATCTTTCATGACGGCGTACAAAGAGAGAAGAGATGGTAGGGAAATTTCGAATTGGGTTAAAATCAGGCTAATTCCATAAATCAGTGTTTCCCAACAGTTCTGTGGGAGAATTAGGGTTGCAAAAGTTTCAAAATGTAAAACTTTCTATGAGCATTAAGGGTAATAAACTGAAAATCTTGTGAAAATTGAAGGCTGGGAACTGAAATATAGGTGGTAAATAAACAATCATATTTAAAGCAAATACAATTGAATATCAATGCTAATCCTCAATTCCAGGCACATAGCAGACAGCACACTACTTACTGCAGGGCTATTGAGGCCACGCCCCCTCCATCACATGACATCACAAGTGATATATAAACATATATACAAATAAATCTGCGTTGTATCATTTGGGATGCATGTATTCTTATGACAAATCAATTTGGACATGACACTGTATCTTTAAATTTCTTGTTAATTCACATTCATTTCCATAAATTCCCAAGTTTCCAATTTGGAATAGTTCCAAAATCCCCAAACTAAAGTTCCCATTGAAATGTGAACATTTCTGGAAATGTATCTTTACAACCCTAATGGGACCCAAACTATCTTGACCCAACTCACTTTAATAAACCATGACATCTAAAACAAGTTTGAAGTGTAAAAGTGAATTATTTCCAAGAGAGATGTTTGATAAATGAATTCAAATTGTATACATATACACATAAATCTCAAATAAAAGGTCGGCGAATCTTTTGCAGATTCATTTAGGGACCCCCCAAATAAAATCTTTGTCTCTTGACAAAGCTTGAAAGTTACTCTGCTTTGCATGAGTTCCCCGTGCTCGGGGGGTTTGATTCATCCAGATTCCTGTCACAGTCCAAGCACATGCAAGTAAGGTGAGGAAGTCAGTATTGCCAGCAGGTGTGAATGTGTTTGTCATTCTGTATTAGTCCTGTCAGATGTCCAGCCCCGGTGCATGCTGGGATATATACGCTGTAGCCTCGACTGACCTTCAAGACATCTGTGCTGTATTGTTCTACTTGATCCAGCTGCTTTAAAAAGTGCTGCGCATGACAATGGTGCATGTGTGCAATGTTCCATATCGTTAAAAAGCATATAGAAACATAAAGATTAACATCAAGGTTTTTTATTTTGTGTGATGAACGTCCATGACGTCTCCTGACCTTCTGTTCAGTCCATATTCACAACGTAATGTGAGTGGGAATCAAATGAATGCACTGGCTACCAGATTCATTTCATTACTTTGTATTTAAAGAGGTGAAATAAGCTTGAAAGAAAACAATGTCTGCTTCATAAATGTTAATGACATTTGCACTTTGCAGGAGTTCCACTTTATTTGCCTTCTTTGAAGTGTTGGACAGGGGGCAGCGTTCACATCACATACGTATAAATAAACAGTCTAAACTGATTCTGTGTCACAGAGAATCAGCAGAATTATTTCTCACTGTCTCTCTTATTTACTATTGACTATATGTAATTATAGAAGAGGATTAGGGCTTTAGGGATTTTTGGCTACAAAATAAAGAAAATTATGCCAGAATTTGTTGAAAGAAAAGTCTGAATTCTGAGATTAAAGCCAGAATTCTGAGAGAAAAATGTCAGAATTATGAGATTAGAGTCAGAGGTCAAAGTCAGAATTCTGACCAAAAATCTAAACTCTGAAATTAAAGTCAGAATTCTGAGAAAAAAAATCAGAATGCACGTTGGTAGCTCAACACACTGTAAACCCTGCATTACGCTGAAAAGCTCGCTTGCACTGTATAATAAATATTAAATGAACAATACCACTGAATATTCAAACAGAATATTTTTTAGAAATGGCCATCCCGACTATTTATTTCACTTGTTGAATAAGAGACTTAAGCTCAGTCTAATTCTCAAAGTCACATTGTATTCCAGAGTTTTCTTTAGCTGCAAATGCCACACACACATCAGCTGTTTCCCCATCTTTGGTAAAGAGGTTTTCTACGAAAGTGAAAATGTATTTTTTCTCAGTCTTGAGCGACATTGAGGTGCAGCTGCTTTTTCCCTCTTTTGTTTTAGCCGGTAAATATTTATTTATGGCTCATGCGAGTCCCGGCTTTGTAATATTTCAGCTCAGTTCTGCTCAGTTTTCTTGGAAAGAGCCTTCTCCTCCTCGTCTTTACAGACCTTGTTCTTGACGGCCTGACATGTACCCTCTCATCTTCAACCGCTTCACTGAGACTCGGTAGTTGGTCTTATCTGCCTCTGCAAACTGGAGACGGGCCAGGTATGCAGTTCTGTTCTGTTTGGATCTTGGTTGCATCTCACTGACTGAACAGTAGATAGAGGTGAGACTACAAGTGAAAATAAAGCCCCCTGCCACAGCAGGAAATTGAAGAATTGAAGATTTATATGCAGAGGAAAAAGGTTATGGTGAAGGACTGTTTGTCTGTATGTTGGTCCTGTGAAGGATTGAAGGCCCTGAACAGTGTGCCCTGCCTCCAGCTCTACCCCAACCCTCTTTCACAGTGTCCTCCATCTTACAATGCCATGTTTCTTTACACTGAATATGTGTAGGACATACACACATTCAGTGTGTATGAGTCATGTGAGTCATTCATACCAGGTGCTTTTGAAGTTCATAAAACATACTTATAAACACTCCTCTGTATCCATTCTTCAGCATAAAGCCTTACATCCATCAGTCCTGCAGACCTTTCACAATAAAACCAAACAAAAGAGGAAGAATGGTAAAGAAGGATATTGCATACACCTAAAATCATTTATTATCATAATAATAATAATAATAATAATAATAATAATAATAATGATAATTTTTCCGGGGTATGTTTTTACAATATTTTTTGTGGCGAGATCAGTTTTACTGATTGAATGAGAAATTAGGAGATTATCCTATCTTTAACAAAAAATAGACCCCAGAAAAAAATCTCATAAAAACACCAAAAAATCTCGTAAAAACAGACCCGGAAAAAAAAAACCCACGTAAAAACAGACCCAAAAAAAATCTCATAAAAAAACACCCGCAATTTTTCATAAAAGCAGACCCGGAAAAAAACTTGTAATAATTTTAGGTGAATGCAATACACTTCCGTAGTGCTTTTACGTTGAAACAGGAACACCTCATGCTGTGTTTATGATGCTGAAACTGTCCATTTCTGCTGTGAGATGCACAGCTCATGTTAAAAATAGGTTTTTACTCCAAGACACGAGGCTCACTTGTGGTAGACATTGATACATAGTGAACAGTCTCATTATAAGTGCCTAATTGAAAAGAGTGATGTTCTGCAGCCATAATGTGCTGCTCAAACACACCCAGTCTTAGACTCGCCTTGGCAGCTAAAACAAACACATCACAAAAAAAACAAAAAAAACTGGCTGTACAGAAAGACTTTCATATTATTACATGGCCTGAAGGGCACAATAAATTCTCCCACATCTGCGGGAGGAGAGAAACAAGGCTTTTGTTCACACGAAGCATCTAAAAAATCGTTGGAAAAAGAAAGATGATGACAGTGAAGTCACAGCAGCTTTTACAAAGAAAAGGACAAAGAAAAGTTTGACCTACTTTGGAATAAGTTTTAAAAGACACTTTGTGAGCGGACACTGCATTTGAGAAAGTTATGATTTTCTCATCTTAGTGCGAGTTCTTCTGTCACGTGTCACCGTTAACATTGCCATAACGTACCTGTCATTAAAACCCGTGCAACCAGATCCATAACTGTGATACTGACGTGCTTCGTTTTTACTCATTTACTCACATTTTCTTTACAAATTTAAATTAATCACGGCCAACAACAAAAAAAACACAAAATATTCCTAATTTTTGCGCTCACAAAATAAAAGAAAGCCTCTAATTCACGTCATCGCTGATGGCAAATTTTCACATCAAGTCTATCGTGCCGCGGGATCACTTTAGTACATTTTTGTGCAAGTAACCGGCATTTAACCATCTTTTTACCATCAACCATGGAGGCGCTTTGTTGCCCTTTCTGTTATAGAAACGTCTGCAGAGAACAAACTGCCGTCATGTGTGGGAAAAAAAACCCTGCATAGACAGTACTGTCAATTTTAGTTTTGAGCCTCTATTATGGCCTTTACGGCCATTACAAAGGAAAACTGACCACATTTAGAGATGAAAATGCTGAACGTGCTCGAGAGAGAGAGAGAGAGAGAGAGAGAGAGAGAGAGAGAGAGAGAGAGAGAGAGAGAGAGAGAGAGAGAGAGAGAGAGAGAGAGAGAGAGAGAGAGAGAGAGAGATAGTGCAGACATGTTGCATCAAGAGTGCTTTCAGTAAGATGACAGGAGAGATGAGTAAGATGTGAGGTGAACGAGCTCTCAGTGCTGAACATTTGCACTATTATTCACTACTTTTTCCGCGGAAATTACTCAGTTTTATTAAATAATTCATCGCAAAAAGTGAGAGGCTGCTGTAGGTTTACTGTACATGCTGGAGACAAAAGAGTTAACACTGTTTTGTTTTCTCTACTTCACAGTGGACGGAAAATTTAAAATAAATACATTTAAATCGTTTCAACATTTCATTTTATTTGAATTCTGTCAACGACTCAGTGCCACCAAAGCCACCAAAAAACTTAAAATATATTTAGTCATTCTGATTAAGTTAAGGTTACTTTGAGGCAAAATATCCTCCATTTGGGTTTTTAACAGGGTCTAACAAAATTTTGGATAAAGAAGCCTAAGGAAAATGTTTTATTTTTCTTCTTCTTTGACAAAAATACAGTGCTTAACAAATGTATTAGATCACCTGTGATCAAAACAAGAAAAGACAAATACTTTCAAAAACTTATTTAAATCGAACAATATTATAGTTAATAATTTAGCAAATAAACTGACTCCCCCGTATTAAATCCAAATTAGAACCGGCTCACTGTGCTTCTTCTCTGAGAAGCCGGAAATTAATAACATTCAACCACTAAAACCAATTGTTCTGTTCAGAAATACAAGTAAATAACTATAATTTTAACATTTTAATCAATAAATAATAATTTGCTTTACCATTTCATTGCAGCAAATATGAAAATGAATGGATAACAATAATAAACAAGGTAAATTTTGGTTTAAGAGCTTTTACATACTGGCGTATTAACCATTACAGAAACATTAAAAATGATAATTTATTATTACCAATGCTGTTAATTCAGCTGTGGCTGTAATTAATGTGTTAAGCACTGAACATCTGAACAAAAAGTTGTGAGGTCACAGTACATCTGTCAGCACAGCCAAACTGGTAGTTATTTTTAAGTACAGTGTCCTTACTGAAAGAACACTGTTAATGTATAATGCATCTCACTTATAAATAAATATATGAAGAAATATCAACTCCAAGACAGCAGTTAAATACATCATGAGATGAAACCAGGTTGAGAAAAGAGTATATTTTGTAGAACGTGCATCACAAATATTTCATTGTAACTTAAATGAGGACATGAAAAAATCATGGTATCATATTTTTTTGATGTTATTTTTGGTTTGTGTGTGGTTTACTACTGCATGTGCAGCAAACTGCCCAAGGGTAACTTCAACATTAAACTTTGAATCATGTATTTTTCTCATGTAACACACTATATGCCTTCAGGCGGCATGTTCATAAGTGGTTAAAAGGAAAATTCGAAGAAGATAACATGAGATCAGATACATATAAGATAAGATAAGGTAGGATAAGACTGGATGTATAAGATAAGATGACATAAAATAACATAAAATAAGGTACATGAAGGATAGGATAAGATTAGATACCAAAATTCACATATTCTGAGTTTAAAATCAGAATTCTGACAAAAAAAATCAGAATTGAGATTAAAGTCACAGATCAAAGTCAGGATTAGATTAAAGTGAGATTAATGCGAGAATGCTGACAAGTCAGAATTCAAGATTAGTCACAGATCAAAGTCAGAATTCTGACAAAAAAAATTCAGAATTGAGATTAAAGCCATAGATAAATCAGAATTCTGACAAAAAAATTCAGAATTGATATAGTCACAGATCAAAGTCAGAATTGAGATTAGTCACAGATCAAAGTCAGAATTAGATTTAAGTCAGAGATTAATGCCAGAATGCTGACAAAGTCAGAATTCAAGATTTGTCACAGATCAGTCAGAATTCTGACAAAAAAAAATGTCAGAATTGAGATTAAAGCCATAGATCAAAGTCAGGATTAGATTAAAGTCAGAGATTAATGCCAGAATGCTGACAAAAGTCAGAATTCAAGATTTGTCACAGATCAAAGTCAGAATTCTGACAAAAATATCTGGTCTTTAAACACACCTCAACACACTGCACTACTCTGAAAAGCTCTCATGCACCGTACAATAAACATTAAATTTACAACACCGCTGAATATTCAAACAGAATTTTAATTTGTATTTTTTAAATGGCCATCCCTACTTTTAGTGTCATGACATCTTCTTGTACACCCTTAATATATCGGTATATAAAATCCACACGCTGCTTTTTCTTTTACGGTGTCTTTCTTGCCTGAACCCCCGTTCCCCATCTTAATTCTGCCTCCTCAGCACACCATCACAAACAGCCCCTGTTTAGACACTGATGCATGCAGCTCCCCACACACAGCTCTGTTGACACGCTCAGACAACCCTGTGTGGCCGATGCTGTCGGCATGGCGCTCTGGCGCCGTCTCCCCACCCTCCTCCCCCGCTCTCTTGGGTAGCTGTGATGGACAGGCTGTGGACGTGGGGGTACGGCGGTGCGTGGGTGTGTATGTGGGGGGGAATGAACCTCGCACTTCCTCCTTAAACAAACATAAATAAATTCATGGAATACAACATGACAGGGATTTTATCTTACACCCAGCCAACGACCGAGGATTTATATCCGGGACGTATACACATATATGTATGTGTGTGTGTGTGTGTGTGTGTGAATGTGGCGCTGCTTTAACACTGCATGGATAAAGAGGTTTTTATTTATTTTTTTGTTAAAGTTCAGCATGCGGCTCTGCACAGAAACCACTCGCAGACTGTGTTCAGCTCTGCCAAGTCATCAAGCCTTCCTGCGGCGAGGTTCTCCTTCAACGCCTTTATATCCTGGAGGTTTTTTTTGTCTTTGTTTGAGTGTGTGCATGCGTGGTACCCTCTTGGGCTTCTCCTCTAGAATATTGTCCAATAGAGCAGAAATTCCCGCCAAAATGAAACTGATTGTGTCCTCGATCAGAATAAAGTTCATTTATTTGAACAGCACGACTCAAACTTGTGCTACGTTATGAACAGTTTTCCATATATTATTGTCAGACAGCAGCCCCTTTAATTTCATTTTATTGGCTCTATATGTCACACTTAGCACCTGACTGTTCATGCCACTCGTGCACATACGGGAATGCGTCGAGAACAAATAGTGCCTGAGGAAAAGGGGGCCCCGTCTGACAGAAGAGAAGAGAGAGAATAAACTGCTGAAAATATTCAAAATGTGGTGTATTGAGTTTGAATGTTATTGATTATGTCAGTTTGGTCAATTTCCATTTCCATGCTGCCTCTGTTCACAGTGAAGCAATGCATTCTGGTTCTGTCTCCATGAACACTGTCCACTGTAGGTCCAACAATAAGTATGTGGCATTAACCCTTTAACACCAAAGCCTCAAAATGTCCGTCTAAATGTGTTTTTTTGCTTATTTTAACCATAAAAAGGGTCAGAAAATGTCCTATGAGTAAGTGCTTTTGCATATTTGTCTAGAATAACTTTCAATATCAGGCAGTTTAACAATTTATAATGAAGAAAAACAATCATTTGTTTGACTTTTTGTCTCAATGTCTGGAAACTGGAAACAGGCATTTTCCCCTCTTTTTTCCCTTTCTGGCAACGAAGACTCTGATTCGTTGGCTTCCTGCAACAGCGTGAGTGAAATTACCGCAATAACCACACGTTGGCTTTTATGTGCAACTTCTCGTCTTTCAGAAACCATTATAATCTTTCCGATATGCACAAACCATTGCGTAATTATGGTAAACTGAAAGTGCATTTGGTTGACTTTGTTTTTGTAAAACTGCAAAATTACAGAGAGAACACAAATGGGCAAATTAACATAAAATATTTCAGTACAACATTCTATGTGCAGCTACAACCTGCAGGTGAATCAATACAACTAGCTTAGCTTGTACTGCACTCTGAGTTGTGACTAAACTTTTCTTTTCTTACAATCTTTAACAAAAATACAGGCAGGTACTCACAGACAAATAATTTGAAGTGTAAACATTAAAAACGTTAAAAGCAACATAAACTACAAAGGACGCTGTCTGCTGTGTCACAGGAGAAAAAACTAACTTTTTTAGCCTCACGGTGATTCAAAGATAACAGCGGTAAGAGCGCTCACTCTGACTCTTACAGTATCTCCAAGACCAAAGAAACACAAGGAGGTCTCACTTTGTTGACTAACAGCAACTTTTAACACACTTTGTAACTAACTAAATTAAATTATTATTCTTAACTTACAATACAGCACACAGTCCATGCTACCTGGACTGCAAGTTGCAAGACTACAACAATAGAAAATAACAATAACATAGTAGTAATAACCAATGTTCTTATTTCTCTGCCTATCATGTTAAGACATGATGGTGTTGTACTACAAGGGGGAATTCAAGAGTACAGTGTGTGCGGCCACTGTTCTGAGAGAAAATGTGAAAAGCAAAGAAGATGAGATAAGATTATCCATTATTACTCGCACAATGGGGACATTTGCAGCGTTGCAGCAGCGGACATCGTAAACATGTTATATTGTTGTATTAAAATGACAAATATATCCTGTGTGAGCAGCACATAGCCAGTATACATACACACATATATATATATATATATATATATATATATATATATATATATATACACACATATACAGTATATATATATATATATATATATATACATACACACACACACATATATATATATATATATAATTTATATAATTTGAAATGAAGAAAAACATTTTTAATGAGACAAAACACTGTAGTTGTACACAGACACCAGGTTATGTGTGTTAAATTTGAACAGTAAAATACACTTGTTTTAGTCTTTGTCTCAATGTCCAAAAACAGGCCAAACTGATTCGCTGGCTTCCTGCAACAGGGTGAATTACCGTAATAACCACATGTTGGCTTTGATGTGCAACAAACTATGCGGTAATGCAAAGTCATCAGTCACTCAGACGTGTCATCTGTGATACACTGTGTTAAAAGCCCCTTTTCCACTAGCGGTGCTCTGTAGCTGCCTCATTTAGTATTGCAGAACTCTTTCATTTTACACTGGCCACCTGCATTACTTTGTTACCATGAATTACACCATCTGGCCGCAGCAGAACTTTGATTCCGTCGCTGTAAGAAGTTCCCTCTGGTGGATTTACGGAGATGCTTTATGGCAAAAGGAGGGTTTTTCAAACACCAACGCTACATCTAATATATGACATACTGTACCCTATGGACGGATGAGAGGAATTCCCTCCGCGGCAAATGTATCATATCAGCTGTTTTTTGGGTGATTTATTTCAGAGCAAGTGTAGCTTACTTTTGTTAAAGAGTCCGGGGAGCTTTTAGTTTGTCAACACTCAATCAATCTTTTACCGTCTCATTCAGTGCCAGTGAGTTGAAAGGTTTTTGGGAGAGGGGAGGGAAAAAAAAAAAACCCTCCCTGCACAGTCGTGCACAGTCGGCATAGCCTTCTGGTGTATGGTTGGAAAACATACCCACTCGCTGTCTAATCTTGCTTGCATTGATCATACCCCCTGCTCATGCACGCTGAAGCATCCAGGCTTAGCAGGCTGCCGTAGCCGAGCTGCTGGACTAGCCCGAGCCTTTTCTTTTTTATTTATGGTGAAGAAAACAAATAATGTGAGAGGTTAAGCCGGAAGAAGAAGGAATCCGTTTCGCTTGACTTCTCAGCCGAGCGGCTGCTCTCACCCAGGATCGTTTTCTTGACATGAGGAGTCCAATAATATCAGAGACTTGCTGTTTTTCCTTGGAAACTGTGGCCGGAAAACACAAGTATCTGCTTGATATCTGCTTAAAATGTTGGTTTGATGCTCACGGATCAATGCTGCACCATGGTCTGCAAACACAGCAGAGAATCATCACTTCAAGGTGTTTGTGCTCAACATTTAAGCTGGCAGAAATGGTGTATAAGTAAGTTATATGGATATGTGTATAATCCGTTTAATCGTTTGTGGTGTACCACAAGGGTCAGTGTTGGGGCCGAAATTATTTTTATGTAGATCAGGGTTTGCTGCCTAAAGCTAACATAATGTGGATGTCATCTTTAATCAGCAGCTCGTTTGTGCTTCATTTCAATTTTAAGAATCACTGATTCTTCGTCTTTGAGCCTGACATGTACAAATAGTTATTTTACAGACATTTACCCCCCAAACCTGGCTGTTATTGTGACAACAGCAGTGTTTTTATTTGTAATTTTCAAACCAAACACTTATTTTAGGTTAACAGTCAGTTCTAGCAACAGAATCTATTTGAAGAAGTTCATATTTTTTCAGAACAAAAGCTCTGAACTCTTGCTGTTGCTTACATTATACAAATAATGTATAATTATTATACAAATAATGTATAATGTAAGGAACAATTTGTTGCCAAAAACCAGTTAGATTTCTTTTTTTGCGATAGACGGGGAGTTTACAAAATCTAAAGATGCACAGTTTTAAGACGACCAAAAGAAGTTTTTCTTTATCCGTATGTTGGTGTGAAATTGTGGAACAGTTTAAATGCAGAACTATAACAATGTCCAAACATAACTTTTTTTATAGCTTGCAGTGTTTTTGTTGTTATTCCATGTTTACATGTTTGAAATAAACACATTATTTATTACCTATTACTTACTTTACTGTAACTTCACAAAATGCTCCATGTTTCTTATCGTGATGCACGTTGATCATCTGAGATTTTGCTTGAATAATATTACGACTTTATTCTCATAATATTACGACTACATTCTTATAATATTACATTTTTCCTCACAATATTACAACTTTATTCTTGAAAGATTAAAAAAAAACTACTTAGGTTTGGCCCTAATGCTCTGTCGTACAGTACTGCTCATTGATATCAATACTAATCCAAACTACTTTTCCATAATCTGATGCCAACACCCGAACAAAGACTTCTTAAATGCTTTTTTTCCCCATGACTATGTTAAAACATGTATTGTACAGACTTAAAAGTATCTTATGTCCTATTTTCCCTAGCACAACCTATAAGCAATTCATTTTAACCAACTATGTAAACATACCTAAGCAAAAAGTACAAACCAGATTGAAATTGTGAAATTTGGAAATACTTTCAAAGTTCAAAGTCTGTTTTTTTATGAACAAAAATCAAAGAAAAACGGTTTATTTTGTAACTTTTGTGCACAATTATTGCTACTCCCGTGATATAAAAAATTACTTTGACTGAACACCACATAAGACGAAGAAAATGCATTTTGTGACCTATAATAAGACTTTTTTGTGTACTTTTGTGGGCGAGGGTTCTTTTCTGAAGGCATCCATCTTGTGCCACCATGTTTCCCCGACAGACTAAATGAACGACAAAGACATTTTCACCCCCCCCCCCCCCCCCCCCCCCCAAACTACAGAGCAACACATCCCTGTGATTTGCTGCCATAGTTTTTTGTGATACTGTATAAAGCTGCTTTATAATTCATGATTGCGGTGACTGTGTGTGTGGAGCCAACAGCGCCGACTTCAAACAGCCTCACTTCAGCACAACATCTGCTCCACGAGCAAAACTCTGCCTCCGCTAATGAAGTGTTATAAACTGACGTGGCAGACAAAAAAGACTCGGTGCGTGATGTGTCTCGCTGAGGTGATAGTGAGGCGTGTGAGAGCGTGTGCGTGTGCGCACTCTCTCCTGCAGGCCTTTGTACCCGTGGAGTGAGTTGCAGGGGCAGGAATGATGTAATGGATACAGACAATTCCTTTTTTTGTTCTTTTTTAAACTAAAACTGTAAATTTATTCCGGTTAATGCAGTGGCAGCTCGGGGGGTGGGGGGGTCTTTGCTTTTGTAAAAGTCCTTAATTCACTGTCTCACATGTGGCTGTCAACACTTTGGTGGTGTTAATATCGTTTCGACAGGTGTTTTCTCACCTTCCGCCTCTTGGTTCGTTTGTCTTAGCTGTGACATTGTCACCAGTTGCCACTAATTTGAATATTACCTCACCGGTTTTAGGGCTTTATTTTTTTACAATCTACACCCTTAACATGGGTTAAAAACCACAGCCAATACTGATACATATAATTGATATATAATATCATCAATTATTTAGCAATTACTAAAATAATTACTATTTTGATTTTTTTTTATAATTAAAACAATCTTTCTGATATTCCAGCTTCTTAAATGTGAACAGTCTCCCTTACCTTAACCCTAACCCCTAACTCTAACCCTAAAACTTTGTGGACAAAACAAGAAATTTGGGATCATCGTTATTTCCAGGTTTGGGAATTAGCGATCAACGTTTTCCGACATTTTATGGACCAAACAAATCCCAGATTAATCAAGAAAATAAATCAGCAGATTAATAGCTGCAGCCCCAGATTAAACCAACCATTTTCATGTATTTGTATGTAAAAATAGTCATTCATATGATGACTATTTAATGTTACTGCATTTTAGTGACAGTATCAGAGTAATGTCATCACAAAACCAGTTTTCCAGAAATAATCTCCACTCTAAAGTATAAATATAAGGTGAGTCCACTTTAAATCTTAAAACTTTTCATGGATAATACAGAAAAAAGGAGCCTGCTGTGTGTGCCGAGTGCACGGTTCAAAATGTTTTGCGCTCAGTAATGTAGCTTGAAAAGAAACCGGTGGGGAGAATAAATTACCAGCTCTGTTATTGGATTTGTATTTTTAAGATGTCAAAAGCGTTGGTTCGCCCGAGTCACAAGGAAAAAAAAGAATTTCCTTTTTAGAAACAGTACAATATTTCCCCATTAATTATCTCGAGTAATTTGCCCCGCCACAGTCTCATAATGAACAAAAAGAGAAATGTTTTATAGTTTGCATAATAACAACAAAAGGGATCAGAACTCAGCGATTTACTCGGGGTAAATCTGTGAGCTGTCGTCGATTATGATATTTACTGTCCACATTTTTGCTATTTCACAAGTGCATTCTTTCTGTTGAAGAGAAATTGTGTGAATTCCGCACTACCATGCAGTCTTTTTTTACCCCGCTGATGTCTCCAGTGTCTAATCGACTAATTAGCTGTAAATAAAACCCTCATTTAAAAAGAAAACCAAAACACTTTTAGTTTCACTTTCACCTCTTCACGTCTTTAGTTTCATAACAAAAAAATCCCTGCTCTGACTTTTCTCCCCTCTGTTGTTTCTCATTAGCAGTGCCTTTTGAATCCATTGCAATCGACTTCAGAGGAATGAAGATGCAGATTACTTCTGATTCGGAGCCGAAACGCTCGACTGGACGCGCATTGTTTCTGTCTGGTGACGCCGTTTTCCAATGAAAACGTAGTGTAACTATAGATCAAGGCTCTGCGTGTGTTAATGTTCACCACTCTACCACCAACATTGTCATGATGGTGAACAAAAAGTGGGGAAAAAAACAACTTTAAGATATTCATGATGATATTTCAGGGGTTCACATGGTTGTGTAGTGGTTAGCACTCTTGCCTTTGCAGCAATAGATAGAACAAGGGCCTTTCTGCATGAGTTTTCCCCTGTGTGTGTGTGTGGGTTTTCTCCAGGTTCTCTGGCTTCCTCCCACAGTCCAAAAACATGCAATATGAGGATCAGGTGAATTGACCACTCTACATTGACCATAGGTGTGAGTGTGCGACTGAATTTGTCTCTATATATGGACTGGCGATCTGTCCAGGGTGTGACCCCGCCTGTCGCCCCATGTGCAGAATTGTGCAGAATAATGAATACTTTGCAGAATTTCAAAGTAAAAGTGCTTGTTTTGATTGATGTATACTGCACAATTAAAACACATTTATGATGCAAAATTAATCTATTATTTAAAGTGACGTACGTAACACCAAACAAGCCTATTTACTGTTTATATGCAACTGAACGTTGTGTGATAATAATGTGATAATTACGACTGAATGTCTGATTATTTCCGTTATAAAAACATTGCTAGCAAACATATTTAGTAGTGTATTTTATTCTTTATCACCTCGCAGGCAGCTGTGCCTCAGCTGCACACTGTGTTTAAAAGAAGGTGAGGTCATGGGCCATGTTTTCATTAGGGCCGCATGTAATTGACACACCTGATTTCGAGTGTCCAATTTGCCTAATCCCCAAATCTGCATGCCTTTGGACAGTGTGAGGAAACCGGAGTACCCGGAGAAAACCCACACACACACACACACGGGGAGAACACGTGAACTCACATGCAGAAAGGCCCTTGTTCCGACCGGGTCGTGAACGCGGGTCTTCTTGCTGCAAAGGCAAGAGTTCTCTGGAGAATAAATGAACGGGAATGTAAAGAAATCATTCACGTGCATTAGTCTGCACAAGTGTTTGTACAGCAGAAATGGTTCAGATCAAAACTACGGACAGACGTGACGCATTAAAATACACTCATACTCCAAAATATGCACATTTGTTTGTATGACACCTTTGTCTCCATTATTAGTATTCCAGTCACTAATCCCTGTATCAATTCCGTGTATGGAGTTGACCATCTGTTTAATTGTTGTGGCTAAATGTGATGACAGCCTTATTGATGAGGCGACTTAATTCCAACAGCTGATAAAGCCGGGTGGGAATGAATTATAATGCAAACGCTGTCGCTCCATTCCATTTAATCTTTCTTCAAGACACTGTTTATATCTTGTTTATACTTCCACCGATAACCCCTCCTCCTCCTCCCAATGCAGTCATTCCACAGCAGTCATCTCTTCACCTTAAGCTCCTTAAATTACCATTAAGCCCCCATTAATTCCTACATAATGATCAAACTCATCCCAGTCCATTTAACTCTAAGGTTCGAGATTTACAAAGGGATTACAGGTGGAAAAATCAATTTGCTTGCTTTTGGATGTCAGGTAATCCAGTCTGGAGATAATATGTTGCCGCGACTGCTGCCTAACGTCGGTGGCCGTGATCAAATCGACTTCCAAAATCCTTAGTTGGAAATCAAAGGGCAGATATGGTAGTGAAAGTGTAAAATGTGATACTGATCCAAAACGCCCACAGTTTTAAATAAATGCTTCGCTGATCACAGGCTGTAATAATGTGGGCTGTTTAATTCTAATTTATGGGAGAAGAACATTTGCAACACAGTTGGAGAAATTCTTTCAGTGAGCTGATTTTGGCTAAAGGTGGAGAATACATTAACACAAAGGTGTTTTTAAAACAGCGTCACTTTCTCTAACTTTCTACACGGGCACACACTTTTAAAGACGGAAAAACAATCGTGACCCAAATCACAAGTTTGTGCATAAAGTAGCGCCTAATTTTACAGACATGTCTGTAACACCTAACATCATTTGGAATTTGGACATTAATAATTTCCAAGAGAAGTTTGGTAAATTATTAACAAAAGCACTCAGAGAGCACAGACCTCGACCAAGGCTTAAGCACTTTGTCACCTGTGTTTTACAGACAATTTCAAGCCACTGAATCATAAGAACTTTCTGGATCTGTGTAACATGTTACCTGCTTATACCATCTTTTCATTGAGATATAAACATCTAAACTTAAACGGGACTGAATCATGCTAAATTTAAATCGTTGCCAAACCCATCATCTGGATCCAATCTGGATAAAATTTAGTCTGGTATTAGATATCAAATCTGATAAGTTTTGACCGAGATATGATTATCTCTTAGAGATAAGATACGGAAGAGTATTAAGGCCACTTAAATATTATGAATCCTGAGAAAAAATAATCTAATAATAGTCTTTAATCTCAGAATTCATGCTGTTTTGATCACCTACCGTGTTACAGCCTGGAGGACTGAGTTGACCCAAAAGACTCCCAAGGAAAGTTCATCAAAAAGAAGAAGAAAAACTAAAAAACTGGAAAATGTCTCAGCAGGTGAAGAGTGGCAGGAGGCAGGAACTGAGAAGTCTCTGATCTGAGAAAAAACATAAAATCTAATTGGAGTTAGACGATAGGTCACAAAACTGGGGGGGGGGGGACGGAAATTCTCTGGCACTGGAGTGTCTCGAGAAGTCTGAGCTGGCTTATATAGGGAGGTTGAGGAGTAGATAGGAGTCAGGTGTGTGGATTTGCAGCCAGGTGAGCCTCATTGCACTCCAGAGAAAGTAGGTCAACCCCGCCTCTGTCTCTCCAGACCCACAGGAGAAAAAACATAAACAAACAAAAACAAAGAAAAAGAGTGGCCCAAGAACACAACCAAAAACTCTAGACAGGAAGCTGCCAATAGGAGGGTAAACTTAGATAAACCCACTCTGATGGAAACAGGAAATATCTCCTTGGTCTTAACTAAATCTTAACAGAACGGTTGGGAGTGTATTTGCATCTGTTTTGGGACCCAAAAAAAATTCCTGCAACCCAATTTTGGGTCCCGACCCAGTGTTTGGGAATAAAGGTAAACATATTTTAGGTAGGTAAACATATATTGATTATAGACAGTTAATAAAAATAAGATAAACAGAACCAGGTGAGATTTTAATACTGGACGTTCACAGAATCCTACAGGACGATACCAGCTGTCAATCACACCAGAGTCCACTGGTGAAACTAATGATTGAGACTTTAACTCATCAGGAATACATTATATATTATGGGTAAAAAATTATATTAAATACAGTATTTCATCATGATGTCTCAGAGATATTACACAGAATTTCACAATAAAAGTGTATGTATTGACATGGAACGATGTTTAGTGGACTGGGCCACGAGTTTGAGACCTCTGCCAGAGACTTTGACCCAAACTGAGGAGTTGCCCCCTGGAGGCAAACTGCTACTTCACTTTTTAAACCAGAACATCCATTTTTCATGCACTCAGTCTTCACTGTCCAGACCAGGGACATTGGTCTGATTTCAAAGTTCTACTCCTCACTGATGAAATTTTAAACAGTCTTGCGCCCTCATATTTGTCGGTCATAATACAAGGACAGGACAGGGTTAGGGTGAGGATGGTCAGCAAGAAGTTAGCGATCGTACCTTGTCTTTCTGAACTCCTGCGTTTCTGGAAGACTCAAGTTTATCGAGGTTTTTTTTAAATTGAAGCTGAAGGCGCACTGTTTCTCAACTTTGTTTTATTGTACTGTGTGTGTTTTTATTTACTTACTGTAAAGTGCTATACAAATAAAATGTATTATTATTATATACAGGCGTGTATTTATTGGATGAGGATGTTTAAAATCGCCTTTTTCCCCCTTAATTTCATCTCGTTGGATTTAGCAAGTTAGCATATTACATGTCATTTAGCAGACGTTTGTATCCAAAGTGACAAGGGAATTGAGTACAACCTGCCAGGGGTGTAGTGGAACTTGTTTCCATGATGTCTCTGCACACGGGGTACGGGTCTTAACCACTGAGCGTTGTCTTTTGAGCATGTGCGATTAGTACACAAAGAGGGGTACGCGAGGGTGTTTTTACACGCCTGTCCGTTTGGGTTGTGAAGAGGATTTTAAGCAATACAGTAAAAAATGCTCCCACCCCACCTTTTAAATTCACATGTTGCTACAAATCAAACCTCAAACACGCCTTGTTTCACACAGAACCACCAACAAAGTGAAATAATCTATGGCTTTGTTGTTGTGTTACCGCAGCATCCGTCACAACAAAAGACACTTCCCCAGCTGGCGTTAAGGTGGATGCAAATTACATCAGCCTGTAATCCTGGATCCTTCCCAACTAAATGCATAAAGTTAATTGCCATACAGGAGAGGGGGGAATATAATTTGTCCTAATTTTCACGCCGCTGTGGGGATGTTTTATTGTGTATGACAGTGTATGCGAGAGTACAACTTTGGGAGGGTGTAAAGGCCATTTTATTGGAAGCCATTAATATCCGCAGCCCAAGTTCGGACAGTTTGTACCATAACAAGCTTTGTGGATTATCTCCGAACTAGGGTTCCATGAACTCAGCACAAATTAAGAGCAGTGCTGAAGTTTTTGCTCGGTCTCCGCCTTCAAACACGGGGCAAATAATTAGAAAAATGAGGCCCTGAAACTGTAAAGTTTAAACTCATAGCACCAAAGCAGCAGTTGGTTATTTGGAGACACGTGGATTTAGAGCAGGAGTGGGCAGAATTTTCAGTCTCCACGGGTGTTTAACACATTCTTTATTTGTACCATGCTTAACCATAAAAGGGCCAGAAAATGGCCTGTCAGTGTTTTTGCCCATTTTCTCCAGAAAAAACTGTCAATATCTGGCAGTTATTTACAATTTACTGCATGTTAAAATAGTGCATTAACAAAAATGAAGAAAAAAAAGAACAAAAAGTAGTTGTACATGAACCATGAGAATCCATGAGAGGATTTTGCGTAGTAAATTTGAAATTTTCAACAGTATCAAACATATTTGCGTGTTGTCTGCGTTACGCTCAGTGTTTAAGAGTTAACAACAGCTCATCATATGATTTATTCCCATCTGTTCCCTTTTTTTAAAAGACAAAATAACTCACACAGTTTGAAAAACCTGTTTTGGTTTTGTTTTTTTCATTGATAAACTGAAATAGGTGAGGGCTGAAGGTTAATTACACTTTGCCAAAATCATAATTTTCGCACAAGCATGACAACAAAGCAATTACAGAAATGTAACTTTTTAGTTTGTGCATATGCTGAAATGTTTAATTTAAAATTGGAAGGCAAAAAATATTGTGTTTGTTTGACCCACCTGACTGAGAGACAATCATTTTTCAAATATTAAAATTCCTCTCAGATTGTATTGACATTCCTGCATTTTAAACAACCTCTGGTTGTATTTGTTGTAGTTTTTTTTGGCACCTCATTTAAATGGAATTTATTTTATAAGGAAATAACCGACACGTCCAGTGTAATCATGCATTTGGTAAAGCTGCTGTGTGCCTTTGAGAGGTGCAGGCTGAAAGACGCCAGCGCTGGGGCCAAGCATTTGTGATTTAAATTGGGTTACGTGATATATCATCGACAGTAATGTCTATATTATGCAGGTGAAGACGTTTGTTCGGGGAGAAATCACCATAGCGATGAATGTGTCTCATTTTTGACTCGTGAATTTTTGATGCCAGCGCTTAAACGATCGGCTGATTAACTGTGTTTTTAAAGAAAAGAAAAAGAAGCTAGAAAGCTTTACCTTCAAGCTTTTAATGTGCGGGAGCTGCTGCTGCTGCTGCTTTTCTATGCAGTGTAAACAGATTATCTTTGAGTAAGAAGGAGGGGGAGAAAACAAGATGTTAAGTTGAGGCTGTGAGAAGCTGTTGGCACTATTCGGTGTTTAATAGGCTAAAAATACACTGTACATAATAAAAATGATGAGCTCACATGAGTTCTCTGTGTCTGGAACTAATTTAAGGATTCATAGATTTAATTGGCTTTAGTGATGCTGCTGAATAAATTCACCAGACCACGACACCGTGTATGAAGACTGCTGTTACGCACTCCTTTTGTTTCATGGTGAAATAAACTCATTTAAATTCTTCTTTCGACTTTTCCCTCAGCGGATCATCTGCCTCCATCCTGTCCTCTCCCTTGTGTCCTCTTCTGTTACACACCAACACCCCTCATGTCCTCCTTCACAACATGAACCTTGTCTGTGGTCTTCGTCTTCTCCTCCTGCCCGGTAGCTCCATCTTCAACATCCTATGTCCCAGGGTTTTGTAGTAAAAACGTGTCTCTGTCAGCACATTTGTATCTTGTTTATGTAAATTATACTCTTTACATTGAAAATGGCATAGTTTTTGATTAAAATAATAACTAAAGCTCTTTTGTTCAAAGTTTGTTCAAATACCATTGACCACCAAAAAATGGCTGTTCAACTGAAGATGGCGGCCTTCCTGTAGGATTTACGGCAAAGTCCGCATTGACTTTTTGGACCGCCCTGGCATGATTAACACGTGTACCAACTTTCGTTCATGTACACGAAATATTTAAAAAAAAAAATATCACCTGATGAAAGTGTTTTTCCATTTTCAATAGCCCCTCCCACACTTCCAATTTTCCATGCTTTGTCACCGAACGGCACTCATTCAAAATCTGAGAGTTTTGGAGCATGAGAAAGCCCTGATAATAATATCCATGATAATAACAAACATAATTCCTTGCATATTAATAGTGTTTTTTGTCAAGGGTGTAAGTTTGGACTGGTGGATACAAAAGAGAAAAAACGGGTGATCATGGACAAACATGTGTGTTAAGTAGGACAGGCCAGAGAGAAAGGGGAAGGCAAACAGATTAGCCTGTGTGCTTTAGGTTTGCCCCTAAAATCTCAACGCTGTGTTGTCAGAACAGCACATCACCTGCATGCTCTCTCTCTCTCGTCTGCTCGGCTGTGATTGCATTCATTGACGCTCGTAAATTCACGCACATGTACACACTGCCCTGTCTCTAATATTGAAAGGGACAATTTTGACGACCCCCCACAGATGTACGGTTTGACTACCTCTGTCCACTATAATGTCCAATATAATCCCTGACCCTCTGTCTGCACTTGACCAAACCATCTCCGCCGTGACTCTCTTACTTTATCTCCAAACCGTTCGACCTGAGCTGTCCCTCGAACACCCTCACTTCTAATCCCGTCCACCCTGGTCATGCACAACGAGAATATCTGCTTCCTGTCTTTGGAGACAGTGGGGATGTCTCCAAACCATACATCACGGCAGGTCCTCACTACCGTCTCGTAGAAGCTTCCCTTTCACTTTTGCCGCTGTCCTTCTGTCACGCTTCTGTGACGCTAATCTCCACCCACGCCACCCTGTCTGCACTCTCTCCTTCACCTCTCCTCTCCTTCTTTTTTTTTCCAAGGGAAAATTACGTGACAAGTGACCTGGAAGTGTCCCCTCATGTGTCCACTCACTTTAGCTGTGAGAGCACGTTTGGAAATTCTACAAACAATGTTGGCAGGTTTTCTTTCTTAAAAAAAACCCAAAAAAAACAAAAATTGTTAAAATCTTTTGTTTGCGTGATGGAGTTTCGTACTTGTTATGGGGAATGTTACCCCGAACACTCATAACACTCCATAATTAGAATGTATCTATGAAAAGATGCCCAGAGAAGCTTCCCCGAGAGAGCTATACGATCTGCAGGTTTTATGGCTGCAGTGAAGGCCTGGGCTTTTCCTCAAAGATTAATTTGCGCTGGGGGCGAAGGACGCAAGGTGAATGACTATTTTTCCTGTAGTAATTTAACAACAACAAAAAAATGTAAAAACACGAGTGTCTATAATAAAGACACATTATTTTAAGTTTGAGATACTATAAGTTCTATATTAACGTCTCTCTGAGGAGGAGAAAAAAGATATATATATGTGTATGGAAACAAAGGCTTATTTCCTGAGGACAGAGTTTCTCTTCAAAATAAGAGAGTAAAATCAATGACCCCGCTGAGTCATTCATTAATATCTGGAGTAATTTATAAGGCGTCTTGAAATCTACAGCTTTTCATGTACATTAAGTAAAAGCCTGTGTATTGTAAACCACGCGGCACTATGGCACTTTTTATGAGCCTCTTCAAAGAAGGTGTCCACGATATTTATGAGCTCTATATTTCCGCGCCTCGCGTGACTGATGGTGTTGACTTATTTATTAATTTACTCGTAGCTCACCGCTGGTAGTAGCATTTTGCTGGTATTCCACCAGGTCCCTAAAAGTCTATAATATAAAGCACCACACACGTGTGCCATCAGCTCATGCTCAGAGAGGATACACTTGTTTCAGCGTTACAATGAGCAGGGGGGCGGCGTGTTGACGTACATGAAGGATCTGTTGAGGTGTTAATAAAGCCGCCGTCTGTCAGTCAGGAAGTTGAAAAGACGAGCAGAGGCGGCTCAGATCTTTTGTTGCAGCGTATCCTGTTTGTGACACTTCTCTTCTTTTTTTCAGATATTGTATTTTTTACGCCCCCTTCAAAGCTGCTAATGTGTTTGATCTGTTCTGCAGGTGATTCTCATGTTGACGAAATACTATGACTTCAACACTGGAAGAGTCACAGAGAGCTCTTTGTGGAGGTAAGATTGCTCAGGATTACATATTTATTAACGTTTACACTGATTTATTATTGTTTACTTTATTCATCGTTTTATTTCTTTTTTAATTGGGTTTTTATGAGCATTGGAGAGATGCCAGTCTACATTTTATTATACCTGTATAAAGAGAATGAAGTCTATCCATCTATCTATCTATCTATCTATCTATCTATCTATCTATTTATCTATCTATCTATCTATCTATCTATCTATCTATCTATCTATCTATCTATCTATCTATCTATCTATCTATCTATCTATCAGTTTTGTCTATGAATTGCTGAATTTTTTTCCCCCAAAAACCTTGCAATGTATTTTAAACTCATGTAGGTCCTGTTATGTCATTGTGTGATTTGGCTGAAACCGATCGCCACATCTGAAGCATAAAAAACATATAAATACTGGTGGATTTCCCTGCTTATTTCTTAAAAAAAAAAGAGAAAAATCTCTATTGCTTTTGAAATTTGACTGACGACCTCTCTCTAGCAATGAGCTTGAGAAAGTACGTAATTACTTGCAAGAATAGTCTGACTGATGAAATCTTCTGAAACATGTAGTCGGATATAGCAACTAGAAAAGTCAAATAATAATAATAATAATAATAATAATATAGTTAATAATGACACCTCTGCATTCCCATCTAATAATATTTTTACTTCTACTACTCCTATGATAATAATTTCACTTTTTTTTTTAATAATAACATCTCATTATCTGGCCTTGCCCGCCACTCCCAATATCCTTCTTTATTTTGATAATTAAGAAAATCTCCATCCATCTAGCAAATTGCCTCATGACTTCTGCTGTTGCAATTTTCTGCTCACATCACACACTTAATGATGCCATCAGCATTTTAACTATATTCTCCTTTTGTGCTCCGCAGGAACAGCCTATTAACGTTATCCCATAATTGAATTTTAGGTCAACCGATTACGGGACCACGTACGAGAAGCTTAACGAGAAAGTCGGGCCGAAAACCGTCCTGAGCTACTTGTACGTGAGTCCAAACAACAAGAGGAAGGTGAGTGCCTCTGCACTGTGATGGAGCGAGAAGTCCTGTCTGTCTTGTCAGTTTGTGAATAGATCTTGTCAGTTATCACCGTGTTGCAGAGATGTCATTACACGGCGTGCTTTCTGCAGGAATCGGCACCATGTGTCTCTTCTAAAGCAGTGCATTGCATAAGCGCGGCTAAGCTCGCTGTCAGTGTGGCCTCGCTGAATCTCCCGTCTCCTCTCCCTGTCTCGTCTCAGATCATGCTGCTGACCGACCCGGAGGTGGAGAGCAGCCTGCTCATTAGCCTCGACGAGGGGGCGTCCTATCAGAAACACAGCTTAGCCTTTGATATCCTCAGCCTGCTTTTCCACCCCGAGCAGGAGGACTGGATCTTGGCTTACAGCCACGACCAAAAGGTAGAGCGACTGTGAAAATGCAAAATGTGACAAAATCTGGATGGAAATCAGTGCCGGTGTGTGTGCGCGGCTCCATGGATTGATGTTCTGTCAGATTATATAGTGCGAGCATGTTACCGTCATAAAGTGAAACAAAACATAGGTTGCGATCGCAAACAGAGGCACTCATTTTGAGGACAGCGGGGGCTTTTTCGGGACACTGCCTTCATGAGCTCAGACATCTGACACTTACACAGTGGCAGCTCATCACCTGCTCCCATAAACAAGTCATAAAGTCTGGCTACAGACTTTAAAGCTGCAAGTGCGTAACTTTTGCAGATTTTTGTTGTTGTTTTTGTTATTTTTGTGCCTCTGTTTGGAATTTGGGACCAGAAACGATGTCACATCTGCGTCCTTTATCAGCTAATGAGCTCTTTGCACAGCAGCCATTATGTGTTTTAGCAGGAAAACACAGGTTGTTTGGTGATATATCGTCATCCTTCCTCGAACAATCAGATAATCCATACGCCAGGGCAAATATTGGCCAGGGCAAGTTTCACTACTTCATGTCTCCTCATGGCGGCGCTGCTCAAAAGAATGAGGGGAAACATGGGTGGAAGTTACCTGGCAGAAGAAGAGGGAGTTTACAGCAGGATAATGATGGAAAAAGCTACGTTAAGAGACGCTCCATCCACGTTCAATACATAGACTTTACGCACTTTGTTCTCTGTTTTCTGAATAAATAGAGAAATCCTGCACTTAACATTTCACGTTCATGTTTTGTCCGCCCTCCTTCACCCAGCTCTCAGCCAACTTCTTGGCATTTTTTGAAAATCAGGATATAGGGCAGATAAGTTACCCAGCATCATGGGAAATCATTTGACAAAGGTAACACACATTTGTTTATATTTTAAAATTATGCTCTAAAGCTTTAACCTTGTATGAACGTGTCCTAGACCAGTGGTTCTTAAACATTTTCACACCATAGTGATAATTAGATTAAGATGGAGCGAGAGATACACTATATGGACAAAAGTACTGGGACACGTGATGTATTCAAATACTTTAAAATGGAGTAGATCCCCCACTCACTCTGTAGAGCATTGATGAGGTCAGGCACTGATGTTGGACGAGAAGGTCTGCCTCACAAGCTCTGTTCTAGTTCATCCCAAAGGTGTTTGATCATGGGGTTCAGGTCAAGGCTCTGTACGGGGCCAGTCAAGTTCTTCCACACCAAACTCAAAGTCAAACCATTACTTTATAGTCCTTGTTTGTGCACTGGGACACAATCAAGTTGCATTGTCCAAAATGTCTTGGTATGCTGAAGATTGTCCTAAAGACTGATTGAAACACCTGAATTCAATACTTTACAGGTGTGGCCAAATACTTTTGCCCATATAGTGTAAAGTGACTCTAATTATTAATAATCCATGGTTTTCTGGTCATTTTTGAGTGGGTGTTAACGTGCATAAAAACAATTGAAACTTTGCACCAAAGAAAATGAAAATGCAATCTTGCCATAGTGCTCGGACCCGTGCGTGGCACCAGGCCTCTATAGCACCCTCCTGTTATGAAACATGGATGGAGCAAGCCAAGATTAAGTTCCACCGAATTTCGGGAAACTTGGTGGGAACTTGTTATAGCCCAAGACAAACAAAAAAGTCCATTGGGACCAGGGCATCAACTCAACAGGGAGTCGGCCGTTTTGAATTTGGCATCCATCTTGGCCACCTGCATGCTTCGTAAATGAACAAACTCGGCTTTCCTCAGTGCCTCTCCGATCACATACCCTGGCATATACAATAGAACAGCATTTGCTATTTTCAGAGGAAGCATATGTACCACTTGTTTGCAATTGGGAGCATGAACCCGTTATTACTCTGGTGCTGCGTGAAGGAAGCGTTGGTGTTCTCTAACACACGCACACACAAACCAAACTCATCCTCTGATGCCCGACTGCTCTTGGAAAGACTTGATTTTCAGAGAGAGAGAGAGAAAAAAAACTGTCAAGGTCTGAGAAGTGAAAAATGTTTGAGCGAGGAAGATGAAAGCGTTAGACGAGACTCAGTCAATCAGTGGGTCAGAATAAAAAACAACGCTTGACAGAAGTTTACCTTCAGATCTCTCTCGGTGTCTTTTTTTCTCTTTTTATAGCTGCCAGGATTAAATTAACCTCATCTTGGTTTCATTTTACATTTATTGATCATCTGCTATGTCTTTTTTAAAAGTTTCTAAGCTCTCAGATAAGACAAGATGATGCTGCGTATGTTGCTGAAGCCCTGAGCTTAAGATGCTTTAGAGGCAGATTAGAGGCCTTGTGAATTTCTTGGACACAAACGCTTTATATCATGATAGTTTAATAAAAACAATGTTTTATCTTCACTTCTCTGGAGAATAAATGTTTTTTGTTGTTATTATTTCTGTTTGTTTTTGAGAAACTTCAGCGTATCATCCCTTTATTTTTAGATTTTCTCACCACTGATGCATTTTCACAACTAAGTCAACGGTGTTACAGTCAAATCAACCTTGACCTTTTCACACCACACACACTAACTCACACACACACACACTAACTCGACAGCTCCTGGATAATTGGCTTATGTTAAGCTGTGTGATAAGTTTGTCTTTGTTATTTGTTCTTCATTTTTTCCTAATTTTTCCTCAGCTCTATGTCTCGGTTGAGTTTGGGAGAAGGTGGCAGCTTGTGCACGATGGCGTCGTCCCCAACAGATTCTACTGGTGAGATCATTTGCAGAACGCACACTGATACAATGCTGGAATGTGTTGATACGCTTTCGAAAATATAAGAACGACGGCCAGCAAACAGATGGCGAATAAACATTAATATGTTCAATTAACATATCTAATCTGGCGTGAAGTCTACTTGTCATGAACTTTGAAGGAAAACAAAAAAAGTTAAGTGTAGAGTTAGATTCTTAGTTTCTGAACAAAATTGGGGGATTTTACTTTTGTCTTCAGTTGAGATGGAGCTGTTTTATCTGTTTTCTCACATACTGTATATCTCTTGGATTATGAGATTTAGAGATAAATGTATGGTTTAAAACTCAAGTTGTAGTTATTTTAACATTATGGTTCGGATTTGAGCCACATTTAAAAAGTTTTTTCTTAAAAAACACTACAGAAATCTGAGATTAAGTTAGAAGTCTGAGAAAAGTGGCAGAATTTTGAGATTAAACTCTGTGATTAAGGATTATGGCCACATTAAGTTTGAATCCTGAGAAAAAAGTCAGAATTCTGAGATGAACCGCTGAGATTCTGTCTTTAAGGATTAGCGTCAGATGTGGTTTCATTTTTTTGGAAACAAACAAAACAAATAAAACAAGAAATCTGATTAGATTAGAGTCAGAATTCCAAGAACAAAGGCTCATAATTTTGTGTTTAATCTCAGTTATTTTAAGGGTAAAAATGGCCCTTTAAGGATAAGGGCCACATGTGCCAGAATTACATTATATACACAGTTATATACATTATATACAGTAACTGTATGTTTTTTATGTGTTACATAATAAGCCTCAGTTTTTCCACATGTGAATCAACATTTGATCAAATGAAAGCAGTTTACATTATAAAATGTAAATTATTAAATTATCCACACAAATCTCTTATTCAAACATCAGCCGTGACTTTTTCAGTTGTTTCGTTTTATATCTACACTCCAGTGTGTTTCCCAGAATCACTTGTGATGATGTAGCAGAGTCTCTGGATGTCTCGGAGTGTTTTAGCGTTATTAGCAGTTTGTTGCTGCAACCGGGATTATGGCCTGGGATAAATCCTATAATGGGTTTTATAGTTGTTGGCCAGAAAATCCTTTTTCACACTCTTGTCCATAGAATTAAAAAACACGTGGATTACTTGAGGCGGCTGGAGTGACCTCCGGTGCAGATATATATCTGTTATACATTAATCTTTGAAGATTAAAATGAGCCAATGTGTTAATAATGTTAGTGTGAGTAGGAAAATCACACGTGGGAGGAAAACAAAGTAGAACAACTGTTCCTCGTCTAATGCAGCAAAGGAACATGGACGTGACTCCCACGCTTTAAGATTATTTAATTTACAGCCGTTGCAAACTTCTACATGAGAAAACAATGTGCTGTGAAGGTGACTTATGAGTCTGCAGAGTTTCCTTAGTTACGCTTCTGTGAGTTTACTGAACAACACGCGTGGAATTCAGCCGCAGTGATGAAACATTAACGGAATTTATTATTACTATGTTACTGGAAATATGAAAATTGCTTGTCATGAAATGTGAAAAAACTCAAGTTATGTGTTCAGTTAGATTCTTAATAGAATAAATATCTAAACAAAATGTGAGGGATTTTACTCGTGTCTCCAGTCCAGAGGGACAATGTTTTTGTTAAGCTTTTAGACACGAGACTGGAGGACTCAAATGCACGACAACGTCAATGTAAAGTTTAACAAAAGGTTTACTTAGTAAGAACATTAACAAAAAGCGCTCATCAGGAGGATCAAACAAATCTCGACACAAGTAAACAAAACCAGGGAAACATGAATAACTTGCTATGAAAGAACTTGACAACGTAACTCATGGACCAAACAATAAGAACTGGCGACATAAAGACCAGGACTATTTATACCAGAAGTAAGTGGTAACAGGTGAAAGCAATCAGGGGCGGGGCAGACAATCAAAGTGGCGGGATGTGATGTGCTGTGGCGACCCCTACAGGGCGGAAAAGCCAAGAGTCCAGTTGACTGGTTCACAAATCAGGTGGTGACATACATGTTCCACGTCTTCTTCTCTGCATACAGCGCCTCATACAGGCCTGGCATATATACTACAGTGTTTAGAGTTGGTTTGGTAGGTCTGGTGTGTAAGAATGTCTTGAAACAATGCCGTGTTTATCTGAAACTTTTTAAGAATGTAAAAGTCTCAAACTCAAAAGACCCAGGGGCCAATGAGTGTCCAGTCTGGTCATGAGGGGGCCGGTCATGTGAGAAAAAAAAATGAGCTCAAAATCACATCATGATAACGCAATAATGAAATGATTGGTGATATTTCACAGAATTTCAAAGTAAAAGTGTAAAAAAAAAAAAACATTTATGATGCTAATTGAAATCAAAAAAATAACACATGGACAACTGTAATAAAAACGTTAAACATGCTCATATATTCATAAATACATTTAAAAGTGTGAGTCATATAAACTTAGGTGTTATTATTATTATTATAATAAAAAAATATTACTCACTAGTTATGACAAAAGCTAAAAATAATATTTATTACTCTATTCTGTCTGTAATCTTGTTACAGGTGAAGGAGGTCGTGGGCCAGTTCTCATTATATCTTGATATTAAGGGGTGCGATGAATAAAAGCAAGTGGGGGGCCGCAAGTTTGAGACCTCTTGAAGATCTTATAGAGCAGGGGTGTCAAACTCAAATGACCTGGGGACCAACGGGTCTATTCTGGTCTAGAGAACAAAACGTGGGGGAAATAAAAACAACTGTTCAGGAGCATGAGCTTAAAATTAAAACACAATATTCCATCATGACATCGTAATTAAGATATTCATGATGATATTTCACCGAATTTCAAAGTAAAAGTACTTGTTTTCACAATAAAAAGCCTGCGGGCTGCCAGTTTGGTGCCTCTGGTGTAGCGATAAGGCCAAAATACTGCATGCCCTTTCTTTCTTCTGTCCTCCAGGACACAAGTCGAACACAATATTATGAGTGGGAACCACATGTTAACTCACACAGCGTCACAGTGGAACAAGTGTGTCACATCACAGCGGTTTATTTAAGAGCCAGCGCTGCGGCTGCTCACCGAGAGAGCTGGATGAAGCGTTTGACAGAAAGTCCATTAAAAGAGATGAAGCTTTGAGGCAATTACAGAGTGCTGAGGGAAGCAGGACGCCGGGTTTTTTATATTATACTTCAGACGTGTGGTGGAGAATGAGCAGAAACCCATCTTGCGTCACAACAGCTGCTATTAATATGACAAGTGGTCGCCGCTGTCGCTCTGCACTTAGCAACTATCATGAAGAATCTGTGCCGGGAGTGAATGAAACGGCAAAAGTGCACCTGACACATAAAGAGTAGTGGAGGTCAAATGTCTGTGAGGTCGTTGTAGCTCAGAGGTTTCGAAGTTTTAACGCCAGTTATTCTGATAAAATGTGAAGTGAGTCTTTGATTTTATTTATTTTTTGTCCTTCAGAGACTTCCCTTTGTTCTTGCTTAAAAAGAAATTCCTGGCTTTTGCTTCTCACTGTTAACACGACCTCACGTTACGACGAACATCGTCCAGGCAAAGCGGCTTAATTTCACTGTCAAAACAAAACAAGAGAATATGATTAAACAACCATTTAATTTAAGATTACTAATCTTGAGATTTGCGTTAATGTGACGGCAGAGAAACTTCAACACCTTAACTAAAGAGCCACTTTGTGTCCAAAATTAATACAAATACATTGAAATCACAAGAAAAATCATTTCTGGAGTATTTACAGTTAAGTGATTAAAATCAGGTCACACTAATAAAACTGTTTAAACGTATGTGTAAATGTGTAAAACACGTTAAATTGTTGTGGGATTTGAGTTATTTTCATTTGGTTTGGTGTAAATCTTTCACGTGGTTATTTCTGACTTCGACGTGAGATGTGGGGAACGAGAACTTCTTTCATTTTAATGAAATAAAACACAGTTATTATTTAAATAAACACAGTTTTGAAGTGCAAAAAAAGAGTATGAGGTCATTGTGAAGGCAAGGCAGCGTTATTTGTGCGGCACGTTTCATGCTTAATGTCAATAATAAAAAACAAAAAGTTTCTAAAATATGATGATAAAGACAGAATGTAAAGTGTAGAAAATTAAAATTTTAAATGCTTTAAAAGAACTCATAATCACATGAGAAAAGGTGATTAATATCCTTTTCTTTGAAAAATATTCACATTTGGTGCTGAGTTCAGTAAATGACGTCATTAAAACATTCATGCTCACAGTTACAGCTCATGTTTTAAACAAGACCGTAAGCGCTTTTTATGTTTAAATTAAAAAAATAAACGTGTCATTATTGTGGTGCTTTGTAACCCCCACCCAGTGTCATTATTTAACATTTGTGTCTCATCATTTGATTTCTTTGTTTTTTTAATTGTACTTTATGAGTCTGATTGTCGAGATTTGATTTCATTTCATTTGATTCATGAGGAGAAACCACCGAGATTCATTTGATTTCAATAAATAATGATGCGCATGATCCCAAGTAAACAAGAACAGTAATCAGCACGTTTGTAACTGATGTTTGTTCTGATGTCACAGGTCCAGACTGGGCTTAGACAAAGAGCAGGGGATGATTCACCTGGAGATCAGCGTCTCTGACGGACGTGAGTAACAAAATAATACCACTATTAATAGTAATAGTAATAGTAATATACATACAATACATAGTAATGTTTTTTAATGTTCTCAGACTTTTTATACCAAGAAACACCATTATCACCAACATTAAAATACAGTGATGTAAACAGGACGAATGGATGAAGTCAACGATGGACTTTTCACAGGAACCAGATTTATTTCAAATAATCTTCCTCACATACAATATATTTCACACACTGGTATAGTGAAATCAGATTTAAGGCCATTGCATAGAATCACATACCCTGCTATATACAGCAGAACAGTAAATCTGATTCTCCTCCAAGTACCACCAGAGAAAGCTCGTGTACCACTGGTTGTACACGTTCCACAGTTTGAGAACCAAGTATATGTGTAATTGAGGAATTGTGTTTTTGTTTAATATTTGATGTAATTCTGAGAAACAAACCCTCAGACGTCGCTGACAGTGAAGGAGTCGCCTCCCTCATGTGAACCGAGAGTGTGGAGACACAGATCTGATCCGATTAAGCTAATTCATTTTTCAAGAGCCACGACTGTGACTTGGCTCTTTCGTTGGTGGCGGTGCAGAGAGCGAGACGGGCACTTCCATAAGGCCATGTGTGTTAATGCTCTGTCTCCCGGGGTGGTGGTGGTGGTGGGGGGGGGGGGGGGGGGGGACTGCCTCATTTGGCTGATTCTAACACACCAGGACAGTCCACCTTCTAAATATCCCCCCATCCTTTTCCTTTGTCTCTCTCAAAACTATACCACATGGTTTTGTATTTTCTCATTTTCTGCTCCCGCGCAGGGTCACAGTACATAACGTGCAAACTTCAGAACTGCTCCGACGGAAACAAGGGCAAACCTTTCCCAGGATTTATCATCCCCAACTCCCTGGTGGTTCAGGACGAGTACGTTTTCATCCAGGTGGGTTTTTATTGCGATATCGGGCTTCATTAAAAGACAATTAAACGCTGCACCGCTGCATTCGATTGCATCTTAATGTACTGTCATTTCATTAACTAAAAAGGCCCATTATCCTGCAGGCGTCGAGGTGAAATCGCTGTTTTGTGTGCGTGTTGTGTATTATTTTGGAGCCCTGCTTTGCCCTCATGCACAGACGTTATAATTACAGCAAAGCCCAGAGTTTTGATAAAAGCTGTTAGTGATCAGTGTTTGTATTTTCACCTTAAATGTTATGCAGATTAGGGCTGCAATAAATATATATATATATATATATATATATATATATATATATATATAAATAAAAACATGCTGTATGTGCTTATATATTTAAAACAATTATCAGATACATGGTGTTAATGTCGTTCTGCTTGGGGAAAATATCTAATTGCGATTTTTTTTCCTCACAGATATTTCAACTTAACTTGTTATACAGTTAATTTGTTATCAATATTCACTGTGAAAAAGGTTTAATATAAGAACTATTCTGCATTTTAATGTAGGGACAAGATACTTAAAGATATGCCAACACGTGTGTACAACATTTGATCAATTGTCATACAAAACATACAAAAATAGAACAGTTATCACATCTGCGGTTGAATGAGTAACTCAGTCTAATTAAAAGATAATAGGGCCGTAATGTAAACATGGCTAACCCTGAAATAGCTACGGTTCAAATACTATAAATTGTAAATAAAGCATTTGAAAATGATTCATTGTGCAGCAGTACGTGCAGAACACACTAAAGCATGAAGATGGATTATTTCCTCTCCGATAACAGGCACTAAAAACAGGAAAATGGTGAATAAACGTAATGATTTAAGGTTATTCAAACTGAATTTAACATCTAAACCTCACTTTAATTTGAATTAACTCTATTATTTTAGGTTGTTACCAAGTGAAGTTATGTATGTAGGCCTATATAAGTATATCAACTTTTTAATTTTAAAATAAAAAGAAAAAACACAATATCCTTCATGTATTTTAATTTCTTGGCCCAAAGAAAACAAGCAGAAGAAACACTTAACCCTTTAACAGCGAGCGTATCTCAGACGACACGTTTACACAACGGTTTGTGCCATCTGAAAAGTTCCAATGCTTTCTGAAAGCTGAAAAGTCAACGTGTGGTTATTACGGTCATTTCACTCACACTGTTGTAGGAAGTCGGCGAATCAGCGCCTTTGTTGTTTGTTTGTGTTTTTCCGAGAGAAACCTTTTTATTTTTCTTCATTTTAAATTGTTTAAATACACTATTTTAACATGCAAAATAACTGCCAGATATTGAAAGTTATTCTGGAAAAAAAGGCACTTACTCACAGGACATTTTCTGACCCTTTTATGGTTAAAATAAGCAAAAAGGTTATATGCCGTGTTTAGATTGCTGCTCAAATTGGATTTGTAAGCACATCTGATCAGAATCTGATCACATTATACATTCCAAGTGATCCAATATGATCTGCGTGTGTCCATGTTGACGTTGTCTAGTCTTTCACATGGATTTCTATAGTGATAGGTAGAAAAACAAGTAGTCTAAACAAAATAAACTAAATAGACGACAGAAATTTGTGTCTGTTTCTGTCTCAAATGCTAATGTGGCGCCACGTCGCCAACATTCAACTGCAGAAAAACCCTTTGAAATCCTATCTGAGCACCCAGAACGTTCAGATTTAAGCAGATCTGTAAAAATGCGATCAGAGTTGCGTTTGAAAAACCACCTCCGTATGTTGTTTGTATCATCTTTGGAAAAATCACATCTCATGTGTGTTTTTAGCTGTTCAGACTGCCAAAAACATCAATCTGGATACAATATGGATATGCTTCAAAAGTCCGAGCTGGGCTGGAGTCTAAACAAGGCCTAAATGTATCAAGCAGACTTTGTGATATGTATATAAATGTATATTTAGGATATAACGCAGATTTCTCTCTCTGTGTTTCTGTACTAGGTGCCAGTCAGCGGCCAGTCCGTCCATTACGTGTCCTACAGGAGAAATGCTTTCTACCCGATGAAGCTTCCCAAGTACACTCTGCCAAAGGTAAGACGACGCCGGAGACAAAAGAGAGTGTTTGGTTTGTTTTGATGAGCACAAGCGGCAAAGACAAGTAGAGTCTTTGTAATGAAATAAAAATGCCTCAGAGGAATGTGTCGCTAACCGCCGTGCCAAAATTTATGTGAGTAAAAAAGTATTTGAAAAATTAATGTTTTCAAATCATGTAAAAATCAGCAATGTTCTCTGCTCTGAGACGCTGGGGAAGTGTCCACTAGAGCAGTATAACACACACACACACATACTGGTCCACTCACTTAAGCGGGGACCAAAGTCTTTAACACACCCAAAGTGTCCTTTAACGTAAACACTCCGGTATCAAATTTTATCAACATGTAGAGAGAGAAGTGACATTTTCATAAATTTCATGGCAGATTAATGACACTGGACACAAACACAGAGCTGGTTTAGCTCTGTCGCCCTCCTTCTCTTTTAGTGGTACTGCAGCCCCACAGCAGGAGTCTGCCCTCCTTTTGTTCTTTTCTTCCTTATTTTGAGAAGATTTTATAATAGAATTTTGCAAGTCTGTTTTTTTTCTCTACGGAGCTCCCCCTACAGTTCCGGAGTACGTAGTTTTACGACACCACCGTCAACATCCATACATCCACTGTCTACCTCTTTATCCTCACTATCATAAAAACTCACTGCTGATGCGCCCCTCTCCTCGCCGTACCCATGTCCATTTTGCACACATATTTCTCAATTCTCGCCATTTTCAAAACAAACGGTCCAATAATTACTCGCGTGTGGTCTCTCACTCGGTCAAACAGTCGTCTCCTCCTCTTCTGACAACGGTTGTCTCTGCTTCTTTTTTAAGAGACAGAACCCCATTTAACCCTCACAACGAGTCTGAAGCTGAGTCTAAAGTGACAGCCTTTCTATTTGCTTTTGCATTGAGGTAAAAGACATTTTCAGGACAAAGATATCTCAACTAGTTAGGAAACCAAAGACACTAGTGTAGGAGCAGGTGAACAGTAAAATAATAATAAAGCTCACTCAGGGTTTTTATATTGTTACACTGCCTCATGGTGTCATATTTTTAGACACACCTAAGAAATCCTTAACAGAAACTGTTTTCAGTCTTTATTTCCACCGTTCTGACTTGTTTCACATGTTCTCAGCCACTTTATTCAAACATTTATATATCATGTTTAAAGAGGAGAAATTCTACATTTGCTTCACAGGGGCTTTAATATTACTGTGAAACTCAAACATATTTTCCTTCAGGCTGTTTTGTGGAATCATGTTGACTTAACGTGGGCTGATTTTTCAAATGATTTCAAGCCCGGGTCGTTCACAGATCCACATAATGTTTGCCGACAAATCTGATTAATTGTTCTCCGCACGTTAATATCCCTCTGATAATTGATTCAGCGATGCATATTCATCACACCTTCAGATGTTGTTGTTTTTAATCAGTGCCCCCCCACCCCACTGTATCAACAAATATTTACTTCAAAAGTAAAATGTGGACTCGCGTGGTTGGTGTTCCTCCCCCCTCTCCTCCCCCTCCTCCAGAACTCGGGTGGAAGTTTTCTGAAGCAGAAAACATCCATTTGCATTTGCACAAAATGGAGTTCTGCCCTAATTTACATCCACTAAAAGGCACAGCAGGGCGGCGTAATGGTTTTGAGACACCGTGTCATAACAACAGGAGACTTAGTGCTCACCGTGTTATTTCAATCAATCTGTCCAACCACCCGCTCAACCGTGTACAGTCAAAATTTTCTTTGAGAAGGACACGCGCACCTCCCGTCTCGCCCAAACTCCAAAGAGAGGAGGAAAATTCACTCTTCATTATGGAGCGTATTCATTTTTTAGTGCACGGCATGAAACGCCTGGGATCTAATTTCTGCCGATCCTGACTGAATGATGTAATATTGTAATAATGTGCACACATCTGGATTCACCCTTAATGTTGAAAGAAGTGATTTAATGAGACTTGCAGAGATGTTATTGCATTAATTTGTTAAAAAAGTATAAAAGACAAAAGTTTTTTTTTCTGAATTAATGGGATACTTTCATTTTATTTTCTTACTAAGAGCTCAGTTTAATGAATGTGTATAGCATTTACCAATAAATAAATAATGAACACATTTCGGCTCCATTTTGAAAAATGATCCCGTCAATGCAGAAGAAAGCGAAGGAGAAATATTTTTTATGATGAAATGATCTCGGTAATTTGGGAAAACAAAGCAGAATTTAGCATTTTTATAAAAATATATTTTTTTATTTTTTAAAGGAATGATTATCTGGCCTTTTTTTTAAAAAAAAAATATATAATTACTCAAAAAATGTCTGAAAATGTGTTTTTTAGTATTTTGTTAATTCAGAAAAACAGAGCTGTAATTTAAACATTGTTTATTTAAAGTGTTGGCAATGCAGGAAAACAGCAGAAATGTATGTTTTTATGACAATTTATCTCATAAAGAGAAACTGAGTTACAATAAAAGGATTATAATCATTATCTAATACTTATTTGGTCCATAAAATGTCATAAAATGTTGAATTTTTTTCCCCAAAACCTGGAAATGATGATGTTCTCAAATGTCAAATTCAGTTTTCATGCTTTCTTTGTTTTATGCAGCAACGAAACCAGACAGTATTCACTATTAAGAAGCTGAGAAAACACAAAACATGTTTTATTTATTGGAAAAACAAGCAAAGGTCGATAAATAATGGTTTCATCGAATAATCGTTGCAGCACCACTTCCATATAAAACCTTGTTCCTCTCCTGAATGTCATGGACGTAGGACTTGCAGATAATCAGCACCGACGATAACCAGGTGGTGGCAGCGATTCAGGACCAGCACCAGAACGACTCCTACAACCTGTACATGTCCGAGTCCAGAGGACTTCTCTTCACCCTGATGCTGGAGGACGTCGTGAGCAGTCGAGGGCCTGAGGGAAACATCATGATCGACCTGTACGAGGTAGGCAGTGACGTCGGGGTGATGATGATGTCATCATCTGTTTATTCAGGTTACATTTTCAGCAGAACCTTGTTGTGATAGGTAGGTGATCACCCATTCCCATTAGAGGTGGTTCTCAAACCTCTTAAACCTCTTGAAGTAACACCATTATCGCCAACGTTGAAATACAGTGGCGGAAACGGGTCGAGCAAAGTCAGCTACAGACTTTTCACAGGAGGCAGATTTATTCTGAAATTTACTCAGAATTCCTCAGCTCCACTCAGATCACATACCCTGGTAGATACAGTACAGTAGGACAGTATTTCTGATTTTCCTCCAAGTACCACCAGAGGGGTACCACTGTTTGAGAATAATGACGCTGTCTGGATTTATCTTGATTTTATGGCTGTATAATTGCCCAAAAAAATGTTCAATGAGTGAGTCGTCTTCTGCTCCTTTTTCCAAGATAATTTTCACTTTCGATATCTGGCAGTTATTCAACCGTTTAGGAATTACGACTGTGGTTGGACGGTCGTTCCGCGGAATTCCTGAGGTTCTACCATAATGAGAAGTATATGGGCGCAATTAAAGCTTTATTTCTCTGCTTTCAGGTATCCATCTATCCATCTTCTACCACTTTATCCTCCACATGTGCTGTGCCAATCTCAGCTGACGTAGGGCGAAAGGCATGGTCAGATCACCAGTCCATAGTTTTTGAATTTTTGAGATATCACAAACAGTCTAGTCCAGTCTGGTCGGAACAAGGGTTTTTCTGCATGGAGCTTGCATGTTCTCCCCGTGGGGATTAGGTAAATTGGACACTCTAAATTGACTGTAGGTGTGAGAGTGAATTGTTGTTTGTCTCCACATGTGTCTCTGTGATGGACTGGCACACTGTCCAAGGTGTGACCCCGCCCATCTCCCTATGTCAGTGGAGATTGGCACAGCTCCCCCCGTGACCCTCATGTGGAGGATAAAGCAGTAGAATGAGTGGATGGATGGATGGATGGTTCAGTCCCATTGAACAAATTCAGATGTGTATGTGAACAGATCAGGACGACTTCTGCCGTGCTTATGTAAGATGGTAATAATTATAAGGAGGTAAAGTTCTGGATCCTTTGGATTGAAAGGTAAAAATATCAGGTGCTGGTATGTAAAACACATATTTTAAAAAGTGTTTAAGCGTGAGTGGAGGTCTGTGCTCTCCGAGTGTTCTTGTTGTGTCATTAATTGGTCCAATTATATGCTCATATGGATTATCGCATCACGTTGTTTTTGTGCCACACTCCTACACACAGTATACAGCCCACATCGACTATTCTGCCTATTCCAACGCCTGCCCATACTTCCTCTCACATTTAGTCACAAATTATATATAACAGAGCTGAAATTAATGAATCATTAGTGAGAAGTTGGCAGAAAATCCTTGACCTACTATTTTAGTTATGTCGTGCATCCGTTTCTTTAGCGGCGCTTGATTCTGCTTCCACAAATGAACCTGTGCTTTTAAATGACTGGAATGCTAATGTAACGTTTTCCAAAGGAGGAATATTAGATATTAATGGATCTATTCGATTTGATATACACTGCATTTTTTTGGGCACCCCGTAAGAAGCAAATCATGAAATATTTATCCCTCAGAGTATTCCATCAATCTACACGTTTGTTCATGCCTGCTTTTCTAGTCCAGGGTGGACTGAGCTTCTCCCACCGAGCCCGAGCCTTAACCATGCTTAGACTGCTGATGTTGGCTCATATATGTATCTGTATATATATATATATATATATATATATATATATATATATATATATATATATGTATATACACATACATATATGTATATGTATATACACATACACAGCTTAAAATGATATTGGAACCCACAATAATAAATGTATTCATGTTGCAATATGAAGTCTGTAAATAAATAAGTACTTCATAATAACTTGATACGGAGTGGCGCACGTTTGAGACCTCAATGCATCATCTATAGTTTAGCTTATTTATTTGATTGAACATTAATCACAGAGGAAAATATGCTTTGTACCAAATAGCACCCTGAGCTAATTTTCCATCTACACTCCCTGAGACACCTACAGAGCACAACAATAAGCATGTATACAGTAAAAAAAAGTACATTACATAGTAAAGTAGAGTAATATAGTGGAATAAAATATAGATTCCAATAGTTAAGCACTGTGGCATCTAAATACCTTGATATCCTTTCTCTTTCACAAAGACTAAACAAAGGCAGAATAATAACAAAATCACCAAAGGTTACGTACTAGAGCTTTAACTACCTACAGATTGGGGGAAAAAAAAAAAATTCTCCAAAGTTATTTGGCAAACCTGCCCCGCCAGAAGAATCCATTTGTGGGTCCTGACCCAGTCTGTGGGGATGACTGATTGAGATTATTCTAATCTGCATCTGCTACCAACGTACAGTGTGTGTGTGTGTGTGTGTGTGTAAACGTACAAACCTATCGTTGTGGAGACATTATTTGTCCGTGTTTTTTCTGGGTGAAGACCTGGTTTAGGGTAAAGGGGCTAAGGAAAGCCTTATGTCTATGATGTGTCCTCACTAAGATATAAAAACAAGTTTGTGTGTGTGTGTGTGTGTACATGTCTTAAGTATGCTGTGTGGACCAGTTGTCTTTTTGAGGATTAAGACCTGGTTCTAAGTATTTAGTTGTGATGGTTTAGGTCACGGATTAAGGGGCTAGGGCAGGGGTGTCAAACATATGGCCCCGGGGGCCAGAACCGGCCCACCAGGAGGTCCAATCTGGCCCGCAAGATGAATTTGTGTAAACTACTGTTGTAAGAATGCTGCAAAGTGTATGTGTAAGCCTGTTTAGAGAAATAAATGCCCAGACTCTTCCAGATCAACCTGAGTGTCCGCCTGTTCATCCCTTATCTGTATAAGTAAGGATGTTAAGCCACAGCTCCAGCCCTGAAGGTAACATCTCCCCCCTGCGCTTCACCTCCGAGCACTGTCCAGAAACAGAGCAGGAAAGTTGACACTAGATTGAAGATAATCAACCACAATTATGTAGTTATACATACAGTCATTCCTAATTTGTCCCCTGGGGTCGCATTTATATAAATTGAATTGAATGTAAAACAAAAGGAAAACATTGGTTATTACGCTATTATTTTACTCGTCCGGCCCACTTGAGACCAAACTGCTCTGTATGTGGCCCCTGACTTACAATGAGTTTCACGCCCCTCGGCTAGAGAATGCATTATGTCTATGATGCATTCTCTAGCCCAGCATGTGTGTGTGTGTGTGTGTGTGTTCACTGACCGCAACACAATGGGGCTCCATACCAGCCGTTTGACTGTTGAAAAATAAGAAGCAGCAGTTATTTTTATATGACATTTTGTATGTTTTGTGCTCTTTAAAAACAGGGGAAGAGAGAAATGTGAAGTCAAGCGACGGCTCCTTGTCTACGTCGCCAAGTTTGAGCACATGAAACACTAAGACACTAAGAGAAATAACTCAGGGCTGCACCATATGTTGTTTTGATTCTACAAAGTCCTACAGATGGTCCAAAATAGTGCTCCCTGTCAGAAAAAGTATCACTTTCAGACTTCACTTCCCTTGTCAAACTATATAGGCCTTCAGCTTCTCCTTAAGTTTGAATAATTTAAGTTTTTATTTTTTATTTTTTTTCACTTTTTCTCCCCCTCTCACTCTCTCTCTCTCTGTGTCTCTCATGTTCGCAGGTTGCTGGGATTAAAGGGGTGTTCCTGTCAAATAAAGTTGTCGAGAACCAAGTGAAAACTTATATCACCTACAACAAGGGGAGAGACTGGCGTCTTCTTCAGGCTCCTACAACCGATCTCCAGGGAAACGCGGTTTATTGTGAGCAGGTAAGTGGGCCACTGACAAGAGGAGGGATTCTGGGCTGGTTTTTGGATTTTCTTTCATGTGCTCAAAAAAATAAATAAATAAATCGACACTGCGTCGTTTCAGATTGTGGTCAGAAGGTTGTTTTAAATCTGTATCACATCAGATACAGTTAAATACATCTATATACCTACTGTTTTTTTGAGTTATTTGTGTTATTAGCAGGATTGGTGGCAGTACACGTGTATTACTTTGATATAATATGTCACAATATGCTGCAGAAGTCTGATAGATGATTTAATGGATTAGCTCAACGTGAATCATGTCACATTCGACACTAAAAGACTGAAAGATTTGCTGAAGTTTCAGTATTGTTGTAGATATTAAAGAAAATAATCATTATATAAGCCAAAAATAACATAAACAAAATGTTTTCTACAGTCCTATATACAGATGAAAGCATCCAAGAATTTAATTTGCCACGTTTGAAGCAGCATAAATCAAAATTCAGCGATTCATTTAATCATAATTCATCAGTTTCATTAAATTGAGGAGGTTGCTGCTTTTATTTATTTCTTTAATGCACCACAAAAGTTATGTTTAATGCCAATATCTAACTTCCTGTTACATATTTTGTTTATGCAGAATCAATTCTCCAGTTACCTTTTTCTTTTCTTTTTAAATTAGATTAAATTAATTAACAATATTATCTTTACAGCCCATAATAAAGCCCAGCAGACCTTCTAGCGTTTTACAGTTTTGTAGTGTAAGGTCACGACTATTTCAGAGGCTGATGTTGTGTGTGAATCAAACTCTTCTTCTTTTTTTCACCACGTAAACTGATCTGCTTTTGCATTCCTCAGCCGCTCTGTTCGTTACATCTGCACCTTCATGTGTCGGAGAATCCTTACACGTCGGGAAACATTGTCAGCAAAGACTCAGCGCCGGGAATTATAATAGCATCAGGTAAAAAGATGATCTTTATTCTCTCAGTCAGTGAAATGGGTTTTTTCTTTTCTTTGTTTTTTCGCTCTGCTTCTATCGTTGTGACCTTTTCACCTCAAAACAGTTATTAAATCAGTCTGAGTTTCTGTTCTCTGTCATGTCATGTTGTACTTGATTACACGTTTAGTTTCTTTAGAATGAAAGAGTTTTTTTGTTTTGTTGTTGTTGTTGTTTTGCCTCAGGTGTCGTTGGACCTGAGCTCACCAGCAATAATGTCAGTATTTTCATCACATCTGACGCTGGAAACACCTGGAGAGAGGTACACAGCTCTGGATTCTGCATGTTCAAATTCAAAAACATGTTCAAATTCACAACATAAAAACATCAAACAGGTTAAAAAAAAAGAAGGTAAAATCATGTGCAGTGTGATGGCTATTTGATTTTGTTCAGGGCAGCTTCTGCAGACAAATAAAGGATTTATTGTAGATGTTCTTATGGGCCTGTGGGACTTCAGCATCTACCTGATGGAGGAGGTGCGATGGATGCAGCGCGGATACAGAGTGGTGTTTGTGGTGAACCAATAGTCTTGCCGGCCTGATTAACTGTAGAGAAAAGAAGTTTGGTTTTGTGTTTGATGGAGAGGGAGCTGTACTAGGATGAGATGTTGAAAGTGAGAATGGATTCTATCAGTGAGGTGGAAACCAGAGTGTAAATTGTGCAAAAGTCTTAGGTTGTTTTTATGTCTGTCAAATTCTGAGATCATTGGCATCTGGATTGGAAGCATGTGACTGAAAGTTCTCTTATTAGGACGCTGGCATTGAGTTTATCTCATAAAACATCAATTTCACAGCAGGACAAACCGGCGACCCTCCGTTTATAAGCCGAATTCCCTTCCCCTCGGCTCCCATTGGCTGCCGTAGTGTCGATTGTATCTACACTGTATGGTTAATTTAGCACATTTTTGCACAGTGCTTGGTGCAGATTCACCAAATTTACCTTTTGAATACCTCACATTTTCTATAAAATATAGAGATACTCTCATATAGAGACACTGTTGAATGGGTGAACTCCTCCCGAGCAGCAAAGTGTGGCCTCTCCTATTAACTCCTTCTAAGAGCTAAATGAAAACACGCTTCACTTAGACACGATCTACACAAAGAAAAGTAGGAATTTGACCTTTTTAAAAATCTAATACTTCCTTTTAGCTCATGATGCCACAGTCAGGAAAGAGGAATTCAAGAATAAATGATTTGACATCTCACCTTGTGCGAGACGCGCAGCTGTGATCTGTTAAGCAAACACATTTTTTCTTATTTTCTTTCCTTTCCTCCCACCGCTCGGCTTCATACTCCGATAAAGAGAGAGCGACACTCGCTTGATGTTATTTATTCACACAACTGAGACTATTGTGTAAAAGGAGACATGTTTCTAATGTCACAGTCTTGTTTTTGTTGTCTCTGGTGAGGTAAAGTAAAGCTGGCGGGTCGTGTGTTTGTATGTGTGTGTGTGTGTGTGCAGGTTTTTCAGGAGGAGTACAGCGTGTTCTTCTTGAATCAAGGTGGATCTCTGGTGGCCATCCGACACACACCTCTGCCAATTAGACACATTTGGTAAGGCTCCCTCCTCTCTCTGTCCCCCCTCTCTGAGGGTTGCGCTGCATCTTTTTAGAGACCACACTCCATCATCAAAACAAGATGTAAGACTGTTTTCCTGCCGAGACGTCTCACGCCCCCAATCCTGCTCCAGTTGTGGGGTTTTGGTCTTGTGCGTGTGATTCAACTCCTTCCCTCTGTCCCTCAGGCTGAGTTTTGATGAGGGCAGAAACTGGGACAAATATAGCTTCACCTCCTCTCCACTCTATGTGGATGGCGTCCTGGGGGAGCCTGGAGAGGACACCCTCATCATGACGTAAGGAAACAATGTCTTCTCTTGTTGCTGCATTAGTTAATTGAACATTACCCAAATTAAAGACTTGGAAGTTTATGTTTTTATTTATTTATTTTATATAATTTGAGTGCCCATTGGGTTTTCAGCGGCTCCGTACGTGACGCGTTAAAATGAGAAACCTCCTTGGCATCGGCAGAGACAAGCCGTTACCAAGAGAGGGCCAGAATAATAACTTTAATCAAAGAAATGTAATGAAACTCAAATATGTAAATAAAGGAGTAGATTAAAAACCAGCGTCAGAGCGAGGCAACATTAAAATCTCACTGGGAAATTGCAATATACTTCCATAAATCAACCCAAACTGGCTTCTTGACATGGTTTTCATCAGTGATCCGGGTCAAGGTGGATTCATGTGATTCATGTAATTGGTTCATTCTTTCATTTGTGGAGGTTGAGTTGATTCTCATTATCTAATCGTTTGAAAAGGGATGTGGTTACCTCAGCTCTGTTCTTGATAAATTTGTCTCTTAGTAAATGAAGAACGATATAGCAGGTTTTATTAAATTTGTGTTGAAAGTGTTTCGTAATCCCAAATTATATTAAATTTTTACCCTTTTAGAATAGAATCTGTATTGTACACAATGGATTATTAGGGCCACGCATGAAAAAGAAAATTGCCATGAAGAGATTAATCTTGAAGATAAAAGTTGGAACGTCATGTCAAGATTTAAATATTATTTAATATCATGTTGAGATTAAACTCGAAATCTTCCAGAATAAAGTTGGATTATCATGTTGAGATTAAACTCGAAATCTTCGAGAATAAAGTTGGAATATCAGGTTGAGATTAAACTGGAAATCTTCCAGAATAAAGTTGGAATATGATGTTGAGATTCAACTCGAAATCTTCCAGAATAAAGTTGGATTATCATGTCGAGATTAAACTTGAAATTTCGTGATTAAACTTGAAATATGTCCAGATTGTCGTGTTGAATCCTACACATGCATTATCTATAAAATAACTTCCATGTACTTTATACTTTTTTGTGTGTGCAGAATATTCGGTCACTTCAGTCATCGCTCCGAGTGGCAACTCGTCAAAATCGACTTCCGGTCCATTTTTCAACACCGCTGCACATCGGACGATTATCAGTCCTGGCAGCTGCACAATGAGGTAAGAGGATCTCGCCGCTTCTCGGCGCCTGATTGGACGAACATACTGCCCATTGATTAATCTCCAGTGCCTTTAATTCCATCACACAATAAAGAGGGAAATAAAAAGACCGTCTGAAGAGTTTATGATGCATTATTCATCACAGGGCGAAGTGTGCATCATGGGAATGAAGAGAATCTTCCAGAAACTTAAAACAAACGTTCGATGTGTCAAGGCCAGAGATCAGTACGTTTCCCTGATGTCAGACTCTTGCCCGTGCACAGACGCAGATTTTGAGTGGTGAGTTCCCTTATTTTTTTTCTTTTCTTTTCATTAAATTCAGTGTACCACACTTTATCAGCCTCCCGAGGCCAGGTCTGTGAAGTAAATCTGAAGACACAACAAGACCGAGTGTTTGAAGACTCTTTTATAATTCACTACTTGTTATTCTTACTTCTGACGCCTGCAACAACATGGCGTCACATGTTCTGTGTCTTAGTTTTTTGTGACGATTGTGGGTTTAATTTATTTTATTTTTAAATGTGTATTAAAAGTTCCTATAGTGCAATATAGATCATTTTGAATACATGTGTGTATAGGAGGCATCAACTGAAAAGCTTCTCATTCACTTTGCTTGTGTTGTGCGCAGCAGAAGTTGAGAAATATTCAAAACCAATCAAATCACGTTTAACAGTTTAATTCAGACACTGCACGACTCAAACTGAGCTCTCTGACAAGGGTGTCAGAGCACCTAACAACAGCAGACATGGCAGATATTACGTGAGTGAATCCCAAACACTGGGTCCTGACCCACAGATGGGTCACGGGAGATTGGTTTTGGCCCCCAAACTTTTAGCCAAGTGTTTGTTACGTCCCCGCTCGTCAGGGATGGAAGGTGAAGCAACATAAACAACCCAGATGTAAAATGGTTAAATAAAAGAAATCTGGCAAACAATGGAAAATGGGCAGAGGATGCTGTTCAAACGAAAGGAAAAAGGACTCTTTAAAAGAAAGAGCTTAACTACTTATTCGTCAAATACAGAAATACGACATCTCTTTAAATGAATTAACTTTAAGGAAAACAACAATTCCATGGTGAGAGTGAGACAGCTGGAGGTTCTGCGGCCGCACCAATCGCTGTCCAGTCCACCTGTGACTCCGCCCATCCAGAGTTAGTTTGCATAGCTAACTCTAGGGAGGAACGATGTCCAGCAGCCGTAACACCAAGATGTTATGTACATATGTTTTTACATAACATGCATGAAATAAAGTTTTATTTCATTTAACAAACATCTCTCAGAGAACTCAAAATGATAAATATATGGCAGGGAAATTAGTTGCTATTTTATGCACAAATTAGCTCTCGACGACATGATTTACATGATTGTGGTTTAGGTCACGTCTTCAAAGAGTGCGTCTCCTTATAGAAAGTCACCGCATTAAATCACCGGCACTTTAGACACATTAGCAGCTCAAGTACACACAATTCTCGCGTAAGTCTGCATCGCTGCTTCCAGCAAGTGTCAGACCCGCCCACTATCAATCTTTGACACGTCGCATATTATGTATAAGTCGAGAGCGACGTCCCAGCAGACACCGACGGATACAGTATGTGATGGGATTCCCGCTAATGCATCCTCCCATTTATATATCAAGTGCACTTGAATGTTTATTAAAGTGAATCGCAACCTCAGACTCAATTATAAGATACTTCTCTCACGTAGCACGAGTATCGCTTCAGACCAGAACTTCTCCAACATCATTTCACATCTAATAATTCACTTCATCCGTCTCCTCTGCTCTTAAATATGTCGAGCGCTGACAACCGCGCTGCGCGCTACGACACCTAATCAGTCGATCGAGACTTTCTAAATCTGTTGTTTCCCTCATCACGATAACAAGAACGTCTCTATGACACGTTCCCTCTGACTTCTTTTTGCTGAGGTTCATTATATTTACACGCTGTCAATCGTTGCCAGGACTTCACAGGCTGTACCTTGAAAATTTGCAATAAATGACATAGTCCTTATCATCGCAGCAGTGATAATTAAGGATATAATTTGGTATTTTTATGTTTTACTGGCTCGTCACTTGGATGCATGCTTTGATTTAAATATAGTGTGAGTATTTATACACACACACACACGACAGTAAACAGCATGTAGGATGTGTTAATTTACTGTAAATACGCAGTCATTTGCTGAGAAAGACATGGAACTGGTGTCGTGTAAAAATAAGCAATCCTTTCTCGAGACATTTCATACATGAATCACTAAATCTTAATTACTCGGGAAAAGCTGTGGCTTCTTTCACACTAGACTCACACTCATATTTGGTATTTTAAATCAATTATTAACTAATAGCATATTTCCCCCCCCCCAAAAAAACATGAAACAGCGACTATGGGTTTGAGAGGCAGACTGACGGGAGCTGCACGCCGGCTTTCTGGTTCGTCCCTTCGGCGGTATCAAGGGACTGCATCACGGGGGAGAGCTTCCTCAACACCACAGGGTAATCTGACTCACTTGCACTGACACAGGCATTAGATTAGTGGGTGGTTATGTTCAAGCTCAACTCTCCAGACCTGCTATTACGTGCATCTTAGTGTTCTTATTTTTTTTCTGTCTTTCATGAACCCCCAGATATCGCAGGGCTCTGTCAAACAACTGCACTGAAGGAACTCTGCTGAAGTACAGCCCCAGGCGTCAAAAGTGTCCCACTCAGGCCCCAAGGGGTCTACAGCTCTTCACCAGCGAGGGAACACTGGTGGCAACCCTGGGGAAGAATGTCACCTTCTTGGTTTTTCTGGAAGAGGTGCAGACTTTGCATTTGTAGCTGAAACTGTTGGATAATTAGGTTCTGACATCCTCCAAGTGTTGGTAGATGATATAAGAACGTATTGTCAGGCCTGCCCCACACTTTTGAGGATTTTCAAATCTGACTTTATTTCAGACACACACACACACACACAAGAAACTTTGTCACACATTTTCAATGTTTTAATCCTGAGAAAGCACAGACTAGACGATCCAGTCAAGACACAGGAACACACTTTCAGGGAGGAGATTCCAGGAATTCATAATATAAACAGACATGAATTGTACAAGTTACGGTTCGAAGAATCTGATACGTCCAATGAAGTTAAAATCACGTCTCTTAATCACCTCACACTACAGGATAATTTGGCCAGATAATCTGTTCAACAGCCTAAAATGGCGAGACTCAGGCGACTGTCAGAAAGGCCGGATTGGGACTGAAATATGGCCAATTATCCTCTAGTTTGGGACAGAGCTTGAGACATAGAAGACTCTCTGCACTGTTCAGATGAGGACGCAAGACATTTAAATCAAGTCAAGTCTTTGCTGTCTTTCTTCCACCTACAAAATCTACAGAGGATTAGGACCTTAATGCAAACAATTCAAAGGCAGACAAATCTTGTACTCTCATTATGATTTTTAGGACTGTTACCGCTCGAGCACTATCTGGAGATTTGGACAAGGTATCAGGAGAATCTCCAGGGTGATTCTTGAGGACATTTTCGTTCTCTCACAGCTTCTTCTCGAGACGATCTCGGCAGAATGTCCAAACGGTGGTTTTCTTTTCTCTGTATTAACATACCGGAGCCCCTGCATATCTAATGAGTATATGCAGACATGATTTGCAACTTTCACCTCATTCCATTATAACTTCACCTTTCCCACCTCACCTCGCTCCATTTATTATCCTTAATTTATTCTCAGAAACAACACACTATGCTGTACTTTATAATCACCAGTACTTCTGCCCATCATGGTATCTGCAGACAGTATCTAGGATATGGAAAATGCACTCTCTCTTGTCCGTGAGAACAACCAGTAAACGACCGTGTCTTCTTTTTCCGAAGGGCCTCGGCTTCACGACGAGTATAACGGTGGACTTTGGCGACGGAACGGCCATATCCTACGTCAACATAAGCTCCATCGAGGACGGGGTCAAGCACATCTACAGTAAAGTCGGCATTTACCAGGTCTCTGCGACAGCGAGCAACACGCTGGGCTTTGACAGAGTGATTCTCTACCTGCACGTCTCCTGTGAGTCGCACAAATGTTGCTGTTCTGGCAAAGATGTTTATGTTTTTGTAATCTCTTAATTGGAGTCCCATTTACTCCCAAGTATTGAATTAATGTAAAAAGGGTTCATCGTACCTGCCACATAATAGGGTTAATTTGTGAGGATCTGACTGTATTTTTCGTTAGTATCACAACTAATCATCCATCAGCCTCAAAAATAGGTCAAAATACTTCTAACTTAAGAAGAAACAAACAAAAAAAACACAATATAATTGGAAGCACTTGGGCAAAAATGTGCTTGTGACTCTGCTCAAACTTCAAAACCGGCTCATTAAAGCGAGAGCCGATGTCGACGTCTTCTCCATCCAAAGCCTTGAGTGTCACTCACCCACCATGTGTAGGCTTTAAAAGCGACTGTTTGTTGTCTCCTTATGACAGAGGAGAGCGACGTTTGTCTCTTTGGATTCCGCTCATTATATGGTGACACTTTCATGGCAGCAAAAAAACAGCATCAAAACTATCCACAGGCACTTGTCAAACAACATCTTCTCTCCACCACACAGCCATCCGTCCGTGTGCTCGCGGTGTTCCAGAAAGCCACTGCTACTCGTGCCCAGAATTGTGCCCAACATGCAGTTTTTCCTTCTGCTGAAAGTTTCACTTAAGATATTGGTCCTATTTTCCCTTAAAACTTGTGAAACTTTTCTCTTCCTCTCCAAAAGGTCAACTCGAACAGGTCCAGCTGTCGGCTCCTGCCGTGGTCGTCAAGAACAAAGCGGTAAACTTCACCACAGTGTTACGTCCCGGCACCGTGGGGACCGTCATCTATTACTGGTGGTTGGATAACAAAACAGAGGTGAGGATTCTTCATTTCTTACCGTTTATTATCGTTTATTATCGATCTTCTTTTATTTGCTGAATGTGCTGAACATTTCTCTGCGTCTCTCTCTCTCTCTCTCAGCCGACTGTGACTCTGGACGGAACAATGTCCTTAATTTTCTCCAAGAAGGGAAGTTACACTGTTACTGTTCAGGCTTCGGTTGGCAATACTGTACATCAGGACCAGATGACTGTGGCAGTTTATGGTGATTTTATCATCTTACATTCCTCTTCTTAAAAAAAAATAAAGCCTATTCAATTCAATTTTTTCAACATTTTTACCTTAAAGTTACGTGACAAAATGATAATATATGGTAAAAATGTGGTATTTGGGAGGCAATATTGTAGTAATATCATATTGTAACAGCTTGGTAATGAGAAATACAATGTGCTACCGTTAGTGTTATACCTTTATATGGAAAATGTTCTGGGAATCAAAATGGATTAATACCATTTTCATAAAGTGCATCCTCCGTTAGGTCCCAGTTTACAATTTCAAGGTGGTAGAATTAACATCGTATTACCAGATTATTACTATTACCCGATAGATTCTCCCCATGGACAATCAGAATATAGAGATTATCACAAAAGAGTAAAGGTTTGGTTTGACCAATCACATTTGAGCAGGTTTGGTCACTTACAGGTAAACAGTAAACGTGCCAGAGCAATTAAATGAGAAATTCATCTACATTAAGGTTTTTTTAACTGATCTGCCTTTATGTGTAGTTTGCTGTCAATGTAGATGAGCTAAATATTCTCACTGCTCAATGGAAACTTAATCTGATATCTCACAATGTGACAGTAAATCAGAGTATAAATGGGAAATTAATCTTTTGGCTCAAACATTTCCTGTTTGAACAGAAAGCCGTGAGATATTGGCCCTGCCCTGAACCCCCCCCCCCCCCCCCCCCCAGGCTGATTCATCACCAGATGATAAGGTCCGGGTCAAACTCACTGTGTCCCGTTTCCTCGAACAAGCCAGTGTGTTTCCGCTGATACTTATGGTCCACGAGGGCACACGACCAATCTCATATTCCACTCCAGCAGTGGCAGTTTATCATTTGTTTTCTTTGAACACTGACACTGATGTACATGTGCCTTCCTCACATAACCTCAGGCATGTTTCCATAGTTACCGTCCTCATCGTTGTCTCTTTAAACCCGTCTGTGTGGACCAAATGTCTTAATGTATGTCAGATTGACCCGAGTGGCCCTGGTAAAGTAGGACCTGGAGCTAATGGATTTTGAGAATGACGTTTTGACACCTGTCAAGTTTTTTTGACTCAGGAGTTGCGTGACAGGAACGCAATTTCAAAAGATTTTTTTTAATCTCTCAGCCTTTTTTACCCTTTTTTTTTGGACTTCTTGATGGTGTTCCATATTTAGTTTGATAAAAGGTCTTTGCGTCTGGGAGTATTATGACCAATTTGCTAATGAAGGCCATGAGATGTGGCTTCCAACTCAAGTAAGCAGATCTTGTAAGAGTTATTCGATTAATCCGTTTGAAGGTTTTCTCACGATTAAAACAAGATTTCTGATTGTTTCAGCTTCTTAAATGTGAATATTTTCTTCGTTTCTTTGCTCCACATAACAAAGAAATCTTTAAAAGGTTTGGCAAACACTGATCACCATTTTTTTTCGGCATTTTATGGAACAAACGATTACTCGATTAATCGAGAAAATAATCGACCGATTATACAGGATACTTCTGTTGGCTCGTGGCACACAACAAAGAATAGTTTTCTTTGTTACTGCAGTACAACTAATGTAATCAGCCACTTTTGAGAATGTAAAAAGTAGGAAGTGGTTAGCAGTGAAAGTAAAAAGTGAAATAAATACTCAAATTAAATGCAGACTCCTGAAAAATGTACTTAAGTACAGTAGCAGTGTATTTATTGCTTTCTCTCCTCTGGTAATAATTCTACTTCTTAGTACTGAAACAGTTTTACACTCACAATGAGGGAGTAAATTCACAGAATTGGCTTTCAACTCTTACATACAATGGCATTTCATAGCTGAAGTGGATTGTTTTATAAGAGCATCTCCACAGAACGGAGAAGACACATTTTCGCTGAACTTGATTCCCGACTCTTGCAGATTATTTCCGGTCACACGTTTTGGCCTTTTCTTCCAACTTGGACGAGCTGAACCCCGGGGTCCAGGAGTGGAGAGAGGACATCTGCCGAGTGGTGAAGAACTCCGTGGTTCAGGTCAGTCCCTCATCTGCTCGCTGTGACTATGTAAAGAGTGCAGACGAACAACCACTGACCTCAACTCCTCAGATTGTGTCAATCAGTGGCCTTGCAGCAGGAGGGGGAAAGGAGTCTGGGTTTCCCCAGAGTCAGTGACATTTCCATTCTTGGTTATGCTGTGTTTGTAATGAATACATGTGATCTCGTGTCAAGTGGGGCACTCGACTCCCTGCTATGGCTTTAACCTTGCTCGCTGCGTAATTACTTGTTCAAACACGTGCGTGCGTTTCACTCACCATCTCCCGCCGTGACTGGAGAAGGAATCAGTTCATATAAAGCCCCTAAATAGAATATTCTGATAATTCATGTAGTAAACAAATAGTGACATTGCTGTTGTATAATCTTTTACATTACTGCTACCTGGTGGATTGGAGTGGACTCACATTTTAATTCCCCACGTCTGAAAAGATTCTCATTCATTAACAGTTATTTGAAAATATAGTTGGTAACAACTCGACTTGAAGTTTTCTTGAAGAGTTTTTTTTTTTTACCTGTCATCCAGGAGTGCTTGATCCATCGATCCATGCAGCCTTCTATGTCAAAAATGAGAAATCATCTCTAATCCGAGCAGAGGTGGAGGTCTGTGACCTCACCTTACAATTCTGCTCTTTCATCTCTCCCAGGAGAATCGACAACTTCTGTAATTTAGCTTCTTGTGAACACGAGAATTCCATGTCACTTTAACACTTCCAAGCATGTTCTCTCTCTGACGGCTCCAGCGGATTGATGACGAAAGAACCCGAAGGACATTCTTCATTCGGAGCTGGATGAATAAAGACCCACTGGCTGACCTCAGCGTCGTTATAAAGACATCTGTAAACAAGAGCTCAAGTCCTTCGACATCAACCCTGCCACTTGGGAAGATGCCGCCCAGCACTGAACCAGTAGCAACAGACAGTGGACTGCTGTCACATGAAGTCTTCCTAGCCCAACACCACAAAACCATGAGTGTACTGAGACACATGGATTGAGAGACAGACTGTTTGCAGCTCTCCAAAGACTGAAATTGACGTGAAATGACAGGTTCTTCCACAGGTTCTTCCACAGGTTCTTCCACTGTTATTAGAGCACAATGGAGTTACAGTGAACACTGCCCACTTTTTACAGTTTCCTTGGTTTCACCACAAACCTTCAGAACTGGAGGAGCTTCTTGGTTTAGAGGTGAAATGTCCTCAATAAAATGTACTCAATATGTTCTGGAGTTTAGTTCCTTGTACCTAAGGTTCCTGGAATTATGTGGTTGAACACAGATTTTCACTTATCCACTGATCTTCTGTGGTCAGAATGTTTAAATTCTCAACCCCCAAAAGAGTGTCCTTTGTCCTTGAGATATAAGGGAACATCGAGACAGCTAATCAGCCAACTAGGAGTTTCCCACTGGAGAGTCAGAACTAAAGACAGCCTCCTGAATGAGAGATGAAACGTCTTGAAGAAAACTCAGGCCCGTGCACTGTCCACACTCCTGGGATTACAGTGACCCTGCATGGCTGAGAACCTTCAAACACAGTCTGACGAGCAGCTGCCATTTTGCTTTTAAAAGGCTGAGCACTATGGCCTCGAGAGAACACCAAAACCTCAAGTAAAAGCCGCGTCGCTGCAGTTAAGTGCATCCGATTTTCCTCTTGGTCACTGTGGGTATAAAAAAAAGAAGAAAAAAAGCTGCAGGTTATGTAAAAACAAAGACACCAAGCTCTCTTTATATATCCTGCAGTCGCCCTCCGTATGAAACATTCACTTTGACCTTCTGTCTTGTCAGATTGTACCATGGTTTACACCTGAAAACTGACAGCAGACCCCTTGTTATGGCGTAATGCACTAAAAGCCTCGGCCTTTTCCAAAGGCTGTCAAATTGCACTTGCGTGTTTAGTTGATCCGTGCATCATATCCTGACAGAGACAGGCACTAAAGGAAATGATATGTGGAGCTCATTAATACGAGTGACCCCAGAAAATCGTATTTCAGCACCAGAGTGAGGCGATGACACCTCAAACAGTGCCAATCGAAACCCCTTAAATGAAGTTTTGTTTTTCTTATTAAAGGTCACGGGAATCAGCGAGGATCAGCTCCTCGTCACGGTGCTTCCAGGTTTACCGACCACGGCGGAGATTTTCATCGTGCCTGAGAAGAGGTCGAGAGACGGAGGAGCCGTGCATGAAAAGTGGGCGCACCTGGATCAGGTACTGTCTCCTCAAATCATTTTTAACGGCCTCTGGCAGATGCTCGGCACAATGTGGGCTCTCTTTTTTTTCTCTCTTTCCTCCTGTGATAATTAAAGACGCATAAAAAGTGAGCCGAGGACATAAAGAGACTGGAGAGAAACGTCCCCGGAGAAGGTGTTCTTTACTTTAGAGCGTTGTATCGTCGTTTTATTAAAAATGATGTTTGAACATCTCTCTGTGCAAAGGGTTACATTCCTTTGAGCAGATTTTTACATACACACATATATATATATATATTTATATGTGTGTATTTTTCAAGCGTAATGACAAATGTAATTAGATTTACTTTGACCAGACATTTATATCCTTTGATATATAATTCATATTATAGACTGTGTGTTGAAGGTGAGATTCTGCAGCACTTTGTTTAGTTGTCATTTGTTCTGCAGCTAATGATACCTTTACTGCTTGTAGCCTTACAAGTGTATGAAGTAACAATTATCAATACATTATTAGAGCCCGAGCACTTGCGCGATTATTGTTTTTCTCCGACCTTTGCGATCATTTTTGAGGGGATTAACGTGCATGAAAACTCTTGAAATCTGGCACAGATGGTCGGGTTGGTGAAAAATGCGATAGTGGCATAGGGTATGTACACATTCATGGCCCCAGGGCTCTATAGCACCACCCCCCAGAAGTCAGATCGTGGTCAGATAAAAAAATCATCAGATCAGGACGAAATTTGGTGAGTTTGTCCGGCTTACTCCAAAGTTTCTTGAGGATTTTTTGGGGAATTTTTGACATGAGAGAAAGTGGCCAAAATTGCTTTAATGCAACATTTTTAATATATATTTATTCCAGAGTGGTTCCGATTTTAACCAAACTTGGTGCACTTGTTGCTCTCATGATTCCAAACAAATCTCTAATGTACTTCCATTAGCTCCGCCCACCCAGAAGTCAGCCATTTTGTAAAAACAAAAATGGCTAGTCTACGCATTTGAACAAACTGGTCCTAGCACATTTGAGCGAGTTGCATTGTGTTCCAGACACGTTAACGATTAAAAGTTATCAAAAGGATTTTCTTTACGTCAGAAGGCGTGGCTTCAGCACTCCAACAAAGTTGACGTAAATATGGCAGGAAAAGTACTTTTTGAAATCTTTGAGTCCTACGAGCGGTCCTAGCTTTCTCAAAACCCACATGACCTTCTTTCATCTTTTTTGATGCACATCTTTGTATATGTGTGGCTTTTCCACATATCACTTCAGTGAGGATATTTCTGTGAAATTGCAGGAAAAAAAAAAAACCCAACTAAATTTAATGAAGCAATGCGGGATTGAGGAAACACAAGGCAGTCCCACAAGCACAAATGATCAAAGACAATAAGTAGAAGGCTTAAAAAAACAAAACAACCCCCACAAAGAGAACAGAAGGAACAAACAAGACAACCTGAGCAGCAGAGTGAAGAATATATGAAGTGCTGAAAACAAGGAACAGGTGTGCGTGATTTAACACAGGTGAAGGTCATCAAGAAATGAGCAACATGAGGAAGTTCAGAGGAGCAGAAAGAAACGTGACACGAGCATGGATACAAAATAAAACAGGAAGTTATGACAAAGCTACAAAATAAGATGGCAGTAAATTCAAAGCAAAGAAAATATCGAATAATGAAAGTAAAAATGTTTTTACTCCAATCTCTCACAACAGAGAGGAGCACATTTGTATGTTCTTATTTTTTTACTTACCTTTTATCTTATCCTATCTTGTCTTATCATTTTTCAACTTATCTTATCTTATCTTATGTTGCTTTGTACTGTATCTTATCTTATCTTATCTTACCTTATCTCATCCTATCTTATATTATCTTGCTTTGTATTGTAGCTTATCTTCTTTTATCTTATCCTATCTTTTCTTATATTAGCACATTTTCTTAATTTTTCTCTTAATGTGTATCTTTTCCTATCTCAACCTTTCTTCCACAGCACTCAAAGTATGTTTATTTTACAATATTCATGTTTATATTGCATGTTTTTCCCTTGTTATCGTATCTTATCTTGCATATTTTCTTAATTTATCTTCTACCTTGTGTCTTTTCCTTTCTTGTCTTATTCCTTTTTTTACTTGTCTTATTTTGTTACATCTTTTATTATCATATAACATCTTATCTTAATCAAAGAAAGAGGGCAAATACTCACACTTGCTTTCAGAAACATTGTTAACTGCTGTTTTTATATGAATATCGCAGATTCAGAATCTCTTAGGCAAGAGGTTGAGCTTCAAAATGTAATTCCGAGTCATAATTTATGAACTTGACAGTTGTTTTATGAGAACATTTCTTTGGTATACATTTGAATCACTTTCCCCCTCTCATGCAGGCGGCCTCTCCCTCTCTCTCGTTTCTATCATTTCACTCTGTTTGTGAAAATCGACTCGTGGAGTATTCCGTCTCGTGTGGGTGCAGCAAATGCATCGCAATGAGGATCACGTCTGCATTCATTTTTGTTCCGAGTTACACTATCGACGCGTGGTAACGCCGCGTTAAGTGCAGCGGCCTCATTTGGAAAGTCTGCTCTCGGGGTCGACGTGCAGCATTAAGGTTAACGCCGACAGAAACAAAGGCAGACATGAGACAAGTCGCTGTGTGATGGATGATCAAAGTCCAGGCCCCCGAGTTTAAATTCTCTGCAGATTGTTTTCTCATCTCAAAGTGAAATAAATGGACACCAATGGCTTTTTGTTATGGAGGTAAGACGCTGTATTATTCCTCGGTAAAGGTCAGCGGTAATGAAGACTGCACATTTCGGTTGTAATTGGGGTGAAAAATACAAAAAAAAAACTACCAGTGTGGTCCATGAAGTGCAAATACAGAGGAGAAGAGGAATAGCCCATAGTTCCACTGTTAATTAGAGTTTGAACTCAGTACAGCTGATTTTATACATGATATTTATGATATATGATGCAGATTTCTTATACACGACCATTGGATTTGTTGTTTTAGCAAAGCTTTAAGGATCATACAGTATAATTATTTTTCTTACACTTACACTTGAACAACAGCACGACCCTGACTCTCTTAAACCTAAAGTGGAATCATGTTATTGTTTAGACCTGTTTGTCCTGCTGTGATGAAAAGCTCTTTTAATAATTAAACTCCTTGATTTGACCAACTTGCAGTCACATGATTCCAATCCAAAACGCTAATTTGACCGACATTGACCTTTAACACCGAGCGTATCGCAGGCGACACGTTTGCGCCTGTACATACTTTTCATTTTTTTGACCTGTTTTTGGATATTGACACAAAAAATCAAACAAATGTTATTTTAAATATATGTTATACTTAAGTGTTAAAGGGTTAAAACAACAAAGCTGGTGATTCCCTGAGATTTTTGCACATTAAACCAGTGTTATCATGGTCCGTCTCTGTCATTGCAGCCATTTATATATATTTTAAATTAATATACTGTAGGTAATTCATAATTTTTGCAAAACAAACTGAAAATTCATCCATTCATACCTCTACTGTTTAATTTTCCAAGTTGTTCCTTATGGTTTTACTTCACATGCGATACAAACTTCACAAGTCATGAATTCTTAACCCGACATTTTCCCTAATTGCACCGACTTTGTGTCTCCTTTGTGTAATGTCCTCTCCACTGTGTTTTAATTTCCCCAATACTAATATTGTAATAATAAAGAGTAATGCACAGTGTCAACACCAGAGGGCAATGTCTTTCCATGCGAGAGCACTGAGGCAGAATCCATCAGAGAAATGAACGCCTCACTCTGTGTCACCTCTTTAGAAGTTTAAGAACTTCAAGTGAAAAGAAAAGTTGAACAATTCCAAGCCCCCGTGCATCATGATTGTTTTTATTTATTACAATCAAAAATAAAACTTGAAAATCTCTGTCCTACCATGTTATAGAGAAGCCACTCGATATGTAAACAAAGCAATTAGCAGGGGCTGTTTTTCAAAGCGGGCAGCTCGACAAGCTCATTTATTCATCATAACGGTGCGAGTCCTCCATGTATCACCAGTAAACATCATTTTGCCGGCTCATAGTCAGTCTTGAACTACGTTAATAGGTATTTAATTACATTGATGCATCATATAATTGGCAGCGTCGTGGAAGGAGACAAACTGGGGCAGGCGGCCCCGGATTGGGAATTAAAGAGATGTATTTATCTAAAGCCTGTGTGATTACCTGGCAGAACCTCACAGACAATAGGGTAATAAATCTTCACTTCACTCTTCCCCCATCTCCTGTGAATGACTTGCAACGTGGAGTGAGCGAGTGAGCGAGCATGTGCCCACACACGTGTGTGTACGTGTGTGCGGAGCGGCTTATTAAAATGTGTAATAGATTTACTGACCCTGATATGCCACTAGAACAAAAAGTAATTATTCATACTGTGTGGAGCGGTCTAATTTTAACCAGTGGAAAGATTTTTTAGAAAGAGCAAGATGGAATTAGTGAGGCATCGCTAAGGACTCAAATGGGCTCAGGGAAAGGCATTTTTTTTTGTTGGCTTGTGAAATGACTGCTTCATCTCGGCGAGAAAACCCAGCCCCGAACACGAGGCCCCTGAGGGAGGAAAATTAAAAACTGCAATTTTTTATTTTATTAGCACGCACTTTGATTTACAATACAACTTCTGCAGTCTTCAGAGTACACACACATATGGGTTGTGACAGAAATAGGAGTTTAATGTCACTCCCACACTGTCAGCACATGCCCTTTTAGACCTGATAATGTTCTATTTTTTTATTTTTTTTGCAGCAGGTTTGAGTGTCACATCAACATTTGCTCCTCTTTAGACAGAAAAAAAAATTGCGATTCATAATTCAAGCTGTTGGATGAAATGACTGCGGCTGAAATATTGATGACTGTGGAATATTGCTGCGCGGCGGCTGTTAACGGAGGCTTCCTCTGCTCTGTCACTCCCCCTCACAGCTTTCACAGGTTCTGCTAAGTGCTCTGAACCAGGACCTCGTTCAGTTCACACTCAAGCCGGGGGTGCAGGTTAACGTATATGCCACGCGGCTGTCTCCAGGTGAGTGTGCTGCACGGAGTCCATTTTTAGGGCGAGAGTGTGCAATTCTACCAATTTGGAGTAGCAGAAGAAAAAAGGGACTAGAAGCAAATAAGGGCTGGACAGTAATTCACTATCATTATATCGTCATTTTATTTGACCTTTAGTTTACCAGGAGTAAGTCCGCTTTTATTTTAAGCTCTTTTTTTTCAGCTATAGACCCTATATAAAAAGTGGACATTTTGCATTATGCAGCATGGCTTTTCCATTATGCAGTTCTAGCACAACTTGGCTCCACTCGACCTTTGCTTTTCCACCTGGTACCTGGTGCTTTTTTTGGCAACTGTTCTGGTCGAGTTGATGCCGATACTTAAATGTGACCTGATCTGACCACTGATTGATCGTCACTGGACGAGTCATATGAGCGACACAAGAATCAAACCGGCAACAGTGTTGCTGTCCGGCAAAAATACACCGTGGTCCGACGTTAAGGCAGAGATGTTCCTGTGTTTGGTGGCTGACGAGAGGATCCAGCAAGAGTGTGGATGTAAAACGTCCACATTGAGGCGAAATAATGAAGTAATGGAACGCGACGTACCTGATACTGAAACCGAATAGAGCTGAGTCGAGTAGAACTAGAACTGTAGAAAAGGGTTGTAGAAGTAGAAACAGTGGATAAATACTTTGTTACTGTACTTAAGCACAATTTTTTATTTAGATGAACATGATGACAGTTTTGTAAAATGATGATAATGACAGTTGGTATTGTCCAATATGAGATATCTGTAAATTGTAAATGTAGCTGTAAACCTCAACATGGTGCCAGTCAAATTCTAAATATTGTATATTGTGTTAGGACTGTTTTTATATAATTGATAGATCAATAAATAAATATTGTTTTGTCGCTGGGTTTTCAAATCAGGATCAAAACTCAAAGGCTGCAATTTACTTATTCTATTTTTGATTTTTTTCTATGTTATTTTCAATAAAAAACAAATGTATGAGAGAAACGTGGTTCATATGTTGATGGTAGCTAATGTGGTAATGCTCCACTTTGTTTTAAATGATTATAAATGCAGTAAATATTTACTTCAACTTGACTTAAAAAAAGTGTTATTGCAAAAAAACACAGTGGTACAATTAACCACTTAATACAATTAGACACTTAATTTTTTAACACAATTCATCGTGTATTTGATTTTGATTTAGGAGGATTTAGGAAGAAACACAGTGAACTAATCGTATTAAATCATGGATCTGTGGTTTGTTTAAAGATAAAACATCATATGAAACATGACTGGATTATGAAGGACAGTGTTGTTAGCGTGTTGTCTTAGTGTGTTGTTATGGAAGGCTGCATCATTGAGGTTGACTTGAGATCTATAATTGGTGGGGAAAAAAAAATTGGCTTTTAGAGAAATGGGCCGACTCTCGTACCATATGATTGAACAATGGGAAATGCACATAATTACAGAAGAATAATTTGTCAAAGGATCAAAGATGACAGAGGAGGTAGTTTCTGTGCTTTGTCCTTTTTGCAAATGCACTCTGTGAACTTTTATAAAAAAAACAATCTTTTTGTTTTCATTTCATTCTTTTTGGCTACAATTCAAGGTCCAGTGTGTTTATTAATACACTCTGCTGACCGCTGTCTTTCCCTGTACACCAGGAAAACATGTTGACACTAGACGGTAGCCCTTTGTAAAGCCTTATTCCAAGAATATGATTCATGATTTTTATTTTTAAGTCACTAGTTTCATATTCAGATGCTGTTTCCCAAACTTTTCATAAGAAGACAAATCATCGCGACCCAGTTCACAATATGTATCTAGACCAACATTTTCATAATTTATATAATATTTTTTACTGCAATTTCTTAAACAGCTGATATTCTTGTGAACTGGTGCAGTAGCCCGCACATGTTCTCTTCCATTTCTTATCCATACAACGTCAAATTTGGCACTGAACACACTGGTGTCACCTGCCAAGTTTGGAGCCGATCAACTGTTCAGTTTTCCACTGAGTTCTCTTGCATTGTTTTTTATCCAGACAGCGTAATACAGTGTAGACACTGGTGCCCTGAGTAAGTCGTCTGCCTAATGAACAGTTTGACAGCTTTGTGATAAACAGACTCTTATACAAACATACGTATGGGTGCTATATTCAAAATCTGACATTAAACCTGCTTAAATGTCACACGCTGGACCTCTTAACTTTTTTTTAAAATCCTTATTTGATTATTAGACATTAAACATGATAATTATTGGTATCAACACGTATGATTTGTATTATTTTTTATTAATTTTTTTGGTCGTTTTTATCCAGCCCTATGCATGCAGGTAAAGAAAGACTGGAGAGAAATATTCATAATGAGCGAATGTTGGTATCTTGGTCAAATTGAGTGCACTAAATCATGAAAAAAAAGAGTTCTTGTCAGCGAACCAAGCCAATTTTGATTCTCCTTTGTTATATAATAGGATTATTACATCACGTACTGTATGTGCTCTCATTCCCCCCCCCCCCAAAGCTCCTCTTGTGGACAGCAGTGTGAGCGGCCACAGCAGCACCGCAGTCATCCTGCTCGTTTCGGGCGCGCTGATGGGCTTGGCCATCTTCATGATATATACATTCAAAAGGTAACGCAGTCGCTCTTGCACTCCCTACCGTGGATATAATAATGTATTGTAACCACACAGGGGAGCGGGGAAACTGTTTGGCAGGACGTGTGAAAGCACATCATTGGCAATATCAACAGCAACATAATGGTATTGCCGTTTTATTTGTGTATGTGTGTGTTTGTGTGGGTGGATTGTGTGGATTTCATTTGCATAATGGCCCCGTATAGAGTTCGGCCCCATAATCTACAAGCAAGCACCTCAATGGTGAACTCCTTAAAACTTTTCCCGAAGTATTCAGACTCTATATATCTCTGAGTTATGGACGTCCGCAGCACAATAATAGCTTGCGGAATAAGACGATTCCCCCCTCTGTCTCAATCTGCAGAATATTACGGGGAATGACAGCCTAATCAATTCTCCCAGAGTGCTGAATGGGTGTCATGGTCCTGCAGTTATCAATATTCATCTATCTGACAATGTGAGGGCTGACCTTTCGGAAAATGCTAAACACAGCCATTCAAGGTGAGGCAGACTCTGCAGAGTGGCAGGAAAGGTTGAGGAGATAAGTCCCGAGAACACATACATTATACAGCGGGGGACATACAGTAAATAGCATCCTCGGCTGCAGGTAATCCCACGCCAATCACGGGGCTCCGCGAGGGCTCACTCCGTGCGGCAGTTGGGAGAATTTTAGTCATCATGAAGTTAAAAAACACACTACTTAACTTTCAGTAATTACCACATCAAGAAATCAACTCAGATGTCACGGCAGCAGCTGTGTCACAAAACCACAAGGGGGGGAATCTGAAATTAGAAATGCAAGATGTTATTCTTAAGCAAAATTGGTGGTGGTGGTGGTGGTGTGTGTGGGTGTTGAAGGGGAGGGTGTGGGGCGTTGCATCTGTGGGAATGAAAAATTGATTGAAAACTGAGGTGAACAATATGAAAAGTGTGTGTGTGTGTGAGAGAGAGACAGATGCCCAATGGAATGCAAAACACCCCAGTCTCCAGCTTTTTAAGTGATCCTCTCCCAAACCGTACCAGTTAAAAATACCCCACCGCACATTAGGTCCAGTGGAAACATTAGTGAAACAGACCTGGCAGGTTTCCATTAACTTGCCCTTTTTATTTTTTATTTTTTTCTTCCACTCTCCACTCATCACAGGAAGTTCCCCGGCATCCACACGTACACAGCAGAGCAGCCCGACAAAGAACAAGAGGTCATCCCGACAGTGGCCTCCATCGCCAGCTCGGATCCCGAGGGGGATAAGCTGACCTCGCTGGAACACGTGGACGTACAGTTGAACTCAAACAGCAGAGGTATTCATTTCATCAATTTGTCTCATTTAAACCTAAAATCCTGTGTGTGTGTCAAGAATATCAGATGTTTATTTTCACACTCTTATACTGGATGCATAAAGTACACATAAAAAAAGGTCTATGGCTAATAAGGTGTAGACACATGGTCTAAGGCTGCAACAACTGAAGGATTTTTATTTTAAAGCAATTATACACAAATAAAAACATACATTTAATATATACTGTATCAGGTGAAAGGAGTGTAATCTCCTATAATCGCTATCTATGTGTAAAATGTATATCGTCGAATGTCCCTCACCTCTCCACTTAGCATCAAAACTAAAAAAAATACTTAATTTGTCCATCGTGGGCTTCACTACACTGTCGTTCTGTCACCTACAGGGTCGAGATCCAAATTGTACTGCTGGTTTTGAAACCCTTGCAAAATAACGCACCACCTTCTACGACTGTGACCTTCATCTTCCAGTCAGAGCTCTGAGGTCAGCAACTCAGCGTCTCCTGGACGTTTTCTCGCCCCAGGCTTTAAAACTCCAGGGGACAGAGTCTTTTCAGTGGCAGACACTGAAGTGTAGAACAGTCTGTCTGACTATATTCAGGCTAAACATGCTAAAAACCTGTTTATTGGCTTTGGCTTTTCATAGCAGTTGAGCTTGTCTTTTATTTCTTGTTATTTTTTATTCTTTTATGATATTAATTGGTTGTTATGAATGGAGAATACACTGCTTGGACCCAAATGCACAAGACAGGAGGCAGGACGAATGGCTCAAGAGTCTTAATTAACTCTTGATGGCAGACAAATACAAAAATCACTTCTTTACAGAAGGAAAAACCTGAACTAGACTAAGCTAGAAGAAAACAAAAATCACTTCTTTGCAGGAAAGGAAAACAAACAAGACTTGACTTGGATCTTGCACTAAGGCAAAGCAAACTTGTGACCTGACGTGAACTTTAGGATCATAAACGACGCACTGGCAAAAGGCAAAGGAACTGGGAACACTATATAGGAGAGAGTGTGCGAGTGATTACTTAAGGATCACCAGGTGAAGTGCATGAGGGAATTAGGGGAGATGTGTCAAAACAAGTGAGGAAACTACAAGACAGGAAGTCATGACATTTACCAAAATAAAAAGGGCAGTGAAACTCAAACCCACACCAAAAGTGACATGAACTTAACGTGACTTTAAACCTAAACTAACACGATAACTACACTAACACACCGTTTACTATTTGTTGTTTCTATTTCTGTGCTTAAAAAATTAATTTGTGCTAATGTAAAACCATGGTTGGTCTGAAATGGCAGTCTCCATAGACCTTGTCACTACCTACCTGAAACCCTTTTTGTTCCACTTCCTGTTGCCTCAGTTTGACAATGGTTACTAAAAAACACACCAACCCCTAACCCCCTAACCAACATTATTTAAGTATTTGTAGTATTTAAAAGCCCTTAAACTGCCATTAATTGTTTCGACAGGATGTAACGTCACACATGCAAAGAACAAATTGAGATTCAATCAGGTGATTGTACTCTTTTATATCTTTAAATTCTGCCAAATGAATGATTACCTAATGGACCTTTAAATGTAACCATTTAAGAGACATTTAATTAGATACAAAGGGACCAAAACAGGAGCAAATTCTTTTCAGGGTCAATTCTACCTTTTTTTACCTTTATTTTGCTCACATTTTAAGATAAATTATTATTTCTTTACATTTCTGCAACACACTGGAGCCAGATTTGACAAAGTCTGAAGAAGAAATATCAAATTTAGGAACACAGTTTATTATTCACGATTTTCCATAAACTTCAGTGATACACAATATTTTTTGATATCTCCACAAAGTTAAATTTTAGGCACAGAAAAATAGGAAAAATCTTCAGTCTTGCTTCACTGACTCTGTTACGTTGTAAAACTTTGGCTCGGTTTCTTCATCCCTGTCGCTGCTGGTGACACCTTCTCTCTCCACGGTTGACTTTCCCTCTCTCCGTGTTGTTACATCGTCTACGTTGTGTTATCATTCATGTAAGATGAAATCAGTATTGATGTGGCGAAGGCGCCGTCCAGAGAGCAATACAAATAGAATCAATAATTCCCATTACATGCATTATAAATATCGTGCGTTTTGAGAATATAAGCAGTGGAAAGTAAAGATATTTGGGTTTAAATATGGGGAGAAAAATAAAAAGACTAATGGTGCTTTTCCATTATATAGTTCTAGCACTACTCTACTCGGTTTGGTTTGGTGTCGTCGTTTTCCATGACTTCATCGTTCCTCCATCGTTCGACGGGGCATCATAGCATGGCTGTGTAAAGCTGCCGTGACATTGACAACCACACAAACTAATGACTTGTAAAGCAGTTGTAACTGAATCATTAGAATCTGTTTTGTTCACAGAATTGTTCACATGACCCGAGCACAGACTCCGTCTGACACTAAAAACACCAGCCTCCTCTGGTAAATATTGAGATTTAAGACATTTCCTTTATTTCCTCTTTTTGACTGATCTACAGGTAGACATTGTTCACTTTGATTCTTGTGTCAGACGTTGCGCTCGTGACTCTTCCAGTGACGACACTCTCTGACCAACCAGTGGCCGACAGTCTGTTGACGTCACATTTTAGTATCGGCTCAACTCGCCAGAGCAGGTACTAACAAAAGCACCTGGTACCAGATACTATCACTAATGAAAAAGCTAAATCAGAGCGGAGTCGAGCCGAGTAGTGCTAGAACTGTTTAATGGAAAAGCGCCACTAAGTACTCAAGTAAAGAACAGATATCTGAGAAACAGACTACATTTCAGGTACAGTAGATAGGTAGGTAGGTAGGTAGGTTAGATAATAGATAGATAGATAGATAGATAGATAGATAGATAGATAGATAGATAGGATGGTTTGCAAAGTTACAAAAGTTTAAAAAATGTGAGATACTTGCCTTAAAATGGCTGTATTCTCTATTTGTTCCTTAAAAAAACAAAACAAACGTGAACCCCTTACTAGGACATTGTTACTAGTAATAAACAATAAAACATTTCCTAATCCAAATCTCACTAAAGAAAAGAAAGAAAACAAGCACTTTCAGTTGTTAAATTCTATGGCAGTTCATAAATGTGAATTAGCAGGTCATATTTTGACTGTATCCCATGTGTTATACCTCCATCTAAACACACAGTAAATACTTTTGTTCCTCGACTAAAATCACAATTGTAATGTGCCATAAACGCTCACTTTTTAGATCAAACTTACAACAAGGAATAAGAATAAATGCATCTCCTTTGTGTGGCAGTGCTTAAAAAGCAAAACTCCTTGATGCACAGTCAAAAAGTGAACCAGTGTTTTTATTGTAACTTTTATTGTGAAACTACATCTGATATTCATCTGGTGTTCGGCACTGATGCAACTCTTCCTCCTCTTTGTGTGATCCCCTGAGTTGCCAGGATACGGTCATTACTCTTCCCGCTGTACATTTATATATTTGCCACCTCGGGTTTTGACATAGTGAGGTATTAGTATTCACAGGTAAGTGAAGCACAATCAAGTCCCAGCCAAAGTGATGAAATGTCTGCGTGAATTATTTGACCCAATAAAATAATTAGTGCGTCGAGGAAGTGGCGGCGTGGTGAAAGCATTTTCATCAAGAAATATCTATGAGGTTCCGGCTGATTTACCTCCACCCGCAGCTAAACAATCGACCCGTCCAAGATAAATGTGTTTGCCTGTAAAAAAAATACACCCGCATGCAAATAGCTACATAAAATTCCCTCTGTCTTTTTTTCTCCTCCCTCGCCAGGCTACCTGCCATCTCACACAGACATCAAGCTCTCTGATGAAGCGCCCCATGTGTTTTAATGTTGAGAGTCTATGACCGACTCAAAAGCAATACATCTTCTTTGGCAGTTACTTCCAGCGAGCGATGAAACCACGGTCACAATGAATGGTCTCGAGTGTTTTCCTACCCATGCATGGATGGACCAGTTCACACTGTGCTGCCTAATCCCTCTGAGGAGACTGTACAGATTTATACTTGCTTCTTGGAAGAGGAAAAAAAAAAAGGGACACTTTTTGACTGAAAATACTTGTATTTTTGCAAGGACACCGATCTGATCTTTTTATGTAAATAACGACGTTCATAATGGAGGCAGTGGAAGTCATTTGTCTCCGCTCGAACATGGAAATACCTAAATGGGCGGCAACAGAAGTGATGTGTAATAATATCTTTAAAAACAAATATGCTTTTAATCCTGCTCTTTTGGGGGTGTTGTGTTTGTGTGTCTTTGTTTTTCCTGTGTGGGGAAGTTTGCTTATTCTGAGTGAAGACAGTGAGTGGAGCAGATTCATTAAGCCCCCAAGAACAATCAGTAAATCTTATCACAAGCTTCTCATCAAATGAAAGCTTGCAATATCCAGGAGACGAAGGAGGGAGGGCCTCCAGTCCCCGATCAGTGCGTTCCATCAAATCTGTCGCTCCGCTGCTCCAAATGTTATATACGTATGTCATAACAAAAATAAGAAACAGAAGATTGAAGATAGGTACCTACAGCGGACAGGAAGCTCAACAATTCCTCTTGTTTCGGAGACCTTAACTGGTTTCAGTGATGCTGGAATAATCTGACACGATACGCCCACTTTAAAAGAGATTAAACCTACCTAATTCATACATATGCATTATTATTGCAGTGGAAATATTGTATGTGATTTGATTTACAGTGGAACAAAGCAATGACTTGTACTTTTGTGATTATACGTCGCCGGGAGCGTTACTTGTACATTCTTGTTTCCAGGAGAACTTTTTTTTCCTCTGACAGTCTTGCAGCAGAATGTCGTGTTTTTGATGAGTTAAAAGGTCCAGTGTGTAAGAATTAGTGACATCTAATGGTGAGACATGAGTGCCAGGGGACTACAGTGGCCTTTGTGTACCAAAAAAGGATGTCGTCGTTATCAGTTTGAAACTTGGTTCCTTATTATGTGAAGTGTCCATTGGCGTCTTCTAGGGCTGTCACTTTTTAACCAATTCTGAGCGGGAAAGTTCAAATTCACACCTTAAAAACTTATTTGAGTGAGTGCCACTTGACTTGGATCCACTTTGAATCCATCATAGAAATAGTGCCGCGTTACATTTACAGTGATGTCGCCTCCAAATTCACCACGTTCCGGAGAGGAGTCCGAAAGACCCATGGACGCCAGTTGATCACAATCTCTACAACGTATTTGGTGCGCACACAAACAGAGGTGCCATGAATGGATGCAAATCCGACAAATTCTTCAATCCCGTTGAAGAACTTCCGCGTTCCGACTACAAATGGAGCTCAGTTATGCTGTAATGTGTCGATGTTGTGTTTTTCTGTAAAAATGCGGTTTTATGGCAAATCTGCCGACTCCCATTTCAGCTTCAAACTTGATTCTGGTGAAAAAGAAAAGTGACAGCCCCAAGGCCTTTATAAATAAATGTATCATCCCTTTAGGGGTCACCACAGCAGATCATCCGCCTCCATCCTGTCCTCTCCCTTGTGTCCTCTTCTGTTACATCAACTGTCCTCGCGTCCTTCACAGCATCCATTAACGTTCTTTGTGGTCTTGCTCTTTTCCTCGTGCCCGGCAGCTCCATCGCTGACAAACCATCTCAACCCTGACTCTTTACTTTATTTCCAAACGGTTCAGCCTGAGCTGTTCCTCATTATGTTCGTTTCTTTTTTTAAATCCTGTCCACTCTGGTCACTCCCATGGAAAATCTCATAAAAAAAGGCTTATTTTTTTAATGCTAAAATAGATTCTGCCAATAAAGCCTCGTAAATGTTACACACTGGACCTTTAAAACTGGTGTTTATTTAGAGCCACACATTTAAACGACCGCTTGGGCACAGTTCCAAAAACTTCTCACACCTTTGGAGCGGCTTTGGACTGATCTCACTGTGAAGGTTGTGGTCCAAAGTCCATCGCTGAAACTCCACCACTTTTCTTTCAGCTTAAAAAAAATGGAAACAGCTGTGAGCTCTTCCTCGACTGTTCATATTAACCACGATGATACCAGCATCTGCACATGGCATTCCCTCAGTTTACAGTTAAAAAAGAAAGCGGAGGAGGTCACAGTGTCTGTTCTCGGTTTGATCCAGGGGGACTCGGCGGACAAAAAGGCTGCACATTTGTTCATCTCCTTGGCTGCGAGGGACACGGAGCCATAGAGGGAGACGTATCTCCGGTCTATAAGGCTCAGCCTACACACAGAGCTTTGGTCAGCTGCTGTTTCTTTGGGATAAGTACTGAAGTTTTTACTTCATCAAACTTTTCTTATTAAGTGCTGTCAGCGTTATGTGTCAGGAAGACGAATTGACTACAGGCTGCTCCATACGTCTCCCCCTTCTCCCCCTTCAATCCTCCATTTTGAGCCCGAAGCATTAAAAAAACAAGCGATCAAATGAACTCTGTCTCCCCCGTTCCGATCACCAGAGGAGTCTTACTTTGTGCTCGATATTTATTTGACAAAGATTTTTCCTTTTTGTTGTTGCTGTTGTTGTTGCCCCACTTCTCAACCTGTGAATATGACTGTGAACATATTTGCATGACAGTTTTCTCTTTCTACTTCAAGATACTTGAAAATATGTCTTAATTAGGAGAAGAATGAAATGTGAACCGCAGTGTTTTAGTTTTTTTTCCCTTTCTGTTTTGTTTTATTTGGTTCGACAACTCTTTCATTACGAGTGACGTGATTAATCAGTAGGTTGTTACTGTGGTTTTTCATCATCTTGCCAACAGTAACCGTGGCTGCGGAATAAAGCGGAAACAAAGCATCAGTGCAACGTGGCTGGAGGGAAAATGCTCTTCTGTCTTTGATCTGTTCAAAATACGTGACGTAAAAACTAACCTGCTATGTTGGAACATGTTTAATTCAGTGGTTTCATTGATAACAAAGGTATAGCTGGTTTATTCACAGTTGATATATTGTCTTTTGGCCCCTGCTGCACCCAATAATTAGCTCCTCAAAACTTGCTATGTATGCAACCCCCTTATGTTGCAACCCCGTCTATATAAAATAACATCCAGACCAGAGGAGAAGAAACACAAGGGTCTGCTTTGGAGTTGGTATAAAAATGAAAAATGAGCTTCAGCCAAGGTCTCTCCCTCTCTCCCTCTCTCTCTCTCATATACATTGTCAGTGGATATTTAATGTAAAAAATGTTTTTCCTCCACTTAGTGTGACCTTGTCGCTTATTTATCATCATGTCACGATTCTCTGCTGCTGCTGCTGCTGGTGCTCACAGAAGAAACCTTTTAATTTTTTGATCTCCACCTGTTGCTGAGACGTGAAAATGAGCCAAATGTAGGTTCAATATTTATGAAATAAAACAGGCGACCTTTTCAGGGTGTACTTGGACGCCCTGGCTCCAGCCCTGACCGAGGACCCCGGAGCGTTGTGGAGGATAAGGCGGTAGAAAATGAATAAAACAAATATATATGTGCATGAATACAGTGGGTGGAAACTGAATGACGCAATGAGCCTGAGGAGGCGAGACAACACATATTTTACATACAACCCAATTAATATCTGTGTGTTTAATTGAGGTTTTAATAGTTTTTGAGACTCCATGAAGAGCAAAACTAAGCAACTCCGTCCCTGCTGACTCTGAGCCAGTCACGTGACTGACACGCAGTTCTGCGTTGTTCAATTTTGTCTGTGTAAATTGCAACTCAGGTGGCCCCAAAGTTTCAGCGCAGCCGTTTGCATGATTCAGTGGGGGCCGAGCGGCGAGGACAATGAAAAGCACCAAGTGGCCTGGAGTGATTCTAATGGGCTAGTTCCTTGGCACTCCCACTGTGCTACAAATTAATTATCTCCTCTCCGGGAAATCGACACACACGCATGCGTACGCCCACAATCGTGGAAGTATTTCCCAGACTGGGTAACACCTTGGATGAAAAATGTCCCACAACAATAACCCACAGCAATATTGTGTTAGCCACAGTGTGAAATTGATGAGCATGTTTCCTTTCATTGAGTGCTACATTACAGTGTCTGGCTGCTGCGAGTCACCCATTAGTGATTGTCACCGTTCAATTTGATTGTGCGCTGCCGAACGTCTCGGCGCAGTTAGGAAGCGGCCCTGGTGTTAATTCAGACTGAGAGCGGGAGCAACTACGAGACTCTCGGGGCGCCGACGGCTGCTGGAGTGATGAAGATTGGTGTGCGATATGAAAGCTGCTCAAGTGGCAAAACGAAATGCAAAACAAGAAGAAACAAGGGGCTCGTTGCTGCTGCTGCTGCTGCTGCTGCTGCTGCTGCTGAGCTTCAGCCAATCAAGCACGAAATCCCGTCCACAGTCCTGAGTGTCACTCTGCCGCGTTCATTTGAAAGACTTTTGTGAACGTGAGAATGCCACAAATTCTTCTTTACAAACTTGTGTGTGTGTGTGTGTGTCTCATTACTCCATGACAGCCCCTGTAATTGTTCCCATTAAATAGAAACCATCTGTAAATGGTAACTTGAGTGTAGATGGGGGGGGGGGGGGGGGATGGGGGGAGTAAAATGAAGCTGAGTCTCTCGGTGTCAGATGGGAATCTGCACGTGGGCGTCATCACACTTCTGTCCATTAAAAACCCAGCCTCAGATCCTCCTCGGGGATCATTAGAAATGGTGAGTTGAGACAATGCACCTGAGCCTCAGATAACAAAGACACTATAGGTTGTAAAAAACACGCTTCATCAGCCCGTTTGTTTTCAGGTTTATCTCATTCACTGACGGGGGGGGGGACAAAAAAAAGGTCTTGGCATCAAAGAGTGTACGTTGTATTAAAACCATACATATTCAGAATACATACAGTATACCATATAAAAATACATTTATTTTTGAACAATTTTTAAAATGGCAATTTGTTCACAGTAAGAAATGTGATTCGAAACAAGACGTTGTTGTTGTTTTTTTCTCTTATCATCGACAAAAAGGAACAATATCATAGATCATGCACAAGTTTTTGGCCATTGCACAACTGGACTATTAATGTATCAAGTTAAATGTGACAAGTAAACCTTAAAATGACCTTTATATATACAGTATATACACATATACAGTGTGTGCATATATGTATATATATATATATATATAGAAGTCATTAGTCTTAAGCGTGTTATCACAGATGATTAGAGCATGCTACTGTATAAAATAAAAATAAAAGTATAGGATAAAGGACATACAGCGTGTTGTGAACAGAAGGTCATGATGCCCGTGACTCGACTTTACAGTGAAAGAATGAAGCTACTGTATAGATTTACATTCCATCTCATTTTATGTACAACTTGTCAGTATTTCCACCTGTAAGGCCAGACTTTCATGTCCATATACTGTGTGTATGTATATGTATAGATATATATGTATATATATATATCAAGGAGACAGTCATTGAAAGCACCATGTCGTCTTACAAAGCGAAGAGAGACAAAAAAAAACTATGTCTATTCAATTATTTCCCAGAAGCTTTCACATTTTGTCAGATTTGACATTTTTACATATATTCATTATATATATATATATACGCAACTCAAAGACCTCTAGTTATGGGGGCAGTAAACGGTGACGCACAGTTTATCCAGAGCGAAATGAAAAGTGTCATAACAGTATGAAAGTTAAACCTAAAACGGTCTATTAATTATATGTCTCTCATATGACGGTAGGGCACCCGGTAATGAAACAATGCGCCTCAAAGGGCCTCAGTAATCCTTAAAATACTATATAAATGTAACTTAAAGGGGACATATTATACCCTATTTCCCCCATTAAAATAGTTCCCTGGTGTCCTAATGAACATGTCAGTGACATGCTTTGGTCAAAATACCAAAAGGATGAAGCACCATAGCAGTTTAATAACCCTGCTTAACCCGCCCCTTTCAGAACGCTCGGTTTTGTGCGTGGTCCCTTTACATGCAAATGAGACACACCCACTTCTTCCAGGGGGTTTCTGATTTGTCCTCTTTACAGCGCTCACTCGCTCAGATCCTGTTCCCTCTGCTCCATTCGTCTCCCCCTCCCTCCACTAGTTCTCTGACAATATCAACATGGCAGCGTGCACAGAAAACAGCGAGAGTGCCGTCACAGGAAGAGACTTCCTACATAAGGATCGAGCCCAACAGTGCCGATCAGCTGTGCTGCACTCACTGTGAAAATCAGTTAAAAAGACATAGGGACAGCACCGCTGACTGCCGCTGTATGTGACTGTATCAGACCGGTGACTGTGCTCCGGAGACCTCGCCACCGCTGATCGCCAGCGGCGAGCTGCATAAACTGCAGCTGTATGTGACTGTATCAGACCGGTGACTGTATGCTCCGGAGCTGGCGATCAGTCACACACAGCGGCAGTTTAGGCAGCTCGGTGCTGTCCCTATGTCTTTTTAACTGATTTTCACAGAGAGTGCAGCACCGCTGATCACCAGCGGTGAGCTGCATAAACTGCTGCTGTATGTGACTGTATCAGACTGAGTCTGTGCTCCGGTCATGGAGGACGTACTGAACAAATATTTTTAATTAGGACGTGTCAGAATGGTCAGTTATGAGCTCTATGTGACCTTTTCTTAACAATGTGTGTGTTTGTACGTTGGTGACTAAATACGGCGACCGCTGGCCGCAGTCTGATGTGAAGTGGTGCGAACACACAAACACACGTTTGCTGACTTTATCCGGCACATTAGCTTCATATATAAAATCCTCTGAGGCTGGAAGTTTGTGTAACAGCACACTTGTCCCTCCGCGTTGACATAATACTGCTCTTCCTCCCTCGCCTGCACTCTCGCAGGGACAAGGTGGCGCTAAGGTGGAGCTCTCGAGGTAAACTTACTGGTGGGGCGGTAACATTCGCGGTGAAATGTGCATGCTGCCGTCATAAGCGGAGGGAATTCAACATCGAGTGTTTTATCGCCTATACTTACACTAAGGGGGACCACGAAAACATGACTGAGTATTCTTTTTCCACACTTTGGCGACTGGTAGGGCCTCCAGAGTCCCAAATATGAGTATTGAAATGGTTAAAAAGTTGATTTTGCATAATATGTCCCCTTTAATGCTTATTTAAAGTGAATACATTAAACGTAGGCAGTGAAACACATACATACTTTCACTAATGACCATTTCTCATTTACATTATATCAATATTTTCTCAGGATTCTGAGATATTTTGACACTGTCTATTATTACCCTGATAAAGAATCACACTTGCTGCCACAGTGAGTGAAAAAAGGTGCCAGTATCAGCTGAACAGTCATAACATTACAGTGGTAGAGAACAAGACATTCCCGGTGCCAATTGGACCCTTTTGTGTCAGGGCCCCGTTGTTTTCTCAGCAGATTTCTCAGGTATTCACCGCCCTCAAACTGGAGGCCTTTGAATCTGGTTCAGTGTATGATCTTCATCACATTTTGAACTATACTCACTAACTCTACCCATAATATGTAAAAAAAACCTTTGAACGATAGCAGCTATGATTGTGAAATCAATAAATGCTGACAAAGCAAAACAGTTTCTGCACAATCGCGACACAACAACCTGTACTTACTCAGTCACAGAGCGTCTTTAGACATTAGTACAATTTGGAAACTCCCTGGTTACAATTCTCTCCATGCTGCGTCCCATTCCTCCTGAAAACATGCAAAAAAAAGAGACGAGAACACAGGGACATGTCAACTCCTCCGACTTCACACGCACATCACACATCACAAGTTCCTAGTATCTGTGATAGTTTGGCTTTATCTCGCTGACACTGATTTTAGGGGGTGAAGTAATAACAGCTTTTTCAACATCCATCACACGACTCCAAGTTCTATCTGGATTTCTCTAATCTTTTTTTCTCCTTGAAGATCAAACGGTTTGAACACGCTTTTACACTTAATTAGAAATTCATCGCCGAGGTCGTTTGGTTGAAAAGACCCCTGTTGTCTCGACAAAAGGGAAACGTGGCCACGTCTGTGCGGGTGATGCAGGGATGATAAGACGTGGACTGCTGTGACAGGAGGAGACGCTCGGATTGTGCACACGCTGGTGTTTTCTGTGTTTTTTTCTTCTTCAAAGGTGACATTATTATCATCATTATCAACTCTGTCAGTAGTATAGTAATATGTGTATAACGGCTTCTTCTACATTTTCAGTGCAGCGCTACAGCGCCACTTACAGGACTGGCATATGTACATTGTTTTGAGTATGCATGTATGCATGTAACTGCTCAGTTACACTCCTAAAACGAAAGATAACATAAACATGTGTATTATATTTTCAAAGAGCAAGTACTAAAACAATATGTAAAAACTTCAGATCTCAGCTCTCCCCAGTCACTACAGGTGTTCCCCAGGGCTCTGTCTTAGGGTCCTCTCCCCTTTCATCATCTACCTCTCCTATCTTTTGGTCACATTTTCAGAAACATTTAGTCAATAGAAATAAAAACTGAAGTTCTCCTTGTTGCCTCCAAATCAACTCTGACAATTTCTCTATTACAATCGACAGCTCCATAGTTTCTCCCTCCCCCCCAAGTAAAGAGCCTGGGAGTCATCCTCGACAGCTCACGTCAATAATCTCACTCGGTCAACATACTTTCACCTGCACACCAACCGTCTCAGCACCGCCATCCTTGTTAATGCCCTGGTCACATCCTGTTAAGACCACTGTAACTCTCTCCTCTCTTGTCTATCACTCAATCTTCTCCATAAACTCCAACTGGTCCAGAATTGAGCTGCCTGGATCATCTCCAGAACCCCGTCCTTAGATCATAACACCCCTGTCCTTCAAAATCTCTACTGGCTTTCTCTGAAATATGGCATTCTCCTTCTCAGATTCATGGCTTTCCACAACCTTGCACCTCCGTAACTTTCTGACCTCCTTCACATCTACACACCCTCTCCGATCTTCCTCCTCCTTGCTCCTCACCACACCTCCTGCCTATCTCTCAACCACGACATCCAGAGCCTTCAGCCTTACAGCCCTTCTCTGGAACTCATCAACTAAACTAACTCTCTGCACTTTCTGTGTCACACAACAATAACAACAACACATCGTGTGGATTTGTCTTCGTCTTGCTGAATCCCATTTCCCTTTAATGTGACAATGCCATGCACTGACATGCACATTTTCAACAGAGCAAAACTGTAGCGCAGCCAAAATTTGATGTTCACCATTACGACTAATGGCCTGGCAGTAGATTCATCAAGGTAAATATCCGTCAGGTGAGATTTGCCAAATAAAATATGATTAATGAGGTTTTAACTTCTTTAATATGAGGCATACTTAAAGTGTGCTACCAATCAATCAATACCACAGCACAGAAACACAGAGTGTGAAAAGAACAAGAGTAAAGTGTTGGTATAAAGCTGCTTAACCCTATAACACCGAGTGTATCGCAGACGACACGTTTGTGTAAGTGCAATCTGCATTACCGTAATTACACGGTAAATTAACGGTTTGTGCTATCATAACAAATATGTATAAAAGTTGCATGTCAAAACCAACGTGTGGTTATTACGCTCATTTCACTCACGCTGTTGCAGGAAGCCGGCGAATCAGCATCTTTGTTAATGCACTATTTCAACATGCAGTAAGCTGTAAATAACTTCCAAATATTGAAAGATATTCTGGAAAACTAGGCAAAAGCACATTTTCTGGCCCTTTGATGGTTAAAATAAGCAAAAAAAAAAAGAAAGTCCAGATGGACATTTTGAGGCTTAGGTGTTAAGGGTTAAAATACTATATTCAGTTCAGGATTTGAGAGTATAAAACAGATGTTTTCTCTTCATCTTCTTTCATTTCAGTGTAAAATAATTGCTTTTTACTGTATAATCACGTTGTACATTCATTTCATATGTTAACAGCCACCGCATATATTGAATCTGCATGTTTTTGTTGGGCTTGTTGAAGGCAGATGAAAGACAGACGATAAAAAACAAGCTTCTCTACATGACGAGCAGTTCTGAGGCAACGTGTTTTATTTACATCTCAAAAAAAACATTCATTTATTTTGAGCGTGTTTCGGGATGTTTTAACAATTTTCCTTTTCAATTTTCTATTTTTCTATATATCTTTCGGTTGGCATTAAATCCCAGAGGAAGGAAATGTTTGGATCTTTGGCTGCTACATGTTCATTATGTTCAGCAGCTCAATCAACAACAGAGCTTATTCTGAACCAACCAACCAAACAAACAATCAAACAAACTGAAAATGCCTGAAACTCACTATGAAACCCTATAAATAAATTAGCTACAGATTCATGATTGCAGTCACATTGTCATTCCACACACTATCATGTTTTATACATCTATTACAGCGACTTTACGGTTTGTTTTTATCACAAATGAAAACGAGAACGGAACATAATGAAATATGAGGATTTTCTTAAGGAATTAAACTACTGGTTAATTAGTAATGTGATTATTTTACTGTGTGTGTGTGTGTGTGCGTGTACATGTATTTATATCTTTGTTATGTCCAATAAACGTACACACCTGTCTTTGTTGGGACATTTTGTCTGGGCTCCACAACTTTTTTTCACAGGGCTTTTTCACATGGTTTTAGGGTTAGGGTTAAGGTAAGACTGTTTTGCACCGTGGGTCTGAGAGGACTGCAATTTCATCTGTGCTGTATGTCGTACATATAGTACATTTGACAAATAAAAAAACTACTTGAACTTGAACTACTTGAAGACACTTAAGCCCCTTTTCCACCAATGGTCCCAGCTCGACTCGCCTCGGCATGGCAAGGTTAAAAGGCAAAATAGTACTGCTGCATGAAACTGCCCTGACTTTGTTTTACACACAAACAAGTGACTAGTGACTTGTAAAGCAGTTGTTTTCGGTGTAACCGAATCATTAGAATCAGTTAATTAAAAACTATATGTTCAGAACTTCCTCCATGACTGGAGCACAGACTCAGAATACAAAATACAGCAGCAGGGTTTGTGATGTCACACGCCTGTGCTCGCGATCAGCAGTGCCGTCACTAAATACACCAGATTCCCCAGTTAAATTGAAATTTTAGACATTTCCCTGGTGATTGTTGGAGATTAACCCACGTTTTTTTAGGATCGTAAGTCTTTTTAACTGATCTACAGTTCTGCATTGTTCGGCTTGATTCTTGTGTCGGACGTCTCTTCCTGTGACCATTAGTTGTGATGTTAAGGTAAGGTTAAGGGGCTATAGGGAATGCATTATCTTCACTAAGATATACAAACTTGAGGCCACAGTTATTATATCTTAAGTAGCACTTCAGTAATCTGTAAACATGATATGATGTTGGTGTGTTGGTAGGAAAACAAAGCCATAAAACTCTGTGTGACTAAAATTGCATTCTTATCAACTTCACATTCAATGAAAATCAAACTTGTGCAGCCTCTGCTATTCCTGAAAATACATCACAATGAGTGAAGTGTGAGATTCTGGGGTCACAAACATCGCTGGAGGCAATATTTTTACACTAGAAGTAAACTTTAATAAAGATTGAATAAATTTCACATGCATGATACTGACTCTTTAGCTCATTCATCAGTGTTCTTTATTTCGAGGTTTGATAAATTCAAATAAAGTCTTTGTTGAGAACTGTGTTTGCAGAATTTTTATTCATAGCATTCATTTTTCTAAAGACTTGGTTTTTAAGTTGTTGACCTGTGCTGACGACCTCCTGCCTGGTGCAATTCATCACGCAGAAAAAAAAACCCTGACTCTCTTACAGCTTCATTTCTTAGCTAAACTGAATTGAAATGAGACATGAGCATGTGTGAGCTCTCGTGTCAATCACTGGAAAACAATAGAAGTCAAATTCAGATCACTGGATTTATCCATGGAGCATTTATTCTGTGTGGACCTTTTGTTGATGCTTCCTTTTCCTTTGATTCTCCTCTTTTGTAGTTTCTCCTTGTGTGTATCTTCCTGTCTTCCCTCCTGATTGTCTGCCCCGCCCTAACGTGTCTCACCTGTGTCTCATTAGTTTCACCTGTGTCTGATTATCCCTGCCTCCACAGTGTCTTTGCTGGTTCATTTCTTTTTTTTCTTCAGGTCACATTTTTTCTGGTGTGTTTTGTTTCATACATTCCAGGTCCTGTTTCCCATGTGTTTGAACAATTTTGTTATTCTCTTGTTAGTGTTTTACTTTTCATTAGTTTGTTCTATTAAAGACTCTTTTTGTTTGTTTAGGTCCTCCATTTTCTACTTCTGGGACAGAACATTTCATATGATTTAATCACTTCAATCCTGCATTAAATATATGAGAAATGTATAATAATGAGACATTAACTGACCATGATGTGTCATCAGAGAATTAAAAAAAACATGTTAAATTCAAATACTGGCTTCACTAATGAAGATGGTGCAGAAAATACCTTTTTATTTGTGTTTTAGTTTGGTGTTTTGGTCATAGCACGTCAGCACATTGGATCATACTGAGCGTCAGTAATGCCGAACGATAACAAAACCTTCAAAGCCCCGGTATAAATGTTGTGACCAAAAAGACAAGGAAAAACAAGGGTCTGCAGTGGAGATGCATTAAAATATAGAAAGAGGAGAGGAGGCTGACAACGAAGCGGAACAGATACGCTGCTGTGGATACTTTTCTTCGGAACAGAAAAGTCGCATGGGGACCTTAAGCTTCGGCTTCTTTCTTTTTCACTTTGTTGCTGGATGTTTATCTTATCTAATGTTATTACAGTTTGTTATTGACACCTTGTCGTCTCCTCTCATGCTGCGTGGATTCTCTGCTGCTGCTCTAAAGCAGACACACTTTCACTTTTAGTCTTTACCTGTCGCTAAAACGGGACAATTAACCTTTATGAAAACAAAACAGTGTACAGAGTGTCATTTAGATTATCTGTCAAATCTGGCAAAGTATAAACTCATAATTATATTGTGATAAAGAAAATTGGCATGTCTACTGCCTCTCTGGTCAAACTACTGCATTCAAATTTTCCCATTGACTTTCTCAGTCCATGCTTGCGTCACTGGTACAAGCTTTTGTCTTGTCTAATCAGTGTGAGGCTCCGCCCCCTTTTATAAACACTGGCACGGTTGCTTTGTTGTTGTTCTCTCTCCACCGTTTATAAAGTGTGGTGTTAGCGCTTTAAACGGTGGTTTGGGCACAGGGTAAAGATGCCAACAGGGCGCTTCCCTAGGCAGGTGTTCATGGCACGTCCAACTGGGAGGAGACCGAGGGGCAGACCAAGCACTAGGTGGAGATATTATATCTCCTCGCTGGCCTGGGGATCCCACAGCCAGAGTTGGACGATGTGGACAGGGAAAGGGAAGTCTGGGGCCCCCTGCTACGGCCCCCCGAGACCTGATCTCAGATAAGTGGTTGGCAGTTGATGGATGGATGGCATTGGGCAGAGTTAGCTTCCAAAGATGGGGATAGTTACCCTTTAATTACCACCTTTAAATGATGAATTCTTAATTTTTACATGTTTGAGTCAAATCCATAGCTTTGGAGCTGCACTGTGATAACTATCAGTGACCAGCAGGTTATTTTTCTTCTAAGAGCTTGTAAAGCCATTTGCACTAAAATGAGAACACATAAAAATCACTGAACCCAAACGTTAATTAAATTAAACCTGGTCAATGTTTTTCCTTCAGGTAGGGGGCATGTCTCCCAGTGGCCGGAGCAAGACCTGCCTCACGGACAGCAGGAAATGTTTCAACAACACAGTTAAATCTGCATATCAGAGTTTAACATTAAGAACACGGTGTAAAATCAGAGCGAATTGAAAAGGATTTTTTTAGGATAAATGAAATCTTTAAACAGTCGGTTGTAAATTCGATTAGCGGAACACGCGCCAAATCAAAAGGTCGCTTGCTGTGCTGCCCTTTTGTAAATAAACACTTCTGAAAGCAACCGAAAAAGATCTAATTTGTTTCAGCTCAGCAAAGGAGTGAGGAGAAGGAGAAACAGCTGAGAAATGAGGAATAGCCAGAAGTGCTGAGCGACCAGAAAAATACCGTCTGTAGCCCACACGTATGTGTCAGGAGCACTGCAATGCTACTGTCGTCAAAGATTCCACACCAACCGCAGGGGCCGAACAGCTCTCATTTAAAAGATATCGCTGTGGGTGTCAGGCACAGCCGTCAGAAAAGTTAATTTGTCACTGTGATATCTGGTAACTGTGCAGATGCTGCAGTTGTACGTGCGGTGCACAATTTGCCAAAGTGACATCCTGCATTGATAAAGACGTCAGTCCTGCTACATATTTTCATGTGCGGGAGCATCGCTCAACGACAAACCTGAAGCCTGAAATACAGACGACTTTCTGTCTCTTCACCACAGTCAGTTAAACTGTCTTCAAAGCAGATGCTCAGTGATGTGTTTAAGGGCAATACACTGCTAATGTGAAATATCATTCTTCATAAGAGAAAGTGCTTAATTTAGTCTTTGCATAAAACATCCAAACATACTGCTCCCTAACAGCACATTTATTTATAAACTGTAAGCACATTGATTATTTAAATCTTATACTAGTTTATATTCACATTTCAGAGGGAAATACTTTATGAGAAATTCCGTAAAAGACTGTTTTAACTAAATTAATTTATGTAGTACTATGTAGTGCAGCTACTTTGCATATGGAAATTGTAACAGTGTATACCAGCATATAAAAACAATGCAAATCCTAATACAGTGAATTAAACAGCTAAAAATGTAATAGATACCCAGTCTTGGCACTCTCCCTCCTCCTAACCTCACTCAGCTCACATCCCACTTCTTGGCATTTTTCAAAAAAGAATCTGGGACCCTGAGAATTACTGCTTCTCCTCTGTGCCTGACTATAATAATATAATAAATGTAATTGTCAATTCTAGCAACAGTTCATATTTTGCAGAATAATAGGCACTGAATTCTGCACAAATGTGTTGTTTTTGTAAAGATATGCAAATGATTGGAAACATATTTAATCTACCGGGCCAGATATTAATGCTGGTGGCCAAGTTTGGGCCACCAGTGGGCCACCAGTTGCTGACCACTGATAATAGTTGTAGTAGAAATGAATGTGTACCTGATGTCACTCTGCTCCTCGCCTCCAGATCCTTCACCATGAGCTCTTTCGGAGAAGGAAACTCGTTGAGCTTCACCTTCGACATGTTGTCGTTCTGACCGACCGTGCTGATCACTTCCGGTTCTTTCTCGTGACTGTCTTCAGTCTGAACGTGGATCCAAGGGATTTTCCTGAACACAACGAGACACCAGAGGAACAACAGGTTTTCACTAACAACAACAACAACAACAACAACTCATTTGTTGATTCGTTATAACAAATTACAGCTGAAATCTTGATCTGAGTGCACAGACCTTTTGAACTTGTAGATGAAGAACGCAGCCAAACCAACAAATACCACAGTGAGCAGCATCAGCATGGCCGACCCACTGTGGATGGAGTTTGAATCCACAAGTGGCGCTGAAAGACAAACATGTCAAAGACATTTCATCACAGTTCCTCCTGAAGCCAACCAGGAAATAAGAATATATTGAATAGCCACTAGGGGTGATTATGCTGGAGAAGTCCATATACAAGATATAATAAGACGTGATATGATACCATAAGTTAAGACAAGAGAAAAATTAAGAAAAGATGCAAGATACGGTGTAATACAAGGTTATGATAAGATAACAATCCCGGACATAACATTAAGTACTCTGGCAACACTGTTATCATGGACTCCACTACCTCACTGGATTAGGTACAGTCCGAACTGGCCACTTTTGCGGAATGATGCAGACGGAACTGCCTTGACCTGAACACCACAAGGACCAAATAACTGTTAACCCTTTACCGGGCAAAGAACTACATTTGGTAACTTCCATAGACACTCAAAACTGTGTTACAGTGTGTTACCACAAAATCTTAGAAACAGAGATCCAGCTACTTCACATAAAGCATCTTTGTGAAATTTGAGGTCTGTGGCACTCGAAACATCAGTGAAGTTCAGTTGTAGAAAAAAGTGTGGTCATACGGATCGGTCATGTTCTCCTGCATCTGCGGTAATATCTCAGAAACTAAAGATGGTCAGTTGATAAAAATCAATCAGGTGTGTTGGAGCAGGGAAACATCTAAAACATGCAGGACAGCAGTCCCTGAGGATCAGGATCGGTAAACACTGTTCCTTTCACTTTATTTGTGTTTTTCTTGAATATACTCATGTACCGTACCTTCATGGACCTTGATTTTAACAAAAGGAAACAAAGTCTTGTTTTATCCTCCAATAACTCCAATGAGTGCTCTGTAAAGGCTTCCACAAGCTTCCCTCCAGCATGCCCACTCTGACTGTCAACAATCATCCAATGGAGAGGGTGGAAACATACATGTACAGATACCTTGGGACAATAATCAACCAAATACTGATATCATCTACTGTACTGCCAGCAGCGTCCGCCAACTAAATCATGATTCTGGAGGCTTAAAAATGGGAGTTCAGCATCTTATGAGTGATGTCAAACCCACTTTCCACTTGGTTAAATCTCTGATTTTTTCCTAAGCCATGCCTTATTCCTAACAGACGACTTTTATTACCCCATGTCATGTAACACCTGCGGGCACAGTGTGAGGAGCTGCTCTCTGCATGTTCTCCCCTCTGGGTATTAAAAGGAACCTTTAGGAGGTGTGCTGTCTCTCCCTGGGGTCCATCATACAGGTAGCTTATGCATAGTCATGGCTTTTTTTAAACGCTGAGACGCCATATTTCCTCCTCCGCGCCCATCTTTCTCTCCAACAAAGAGAATCCTATGAAGTCTATGACCTTTCTGGATCATTTTAAAGGCAACCCAGACCTTTGTATGCAGACACAAATGAAGACAGATCCATCGGTGGATGAAAAGGGTAAAGCCATGAGGGACTGATCGACACATCTCTTGCGATACACTAATGACACAGTGACCCTGCCGATTTCCTCAGTGCATACCAAACACCTGATTTGTCAATCATGCCATTGATTTGGCTGATTTGGGAGTGAGCTGCCATCTTACTGCCTCAGGTGCAAAAGTGAATTAAATCCCAACATATACAGTATCATATGGATCGCAATCTGGGAAAACTGACTGTCTTTTGCTTTCTTTCTTTTATTTATTTATTTATTTACAGCATTAAGGGTACAAATCAATATCAGATAATCCCAAGAAAGATACGTGGCTTATGTTTTGCAGATCATTGAGCAGAACAAATTCACTGTGTCTGAGTGTGTGAGTGTAGATATACGGTTCTAAACTGGAATAAATTAAACCCAAGGACACATTGGCTACTTTATTTGTATGTCTGCACAGAAAAACCAAATTGTTATATATAACAATTACCCTGACCTTAGTGTGTGGAAACGATACGAAACTTACCCAAAGTTTGCTGAGTCATGTATACAATGATGTGAACATCAGCTTTCAGCTCAAACTGGATCAGGCCTTGGTTCAGGGCAGTGACGAAAATGTCCGATATCTGTAGTTTCAATAAAGAAAATTGTCATACAATACATCCATATGTTAACGTTAAGAATTAAACCCAAGTGTCTCTACACCGACGATGGAGCTTGATTAGCTTAACTACACGGCTTAAAGAAGGAAGAAAATAGCTTCAATAACATTCAATTTGCATTCATATTGTGTTACAAATGAGACACAATGTGTTGTTAAGTTATTACCATGTCTTTGGTGAGTTTTTATTCAACCAATCTCCGCAAAAGAAGTGAATAAAAGGGCATAAAACTTTATGAACCTTCTGGTTTTTCCGGCTCCTTAAAATAGCGGCTGGTGTAAAACGCCACATTAAAAGCCAAAACCAATTAATCTCACTGTTTACTTGTGGATTTATTTTGGCGAGGGCCTCCACGTATACTGTTTAATACCTGGTCATATCTCATTATTGAATGTGTCATACCAGACGCAGTGAGGCGGCTTTTTTAATTAAGGTTCGCGTGATGACTGATTTCGATGTTTTCGGGATTTCATGGGTTCTCACCATTTCCAGAGACTCCGCCGTGCTCGAAGTGTGTTCGACAGGAAGGATGAAGAGCTCTGCTGTGGTTGGGAGACCCGGGTATAGTGACACCAGCAGCTGATCTTCAGGAACCCCCGACACCTGCAGCAACATCACATTCTTACACAATCACTCATTTATTTCAGGCTACTATCTTTTGCTAATTAGTTGTTTTAGGATTTCTTAAGCGCATTTATTGTATCTTGTTTTTAAATATATATTTATGTACGCATAACTATCCTGGACCTCTGGTGTTTTCCTCATTTGCAGTTAGAGTTGGTAAGTTTTCTCACCTCACGTTAATGTGAAGCAGTTTGTGTAACATGATGTGTACATAAACTTTATTTCTAGAGTATACATTAAAACAACCATGGTTGACCATAGTGCTTTGCAAAGTAAAAGGCACAACAACAGAGTATAAAACATAAAAACATAAAAGTAAAACAGTAAAATAATAATAAAAAGGTAAATATCTAGATTTTACTATTAACACATTTTCTTGTAATTCTTGTAATTCTTGTAATAATTTTTAGGATTTAATAGTACATTTATTTATTTGTTTGCCTATTTATTTAACTTAATTTTTTAAATTATATTTAATTTATCACCTCTGCTGTTTCCCCATTTGCGCTTAGCATTGGTAAGTTAGTGTTTCCTCAGGTAGTTTTTATGTGAAGCACTTTCTTTTTCTTTAAATAATTGTTTTACCTGCTTTATAAATAAAGATGGATTGATTTTTTTTGATTGATTGATTGCACTAGTTCATGTTTCTGCTGTAACCTCACAGCGATGAAGTATTTAAGTAAGTCCAAATTCCACACTGTCATACGGTTAACACTTTTTCTGTCACAAAAAGACGATGAGCAATTCTGCCTGATTTCAAAGTGGCAACTCACAACCTCAGTGGCTAAAACAACCACCGGGGGCAGATTATGGGCTGTCCATACTTGGAAAGGCAGATTTGAAATTGCTGTCAAGAATTTCCATAGTTCATTTGAACATAGAGATGTTGATCATTTGTTTTGTTCAAAAAATACTTTCAAAATTGTCAGAATAAAATCAGAATCAGAATAAAAATAGAGCTTGGACCATGTCTAGTCACTGTCATCATAGGTTAACTATACATTGGAGAAACATCTCACATGCACCATCAAACATCATGACAGCACTTTCAATACTGCAAACACGAATGAAAAAGTAATGACCCCGACGGCCGCTGGTGGCTGCTGTTGGCTGCAGCAAAGATCTCAGAGCAACAGGGACTTGATGTACCTGTGACAGAGCTGTCCGCACCACGCGGCCTATGTCCTCCCTCCACTCAGAGATGTCAGGATTGTGCTCGTCAAGCGCCGGCGAGAACGACAACAGCAGCGACCTAAAGATCTCTGCAAAAAGAAAACAGTGCAGCGATGTCTGTTAGAATATGAGTGCTGCCTCTGGTTTAGTTTTTCATTAATCTGATGTGCAGTTTTGTCTTCTTTCATTTGGCAACGTGCGCCTTGAAGTTAATTGCACCTTGAGATCTCGTGTTCGTTTACGCCGTGACATTTTATTTATTAGATGAGTCCACGTTGACATCGACACAACGCTGTTTGCGGCGTGGACTGTGAGGCTTCATGCTTTTCTCTGAGAAAGCGCATTACATATTCATGTAATGTGTGTGGCACCAATTTAAGTGTTTTGAAAACTGACTCTGCCACTCACCTTTAACTGTTATAACTTTTGAATCCTGCACGATGTTGCTCCCAGAAGCAACCTGGACCGTGACCTTGTTTTTTCCCTCTCTCTGAAATGTGTATGAGATGCTTCCCTCCAAGGTTATAATGGGCTGGATTGCAAAAGGAAAAAAAACAAACAGGAAAGCCCCTTTTTGTCAAAGCTGAGTCTTATTTATGCACATGCAGGCCTTCACACACTTACTTTATAATGAGGGGGTTCTGCAGTGAGCACAACTGACATGATAAATAAATATGGCCAGCCATCTAAGCTCTTCTAGGAAGATGCAAGGCGGCCATGTGCAGTTAAATTTTATATGATTTGCTTTAAAGCCCTACTGATTTATCTAGCAACACAAGGACATCAAGAGAAGAGCTGGGGAATGGAAAAAAGGCTGCAGGGGAAACGGGACAGAAAGTGAGCGTGGAACAACAGTGGGAGGAGGAGAAGCTTCTCACCTCGGAGCTGTTGTCAAACCACCAGAAGAAGGTCAGCGTTCTGGTGTGACTCGGCCAAACCACGGCCGTCAGATTAGCCTCCCTCCCCCTGATGGCTACAATGGGAGCGGAGAGATATATACGCTCCACTGGACCTGAGGCGACACACACACATCCATCCATACATACATACAGAATAAACAAGATTCCACAGCATTACTGCGATCGCAGCTGATGTATGTATATTTTAGCTCCAGGTGTGTGCTTTTGCATTCCCCGCAGCTAAAAAGGCATAAAAGTAATGCAACCATGACTGAAATGAAATTCAGCAGAGTGGGAGTGCGACTATCCATGAAAGAGAAAAAAACATTCATGCCACATGCACTGCCGCAGGAATGACTAATGATGTTTCTTATTCACATACTGGTGATGTGTAAAAACAGGGTGCTGCTGTCAGATCCCTGGCTGTTCTCAGCTGAAGCCGTCACTCGGTAAATCCCAGTCGTTCTGTAGATGTGCTTGATGCCATCATCTGTCCTGCTCAGATTGGAGTATATGATCTTGATGCCGTCCCCAAAGTCTAGATGGATGCTTGTCCCCAGTGAGCCTCCCTGTGGACGGATGGCATGACATGGCATCTGTCAGCACGACTTAGGCCCAGATACTTCAATTAGACCACCACCAAGTGAAGCAAGCAAAGGCCACAGCCAAAGTGCTCAGGCTGAGATGTTGTATCAGCCGTCTGTCACAAACCATTTGTACTGTGGGTGGTTTTGAATGGAGGGAGACACAAGCTCAATTCTTTGTAAAGTAAAAAAGTTATTGAGGCAAATTCAATTCTTTGAGAAGTTTTCAAAAGTTTGAAAGATCAATTTTTGGACCATAGAATCATCCAAACAAATCCAGAAAATCCCATATTTCAAACCAACACATTTTCAAACTAGCCCCCAACAGCATCTATGCATTTTATTTTCCCCATGCTTAGATATACCTGGTTAAGTCATTTGTAGTGTTCTCATTCGTAAATAAAATTACATTTTGTGAAATTATATTCACAGAAACAATGTTTTTGTCTTCCTAGATTCAGTTTCAGTGTCCACACAGAAACAAAAACTATCTAAATACAGAATATGTGTCATACAGTAGTTCTGTTAAAAACAGTGAGATCAGAGGATGAGCTAAAGACAACGAGGGCAAAGTTTATGACTATTTGGTTAAATCAACTGTAAATAACTGTAATACTACATTCATAAAGTGGTGTGACTTACATCATCGAGGTAGACCATGAAGGTAACATTGCTCCCCACCAGGGCGCTGAGCTCTCCATGACTGGTGGTTAGTCGGAGGCCTCGGGGCGGCCGGGTACGACACACCTGCCTCTTCGGCGAGTACACGTTCTTCCCGCCCTCCTTACAGTTATTGGACAAAACTTTCCGATACCTTAAACAGATTAAGATTACACAATCAGACGTAGGCTTTGTGTTTGTGTCCATGTATTGTGTCCATGTATTTTTTTAATTGTATACAATGAATTCCACCAATTGAAGATGTTTTGGTTGTTACTTCCACAATGAATTTCAAGTGACCTGAGAGAGACAGCGACACGTCTGCACCTCCTCTACGATTTGTTTTTCTTAATCTGGCATCAGATACTTTGACCAATTGACGACATGCACGGTTCCTGGTTTTCAATAAGCCAGCCCTACTATTCCCAGTAAGCTGTCAGCCAACGATGCTCTTCAGTCAGTGTCTGCAGAAGTTATTTAGTGGTGAATTTCAGAATTTAGTGGAGTCTGTGCATCGAGGGATCCAGCAGTGCTCCACTTTTGTCCCCTCAGGACGCTTCAATTTTAACGACATTTTAATTTTAGGCCATTTTTAATCCCCAAGGGGTAACTACTAAAACAACATGCTAACGCTACCTCAAAAAGTTCAAGTTTCCCCCATTCACGTCAACTGATTTTAGGGCAGTGGTTCTCAAACATTTTAAACCAAATACCATGAAAGAAAATATTGAGCTCACAGAAACTCACATACTGTATACTTCAGACACTGGTATAGTGGAATTAGATGAAGATGGAGTGAGAGATAAGGTTATTATTACTTAAGTTATTATAACTCTTTGCTATTTACTTTTTCTACCCACTCCGCACTTTTCACATAACCTGGTATAAAGTAGAACAGTATTTGGAAAGGTGGTCCATGTACACAAGGTGGTACATGTATGACAGTTTGAGAACTAGGGTTTTAGGAGAATGTGACGCTCAGTGCATAATTGTCCATTACAGATAGTTCAGAGAGCAAAGGTGCTTCTATTGGTTGTTCTACTGCAAATACCGATACTAGAAATCATCACTCCAGCATCAGCAACAACTGCACAACAAAGAAACAACAACAAAAAAAGGAAATGGACTAAAACAGAGTGAGAGAACAAGTTTCAACATTGGTTGAGTGTTTTTAGAGATGGATAGATTGCTTCAATGTTAATGGCACGTCACAAGCAACAAGCAATGACAGTGAAATTCTGTGAACCCCCAGCAATATAAGTCATCGTAAAACATCAGTAATAAAAAAATATACTTAAAAAAACAAAACAACAGAAACACAATATGCTTAAATTGCAACTCTGGGACGCCCAAGTCAATTTAACTTCACAAAAGAAACAACAATATGTTTGTAACATTTGATAATCGTCTTCAATTTCGATGTCCCTCAAGCTGTTCTACAACAATGCAGAATTTATTATAATGTATTCAATTTCTACGCGATGCAAAAAAAAAAAAATGTCCTCTCTGCAATCATTTGTGGAACAATAGAGCCCATTGGCAGCACACCGATAAAATGCATATTTACCTCTTTTGAGTATTCTTGATTTCGTCACTTTTCAAGCGTGAACATATTGTCTATCCAACACCTGTTATGCATTATTCTGATTTGTGGAAGTGGGACACAGTGAGGGTCAGTGTTCTCAGCTCGACGCGGAGCTTTTGTTGTTGAACCATTGTAGAGGCACACCATTATTTTCTGTTTGTGCTCGAGATACCATGACAAACAAGCTGGAATTAAATAATATTGTTTTGTGATGGGTTGAACATTTGGGGCCACTTACCCTGTGCTGTTAAGGAAGCTGTGGCTGGTGCTACAGCTTTTAGCTGCACCATTTGGATTAAACCAAAAAGCAGGGGAGCACTTCCCATCTGGCTGGCGCTCCCACCCGTAATCACTGCCAAAAAAAACCCAAAAACATGACACTTCATGAAATGATAAACACCGCATCTCAAATAATCCAGCTTTTGTTGTGGGGCAAACGCTTCACATTAAGTGTGATTTGTGACATATTTATGGCCATAACTGGAGACATGACTGTCAGACAAACAGGATCAAAGAGAATTCCAGACATATTTAAAATTAATCACGCAATTCATTATGAATTGAATTCTAATAAGTCATTTGACATTATGCAAATTACAGACGCACGATGAAAAGTTACTCCCATCTACAGTTTCAAACTATAACTAGATTACCTGACTGTGCTCGTATTGTATATCCAACATATATACGAATGCAACGCAAGACGGATATTAAGGCGTATGAAGTCCAGCAAACTGATACGTCTGTTTCTGATTACAAATGTCTACAAGCTGCCCTTAATGAAGTACAATTGAATTATACGTTCAATCGAGAAGGGGCTGTTTTGTAAACATGTAATGATAAAAAATGAGGATAAAAGTGTGTGTGTGTGTGTTACAGTTTAGTCCCAGGTGGGCAAGCTGAGAAAGAGGAAGTCATTACCATTCAAAATCAAAGGCTGTGCAGAGGCATGGCTCTGAGGAATAGATTCTGGAATAGTCTTGGGCCAGCATACAGCGGTTGCCTGGTCTGCGTTTCATAAAGATCTGCTTTTCGCCCATGACACACAGCTCCCCCTGTCAAACAAAGAAACAGATGTGCCACTTTTTCACACTCCAGATAGAAGCTTGAGAAAAAAATGAGAAAAATCTCTTGCTCATGCTTTAAGTCCATTGAAAAACGGGACAAACATGCATCTTGGAAATAGATCAATAAAGTTTAATATTGCCGTAACCTTGTTGTGCAGGTTCCACATCTGATAATCTCCGTCCATGCATCTCCTGCTGAAGAGGCCCAGGTAGTCGATCTTGATCAGCTGCCACTCTGACCGATGGCTGAAGTGGCCAAAAAACCTAAAATGCAAATTTGACACAGGATCTCAAGATACAGATTCTAGATATGATGGCGTATATAAAGAGCAACTGCAAATCTGAAGTCTGACATTTATCCTGACAGAAAGATAATGTTCCCTTTAATGAAAAGCCACAAGGGAGTTCTCTTTGTTTACATCTCAAGACAAGCTCAAACTTCAAGCCTGATATTTATGTATATTTATTCTGCTTACGTGATAATGTGATTGTCTGATTCTGGGTCCATCAAAACGCCGTCCACATACAGAGGTGCCAAAGAGAAACTGTGACGGTCCCACTTCTTTCCTTCATCGAGACTGATCCTGTATTTTATAAGACAACAGCTGTTAATATCCATAAACACATTTTTCCCAGCACAAACACATAAGTGGAGCACTGAAAAAACGGGGTAAACATGAAAGACGTCAGGTCATTTTCATATCGTTTAACTTTTTACAAAACGAAACACCTGAGGGTCTCGAACAAAAAACTGAACAAAAGAGCAAATGTTCCTTGACCCCAGAAAATGTTTAAAGCTTACATAAGAACAAAAAAGCAGAAATGAGGCTCCGACTGCAACATTAGACATAGATTTGAGGGTTTTTTCAAATCACCCTTTCTCGAGCTTAATCACTTTCGACAGGGCTGTGGTGTGCAGGCACATCAAAGTAGGTAGTGTTACAAAGCTGCTCAAATATGAGGGAGTTAGAAGGGCATCCTCAGTCTCATATTTCCACCCCGCTCTGCCTCTCATTTACATAAAAGCACTCGAACCACCATATCCCACCAAGAGAACAAAGCTTTCACACAATCTCTTCTGTTGGAGGTGGTTCTGACTCTGTTTTTTTTCGAGGCTGCAGCAGAAATACAATAATCATGCAAACTTTCAAAACATTAAGTATAATCATGCACCACATCATCTCACCCCACCTTTAATTTTCCACAGTGGCTCTGGCATTTACGGAGCCTAGTTGCGGTGATTACGACGCTACGGGGTTGCTACACCTACCACAAGTGTCGGATCGGTGTCGCTGCCTGTAAGACCGCCAGCAAAGCCCCGCCGTTGTCGAGAAACCAAATGTTGTGCTCTTCGTCAAATATCTACATCGATATAAGGAAGGGGGGAGAAGAACAGATTTACACTTCACACTTATGACAAACAAATATTCCGAATAAGGTAAACACATGCTTTGTGTAGACACAGATGGCTCTAACCTGTCTCCAGCTATTCCCTGCATCAGCTGTTATAAACATCCCAAGGCTGGTGGAGGACAGTTCTGTTCCGATATTTCCTGAGCACATAAATGTGAAGAATTTCAGTCCATGTATTTGTCCAACAATTTGTGTGCATCTTAATTAGCGGTAGAACGACATATTTATGACTTTCCAGCTAATAATCGCACCCAAAATGTAACATAATGTTTAATTGTGGTGATTTCCACAAGAGAAAGTAATTGATATGATTTGAACTGTGGTATACCTCAAGGGTCAATCTTAGGCCCACTTTTATTTCCAATAAACTTGCTCCTCCTGGGCTTTATCATAAAAAAAAACTTGTCTCCTACTAATTTATGCACACAACACTCAGTTTTATCTACTAGTCTCACAAAATAACATGTCTTCAATCACAAACCATCGACGGTTGTACAAATGACAAGTGTTATTTGTACTGTGTGTCATCTTCTGTCTCTTCGTCTAAACTAGTGTTTTGGTAAAACACTTTGGCTCAATTCCAGTTGCTTTTAACTAGGGATGGACATAGCACATAGCAGCTAGTGAAAATAATGCAGGTTTCAAGACCAGTTGAGCCAACCGGAGTGAATTTCATCACTTCTGCAAACACTGGAGGTCACTGGAATAGAAAGATTTGTTTTATGAATGGAATCATGGATAAAAAATGTGTAACTGATCAAATTTCAAGCGAGTAATGGAATATTTGTGTCCATCCCTACTTTTGATGTACAATACAGTACAAAATAAACACTTTTTCTGGTCTAATTTGATCAATTTGACCTGATAATCACACACAGTGGTTTAGGAGCCCCCACCTGTGGCCACGATGATTCCCGGTACAGACTTTTTGCTGGTGATGGGCCCAGAGGTGTACGGATTCTCCGACATCTCCAGATGAAGATGCAGCGAACAAAATGGCTGTCAACACAACAGATTCCAATGAAGGCGCGCGTTGAAACAATATGTATCAAACAGATCTCAACAGGCACAATTATAATTAACTCTGTCTTTCACGGTGCTCTCCCCATTGAGTGAAAAGTGCTAACATTTTCAGTCAATTTATGAAACAAAGATTCCTTTCATTTGCTCTGCCCAAAAAAAAGGAGAAACAAAGAAAGAAGAAAAAGGCTGAGAGGACACAGAGGGCATTTTAATTGTTTCATCCTAAAGCAAACAAGGCACCTAATTAAAATTCCCCAAGATGCTCTGATAAAACTGGCAAAATTGATTCAAATCATTTCTCTCATCTCTCAGAGTAAAGCACGCTGAAAAACATCAATAAGGCTTTTCAAAGAGGCGAGGTTGGAGGGACAGGGGGGGGAGTGGTGGGAGTCAGAAAGCAGACAAGAGCGTAATGGCCACCTGTGTGACACTGCAGTGAACGACTAAGCTGCTTTTAACGGAAACAAACCACCCCGTTTTGAACAGTCTCTAAAGAATGCACAGAAAAGATTAGGTGACGATCATACCTGCTAAACTAACAACACAGCCTGCTTAATGTAATTTGGTGTAACCTTACACTCATTAGTCCAGTATGACTACAGGTAAATTCAATCACAAAGGTTAATGGAAAGTCTGGACCCCTGGAAACTGCACATGATGACACGCTGTGCCTTCATACTAATAATAAGAATATTCCGGCGGAGCATCTCCCCTGCTATTTAGGAGGCTATTACGCCGCTCAGATCTTGGCCTTGAGCAAATGTGGCCGTGAATCAAAAAAAGAATACAACATCCAGTGCGTGGCCGATGAGTCGGAAAGATTAGATGAACGATGTTTGTCATAAGCATCATTTCGCATGAAAAGGAGCATTTAGTCACTCTCGCCCCCCCAAACGCCTTGCGCTCACCAGAACGCAGTGCAGGTTATTCCCAGCCACGTCAGTGCCAGGAGCTGGCAGGAGGGCCCATGTCTGTCCTTTGTTGTAGGTAATAAAAGTCTTGATGCGATTATCCAGCAGTTTGTTGGCGAGATACATGCCATTAATTCCCTCAACCTGTGAAAGGGTAAAAAAACAGAAATAGAACAGTAACTTCAGAAAATTCTTAGCCTTATTTCAGGAGCAATATGTCTTATAGAGTTCACTGTGCAAACGAAGGTTCTGTTCTCACCCAGGCATTTGTTAGTTTTGTTTGGTGATTTGTCAGAAGGATTAAGTAAAAAAAAAAGAAAAAGTACTGAACCTACTGGGACCACACTTAGTGGAGAAATGGAGCATAAACCAGAGAAGACGCCATTAACCTTTGGTGCAAGTCAAAGAAAAAAGAGCACATTCTGACTCTTAGACAGGGATTTATTTTTCAGTAATTCTTCTAATTATTAGCTTTATTTGATTAGTGATATGTGTTAAAGTCAGCTCTATTGAGAAGGTTCTGTTTTCACCCATGCATTTGTTACTTTGGTCATTTGTCAGTCGGATTAAGTACTGAACCAATTGGGACCACACTAAGTGGAGAGAAAGGGCATGAGCTAAGAAAGAAAACCCATTAAATTGTGACTTTTAGGCAGAGATTTTGTACAGTCATTTCATATAATTCTTAGTTTTATTTCATGTTGTAACATGTTCTATAGTTAGCTCTACTCAAGAGGTTCTGCTTTCACCTAAGAATTTGTATCATTGTCTGGTCATTTGTCAGAAGGATTAAGTACTGAACCACATTTAGTGTAGAAATAGAGCACAAACCAGATAAGAATTCAACTGTGGTGCAAGTCAAAGACAAAAGAGCAAATTCTGAAATATCTAAAAGACTGTTTTTTTGTTTTTAGAAATCATTAGCTTTATTTCATTAGTGATATATTGTAATTCTAACCTATGCATTTGTTAGTTAGCTTGGTCATATGTCAGTAGGATTAAGTCAAAACAAGTAGTACTGAACCAATGGGACCAGACTTAAACCAGAGAAGAACACATTACATTTATGGTGCAGATGTGTAATGTTTATGCCTTTCAGACTGAGATTTTGTACAGTAATTGTAGAAATTCTTAATTTTATGTCATTACTAATATATTCTCTGGTTAGCTCTGCTAAATATGTTATACTTTGACCTCACAATTTGTCACTTTGTCTGGTAATTTGTCAGCACTTTTAGTGGACAAATGAAACATGAACCAGTTAAGGATCCAGTTAAAAGAGCAAATTCTGGATTTTTAAAAAAAAATTACTTTTACACACAGCATATATTTTGGTTAATTTTCCTCATTTAATCAATGTTTCCTGAAATTATATTTAAGAATTTGATTTAAATTATTACTAGGATGAAAACATGAACTCAAGTCATGTGAAATACAGCATATCGTGTATAATGCTTTTGGGTACAGATATGACATATTTTACAAACCATTTAAGGCCCTTTGGAAAAGTATCAGCTGCTACAAATGCTTTAAAGCACTGCGTTGGGTTATTGCTGTGCAGTTCTCCTTAAATTAACCTAATAATGAATTAAAGAAAATTTAATGAAAGTGTTGTTATTGTTTGTGTTATTTATTTATTTAGTTTTAGATCATTACTGTTGATTCAATAAGATGGCAGCACATTTAGGTGATTGATGCGATTTGTGATTTACATTAAAATCACCCCAAGGGTGGTTTTAAAACAAAGCATCAAATGATTCATATTTGTACATATTATCATCTCATTAAATGCTTTAATACACGAGGGGGGGAAACAACGTGACGTTGAAGATGATCAGAGTGTGTGAGTACAGTGATATTTCCCTTCTCAATATAACATGAGGAAACTTACACTGGAATAAATAGGGAAGGTAAAGCACAATATTTAACTTAAAAAGTATTTTAATTTGATTTGATCATTTCACAACGGTTTGTGCTATATTTAAAACTCAAAACATGTTATTGTAACTATGTTTCATACTTTGATCACATTTTACAAAATGAGCATGCAAAATCAGTTGTTTATGTACAATTTTCAATGGTAAATAACTGCCAGATACTGAGTAGTTCTAAGTATTATGGAAACAAAATTGGCAAAAGCACTTACTCATCAGACATTTTCTGGCCCTTTTAAGATTAAAATAAGCAAAAACGACCTAGGTTTCAAAGGGTTAAGGACCAATTAACAATAATCAGCATTAATCAAGATGAAAACTACATAGTTCATGTTGCTTTAACAGACTATTTTACAGTCAAACTAATTAATGATCATAAAAATAAACACGACTTTAATGACTAAAACTGTAGCGTTTTCGAGTAAATTCCATCTTTTTTTTTGGGTCTACAGTGTAGGGGGAATCGGTGGCAGCAGCAGTCTATGAAAAAGACGAACTACTTGCCTTGTAAAAGTCGACCAGGAGGTTACCAGCGGGTCCTCTGCTGGTTCTGAGATTCTCTAATGAGAGGGTGAAGTAGACCCCCGGGGAGTCTGAGATATAGAGGCTGTAAGTGTTGTTCTGATTCCATTCCTGGACTGCAGCAAAAACCTGCTTCTCGTCTGTGCTGATGATGTGCATGTCCTGGAGGGTGTGGGTGAGAGACAGAGACACAGAGACAGGTGAGAGACGAATGCCAGATTTAAAAGACACTTATTGAGCAGATTTTTTTCTTCTTCTCCACATGAAAAAACACATAATAATGCTCCTTTATTTTGTGTCTTACCTTGGGTAGACAGTATTTAGGTAACTGCATCTGCCTGAAGGACTCCCTCATGTAGGAGACAAAGTAGCTGGGTCGTCCTGACTTGGTTACCTTTGCAACAATAGACAGACAGACACACACATGGACAGATTGTCCTTGTTGGGAAAACACGGCTTTTTGTACCATTAGCATACAACACCAGACGTGCAAACATAAAAGCAGAAAAACAACAACAACAAAGACATCACACAAAACCATGTGGAATGAAAATCAAAAAAGTCTCAAAGACGGGAGAAATAAATACAGAAATAAATAAATAAAAAGAGGGGACAATCTGAATGCAATTTCCATGTGATTATTAACTCCTTATTTTAGGCCACTGCTAAAAGTTGAGATTGAGATTTGGGACAAATGGGATTTCAAACTGATTATTTACAGCGTCGACCTCTGTTGTTTGTCTTTGTCGAGTTTCAGCGCCGTCTGGACCAACTTTGTCGGCTCGGATTCAGAAGCGACAGACAGATACGAGACATCTGATGACACTCGCCGGATAGAACGTAAACATGTTTTTTATGATTGACTCTATATGCAGATGCAGTCGCCGTGGAAAATACAATCTCCGGCAGAGTCGTGAGCAAACCGCCAGTCAGCGTGAGAGTTCCAAGGTAACGTTCTGTCAACGCGTACGCCGAGATATAAAGGAGTGAAGCTGTGTTATTGGCCGGTCATGTGTAACCACGTCAGAGACACTTTGCTGTTGGATAGAAACCACCTACATATTTCACTGTCACTTCAGCAAACAACTTTTTTTATTATTATTTTTTGTACATTTCCATTTTGACTGATGCAATAAGTTAGATTTTCAGAGGAAGCGCTACGACAACAGTGCAAACATGAAAAACCTACAAACAACAACATGCGAGCGTGAAACAGCGCGGCCTGCCTGTAAATTCAAAGAATAAAGACTGTGACTCAATAGTTTATTGAATGGGAAAAAAAAAAACATTCATCTCAGTAAAAGAAAGAAGAACAAGAACAAAGTACCAGATTTAGCTATTAGCTAATTTCAATCTGTAGCTCAAGGCAAGAAAAAAAAAGAAACACAAATTGCCTTGAATCTCTTCTCGGCTGTTAAACAGAGTATATAGAAAAAATGTCTTACCAATCAATGGCACTTACGTGTCACCATTTAAGTGCTCGACGGCTAAGCTACGTACACTTCGCCGCTTTTGACAGTCAAAACAACACAAATTGCGTACTGCTTTGTTCCATTGTTTGGGTCAGTTTGGTGTGTTACTTATTTATTTGTATTTCCTTTGTCAAAAGTTGTCATGGATACGAGTTTGAAAGAAGACAAACTGTCTGACAGAGAATCCGCAGAAAACTTACGACAATGGAATGGAACGGGGAAAAATGCAGGATTTTTAGATAAACTGTGCATTACAACAGAGAAACAAAGAGTTTTATGCCACAAGGAAAGAACACAGAAAGCTCCATTATTGTCATTTGTTTACCGTTTACTATAATATTTCAAACTGTGCTCTATTGAGTTGAACTGCTGAGTTTCCTCAAGAAACAGAGGTCTCAAACTCATGGCCTACACTTATTTTAAAATTATAATGAAAACTAACCAAAACTGACCAACAGCGAAACAATGTTTTTATAATAATAACAATACATTTAATTACATAAAAGCACGTCTAGTGTTTTAATTACAACTGTCTATATATTATCTTGATTTACAGATTAATTTTGCATCATAAATATATATATTTTTTTTAACTACGTATCAAAACAAACACTTTTACTTTGAAATAGTAAAATATCACCCTACATATTTCACATTTAGAGACAACACTCAAAAAATGCAATTGAAAATGTTTCATACTGTTCCAATTGAACACTAATTCACTAAATGAACACTAAATCTGTTGTTCATGTACAACTGCAGTGCTATTCTCAATAAACCTTTTTGTTTTTCTTCATTTTTAATTGATATTTTAACATAACTGCCAGATATTGGACGTTATTCTGGAGAAATGGACATAAGCACTTAGTTACAGGACATTCTCTGGTCCTTTTATAGTTAAATTAAGCAACAACAAAAAAAAACTCCAGACGCACATTTTGAGGTTTAAAGGGTTAAAGTAACACAAAGAAGAATTTGCAGTATAGTTTGGTATAACTGTTGTAAGATATATGTCGTGGCAGGACTCCTAATGTACAAACAACCATGTCTTTAAAATAGGTACAGTAGCCTATCTTATAGCATTTTATTCAAGACTTACCCAGAAAAAACGACAAAACAATGATAGTGCTTAAGTTTACGTAGCTTGTGACTGTGAAATATGCTGTAAAGTAGATTTTTATGGCATCATGGTGCCGACCCAAAACCAGAACATCCTTACTGCCAATCACAGGTGATCAAAAAGATCTTGGAGACGTCATTTAAATGTGGAAATCCTACACTGTGTTACTTTACCATTTCTCAGAAGTGGTGTTTTGATTCAGGACGCATGACTGAGTGGATAAAACGTTTGTAAAAAAAAATTATAGTCTGTTTTCCGCGGCGAGGAGAGCGGAGAGCGAAATTGCAAGCACAACAGAAATAATTATCATTATCTCAATTAGTCTGCAGCTTAGAGGCGCTGAAGATTGCGTTTGCTTTATCTACAGAGCGGCTTGGAGATCTTAATGCACTACCACTTTTCCATCAACTTACAGGCAGGGCCAACGCTACTTGATTGCTTATTTTCTAATCAAGTAGAAGGATGGTGTTTGTCCCCCAACACACTACATTAGGGCCCTAATGGAATAATCTATCGAAAATCAATGGGCTGCATTTTCCCAGGCCACATTTTTGAGGATGTTGCACTTGGCTGTTCCTTCTCTCCCAGGAGACTTTGGAGGTGTTGAAGACTGCTTATTTCGTTGTAGCCCCGATCGATAACCTCATTACTCTTTGTCAAGTTAAATCCAACTGCCCCAAGCAATGAAAGTCACAAGAAAGTCATCTGTGCCAACCACAGACACTCTCTCCCCCATGTGTGTGCCGTCCGGTCTCCTCTGCCTCATGTCACTCTCGTCTCGGCTAAATGCAATTTTTTTTTTTTTTTTTTTTTTTATCGAATCAGCATTTCTGAATCCTGCTGTGATGCACTGTATTATTTGTTTCATTCTGATATTGCAGCCACTCCAGTCAACTTTGTGGATTAAGTGTGCAGAAACTGGGCCATGGCTGAGAACAATACACCACATCAACATTATATCATATCAGAAGATTAAATCGGGAGATAAACTCAACAGCAAACACGTGTGTGTGTGTGTGTGTGTGAGAGAGAGAGAGAGAGTGTTATTTACAACAAACACTTGTGTTTGAAGTCAATAACCGTATTTACTACAAATTTAGAATATGTCTTCTTTTTTCATCCTCACATTTTCTTCTCGCGGGTGTGTCAAGGCTGACAAAGAAGGAGAAAATGACTTAGCCGCGGATGGAAATCAATGACAGTTGAGGGCGTCTGAAAATTGAATTTCTGATAATGACCCCGACTGCCGCTGTCTAATTGGAGTCAAAGTCAGACTGAGTGATAATAAGGGCACAAACCTGCATATTCACAGCTGCTCTGACACACGCACGCTTTTTTCTTTTTCCGTGCCGTGACATGGACGAGATGACACGTTATCACCACACACACACACACACACACACACACACACACACAGGGCCAGTGGGGAACAGGTGTGTTAGGAGAAACCCATTACGTAGGTTGTGATGGAAAAACGTAAATTGGTCGCACAAAGGGACAAAAATACAAATAAAACAAACCTTCATCTTCCTTAGAAGGGAAAAAAAAAAAGTTCACAGACACAGAAAAGGATGAAGAAAACAGTTGTTTTTTTTCATCTTTTTCCCCGCCCTTTAATTTAGAAAAAGTAATCTGTCACTAGAGGCAAACCTGTGTGAAGACGTATTCATCCTGCACCACCAGTGAGTTGGTGTCCACATCTCCAGGGAAGAGGTGCTGTCGGTTGCCTTCTGTGCATCGCTGGGCTCTGCACTTCACATACTGAGCTCCTGTGAAGAAGGAAATCAATCAAAAAAAAAAGTCAATTAAAAGCATTTACTGTCAGGACTGTGTTTTGTACGCACTGAAGCAAATACACGGTATGTTTGTGATAATTAACCCTAACCCTTTAAGTTTGCTGTTACTGAAAGAACGTTTTTATGTGAGAATATGAAGCAAACGCTAAAAATGACAATTATTGTTTTGTATAATGTGATCAAAGGTAGTAAAATTTCCCCTTTATATTGTTTTACCTGACATAATGTGTCATATATGTGCTTTCAGTTGTGTTTTCTTGTGAAATGTTCACTTATTTTTATTATTTCATTGATTGAGAGGCTCAACATGTGACTGTTTTTAATGCACTCGCTGTCAGAAATGAAATATTCTGATAATTTGTGGTTCAGCTGTGGCTTTTAAGCCACTGACCTCCTCAAAGTGCAAATTAGCTGAGATTTTGGTCTCAGCATCGAATGATTAGTTGCATAATTGATTCCTCTGTTGATTATTTTCTGAAAACATATTAGATTATTTTTATTGTGCCATTTTACTGTCTTAGATTTACAAAAAAAAAATGTTCTTGCATGAAAAAGTGAATTAAGAGATCGTCAAAATAGTTCACAATTGAGTGAGTGGGCATCTTACAAAAATAAATAAGGCAAGATTCAAGCTTAACTTCATCAATGATTAATCTGTTCACTCTGTTCCCAACTAATCAAATAGTTGTTTAATCATTTAACTATGATTGTTTGATTATTTAATTTCATAGAGAAGCAAATAAAAACAAAAATCTACTGGGACCCAATTAACTGATTATGATGTAAATGTTATTATTGATTCATAATCAATTAATTGATCCTGTGGTTTAAGCTTTTCCACCTTTCCCTAATAAACAATACATTCTGGGTGTGATGTGAGAGGCAAAAGAGTGATTGATATCAACTCAGATTCATATTTTCTCACCACAAGAGCAATATCAGTATCTTTTTTCCCAAAGGTGGAAAAACCCTATAATTGTGACAGAACCACGCTGTTTATAAGTGGAGAGCCGGGGTTTGAGTACGAGACACTGGGGATAGATTACGGCTAAGAAACATCCATCAGCTCGCTAAAACTCTCCGTTTTTGTCAGGAGACACAGATTCTGCTTTACTGGGCTGCAGGGGCCAATCTGATTCAGCAGAACAAGTCTCATCTTCCCAGTGACCTCGCTGTAAATGAGAGACAAAGGGGTCCTGGGGGTCCTGCTACTGTGGCGGACTGCAGCGCTGCACTCACGGCCTTTCGCGATGCGCGTCTCTATGTGGACCACGTCGGATTCTTTGTCCAGCCCCATTACCGCCCTTCAGAAGAAGATAGAGACGAGCAGGGAGGAAGAGTTGGAAGAGAAGTACAAAAAGGAGTGAGAAGATGAGAGGAGGAGGAGGCTGGAAAAAACCATGTCTCATGTGGTAATGCACATTAATAACACAGCAAATACACAACTCAACTTGCAATATTTGCCCCCCAAAAAAAAGACCCAAATCGTTTAGCTTTATGCGACATGTCAACACTTGTAAAAGGACAGAGTTCTCAAGTATTTAAGTTAGAGGTCGATCAATATCGGCTTTTCTATTAGCAACGCTGATCCTCAGAAATCAATGCAGCTGACGGCCAATACGCTGTATGACAACGACTTATTTGGCCTTTTTCCCCTCCTTGATTCAAATTTCTTGTTGACTGCACACAGATGTTAGACATTATGAAGTTCTGGAAAGAAGTTCTTTTTCGGGAAACCTCTCATGATTTGCCCTAAAGTGTTTGTTTTGACAGGAATTAGCCAATTTCAACAGGAAGTAGCCACATTTTGTTGTTCAAGCACAGAAGAAATTGGCTTGGTGGCACAGACTGCACAAACACCACCTTTGTCTCCTTAATTCTGCCATGAATAAATTAAGTAAACTAAACATAATCCACTACAATCATTTAAAACCAATTTATAAACTTGTTTATAAAGCCAGGTTTTCAGCTGCTTTTTAAAAGACAAGGACCTTGAGTACGTGGAATTGAGTCGAGGGGCCATCGCATACACATACACATAATATGAAATTAATCAGAATCCATATAAAACCCGAAAGGGAGTTAACGAAGGGATGCTTAGATCTGATGGGAGAGAACCCAGGTGCTGTTTTATGTATGGGCAACAAACATGTTGCTATTGTCAAATTTGTTGTCATGCATTGGAAATTTATGTTCAAAAGGTCAAAAAAGAGCATGAAAAGATCAGCCTAGGATGACTGAGAGGCTTTAAAATGTGTGGTTACGGGAAAACAGGGGCAGAGTTTTCTAGGATTCAGCTGAAACTCTGTCGGACACCTGCAGGGTCCGAACTGATGCTGGCTTGCAACAATAAAGTTCTCTTTTTTCTATACAAACCTTTGTTCTATCGCTTTCTGCACCATCATCTCACCACCTGTCGTTATTTAAAGAGGGGAGATATGTGCTCTCGTCAAGTCTGCAGAGGGTCAAGCTCCTTCTCCTACAAATAAAACTACTGCAATAGTCGACGCGAGATGAGATAAAAGCACGTTGGATCATTTCTAATTCAGCCTTTGACACAACAGTCACAGTTTGGAAATGTTACGCAGGTGACACCAAGATCTTGAAGGTTTTGGCTGGACAGACCGCAAGCGATGCATGTCTGTAAAGACGTAAATACCGTGTGCTGTTGGTTCACAAACATGACCTCACATGTGTCTGCAGTTTTTGACGGCGAGTGCAACACATCGCGCCGTGGAATGGGCTGCTAAAGGGACGTCATTACTGTGTGAAACCAGGAGAAGATGGTTTTATTTTCTTGTAAATGAGTCAGTAAAGGATCTGCAGCTCTATAGCGGCACATCATCTCAAAAGCATTAATAGAGGAAACAACAAAGCAGGGGAGGAACATGAACTATTCCCATAAATATGCACTAAAGCAAAATGTGTGTTATTATGATGTGGCTGCACCACTATTTTGAGGAGAGAAAAAAAACAACAATAATATAATATAATATGCGTGAAGCAATTGTTTTCAGAAGCACAAACAATGCGTTGTGTTTCCTACTGACGCTTATACCTGCCGCACCCATCTTATTTTTCAAATGTCTCGCTATTCATGCATGTGGACAAGATGTCCTCCAACCGATGTCCTTTCATCACCCGCTAAAAAACACAAGGGTTTGACACATGCTCCGGCAAAGCGGGATAAACAGGCCCACATCAATATTCACCGCATTGTGCCCGAGCCGTCGAGATTGCTAAATGACAGCGGCAACAAAAACAGCACGGGGGAAAAAAATGAGCAAAAAATAAAAAGTTGACGTGACATGGATGAGGAGATCGGATTTTTTGACAGGAGGTCGCCGGATCCTCCGAACAGCACAGGGTCACAAACACTATCATTATGCAAATCGGAAAAAAAATTCAATCACCGTACAAAGGAAAAAAAAAAAAGTTCAAAAATACATTTCCGACATAATCGTACCAGTAGAATCGGCCTGGCATCACGTTGTCGTGGACAAGCTGCCACTTCCTTCCAAAGTCCAGTGAACTGTACAGCTGCAAGACAGAAGAAAAAGGTCATTAAATTGTTATTGTCAGGAAACTAACATACGACTTCTATGTATGTTTCTATTTAGTGTATAATCACTCCTTTTGTATGTACTCGGGTCAAACAGCATGCTTTGTTTCTACAGCAGCAGGAACGGAACTAACCAGATTGTGTGTACAAACTAGCGCACCATTCATTAATATGCATTTGTTTCTTTCGATATATGTGTCTCATTTTAATCCAACCAACATCAGTGTCACCACGGCACGCACACCGCTGACCCCGATAAGTCACCTGCTACATCTGAAGCCTGTCAAGCAACCAGGACAGTTATGCAATTACCACAGAGGCGTTCCTTGTATCTAAAGATAGACGTGTACATGGAGGTGGGCGTGGCTGGCAGTCAGCAGGAGGAGGAGGAAGAGGAGGAGGGGGGCGTGGCAATCAGGTGCTCTGTTTCTAATTATGCTCTTCCCTTGACATGCAGTACCAGAGGGATGTTTTACTTTTACTGATGTTTTTATACAAACTGGACACGTGTTCCTGAGAGGCAAAGACAACAGCCCCTAATGTCATATGTTAATGTTGATTATTTTTGTGCGTCAGTGGAAAAAAATTCACCCTGGCAGCGAGCCCTGTTATAGTTGTATAATTGCTCAAAAATAAACAAAATGTGTCCTCAAAATAAGGTTTTTACACGTATTTGCTTTTTTTGCACTGCCCGAAAAGGACAAACCACGTAGCCAAGAATGTATATTTCACGTTTTAAAGCAGAATCTCATGTCACTAAATGGCTCTGCCAACATAATCCCAAGTCTTAAATCAACAAAGGCTGAAAGTAAAGGCTGGAAAGTATTTCAAAAGGGTGTTTACATTCCATTTTTTGGGTGTTTGAAGACCATTGTAATTCCCCCGACACACTGGAAACAAAGGAGGGAACGGAGATTGTTGCAATATGTCGCCTTACCATTAGATGTCACTATTTCTCACACACTGGACCTTTAGTAAGTGACACCCCAGCTATAATCACATCCACATACAGTAAAAATACTCAAATATAGCAGCAAATATAGTTAAAAAAGAAAGGTAATAAATAAAAAGAAACGTGCGTTATGAACGCCAACCTTAATATTTTAATATAAGCAATCACACACACCATTATTTATAACATAAATATCGTGATAAGTCTCAGGTGTTTACCTTGCTATCGTGACTGTAGCCTAGAATCCAGTTCTCCTGCGTCGGGTGGAAGAGCATGCTCAGGATGTTGAAGTTGACGGGATATTTCTCAAAGCTGGCTCCTTCATCTGAGCTGATGAGCACGGCGCTCTCTACCTCCGGGTCACTGAGCATCATTATCTAAAGTACAGCAGGCCACGCGGTGCAGGGATGTCGCCCGGGATGAGACGATGGAGAGAGAAAGAGAGTTGTTTGACGTTAATTTGATGTCAACGTTAAGCTTTTAAGAAATAAGAGATGAAGCATGAGTGGGAAATAAAAAAATAAATAATACTGCTGACCTTCTGCTTGTTGGTTGGGCAGACATACAGGTAACTTAAAACTGTCCTTGAACCCACTCTGTCGTTGAGTTTGTTGTAGGTGCTTCCATAATCGGTGGATCTGGTGGGAGAGAACAAAATGAGTCTGTTTGATTAAAAAGAAAAATCCATCAAAGAGCAGAAAACCTGCTCGGAACAGATTTTAAAGCACTCTCTACCAGTTTAGCATGTTTTAGTCCATTAACTGCAAATCAGTTATTCTATACATGGCTGCATCTGCAAAGTATACCATATGTGCTTAGATTGATTTTTCTACCATTCACGCAGGCTGTGAAGAGGGGATCAACTGGCAAAAAGCAGTGTATTTTGTTTGTGTTGCACAACAAGAAATGTGTAACACTGTTGCCGATTTTTCCATGATACAGTTCTAGTTGTAGCCCTCTACTCGAGTTGACTCTGCTCAGTCAGCCGCATAGCTTTCCTCCTCAAGATGGGCGGAGCCGTCGTAGCACGGCCGCGACGTTGTTTTACACGCGACACAAAGTGTAACTGAATCATTACAATCAGTCACTTAAACAGATTTGTTCGACCGGAGCACAGACTCCGTCTGACACAGCCTCTGATCTGAAATACAAGTGAACGGGTTGTGATTCGGCTCACGATTGTCGGATGTTGCTAAATACAACCAGACTCCTCTGTTAAATATTGAGATTTGGCTAAATGTTGGCGATTAACGCACGTTTTCAGGATTTTTAACTGAGCTAGAGTTCGTCCATGTTTGCTTTGATGCTTGTGTTGTACGTCACGCTCATGGCTCTTCAGTGGCCGGCAGTCTGTTGACGTCACATTTCAGTACTGATTGAACTTGGTTTTTTTGGTTCGTTTTTTTAGACGACACTAAGTTTCCCTTTACCTTTTTAACCAGTTTCTGCGTGTATCTTCCGCCTTCCTCAGAACTGTGACCTGATGTTAGGTGGTGATATTACAGAGGCGTGATCTTCCTGTCAGATTTGACAGGTCGACCACGCCTCCTGCGGTTGCTCCCCCAGTCACTGCCTAACATCAAGTAACAGTTCTGAGGAAGGAAAACTTCCTGTTACATTTTAGTATCGGCTTAGTTCCCTTGCAACCTCGTCAGAGCAGGTACTAAGAAAACTGAGTCGTCGAGTTGAGTAGAGATAGAACTGTATAATGGAAAAGCCAAGGTTGACCAAAGTGTTTTATAGGTACAGCAGGAATATAAAGCAAAACTAATCGTGATAAAAATACACTCAAAATCTGTCCGTGTGTGTGTTGTTTTCAACATATTTGTGCAAAGTGTGCCGGCCGTGACACGCTCAATCAATAACGGTGCATGGACAATAAACACGCGCAGCCCGTCCTCGCTACAGCCTCACCAGAAATCCTAGACAGTTAAATTAATTATCTTCCGTATTTTTAATCAATGCAAACACGGCTAAGAAATTACACAGCACCTGCGAGGTGACGGTCTCTCTCTCCCTCGCTCTCTCTCGCTCTCCCTCTGTGTGCTAAAACCTAGATATTATAAAGCATTAAGGTGGAAAGTGGGACAGATGGCATCCCATAAAAGCAGAGCAGTTTAGGGATTCATTCATTCATTCATTCATTCATGCATTGTGTTTTCCAAACTTCTCATATGGGGGACCCACTTTTTAAAGATGATTAACTATTGTGACCCAATTTATGGAATATAAATCGTGACAAGCGCAAATTTATGCACATTGTAACGTTTCAAACTTTCTTTTTTTCTTTTTTTAACTGCCATTTCTGCAACACCTCATTTTGGATCACGGCTTCATTTTATTCACTCATTCATTCATCCCTGACTGCTGAGGAGAACTGGAGCCAATCCCAGTTGACAATGAGTGAGAGAAGTCTCACACAGGCCTATGCGGCCCACCAATGACATAGTTATAATCAAGTTATAATTTCATTAGTTTTGTATGTTTTTTTTAGGTAATATATTCATTTTGTGTATCAGTCCATATCAACGGAGACACTTTTATTTTGAAATTCAGGGAAACCGCCCTACTGGTCAGACTAGATACTCCTTGGCGCCCAGGTCATATGAGTTTGAGAGCCTTGCTGGAGACAGAACGCCACATTTTCACAGAGTCAACAGAGACAAACAGCTATTCATGTTCATAATTGACACCTAAAAGAGTTCAAGTCTCCATTTAAACTAATTTGAAAAGTGAGAGGAAGCCAAACTAAACATGGAGAAAACTCACACGTACATGAGCAGAACCGACTCCACACTGAGATCTGGAATCATCGTGACAGTGTGAGGTGACCGTACCGACCCCCCACACAACCAGCACCTCCACGTTTAAAAATATGATTTGATGTGCAAAATTAAAATAAAGTTGTAAAAAAAAAAAAAAAAACCTTGACCGACTCAGATGCTCAACTATATTCACTGCAAAAATTAGGATTTTTAAAAACGAGTGAAAATGTGGCTTCTTATGTTTGTTAAACAGGTGGTTTGATCCCGGAGCGTTTACATTATTATTATTCTGTACAAACACAGACGAACATTCAAGGACTTTGGTCCACACTAAAGCGAGTAAAACAGTTTGTGTATTTCAGAGCAGAGAATTTAGCAGAATTGCATATGATTTGAAATCAATTTTTTTTAAACACAACTACTTTTTTAATCATTAAAATTTGGTATGGTGGTTAGTAACACATGTTTCTGTGGCATGACAAAGTTGGACATGAGATTTTTATCACTTTCAAGGGATTTTAAAGCAGAAGTTTCCTCCGACAACAGTTTTCTTTGCTTATGACCTTGATCTTATAGCCTGTACTTTCTGACTATGTAAACCTCCTGATTCTGAGGACTCCAGGTTGGCAGCACCTGATCTTGCAAGGCTAGTTTTCCACTAACAGACAATAGGGGGCAGTGGAGACAACCCTCCAATCTCCCCCGCAACAAGACATTTAACCCTCACAATGACTCCAAAGCTGTAAAAATCCTCCATAGTTCGACTTTAACAGATTTGTTACTTGGTTCTTAACCTAAAACAGGCTAAGCTACAAGAAAACCTCGATACATTCAAACACGCTGGTTTGAGGACGCACACATGCATGTACACAGGTGACAAGAACATGCAAATGTATCATGGCTGCATGTGAAATAGAGAGATGAGCAAGCTGGTGAAGGTGAAGCAGCAGCTGAAGTAAAGGGAACGGGGGGGGGGGCGGTGTTTTGTTACACTTTCATGACACCCAACAGTTTACACAATGGTAAATAATTGGTGACAGTAATGTATTTGTGCCTGACAAAGGTAAGGAAGCACTGAAATGCTAATGATGTCAGCGGGAGCGTAAACAATGCAGCTTCCAAAATATTCCAGAAAACAAATTGGCCTTGCAAATATTTCATGAGGAGAGGAAATGCATTTCACACGTTTGTCAGACGACGAGGATCCACAACAATTCACACAAATGTTTTAGCAACATTTTTGGGAAGATTCTACCGTCATCGTTGTGCAGTAACGTTTTCACATACGGCGGCAAATCCCCCTCCTGCAAATTCTCTCGCTACTCTACAGCTCTCGTAGATATGGATATCAAGCAGCATAAAGCGGGTGACATTCTGCATTACTATGAAGCTTGACACCTTCATTAGGCAGTTTCAATGTGAAACCACAACACCATTCAGCAATAAAGCACCTCTGACAAGCACAGTATGCAAAGTAAACATTGTCATTACAAATGTCAGGCGAGCCTTTGCAGCCTGAGTTTCCAGACACGCTGATGTGTAATGAAAGCCGTGGCCGCCTCCGAGGTAGAAACCCAAATTATGAACTTCGGGAATGTTGTTTTTCCAATAACGGTCATCGTTAATATGAGTACATTAAACATTCAAGTGAATTTTGTGCCAAAACACCCAACAAGGGATGAACATATTGTTACATCCCATTATGTACTAGAAGCTGTTTGAAAACAGTGAGGCAGGAATTTAACCGTGTTCTTTTCAATCCCCTTTCAAACAGGATTTAAAAAAAATATTGAATTAACGCTTGTATGGCCTTTTTTATTTTAGTGGATTCAACCATTTAGTTACATCCTCTTTGTGGTCTTTTTAAGCAAGGACAGCATAATTATGCAACAACACATAAGCAAGAATAACACAGATTCAAGGTGACATACAGCACCTGTATGTTGTACAAAGGGTATAAAGACAGAAATGACTTCAGTGGCTTGTATTTAAACCATATTTTCATAAAAAAAAAAACACATTTCCCTCACATGACAAGGGTAGATGTGTTTGTCACTCAAGTCTGATTTCTCCCCACACACAGTCCACGCTCTCAGTTCTACCTGAGTGCCTCCAAATGTAATTTCACCACATAATTGGATAGATATGCGGAGTCTGCTATCGTTGTCTGTGCATTAATCTGAACCGTTCCGTTGTTGACTTTGACTTACCCGTAAACACGTTTGTATTTGCACCTAAGTACTGCTCTCAGACGGCATATCTGTCTGTGACTGCGGAGGTGGGAGAGCGTCTCTTAAAGGGGGCGACACGTGAAGACGATTATTTCATGTGTCATCAGACACTGAGAAAACATGTGAAATTGAAATATTGGCTTCACTGAAGTACGATAAAAATGTTCATTTGTGGGCCACACAGTGTTTTGTTGTTATGGTCTGTTGCCAGTCCAACACAGCAGGCTGCGGCTATGAGACGTTAACAAACCTAAAAGAGCTTTAACCCTTTAATACCTAAGCCTCAAAATGTCCATCTGGAATTTTTTGCTTATTTTAATCATAAAAAGGACCAGAAAATGTTTGCTTTTGTCCATTTTTCCAGAGTAACTTTCAATATCTGGCAGTTATTTACAATTTACTGCATGATAATATGGTGTATTAACAATTTAAAATGAAGAAAAACAAAAAAAAACAAAAAACAATTTTGCGTGTTAAATTTGAAATTTCAACAGTATGAAACATATTTACAAACACATTTGTTTGAGTCTTTGTCTCAATGTCCAAAAACAGGCCAAAAAATGGAAACTTATGTCCAGGTGTTTTTCCAACTCTCTCCTCTCTGGCGACACAGACACTGATTCACCGGCTTCCTGAAACACTGCAAGTGAAATTAATATTATAGTAATATAGTAATTGACGTGTAACTTCTCAGCTTACAGAAACTTCTGAAATTTCTTCAATAGCACAAACCGTTGTGAAATGTGGTCATGTGAAGTGTGCTTGTGATACACTCAGTGTTAAAGGGTTAAAACCCCTCTGAAGAAGAGCAGATATACAGAGAGCAATTTATAATAGACAGAAACGTCTTTACAGTCCATTACTGTTGTCCTCTCTCATCATGTGAGATCTCTGTGATGCTTCTCTGGAACAGACGCACTTTGGCTTTCAATCTCTGTCTGCCGGTGTGTGAAAATCAATTAAACAAATAAAAAAATACAATTTACTTAACGTTCTGTTTTTAAAATATTAAATGGGCTTGCACCTCCACCACTGAGTGAGTTTGTAAAGAAGAAAGACAGCAGCAGCAGCAGTAGTAGTTATCGTTTAACGAGGGCAACAAGCGGAGGAGCAAACAGTTTTCTCAGTAAGGGTCTCCAACTAAGGAATAGTCTTTGTGTCGATATTAGAGAAAGTATAAAATATTCAGTTTCTTTAAAACTAAACTTAAAAGACAAACTTGCAATCATAAATTACCAACTTGCCATATCTTTGTGCTGCTTCTTGATAAGACCTAATCATGACAGTACTTGGAATTGTGTTATTATAGCATTGTAACACCTGTATCGTATCTTATTGTATCGTATCGTATTATGTTGTACTGTATCGTATTGTATCGTGTTGTACTGTACTGTACCATACCGTATCGTGCCGTGTCGTATTGTATCATATCGTATGTATCGTATCGTATCGTATCGTATCGTATGTAGCGTATCGTAAAAGGCCACAGGTGAAAATTAGCTCAACTGCTAAGTCTGGTACATTTTACATTTTAGGGTTAAATGGAAATGTTGATCAATGAACACTGTCCCTAGGACGCAGTAGGACGCAATATATCGATATTTTATCTATCACAGTATTTATTATATTGACGGAATTGTGAAATACACAAAATATTACTTAAATATGATAAAAAGTCACTTTATAACACTTCTTTGCCCATATTTATAGGCTATTTTATTGTTTCTAACTCAAACAAATATACATCATATAACATTAAAAAGCCAAAGAAATAAGCGGGGTATTGGATTTTAATCATTATAATACAGATAGAAACAGTAGATATTTTATTTTGATAAGTGCAAACATCTCAAGAGAAAAGTTTTCATTATCGAGATATTATTCATAAGCCAGCCTCACAGCAGTATTGATTTGATTTCAATAGCTATCAAATTATAAAAAATATCCCCATGTTGCCCAGCCTTAGTTTAAAGTATATAAAACTAAAACAATTTTGTGTTGAACTTGGATTCCAGTAAACCATTTTACCACGAGTGTTACACATATTTTACATGCTGTTATTACATTGGGAGTTTTCAGAAAAAGCAGCAGTCATCCCCCAAACACACTTGACTCAACGCATGTTCAGATACTTTGTGCGAGTCACCCGTCGATCTGCACGTTGCAATTGGGCCACCAACAAAGGCCTGCAGCTGTAGTCATAAATCATTTATTGTGCGTTCACCAAAAAAAAAAAAAAATCATTCACACCTGTTCCTTTTCATAACGTTCAAATTTCTGCATTTCCAAAACCCATCCTAAGAGCCTTTTTGCAAGCCCTGCGGTGCACTGTAATTTACTCAAAGGTGCCAATGTTAAGCAGACACCTCGATGATGGAAGACCTCCTGTACACAATATGGGGTTTCACAACATATCAAGTCAGGTGTAAATCTTTATGGCGCCGCTGGTGAAACAGATATTAATTTGAAACTCTATGCTTGGCAGACTTAGGGTCTCCTTTTCCTCGTGTATTTCAGAATGAAATTAGTTCTCTGCAGGCAACGGGAGAGGTGAGAAAAAGAGGCATATCAGAGGCCAGATTGGCCTCCGTGGTGTAATCCTTAATGAATTCCATTCTTATTTATGACCTGACAGAGCTCTCCCCTCTCAGTATGTACTGACTGCTATACAGTAGTAATAGCACTTCAAATACTTCTAAAACATAAAGTTTATGGATGAAAATCAATCGAAAAACCTCAGTCAAGAGAGGGCGACATTCATGCTGTCACTTTTTACCTTAAATCTGGATTTTTGGACACCTGAGAACATCATCATTTCAACGTTTAGAAAAACACTGATCAACATTTTCTGACATTTTATGGACCCAACATGTACACAATTATGAAAATAATCACTGGAAGAGCAAGACGTCCGACACAAGAAACAAACCGAACAATGCCAAACTACAGATCAGTTAAAAAGACTTAAAAATCCTGAAAACATTCGTTAATCTCCAACATTTAGCTAAGGAAATGTCCGAGATCTCAATATTTAACAGAGGAGTCACTGCTGAAAGACAGCGATCATGAGCTGGGTCACAACCCGTTCAGCCGAGAGTTAGCCTGAGGAATGGCCATTGTACTTTCTGCTATGTTAGTATAGATTATTCTGTGCTAAAACGCTTGTCGGGAATTAGATTTTTTTGTTTGTTTGCCTGCTTAAAAAGGCAATTTTAAATGTAAATGTTCTATAAAGGATGGAATCCCACAGGTACGCTGGAATTGGGAAGGTTCTAAAGCTGATGTTTGACATATCCAAGTTTAAACTTGTCTTTCATGTGCTTCAATTCTTCATTTTCGCCTGCTTCATATCTTTTTATCAGGCCCCAGTTCTCACTTGACTGTTCATATCCCAGCGAGGATGAAAGCAATAAATCACACTTAGTGTAATGCAACCATTATGAATATATTACTCTTATTGATTTTAAGGGATGCACTTATGCACCTTCATAAGATTCTTGCAACAACAACAACAACATGATCTTTTTATGAACAGGGAAGAAAAAAGGGGAAAATAGCAAAGGGCTCACCTCCAGAGGGAGCTCTCAGTAACAGCTCCCAGGTTGAAGTCGTACAGCTTCGTCAAGATCAGGATCACCTGCAACAAAAGTAGTGACAGACATATTTAGCCACCTGTCAAGGTCTGCGCTAAAAAAGCCTGTTTCCTCTCAAAGCATATATTATGCATCTAATGGTGTGGAATGAAGACGACAGGCATGTCTGTTACATCCTGTGACTAATAAATATCAGCCTCGTACAGTATGTCATCACGTTGACAAGAGATCGTTGTGTTGTCAGGAGACGTCAGTCAGCACGGGGGAAAAAAGCCATGCGGTCTGTCAAGAGTTGTGTCCGTATCTCATGTGGAATGATACTTACATGACAGTAAAATCTGAACATAATTGTTCAGTGAACAATGAGGCCAGATGCAGTTAAGTGGCTGCACCACATCAGCCTCTTTCATTCCCCTCTTCTTCTTCTTTTTTTTTTAGAGATAAATTTTACCTTCAGAACAGTGACGTAGTTTAGCAACATTAGACGGAACATTCATTAAAGAAATATGACATTTGTTATCCAGAAAAATCTGTCTTAATTTATGCAGTCTGCACATTTCACACTGCTACACTGTAAGAGAAAGCAGAATTTAATTCAGTTTTCTTTGTATAGAGTAAACACTAGGCATCAATGGAGAGAAATAATGCTCAAAGATGTGCAGCCATGTGCCTAGACAGGCTGGGGTGAAATGGAAAAATGGGGGGACAGAAGAGAGGTGGGGAATTGGTTATGACATATTTATAGTACTACATTGTCCATTTATACATGCAGCAGCAGAGATTGTTGACAGAAATTAACTGATCTATTTTAATCATAACATAACAATGATGACAAATTATCTTTATAGTATTTTTATACTTTAAGAAACACATTATGTTTAATCTTCTGTACTGTGCTGTATGGTATTTTTGGTGTACTTTCATTGTTGCCATAGTTTGCCCAGACGTTGGTATAGATTTAATGTCACTTCTTGTTCTTCTTCTTGTTTGTAAAGACTGTAAGTGATGCAAATAAAAGTTAAATTTCGTCTTAAATACGTAACTGAATTTCTAACTGTTTGCAATCACGGCCAGTGCTAACCATTAGCATAATGCATGTTTTTTACCATAGACACTATGATGAGGTTAACCAAATACTAGGTTTTCCATGTTCTTGTATGTTTAGTTTAACTGTGTTTCTCTCAAAGCTCTTAAGCCAAGTTTTTCTTGGGATCCTATCGTCTATCTGCCGAGTTGAATGAGCAATCGTTCAGTTGCTTAAACTGTCTGTATCTTCAAATTTGTTGTTTTGTTTTTCAATGTCTTAGACACATTCGGTCAGATTGGTCCATTGTGGCGTCGCTCAGTCTCAGCAGCTCTGATTTTAAATCCATAATTGTAACAAAAGGACAGTTAATAATCTTCTAAACTCACTTTTCCCATATTTTGCATTAGATTCCGATGACTTTCACTATCATATCAGATATTCCACCACAATAAAATCATTTTAAAGTGATTCAGTGCTGTCCTCACCATCATATTTCCTCACTTCTTAACATCTTCATTGATGTTTATAATGATATATTACCAGCCATATGACGGTTGCTTTCATCGATTATGTGAAATCCTGTGAAAGTACTACATAAATAACTTATACTAAAAATATGTTGTCTTTCGTGGACATTCAAGTTATTATTTTGTTTTCTTGAGTCTACTTGTGTATTTTACACTAATTTAATTAAGTGTTTTATGGTATAAAAGGGCACAGCCCTGTTTTGGTTCCTCCCACTCATTTCTTTTCTTCCTCTAGTATTTTTAGTACTGTATGCATATGTATTCACATTTATTTCCCTCCCTCTAATGTGCAATAAGTAAAACAAATAAATTGCTGCAGAATCACCAACAAATGTTAATCTCACGCGCCGCTGTAAGACGTATTAGTTTACATTTTGGGAGACGTCCAGCTCCTGTTGGTCCGACCGCTTTTGCGTGTTGCATGTGACGAACGGTTGGACGATGTGTCTCTGAGGGAAAAAAAGAAATGTGGACCATAAAAAACCTGCCAAGGCACATGGGGGCAGAGTGAAATGGTGTGCAAACGCATTATTGTCACTCCAACGGCATTATAAATGACTTCCCATGGGAATGCTCGTAACTCTGTGTAGAGAAGGACGGGGTAGAAAGAGTGTGAGGCAGGGCATGAAAGAACGGAGAAGAATGATAGACACTAATAATCAAGCGGCAAAAATGCAGCATAATATAATTTTTTTTTTTTTTAAAGCCTGAAAGATAGGTCAGAAGCTCAATTACAGTGAGTTTTAGCACATTAACCTTATGGGACCTGACGGAGCGAGTCATTAAACCGAGAAAAGCCACACAAGACTTGGAGGAACAAAGACATGCCTCTGAGTCTGCTTTGAAAATGTTAAAAACCCAATTGACCCACAATTTAGCCATCAAACGGCCACGGTGCACGGCTGGGACTATCTGTGTTGCAGGTTAATTAACCAATCAAACGGAGAGATAAGCATTTGCATAACTAAATGCGCCATGTCTTCGAGGTCCAACACTGGAGTCTGAATCAATTTGGAGCGCAGACTTAGTTAAATGGCTGTGATGTTGGGCCTAATTGCCTGTTCTGAAAAATAGATACGAGAGAAAGACTCTGCCAAACTGTTGATCGTTTGTCTCCTCAGTTCTCTTCTCCTCACAACAATGGCTCGAGACGTTATAAAATACTTTAGGGCAAATTGAATGCGGAATCGATTTTATCAGCAGCTCGCTTCAAACCAAAGGGATTCAAATAGCATAGCAAATTAGCGGCGTGAACAAGTAGACAGCCTCCGTTTTATGGGTCTCAATCACTGAAAGAGACGCTAAGAACTTGAGATAAAGATGTAAAATAACCTGTAAAAATAGTCCCCAACTGTAAAACGTGACAGTAAATAGCTTCTCAGCAGCATCCGAGGTGTGTTTGCCACTGGGGGGGGTTGTCTTAGCTGTCAATGTGTTTGCTCGTCGGCTCATTAACAAAAGCTGACCCAGTGAATTGGGTCAGTGAGGATCTACCTCAGGGACCGACACACTAGTTAAGCACATGACTGTTTGGATGATTTGTCCCTAAGTGGATACGTCAAGAGTGCGTCTCCAAAAAAAGCCAGACGTCTTCAACAATATTGATGTGCATCTGTGGCGCGAGTCAATAGGGAGCAACTAATATACATGCAAACACTGCGAGAGAGAGAGAGAGAGAGAGAGAGGGAGAGAGGGAGAGGGAGAGAGGGAGAGAGAGAGAGCACACACGACGAGAGCCACACAAATGAAGCGGCATTAAACCCGAATTCTTCGAGTTTATGGCGGAGTCTTGCGTTTATGTAAATGCAACAAACAACAAACACAAAATGGCTCCCAGAATTATTTCAAGCCTCGGAGGTAAATACAATTCTCCATGCACATCATCGCTCACTTGCATACATGAAATTAAGTAAGGACCCTGGAAGGCCAAATGCAGTGCATTTATTCATGTTTATGTTTTATTGATGTGAGCAAAGAGAGCTTTGCCCCGGGAAAGTCAACCAATCATTTTTCAGATTGGCTCTCACCCTCGGAGGAGTTGGGTTTAGTCATCCTTTTATCCCAACACTCTATTCTCGTCTCTTTCTTTCCCTTTTCCTCCTCTCTTGCTTCCTTTTTTTTAATTTTCCACTTTTATTTCTCTCTTTTTAAATCAGGCCACAGAGAAGGTGCTTTTTTTCGTGTTTTTCTTTTTCTTTTTTAAATAAATATAATCACAATAAGGAGTTGTTTGGGGGAGATATTGATTGGTTTCGATGCGTGGATAAGCAGCCTCCATGGCAGCACAGCTGTTACTGCCATACAAATGTCTCGTCCATATAGAGCAGCAACTAATGATTATTTTCATAATTGATTCATCTGGTTGGTTATTTTCTCAATAAATCGAGGATTTGTTGGGTCCATAAAATGTCAGAATGTTGAAAAATGTTGATGGTGTTTGTCAGAACTGGAAATGACGACATTCTCAGATCTTTTGTATGATTTCTTTGTAAAAATGAAGCAATGAAACCAGAAAATATTCACATTTAAGGCGCTGAAAAATGAGTCATTTTAGTAATCGATTAATAATCGTGACATCCATGTACCTATGGAATTAGACTTGTGTCAATATTTTCACACACTTTTCACAAAGCACATAAAATAGGTACATACATGGATGTAGGGGCTGTAATGATTATTAACCGATTATTCACAAGCTTTTTGATTTTTCAGCTTAAATGTCTTAAATTTGAATATTTTCTGGTTTCATTGCTTCATTTTGCAAAGAAATCATAACCATCAGTTATGAAAATTATCATTTGTTGTTGCTCTATATGGACGTGACATTTGCAATGACCTTATGGCCAATCAGCAGGCCGCTTCCTTAGGCCCCGCCCCAAGGTCAGAATCGCAAACAAAAAACCACGGCGCAAAAAACAAGTGTATTTTCAAACAATAAAATACAATATATTTGAATGATTAAATGGATATTTTATTTATTTGCTTCTTTAAAAGTGTTCCATATGTACCTAAACATGTAGCGGCACATTGACAGAGAAACCACAATGAATTCTTCACTAATTCCCAGTCTGTTTTACTGTTGTGGTTTTATTCTTTCCTTTCTTTTTTTTGGTGAAATGCTAAAATATGTCAAGTGCTTCAGTGGGACATGAGAGGCATCTCGACACCGTGTTGGCGCACAGAAGATTTTTTGCAATTTATCTATGAATCACCAGTGTCAGAAGTGTAATTTGGCTGTTAATAAACTGAAATAGGCCGCTGCTGCACATCCACGCAGGTTTCCGTTGTGCTTTCTGACAGAACACTTCAAATGGAACCTGTTGCTTCTTCAGCGCCGCAGTAAAACATCATTAGGACGCCACCCCACAAACATTATTTCTGTCTAATTGGGTAGACCTCAGGATTGCTGCTTCTTTTGTGCTCCACGCCATGAGAACGTAAAAGAATACGAGAAATGCAGCCACTTTCATGTGGATCTGCCACTGTTTTTGAACCTTACCAGAGGGGGGGGGGGACAAGTGAAGGATCTAAATTAATTTCCAAGGGACCGACAAAGTTGAAAACAGTGAACGATGTGAGGCTCTTTGTGATAGCGGCTCGTGCTGAGTGAAGCGCCGACACACATCTCGGTTTTATTTACTTTTTTGCATGCGCCGGAAAGTTCACCGCGACACTGACGCACATTTACATCCTCATGAATACACACAAGCGTGTGTGTACTGCACTGTAGAGTAAAGACGTCCGTACGAAGAGACGTCTCCCGGGGACGGAGCCGTGTCAGTTCACCGTCCTCTGAGACTAAACACGGCATCGAAAGTGTTGGACGTGTCAACACTAATTAAATAATTTCTCCAATGCACAGGCCTTTATGATGAGACATGTTTTTTTCTGTCAGCTGTCTGGAGGTCTTATTGGATTTGAAAAGCTTGTATCAATTAAAAAAACAGTCCGTTTATGTTTAAATGCACAGATACGATGCATTTTGTGCAGTTTTTATAATGGAAAGTTTGACGGCCTATACAACATGATAATTAACAACATCAACAATACAAATAATAATAATAAGAAAAAAGAACACTAACACAAGCCCATATGTTGAAATATGTAGCCAACAAAAAGTTTATAAAACGTCCCTAATGACTCACAAGGTACTAAGCGATAACCTCAGTATCAATCAGGCTTCACAAATGAAACAAATAACTCTTAAATCTAAATAAATGAGCTTCCATACCATTAAAAACATGTCTTTTGAGCCCAAAAACCTTTGTCATAGATCAAATTAGTGCCATAAACGACTTTTTCACCCTTTCCATATGAAGTGCTGAACAAATTTATTAGACCACAAGAAAACTAAACATTTTATAGTTATTTATTTGACAAATAGCAAAGCAAATTCACATTTTCTAAACCCAAATTTGAGCCAGAAATAAATCAAGCATAATATTTAACCACCAAAACAAATATTTCCTGTTCAGGAACGCAAGTTAATAACTATAATTTGACATCTTAATCAAGAAATAATAATGTGTTTTACTATTTCCTCTGGTTTTTTTTTGTAAAACTGTACATGATAATTATATTTTAGCATTAAATATATAATTTCAGTTAAAGAGCTTCTACAAACCGGTGTATTAACCATTACAGAAACATAACAAATTATTTTGATAATTTCCAGTGCTGTTAATTTAGGGCAGTGGTCTTATCAATTTGTTAAACCCTGTATGTTCAGTATGAAAACATGATTCTCCCCTCATGTGATGCATGTGAGCATATCAACGGCAGTGTCCGTGTTCAAGTAGAACACCCGAAGAAGAAATTGTAATTATCAATACTTAATCAGACGCAACTATAAACGAAATGGGTTTGATCCACGTCACAGCACAGGGCTGAGGTGATGTGAGAGAGTTGACCTACAAGATGCAGGATTCTGTGTTTTGATTCAAACCAAATGTCAAATAGTGAACCTTGCGGCATTAATGAGACATTAATGAGGACGATAAAGGTGGCAGCACCTGGAGGGAGCGCACGCCAACATGATTTTCAGCTCCTTTTTTTGCAGTCGCCGACAAGTTTGATTGGCACACGACCAGCAGGTCTTTAAATGTTTCATATAAATGTTTAAAAAAAGGATTAAATACAGATCCACCGATGCGTCACAATCTCATTTAAAGCATCTGTGACAGCAAGTCTGTGACAACTCACCCCAACCAATCGGGGGCTGGGACTAGGGGATGTGGACCTGATCACTGGGTCATCACACAGAAGAGGGAGAAGGGAGAGGATTATAATGCCAAGACAATGGCAGAGATCACAGACAGCACTAATATAATAATGGATTAATGGTCAACCTGTACACATTAACCCGCAAAATGTCCGTCTGGACTTTTCTTTTGCTTATTTTAACCATAAAAGGGCCAGAAAATGTCCTGTGAGTTAAGTGCTTTTGCCCGTTTTTCCAGAATAACTTTCAATATCTGGCAGTTATTTACAATTTATTGCATGTTACAATAGCGTATTAAAAATTGTATTTCGAAAAACTCAGTTGTACATGAACACCACTTTTTGCATGTTAAATTTAGAATTTGAACATTATATAACATGTTTAAAATAACATTTGATTGAGTTTTGAAAAACTATGTACAGGTGTTTTTCCAGCTCTCTCCTCTCTGTTGACAAAGACACTGATTGGCCAGCTTCCTGCAACAGCGTGAGTAAAGTTACCGTGATAAAAACACATTGGCTTTGACGGGCAACTTCTCAGCGTTCAGAATCCGTTGGGATTTTTCCGCACAAACTGTGGCGTAATTGAGGTAATTCCGGTGTTTCCATTTTAGTAAGAATAACTCGGCTCTTCTCTCGTCTGAAGAGGCAAAGTTGAATGTGACTTTAAAGTGACATAATGTGTTCAACCTTTGGTCCATGGGCCCCCTATTTGACACCTCTGCCTTAAGGTATTACAGTATAATACCTGAACCACATCTGACATCTGACAAAACCTTGCTATATTTTAAGAACCCTGTATACCACTGAACCCCAGCAATACTATCAGACCTGACTGAGGGAGCATTTGTGTTTATACAGCAGCAGCACCTAATCAAACTGCTATCAACCTACAAACAAATGTTGTCATTTGTGAAGCCACACAACTTCATAACCACGGTTGGCTTTATGACGGTGACATTAGTTTCCCTGGATTCGATTAACCTTGAAAAAAAAAAAAACCTCATAACCTTCAGTCTGAAGTGAACGCGCTCCTGAAAGATCTCCGTTTGAAGTCCGCCCTCATACTTTACCCTGCCCTGCTACATCAGCAAGTATCAGAACACCCTCTGCCTCCGCATGCGCGAGCTAAACAAGAGAGGCGTGTGGATGTAAGTGGTCGGGGCTGCGCTTGAAATGGGACCGAGCCAAAGTCGTGTGGCGTAAATTGCGCAGCCGTCTGTCTTGCAACTTTGAAAGTCACAGAGCGTGGACTTGTCTTCAAACTGCATCAAAAGCAAAATCTAACGTCAAAGATCAAAGTGACATTGCTGCATTTATTCAGCTGACGTGCGTCTCGAGGAGAAAAAAAGTGGTCTGAAAGTGGACCTGGACCAAGTGGCAAGAGCCAGGACGACAAAATAGCGCAAATCCATGGAGGCTCGCTAATGCATCGTGGTCATTATCACACAACAAAAAACCTGGCATATCAATTTGAGCGCTGAGACTCCCCCATGTTTACTTCACTTCACTGCATCTCACCAGCACACAGATGCAATCATGTGGATGCAAAAATAAAAACCTCCTTCATTTGTTGTTAAGCTCATTATGTTCTCGACTTCATTAAGAGACGGAAGACAGGGAACCGAGGATAAATGAATCATTGGAGCCATTTGACAAGCGCTGTTTTCTTTAAAAAAAAAAAATGTAAAAAAAGAAACAAAAGGAAAACCTTATGTCACGGAACATTTCAAATGCACCACAAAAGGGAAAAATACGACCACATCTCCACAAACACCTTTGCTGAGCCAAATATACTCCAAGAAAAAAAACATAAAGGCAAGAATCTACCTGTGGTTAACGATTCATCACGACGCCAAACACAGACACGAATTGTAACTCGGATTAAAGAGTAAAAGATATTCATGCATCCATTAGCAATTATCTGATGCAAACACCTGCAGAGGAGAAGAAATACGGTATTAGCTGCACATTTGCATAAATTACTTAGAGGCTCGACGAGCGGCGAAGGCCAGAATCAAGATGCACCCGCGAGTGGGCGGCGAAATAAATAAATAAATAAATAAATAAATAAATAAACAAAACACGACAACTTGATTGTGGCTGCGGCGAGGACGTCTACAAAGTGGAGCACTTAGGGGCAAAGACAAACGTCTTTGAAGAGGAACGACGGCGGTCAAGGCAAAGCCTCAGTCTGTCCTCATCTTCTCCGAGGACCAAATTGATTGTTTGTACTTTTGTGGGTGAAAACATGCTCCGGGGAGGCTGCGCTCATCCACTAAAGCCCAGCTAAAGGTCCCCCCCACCTCCACCCCCACCACCACCACCACCACCCGTGCATTAGTCTGCTGTCTATATGTTTGCTCGTCCTCTCGACTCCCGAGCCTTGGTCGTATAACTCTGAAGCTCTGAGCTTGAGAGGTTTCGCCGATCAATTTCATCCATTAAGGGAGGGGAAATTAATGAAATGGGCTGCATATAAAAGGGGTTTCACTTCAAATCCCAGCTCCATTGTGGGGAGATTTTGTGGGCGAGTGATGTCTGCTGACAACAAATACACAATCAAATGTGGTGTTCGCCATTATTGGTGATTAAAAAAAACAGGACAGGGACTGGTGCACTTTCTAAAGAAAGGTTGTGGGAAAATGTCAGCGAAATAAGTTTAACCCTAAGCTGTGGGAATAATACACAACTCCTTATATGTATATCCTGGGGGCGTGGGCTTAAAGGTCATATACTCAGGCTTTAAAAAATGCAGGGGGTTTTCGTCTCCTTGTGTGTTGTTGAGTCAAAGTTGTGTTTCATTTTATATATCGCATTTTTAGTAGTGATATAAAGTAGCAATAATTGTGCAGAAGTCACAAAATAGACGTGTTTTTCTTTACTTATTGTTTTGTTTGTAAAAACGAACCAAGTGAACTTTGAAACTGTGACGTATTTCACAAATTTCACAAATTCAATCCTGATTTTAAATATTTTGAGTACTGTTTGCTCAGGTATGTTTATATAGTCGGCCAAAATGACCTTTTTTCCCATCAGATTACCTATATTGTGCAGAAAAAAAGGATATAAGACACTTCTTATACTCACACTGTGTATATACTATAATGTTTTAACATAGTAATGGAAAAAAAGCAGCCAAAATGGAGTAAATTGGAGCAAATCGGAGTACGTACAAAAATATGCACCACCCTTATGACATATATATACTGTATATATATATAAACATATATGTGTGTGTGTGTGTATTTTGATGTTTGTCCTACACTTTGAACAAAAAGGCGGAAACACAACACTCAAGGACAGATTTGATGGCAATTTTTAGAAGCCGTTTAATTGATCTGACACATTTGACAGAGCTTTATTCACATACCTTGCGATTGGAAATTAATTTGCTGCATCGCAAGTCGTGTGGAGAACAACAAAAATGACAACATTAGCATTTTTACTTTCACAGCCTCTGTTTGCTCATATTCAGTGCTTTTTTTTTTTTTATTCTAACCCTAATCCTGTGATTAATTAAAGCCATTGACTATAACAAGAGATTTCCGTTAAATGTTAAATGTAATAACAAGAAAATCTTAGGGAACATGAAGTTCTTATCTTAAATTAGGATCCCGGAGAACATTTAGCAGTGTAACACAATTTCCAGTCCCTTCACACACTCTTTGGCTCTTAATGGCTCGGCTTCTGCTTAAGGGAATGTCTGAGGTGGAGCCAATGGCTTGAGTGGCTCCAAATTGAGATTTGGAAGAGAAAGTCCTTCACCTCAGACCCAGTTCTCTGCCAACAGTGCTCAGACTCAGAATTTCCTTGTGTCACTTATTTGCTTTATTTCCTCTCGTGAATGGGCAGAGAATGGCTAAATCTGTGACGTTCACTTTTACACTGCTATTAATAACGTCAATAATATTAAAGTATTACTTGTTAATATTGTTAAGTATAATTTCATTATCCATTACACGAGTACTTGTTTGGTCTGTAAAAATGTTGAAAAATGTTGACCAAATCTGGAAATGATGATGTTCTCTAATGCCTTGTTTTGTCCACAAACGTCAAAAATGATTGAGTTTTATTTGGTTTATTTTCTTATAAGGAGCAAAGAAACCAGAACATGTTCACATTTAAGAAGCTGAAAAATCAGAAAACTTGTTTTAATTGTTGAAAAAATGCTCAAACCGATGGATGAAGCCCTAAAGTGATGATTTGAAGGGGAATCTGCAGTTTTGTACCTATTTGTGGATTTGTTACTTTAAATATGTTGAAATAATTGGAGGCAGTCAAAAAAAAGGAAAGACAATCTGGTGCTAGCCCTCAAAGTCCAGATATTTAAAGACTGCAGGACCACACTGTGCTTTCTGCTGCTGTAAAAAATGTAAATATGTCACTAAACATGTAGTCGCATGATAATTTCAGCATGCTTTTGCGTTCTATGATCTGATATTTTTATTATATTTTTAATCTGACGTTTTACTGTTCAATTTCCCTAGAATAAAGTAAAGTTTGGTTCATGGAATCACAGATTCATTAAAAGAATCACGACACACGGATGGATAACGTGACATTATGAGACTTTCCTTTCTTTTGTTTGTGCTTATTTTTGTTTTCTTGCTCCTTGATGACGAATAATTACAGAGACTGATTCATATTTATCGCAGTCTGAAATGTGATGTTTAACATCTGACCCAATCTCGACTTACAGCGTGTTCTTTTATATCGTAAAACGACAAACGAAAATGAGGTGGATTTTTATCCAGCTGAGCGAGACACAGAACAAACAACAAAGCAGCCGTGGCAAAGGAAAGGTAGAAATAATGAAAGACGCTTATTTAAACTTTGTGAACAACACAATTTGACTGCGAGAGTCACAAAGCACAGCGTGAAATCGGGAATTAAAAGATTCTGGAGTGAAATGGAGGACGAAGTAAAGCTGGAACGCAATTAGATTTCTTTTTTGTAGAACTGAACGTGGTGAAAAGAGATTACACATTACAATCATGACTTTTTGGGTTGATGCCAATTAATACTCTGTGCACTCAACAAACGATCAAACGTCTGAGAAATATTTTCCTAATTTCACGTAACGCTTTTGTTTTTATTTCTGAGTTCCAGGACATTCATTGAGTATTCTGGGTTTTTTTCATTGTGTCATTGTTTTTGTGTATTTAGGGGTTTTCCATCATCTCCATTGATTACACAGTGTGTGTTTGTAATGCATGTGAGCAGATGTGCGCATTCTGAATAAACCAATATACTCCTGTCACTGCAAACTACCAAGTGAAACCAATGCAATGTTTTTTTTATGTTTTTTGAACCTGGAATTCCTGCTGATACCAATATCAGTGGTGTACTGTACTTTACTTTGCTTTAAACGATTTAGCTGTTAATGCGGCCTCGTTAAGACTGCAGCCCAAATCTGAACTTTAAGCATATCCAGATTGTTTGGAGCTTGATTTTTTTGGCAGTCTGGACAGCTGAAAAACACATGAGATCTGATTTTTCAAATGGCTTAAAATGCGATTTTACAGATCGGTTTCAATCTGAACGTCTCGGTTGCTCAGATAAGATTTCAAAGTGTCTTCTGCATCACTCGCAGCACAGGATTCACCTGTTCAGAAGATATTAGAAGGGACATACCGAAAATAAATCCATATAATACCTCAAAACCAAGTACAAAGAAATCAAGGACGGGAACAACAATAATTTTCTTTAGACTACTTTTTCCTGGCCTGTATCTATAAAAATCCATGTGGAAGACTTAGATGAGACAATGTCCATATGGACACACGCAGAACTGGATCTGATCACTTGCAATATGTAACGTGAACAGTTGGCCAGGAAGTGGTGGAAACATCTCTCTTTCATGTTGTCTGTATCCAGCTTGTACTGGAAAAACCGATTTGTCCGATTATATTGCAGCAATTAACTTCCTGTTACCGTTGTTATGGTTTCATGACAGTCGTGTTTGCCGCCCGCCATAAAAGTAAAGAAGTAACTCTAACCCTGAGCCCTATAAACTGTATGTATCTTATATATCTTATCAACACTTGGTTTTCCACCATGGATCAGGTGGAGACATGTGTCACAATACTGGTGTATTCACACAAACTGTATGCAACAACAAACTCAACAAACACATTTGGCAGATGTGATAGCCGTTGGTGGAGGTAAGTAGCTGTTAACAGAGACGTGTAAGCAGTTTATAATATTTCTAAAGAGATGATGATGATAATGTGCCATGTCCACTGTTGGGTGCGCTTTTTCCAACAAAAACACTTGTGTAACAAGTAAAACAAACTTGTCTGAGAGCTCAGTTTGTTGCAGAGTGTTTGCCTAATGCTAATTGTGATTCTGATATTTGCATAAAGTGAATTCATTGGTTGATGCTTGGGGAAGTTGCACATTTTTTAACATTTGCTGCATGAAACACGAGTAAAAAAGAAGAAAATGATTCACAATTCAGTTTGGCAACTTTTGGCAACGCTCCATTCAAAGTGAATGGGAGTGTAATCAACATTAGGGTTTAAGGAAGATAAATGATTTTACTTTTTACCCAATTTTTACCCAATTTTACCCAAATTTTACCCAATTCTGTAAACATGACAGTGTTGTTTCCAGTAAAATGTGATGCAAATGTAAAATAACCGCAGGTCACATGGTCAGCTTTATATCGGCAGTAATGAAAGTAAAGTACAAAACCAAACACGTAAACCTAATTTGAATACAGATTGTATAATTTTTCCCAATCAGGACAATACATGAATGTGTTTACACCTATAACCTAATCACAGCTATAGTATGTGTCGACCTCACTGCGACACTTATTAGACTAATTAATCACATGCATGCTTGTCAAATATGATTCTGCACGCTCTTTATCACCTTGATTAAGTCTGTGTGTGTGTGTGTATGTGTGTATGTGATAGAGAGAGAGAGAGGTGCAACATTTTCAGATAAGTTTTAGCTCTTTTCAGGAGTCATCTGGGTCCATACTAATACGCCTATATAAAAAAAATTGGTTGTTTCTCTCCTCTGTCATATTTTGTTTGCTGTACTTTTTTAAACTAAGCAAAAAAAAAATGCAATCGTTAAAAGTAAAACAAGGATTTCCAGCCACAGCTGATAAAATTGTGCAGGTGACTGCAGCATCGTTTCCAAAGGTCTCAGCCCGAGAGTTTTCAAACGAAACTCAGACCTCAGCATTTTCCAACTTCTCTGTATTTGTGGCTCTAAAACACTGGGGTAACATGGATGACAGGGGGGCACAGAGGAATTTCTGCATTTTTTAAATGAAAACAGAGCAGCACTGTATGGCTGTAACCAGAGAGAAAGAAATAAAGAAGACGGGGAGATACGCAGACGACTCTGCTTTAACAGTCAACCGAAGGCAGACCTTTATTTGCTGCTTAAAATGCACTTTGTGAAGCAAAACTACAGTGTAAGTGGCGAGGAAGTGCTCACAGCCCGTAATGATGTGATGCATTATGGTCCCTGAGCACAAATGATTCATGATAAAAAAAAGGCCACACATGCATGTCATCTGAAGAGTAAAAACTGGGATTTCACTGAATTATTACTCGAGAGAAGAGTGAAAATTGTTCACCATGAAATAAAACTGGAGGCAGAAAAGCAACGACGGGAGTTATTTCCCATTTTTTTCTTTTTCTTTTTCTTTTACCATCCGCTGCTCCTGTGTGATTGTTTTTGCCTGTAGTAACAGCAGCCCAACACTCTCTCTCAATGCTCGCAGGGTTGCTGCAGTTCCTATCAACATCTTACAATCACATCTGAGGACAGTGCAGCCCTAAAGGCTTGAGATGTATAGTGCTGACACCCTGCAGGACGAGGAGGTAGGAGACAAAAAAATAGAAAAGAAAGAATGATCTCTATATTTGCTTTGTTTCCACTGGTTCCCACTCTGAAATCCACATTTAATTAACATGGAGAAAAGGCCCTGGTGAGAAAGGAAACATTTCCAAATGCTGAGTTGCAATGAAATATTCAAATTCGACGTGTTTCGGAAAGAGAGAGACCACAATCCGAGCTGAAATGTTGAAATCTTCAACCGTCTAAGATTTTCATCAAACAAAGTATGGGTTAAAATCCCTCTGAGGCAGCAACAGGGGGGGGGGGGGAGAGAGAGAGGATGATTAAAGTGCACGGATAAAAGGTTTTACAAGGTCACATATTAGACCCTTCTTCTAAAGTATGATAGCCAAATTATATCTCCGTCAAAAAAGACTGTGTATTGAATATTTTGAATATTTCTCTTTGTTGTGTGTGTAACACCTCAACAGAGGCAGCTTAATTTAATGTACTTTTCATCATCCCGTAACACCCCCGCAAACTCCACTAAAATGCCTTTTGTGAATTGGGAACCCATTCCATTTGATTTTATGGATCAAGGAGTTTCTCGGCGTCCCGGCTCTCGCATGCTAAACGGAATGGCTGTCTATCTAATGAACTGGTATTAAACACGTGTCCCCCCAGGGCGGTGTCATTTCCTCTTTTTTTATTGTATATTTATACCAATGAGATGATGTGCAACCCATAAACGCGCTTGTCCTGATTAAGCATGCGGACAATGTGGCCCGTGTGGCGGCAAAGAAGAAAGGGGTACGACGCCGCGGCGCCGACAGACATGGCTCGACTCTCGCCGCCAAGAACGTGAGACATTTACACCGCGGTCAGGAAGCAACAGCTGGGCCTCCTCAATGTCCTCCTCCGCCTCAAGTCAAACTCTAAAGAGGACGACCACACCTTTATTCCCATGTCCCCTGGACACCCTGGACACCAACAACGTCAATAAAGACGCTCATTATCTTCGACACAGTGTCGTCGTTTGGTCAGCTGTCTGAGGGGAGCTCGCAAAAAAATACAAAAAAAGGTCAATGAGGAGTTTTCAATCATTTGGTTGCCAATAACTCCCTGATCACCAGCTGGCTCCCATACTTGTGCCTCCAGGGAGAGGGAGGGGGGGGGGGTCTGTTTCCATTCAGTATATAGTGCTGTGATGGGTCTTTAAACTGATTACTAGCGTAGTCATATCACAGCTTGAACACCCATGCGAGGCAAAGGACTAAAAATAAAAAATTTTCCGTACAGGATTTACCCAGCTGAGTGTATTTATTAGAGTTTTTTCGTATTAGTTTACGGTTCTCAGTCTTCCTGGACAGAGTCATCTTTAGGAGTTAGTGATAGGAAACTGGACTCAAGCAAGTCCAGTTGCCGAGTGCAGTGTTTCCCAACCCTTGTCCTCAGGGAACACTGCCCTGCATGTGGTAGATGTCGCCCACGCCCCAACAAACCTGGTTCAAATGGTCAGCTCGTCATCCAGCTCTGCAGAAGCCTGATAACGAGCCATTCATTCCAATCAGGTGTGTTGTAGCGTGGGCGACATCTAACACATGCAGGCCAGTGTTCCCTGAGGGAGGGACACTTTCATGGAAAGCCCTTAAATGTGTTAGTGTAGTGGTTAACACTCTTGCCTTTGCAGCAAGAAGACCCGGGTTCTGCATGGAGTTTGCATGTTCTCCCCATGTGTTTGAGGGCTTCTCCGGGTTCTCCTGTTTCCTCATTGTCAGGATGTTCTCAGTCCTCCAACTCCCCTCTCCCCACCCCCACCTTGTGTGGGTGTGGCCAAATCTCCTCCCCCTTTGCAGCTGTCTTCAATCAATCCTCATCAACTGCAAGTATACCAACCTGGCTCTGACACAACCAGACTCAACTTTGTTGACAATGTCAGAATTGTGACGTCAGCAGCTACAGATTATCATGATTGTTGTAAGTGTTTGGTGTCCAAAGCAACAGTTTATAGTTGTGTAATTAAAACTAGGGATGGCATGATACCACTTTTTTGTGTCCGATACGATACCAATATTACAAACTCACGTGTGCACTAATGCCAGTGTCATTTTAGTGATTTTGACCCGTATCGTATTTGCTCATCCCTAATTAAAACCAAGTCAATTGCCGACCTTAATTCATTCATTATTTAATTTCAGTCGTTCACTGAGCAACAGCACAATTACAAATATCCACATACGTTATATGAGGCCGTGTCCTCATGTCGTCCGTTATCGGTAGTTCTGACTGTTCCCACGACTTTGTTAAGAAAGAAAACTAATACCGCAAGTGCTGTACTGTAAATAGGAAGTCGGACCCCGAGTTACCTCTGCATTCAAAAATAAGGACTACGACTAATCCATACAACCCACTCATACTGACTACCCAACTGAAATGTTCCTTATTCACTTTGAATGGAGAAAGGTTGAGAAATATTCAACTTTAAACATGGAAACTCACGTGTCAGGCAATCAAAACACATGATGCAGATATTCCAGTCCTGACATTAGCCAATCACTTCATCGTCCAGCCCTTGGATAATATTGCTTTCCGGGTTTCCTAATTTTTTTTTACTCAACATTGGCAGACATGTTGGACATCACATCACATCACTAAGTCAGAGAAGATACTTTCTATCATGGAACCACAGATTTAAAATTTATGACATAAAATGAGTCACAACGACAGAATAATCTGCAGATTTTATGTCATTTTTAATTAATGTGAGACAGGTCACTAATTAAATTATATTTTTTTCATCCAAAACTTAATTTGACAGGGTTTCTTTTTTTTCATGTAATTAATTATTAACTTTTATATTACCGTTAAATATTATTTTTTTCTTTTTTTAAAAGGCCAAAGGTGATGCACATTAAATGTAAATTTCTTGTAAATTTTGTTATATTTTGATCAGATGAAGTTATTTTAACATATCGTTCAGTAAGTAGCATCATATGTTGGCTCTTAGCTGCTCTGATTTCCAAAGTTTGGCATCAGCTGTTGAAGAAAAGACATCGGTCGACCTGTGCATCGCAGGTTCTACTTCAAAGCATGAGTATTTTCGAAACAACCAACCTGTTTTGTTTTTGACGTTATAAATAAAGTCTTGAGCCAAATTAATTCAATGATTGAGTTGTTACGACAGTTTCAAGTGACAATGACGCAGTAACAGCGCAGCAGCTTCACTGTATCGTCAAAAGTCATTGATTTGCTCATGGTTCACATATCAATGAATTCCAATTTACTTTATGAGCGATTACCAATTTATATCAGTTAACTTTTACACCCGTGGTACTTAATGGTGGGTTACACACACTGTTATAAAACATCAATATTTAAATCTCGATCCCCATTCACATTCAGGGCAGATTTGAGGAGGAACATGCAGTCAATCAATACTACATGTGGTTAAGAAGCATGAATTTTAAAGGGCATTTGTGCAGTATATGTTTTATACCCATGGTTGAGTCCAATCAATGTTATCTCTGCTTCAGTCAGAGAGCAGAGAAATATGACCCCGGGCTTTCATGTCTCAGACAATCACAGAAATCAAATAACAGTTCTGTGGACAGATTCCAGGTTCTTGCTCTCGCGATGGCATTCTCTCTTCATCGTGTCTGAACTCTCAAGATCCCCCGCTGGCCCTCCACACACGTCTCTCTCTCATTTTCACTCCCCCGTGAGATTTTGCACCTTCGTCAGATCACAGGCAAAAAGTCCTGAAGTGAATATTTGATGGAACCCCCCCCCCCCTCCCCAACATGCTACAGGAGTGAAGTCATTTTCATTCAAATGTGCCTCTCAGATTGGATTTATTATCTGTAATTTGGATCTAATACAGCCTGAGCTCTAACATACAGTCATAAAATGCCATCAATTTAAGGCGCGGCTTCAGTTGCACTTTTGGGGCCACAGACAGAGAGAGAGATTCAGCCTGTATAAATCAAGTGTGTTGACTGGCTGCGGTGACAAGCCCATCAGTGATGATCCAGTGAGGAGTGTTGTGCGGCACAAAAGGCCACCGTTGAAGGAGACGTCTCAAGCATATTTCACAAAACGTCCCACAAATCACACTTTACTGGGTGCATACCTGGTGTATTTTGGCAGAAACCGTCTGCAGCAACACATCACAAAAATCCCTGTCATCTCTAACATTATATTTATTGCAAAGAGGATAATAAGCCACACGAGGGGAAACACACACACACACACACACACAATTGGAGGTGGAATAATGAAATCCACCCAGTGAAATATATCTGTTTCTCGAATAAACACACACTTGTTTCTGGGACACAAATATCTGCAGATGTGGTCTCAGATTAATGTTGCTGTCACATGCACACACAACACAGAATAGGATTATGTGAAATACCTTGAGTTACTCTCTTGTTTTGTTCTTGGTTTTTATAAATGCTGGTGCTTGCAGACACTTCATCATGGATGTAAAATAAGAGAAAACAGGGACTGGGTTGTGTGGTGAGTGTGTGAGTGGGGGCCTGGATGGCTGCTGCAAAGTCTTTTCTCTCATTTGCACATCCCCATTAACTTGTTTTGAAGTGCAAAAGCGTGGCACCATTTAAAAAAAAAAAAAAAAACTAACATGTTGCGATGCTGTTTTCATTCGGGCTTGTTAGATGACTTCCAAATGTCAAACGACAAAAGGCATGGCTCATTTGCCCAAAAGGTCGGACTGTGTCTCATCAGCGTCACATTAAAGACCAGGTTGGACACGAACCCCCCTTTTAAATGTAGCTGTGCACCTTGGTGATGGACTTTCATCATTCCAGGATTTCATGCATAATTAATGTGTTGTGATTGTTGCCAAAAAATAAATAAAAATGCCTGCACACTCTCGTGGCTCTACGTCATCTTCATTTACTTGGGGGATTAAGCTTTAATTTAAAGTTTTGTCGAAATAAATATTTATACTCTTACGGAATCCTGTCAAGTGCGCAGTCATCTCCCACGAGGTAGGTGCGCTCTGCGCATATGGATATAATAATATGTGCATATACAACAACAGGGAACCTCTTCATGAATGAGAAAACTAGAAAATGTATTGTTTTAATATCAAAAGGTTGAGTTGATTTATCTGTGGCACCGAGTTCCTCTCGTGCGCACTGAAACAGCTGTGCGTAAAAATGTGCCAAAATCTGCATTTCTGTCAAAAAACATTAACATATTATTATGACTAGCTTCGTGTTTATCAAACCACATGTGTTATTGTATGTTTGTGCTTCAAACACTCAAAGAAACTCACGCTGCTGTTGTGTCCAGACCAGTGCACCATCGCCTGGTTGTGCGCGGAGTCTCCCGACAGAGCAAAAGTAGAAGTGTCCAGGTATGGCTCACTCTGTTTGGGGTTAGAACCTCTGGCTTCGTCCCCGCTGCGCCGGTACTCGACTCTGGAGTTGGGAACACCTTGCACAGTCTCCACATATCTCTCTCTTCCGCTTATGCTCCTATCCACATCCTCGCTGTATGATGCGACCACACTCCTTTTTGCCTTCTTTCTTGGGGAAATATTCTCCGTATCTCGCGCGTGCTTGCCCTCAGACATGTAAGCATACTTTTGATCAGGTATTTTGAGACGACTGGAATCGCCTGGTGCTGTTTCGATGCCGATCGGCGCCTCGCTTCCAAGTCCGCTCTGCGTCTCAACTCCCATTTGTTTGTCATCCCTTGGATTCAAATCACCGTCTGGTTCCGTTTCACGCCCGTTTAAAACTTTTGCGCGAACGTCGACTTTCAGTGATTCTCTGACCTCCGCAGATTCTCCGGTTTCACGCTCTTCAAGTGGCAAAACCTGCAGGTGATGAAACCTGTCGTTTGCTCTCAGAGAAGTTATTTCCGCCTGAGCCACAAACTTGTGGCGAAAGAGAAACACGAAAGCCAAGAGAGGAAAACTCCAAAATGACCCGAGCCCCATTGTGTTCACCCCGTCTTGTGTCACAGCGCTTCAACTTCTGTAAAAAGAAATTCAAGGTTTCATCTTTTACGCGCAGTGAGGGAGCCGTTCAGCAGACCTGCTCACGTACAGGACTTTGACAAAGTGAGGAACCAGTTGGGGAGGCGCTGCGCATCAGGCGAGCGCACCGACGGAGAGTGACTGCAGGAGCGGTTCCACCTCATTGTTCAGGATGTTCAATATAGAAGAGGAGGGGGAAACGGCTGCCAAATATAGCGCGAAATCATGTTGAAATGATGAATTTATATTTTATTCAGCATCGTCTTAACAAAGTTATAGCACTTGATTGAGCCAAACCTTTCGTGTTCACACTGTGGCAGAAAAAGAGAAACGGTCGTTTGTTTGTATCAGTCAACACCGGATTCACCTGTCAGCGTGTGCACGCGCCGTGTGGGGAGTAAAATGACACATGAGCAGCCTCACTGCTCATTTCTGGTTCAAACCTGATCCAGAAACAGATCAGATTTATTTGACAGTTCACATCCATAAGCACAAGTGATCTGCATTTGCCTTTGCAAAGAAAACGAAGACTGGGATTATTTAATCCAGAGGGAGGCAGTAATGCAATATGGTATTTTTTAAATTTTTTGGGGGGGGAATCTAATAATCAACACCATCTGGTTATTATTTCATGATTTTGTTTGTTTTGCTTCAATCCAAAAGTTTACTGTTAACCTGTTTAATTTAGATTTTCAACCGGAGATGAATCGGTTAGACACAGGCGGCCATTTTGGACCAACACGTTTTTACAGTAGCCCACACTATGCTAACCGTTCAGCCGCGACTTCAGCAACAAATGCTGTTAAATTTGACACATTGTACCTTTAAAGATATAAGTGCACTGCAGTACAAACATAAAACACAGCCTGCGGGGCAACGGAGTGATATGATTTTTTATTAGATGAAGGGTTAAAAACATATCAGCACCAAAAACTCAGATTTCGCAAGATCAGCATCAGCCGTATAAAACCCATCTTCATTTCAACTGCTGTAAAAAGAAGAATATGACTTAAGTGTGAAAGGAACTGTTATCTCCTCATGTTGATTGGCTTTACTTCTTGTGAAGGCTGACCATTCTCACTCAAGATATTAAGCTTTATCTTATAATTAAGATAGACCTTAAAAGGATACTTGAGTCAAAGTACAAGTATCTTACCAGAAAATTACTAAGGTGGAAGTTTTTGATACTATTACTTAAGTAAAAGTCTTAAATTATGAAATTTACTGTACTTAAGTATCAAAATGTATTCTCTGATATAAAATGTACTTGAGTTTTAGAAGTAAAAGTGTTAAAAAAAGAAATATAAATAACAAAGTCAAGTACAGATACGTGAATGTTGCATTTAAGTAGAAGTATTTGTGTGATAGAAAACTGCAGCTGTTTTAGTAGAACTGGTTCTGTTGTTGCTTTATATTCTCTCCAGTATATGTTCTTAAAACATTTATATTATTGACCCTTTTATGACCATCATGATAATCAGGCCGCCTGGATTTATTTTGATTTTATGGCTGTAGAATTGTCAAAAAAAGCTTCAGTGATCGAGTTCTTCTGCCCCTTTTTCAAAGATAACCCTCACTCTCGATATCTGGCAGTTATTCAACTGTTTAGGAATTACGGTACTGAGAAGCTGACGTCACAAACGTGTGACGCGCTGGTGAATCTTTGTCTGCGTTTGGACAGTCGTTCTGCAGAAGTCCTGACGTTCTACCGTAATGACAAGTGTATGGGTGCAATTAAAGCTCTACTGCTCTGCTTTCCGTGATCCATCCATGCATCTTCTACCGCTTTATCCTCTACAGGAGTTATGGTAAAGTAAAGTATGCATGCCAAATCCTGTCAGTGAAGAAGGGATGGTCACAGAGGGGTTAAAAGCAACATCATTGTCACACATGTAAGAAATAAAGAGATGGTAAATAGATTCAAGTACAAGTGTTTAACAAATGAAGGCTTAGTTAAAATCAGTTAAAAACATCTGTACATTGTGACGTACCTCGGACATGGATGCACCTTCGTTCCTCGCGGACCATTTGGATGCATGGAGCTGATTCACCTGCATTTCCCTCGCCTCTATGTGTCTTTCATTAATTGGGCCACACAGAGAGTTTGCCTCGGGCCGTGTGCGACACAACAGCTCTGGAAACAAGAGGCGCTTTTGAAGTCATCTTTTGATATGTTTGCTGTCATCTTCCTGACTGGTGGTGTCACGCCGGCGACGAGCACCCTCCATTTTACCCTCTCACGTCTTACTTTCCATGTATTTTTTACAGTGCACATGTGAAATGAAACTCTGCTTTCCCCTCTGAATCAATATACTATTTAAAAGGTATTAGTTTCAATTAGTGGGGCCGAATGACTCCTGAAGGGCTATCTCTGTTTCCTGCTGACAGAGCTCTGAGTCAGTTGTTGCATAAATCATGTGCCAATCTTGTTTTGTTTTGTTTGAAAAAAAGAAAAAAAAAAAGAAGCTGAATATTTATTTTATTATGCCCGGCAATAAGAAACAGAAACACACATTACATTATATTTACATCCCAAGGGAGGCCATAAAAAGAAGGATTTCCATCGTCTTCAAGGACAACACATGTTTTGGATCACGGGTAAATTTAACTAGCTCTGTCCTTGTAATCTAAGGGAAGATGTAAGAATACGGAGGGAGCAATTACTCGTATCCACAAGGTTAAAGGCACACGGTGGAAACACAACACAATGTAAGTACAGACTTGAGCATTTGTCATGAGGAGGAGGCGAAGATTGTTTCGCTGCAAATGTCCCCCGTCTCGCTCCCCGCTCAGCTGTGTTCATAATATCTGAAACAGTCGGAGTGTGAAAATTAACCAGCACAAACTGGTAATTGGCTGTTAAGTAAAAAGCAGCACATTACACTGATATGTAGTGAACCAATCGATGTCCCGCCATTTAATATCATGACTTAGTTAGTTCCTCATAGCATCGCTTGTGTTAAAAAACCCTCCTGAGACTCGTAACACCGTAACACCTTTGTTTTTAATCTGGATCTCACTGTGGATTACTAAATTGAAATTATCTGGCTGAAGATAAGGACATTTCTGCAACATTAATACTAATGTAATGAGTTCACACAGTGATGATTTATCAGCTCGCGTCACATTCCATGTTTAAAAAAACTCTAAGATTCTTGTCCCCACCCGCCTCTGTGGTGCTTGTGTGTACACACAAACGCTCCCTCAGTCAGGTCTGATAGTTTTGCTTTCACGCAGCATAAAAAAACAATGTTTCAGTTTCTTTTCACGATCTCATGTAGAATATGGTCGACAGAAGAACACGCCGCAAGTTACACACTGCAGCTTTAAATACAATACAAATTTGATACAATGTAAACACAGTCACGGGAAGTTAGTTCTAAAGTGACTCATGAACCTTCAGAGTGTTATTTCTGTCATAAAATGAAAAATAAATGTACACAGAATTCCCTGCACGATTATGAAATAACTGTTTGAGGGTAAATGATGAGTTTTCTTTATTCTAAACTGTAATCAAAATGCATCGAATCATATTCCAGAATATTTGTCGTCATGTACTTAAGAAACTGTGCAACATTGTCACCAGTAATGCAATTCTGCATGGAAACAGCATGGAGAAAATATAGTGAATTAACTTGTATAACAATAAAATGTGTGGTAAAACTACAGTGTGTAAACTTTCCACCTAAAGTTTCTCCCTGGACTGTTAAAAGAATGTGTTCTCTTCTCTGAATCACATGTATATGTATCGATTCGACCTCTAAGAGATGCACACTCGTGCGAAACAGGCAAAAAACACATCATACACCTCACCAGGAGTCAGATTTGCTGCTGCAGCTTGTTACTGTGCTGTGGATAAACTGCGAGCTGCAAAATCAGGCATCTGCTGAGCTGTAAAACGCCGAGTATTTGGGGAATAGGGAAAATTTACCATCCTTGAAAGCCTCACAGCGAGAACCGAGCACAGAACTGTACTTGGTGAAGGACACTGAGCTGACTTTGCTGCACCTTCTGAATCACACGTGGAAAGCCAGTGTGGTGATAGCGTGGTCAGAGGCTTCGCCTCATGGTCACAGCTTTTTTTTTGGCTGCTCAAACAAATTGAGATCCTCACAGGTGAGGTCTGCGGGCAGCAGGTGCTACTGTTGCTGCTTCGCCTCGCACTGATAGTCTCTCTGTCTCTCTCTGTGTCTCTACAGCCCCCATCCCTGCCAGAACGCCTCTGCAATGAGGGGGTAATTGGACTGATCACACTCTGTTTACCCATGCTGCTGGAATGAAGTGGGCTGTTCCCAAACGTACAGTGACAGAGCGACGAGGGAGGAGAAGCCTCTTCCATCAATGACACGTCTTTCAATCTGCGCTAACCTTCAGCCCGCTGCGCACCGAGCACATTTCACTGTGTTTGTGTCTCCATGCCGACACGTCTGTCAGGTAAACAGAGCCCCCCCCGAGTGGTTCTCAAACTGTGGTGTGTGTACCATCAGTGGTACGCACGCTTCCTCTGGTGGTACTTGGAGGAAAATCAGAATATATGTGATGGTAGTGGAGCTGAGGGATTTTGACTCGCTCCATCTTTATCTAACATCACTATACCAGTGTATGTGAGGAAGAGGATGATGAGGGAGCAAATGATCTTATTGGGAATGAATAAATCTGCTCCTGAGAAAACTCTGTAGCTCGACTATTTAACGTTGGTGATCATGGTGTTAGTTCAGGAGCTCAATGATTTCTCAGGTGGTTAATTGGTATAAACATTTTGAGAACCACTGACTATATATTAGGGTTTGAGCTGATACGATACTCATAAAAGATAAAAGTGTGAAATCAGATAAAAAACAAAAATCCTGCTTCACTATGCACAGACTGTTAAAATGTAAATAAACATCAACAGCAGAACTTTAGCCGAGTCATGGTGCAGCCTCCTCTCTATGGGAGAAGAATATTTAAAATGGGGAGAACAAATGTGTGTCTAAAATGACAGCATCGGACTGATATCGTTTTCAAGTGTGTGATATTGGTATCGCTACATTAACACAACAAAAGTTGTACTGTGCCATCCCTACTATATATAATATATATGGACGTAGTCTTCCACTTGCAAAAGGAACTCCCATTCTGCGATTTTACCACCAGTAAAGTGTTTGTTGACGTTCAAATGTCACCTGCGATCAGACTCATATTGGATGATACCAGGCTCATATCGTATCATATAGTGCTTTATCGTCTATTTTACTCTAAATTTGAACAAAATTGACATATTGTTCTATTGAACTATTGAAGAAGGGCTAAAACTAGCAATTGAGACCATTAACTCCTGTTTACTGAAGTTATAAATCATGTGAGATGTAGAAGCATATTTCCCTTAGACTTCAATATTTTCAAATGCAACATGTGGAGTCACCGCCTAGTGGCTACTTACCTGATTTAATTCACAACAGAAACTGGTCGACGCTGCCCTTTTTTAAATGAGGTCCATGATCTGAATCTAATAATCCATCTCTTGGAATTTGCATGTTTATCAGGGCTGAGCAATTTCGGGGGAAAATATCCAAGTGCAATTTTTTTTCCACCAGATATTGCAATTACGATTTGATTTGCGACATATTTTATGTAATCGGTCCCTGGTGAGTATGTGTTACTCTATGTCCTATTTACTTGGCTTCACATTTCAAACTAAAAGGCTACGTCAATTTCTTGTCTGCAGTCTTTGGTCAGTTACAGAGCGCTTCTGTCCCTAAATGTGAAGGAAACGTCTCTCTGTGCTCCACATCCTACATGTGCTTAAAGTGACAAGGAATCCTGCAGATCTCCCCGTGTGCAGGGCATTTGTGATTCTGCATAAATCTAAAAAAAAAAAACACAGTGAAAGAGAATAAGAAAAGAAGAGAGATGAGAGGGAGGACAAGACGGAAAACAGCGCATATCACTGTAGCTCGTTCAATTTTATGTGCTCTCCTTCGCCAGTGTAGATCATTAGAAGCATTATCTCAGGTAATCATCGCATTCTGGCGACAGTCCCTGCAATCTGCACCGCGCTCTCTCTCTCTCCACCTCTCACACACACTCACTCCTGTTTCGACTGAACACAGGGAGCAAACTCTGAGGCTTTCAGGACAAAATCCCATTTGTGCATCCGCTGTCTGCATCCCAAGCTTGTTAGTTCCAACACTTCAGTGATCCCGGCGGAGCGGACGCACAGGCAGTAGCAGGAACCATAATGGCCATCACCCAGACAGCTCGCACTCGCATGCAGGAGATGAACAGCAAGGTGCACTCCCCACTCGACGATACCCATGCCATTAAAAAGAGAAACTTTCTTTTACTGCAGATGGCAAAACACTTATTTTGTACCTCCTTCATTGCCGAGATGAAATAAAGGCCTTTTAAAATCACAGTGGGAGGGGTAGTTTAGGATCGTTTGCCTCGGCAATAAACTGGCCCTGTCACTGGAAATACAACTCTCCTCACGCGTGAATCGCTATATTACTATTATCTATTTGATGTCTTTGTTCTCGAGCCTTTGCTTGTACAAGATGAACACAGGGATGAGTCTGTCGAGACATCACTGCAGCGTATACTCGACCTCACACGTCTGTTTTGGAGGATTTTCTCACCTGATTTGGGTCGGTTATAGTTTTTGATCGTTCAACCAACGTCGACACGAGGTTTTTCTTATTCATTAAAACAAAATAAATAATCACTCAGATTATCTGAACCAACTGGTAAATGGTAGCAACGTCAGCCATGAGAATGTCAACTCTGGTTATGAAGCCTCCAGAATCATGATTTGGTCAATTAGGCTGGTGCTCGCTCATATGTGTTATCATTTATTGTCTGCTTTCCTCAAAATGGGAACATAATTTACAGAATTGACGATTGAAGAAGACCTGAAAGCAAAGATTGAGACCATTAATGTCATGCTCCGCCTGTGTCTCCTCCTTTCTCTCCTGCAATCGCCTCAGCATGCAATCAGTTCACCTGCGACAGGAGCACACCTGCTCACAATCTCATCATCAAGCCTCTACTTATTTCCCAGGTTCTCCAGCCTCTCATTGCCCGATTGTTACAGACCTCTGTGTGGTGAACGCCACGGCTCTCTCTTGAAGATATCTCAGTTCTCTAGTGCTTAGTTATGTCCTCTGCTTTGTTAACTCCTGTGCTCAGAACTTCAACTTCCCTTCCTGCATCTGAAAACCCATTCATCAATAAACTTTTAAAACTGCATTTAAAATGGTTATTGACATTAAAGTAGGCTAATTTTCCCAATAACCAAGGTCCATTTAGTCCAACAGACTTCCTTTTTGCACCCAGCAGAGTCGCCCTATGGTGGCTTTTCAACAAATTCCTACTTCCTGATTGACTTCACAGAGAAAATTTAACATCTGAACCTTTTTCTGTTGGTAAAACATGAACATGAATGTAATAATCCATTATTTATTAAGGAAATAATAGTTAAGGCAAATATCTGAATACAATTCTTCAGAAACTGAAGAATTAAAATGCAGCCTTTGAGATTTGCTGATTGAATTGTTCAGTCCGTATCTTTAAAATATATCAATTAAGTGACATTGAGCCAGCTTTGTAAGGAAATGTGGAGTCAAGTGAATTAAATTTTCTTTAAATAAAAAAGGGGAAAAAGAACAGTGACTTCCTTTAAACAGTAATCCTGTGCCTATATTTATAAAACCTTGCTTACCTTAAGGTATTTAATTTGCTCTTTCTACAGTACAATACCCACTCTTGCAATAAAACATCCAGTATTAGCAATTAAACCGGATTAGTTTTTGGTTTAATGCCGGCGCTTAGGAAAAGTAAGTGATTTTGCAGAAAGTAAAACTTACCAGGAAGTGCTTATTTTTATTAACACCACTTTTAAAAAAAATAAAATCCAAACATTTAAAGCTGGGGTCTGTAAGTCTGACAGAGCTGTCGCAATAACAGGCTGCACTTTGAAAAACTGGGACCGATGCATCCTCTACCTCTACCTGTCAGTCCTCTCGTCAAAGTTTGGCCCTCAAAACCCTGGCACATGACGTCTGAAGCGAAAGTGTGAATTTTAGCTGCACTTTTCTCCCCCCCCCCCCCCTACGAGCAGCTCGCTAACTTCCAGTTAATGTCTCTGCTTCTGTGGTTTGTTGTGAAGATTCCACTAACATGATCACGGGCAGTGTGCAAATTGCAGCGAGCAGACAGGTGGGTTAGTGTCAGCCAGGGGCACCGGCCAATTAAAATGATTGGTATGTGTGATACAGTACTGTGAGGGATTCCAGCTTTTTTAGCTTCCTCCAGTGTTCTGTCTCACAGCTGACAGATTCTCCACTTTTCCCAAAGCATAAATAATGTTTTCTTCTTCTTTTTTTGCATCTTACTGCATCAAGAACACGTGATCACCTCCTCACGGATCGTCTGATCAGATACGATTGGCGAGAAACACCGGTCATTGAAATTTGAGTGCTTTATTCACACGTGTTAGGACACATTCCAATTTAAACACACTTTCCTAACCAACCGTCTCCCCCAAACCATCCCCATCACATTCTCATGCTTCCATTATGATGTATTTACAGTGAGTTAAGTTGCAGGTAACTCTCAGTGTCACGTCTTCTTCTAGACCCCGAATGCAAAGCTTCCTTTGTCCGTTGCAGTTGCACACGTCAACCATTAGATACAAAGGTATACATGGGTCACATGACAGCCTGGGTGAATCCAGCCAACTACTGAGTCCCAGAAAAAAGGAGAACCAATCACAAACTGGATTTTCTCCCCGTGGTGCTTTAGAGGAGAGTTTGACACGATGACAACGGAGAGTTGATGTCTGGCAGATTTTGTAAACATCCGACATGGCGGCCGCTGAAGAGGAGCTGTCTCTCGATTCGACTGTTGCTTCCATTTTTAAGCGACTGGTTGTTGGTCTATCCAATTGCCTCCAATTGAGTTGATTACACCCTTTCCAGACTCATACTCAATCTCAAATAAGATTGAGATGTGGTCTGGCATTAGGACATAGGTACTGAAATAAGGGAGGGTTTAAGGAACATTGGAGAAAGTGAAGAAACAAATCACTTAGTGTGTTTACCTGCATGTTAGAAGTCCAATTTTAGCCGGACTAAGACAATAATTTGGTTTTCTTAATGTCATGTAAACATGTTAGTCCGACAAGTACTTGGAGTCATAGTCCGATTACTCCTGCATGTATACCCTTAGTCAGACTGGAGTCGGACTTGGTGTTCTGCGCATGCACCAAAATATCCTTCCCGGGTCCAAGCCACGATCCATCTCACCTTCGATCATGCTGTTCTCTGTGACACAATGGTCGCCACCTACAGAGGCGGAGTCAAACGTACACAGCCAATAAACCCATTGTCTTCTCCGCATGTATACTCTGACTCAGCAAGTTATCCGATTGCCTGTCTTAGTCAGACTACGGCCTTAGCTGGATTAAACTGTGCATGTAAACATTACTGAGTGATCGTAACGTCAACCACAGACAGAACAAAGCATTCAAACCTCAGTGTCCTTGAATTTCACTTCCCTAAATTACACTCTACACATATCTGTTACACGTCCTTCACTCGGAAAAAATTGATTGGGAACAAAATCCAATTAAAGCTATTAACTTAGCCTCAAGATGCAATTGGCAAAACAAATTGCTAATAAACAGAAACTAAAAGAACCTAAATTACTAGTATGTAGGGTGCTTCATTGAAAAAGGAAAAGTGTATTTTCAGGTTTTTAAGCACAGTCACGTTACTGTTTCTTTGCCTCATCTGACTTCTCTCTCACTGCACTCCCAGAGTCCACCAATGACATTAGCACCCACACTGTTTTATATCACCTTTAAGCACAACAAGAACAGAACAATCCTGTAAGAAGGAGTGTTGCTGTACCTATGCGGAAAATGCCGTCATTTCTGATTTACAGGGCTGGATGTCTTTTTTTTCTCATATACGGCAGGACTGAGTTTGCATATGTTCCCTCAGCGCTGCTCCCACATTCAAGTCAGGTGACATTTATCCTCGAAATTGACATATATCTTGTGAGGAATGTGTGCGGCTGTCTGTCTCTGTCGGCGACATGATGGACTGACAATCTTTGCAGGGCTGGCTTCCTGTCTCGTGGCGAACACTTGGAGAAGACACAAAGTTGGGGTGAGGTTTATGGTGAGAAATGAATAAATGTTTTTTTTTTTTCTTCCATTAAAACCTTACGCCATGATCCCTGTACTTCAGTCTAATATGACCAGTGAACCATACATTGCTTGTGTATGTCTAGATTAATCTTTTCCATCTTTTGGATGCACATAATAAAGTCAGTAACACTTTAAATGACATTACAGTGACAACGTGGTAATAGTATGGTAATGATTTGCAATTGAATGTAAAATTATGGGGAAAAACTTATTATTTCTAATGTAATTTCCACCTTGGTAATTATAATGGTAACAGTGTGGTAATGAGGAGAAAATAGGATGGTTCATTACTTAATTATATGTGAGCGGTACCTTAGTCATGAGAATTACTATAGACTACATCAGTGTTAGGATTAAACATTTATATTTATACCCTCTCACACACTTTCCATTCTTATTATCAAGCTGTTATGTAGTAATTGCTATAGAAATATAAAGTTTTTACTCTCAGTATTATATTACCATATTGTTACTGTACTGTAGCGTCACATGTTACCTTATAGTCTTATCCATTTATTGTCTCTGGTGGTCTTATTTAACCAAGAACACCACAGGTGGACATTTAATTTGTTAAAATGCTTAGTGTGGAGTTTATTTTTTGAGTCTAAAGGATGAAAAAACACATTTTTGAGGCTTTGGGAGATTTGTTAAATTGGTCAAATGAGACCTGGCGTTGAAGGAAAGGTTAAACAACTATAAAATGATGGCTCCGCTCTTCTTTTTAATCACGACCTGACCCGGCAAATTATAAACGAACACGCCGATAACAATGCAGTCATGAAGCTGCTGTGTTGGTTTCAAACAAGCACGTTTGTTCCCCGCCACTGGAGAGCGAACGCCATCTGCTATCAAACTGAAATTCCTTGACCCACTTTGGAAAAAAGACCAGATTTGTTTACTAAAGGGAAAACGCCAGCAGTCTTATGCCGAATGCAATTTCCACTTGCATAAATGAACATATCATCTCGCGTGAACCTCACAGTCCATATGTCTGCATAATCCAGGCAACCGTCCTCCGTCTACGCCCAAGACAACTGTGCTAACAGTTCGTCTGACTGAATGAACTTAGTTTTAAAATTAGAAAGAGAGAAGAAGAGAGAAACGGCTCAAACCTGTGAGGCCGTATTCTTGGATAATGAACCCCTTTTTCACAGACAGTGACGCCGTACTTGTGCGTAATTGCAGTACAGTATGTGGAAGAGCAAAATTAAGAGAATCAGTGTGGAGAAGACAAAGTAACTTCTCATCTGGCGCCTCTTCCCGCAGGGTAAGAATGTAGCTTGTTTAATTTCTACATAAATGTTTTTATTATCATCATTATTATTATTATTTTCAGGCAACTTTTATGTTAACGGATTTGTCTCCGAATCCACAAAGTGACCTCTGTTTTCACACAAACGCTATCATCATATATACTTTCTGTCTTTAAGGAATCTTTATGGTCACTAATGCCTGCCGAGGGTGTCAGATCATACTGTGGGTGTAATATATTCATGCATGGATTTAAATGTGAGTGGTGTTCTTGTTTGAGCGGGTGCCAGTGTGAGTTGAAGGCACACAACATGCAGGAATACATCCGATTAGAGAAAAACAAAAACAAAAAAATAAGACAATAAGAGTGCCTCCAAATTCCCTTGTTCCCTTGTTTGCATTAGTGTGAAGTTTTGGGGCAGATTTATAGAAGTAAGTCATAAAATGACAAATTAAATGGACCCAGTATGTGATTTTAATGAGAACTGATTTGAAAAAAAAAGAGAATAAAAGCTTGTCCTCTCCGTCTCCCCTGCCGCTCCATCATAAACGCGTAACGCTTGTATCAGTTTACTGTCGTGTTATATTTTATGGTGAAGTCAGGGAGAAAAAGGGAAGAAAAAAACAACGTCTCCCTCGTTATGGATTTTGTCCCACATGTGCACATTTTCTGTGTAAGTCGGACTTTGAGTGTAGGCTTCCTTCAGGCTTTGCTCCCAGGCTGAAAGGGAAAGTCGATTCTCTTTAAAACGCTCAGCAACTTTTGCAAGATTCTCTAAATGAGCACTTGAGAACTTGGCCAAAGGTGATGTGTTCTATGCTCCCCCTTACTTCTTTTCTTTTTTTTTTTGAGTCTATTGGCAGGCAATTGCTTACCACCAACAACCATTTTCCTCCCACCACACACACACACACACACTCACAGACACAGAAACACACACATTTTGGCTTTTTGTCTTCCTCTTTCTCTCCTCGCGGTCTTTCCATCTCCCTTTCAAGTGCTTTCCCACCCCACTCCACCCCACCCTCTCTGTCTATATGTCTCCACTTGCACTTCCTCGCTTCTTTCCCAATCTCGCCCCCTTTTGAAGTCTGAGACAGCTCAAGATCCAGCGCGGCTCTTTTTTCTGGGCAGCCGAGGGGAAATGGCTGAGAAAGAGGGGCTCAAGTTCGATTACGGCTGTTAATCAAAAAATCTACACTGTCCACCGCGACGTGAGAAGTGATTTTTCGTCTCAGTCTCTCAGTCTCTCACACCAAACCGATACAAGTTGCATGCACACATCATTGCATGTACATCTTTGCACACCCACTCTCACACATTGTATTACTTTCAACTGCAGGTTGCACATTGTCTCCTATATTCTGATGTTGACATTGCATATGTATAGTGTCTTTATGGCACTCTCGTCTTTATTTTCTCGGTCTTACCTTTATTTCCATCGACATTTCTAATGTTTTTGCACTTGTTTTTTGCACCGTCGACTACGGATGAGCCATTACGATACTCAGTGATGGTATTGATCTGATATTGGTCAAAATCCCTGGATCAGGTATTGGACAGTTCGATTAAATTGAAAAACCCTATACTGTGCATTGCATGCTTTACTCTACACAGACTGTAAAAATGTCAAAATAAATCTTCAACAGCATTTTAGCTGGGTCATGTTGTGTACTGTTTATTTCTTCTTTATTAAAGAAGGATATTTGTAGCCTCATAGTTTGAAAGGTGTAAAATGACATCTGATATCTTTAACTGTATATATTCTAGTTTGTGATATGGGAATCAGTATTGGACACAAAAAAGCGGTACTGTGTCGTCCCTACCATCGCCCAAAACACATTCCAGGTATCGTGAAAGATTTACTTGGCAATAAATCTAATTCTGATTCTCAAATGTACATAAATAATGACACGTAAATATCCATATTCAAGCAAAATAGTTTGTTTTTTTTGGCTCAGAACAACACATACAGTGCACATACTTTATTAAATGCCATTCTTTAAACCCTGGATTCTGTTCAGTGGCAAAGTCATCGAACAATCAACATTTTTAAAGCCTCGGTGTTTAAAATCTTCACGTAATCATGGCATCTGAAGTCTGACTAAAGGTTTACAATCTGCAACAAAACAGCAAAGAACATAGAAGAAACATGCAAATAGCAGTAGATGTTTTGTTTTAAACATTTCAAAATGAAACACAGCTACTCTAATGAAGTATTAATACTGTAATACGTAGTAATGCATGTCCATTTACATTTAAAAAAGCCTTTTAAAATAAGTTCACACAGTGCTGATGAAGTCTATTAGATCCACATGACTGTGTTTATGAGTATTGTTGTTTTTAGAAATCTTGTGGCCCGACAACAATCTGGTGCTGCACACAGGAAGTGATTTGTTGAACATGAAGACAAACAGAGGCAGCAGCAACATGGTGCTAGTAAAGTGCAACTATCAGAAGTGAATTCTACTATTCATTCAACAATAATGGCTTTTTGTATGCACTGTATACTCACAAATGCTCCCACATTCAGGTCTGATAGTATTGCTTGACAGAGCCTTTCTTCACATGAAGGATGCATTGCATTCTACCAAATCTCCTCTGAAATGGTTCATACGAGCATGTCCACACACATGGTGTCAGGATTACCAGGTTTTTTCACGGGTACAATGACAAACATGCAGCTCAGCTTAAGGAAAGTGCCATTGCTTCATCGAAATGACGTTCAAAACAGGGTTAGAGTTAAGTGTGGAGACGCTTGTTGGCTCCACTTTGATACAGTGCAATCAATACATACCACCACCACCTCCTGGAGTTCTCATTACCAAAAAGACACAAGTAACAAGCTGCTTGGCAGTCAAAGTAGTTCAAGGCGTCCAGCTGAGGACGACCCTTCAGTTTCATTTTCAAAGACAATCTTTGCTGCTCGACTTTAATGCAGCACGGTTTTCTGTCCGACGTGCTGGAGCTCAGTTTTCCATGTTGCTCCGTGGTGCGTTGTATATTTATATAAGGTTTGTCAAAAAGTGTGATTAACACACACACATTCTAAAGCGTGGTGTCAAACTCTAATGGTCAGAAGTGGGCCGGCCATGTTTTTCTGGGGGGGGGGAAAAACAACTGTTTCAGTAAAGGTGGGTGAATATTTGTGACGGTATTTCACCAAATTTCAAATTAAAAGTATTTGTGTTGATCTGGAACGATATATTGTATATTTTCATGAAAGAAAACATACTTAAATACCTCATCATAACTCAAAACTAAGTGGCGGGTCACAAGAAAGCGCTTGTTGGGCTGCATGTGGCCCACGGGCCGCAAGTTTGAGACCTCTGTTGAACTAAAAGGACAGTGACTCTCTGCGACCCAGCAGTGTGAGATTTCTTCTTCTTCTGCCTTCACCGCAGTCTTAACGAGGACGGGAAAAAGAAAGGTGTTAGTGCTGCAGCCAAACCTCAATCCCCATTCTGTACCTCACACATTATTCTTTTATTTCAGAGTGTGACTGTGACTGACAGAAGATGTGCAAGTGTACCAGCACACATCTCCTTCTGAATAATAACGAACATCTTTGCATAAATAAAGCATATTTGTCCACTCTCATGAAAAATATTCCTTGATGGTACATTTAGAGCAGATTAAAAAAAAATGCACAATTAAGTCAAGTAAACTATAGGCAATCATGTTATTAAATTGATTGACAGTATTAGCCTTGCGAGTGCTTTTAGGTTGGTAGTTTTCTCGAGTGAAATTCCTTAAAAACTACAGTGGCAGATGTTCAGTCGATACGAGCAATATGTTTTTCACCAGGTGGAACAAGGTCTAAAGCACAAACATGACAACGTCCATGAACAGCTCAAAAATAAACATTTATGGACACCAACGTTTCCACTCTGCTGAAGAAGGTCACAGCGCAGTGGGCTTGTCGAGAGAAAGAAAAATGAGAGGGAAATGTGGTGGACGTGTTGGTCCCTGTCGAGGGACAAACAGTGGGACAAAAGAACAGAGACACAGAGAAGCAATTCACCACTTCTTGATTCCTTTAAAAAGGAAAAGTGAACACTAAATGAGGTTCAGTGTTGTGATAGACACACAGAGCCAATGAGAGAGTGATACATAGACAGGGAGAAGGAGCACCTCCCTGCCACAGGCTGTGAGACCAATCAGCACATCTGAAGAAGCCGAGTTAAAAATCCATGCCGTGAACAGTGACTCTAAGTGTTAGCGTCAGATTGATGTGGACCATCGTCGGTGAATCACCGTGCCTTTGTCTCGCTTTGCTTTGCAGAGACCACTGCTTGGTTATAAGATGCTGAAGAAGACAAAGAGGTGGGAAGAAGAAAAAAAAGAGGCGGCTCATTCCAATCCTCACCAATCTTGTAATGGTTTACACTGCGGCTAAAGTCAGATTACCAACCACATTGTTCAGACAGATGGCAATCTTCTCCACTGTTTGATTTTGCCGCACTTCCACGGTGCGTGGGTTGATAACATCATCACTCAGCACATATTGTGCTGCGGTTGCAGGTCAAAGAAAACAACACTCAGCACATGTAGGCAAATATTTGATACTGAAGTGACACAGATCTGATTTGGGAATCGTACAAGACGATCTGATGTTTACGTCTTCACAGATCTGAGTCACAGAAACCAAACGAAAAAAGATTCAGCCTGGTGGTTTTTCTCTCCTGTTTACAGTTGCCTCAGTATATACTTTATATATAATATCATTTTATTTGAATATGGACGATTCCTAGTTCTCCAGAATGTATAGTTCTCTTCTGTCTTCTGACTTCTGACCCTAAAGGCCCTGGTATGGACTTGTGTGTCAGGGTCCTGACCAGGGAATAGGACGCATTCCTACCAAAGAAGAAGAGAACGATGCTACAGCTCCCTCTGAAAGGCTCGTCAGAGCAGGGGAGTCTGGGGTGTCCGTCAGTTCGATGGTCATCAAGGCTCTGATGACCATCCTTGGAGGTTACTTTTTCTGTTGTCAAAATGTTTTTTTCTGCTTGGTGAGCAGGGCTTATACTCCACTGTGTGTGGAAGTATACCAGGACCTTTTAGTCTTATGTCAGAGGCTGTTAGTTGTTCCCAAAACTAACTCTGGTGGCTTCATGTGGAACGCGCTTGCCTCTGTTCTCAAGTTGCCTAAAATGTGTGGATTCATTCAAAAAGCAGCTAAAACTCTTTTATTCAACCAGACTTTTAGATAGACAAGGGATTTTATGGCTTTGAATCTGTGTTTTTGTTACTTTGTTTTCCACTTTGTGATTTTATATCTGTGAAAAGTGCTATATAAATAGACTTTACTTACTTTGCCATTTTTTTGTTTTAGTTTTTTTTTGACAACCTCTTGGATTTGATATCCAATTAGTTTGTCCTTGTAAACTGAATGTTCCCAATTTGAATCCTGTAATGTCATGCTTTGGAGGTGCAGTTCTCGTGCTATACCCGGCTCTACAACACAAACTATGGAGGACATCGATGCGATGGTGTACTGTACTTGCTGCTCCATCTGTGGCTCACTGTAATGCTTTTGCCTGTTTTTTTTTTTTTTAAATAAATGGCGGGTTTGATTCTTGTGTCGGACGCCACGCTCATCACGACTCTTTCAGTGACGACACTACACGATACACGGCAGTCTGTTGACGTTGCATTTTAGTATCGGCTCAGCTCGCTTGAGACGATACTGGTGTCAAATACTGGTGTCAAATAAAGCACCAGGTACTATCACTAATGGAAAAGCAAAAATCAAGCCAAGTAGGGCCATAACTGTAAAATGGAAAAGCAGAAAAACATGCTGGTGAACATTACTGCCAAGTCTAACTTGTTTATAACATTAAAAGATATAAGGCTACAAGTTAAACTTGAAAAAAATTGTGAATATACTGGGTGTCCCGTTGCCAGTATTTCAGTGTGACAATGTTTTCTTTATCTCTGACAGCCACTTTATGACTTCATACATTAGATTTCTTACATGCAGCTCCTTTAAGTGGATTATCGTCTGCAGCATAAAAATGAAAGTTTACTTTCTGAGCTGAACTTTGATCTAAAGCACTTGAGTGGCCACCTGTTCTGAGATATTTTAAAACCTCGAGTAATCGGGGGGAAATGTCAAGAAAGGATACAAAGTGAAGTGGTTCTCCAGAAGAAGAAGAAGAAAGAAGAAGCCTGTCTTACTTCCTGTATGTCACACTCAGAGGGGATGGCCCCTGGTCAAAAACAGGCTTTCAGGATCTCAGGCCTTTTTTTCTGCGATGAATGCAGCAGGAGTCAAATGAATGAGGCAGTAAAACTGGGCTTGTTATCCTGCTCGACCCTATTTCTACTCTTATTGAACTGTCACCGGAATGAATACTAACTGAAAATGTCAGCATTCATCCACTCCGGCTGCCACCGTTACTTTTTTGCATCTGCATCATTATCTCATCTGGCATCGTTCCAGTACCTTTTCATACTCATGCACTGGAGTCGACTGGTGAATCGCATGCGATGAGACAGACTTGATAGTCACAGTTGCATCTTTATTCTTTATTTTTTTTATTTTTTAAATAAAAATACCCCGTTTTTTTAGTTGGAATACGTCGAGCTGTCACATTTACATGCTCCGCTGTGAATCACATGATAAAGCAGTTCAGATAAAGAAAGTGAGTAGGATATAATAAAGTTCTCTCAGTTCTCACAGCAGTTCCCACAGTGAGGAGGGAAAAAAAACCACGCAGACTGTACCTAGAAGAGCAGATCAGAACAGAGCTCATTATAAAGCCAGGGTCAATTCAAGCTGGAACATGGAGACAAATGAAAAGGAAAGAGGATGAGAGTGTCTGAGGCGAACAGACATGCTGCACAGATGTGACTGTATGGACACTGAATCCTATAATAACTGCTTCATTTACATGGGGACCCCCTTTTTTAAGATTTATAATAAACTACTGTGAAAAAATTCCCAATATGAATTATCACTCAAATTAAGCAAAGCAAATCTGTGCATGTTTCTGATTATGTTTACCACCTCTAATGTTACTCTTATTTGATTCAAACAGACATTTACATTTTTGTTTAGAAAGGAAGGAAGGAAGGGAGGGAGAGAGAGAGGGAGGGAGGTCAGTTGGTTATTTGGCTGGTTGGTTGGTTATTTGGTTGGTTGGTTGTTTGGATGATAGGTTGATTGTTTGGGTGGTTGGTTGTTTGGATGGTAGGTTGATTGGTTGTCTGTTTGGTTGGTTGGTTGGTTGATTGATTGGTTGGTTGGTTGATTGATTGATTGATTGGTTGGTTGGTTGATGATTGGTTGGTTGGTTGGTTGGTTGTTTGGATGGATGGTAGGTCGGTTGGTTGGTTGGTAGGGTGGTCAGTTGGTTGTTTATTTGGTTGGTTGGTTAGTTGGGTGGTCGTTTAGTAGGTCAGGTGGTTGGTTGGTTGGTTGGTTGGTTTGGTTGGTTTCTCCCATGACCCACCAGTAGGTCTCTGGGAATGACTGTTTTCGACTATGCTTCTGATTTTAAGACAAATCTTAACCACACAGCATCAGACATTTGTGTTTTCTAACTACTGTTGAAGAAGTGCTGTGAAATGTAATCTTAAATTGTGAAAAGCATTGATTTAATCCACAGAGGTCTTGTTTGGCACATGGGTAAAACACTTGCAGTAGGTCACTGGGTGACGGTAGAGCAGTATAACATAATCTGACGTTTCTTGATTTTAGATTTAAATAGATGTAATGGTCGACTGTAAAAAACAAAGTAAGGAGACTAACAACAAAGATAAATAAATACTGACAAAGGACTTCATAATATTAGCGGGGCAACTGTGATATTTGATTTAGTAGAATTTGGTATAATGCTGTTCCATGGGATTAAATGTGCCCTGGCATAAAAAGACTATTTTATATTATTGTTCCCCAAACACCACTCAGTGCTTTAGCCACACTTTAGTGATGGATGTGTTTTTCCACAACACAAGAAGCGACCACCTCCTCGCCTCGTGCTCTAGGAGTAAGTTTAAATCTCTTCCTCCTCGCGTACTGTATCTCAGCAATGTCACCAAAACAAACCGAAAAAAGTAGCAACACATGAGATACAAGAAATAAACAAGCTACACTGACAGAACAATATAGGGTGATGAAACTGGAAGAGCTGGCCAGAGAGTGTGTGTACGGCAGTTACCATGGCGATGACTGAAACCTTTTAACCAAAACACGCACTGGAAATGCAGCATGACTCATCAAATTTAGTCAAGTGACAATTACCAAAAGTGTAGAGCGACTGAGTATAAATCAGGCTTGAATCCAAAGCAGTGGAAAATTTGATGGAACTTCTGTGGTTGTCTTTGAACAGGAGACTGTAACGATATCATCCCTCTCCTCAGCTTCAGCATTTCAGGATATTTTTTTATAATTTTCAAAAGGATGACAGATTGAGTCACACTGAATAAATTAGCCGAGGCTGTTAATTCAGCGATAACAACAGGTAATTCATCACTGGACCAGTTTCTGTGTGGGTGGCTCCATTCCCATTTCCTCAGGTCCACTTTGTGTCCGTCGCTCCTGGAAGGAAACACACACACACTCAGATGTTAAGGCAGCACAACATGCTAATGGTCACTTTTTAGTTTTTAAATTGAAATAAACACAGCTCCGCCAAAGCACATTAGGGCTGTAAAAAAAAAAATCTTGAAATCTTGTTCAGCACACTCTCACACTGAGAACTGAGGCATCATTAGATTCTTTGTAATGTTAATGTTTGCCTTTAAGTTTGAGGGGGGGAATTACCTGAATGCATCATTAGATTCGGGCTGCGGGAGATGAGACAGTGTCACGTGGGCAGAAGCTGTAGCGTCAGTTGAGCCCACAGGACACTTTTGAAAAAACGAGACTCAAGACTCAAAATGAGTCTCACTTTTATTCTGGCTTTTAACTGAACAACTACGCACTTATTTGTCCCTTTAGTTATATTATTAGCTTGTATGCCTCGTGGCTATTTTACCATGATTTTGTCTCATCCAGTTCTTCCATATTTGAGGTGTCTTCCCTTCTGTCCTTCTGTGTTTCCCGCCCCTTTGGTTCCAGACATACTGTATGTACCTATATGAATATATAAATATATATATATATATATATATATATATATATCTGTCCTTCCCTTCTGCCAGTTTGTCTTTGTTTTTTTTTTGTCATGAGTTGTCCTAGTTTGTTAGACCCACTGTCCGCCTGTTGACCATGAAAGAAAAGAAAGAAAGAAAGCCAGAGAGAAAGAGGAAGGGAGGGAGGTAGGTCGGTGAGTTGGTTGTTTGGTTTGTGGGTTATTTGGTTGGTTGGTAGGTTGGTAGGTTGGTAGGTTGGTAGGTTTGTTGGTTGGGTGGCTGGTAGGTTGGCTGGTTGATAGGTTGGTTGGGTGGTTGGTAGGTCGGCTGGTTGATAGGTTGGTTGGGTGGTTGGTAGGTCGGCTGGTTGATAGGTTGGTTGGGTGGTTGGTAGGTCGGCTGGTTGGTTGGTCTGTCACATGGTTTGTTGTTTGGTTGGTTAGGTAGTCGGTTGGTTGAGTGGTGGGTTGGTTGGTTAGTTGGTTGGTTGTTTGGGTGGTCGGTTGGTTGGTTCATCCTATTATAATGCTTGTTTATTAGTAGGGCTTAATTCATAATTCTTTTTCTAATTCATTCATTTTTGTTTTCACTGGTGTTTTCTCATTAGCAAACTCCCTTTTTTGCGTGTGTTTTTCATTCTGAATAATCAATTCTGTGTTTGTTGTACTTCATCCTGCAGCTATGCATCTGAAATTGACATAAAATACAAGACGACATATTTTAAACTCTTTTAAGGCTCTAATAAAACCACAGGGAAAGGACACATGAATTAAGAGAAGGAAAAAGTGTGAACTCTTGCAGCTGTCGTCAGTGGCCACATGCTCTTTAACCCCCACAGCCTATTAATCCTCGTCCAATGATAAAACAATTCTTTTGTTTGACAAATTTCCAGCATAACGACTCCAGTAATCACTCACGCTTAATTCATCGCGTATAATCTGTAAAACTGACAAGTAACTGTAATGGACTGAATAAATCAAAGTGAGCACAGCTTAAAGTTGTGATGCAAGTACGTTTTGATTCCATCAATTAATCTTCAAATGACAAATTCTGCTCTTTAACTCGCAGCACCAAATACATTTGGGTGCGTTTTTTTTGTGTGTTTTTAAACACACAAATTTTTATGGAGAGTGGTCTTTAGGAGCCATATACGTGCTTGGAAACTCATTATGATAATTAAATAGCAATAAAGGAGCGGCAACATCTTGGGAATATCTAAACATTTGAGTCTCGCGGTCATGATCCTGACGATCGTGAAACGCTGTGCAAATTAAACGGTTTCAACTTACAGCTGCTCCTGGTCAATATTTTTATAATAACAGAAGAGGAGTCGGACGTGTGACGCGGTAATTATCACCTGAATTAATGACACTCCTCAAAGCAATTAATATCTTTTAATGGTTTGGGTTTTTTTTTTTTCCAAGGCCACAGTGTTTCTATTCTGACCACTCACACACAGCGATGTTGTCAACTGTACAGCAGGAAGCCGTTTTCAGTGGGAAAAGCTCTAAAAGCCCACTGTGCACCATTTCTCAGTGCATGGGAACAGCTGCACAGTTATTATAGCCAATGAACATAGTATTGAATTTAATAGATTACAAGGTGAGATGTGCCATGGGTATTGATTCCTCAAGTTGGAAATTCAGATTGACGCAGCGGCACAGGCGAAAATGCAGTGGGAGATAAATAATAATGGCAAGTGAAGCAGAAAAAAGTGACAGCAAATAATAGGATTTATAAGATTTTTATAAGCATAATAGAAATATAGAACAAGTATAACGGTGACAGTAGGGTTATGTGGATATGCCTGCTTATGTTGGCTAATTATATACCAAAAACAAACATTTTAGTTTCATCTATAAGATCCTACTCATCGTGAAAATACGAGCTCTAAAATTTCCGGATCTGATTAGTTCCAAATGAAATAAAGAAATTGTTTTCAGAGGGACGAGGGGGATATCATTTAAGAGGGAAACACAATTTAAAAAGTACTTGTGATTCAATCTCGGGGGTTAAATTATGTGCAGATGTGCATTAGAGTTGCTTCTGTATATGGTTTGGTTATATAATTATATAGCAGTGATATAACAACAACATGTACAGTATGTTGCTGCATTTTTATGGTCAAAGAGTCAATATCAAGCCTCGGTTACATTTCTTTGTCATTCCTATATCAGTATTGACATTGGATCCCAATTTAGCAGCTAACATACACTGTATGTGTGACAAAAATCCCCACAGAGCATCAACATCATATTGAGTTGTGAGGCGAAATCCTCATCTTCTGCATGTGTTGCTTTATGGTTTTGAATAATGCTCATTATACAGTACACTCTGTATGTAAAACACATAAAACACAGTGTGTGTGTGTGTGCGCGCAGCATACTGGTCTATAGCACATACGACAGCTTTATTAGAGACATATTTGAATACATATTGAACACATATATCCTTCAAACATACTGAGATGGAATAAATGAAGGATCACATTTAATTTGCTGGTGTTTTTTACTTTCTTTCTTTCTTTTTTTTGCCAACATTGTTATTACAAGCTACTGGAGCAAAGCGGATTTGCTGGTGCAGAGCTTTTTTTTTTTTCAGACTGAGGGCAGAAATCATGTTAAAAGAGTCTGGTGGGCATTGGTAATTTCCAAAAGTTTAAACTCGCCTCCTGTAGGGGCCAGAGGCAGAGTATTATCAGGGATGACATGACTTTTACTTTCTCTGGATTCCCCCGACTGCTCGCTGTTGTAAAGTCTAATGCTTTACATTTTTTTTAAAAATCCATGCTGAGACGGAAACGCACCAGTCACACATTCTTACACTGAGCGAGGATCCACGGCACCGAGGCTATATGTTCTCACTCATTACACAATCACTCCTCGTCGCAGCCGATCTGATGGCGTCGCTGCGATGGAAGTGAAAGATGTGAGAGGGCAACATAAAGCTGCGGCGCTTCACACTGTGCTCTCCCTCCCCGGTGGGACGGAGGCTTTAAGCTTTCCTCTGTGACTAAATTAAAGGCTCTTCCCCCTGCGCCCTGTCTCCTCTGTGCTCCTCTCCCTCGCTGCTGGGCGGCTTTCACTACAATGAGATGGAAATGTGACACAGTGAGGTGGGACTCCTGCCTGGGCCTGTACAGAGGGATGGAGGTGTGTGTGTGTGTGTGTGTGACATATTTCCAGCGATTCCTAGCTGCTCTCAGAACAGCTGCTGAGGACTGTTATGACAGCTCTCCACTGAAAGCACAGGAATCCATCTTCTCACCACGACACTTCCATTCCAGTTCAGTCACTCTCATTTTTCCTTTTTCCCACAGTTTTTTGCCTCCCTGTCATTCATGTGAGCCTAGATTGGGTTTCTCGGGTGCATGGCGCGCGCGGGCTGTGGAAAGTGGTGGAAAAAAGCATTAGTTTTTAAAGAATAATTACTCGGTTTCTTTGAAGGCGTCAAACAAGTGGAACAAAACAGAATCTCCTGAATGCACTGACAGATTCAAACAGCCTTTGATCTTGCATCTTCTCATATGTGACTTATGACAGCTTTATCAAATCACAGTTAATGCCTTTGGACAAATCTGGGATCAGACAGACATGTGAGGGGAAAAACACAAAACTCTTCTGTTTCCTTGTGTCTTTTAAGTTCACGGCACGGTACCGTGTTTAAATTCAAGGTGAAAACACAAACAGTTTTTCAGTTTTTGCACAAATTCTACAGAGAAGTAGGGGGAACGTGTTGTTCAGCTCCAAACGGTTCACTAACACTAATCTTAAAACGGGCACCTGTTTATCCTGGCTTTGCTGTGCAACACCAGCAGGGAACCAAGAAGAGGAAGCATGTTTTTCTCAGCCACGGCTTAAACATAAAGCTCTGCTGCGAGACACACACACACACACACACACACAAATAAAAAGTGAAAAATTAAAATCCTCCTCACAGGACAGAAAATAAGCAGGGAAAACAACAGACTGGGATTTTGCCTGTTGTTCACTGTGGGCATATTCAGAGGGCGGCACAGAGGCAAATTTTTATTTCTTTTAATAATCTCTCTGAAACAGATGACATTCATGTTCCACCGATATCACATAGCTGTAGGTGAGAGGCTGAAATGTTCTTTGAATGTTGCACTTCGAGGGCAGATGAACGAGGACGCAGAAAGAGCTTAGCAGTCCGACACGGGGCAGTTAGTCATGCAGGCTCGCAGCAAATGAGTGGAGAAGAGAGAGAGGGGGGATTGTTTTCAGTCAACAGAGGAAAGTCGACTCTGACGGCCGCTGCGGCGCAGGGAAAAGATGATAACGTGTGGCACTGAGGGATTTGTCACATTCCGGGGCAATGAAGTGAGAATAATAGTGAAACTAAATACGCGGTGCACTAACAGGGGAAGGAACCTGAGTTTGTATTTCTCTCCAAATTTGATGTTTTGGGGTTTAAAGTGGAACCAAAACCCTGACACTATCTTTATTTCCCAGGTGAAAATGAAGCGTATATGTGTATCTAGTAATAGTTTTCTGCTGATCCAGACACAAATATTCTAAATTATGCATACAAATCTGTGTATCTACTGCCTCTGTGGTCAAGCACCAGCTACTTCAGTCAAATTTTACCATTGGTTTTCTCATCACTGGTACATGCTTTCATCATTCGCTTTGTTTGTTGCACAAGACTCCTCCCCCTTTTAAAAAAATACTCGAGCTGTTATTTCATCACCTTTCTCTGCAATTTTACCGCCAGACCCTGCACTGCTCCCCACTCTCCCCCCCTTACTCAGCTCTCAGCCCACTTCCTGGCATTTTTTAAAACCAGGAATTGGGTGGAGTTACCTTCAGAAGGGAGGGTTTAGTTACCCTGTAATATTATTGGCCTGTTACAGCAAACAAGTCTCCTAGTCTCCACTTCTATCTCCTACTGTTTTCCCCGTTTCTCTTTGTGTTATTTGTATGTGTGTCTGTCTCCTGAGAGTGAATGGTTGTTTGTCTCTGTATGTTGACCCATGTGATGGACTGGTGACCGGTCCTATGTCAGCTGGGATTGGTTCCAGTCCCCCCTGCGACCCTCATGAGGAGGATAAAGCAGTAGAAAATAGATGGATGGTCTCTGTCTCCACCTGTTTGTCTGTATCTGTTGCTGGCTGGGTGTGACTGACCTATCCTCCTCCTCCTCCTCCTCCTGCAACTGTCAAACACACCTGCTGCTCATTCCACTGATTGCCACTCTTCACCACCTGCTATAAATACCCGGTCTTCAGCTCTAGTTGTTGCCAGACTCTTGATAATCCTCAGTTGGTTATGTCACGGCCAACCTCAGCTTCAAATATCTTGTTTTTGTGTCTTTTTTGCCTCCTGACGGATATTTTGCCTAATGTGCTTTTAAATTAGCTGCTTCAGATCATCTGCCTTGGCCACTTTGACCGCTTATCATGTCCAGCTGGTCTCTGGGTCCTTCCAAGAAACCGACACTTTGCTCATCCCTAACCCACTTACCTGGACTTCTGGAACCACAGATACCCATAATTAGGCTTACCTGGACAAATCATTAACTTTATCAACTATGTATTGCAGTTTAATAGTTGAAACTTTTTACCAGTGTTTACATTGTTGAGTCCAGTCTTAAGCTTCACAGTAGAAAACCTGTGGATGAATTATTAATTATTTTCAAAACCACACAGAGTTTGGATTCACATGTTTTCTACCTGGTTCGATTATGATTTGTCAGCCAAAGAAAGAGCTGCTTAACAAAGTTTTCACACCCATTCACTCACATTTCCATGAAGTTGTTTTTCTATCATTCCCATTTATACGCTGTTGAAACAGGAGCAACTTGTGCAGGGTCAAACTGGCATGTGAACTAGTGGAGCTGCGGATTGAGCCAACAACCTCAGACCTCAAACAACCTCAAACAACACCTTCACAAATTCAATTAATTCAAACTTTTGGTTTGTGTTTATATTACATGCTAACTTGATTTAATTTGGGTCTTATTGAAGCTATTAAAGTAAGTTTGTCTTTTTCTAGAATGTAGAAAGTTGAACTCTACTGGGATTTTCAAACTGACTTTCTTAAAATATATATAATAAACTGCTGCCCATTGGAGATACATGTGTTTACTTATTGATGTAACCACCACAACATTTAGATGTACTATGTGGTATCTATTTTGTAAGTCACAAAATCACAAAATAGTATTCGGTGCTCAGCTTGTGCACTCAAACACATGGAAAATTCAACATTTTTGTGTGTGTGTGTGTGTGTTTGTTCTTGTTTGAAACAAAACACCGTGTCTGTAAAAAAAAAAAAAAAAAAGAATCCAGCGTGGAAATGTTGGTGCTGGAGGACGGAGCGTTCTCTGTAGCTGTAGCTGCTGGATAAAGAAAGATAAGCGGTTACACCAGGGAGGAGCAAATTACAACGTGGGTTTGGGTGACCTTGCAGTTAGGTGAGCAAGAGGTAATACTTCTTAATACTGAGCGAGCAGGGGCACATCAAACTCGGGCCTGAAGCTTTTGCAAAAGCTCCGAAACTCTCAAATCACCGCTTCTCGTTCAGTAGACCATCGTGTGTGTGTGTGTGTGTGTGTGTGTGTGTGTGTGTGTGGCCGCTCCGGCTCTTCTTGGCTTATGTGTATGTATTTCTGCCACTTTGTTCTCAGACTTTATGACTCACACCATTAGCAAGCCACCTCTCTCTCTGTGTGTCTCTGAGTGTGTGTGTGTGTGTGTGTGTGTGATTCCTGCACATGCCAGTAGGATTTAGATACCCTATGTATTATGGATGGGGGGGAAATAAACACAATGCACCAGCCATCTATATGACGCACTTGTGAGATCACAGGACCGGAGTGATTAGTCTGGACAAATAAAGCCTCAGCAGGAGACAGAAAAACTCACACAGAGCTTCTTTTTAAAAAAAAAAATCCGACTCATTTTTTGTGACGCCGCCCCCCACACACACATGTCGTCTTGCACCAATTACATTAAGCCACCACTCCAACTCTTACAGGGAGTCTATTAAAGTGGTCTTCAATCTAACAGAGGACTCTATATACCATATTATATATTCTTTGCATGTGTGTGTGTGTGCGTCATGATAATTATCGAGGATGATTGCATCTTCATCAAGCTGGGCTCTCCTTGTTCGCCGGTAAATTACAAACGCTGCGCATCTGCAACAATGTGATGCACTGCAGAGTTTTGCTGTAAGGAATAATCATGGCTAAGGTTAGGAAGGGGCAATTTCTTGTATATTAAATGGCCCCGGGCTTTATGGTTCAAGTAGTTGCAATACACATAATGATTTGGCCTAATTGTCAAGTGGGTTATGTTTCCTACTTAAAAAAGACACCGTAGGTCGAGTTTAAGAGTTATACATAGTAATAATACAAAACATCCCACTGATATGTTGTGAAGGTCAGTGATCGAATCGAAGCTTCAGTGTGAACATTTCCATTTTCTCTGCTTCTGAATCTGAATATTGAAACGTGTTGAATTTAATTAAACCTGTAGAAATCAGTCTGTCAGAGGTATAGTAAGCGGGATATGTGTTGCTTTATTTATCAATGATTCCATATCAAGTGATCTGACACTTCTGCACCTCCTCTAGACTTTGTTTTCAGCCTCAGACATGTGTATAAGATATGGACATATAGTCTTCCAGACACAAAACACACTCAAGATTTGACGGACCGCATTTTAGTTCCGGATGAGCTCATACGATACGATCCTGGTCAAAATCACCGGATCGGATATAGGATACAATCCAAAAAAAGAGCTTATAAACATGTAAATAAACAACAGCAATAGCATTTTAGCTGAGTCATGTTGTGGGCTGTTTATTTCATCATACGGGAGAAGAATATTTATTACACAGTTGATTAATTATGTCTTAGAAATGAGTTAAAACAAATGATATCTGTAGATACTCGAGTTTCTGATATCGCTATCAGTATTGGATACAAAAAAATGGTATATGCTGTGCCTAATTGTTTATTTTCCTCAAAATAGACAGTGGCGGTTGCTGGTAATTTCAGATGCAGTTATATAAATTCGAACAAAACAAGCAATTAGAACAAGAAAACCAGATAATTATGTAAAAGGGCATGCTATAATAGTGGTTTTATTTACAGTGTATATGTAGAAATTAAAATGGTCTATATCGCCGAGCAAATAACACAAAACCACCGTCCACAGACTTGCCTCGCAAAATCCCTACAGGGCTAAGGCAGAAAAGGCTCTGCTTTTCAAACACTTCGTCCAATCATCAAGCAGAAGCCCAGTGTCCATGCCCCGCCCACTGCTCTATTGACTCCCAGAGAAGCTGAGCTTCTGTGGAAGCAACGTTTTTGCTGAGTCATTTTTTCAACCAGCTGCTACTTCCATCCTACTTCCTGGGCTTCACTCTTCAAACCAGAAAGCTGCATCCATTTCTACATTAAGGCCTGTGTTTACAGGGAGTTGTTTAACCTACAGAAAGACCCACACTGATGATGAGTTCACACAATGTCAGCGGTGGTCTTTGTTTTTTCACACTAGCGCTTTAAAACCAACACGGGATGACAGTGCCAAACAGATCTGACCCCAAGTTATCAGATTTTTGAGGTTTTTACTTTATCTTATTAAAAGCTGTGCTCCAAATTTAGTTTTCTGAAATAAAAATATGAATTATTGTTCTGATCGTTCTCTATTGCATGCACTTTTTTCCACCTTACTGCTAATGCAGAGTTGGAGCACAGTCCTGCTACCTGTTTCCCAGTGTGACCTATTACACTGTGGTTAGCAGACATAATAGTGTGTGTATATATATATATATATGTGTATGTATATACATATATATACATACAAGTGTTTTGTTGTTGCGTACATCATGTAGGTTTTCACCCTGCAACAGAAACACTGGCGTGTTAGTAAAGATATGAACACGCTACTGAAGTAACAGTGTTAAACAGTGTCTGCAGGAAGTACATGAAACCAGATTTCATATCAAACTCCAAACTTCGTAATATTAAGGGGCACCGATGATAAGATATCCAGGAAATTCAAGGACGTGCCGAGAAGACGACACATTGTGCCGACAGCAATATCTTAGCCAAAATGAAAGCGAGAAGTGTGAGACCTGGGTGGAAATGAAGCAATGAAAATATCAGTGTGTTAGTGTTATAATTGTCCAAAAACTCATGAGTTTTGTGTCTTGTCTTATTGGAAAACATGCAGGATTTAGTTTTTATTGAACATAGTGACAGTGTGATGGAGCAGAAATCCTTAAGACAAAACAGGAATCAATTTAACGCCTCTTCCTCTGTGAATCATGTCTGAGTCTGTGTGCTACAGTATGATACTGGAGACTATGGTGCTATTTTTTTTCCAAAAGTTAAGTTTGAACAAATATTAGGTGACTCAGATTTCCTTCAAAGATATGCAGATATTTTACGTCACACAAAATGGCAGTTATGTGAGATTTAACACACAGTGCAGGAGTTATATATGCTTCTTAGTGTGTCTGGGCTTCTCAAGCTGCTACCCCCACAAATGAATGGATGAATGGTTTACTAGTGTAAGGTGAAAACAGAGGCCAAATTCCAAGTTCCTCCGAATTTCCCGAAACTTTCCCGAAAGATGTTATAGCCCAAGATGAACAAAAAAGTCTATTGGAACCATGGCCTCAACTCAACAGGAAGTCGGCCATTTTGAATTTTGATGTCCATTTTGGCAATTTGCACCCTACTGAGTGTGTTTGTTGTACCAACATAAAAAACGTGGCAAAAAGTTGTTGGAAGGTTTTGCGGATTCAAATTTATATACTATATTTATATACTTATATTCAAAGCTAATACATGTTATTGTACAAAAGGCCAAGTATTTCCAATGTTACAGTATCGGTTAGTTGTATGTACATGTATGGATATATGTATCTTTTCTTCTTTAAGTTATATATCTTGTATCTGTTTTCCTGTAGATAGTAGTATATTTTTTGGGTGATAATATAAGTCAGGCATATCTAAGAGTGTGGAATTGTTTGGTCTACATCCACTGCTACTAAAAAATGGGAAAATGGAAACTTGTAGATAGTCGATTCTCTGTGTTGCTCACCGTCTTGCACAAGATGAGGGGGATAAGTGTCACGGCCCACAATGCTCTGCTAAAAAACTGCTCTGTTTTGGCCCACGAGCCTCGCATTAAAAAGAAAAATACCAACTGCAGTGTTTCCTGTCAGCCCGCGTGACAAATAACACTCAGGGGTGCTCAAACGCACCAACTTCCCAAAGTTGGATAAAGATGAATTCGAGCTCTCATTTATGCATAATTCATTATCATTATTCTCTCTATCCTGTCAGTCGGCAATGTGTTTGAGTTCAAGGGCAAAGATGAAATGATAGTACAAAGGGGTTGGATAACTCACAGTGGTAAAGTGGCATTATATCTCTTCCTTAATGTTTAATCAACGCTGTCACTGAGCCCACACAAGACTCAGTCAGACTACTCAATTTCAATGTCTTCAGTGTGCGTGTGTGTGTGTGTGAGTGAGAGAGAGAGAGACAGACCAGCTTAGAAGCTAAGGGTTTTTCTCCCTTTTTATGTCCTAGAAACTTTTGTGTGCGCCGCAGAACAAGAGCTGAAAATCACCAATTAAAATGTCACTGCTAAAACCAGCAGTCGCGAAAAAGGACAGACTTTCATCAAGCTGACGCAGTGTGTTCCACATACACGTTTCATAATTGCTTTATGAGTTACATTAATGAATCCCCTTCCCCTTCTATCCAGAGGAGCTTCAGTCCAACCTGGGCGCCTCATTCATATGCTCTGTGGAGCCCATTTCGGGAAAAAACTCCACTTGAGGACATTTTAATTATTACAACTACAGCTGAAAAAATGTTTTTTTCTTATAAAGCGCCAGCTACTGCCAGTGAATTTTAATAATGTGTAATTAAATGGTTTACAAAATCTTTAAGTATATATTAGGGGCACCCTTTTTTTTTGAAAATCGTTTATCAACAGTACAATTATTTTGTGTTGCACCATATACAGCACATCTTATCCTCTTTATAAATAACTTTTTAAGGTTCATTAACAACATCGAGTTATTCGTTTTCAGCTGTTGCCAACGACAGGAAATAAAAGCATACAATGCTGAAGTCGTGCAAACCTGATTTCTAACACCAAGATTCCCTTTAAAGGTGCTATATGTAAGAAATGATATTATATTATAGTAAGACATAAAATGTGTCATGAGAAGAAATAAGGAATGAGAAAATGTGTTGAATTAAAATACTGACTTCATTGAAAACAATGGTGCAGCCAGTATATTCATGAAATAAAGTTTCATTTACAAGACTCTTTTTTTTTTTTTTGCTTATTATAAATTGCTTATTATAAAAGGGCCAGAAAATGTGCTGTACCTAAGTGCTTTTGCCCATTTCTTAAGAATAAGTTTAAATACTTGGCAGTTATTTACAATTTACTGCACATTCAAGTAGTACTAGCTGTATCCCTCAATAAGCTAGTATGCATGGAATCAGTTTCCTGTTGACTTGTTGCTGCCTCCTCTCAGAGGATGTCAAGATGTCTTGACCAGAGAAGAAGAAAAACAAGGATCTAAAGTGGAGAGACGTTCAAATGTAGACGAATGAAAGCAAAAAATAGGAAGTTAACATCCTCGACATTTTCTCCTGTTAATTCTCTGTTGCTGCTCCAAAGCAGACACATTTACAATATACTTTCAATCTCCACCGGTTGCTGCCATGTCACAATTAGCCAAATAGCTTCCATATATATTTTCCGAAAATCTGACAATTACGCCCATGCAATGTTTCCAGTTGACACTGCAATAACCATTTTAATAAAGGTTGCCGTTATACATATTTTACTTTAAAAGTTGAAATAAATGCATTAGTTATGAAAGTGCATATTTCTATTTTTTTCTTCCTTTTTTATGTCTGCCAGCACTTACCAGAGGATGTGAAAAGTGCATTTCTTTATTCTGCTCCAGTGTGAGTCTGTGATGTGTTGCACTGCTGCGGCTGCATGAGTAATACACAATATTGTTGTGTAACTAATCCCAACAACTTGTGTCTTACTTTGTCCAAACTAAATGATGTTATGTTAAATGATTCATATAGTGTACTTGGACTGCCTCATATAAACTCCACAATTTACATTAAAAATACACTTTATTAGACTCTCAAATTCATATTTTGTCAGTATGAGATGCTTTTTTAAATCATTTTATTGTTTATTTGTGTTGTTTTTATACTTTCGTCATTATTTTATTGATTCACTGTTTGTTCTTAGGTCTGTTACGTCTCACATGTTTACATTTAATTTTATTTATCTCTGATATACAGCACCTTGATTCAGCTGTTGTTGTTTTAAAGTGCTTTATAAATAAAGTTGGATTGGATTTGGAAGTTGGATAATTCTGCTTGGTGATGCACAGTTTTGGAAAATGTGTTTATTTTTACACGAAGTAAACTATAAAATGTGTTTGTATTGTTTTATTCACTGTACACAGAAATGATTCAACATTTTTTTGTACGCGTCCTTCATCTGAAGACAGGCTCTGTCATGCAAAACTATCAGACCTGGCTGAGGGAGCGTTTGTGTGTGTACACCAGCAGTGCAGGGCCGTTTCTTTTGTAGCAGTAGAATTTACTTCTAAAACTTTTCGTAGATGCTTCTACAAGCACACTATTTTGGTTGTAGAGTCACATGGAGCTGGAACAGACTTAATTAGCTTTTGTGTGAACTCATTTGGTTTTAAAATGTAACAGACATTTTGTTCATATCTTTTAATCGCTGCTGTAAAACAAAACTCTCCCTTGTTTTTTGGGATCAATTAAGTATGTCTATCTTTTTTTATATATATAAATATCTATCTAGAGAAACCCAGCAGTTCACACAATGAGCAAACACTTGGCTACGGTGGTGGAAAAATAGAAAACCTTCAACAGACGCAGCTGTCAGCCATGAAAAAGGAAAGAATTCAGGGGAGAGAGAGGGAAGATGAGCAGCTGTGTAAATTTAAGCTGTAAAGATACATATAGAGGTAATATTTATAATAACACTTATCCAGACCCGGAGCTTCTCTGGATACACATTGCACATATTTAAGATTTCCAAAGAGGGAGTCATTACATTTGATGAGACATCACTATCATTTCCCACTTCCAAGCGGTCCCTTGAATGCAAAACAAACAAGTGCACAACATCACAGCAGAAAAAAAAAAAAAAAAGCTGCAAGGAGGGGAGAGGAATGTGTTCTCCTGACACGTCTAATTTAGACGTGTGCATTAGAACACATTAGGCTCTTTATTTCCTATCTCCCTAGACATTTGTAACACTTTGCGTGCCCAGAGTAGCTGCCACGTCAACGCCGCGCTGATGCATGTTTTTAACATTCCTCCCTGGAAACGGATCCAATTTTCATTTCAAGACGCACGACTGCCAATTTGTAGACACACGTGCAAACATTATCTTTGTTGCTTTAAGTCCATAAATTCTGCATTACGTCCCCCCGCCCCCACCCCCCTTAAATAAAAATCACTGATTAGAGGATTTATGAGATGAATCGTGCATGAAATTCCCTTCCCAAGTGGAGGGATGGGGAGGAGACGGGATAGGGCATATCCCTCAGGTTATTGCTCCTGTTTAATGTCACGTAAAGTACATCCATCTGAGTGCAGGCGAAATAATCTACTACCACGAGAAGCGCCGCTGGCAGCAGACCACTCTCCTGGTAACTGATAGCAGTGTGGTGTTCAATCATCAGCCGGGTTTAACAAGAGTGAAATCCCTTCCCGTGGTGTCAAATAGCATAAGTCCCTCCATCACCAACACGGGACAGAGCCGGGGGCAGAGGTGATACCGCCCTCCCGTGTTATCAGAATCAAGGTGACAGATCCTCAGCAGATGCGTGTGCAGAGTGCAGAAATAGCCCGGATTTAATGACTGTGGCAAACTCCAAAATGTGTGTCCCTCCCTGTGTCTATGAACTGTGAAAGTTATCTGAGTGAGGAAGATGTCCTCTCCCCCGCTGGACCTCCAGTCAATTTGTGTCTTGAGTCAGGGCGTTTACAGATCAAGCTGTTTGATCCGGCGCCGTCGACGCTGCCATCTGCTCCTGTGCTTTTGCTGCTCAGTCCATGAGCAGCTCTGGCCTATTGACCGAGGCAGCTGTGTCGCCCGCGCCAGCCGATGCAGCACAGAGTTTGGAGGGGGAAAAAAAAAACCCATATCTCTGGAAATAAGAAAATGTCAACATTGATTCATGTCAAAAAATGATTCTATCTTTGTCCCTGATAAGTGTGGATGTGTGTGTGTGTGAAGGTTCCAGGTATTACTCATGTTGTCGGGACCAGTGGAGACTTGTCTTCCTTATGGGGACAAATACAAAAGTGTAAATGATTACTTTTAGTTAATGTGAGTTAAGGTTAGTGTCAGGCCTGTAGTAGTTATGGTTAAAGTTAGATTAAGTCTCTGGGAAATTGATGTACTGTAAGTCATGGAAACCAGACTGTGTGTGTGCTGTTGCTTAAATTGTCTCTTATCTTAATATCCAACCGATGGTACTGAACACAAGACCCATTTTAAATATCCTATCTTTACATAACATTAACACGTTTTACATCAGTCCATTAATACATTTCAAAAACCTAAACCTCACCTCTTGAAATGAATTCCAGGTTCTATTCAAATTAGTCACAATTTACTTACTGTCAAAAACGGCCGCCATTGGAAATGAACGAGCAAAAGAATATTATGTTCATCCAACAGATGGAAAACATTCTCATGTACACATATTTACCTCTCTCTCACACACAGACACAATATTACAAACACCCTTAATGTTTGGTCCTTGTCACTTGTAGTTACACTAATCAACCACTAGATGATTGTTTAAAGGATATAAATAAAATATAATATAATAACATGTGGCTAAAAGCAGTTAAGATACAATAAGATAAACTTTATTTATTCCTCAAAGGGGAAATTGACTTGACAGCAGCAACGTGTGGAGACGGCAATATAAGACAACACAATACAAGCAAGGGATTAAAGAAAGGTAAAACAGGACAAAATGACTATTGTCTGTGTTCATGTGTGTTCATATATACAATGAATGAATGAATGAATGAAATTCCAGTCACATTAGGCCATGGACACCAGGGTTCAAGGAACTCTGGAGAAAAGTTAACTTAAAGCTCCAGAGTGTAACATTTAGAACATTTACATACTATCGCTATTAAAGTACATTTTGTGTATGTGTTTAATCTTTTTAAAATGAAAATTGTATGGGTTATTTTTAGCTTGTCATATGAACCTATGAACTAAGCAGGGGCCTTGCTTTAACGGGACGGCCATCTTGTGCCACTATTGTATCCTACAGGAGCCCAAATGGACAAACTGCAGAGAGTTTCTAAACAGAAGCTAACTAAGCAGAAGTGTGTTGGTGCAATCTGCACTCTCACCACTAGATGTCACTCACTCTTTCACAGCGGAGGTTATGATGATATTATTGTGGCTGAAGTGAAATACAAAGGTATTAGTTTGTATAGCAGTGGCTTTGTTTTTACATTTCCATTTAAAACATTGTCACTTTTTAAAAAATATTGATTCTAAACCTTAATGTAATAAAACATTTCCACTGTCAACAATTAGCACAGAAAATAGCAATTAATTAAAAAAGAGAGAGAGCTGTACAGTACTGTAGTTACTGTAATTGCCTCCATCAGAGAAGGAAAGATATCCCAAAAATAACCTCCCTTTTCTGAGCCTCCTCTCACTGTTGTAATTTCCATGCTGTCCCTTAGAGGAGCGGATTAAATTTAGAAACGTTTCTGACTCTCATGCTTCCCCCAAATTAGGGGCGTGTTCATGCAACATGTAACAGCAAGTGTTTGAGATCTGAAGAACTTTCCAGATCTATTGTGAACGCCACCATTTCAAAAATTAGAATAAACAAAGTTCAACTTTTCAAACAAGGCGTGGGAAGTCATAAAGAGATGGGACCGAGAAAAAAAGGATAAAAAAAAACAACAAGTGATGCTCCAATCAGACACTGACTGACTGAAGATAGTGGGTTATGCCAATCATGATCTAAGAGGGGAAGAAAAACACTGCTACATACTATGATTAAAGGAGTTGTCATTATTGTGTAATTATGGCAATTACATGTCATCTGCCATTGATTCTTAATCTTTTTTTCCAATTTAGCACTAGAGCAAGCAAGTGTTGTGTTTAGGGTGGCTAATTGCATTTGTGACAATATAGTGTCCCAGCAATTTGCCTGTGGGAGGGGGGGAGAGAGAAGAGCAAAAAACACACATCGACTAATATTGGACCGGGCACAAGGACAAGTAACTGTTTCAGACGCACAAGTAGATTTATCCACTCATGACGACGGCGGGGAGGAAAACTTGTGGAAAGTAATGAGAGGAGCTCGCGGAGGAAAGAAGGGAAGAGTTTGTATTTGTGTAGATATTTGTGTTTGCATCACAGGAGGCCTTGGCTTACATTGAACTAAAAAAAAAACCAGATGATCAAAAGGATGAATGCTAAAGTGATCGCTCGACACCGTTTGAAAATCCACAGGGTTTCCAATAAATTAACATCTCGTTTGGTCGGGTTTTGAAGCGGCAGACAAAAAGCTGACAAGTACACTGCAATATTCTTTTTTTTTTACCGAGATTATTACAAACAATCTCAGAACGCGGAGTCTGCATGACGCTGGCAGAAAAGCAGGTATTGTTTCACTCTCGTTTTCAAACGTTCCCTCGCAGACGACATTCATCCGGACACGGAGGGGTTATTGTTGTTGTTGTAGCCATGATGACAAAGGATCTCCATAATCTTTAAAAAGCGGTAATTACTGTATTTTCGGAGTTGTCAACACAAGAGATCAGTTCATGTCAATCACGAGGCTTTTATTATCTGACTTTGTGTGTAGGTTTCAGGAGAGAAGGAGACAAAATAAAGTCATTGAAGAAGAGAATTGAAGTCCAAACAGTCACATGTCTCGCTCTCCTTGGTTTGTTGCTCTATTTAAATGACTATTTACAAGCTGTGGTTTTATGTGGACTTGTCTAGTGGCTAGAACACAAATGGGACTGATTTTCATCTAAATAATGCATCATCCTGCTGCTGAAGTCTATGATACCGCAGGACAGGGTTCCCACACGTCAAATTCAAGGACTTCCAAGACAAATTCTCTTAAATTCAAGGACCAAATGTGCCAATACAGCTTAAGATGGGAGGGCCACTTGTAAGAGTGTCCACTTTTATTGATTTGCAACAGACTCTGCATCTGGACAAGTGATTGTCCTTGGGATCTTGGGTCAAAGTCAGTCTCTGTAATTTTCTCGCTTGCGACAGAGACACTTTTGCGATTTTCGTTTCCCAGGCATCCCGTCGTCACTTTCTCTCTCTTGCGTTTAACGTTACTCGCTCATCGTTCTGCGCGGAATCTCACGTCAACGTGGAGACAGTGGACAGTGTCCACAACACTGCTGTCTATGCAGGGCATGAAAAAGTAGGTGGCATCGTAACAAACAAGGGAGACATTTACCTAAATATCAACTTCTTTCAAGGACTTTCAAGGACCCATAGGAGTGAGTTCAGTGCTTTATTTAACCACAACCTTTTTCTGGCTGTAAACTGAAGTCTGTGAACCAATCGCTCTCCCGCACCAAAGTCCATAGAGAAAATCTATGTTTTTAGCTCACAGTGATCTGCTGGTCTACATTAGAGCCACTGAAGTAAAACCATCAAACCATTTAAACATCAAAGTCACAAGATAACACATTTGAAACTACTTGATGGAGGTTGTAGTAGATTAGCAACTCCTGTTTGCTGTGATGTAATCTTTGATTTTCTGTATGGATTATGTATGGTTTACAGAATTCAGTTGAAACTGAGAAAATAAATGTGGCAACCATATTCAGAAGATATTGCTTACCTGGCCAAAGTCTATTTTTCTCTTCTGTCCCTGCTAGCAGCTATATTTTTAGCAAGTGATCATGTTTTTGGCTCCTATAAAGGTCAGTCGGAACACCTTATTCAACGACATGTTCAAAAACCTGATACAGTCAGTTCCTTTGAGAGACATTTGTTCATCAGTCCCTTCGGTGAGACTAATGAGGTCAAGACACCAAACCCAAACTATTATCTGCTACAATAATCATTTCACAGGTTATTATCGTGGCTGTCAAAACAAATTAAAATTCAATTCATTTGCTATCCACAACAGTCCATATTAACACTGTACAGTGACTCTGACCAGTGTATTTTGACTGGGAATCAAATGAATTGGATTTATTTCTCACCGTCGTTCAGAGTGATTGATCCTCCGTCTCTTTCCCAACGTCACCGTGTATTCCCGTTTCTTTGCTGTTGTCGTTGTTGTTGTTCGATCATCATCATTTTTAACAAAACTGATTTATTAACTTAATAAATTGAATGAAACATGTACCCAATATAATGAAGTCTGGAGAATTTAGGGCAGCAGCTTCACAATAATCTGTCCGTACATATCGGAGTTTGTTTCAGGAGCAGGTGTTCAATAATTCCTCCAGATATGCACGACTGTCTTCACATCCAGCGCAGTCGGATGAAGCTGGAAGGAAAAGATATAGTCCAACAATAGGCCACGCTGTGGGCAGATATGAGGGGAATGAAATTGTTTAAGAAATGGAGGCAGTACTCATCTGCCCAGATATTGGAGGGCAGACTGACATTTTGATTTCTTTCCTGCAAGTTTGATGTTAATGATTTGGCTTTGGATCTGGGACCTTCATAGAGTCTGAGCCATATGAGTGCAATTTCCGTCCTGGGGATGAAAGCACATCGATTGCCCTCTGATGGTTTTTATGGAGGGGGCTGCTTTCATCCAGACTGAGACATTATTGAACAGCGTTCACCATTAATGCAGGCCTGATTCTGTGTAACTGTATTAACTATGGGTTGCTCTGGCTGAATTTGAACAGCAGCATTTCTTTTGCCACAGTGGACTCCAAACCATGTCAAAATCAATGGTGTCGCTTTATTTAGGTCACTTGTTCGGCAATATTTGCAAACTGAAAAATACAAAAATATCTAAACTTAAAATAAGATTTTAATGCAAATGATGCTAATTCTTTCAAATCTTAGGGGTTAAATGTTGAAATTCAATGTTTTAGTCTCCTCATATCCGATCATGGATTCATGAAATTGTATTTATTATTTGTTTTTGGATTCTCAATGAACTTGCGCAAAAATATGCAAATGAGTCATGCCACAGTATTTACATTTAACATTTAGATTTAACATTTGACAAAATATATTTAAATTGTGTTTTTATGCAAATATTACTAAAATTCTTGATAAAAAAAAATTTCTTAAATTAGAGCTCATGATTAAGTGTTTGTTTTTAATTATTTCTAGATTCATCATTCCAGAACAAAACAAACTTTTATTTTGAAACTTTTCAGAAATATGGTCACCAATAACATTACTGTGATCAAATTATGGAATATCGCTCTATAATTTTAACCTAATATTACCCATACCTACTGAACAGTTGCTTTTCCCCCAAATAAATTTAAATGTTTTGGTCTTCAAAGTAATTTATTTTGTTAGAATTTGGAGTTAAATCTGGCAAAAATACTGCTGATTTACAAACAGCGCCCCCTATATTAGTCCAGAAAACATTCATTATGCTCCACATCTGTGTGAAATTATACTATACCATATGAATAGAACCATGCTGGTTTAGAGGCCGTATGCAAAATAGCAAAGTAAAGTGGGATAATTTAATTTTCTCACAACCTCACACGGTGAGTAAAGACGACAGGAAGTCGTCACGTCATGCCTCCCATGGCTCGCATAAAAATAAGCTTTTTATTCTCTGTAATTGATTAATATTGCAATTAGACTTTGCAATCAGCAAACCCTTCTGCATTCACACTGGGGAATTTTGGTCCCCCGCTGGTGTGCGGTGGGGATGCTGCCACTGGAAGCCTCTCGGTCTTTATGAATCCCTCGCTCGGTGTCTGCTCGGATTAAGGAATCATCCAGCGCTGCCTCTGCTGTGCTGATGGGGTTTTACTCGGGTTAAACACTGAAATGTGCTCAAGTGATTCCCTCATTGTCCAAATCTCGCCAAATTGACCTGCAAAGACATGGAGGAATGCGACTGTCTGACAGAATATGTCGACACAACGGGCGGCTATAGTGAAGCTACACGGTTATCTTCCTCCTGTTGGGTTGGGTTTTTGCTTTTATTGCTTCCACCATGGAGATTAAGTTTTCCCGCCCGTGTTTGTCTGTTTGTCTGTCCGTCTCTCTTGTTCTAAGTTGTTTACCTCAAAAGGTAAACAACAGGTTTGGAAGAATTGTTCTGATGATGCGGCCCAAGGGAGAAATTATTAGATTTTGGTGGTTTTCCTGATAAAGAAACTGAACCCTTTAACACCGAGCGTATCGCACACGACGGTTTCTGCGGATCAGCGTCTTTGTCACCAGAAAGGAGAGAGTTGGAAAAACTAAATTTCCATTGTTTTGGTCTGTTTTTGCACATTGAGACAAAGACTCAAAGGTTTGTTTAAATGCTAAATTTGAAATTTTAACACAGATTTAATACGTGTTAAAATGTCAAATTTAACACACAAAATATGGTGTTCATGTACAACTACAGTGGGATTTATTTCTAATTAAAACTTTTTGTTTTTCTTCATTTTAAATTTTAACATGCAGTAAAACTGTAAATAACTGCCAGATATTGAACGAAAACTGGGCAAAAGCACTTAGTCACTCAGGGTAAATACTTTCTCTTAATTTAAAACATCACCTTCAAAAAACTACAACTGAATATAAGAGTCGCATACTGAAGAAAAAATATTGAATCTATTGAGAATGAAGTTGTAATATTAAGCAAAAATAAAGGTTAAACTGACTGGTGCATACAATGTCCAATGTTTTGTTTTAATGAGGTTAATCCAGGTATGATTCCCATATAGTCAGTGTATTAGTAATATTTAGACAGAGTGTGATGTGACATAGGTCTGGTGTAATTAAAGGTAGAGAAATCAGCTCCAAGCGTATTAAAATAATCACAGAGTATGTGTGTGAATAATATAGTTCCTACATAATCATAGTAATAAATCATTCATAAAGCATGACTTAACATGTGTTTCTGCCTCCGTGGTCACTCACTGCAATCAGACTTTAATCACACTTGGTTGATTAACGTTACACAGGAATCATCTTCAGCTTTGTTTCTGATAAATGAATCAGGCTAAACACTTAATGTCCGCAATCTCCTCGGGACGGTTGTGCACATTTTACGCATTTAACCATTCTTTGTCTTTAGTTCATTTTGTCTGTCTTTGTGCATATGTCGTGGATTTTGGCAAGATTGTGTATTTTAATGTTGTTATTTCCAGCTCGGCTTGTGCAGTAACGCTAAAATACACTATGTACAAATAAGTGTTACACTCACACCTTTAAGTGCAAAAGTGTCACGCCATAGAAACTCATTCAAAATGAGTGTCAATCTGGACTTTTGCCTTGGATGTGATCATTTTTACTACTCTCCATCAGATTACATTTTTGACCAAGAAACTGTCACAGGTGTTGCTGCTAATCACTGACATTTATCCCAAGGTGTAAGAATATTTACTTTGCATGCAGTCTATTCAAAATAATTCATATTTTCTGTTTTTCCTGTTATCTAAAACAAGGTGTCATCATGACAAACACCTGGCATTAAAAGCGTAAAAATGTATTATATCAATAATTAGGTCAGATTTAGGTAAAGTGTGACTAATATTGGACCCGGCACAAAGGGTTTTATGTTTAACCCTTAGGGCCAAAACATACATATAATACTTAATATGTTTGTTATAATTTTATAATTTTATAATAGTGAGACATTTTAGTTGCAATTATCACGTTATTAAAAGCATTCCATTCAACTTCAAATGACATATATAAGCTTGGTGTTTTATTTACTTACTTTGAGGTTTATTTCTCAGATTTTGATATTAATTTTGATTTATTTTGGCATTATTGTTGTTGTACTATACACTGTTCCATTTTAAAACAAACAATTACAAAACAATATTTTTATTGGGGATATTATGATGGAATATTTAAGCTCATATTGCTATCCCGCTAGTGAACAGTTGATTTTTTCCATTTTTTTTGCTTTAGACTAGACGCTCATTTTCTATGAAGCGTGGGCGATACGATCTTAAAATGATATCACAATAACAATATAAGTAGTGATATTTCACAGAATTTCATCAGGAACATACAGAAACAGTTATATGTGGCCGTGAGTTTGACCTCTGCCCCAGTTAACATGCGTTTGTGTACACTGAGTTGATTAATGTTGTGTTTTGTTGTTATTTTCCAAGAAAATCCTCAGTTTGACCACGACTGACCTGAATCAGTAACAGGTTTTCAAGGGTACACAAGAAACCAACACAAGACTGAAGAGTCTGCACATTCGCCACGAGCGGAGATACTGACCTCTGCTCGTTAACTTAATTTACTGTCGCACATATAAATATGGAACACGGGGTCTTCACCTTTGACCTCTGCCGTTCCGCAGCACGAGGTGAGCTCAGGAGGTGATCGAAGAAGACGTCGGGTGTGTTTGCGCGAATGTGGCATAAACATAGACCCATGTCAGGAGGTCCAATTAGGTTCTTCATTATAATACTGGGCTATAGGTGCAGAATGGGCACGGCTGAATAATGACCCAGAATCACAAGACAAAACACAACCTCCCACAAACGATGCGCTGTTTTTATCTGCTTATCCCTCCTCTCCTGCACCGGAGTCACGGAAGCACAACCTAAACAAAACGTTCCAGAAAATCCAGCACACCCACAGGACACTTGCATCTCATTCAGTCCAATTTGCAGTTTTGTTCTCCAGCCTGTTTCACTCCTCCTTCTTTTGTTACTCCTCTTTTTTTTTTCCTCCTCCCTTTCAACTATAAGACCCCACAATCCCTTCAGATCTCAAGAGGCTTAATCAGTGTCTGTGTCAGACTACTTCACAGCAGCCTTTGGCCACAGCGGATATTATCCATCTTTTCCTTCTAACAAATCTGTCAATCCAATCACGGGAAATGAAACTTTCTTTTTTTGTTTTTGCAGACGGGGTAAACTGTTTGTCTACAGCAACACACAGGTATCTTTAATAAAAAAAAAAAATACACACAAACAAGAGTGCAAAAGCAAAGATCAATAAAGCTCAGTGGTGACGTGAAAGAGGCACAGGTGTCACACGAAATTAAAGTACATCAGGAATAAAAAAATATGTGTGCATGCAAAAGGGGGAGGTTACCGACGAAGGGAAAGTCTTTCTTTTGATTTGACTGCATTTGCATAAACCCCCCCAAACTATGCTTTTAATAAGTGATCCTCACCCAGGGAGTTGCCAGTGCATAGCAGATTAGCATATTCCAAACAACATAACCATCGCTTGGTTTAAAAAAAATAAAAAAAAATTAGAAAGAGAAAAGAAAAAAAGCTGTATGAGGGCGAATTGAAGGAATAGCAGGGGAGAGTGGAGGGGGAAAGTGAACGAAAAAAACCTGTTTGGTGTTTTTTTTGAATTTCATTTTCAGTAACACATCAATGCAGGAGGAATAAGCAAAGCCTTTATGACTCGCCTGCTAATTTGCTAATGGCTGGGTTGTTTCATAGTGCCCCCTAGTGGTTTCAAAGCCTTCCCTGTGTCTATAAGCGGTCGATGAGTGAGGAGAGCAAAAATATGAGTGCAACGGCAGAACCAGAAGCTACTGTGAGCTGCTGAGGGCAAAGAGTGACTGCAGGGGGGGGAGAGGTATTAGGGAATCAGGATTCACCGAAAATCTATGTCTTTCTTGTGTATAACTACTTCAAAACTACACTGAAAATATCTGTTGCATGATGTATGAGGACTGTGTGTAAAGGGGGGGTGGTGGGGGGGGTCTGAGGCAGGACTTCCCGTCCTCATGATCATTTCTTTACACACTAGATGGGGCTAGATCATTAGGAGCAAGTGATTCTATTAAGTACGAGCTGATTACAATCACACAAAGTGGTCCGGTCATGTTTCCCCCTGTCATATTTTTACACTTATAAGACTCTCTCTGTCTTCCTTCCTTCCTTCCTTCCTTCCATGGAGAGAGAGAGAGAGAGAGAGATAGGATTGTCTTCCTTTAGTCACACATAATAAATAAACAGCTTCATCACTGTCAGCTGTATCAGATAATACCACGAGTTGGGTCAGGTTAATTCCGTTCTCATCATATTACCCTTGAGAGTGAATTGACTGTGAATGGGGGGGGATGAAATAATAACAATATAAAAAGATATGGACACACTTGACTGCCCGGGATAAGCTGGGAAAAGTCAGTTAATTTGCAGCAACTTTAATTTGCATGTATTTGAACAGACAGAAGCTAATTGGAGTTAGATAGTTTTGTGTTGATAGAGACGGGGAAACTGTAAGAATATTGGCAAGGAAGTGGAACACAGCGGCCGTTGTTTAATTGCCTTCCACAGGGAGAAAAGTCTCATTAATTGTCGGAGTGAGAATGTAGGTTTTTATCGTGAAATATCCTCGTGTTTTGCAGAAGATTTAAGGCAAAATTCAGTTTGGTCACCAGAAACAGAAAATCATTGTTTTGTTTGTTTTTTGCCAGGTGTTTACTCGGCTTACATCATTATCTGCTGCTGCCTCCTTCACAGACGTGAATCGTCGGCGTCTGTGAACACACACTTTCACACTGACACGGCTGACATGAATTATTCTGCACGCACACGCTCGGCAATATCTCATCCATAAAGTGACAGTTTAATGTCAGCAGCATCATCGCTGCTGCAACAATTTTTCACTCACTTAAAGTCTTTCTTTTCCCCTTTTTTTTTGCAGAGGTTTGTATTATTGTAATTTGTATATTTTGGTGTTTTTTTTTAGTTGTCACACACGTCACATGTGTTATGTTAAATGGCAGTGACAGCACAAGGTTATAATGTTGTCTGTTCATTATTGTTAAAAACATATCAAATGGGTTTTAATCTCTCGAAGATGCAAATAAGTTTGACAACAGTGTCGTTTTCTGTGTTCCGACTCGTGCATCACTGTAATTACATGCATCAAAGACACTGACATGAAGAAATGAGTCTGTTGTCACTCTTATCGAGCTGCTAGATGTTTCTATACGTCACCATTTTCTGGCCAAAATAGTCACATTTCAACTCCCAGTTTCACATCATCTAATTTATGACTTATAATAAGTATTGTGACATGTAATTAAAGGTGCAGTGTGTGACATTAAGGAGGGTTTGTGTGGATGAAATGGAATATACTGCCCATAAGTATGTATGTACAAGTGTATAATCACTGTGAAATTAATAATGTGTGGGTTTTGTAGCCTAAGACAAATGCATTTTAGGTACTTTAGTCAAGGGCCTTGCTTTACATAGTCCGCCATCTTGTGCCACCGGCACAGTGTGCACTAATAAACTATGCAATCAAAGATGCACTTTATATACAAGTTTGCATATGCAAGTTTATTCATATTGCACAATGAAATGCGTTGTTGTTGAAAAGTGGTTTACAATAAAAAAGAAAGAAAGAAAAATACACAATAAAAACAACCAGTAAAAGAAAGGGTTACCGCACAGTAAACTTACTGGTGTTTTAGAACTTGCTGGTGTTTTTGGGAATCCGCAGTATTTGTGAATAAGCAGCTTGTGCATTTTATTCATAGTTCATGTATTTATACTTCTGTATTTCATGTATATCGTATGTCTTGTTAATATATCCCTACCACATCTATTCTGCTCTTACTATACTGCTGTACATAAGTGCTCTTTAACTGCACATACTGTATATACTTCACTTGCTGCTCTTTGCACTTCAGACTGGATGTTAAACTGTGTTCATTTTGTTGCCTGTACTTGTACACGTGTAATGACAATGAAGTTGAATCTAAAATCTAAAATTACATTCAACCACTGCAAGTAAATAACTATAATTTGACATCTTAAACAAGAAATAATAATGTGCTTTACTATTTTTTTCATGGTTTTTAAAATTGAAAATTCATGGATAACAATAATAATCGTATTTTAGCATTAAAAATGTACATTTTTGTTAGAGCTTCTACACACTATAGTGTATTAACCATTCCATAGACATAAAATGTGATTATGAACATCAGTATGTTTACATTACTGTGCATATTTATGTGATAATTATGTTACATCAACCTGCCTAGGGATGTAAATTAGCCTGTATATGGCTACAACCTGGCTCATTAATGTCTGAAAATCACATCAACTAATATAAACAGAGAGATTATAGCCATGAGTGTGTGTTCCTCATTTTAAAGTGGAAACTTACAACACAAACAAAGAAGAATAACAGTCTTCATGTTCACACTATAGGGACTATTATTCCAATGTGCAGTCTCGCCGTTAGAGGTCAGTAATTCTGAAGCACTGGGATCCTTAATTGTTCATAATTAGCCTCAATGACAGATATTTTTAAAGTGCCACGGACAGAGAATCTAGGTCACGGGTTTCTTTGTTAATCAGGAGCGAGATTGGGTTCACCTTTGTTCTCCCTCACAGCTGAGGACAATCAGCCTGGCTGAGGACATGATATAGTCTATATATAGGCTGGAGATTCCCTGCTCAGTTGCTTTCCATGTCTCCACAGGGTCAACAACTCCAGCTCATTCTCTGTGTTTCGGCTTTGAATGAAACATTAATGACAGTATATGATGACATGTTACAGTACAAACTATAATAAGTAGTTCATCATTTATCTTGTAGGGAAAAATACAACAGGCTATAGATTTAGTTCCTCCTGTTGATCAGCTTGCTGTGAGCTTCCAAGGCCAAAGACTGGTTTCCTTGACAACAGAGTGCATCATCATCTCAGCCATTTTTATTTTTTTGATCTGTATCCCTGGTGATTAAGCTGGACTGTTATTAGTGTGATTTATGAAGAAGAACAACGTAGGACTATAAAAAAGACAGAGACAGTATTGTGTTTTTTTGTCTGTCTCTGCGTCGGTTGACCCCTGCGTTTAAGGGCTTCATCCTGGATCGTGTCAACCGTTTCAAACAGATGCCTCTTGTTGATTTTGATTTATTTACCCTGCCTCCATCCATGTGTGGCAGCAGTATCCACAGAGGCTGTGCTGCTGCTGCTGCTGCTGCTGGTGCTGGGGGAGGGGGGGTGGACATGTGGGGATGATGTCAGTGTTACAGTGTGAGTAAAGACAGATGTGCTGAAGACAGACTGTGTCATGAGTGTGGAAACAATGCACCGTGTTGCACAAAAGTGCTGCTCCGTTTGCATTTACACACTCATTATTCTTTGAAAAATGTAACTTGTGCTGCTTTTACGAGACCGACGACTAAGAATAAAACACAAGGTTGATGAGATTGGATCAGTGGCAACAGCAGCCTGGCATCATGGACTATGAACTCATTCCAACAACTTCTAAATGTCACACTTTTGAGCAGTCGTATGTGACATTTTTTTTTTCTCAGTTTTTCAACAATAAAGCAATAAAATGAGAATGAGACTGTGTCTCTGGGGTTTTTTAATCAGCGAGCTCACGAGGTGAGGCACAAATATAAACAACAACAGGTGCATGTTGCTGGTTTAAACAAGCAGGGTTTTATTTAATGGAATATTTAATCATTTTTAAATGGAAATCATACCTAAAAACAACATAAATAGCTCCAACTATGATGTTATTCATAGCACATGGGACCCAGGGTTTAAATTTTACTTCTTATGTACCGTTAAAAGTTTATTTTAATGTCAGATATTGTTTAGAAAAATCCCTTTTCCTTATTTTTTGCTTTCTTTGTCTAACAGTCACAGCTTTTATGAAAATGTTAGATTGTTAGATAAGCTGAAGCCAACTCTGAAGAAGGAATATATTGAGTGGCCACCAGAGGGCAACTCCACTGGATGCAACAAAAACAATGTCAGTAAACATTTTAGTAGTTAATGGTTTCAAATGCTAGTTTTAGGTTTTATTCATTAAAAACTGTCGGTTTTGTTAAATTTGATCCCATTAAGAGGAAAATAGGCACAAATGACTGAAAACCAGCTTGATTGACGGCCGGTATCATTCAATAAGAGCCTGGTTGTAGGTGACGTCTTTAATATCCTGGTTGCAAAACATCAACATGGTGCCAGAAGTGACGTCATGACCCGTTGTCACTTGTTGAGAATGCCTTGTGGTTGTATATAGACTCATTAACACTGTATTTTAATGGTATTTCATGTTTTAATGCTCCATCACATTCATTACACTGGGTTTTATTTGACTGAAGCTCAGTTTTTGGAAATTATATCACAAATCATATTGCAATAGTCAACTATCAGAAACAAAACTCTTCCTAGAAATTACTCAAGCTTATGAACAGACATGAGATTTGGATAAATTATACAAATCTAAAACCCATCGTAAACAAACCCCCAAATCTCTGCTCACCATAGGAAAATAAATGATCCAAAACTTGGCTGCAAATCATAATTTTTCTTCACTGTCATAATCACACATTTGTCTGTTTGTCCATGGATGTACACGCACACAGGAAGCGCTAATGACTTTCCACGGGTGACGTTTTACACGCGTTTAATGGGTTTTATCCTCTGGAAGTGGGAAATCAGCTAATTTTCAGTGCCATTTAATGTTTTGTCTCGTTTTTTTGTGTCACTGTAATTACATATGTCAGAGACACCAGAGAAGAGGAGAAAGTGGAGAACTGCTGAATAAGAAGTGAGTCTATTATTGTCCCATAAATCTACAGCACATCTTTTATATGTCAGAGGTCTCAGTGTAGCATTTCAATCAAAGTCAGTATTATTTTTCCAGGCTGGAATAATGATGCTGCAGAAACAGGAGCCGCTAATGTCGAAGCGTGATAAATGTGTGCTTAAAAAAATTTAATCTGAGAGGCGTTTGAGTCAGGTAGTCCGCTGTGGATTATACACAAAATCAGAGTGAGGCGGGCGGCAGAGTGACTTTGAAAACCCTTTGTCTAACTTAGCATTAGTCTATTTTGGGTGGGTTGAGGGAGCTTGAAACAGGGGTTATGACCTTCCCCAAGAGAGCAGCTGATTCCTTTCATGTCTGCAATGATTCCTCTGAGTACAGTTCATGTTATTATGGGTAACCAGATGACACTCAGATGCACTGTTAATACAAAAGAGCTCTATTAGTGAAAGCCAAACAGCCCACACACACACACACACACACAGCTACTAAATCAAGCTTTTCTTTTTCTTTTTCTTTTTCTTTTTTAAATCACACTGATAGAAAAATTATAATTACTGGGTGAGTTAGATAAGAGGGAGTTTTGAAAAATGTAACAGAGGTCACAGAGTCGGCTTTATATGAGGATAAAGGTACTTTTATGTAAGACATGTCTCGCTTTTAAGGCTTTAAAGAAACTGAAATTTTAATTTAATTTGCAGCCGACAAACTGTATTTATGTTTTTAACCCCTTGTCAATCATGCAGCTCATGACACTTCGACAACAAGGTTAAAGGAAGAGGTATTGAAACACAATCAGCTGTTACTAAACCTCATGACATATCCCTTATTTTTTTTCCCTTAGAATCAGTGGTGATTTCTCTAAGACAACAAGCAGCATTTTTTTTATTTTACGCATTGTGGCTATGATTCCCCTTGAGCTAATGCTGTGTACTGTGTTGTATTTACATTTCAAAATGAAACGTGCGCTAGAACGTGATTCGTTTACCACGGATGACAGATCGTCTTACGTGATTTTCGTATTGCCATAAGAGCCTCCGCTTTAAAACCACTTAAAGCTCAGCTTCAACTGTTCTCCATAGGATGACACAGAAAAATGGCACTTCCATGGAAGCTCAGCTTCTCTGGGAGTCGATGGACGCTGGCCTTCTGCATGATGATTGGAGGAACTGTTTAAGGCTGAGCCAGTTATTTAATTGACAGCTTTGCAGAAACATACACGACATCAGTGGAGCCTTTTCTGCCTCAGTCCTGCATGGATTTTGCAGAGTCTGTAAACAAACAGCTGGTCGTTGTCCATATAGCCCATTTTCATATGAATAAAAGTTTCACTTTTACATAATTATCGTGTTTTTTTGTTTCGTTCGCAAAACTTATGTAAGAGTTTATGTATGAATAAATAAATGGGCCTGAAATGAGCTTCTCTTGTTTCAAAGATCAGGAACTGCCACTGTTTAAAATTGATTTAAATTCACCCAGGGTGATCAGTTCAGACATTTTCAAGTCCTTTTGAAAGTGGCTCCAGGATGACAGAAGCTCTGTTGCTCACTCTCGGGATCAGCATCAGAAGAGAACTTTGAGAACGGAGCGAATAGTGAGTTTGATAACACACAAAAGAGTTCACAGAAATACAAGGGGAGAAGTGAAGAAGTTAACCAGTGTGACAGACTTCTTCTGACGTACAAAGACGGGCATTCAGCTTTTTACAGAATACAGTAATGAATGTGATTTCGATAACCGGTGTTATAACAGTGATATGCCGTATCCAGCATTTTAAGGTATTGATCTGATGCGTTCATGAAAAGTTGATCACAACAGTCAGTGGCAGAAAAATTAGCAGTGATCAAATACAGTATTTCCACACCTGTCACGTGAAAACTAATCAAATAGTTTTGATGTTTACAAAAAATAAAAATAAAAGACTGTGGGACAAATATGTATGTGCAACATAGTTATAAATATTCAGTTTAATATGTGCTAAATGGGATAATTACACTATCTACTGTAAATTAGTACCTGCATGAATAGTAGTTGCAAAGGATTGTGGGTAACCCTCAAAGTCTGTGAAAGTCTACGCACAAAATTGAAAGTTGAAAATGATGTACAAGTCATACTGTCTTTTTTCTTTATGTGTTTTGTAGACAGGAGTCTGTAGATTGTGGAAACTAATGCTAGCATCATGCTATCCACAACAAATCACAGACTCCTCTACTCTCTTGTCCATTGTTGTATGTAGAGTGGATCATCTTACGTGATTTTTGTATTCCCGTAACAGCTTCTGCTTTAAAACCACGTCTCTATGGAGAAAAACGGCACTTCCATGGAAGCTCAGCTTCTCTGGGAGTCAATGGAGCAGTGGGCGGGCGTATGTAGAGTGGAATAAACCTGCTGTTAACACCAAATTGTCCAGTTTAAAGAGATGAATTTACATGAGACACAGGTCACATATGTGTCTGTGCATGAACACAGGAGGGACAATACTGTCAAATACTTTGAATTTGGATTGCAATGGCAATTTTAAATGCTACTGGGCAGAAATTGACGTTTTATTTTTACATATATAAGCACTTTATTCTGTTTTTACATTTCAAAACATGATTAGAACGTGTGAGTAGTTTGTTCAGAATCAGCCGTTTATAGCGGATGATGGATCGTCTTTTACGTGATTTTCATATTGCCGTAGCAGCCTCTGATTAAAACTACTTGAAGCTACTTGATTCTCAATCCCGGTCCTTAAGACACACTGTCCTGCATGTTTTCGATGTTTCCCTCTGCTCCAACATACCTGATACCATATAGTCAGCTCTTGAACGAGCACTGCGGAAGGACTGGTAACGACCCATTTAAATCTGGTTTGCTGGAGCAGGGAAACATGGGGACGACACAGAATAGGTTTTTTTCACTGCAGTGAGCTCGACGGTGATTGTTTTTTAACAGTGCTGTCATTCATTCATCCTTTCATTGTCTACCACTTTATCCCCCATACGAGGGTCACAGCCAGGGCTGCTGGTGCCAATCCCAGCTGACATAGGCCAAAAGGTGGGGTCACACCCTGGACAGGTCCTCCATCACAGGACCACACGGAGACAAACAACCATTCTACAGTGCTGTCATGTCTGGATTAAGACCAGATGCAAATAAACATACAGTATAAACATTATTAAATCACTGGCAGTTTGAATTAGGAACAATTTTATAAAATAAAGGGGTGCACCATAACATGCAAGGAAAAACAACAACAGCATATGTTCTATAGCAGGCAGTCACACACTCATGATGAATGACAGCTGAGATATTGAGTGTCTTTGAATGGGGGGGGGGGGGGGGGGGCGTGCAGTGACAGTGCAGTGAATCCCGTTGCTCAGTCAAGTCTGAAGAGATTTGATGGAGCATCTGTTTGGAGAGCATGAAAACAAGAGGCAGAACAAGAGTGGAAATCTGGACCAGACAGTTTGCACATTGTCACGCAGCCTCGAATTACGACCCTAAACAGACACAACAACGGAAAGAATCACGCGCTGACTCAAGTGGAGGTCTGACAGAATTAAAATCCACACGTCACGCGCGTGTGACACTAAAAATGATTTGCAACAGATGTAAAAAAAATATATATATTTGTTTATGTGCTGAGATGTGAAGAGAGGCAGGTATATACAGGTAAGACATATGAACTTATTTGTATCTATAGGAGACAAACTGTCATTCCCTCCTAACACGGCCTTCACCTTCTTGTCAGCGTATGATTGTATGATTGTGAGTCACATCCAAAGACAGAGCATCTGTTTATGACACGAAGGAATCAATACTCTGGAGTGAAGCGTCGTTAATCTTGTTATAATAAAAAAAAAAGCACTGCTTCATCCTGGATGTGGAGAAAAGGGTAATGATACAAGGGAGTGCTCATGGGCGTTGAGGCTCCAGCTTAAATTATGGTCTGACATTTTAAATGAGAGTCCGTATCAACAGCTTTCATGTGTGTGTTTTTTTGTTTTTTTTGTTGGAATTTCAAACGTGCTGTCTGGGGAAAATGAGCAATTAAAAAGAGGGTGATTTAGTATTTAATGTTCAACTGTGATGATACAGAATGTAATTACACATCATACATACATAAACTGAGTAAAGCCCGTCCCACACAGGAGGATAATTGGCCAGATTTCAGTCCTGATCTGGCCCTTTCGGCAATCATGTGTGTCTTCTGATTTTAGGCTGATTTGAACAGATTATCTGTCTAAATTATCCTGTAGTGTGAAGGATTAACAGACAAGATTTTAATGTCATTGGACATAAATTGTAAGTACTAAACATGTTGCAGAACCCCGCAATAACCAATGAGCGTGAGTTGACCGGGAAACGGATGTCGTGTAACTTTGTTTAGAACCATAACTTCTCATCCATGACTTCATCCACAGTTGCAAACACAACATTATTAACTAATTAAATGAAAATGCAGACAGTCCGCCTCCATGTCACTTATCTACTGAAGTCACATTAAATCACAGTTGTTTCTGTGAGTTCCTGGAATCTCCTCCCAGAAATCATGTAATTAAACACTGTGTGTGTGTGTTCCTGCATCTTCACTGGATCATCCAATCCAGTGTTTCTCAATCCGGGTCCACGTATCCCTGCTCCAACACACCTGATTCAAATAGTCAGCTCGTCAACAAGCACCGCACGAGCCATTTATTTGAGTCAGGTGTGTTGGAGCAGAGAAACCTTTACAAGGCATGCAAGGCTGTGGGTCTCGAGCACTAGGACTGAGGAACACTTGTATAGTCTGTGCTTTCTCAGGATTAAGGGCAGGTTTTAGTGCAAGAAGCCGATCTTTTACCTGTACATTCATACCAACCGTGTGTGTGTGTGTGTGTGTGTGTGTGAGAGAGAGTGCGTCCTCACTACTTGTTCATCATTTATTTTGTCTTTATGCACCTGAACTAAAAAGTGCATGTCCACAGGAGCTTCAACGTAAATATCCAGTCAGCCACTCACATTGTAGTACTCAGTGCATGTGTGCATGTAGACAAGGTTACATGCACATCAGAATGAGAAAGAAACATGATTTAAGTTACTTTGAATGTGGCGTGGTTGTTGCCAGATATAAATATAAATATATATTTATATACATAAACACTTACTTATTTATTTTTGTATTAATCATAGCATACAATAATCTACCTCAAAATCCAATGCTATGTGTTGGTTTTTATCTGCTTGCCAAGCAACGAAATTTCGTTGCCAGTTTTCACTGCTGTGTTTTCTGTGCAATGACAATAAAAGGAAGTCTAAGTCTAAGTCTAGCTGGTCTTATTTCAGACACTGCTGATCTACTGGGATTTTCACCCACTGCTGACTCCACAATAGTTCAATTCAAATAATCTCTTATTAAAACTAAGATATGGAGAAGAACATCCCTGAATGCACGACACATTTAAATTTGAGGCAGATGGTTCTCCAGCCACAGACAAACGCCGGGTGTCACTTTAGTTTTTTTTGTTTCTCGTGTTTTCACGCGGTTCTGAGTGAGTAATGTGGAAAACTGTCCTCTGCAGGGTAAATTTTCGAGTCACAACAAGTACATCTAGGGTGACTTTCCAGAGCTGCATGCTTTCTCAACCAGAACTGCAAATACATATCCATTTTCAGAGCTTCTTCCATGACAACGATAAATGCTCTGAGCTCATCAAGTTAGTTTCCAGCTGGATGGCCAGGTGCGAATGCCAGTGGCTTCCAGAAAGTTTGGAGAAACAAGTCTAAAATGTGTATAGTAGATGCATTTTAAACGTGCCTCAGCTGAGAGGTGACAGACGATGGACTTGTTGCTCCATTAGCCACTTCTTGTGCCTCTCACTCTCTCTCTCTCTCTCTCTCCCTCCTCTGTCATGAAGTGATTTATGCAGGAGTGGAAAGATTTTGGTCTTGCAATCTGTGTCATATCTGCATTTGTCACTCAAGTGGCTTAAATACATCATATTCAATCTGCTGGTAGTATAAGATGCCAATATGTGCAGACATTGTCTGTACTGTATACATGTATACAGTACATGTGTGAATGATTCATTCATCTATATTTTGATTGCAAACAAACACTACAAAGGACAGTGTTGTCATAATAAACATGGTTTTAAAAGCTGCATTAGGCAAGTTTGCTAGAGCCATGCTTCTTCAGCTGTGGTATGTGTACACGAGCTTCCTCTGGTGGAACATGGAGGAAAATCTGAAATACTGTTGTTTTGTACATATACCAGGGTATGTGATCTGAGTGGAGCTGAGGAATTTTGACCAGAGTGCGAAGAAAGTGAAACAAACACCATCATATTCTAATGTCACTATACCAGTGTGTGAAGTATGTGTGAGGAAGAGGAGGAGGATGACGAGAGAGCAAATCTTCTTATTGGGAATAAATCAGCCTCCTGTAAAATGTCCGTATAGCTGACTTTGCTCGACTTATTTACACCACGTCTCAGTTGGTACTTGGTATAAAAAGTTTGAGAACCACTGTGGAGATGTCCTGGACCATGTTTAGCCACACACAGTTTATTTCATTCATTTATGATGGAAATGATGACTCATGCTCCCAAACAAACATTTGTTCGCAAATTTGAGCCCAATAAATCTTGGTCCTTTCGTCATAAAACATGTCATACAGTATTTTTTATGTAGTCAGCAAACATCAACACTGCTCCCACAGGCTTGTACGGTAACTACTAAGCAAAATATTAGAGGACGTGACTGAACTTCTTTCGTGCCGGCCAGCGTAGTTCATTGAAACTGTAGTATGCAACTTTTCCATATAAATAAATGTCTATTTACAAGCAACACGTTGTCAAATGACAGTGATTCTCGGTATCGCAGTGTTTTGTTTTCATGTCTTTGGAGACTGATGGAGGGAAGGCAGAACGTATGAGAACTACACTTGTACCATGACACAACAGCTGACTTTAAATTAAGGAATGAGTGAGGTAATATGGACCTAGAGTCGTCATCTGAGGTAATCTGGAGTTACGCACTGGAGCTTTAAAATACTGACACTGCAGGATCATCTCTTTAAGTCCTCAGCTCATCTCTCCAGGAGAGCATGGACAGGCCCGCTCAACAGATGAGTGAGTCTGCACAGTGTTGTTATTTTTCAGGGATGGATTGGCCTGTGTTGTTTGCGTTGCATGTCCCTGCTAATTCAGGAACTCATGCTAATTCAACACAAAGAGAGACAACATTCTTCAGTCCTCCTTTTGTGAGCCATTCAAAGGCTGATGGGTGTGTTTCAGTCATCAAAACAAAACATTGCCTCTGATTGTCGATCTTCTCATTTCACCCAAAACTGCATTTACTCGTCAGTATTGTGTTCATGCTGGAGCTGGAGAAAGGCTTTAAGATACATGTTATTCAAAGTTAATCTTGTGTGTGATGGGAAAAAAAAAAAAGAATTAAGTTGATCCGTGTTCTAACTTGTCTTTGCCTGCGGTATATGTGCCATGTAAAAACTCGGTAAACACCATCAGATCCCACGCCTGTCATGTCTCTACTCGCACTTCCATTGTCACCAACGCTGACACCACAGAGTTTTCTTTTCTTTTGGCACTAGAAGCAAAAGCTCATCCTGTCTCTAACTTCAATACTGTCATGATATATTCCACCATCTCAGTAACTTTAAATGTCACGACTATTGGGATGTTAATCCTCACAGTGAAGTTTTTGACTTTATTATGCAGTCATATTTATGCTCACACATTAAAAATCTATTAAAATACAAAAAAAGTTTATTTAGAGGTGAAAGTAGTTCTTGGAGGTGTAATGTAATGTCACTTGATGGAAAAAAAATCCTGGTAAAAAGGTAAAAAATGGTAAAAAGATCCTGTTAAAAGTCATATATGTGACACAATTTGTTATGAAAGGCTACAAAAAAACAAATTAAACTCTTATACAAATATTATTATGGGTAGTTTATTCAATTTCTGCCAATAAACACAGTGAATTAATCTCAAGAGTGCCCAAACAAGTATATTTCTACTGGCATTGGCATCGTTGATGGTAAAAAGAAGAAGAAGAAGACATAGCCTCTCCCCTTGTCTTATCTTCTGGCAGGAATATGCAGGGTTTTGGAAAATTGTGCATTTAAATAAAAAAAAATGATCCCAAGACACTTTAAAAAAAGATAGATGTGAATAATTTGTCATGTAAGACTGCAAAAACCAAGTGGTTATACTCTTATAAAAGTACATTGGATTTCTGCCAATATCCACAGTCAATTTTACCTTCATCCATTATATGGACAAAAGTACTGGGACGCCTGACCATGACCAACTGTGAGACTGTAATGACATATTCAAATACATACATATGCAGTTAGTCCGCCTTTTGCTGCTATAACAGCTTCCACTCTTCTTGGAAGACTTTCGAGAAGACCTGGCTCATAATCTCTGTTCCAGTTCATCCACACACAAGTCAAACCATGTCTTTATAGTCCTTGCTTTGTGCACACGGACACAGTCATGTTGGAAGAGAAAAGGGTCTTCCTCAAACTGTTGGAAGCAAAGCATTGTCCAAAATGTCTTGATATGCTGAAGAGTTAAGATTGTCCTTTATTGGAGATAAAGGGGCCTAAATGTCCCAAAACAGTCCCAAGATTCAGAAGTTAGCACTGTTTTTATATTCACCTCATGTCCATACTTGTGTTTTCTGCACTTCACAAACTAAACTCATCATTTAATCTCGTGATACATCAAAGAAACCCATGTTTTCTTTTCTGGGATGTAGCTGAACATGTTGTTGGGGGCAGCTGCAGGATCTGTCTCTGTGTGTCAGGCCTGTAGTGGAGCATCCCTGCTTCTCACTCCCCTGGACTTGGCTCTGGTCCTCCTGTGAAGGATTAGCGGTCCGGCTGATGGATGTTTGACCTAATGTTACTTTAGTATTTCATTAGACTTTTTTATATATGATTTTTTTATGTGATTCCCTTTCATGTCTCCTGCTTTTTTACCAAGAAGTGACACAGAATGGGCAGAAGCCTCAGGGTCCTCTAGTTCAAACTCTATAAGTTTGGTTTTGTTTAGTTGTTTTTTAATTACTTTAAAAAAAAAAGAAGTCTTAGTTCTGTTGACGTGTTTTTATGTACCCAAAACTTATGAGCTTTTTTTTTGTAAATTAACCAAAGCCCTTATTTTCGAAATCCATCTGTTCCTTCTTATGCCTTCCAGCTCAGTCCCTCAAAACTGCACAAATCCTTGCCAAATGTCACAGTGCTGCAAATAAATATGTTAATTGAACAGACATTTAATTATCCCTTAAAAATTATTTCCTTTGCTATGCAGCAAATAAATCTGCGGCACAAAAAAAAAAAAACGGGGACAAAGCGACCTGAGACTTTAAATTCTTGGCTGCTTTCTTCTTCACAGTAAGCTCTATGAATAAACTCAACAATGTGACATCATAAAGCAAACATTTTCCAAACTGATTACATTTACCGCTCATTAGAAAACAAATTATTTGCAGTTCAAACATTTGGTAAACTCTACCTCCCGCACCTGGACAAATGTTTGCAAACTTATTGTTATTATTCAGGGACCTAGTGTAAATATTAATCCTTAACGCTCTGTCCTCTGTCCAGGAAACTGACAAAATGACGGCCCGTCCACTTTAAATTTGGTGACTCTGTGACTCAATCTCATAATGTCCCCTATATGTCGTTTGGATCGTGGCTTTATTGTCGTCATTCAGAGATAAAAATCCCCATAAAACGCCGTTGTAGCCCGTCCAAGTCCCCATATGTTTGTGTTTTACCAAAACACAGAGTGAGCGGCTGTAGGCTCTATTAGATCACAATGTTAGACGAACACAGACAGACATTGTTTGTGTTATGTCCTCCGTTGTCATTACGTCATCATAAATTCATGCAAAGTGCTTTAATTATGCATCGGTTCAAAGCTGAGGGGGGGGGACCACCTTAAATATTTATTGATTATAAAATGTCATATTTCATTATAAACCGTCTTCATTCAGGGTCGGTTTACTCTTTGCTTCAGTTAGCGTTCCAACATGTTTATAGTCACAGTGCTTTACAGGCTCTATATTAGTGAAGGTTTAAACAGTTTATAATACACTGCTAACAATGGTTTGAGAGACTCTAAACAGCTGCACTTCACTATGGCATTTTGTTCATCGCACACCAGGATTTAAATGTGATGGTGTTTCAGGGCTGTGTAGAAAGTAGCCACTTTAAAGCCCCTCTGCTTTGGGTCACACTGGTCACATGACACTGTTAGAATGGCAAATGAGGACAACTATGGTCATGTGACATAGATGTTGTCATCTAAGACAATAATTCCCTCTTCTTAATGTCATGTAAACTTAAACTAGTCTTAGTCGGACTAACGTATACCTGGATAATGCGAGTCATAGTCCGATTACTCCTGCATGTATATGCTTATTCGGACTGGAGTTGGACTTGGCGTTCTGCACATGCACCAAAATGTCCTTCCCGGTCTTTGACCCAGAAGTAGAAGGAGATTATGTATAACTGCAGTGCTGGTGGAAATCAGACGGCGGCGGTGTCTTTCTTCAGACAACTAATAATAACTTGTGTCATGATTAACATGACACATGTTATTATTGAATTACAGCCAGTACAAAAATACAGAACCACAGTACGATCCTTCTCACCGTCCATCCCGCCGTTCTCTCTTTTTCTGTGACGTAAAGGTCAACAGGAAACTGATTTAATACACACAAGCTTATAAAGAGCTACAGCAACAGCAACACCTACAGAGGCGGAGTCAGGCATACACGGCCAATAAACCGATTTTCTCCTCTGCGTGTCTACTCGGACTCGGCAAGTTCTCCCATATTTTTCATCTTAGTCGGACTATGGTCTTAGCTTGATTAAACGGTGCATGTAAACATAGTGAGTGATAGGCACAGAATATTTGAGGACATACGCAATCACCCTCACTGTGACTATGAAGATCATACACGCCCCTTAAAGCATGCTCCCTGTAACACACAACAGTCCAAAGAGGACGATAACCATGCACTCGACTACAATTCTGCAAAAAATTAAAATATGTACGAGTTTAATTGACTAGAATTCAGTGTATATATCTAATCACACCATTGTTTGGACTTTGTACTTATTAAGGCTGAAGATACTTAAGATAATTTGAATTGTTTCAAGGTATTTTTTTTTCTTTTTCAAGAAAACATAACAAGTGCCGTTTTCTTGCTGCACTGGCAGATCATTTTGCTTGAAACAAGTTATTTTCCCCTAATAGTGGTTATATTTCTTGTGTGTTTTAGAGGCATTTTTGCAGTGAATCTGAGCCCTAAACTTCAACAGTTCCTCGGAAATTCATTTTTGCCTCATTAGGATCAGGTTTTGGTCTCCACGAGGACTACTGGTCCTGACAAGGTCAGTGTTTATGCCAGAAAAGGTCCTCAAGAGGTAACACATACAAGCACACTCTTTGATTCAACCAGAAAAATCAATTTGCAACATAAATCTTGCAGAAATGAATCTCATTTCGAATGAAAATAATGCATTTTGGGGGAGGGTTCCTTGTTCCGCTTATACATCACTCACTGAATGAGTCTATGTTAGCAGAGAACTCAAAGCAGAAAGACGTAAACACCGTATGCGTAAGTATTTGTTGATTCGTGCCTTGTCGTATCGCCATCACCATACGGCAGTATCATACAGCGCTTGTGTCTGTTCAGTCCCTCTGCACGTGGAGCTGGTGCAGATGCTGTTTGAAGGGAAAGAAAAATGCTGCACTAAAATCAATAGATTTGCATTTTGTGTTGCATCAGGCGAACCGCAAACTGTGCAGATGGGAACATCTGTGGAGTGGCTGGTGCTTGATTTCAGCCACAGCTCCCGCAGTGATCCTTGCATGTGAATGCATAATAACTTACACAAAAGACACATTTAGACACTAATTAGCCAAATCCCTCCTGTTCAGAACCGTTTGCCGAGCCTTTTGATTATGATCCTGCTTTATTAGCCCGACATAACGTCTGGGGCAGCATATATTACTTTCCACATGATAATACATCACTCTTGAATTCACCTTAGAATTTGCTGAGGAAAACTGTAGACGTGATCTTGCTCCTGTAATTACAAGGATCTTTTTTTTGATCTGGCTTGAATTTTACTCTCCCTGGATGAGGAGATAAATTGTAATCATGGGAACCTGCATGGTAATATAAGTCACCAAAGGCCTCCTTTCAGATGCTGTTTTAACAAGCGCCAGTAAATGTTCCACAAAGGTCATATCTGGTTATTTTTTATATTAAGGGCACCATGCGGCGGTTAAAGACTCCACAATTGCACAAAAATGCACAATAATTCTGCATCCTCACTGTCGGCAGCTATTTGAGGACTTACCCTCACAGAGCACCTGACAGAATGATCCGCAATTGTAGGTGTTTTTTACAGTATGTTAACTAATGTATAACAAGAAGGGGCGAATATGGGATATATTATAGAAAAAGAACTTGGAGGAAATTGAATATCCTCTTCTCACATAACCCATTCGTTCTGGAGACCATGACCACAGAAACACACTAAAAAAAAAAATAGTTTAATGATCTTCACATGATTTGCATACTTCATACTTCATGCATGTTCCTCATTTAATAGGAAAATGGCGGAATCTTTGTTTTTGGGGGTCACACAGACTCCAGCTGTAGAACAAGTGGAGTGTGAAATTATCAAAAAAATGTAAGAATGTTTGTTCATAACAAGGGTTTAACAGGGATTATGTCATCTCCGTGTAAGGGCAACATCGCATACATGTCTTTGAATGTGGATTATCTCTTAACAAATAACAGGGATAAGGATTTACTGTAAACACAGGCTATAGACGTAATTAAAGTTGCAGTAGGGAGGCTGTTAATCATGGCTCTCAGTCTCTTATGGAAACGATAGTATTGATTGACATAATATGATAACATCCAAAAGAGCACGGGCCTGTGAGAAGCCTGCAGCAACAAACATGAAACCTCATTGAACACACATTTAATTCAAGGGACGGAAGTCATGAAAATTCTTAGAAATGTTTCATTTCCAAAAATAATCCTGTAGATGTGATTCAAGTTCCCAGCAAACGATAAAAGGCCTATTCACAAAACCTCTTAGCTGTAAGAGAACGGTGCAATAACGTTATTTACAATGACATTAGCAGTATTTGTAAGAATCCCCTTTTTTGGACTGCATTCCCCCTCTGGTTTAATGACTGCTAACCACTGCCTTACACACCTCACTGGATCGGCACAAGATGGACTGAGACATTAATCTCACACAGCCGCCTCTTGGCCTGCACACCGAGGCGCAATTTTACGCCGCAGATGATGTTATTCTCGCCAGTTCATTGAGCTGCTCGTAAACATTCTCTATCTGCCCTGTCAGGTTTTTTTGCATCATGAAATTAAATGTGGTGAGGGTTGCCCTGACCTGTGTATCCAGAGACTAACAGACAAGACTCAGCTGGTTTGACAGATGAACCGGGGAGGTGACCCAAGGCGCCAACGATCAAGCACCTTTTAATACTTCTCTGATATCCCCCTTCCCAGAAGAGCATTTGGCCAAGGCACTTGCAGGAAATTAACCTGGACTTGGGAAAAATGTTCCGTACATGTGTGAGAGCAGCTCAAGACTTTCTCTAAAGCAGGCTGGGTGTTCATCTCACAAGCTGCATCCATGCTACTATGTTTTCATTTTAAAATTGCATTTTCCATATTCATATAAGGAGCCAGATTAGCTCTATTTTGGACAACTATGTCGTTACAATAGCCCAAAATGGACAAAGTAAAAAAAAAAGAAAAAGATTTTGATGTTAAGTGAAGGCTACAAAGGTTCTCCAACACACTTGGAAGGGGAAGAGTGAGGTGAAGGATATTCAGCTGCAACTTTGCCAAAAAATTTTGCTAAATTTTACACACTGCACCTTTAAAAGCAGATTTGAATGAAGCACTTAAGTACATGTGAGTACAGCATGTTTATCAGGTCACAGTCTCATGACAGCCTCGCCCATGTGATGCAAATGTGTAAAAATGTCGTTAAAATGCAAAGTTTCATGTAGAATTTATTTATTCATGAGTTGCCACAGGCACACAAATAAGAGTGTTACAAACGGTATAAACAACCTCCAATATATATTCAAATAATTGATAATATGAATGACCCATACAAAAATGAAGTGTAGACCAACCAGTACAGTGTTTTCCCAAACAGTGTTAACAACGGTATACTGTAAATTTCCTAATATTTCAACACAATATCTACCCTGCGGTTCTATTTCCCATTTGCCGGAAAACATTTGTCTCGATCCAGGAGTCGAGTTGTGATCGGCTTGACACCAACGATGATCAGCTCCACATTTCCTGGATCGCCGCACACCATCGTACGCCAGGCTAAATAAAATTTAAACCAAGCTCATAATACTGTTATGTTCTCCTCCTCAGATCTAGAAAAACAGATGAAGCCCCTGGATGAGTTTATGTCAGTAAGTGGGGGAAAATAAGAGTGGATCTCAAACTGAAAATCTCCACTCAAACCCACTGTGGAATGTAATAATGACTTGTGGTGAGCTGGGATTTTTTTGTGTGCCTATTTGCTAGTGTTACATCTGAACGTCTGTTTGTTTATCTGCACATTTTGGCACTGCATCTCGGTACACTGCGAACCATTCTGTTAACATAGTTTCCCAATAAATAAACGTGACTATACAGTCATTTTAGATGGATGCTGTGGTTCCCTTCCTGCTACACTTTACCTATGAGTCACAGTCACTTTTCAATACAAGGTGACAACTCGATTTGACCTCGGGTTCACGCCTGCTGGGTGGGGTTCCTTTTCTGTAGACGCCCCCATGTCGAGGATCATATGATGCTCTTGTGTTGCTCTGTAATGTTTTGCATATGGCTCCGGGGCGAGGGGCCAAACTCAGAGTTGAATGGTGTTTTTGTTCAAAATGGATCATCCCCGAAGAGAATAACTGCCTCAAACGAGGCTGTCAAGATGTCCAGGCCAGAACACCCCACCAGACAGCTGCTGCCTGCCAGGCGCCCATCTACAAATAATCTGCTATGGGAGGATATGTCAGTCTGTTTTCAGCTATAGTCAGGGTTTACAGCTATATCCAGAACCTTCACAGTGAAAGTCGTCTGTGAAGGTTCTCAGTCATTCAAGTCATGGTAGTTTTTAAGTGCTAAAAACAAAGGCAAGCGGACTTCTGACGTTTCAAAAGGCTTCTTCATGAGAGACGAAATGTCTTCTAGAAACCTAACAGAGGTCCAGTTGCCTTCGCTTTTAGCACTTAAAGACAGAGTGAAAGTTTCTACAAGCTTATACATACTAAATGTTAAATATCCTGCGTGTAGAGCTCCAGCCGTCACGTGACTCAGGTTTGTTTATGCCACCATGGTGGCAGGAAAAAACGTATGCAAAATGAATGGCGTCAAATGTCGGTTTCAAGTTGTCTGTGAGTTCACTGCCCACTTTACCTCCATGGAGATCAAGCAAAAGGGGCAAGAAGACACTTTCTTTAGCTGTAATGCTTATGTTTAGCTGATGTTAGCTGACATCGCTAGTTAGCATAAATACTCCACAAATTGCTTGTACACAACATATGAAATAAGTCAAAATCAGTGATGCAGTGAGACAGAGTTACCATCTACATATATCTGCAGGGTTCCCACACCTTGGATGACATCAAATTCACAAACTTTTAAGCGCGGTTTCGTCCATGATGGCGTCCACTTTTATTGATTTGCATCTGGACAAGTGATTGTCCTTGGGATCTTGGTCAAAATCAGTCTTTGTCATTTGAGATCTTGCCAGACATCACGTCGTCATCTCTCGCTTAACGTTACTCGTTCAATGTTTCAATGGCAGAGAGAGAGAGAGAGAGTGGACAGTGTCCACAACACCACTAATGATTACAACTTGACAGACTTTCAATGACTTCAAGGATCCGTGGGAACCTTGTATGCTTGAATGAAGTCTTGCCTCATCTCTGCAAGACCAGTCATGGAAGGATCTCCTTTGGGCAAGGGAGGAATCTTGATTTTGAGAAGTACCTGTAAAAAAAAAAAAGAACAGCAAAACTTTTTGACAACAAACTATTTTGTGAGAGGACAACAACAACATAGACAGTTTTGCTGTTTTCTTAAGAGGAACATCCCAATAGTTTGTTGTCAGGATCTCTCACCTCTGCTCTATTGTTTTTAGAAACTCAGGTTATTGAACGCCAATAATGTATGAAATTTCAATTAGACAATCATGTGTCTTACAGATTTATGGCCTGATATTCTGATCACATGACATGGTAAGAGATGATGTATACGAAAGAACTATATACTGAATTCTATTTCAAATGTCTGAATGTATAAAATAAAACCATTTTTACTTTGTAATAACATATATTTTTTTTAATGTCTTGACATTGGGGAATCTTCTCAGAGCACGTTGCTTTGATATCAAAGCAGGACTCAGGGCATCGTGATATATCACCTCGCAGTGAACAATCCTTTTCTCTGTGTTACAGATTTTGACAGGGCTGTGATCAGGTGGCATGTCAAACTCCATTAAGTGTGACTGCCATCGCTACAGGGTCCATTTCATAAATTCCTCAGTGTTCTGTCCACACTCCTTGCGCTGATATTTTTAGTTCGACTCAATTTCTTATGAAAAACAAACAGAGATTGCTTGACTGCTTTTTTGCTCGAAATCACTACATAAATGCTGCATGGAGAAAAGAAATAAAACAAGTTGTACTGTATGGCTTTACCCTTCATGCTGTAAATTGCTTACAGACAGACAGACAGACAAACTGACTGCAATCAGTTTGTATAAACAAGAAGAAGAATATAGTGTTTGCTACCAAACCAATACAGCGCCTCGCAGAAATCCAAAGAGGAGGCTGGTTGTTGCTTTACTTTATAGAAAAGGTGAAATTTCAATTTTGATGGTATATTGTGACGTCATATGTGGCAGTGGTCCAGTATTTCTTGCTGGACCACTATACAGGTTTTGTTACATAATCACGTTTCACCCCAAAGACCAACAAAGAAACAACATTATAAAACTAAAACTGAGCTATATTTACACTACAGTCTTCTGGGCCTAAGCTTGGTCAACGTTGCAACTCCAATATACACGTCAGCGTCTCACAAACGACCAAGTCAATCCTGAATCACTGAGAATAACATACTTAACAAACCCTTATAGGCATAGTTTAAGATTTTTGATGAAGTGTGGTCGTGAGAGTTCTACATCTGGGCACGCAGGAAGTGTCGATCCAGTTCAAATTGTGTTATTTTGTGACATTGGTGTTTGAAATTATTATTATTAGTCCCTGAATTAAAAATCAGTAAAAGCATTTTTAGCTGGGTCATGTTTGGGCTGTTTATTTCTTGTTTTTGGGAGAAGTTGGAGAAGTATGTCTTTGAAATGGCTCAGCATAAATTGTTGCTAACAGCTTCATACGTTCCTAAATGGTCTAAAATAAGTGTATCGGACTAATATGGGTATCAGTAAATACTCAAGATCCCTTTTGTGGTCAGTGAGCAGTCAAGTAAAGTGAGGAACAAGATATTATAACCTGAAACTCAAACATCTGGGATGTGCTGATGTGCTTGTTTCGTCATCAACTACAAGAACAAAACTTAATCTCCTTGTTTGTCTCAACTGTTTTGCTCCCGTCGTCCTCGGTAAATTCAAAATATTTTCTGACAATTCAACAGTTATTATAATTAAAAACAAATGAACAAAGCACCAGTAACAGACTGTACCTGTCAGAAAGAGCCAGTGGAAGGTGATGCGGTTACAAAAGATTACTGTTTTTAATGGGCCGTTAATTTGAAAGCATTGTGCTACACAATATTGTAAAGGAACAATTATCAAATGTGTATGCGGAGTATACATTATTATTAGGTGATTATTTTGTGAAAGGATGTGTGTGTCACATTTAAAGAGATGTCATTAACATAAAGTGAAGATAGTACCGTGAGTATATGTCGTCTTCTAAGTTTAGATTTATTCATTGTATTAGTTTTTGTTGTGTTTTATTGTATTGTTGTTACCTTAACCATGTTTTATGTCTTTGAATTTATTTTATTTGTTTTTCATTCCCCCGTGTGAGCTTTTCTTTATTATTTGTACTATACTTGGTCCACAGTGGTTGTTTTAAAGTGCTTTATAAATAAAGCTGGATATGATTGGATATCAGTAAACACTTATTACTGCTTTAAAATAAAAAATATCTTTTGGTTTTCGTACAGTATGCACTTTAGGTGATGACAGAGTCGGTTTCTACAGGAACCTGAATGGACAAAAATGTGTTTTTCACATCTACATCAACTATCTGGTATCACTGAGCATGCGTACCTCCTCAGCTCAGCATCATTCAGAATTATAAACTATCACTTAAAACATTAACTGGTGGGAAGAATCACGACCCATCTTCTAGTTTCATTCATTTATTCACACTGGCTCCTTTGTCTCAGTGAGCATCTGCCAGTAGATAATACACTGTAGTAGTTCTCCCCATCCACTGGTTCAAGTGCTTGCATGTCTGAGTTCCTAGATGTGACTCTAAATGTAAACAACACCTCTCTTTTGTTTTTTTTGTTTTCTTTTAAATAATCGGGGCAACAAACAGGTTCATCAAGTGGTGGAAATGGGAAAAAAAAAAACCTGAATACAACCTGTTTGACACAGACTGCACACAATGCAAAATGGGGCAAATTAGGACATACATCAGTGAGGAGCCCCTACAGTACAGTTTATAATAACATGATAATAGTATGGTTATTTTTGTTGTAATTGTTATGTCTGCAACTCCCAGCTTAATAAAGATGACAATAGTGAGAGTATGTGAAGTTTATTTCTATGGAACCTTCCACAAAACTCACACTCAAGAGCTCCTGTGTATCTTGTTTAGGGCTTGTCATTGACATTACTTCATGCACACAGGAAGCTGTTTATTTTACAGCAGGACAGACAGACAGACAGACAGACAGACAGAGGCAACAGCTACATTGTGTTAGGAAAGCCTGACGTCAGTGTTGAGTGTATGACTCATACTGAAGCTTTAAATATACACAAAGCAGGTCCTCAAAAAAAATCAACTGTGGTAAATTAATATTTGGACGATAATATTTAGTTTTAGTGACTTTGCAGCATGTATCAGGTCCCATCCATCTTCTACTGCTATATCCTCCACATCAGGGTTGCAGGGGTTGCTGGTGCCAATCCCAGCTGACATAGGGCAAAAAGGTGGGGTACACCATGGACAGGTCGTCAGTCCATCACAGGGCCACATAGAGACAAACAACTATTCACTCTCACACCTATGGTCAAATCAGAGGGTCCAATTTGCCTAATCCCCAGGCAACCGACCCTGCAGGTAGTGTTTCCCAAACACTGACTTTTTTACAATGACGAACTATTGTGACCCAAATCCTTTTCAAGAGATGCTTGATAAATTAATTATTCAACTTTTTTTTATGCGTGTTATTTATATTTCTTTAGATATCTTTACTAAAGGGTTGGGATATTCTGATCCCATCCAGCTAACAAATTCTGGTTCCCAGAACATTCTGGGAAAGTTAGACTTTTGGTTGTGGGAACATTCCCTGAAGGTTCTCCTGTGGTTGATATGGAAAGTTTTCCTAACGTTCCCTTAACGTTACTTTGTCAAAACCTTCATACAACCTTTGCATGTCCATCTGTGGGTCAGGACCCAGACTTTGGGAATCAATGCACTTAAGTGTTGATTTAGAGCTTGAGTAGGCTTGGAGTTCTCTCTCTCTCTCTCTTTTTGGTTCTCCATCGTAAATATTCCTGGGAAGCTCCACCTCCACCACCTTTTATGTTAATTTGAGCGTGATGATGATGATGATGATGATGATGAACCATGCGCGCTCTGGAAGGAGCCGCGCTCTCTGTGTGTTGTAGATCAGCTGCTGCTGTTTCATGTCGGATGCGGCTCAGACAACCGAGTCTCTCTCACACACACACACACACACACACACACTCAACAACCCGCCGATCACTCACTCACTCACTGACTGACTGTCCGGACTTTTGCGTAAGCGGTGTCGTGTGCGCACAATGTCGCCGCTGTGGACGCCGCGCAGCTGCGTGTGAGTGACTGTGGATCATCCAGGCGCTTTGACAGAGGCGGTGAACGCACCTTGCATCCAGCCATGGGAGGTCAGATCACCAGAAACACCATCTACGGTAAGAGCGCGTGGCATCACTTCACCATATACTTATACTTCTTATTAATGGATGTAATAACGGAAGAAGAAGCCGGTGTGATAAGTGTAGACCTGCGCTCGTGCAGCCCTGTGTATCTGCCTGCATGGAAACTGCACAGGCGCCCTGGATGCTTAAAATAAATGAGAAGTCAAAGTAGCTGCTGCTCTCGCCAAGTTTCAACACCTACTGTAAGTCACGACTGCCTCTGAATGAAAGAATAATCACAGGAAATCACGTTGTTGATCACCATGGAGACACTTGGGCTATAATAAAACAACAAACGCAGCAAACAAAAACAAAAAACAAAACAACAGCAACATTTATCATACATTTTCAAATGGTACAACTTATAGAAATGCAGAAAAAGTTGATTGTATTATAAAATTCAAAAACTGTCATAATAAACAGCAGTAACATTAAGTGAGAAATGATTGGGTGATGGAGAATGATTTATCTTTATTTATGTCATTAATAGCAGTTAGAGAAAGGTTTAATAGACTCATTGCAGTGTATAATGTTTATATGCAAACACACATTAAGCTACAACACATAATTGCGTTCATGTCTCACCTCAGACGTGTGAAATGTGTCTCTTTCACAAGTCTTAATTGTTTTCTGGCCATAAGGAATTTTTATAAATTATTAATAGAAAACATTTTAAAAAAAAAAAAGATTCTCAGCTCTCTAAAATGTTTTTTCTCTCTCTTTTGCATTTATACAATGACAATGAAGCTTTCAGTGCAATTAAATTCAATTCTCATAGGAGACACACCTCAGATGTATGTTTCTGACGTTTGCATACAGTTACATAAGATATAATATGTAACATTTCTGCATTAAAATATGTAAAAGCGACAAGACTAATTAGTATTTTGTTAAGTAGTGTTGTGGACATCATCCACTTTAATTGTCTCGGCTATAACTTCCGGAGTGAAGAAAGAAATATTCTGTACTACGAGTTAGCCAGTGTGTTGTTGTTTTTTGTTTTATTGCATTTGACTCGAAACTTTTCCCTGTAAAATACAAATGCACAGTGAAAACAAACAAGACATAAAGTCCCACACTGCTTCCTGATGTCATCAAACTCTGTGGGATGTTTTGAGAGACCCCGAGTGGCTTAAAGTATACTTAAGTATACATACTGTGAGTTTGAAAAGCATATTAAAATAGAAACCAGCTAAGGGGAAAATTTGAATTTGAAAGCAAATGTTAGAGATTAGAATTTCTGATATAGGTTGAAAACGTTTACATTGTCTTTATTGCGCTTTTTTATTATACAATTCTAGAACTACTCAGCTTGACTCTACTCGGTTTGGTATCAGTCACATTGTTTTTCATCACGTCATAGTACCTCCTCAATGTGGGCGTGGTCATCATGGCACAGCTGCGTGAAACTGTTGTGATTTGGTTTAATACACGACACAAACTAGTGACTGTTTTCGATGTAATTAAATAATTAGAATCAGTTCATTTATTCAGGATTTATTCACTTGAATCGTTCAGTCCTGACACAGTCGCTGAACTGAAATACGGCTCAATGGGTTGTGATCGCCGGACTCCTCTGTTAAGTATTGAGATTTTAGACATTTCCTTTGCTAAATGTTGGAGATGAACGCATGTTTTCGGGATTTTTAAGTCTTTTTAACTGATCTACAATTCAACATTGTTCAGTTTGATTCTTGTATTGGACGTCGCACTCATGACCAATCAGTGGCCGGCAGTCTGTCGATCGGCTCAGCTCGCTTAGAGCCTCGCCAGAGCAGTTACCAAAAAAAGCACCAGGGACCAGGTACCATCCGGAATGGAAAAGTAAATAAACCGACAAGAGTCGTGCTAGAACTGTATAATGGAAAAGTGCCATTTTACAGTAATTGTTTTAGTTGTTAGCCCTGAGGGATTCATCATGGCCTAAAATTAAAAAGCCATTTAAACTTAAGCGTTGTGAGAGAACTAGAGCAGAGCACAGCCTTTTACTCTTGGTAACTTCTGCAGACACCAGTTGTGTTGAACACATCTGCGTCTTTGGCTGAAAACCAGGATAATCCAGTGAGCAAACGGAATCCGGCTGTTTGCCAACACGGTTGCTTTTCTCCACCTGCTTGGCTCTTTGGCGTTTTTCTTTGTTTTGTTTTGTTTGGCCCACATTCAGTTGTGTCAAGTGATCACGCTCAACATGTTGGCACATGTCACAACATCATGTCTTTTGATTCAACTCACACGAGTATGAGCTGTATGTCTCACAGGTAACAGGTGCACGGGATGCTTTCATGTATTCATGCGTTGCAGTTTGAAGTTGATGGCGTGGCTTGAATTTTCAGGCCACAATAGCTTTACTCAGCCAAGGTTATGTTTTTGTGGCCGTGTTTGTCTGTTTGTTTTCTTGTGAACAGTATTGCTCAACAAATGGGGGCAGATTTAGATGAAATTCTCCGGCTCCGTGGAAGAACTTATCAGATTTTGGTCGTGATCCAGATTCAGTTTGTTTAGGTTTTTTTCTTTTTTAACGATTGTTCACCTTGTGAGACAGGGGCGTGTCACTGTGGGAAACTGAGCAGCTTTGGCAGATGATCTAGAGGCTATTTCTTACTGATCCCAACATGTCAGACTTCGTCACTGTATTGTAAAATAAAAGTAGTTAACACTGTGTTCTCTGATGACAATGGTCAGCTGACTTCTCCTCCTAGATTCATCTTTCAGCTTGTGTGGAACTAGATCTTCAAACCTCCTGACAACCTCAAGTCTCTGGAGAGGGAACAATGCTTTCTGATATTGTTTTCTATACTTGGATTTATATTACTGCAAATCAAGTCCAGGCTACTGTATCTGTCTGTTTGTTTGAACAAAACAACAACACTTTGTCTTTTTTCTGACAATTTATATAAGAAAATAATGACTTAATCATGGATTGCACAATATATTCACAAGATAGAAGTAGTGGAATTAGATGCCGAGCTAATGGACTGCACCTTACGTCTTGTCGGACACAGAGCAGCTTTTAGTGAATGCTAATGAGGTTGGCCTTCAGTGATATTACGGGATGTCCACTGTTCACAGTCAGGAACTACGCTTAATTATTTGGCTTGCTTATAAAGCATGCACATGCAGTATTACTGTATAATTAATCCATAGTTTTGACTTGTTCTGGTTGATGTTATACAGGACAGTACCTGGTAACGGTAAACATTACTCATTTCCCAGATGGTCTTATGGACACGGGCCAATCCACATACAGTAGATGCAGGTGCAGACAGGGGCGCTGCAAGATTTTCTTGGCCTTCTGACAAGAACTCAGCCCGGGCCCCGACGATGTAAATATCTATAACCCCTGTCATGTGTCAGAGGCTCCGTCCAGCAAAAGGACTCATGAATCATTCAGCTCTCACCTGTTGACATTTGGCAAAGCTGCCTGATTGTACTGTCGATGTTTCAGCGTATGACCTCGGGTCGGACCATTGTTGATTGAGTGTTGAGATTTGGAGGAAGCGGCAACTGCTAAAGAAGTCAAACGACTGCTGTAAAAATGCAGCTGTGAAATGTTGGTTTACAGCCCTTGGACACATTCAAAATGGCAGTTTATGTTTGTTTTATTATATTGTATTTAATTAAAGTTCTAGTTCCAGTAAATGCATTTAACATTTAGGAGGATTTATTATGTTTGTAATTGTATGACCACTACAAAGTAGCCCTTTTGTAGCCTATATGCACTTTAGAGAAGGTCCTCTAAAGTCCTAAAGAAGAGTCCTCCCTTTGTTACAATCTCACCATTAGATGTAACAATTACTCAGGCACTAGAACTTTTTTACATTTTTATTTGTAAATCACGCACAACCTATGAATAACATGTGCTGAAGCAGAAAACAAAGACTTGCCCTGTGGCTCCTCATGCAGCTGCCAATGTGCTACAGTCACCTTGATGCCTACGTCACGCTGCGTTAGGACAATTGTTTCGAGGACAAAACACAGACGAGTGTTGGGAGATGGAGGGATTCTGGTCATTGAAAGTGAATTGTTTGTCCTTCCAGTTAATGACAACAAAGGCAGTCAGGTTTTGTGTGCTGTGATGGTGTTGGTGGTGCATTAATTACATTACCCTTCCTTAAATTGCTTGTTGTCAAACAAGCAGGACATAGAGTCAACACCTTGACACTATGTCAAGGTGTTCTGGTCACTGTTTATCCCTATCTTCTTGCAGCAAATGTTGTAAATGCATTAGAAAGGACAGCAGAAATAATGTTACAGCTCTTTTTCACAGTGCACAGGAGAACAGTGTTCGGTCTGGTGAGTGCTGAGGACAATACGTTCCTGTTTTTGTGTATTTTTCCCCCCGAGGACATCATGTCTGATGTGACATCATGGATGTAATATGGTCAAAGGATTTGTTATGACTTCATGTAAGACCAATGTTATGCGCTGAGTACAATTCAGCATTGTTCTGCTTGATGCGAGAGCATTTGAAGATCTTAACAATCACACTGCGCTGAGCCCAGAACACTTGGCAGAGCCTCTGATTGTGATTTACAGGCAAAGACGACAGATTTTAAATGTTTCTATCAGCGGGTTTCCATGTCCAGTCGAGCTACAAATCTCGTTGTAATTGGACGACTGACCTTGTTCCAGGGGCGGCACAGTGGATCAGTGGTTAGCACTGTTGCTTCACAGCTGTACGGAGTTTGGATGTTGTCCCCGTGTCTATATGTAAATGTTAGACACATTCGGTCAGGTTGTATCCATTGTGGCGGCACGGTCAGTCGCAGCAGCATCTGACCTCGGAATCTTTTTTCGCAATTCCAGTTGTATAATGACAATAAAGGTCCTTTCCTTATCCTTCCCAAACACTAGCGGGAGAATTGATTGAGCTCACAAAAGCTTTAGCTGGCAGTTAGTCATTGTCAAGCGCCATTTCATGTCTTTCTACCATCCATTAACTTCAAAATATTTAATTCTTTATGCTAACAGAAGATAAACTCCATGTTTTTCTTGTTGTTCTATTATTTCTATTATTTTTCTAGGTGTCCGACTTTGACGAAGTTGATTTAGCACAATTTCAGTTTTTAGTTTGACTAACACAAGTAGTCAGTGATTTTCATGCACAGTAAAGTCCTAGGGGATGGCGCACCTCTTTCCCCCCAGTTTGTATTAGGTGGTTTCTGGTTAAGCTAGCGGCTATTTAGCATGTTGAGCACCACCCCTAGTCTTCTTACCATCCATTCACTTAAAAATATCACATTTTTGAAGCTGACTCAACATAAAATCTGTCTCCTTGACGATCCAAAAACCTTAATAGCTTGGTTTTCGTCTCGTGTTTTTTTGTTTTTATTATTTCTGGGTTTCAGTTGAGCCCTCAGACTAGCTTATGAGTTTGACTCTGGTCAGACTGAATACATATCCCAGACATATTATCTTTGAGGAATTAAATTTGGTACAATTCCATTGGCACTAATGTGTTTACATGTATTCCAGAAGTCTGATTTAGTCAGATGAAGACGATCATTCAGTTTTTTTCTAAGCTCACTCAATAATAAGCTTTGTCTTCTTCTCTGGAATCAACACAATGACAAATATGACAAACCTGCTGCCTCAAGTCATTTGATCAGTCACTGCCAATCCTGACAGTCCGAACTGATTTGTCTCCACTCTTGACCCTTAAAGGTCATACAATGAATCACAAGAATTGCTGTCTTTCAGCAAAGGCTTATAAATACAGTCATCTTCTTCTTCTTCTTCTCTCACAGGCGAGAAGCTCCCACACAAATCTTAAGTGTGAAAACACAAGCAGTTCTCAGGGACATGGAAGTGTTAATCAGGCCTGAATTATTTATTTGCCATCCCATCTTGGCAGATTGTCTCGATTTCGCGGCACATTAAAACCTTAAAATGTCATTTTTAGAGATGACTAAAGCATTGTAAGAAAGGAAACTATAAAATCCCTTGATATTTGTTCATCGTGTAATAACCCTGACTTGGATTTCATGAGAACCCCAGAGTCTGGGAGACAATGTCTCCCTCATTAAACCAAAGTGACCTATCAGCTTTGTGCTTTAATGGGACGCGTTGTTGGTCATAATGAAAGAGAGTGAGTGTGAAGACAGACTCATGATGACTCCTAGCAAATTCTTTATCATAGATCTGATGGTGGTGAGAAAAAAAGATCTTTTGAGTCGATTACTTATTAGATCAGTCATAATGCATGGTCACAAATCTGTAGTGTGTAGAAAAGTGCGATGGGAACAGTTGATCAAGGAATCAGGGTGGGAATATCACTCAGTACGTTTACATGCACAGTTTAATCGAGCTAAGGCTAAGATAGTCTGACTTAGACAGGCAACTAGAAAACCGTGCCAAGTCCAACTATACATGCGGAGGAGCTGTATTTCTCTGTAAATCACAGAAAAACAAACAGTGAACATCGAGATGGACGGTGAGATGGATCGTGCTGTGGTTCTGTATGTTTCGCACCTGCTGTTCATGTTAATTGTGATACAAATTAGATTAATTAGACTAAAACTATGAATCCCATTCTCCAGGTATGTTAGTCCGACTAAGACTAGCTTGATTTTAGTCGGACTAACGTGTCGACAACAAAAACAAAAAGACAACAAATATTGTCATAATCTGACTAAAATCAGACTTTTAACATGCATGTAAACACACTGAGTGAATAGTTAACATTTAAGTAATTAATAGCCCCAATGTCAGCTCAAAGGATGGATGGATGGATTGATGGCTTTGTAAATTATCATTATCAGGACAGTCATTAATTAACTCAATGTTATTTTAATAGTGACCTTTTTTGTCAGTGTCAGAGTTTTGTCTAGATCACCATCATACAGGCCTAGTCATTTACTTTGTAGTGCCACAAAGGGGAGCCTGTGTCATTGCCGAACCTCGTGTTTTATTGTGGTCTTGTTTTTCACTTTAAAATGTTCACTAAAAACAATGAATATGACTATTAGTAACATTAGTAACAAACAAAAATAATATCATTTTGAAACTTTTGTCAGTCAAACCAAATAAACTTTTCCAAATTTTTCAATTATTGCAGTTATTGCAATAATATTGTTAATACAATTTATTTGGGTCAATAACATCTCATATTTAGAACAGTTGCGGTGTTCACACCTTGTATTTTATTTTATCCTTCTCCTCCTTCTTACTTTTCTCACTTTTTTACTTGCTATTGTACGGACGTGTTCCAGCATGGAAAGAAGTAAACCACAAATAAACACTCACCAGTTTGAATTTGGCAAGAGGAAGAATAGCAAATACCGACGAGTGTTACTGGAAATGACCATTTACTGAAATTAGACCATTTTGTATGAACTCCTCGCAGCTGTTTTGTTCTCTGTAATTACACAAGCAAGTGAGCAATTGTGTCTTTGTGATTTTATTTTTCCATCAAGGACATTTTTGTCAGTAATTTACTTAACATATTGTTTCTGTAGGTGTGTGGTTGGGGAGAGTAGAAATAAAATGTGAGCGCATTGGATCATTTTAATGATTTTTCTCTCTTAATTGGATGTGACAGGTGCAGGGAGAAAACAAAAGTATATGAAATGATGAGAATGTGGAACAAAGAGTATGGTGAAAATTTTGGTAAAATTACTGTTCACCAAACCAAGCTGTCACTTTTTTCCTCCTCTACACAGATACTCTGAACGGACCATTTCCTGCAACATCCCACCGATGCCACTACAAACCCAGGCGGTGCCTGCCCATGCAGCCATGTGGGAATTTGTCGTCCATCCCGCTGCACTTCCACCCGACCACCAAAGGCTCACAGATCGTCATGGACATGTCCCAGAGGACCGTCAAGAGACAGGGAAGCTTCTGTAACGGCATCACCTTCAGCAACAGACCTATTGCTGTGTACGAGCAAGTTCGACTCAAGGTATAGTGGAAACTTGGCTGTTTAAACCAGTTTGTTATTGTGACACTTTAAAATGACATAACATACTCAGTATAGGTCTGATTCTGGTCAAAACCACTGCATTAGATGTGACGTAAGCGTGAATCTGATATGAAACAAAAACATAAAAAATAAATTAAATAATAGCAGCAACAGTTTTTGAGCTTACTGGTTGTGACAAGGGAGTAAACGCATCACAAAGCTTACTTGTGTAAAAATGTAAAGACTTAATCAGACTGATATCAGTATCAGAAGATACTAAAGGCTGTGGTATCACAGCTCAACTCAACTTGGTTATTTTGCTTTTTCCATTAGTGATAGAACCTGGTGCTAACAGTGCTAACCACCTGCTCTGGTGAGGTTTCACACGAACTGAGCCGACACTAAAATGTGACGTTGACAGACTGCCAGTAACTGATTGGTCAGAGAGTGTCGTCAATGGAAGAGTCATGAGTGCGACGTCCGACACAGGAATCAAAGAAAACAATGCTGAACTGCAGATCACTTAAAAAGACTTAAAAATCCTGAAGACCTGCGTTAATCTCCAGGAAATGACTAAAATAATACTTAAATACTAAAATGAGTGAAATCCATTAAAATGGATACTTAAATGAGTAGAGTCAAGTCAAGTAGAAGAGTACAATGGAAAAGTGCCATATGTGTACAACTGAGTCAATGGGAAACAAATAAGACAGAAGTGCAGTTAACAGTTGAAGTAGTGAAGTGTTTTCACTAAGACTTTCCGAGTTGGAAGTCTGACCTAGCGGGGTGAAACATCCGACTAGGTCAGAAAATAGTCAAAAATTTAAGAACTATACCTATACTCCACAACCCTTTCTCATTTAAACACATTAATATGAATATCTAGAGATACATTTCCTCTCTCTCTCTCTCACTTTGACATGTTGCACTAATCAAAATGAATGCATGAGCATACACGATCCATATATATTCAATTAGCATTCATTTCTGAAACATTATGCTAGGTTGGCAGCGTGACGAACATTAGTCAACGCGTTGACGTCCGTAATTTCCTCTAAAATTCATCGCTTCATTTAACACGAGACAGTTTCCGATTTACTTGTACACCAATGCCAAGAAACATCAGTGTTATCATTAGTTCATATTGTATTTTGTAATATTAGAAGAGTCTGTGATACTGTCACTTTTCTTTCTCCGTATGTTTTTCTTCACCCTCCTTCTCTTTCCCTTTCTCCCTCTCTCTCTCTCTCTCTCTCTCTGCTCTTGTGTGGGCCACAGCGGCAGCAGCTTAGAACAAGTTTCCACTTCACTTATCAGCCCATCTATGTCTCGAAAGTGAGAGAGCAGGGCAATGATTGCCATGTGAGGAATACTTGTTATCATGTACAGTAAAATGCAAAGCAAATAGAGGTTCCAAATAAGACAAAAATCACTTGCAGGTGATAAACATACCAAGGTAGCGAAGGTAGTTTTTAAGTTAGTTTAAAAGAAAATGTGTTGTTGTTTTTTAAGCCATGCCAGTGCAACATCTCAGCAACTTTATGTTCCCCCCTCAGGCTTTTGTCACAGAAGAACTTGTTTCATTTGTCATCATGTGAAAGTGGTTTGTGGCCAGAAGCCTGCAAAATGAACGACATTTCACCCCGGGCTACAAATTAAAGGCCTTTGCCCATTTGGAACCTTTTTTTTTTTTTTTGCAGAATTTCAGAATTTCACTGAGCGATATTGTGGTTTTTATTTGTTTGCTTGTTTTTGTCTTGTTTTTTTTAAAGTGAGGTAGATATCTAACCGATCAGAGTGTGTGTTGTGGCAAAAGCATTCAGATTCGCGCAGCTGGTACTGTTTACAGAGAAATGGAACCTTCCTCAAATCTTCAAACTGTCTTTAAGTGCAACCTGTGAAGTCGTAACATTTAAAGCTGTAGTGCTTTGTTTTTGAATAAACAAATGTCTTGTGTTTACATATCAGAACTTCAAACTCCTGAACTAAACAAGTGCTCTTCTCTTTTTTTGTGTTTTTTTAGACACTAACTTTTTCTTCCCATAATGCAATTTTTACTTTTTATTTTACAGATTGCACTTGGCAAAGGAAAAGGACTTAGCTTTAGTGCTAACTAGCACATGCTAGCATTGTAAATAAAAATACTCCCACCACTTCTTTGTCGACAGAGAGCTTTGGTGGCGTTTCATTGGTCTTTTTCTGTTACAGTTAATTTAACAAAAGAGAAAACAACACAATATCTGACTCTGACCCTCTTCAAAAACTCTGTTCTCTGCAGATTACTAAAAAGCAGTGTTGCTGGAGTGGCGCCCTGCGTCTTGGATTTACATGCAAAGACCCTTCACGGATCAACCCGGACACTTTGCCCAAGTACGCCTGTCCCGACCTGGTCTCCCAGAGCGGCTTCTGGGCCAAAGCTCTGCCCGAGGAACTCTCCAACGAGGGAAACGTCATCGCCTTCTGGGTGGACGAGAAGGGCCGGGTGTTTTACCGCATCAACAACTCAAGTCCCATGCTGTTCTTCAGTGGGGTGCACGTCGCCGAACCTCTGTGGGCTCTCATAGACGTCTACGGCCTCACCAGAGGAGTCCAGCTGCTGTGTGAGTAATATTCTCTTTTCTTTTCATATCATTATTTGAGCAAAAATAGATGTATAATTTCTATTATATATGTGTATACATATAGATATAGATATATATCTATATGTATATATATATATATATATATATATATATATAAAAACTTCAACTCCAATCACTCTTGCATTTTTTTTAAGAGTAGGGAGTAACTTCATACACTCAAACTGAGGGACTTACCTTTTTATTCTCTCCATGAAGAAAGAAGGGCAAGACATCTGCTCGGATTTGGGTCTAAATTTGAAAACACTTGTCTGAATTCTGAGGGAATTCTTCTAGTCGTTCACTTAGTCATTCAAAGTAAAGCACTTTTCATGATGAAGCACTCCAAAGATACGTACAATTGCATTTATTTTAAAGAAATAAAAGCTAATGTATAAAAAACATCATGAAAGTATATGAACAAAAAAGCCACAATGAAATATGAAACAAGTAATGAAAGCGCTAAAAACTCACATACAAATACGCAGGTCACTCGGTTCAATTTTTTGAACTATAGTGAATGAGGAATATTGTTATATCGCAGTAGTATTTGGCTTTCTTTCCTTCTTTCACTGGGTGATTTTCACAATCACGCTTTACCGCTGTAAATTGTGTGCATCTGCTGTACCTCCTCTGTGAGTGATTAAAGGTGATGTTGCAGTGGCCCTGTTTTGCCCCCCCCCCCCCCCCCCAACAAACCCTCCAAATAGTTCAGTGGAAAAAGATGGTGGGGAGATTAAGCTGATTGTATAGTTACCACGGTCGTTAGTATCAAAGAAAACTTCACAATGACTGAAATCCACTCTACCAAGTTCTTTCACAGTTTGGTTTAAAAAGGTTTGAGACATCAGGAAGCAAACAGGTCGTACAGAATCATTTACAGCTATTTCTTTTACGGAAGGTGGACAATTTAAATTGTAGACTGAATTACATGAACACCGGGGTGAAAGTATTTTTAAATTCTTGTTAATGCTACTACAACATTTCCTATTCGATCTCTCCTTAGACTCATTCATCCTTGAAAAATGTTAAACCAGTACCAGTAACCAATATTATTCTTTTATCACAGATATGGATATTTTATTATCTATATTTAACTTAAAAAGGGGTGTTAAGTGACTTTTATTACTTGATTATATGAGATATAAGTTCCTGAATATAATATCCAATGCAAATCCAATCAAATTAATACAAAAAAAAAGTTCCAACCAGTAGAAGGTTTTTAATGTGTGAAATAACTTTTGGTTACACTTTACTGCATTAGAGGCAGAGTTATGACATTTCACCAAAATGACACAAAAGCACGAGCTGCAGTGTAATCACTGGTCGACCGTTGATGTGAGAAATGAATCTGGTGCAAACAAGATGAATATGAATGAAATTAGTTTGGGTTTATTTTTGTTGTTGTTTTGCATTTTCACTACTTACCGCTCGTGAGTCGTCGATCTGTGAATATTTTTTCAATCGTGTCTAATCATCTGGGATTAAGCAGCACAGATGAAAACACAGCATGGATTAGAGGCAACGCAGAACAAATTTGAAGTAACAGATAAGTAGATTATGTGATGTTTCACATGTCGTAATCTTTTAGAAGTAAATGCACAGAACTGGACTGGACCATCTTCCATTCACACTTTACAAATTTTATCAAACATGTTGTCCCCAATGTGTCCAAAACAGCTGCCTCCTATTTTTTTTCTGAATCAATACAAAATATGCAAAACAGATAAATAGGAATCCTGCAGTTGCCTGAGTGTCTATTTATAACTGTTTCCAAGAATCTGTGCTGCCTCTTTCAAAAAGAATAGAGGCTGTCAGCGCCGGTAATAAAAATAGAAGAGGCTACCATATTGTGTAGATAGTGTCATTTAACCTCATTTCTTGTGGTGTGTTTGACAACGGGAGGCGTGCTATCTCGTGATGGGCTGCTCGGTATCCAGCGCCAGAGTGCGACTATCTGGGGTTCACTGGCCTTGTGGCGCTGACCGGCACACAGCTCTTGTCGCAGAACGCGAGGAGCGTGTTGGTCATCGCAGGGAGAGGGGTGATGTCAGGTAATGACATGTCTGCGGTGGGTTTTTTTCCCCCCAGGACAATCGCGCTTGTGGAATGTCTCACTCTGTGGATCCAAGTCTTAATTTGACTTCGCTCGGCATGCGGTCACTATGAAGTCACCGACCGCTATGACAGAGTCACATGCAGTCATGTTGAGTGAGGCTTGGCGACATGGCTTATGAATACAAATCTGGATATTCTTAGCTGATATCCAGATATACGAGAGATATCGGGATGGAAGGATGCACACGGGTTGTTTCTCTGGACTCGTGAAAAGATTTCTTTTGAGATGTTTGCGCTTCTCAAAGAGTGAAACTCTAAAATAAAATATCTACTGTTTATGATCTGTATTACACGCTTATGATACAGATATATGTGTATAATGTGTATAATGTGTAATGAAATAGTCTACAAGCCTTTAACACCTAAGCCTTTCTTGCTTAGATTAACTGCCCTGTGTGTTAAGTGCTTTTGCCCAGTTTTCAATAACTTTCATTATCTGGCAGTTATTTACAGTTCTCTGCATGTTGAAATCGTGAAAAAGTGTATTAACAGTGTAACAATGTACAAAACCGGTGGAATTTTTCCGATAGCACAAACCGTCGCGTAAACACGGCAATGCAAAGTGCACTTGCGCAAGCGATACGCTCGGGGGTAAATATGGTCAAAAGGTATCAAAGTTTTTTCTGTCGCTTGCTACATTTAAAGGTGTAACAGAGTATAAATCATGCAAGACTTTCGGGCAGTTTGTGGCTGAACTTTAAATGCCATCTTTGCTCGTGAATGAGACCAGCTGCCTCAAAATCCAACTATTTCTCCTCCGCGTTTCCCACATTGATCACCGTCATCCGCACATTGATGTCTTACACGGAAAAGCTTCAGCTGACAGATCACTTGGCTACTATCAGCTTTCCCCTACAGCCCAAAGACCGTCCGTCACTCCTCGAGAGCGCGGCGTATATCAAAGGCTCCGGTATTGTCTCAGAAGGTTGGCTGCAGCTCAGTAGACACTTAAGCTCTGAAATAAGGGTGAACACGTCAAAGTGTGGCGTTGCAAACCTGGCACATGTGCAAACTTTCCGTTAGCGGGAGGGTGGATTTTGATTCTTAATGATGCTTACACCTTAATGCTACACCAGCTGATAATTTCAGCCAAATTTCACCTGTTGTGGGTTTGTTATCACACAATCTGTCCAGGTGGGAATTACAGAACTGCTGCAGTTGTTTTTCTTTTTATATACATGACTAATGGAGCTTGGAGCTGTAAATGAGCTCCATGGAGCGAAGACAATGGTTGCTTTGTAGACTCTGATTTGGCTTTTTTGATAAATGTCCACACATCCACAGTAAAAAAAAAGAAAAAATGATGACAGATCACTGATTGTAAAGGCTGTTGACTTCAGTAACATGCCTTTGCAGACTCAGTGAGATAGTGTGTTCACAAGAAGATCATCAGTTTAAAACATTGAGTTGAGTCAAGTAAAAATAAAATTAAAAAAAGCCAGGGCTGGACCACAAACTCTTTTGGAGGTTTAATGTCTGACAGAAAGTGCATAAAACAAACAAACAAACAAAAAAACACAGCAGTCAGACACATGTGGAGCCACTAAACGAATGAAATGATGAAAACCACGTTGACACATGACATAATGAAAGAAAAGGGATAAATAAGGAAGGCACAGCACAAAACATGGGGATGAAAAAGTCACGGTACCTCTTCCATTGCAAAAGGTGTAACGCAGGAGACACACCTATTACACATATTTCAAAACAATAATTGGCATTGAGCAGAGAGTTACATTTACTCAACAGTGCAGAATGCAGGATGTCTTTGTTGGCGAGCAGGTCTGTGTGGGCCCCATAAGGGTTACATTTGGGCTGTCATTATGGGTCCCGAGTGGGTTTCTCCATTGTTTCCATGGTGGCCCCACCAGTGTTTGACCAAATGTTACTGAAACCATACTTTATCAGTACCTACTTTCTACCCATGGAGACTGAAAAGGGTACTAAACGAAAATGGGCTTGGAGAGGGCAAACACGGGTGGGGCCACCATGGAAAAAAAGGACAAACCTGCTTGGAACCCATATTAGTCAGCCCAAATATAAACCACATATTGATCAATAATGCCATATTAACCTTTCAGCATAATGTGCTGTAAATCACTTAAATCACTGACCAATCTTGAGGTGGGTCAGAGAGAGAAAGTGCACACTATTGGTTGTTCTATTAAGATAAGAGATAAGGTAAGATAATCCTTTATCCATCCCACATGGGGAAATTTGCAGTGTTACAGCAGCATACAATCACAACAATGTAGAAAATGAGAAATAAGATAAGGAAATAAAGACTGCAAAGAAACCCAAAAAAAGTAGAATCTACTTTATAGGAACGCTGGACAATAATCACAATGAAACACGTGCCAGCATTGTCAGAGATGGAGAGATTAGCTTGAGTCATCTGTCGTATGGGCCCCCTTTTTTCATATGAAATTTGGGACAGGAAAGTCTAAAAACCTGTTGGGGTTCCAAATTTACAGCTTACAAGTGCTGCAGACTCTGAAGTAATTACAGAATTGTACAACAGATGGCACAAAGGTGATAGAAGACAACAGTGACGATATGGAGGACACAAACTATCCTCCCAAAAGACAATGATGACACCAAAGTGCCTGAAAATCAGCATGTGAAAATATTTCTGCTACTACATCCATTGTTGGCAAAGTAACTAACAAATCCGCAGACTCGGCTGTTAGCATAGCTGTTAGATGTAGTTGAGTTGGTGGAGCTAACAGCAAACAGAGTTGATGGATGTTGAACGTCTGTCGACACACGCGTGTGCCTGTGTGTGCAGTGGGTAGATAAATATCCAAATATCTTCAATGATACAGAATGATTATTTTGGGGAAAAGTGACAGCCCCAGTCTGTGCTAACATCAATAGATGGAAAACAATCAAATGTTTTTTTTTTCTCAAGATCCTGCCTACTGCAGCTTTATCTGCTGCATAACAAACCGGATACGTGAGGTTTGATTTAATAGATTGGGTCATCTGTGTCTCTTTTGCACAGATCTCGCTCTGTTACTGCATCAGGCAGAACATCAATAGCCCATGTTCCCTGTTTGTACCTTTTGTTCGGAATGGCAGGGTGGAATAAGGGCAGCGTGCCGTCGTGTTGAACAGGCTGTGTAAATGGGACTTGTGTTGCAGTGCACAGTGCGTCATTGCTCCGCTGATAAAAATCTTTTTGGATTGTTTTGCTTGAATTTTATTTGGTTTCTGTGATCTTTTATCGGGGTGAATATTTCTGTATAACACCAAAGCAATGGTGGTTATTTTCAAACTGTTCGTCCACTGGATTCCCGTACATTTGTTTATGTTTTGGTCTTTTAAAGAGCTGTTGTGCTAACAGGCCAACATTACAGAGTTAGGGTTAGGGTTATGGAAATGGTAGGGGTGGCAGTGTGAAACATGGTTTGTTGAGTGTCTGATCCTATACAATCGCCTACTGTGGTCCAAATCTGACTAATTTTATCAGCGATGTGGGTTGTTTTTTGTTTTGTTTTTTACAGTTTTGCCCATTATAGAGATAGCATTTCTTCTTTCCAAGGAAATACTTACCCATGACAAAAAAATCAGGTTCATCCATCAAAAACTGTAGACAGGAAGTTGCTAACAGAAGGCCAAAGTTAACGAGGTAGGGTTAGGGTTCTGGAAATCGTAGTTTTTGGCTGGGTGAAACATGGTCTGTTGGTAGAGTGTCTGATTCTCTATACCTACTCCAATTGTCGTTCATATCCGATGAGTTTTGGCATAGATATGATTTATTTTGCTGTTTTGCCCATTATAAGAGATAGGGGTTGGATTCGTACCACATTGTCGCCACAGACCCGTGTGGTAAACGTCACGGCTCTCTCGAAGATATCGCAGTTCTCTAGTGTCTAATTATTTACTTTTAGACACTTTACTCTGCTTGTGTTTGCTGCATGATGTCACTGACGCTTACCTTCTCTACTGTCTGGATCAGATCTTTGCCTTCACCTCCGGTTCCTGCTTTGCTCATCTCGTCTGTGAAACCTTTCTTCAGTAAACTGCCTGCTCTTGGGTTCAGAATCACCTTGCCCTAACAATAGTTGGGACAAGAGGGCCAGACATACAGGACTAGGGTTAGGGTTAGGATTTGGGTTATGGAGATAGGGATGTTGATGTTGACATGATATGTGGTTAGATTCTTACCAAATTTAAACAAGTATTTAGTTGGGGGATTACCTACCCATCGTAAAACACAGGATTAGGGTTTGGATTATTGAAATGGTATGGTAGATCATGATGAAACTTGGTCTGTTGGTCAAATCCGATGAGTTTTAACAGAGATGTGACTTTAACTGATGTGTCTTTTTCAACAGTTTTGCCCTTGATGGGGATTTCTGGAAATTATGATCATCTCTTTATGACATCATCAATGGGTAGAATCTTACCAAAACTGAATTGGAACATATTGTTTCTGAACAGTTTGCTTGACATCAGGTCTTTTTCCGATTGGTTAAGGATCTTTTCAAGAGTGGTGTTTCCCCTCTGAGTTGTTATCATGGGAGTGCAGTTCAGTAGCTTGCCGCCCATGCAAGGAGTCAAAGGTGAGCCTGAGATCAGTGAGGCTGCCTGAAAGCTGAGATGCTGTTATGTAAGTGAGGAAGCCAAATGAATCCTCTAAAATCAAACTGAGCCTCGGGGGATGTCCGGACCCAACAATGCTGCCTTTGCAATTTAAGAAAAGATCTGTTACATCACCACATTTGTCCGACTCACACACACACACACACACATACACACACGGCTATCAATACTGGCTAAAGTGCCCTGCTTGGGTTTTGTACAGAACGGCCTTTCGAGCATCTGCATGTCTCTGCTGAGGGACTTACAGACTTACATCCTCAAGTGTATATTATGTCTCAAGCAGCAGAACTGTATTCAAAGCTTGATTTGATTATTCCAGTATTTTCACAATTATCCTTGTTTACTCGTATTTCTCTGGGGAGTATTATGTAGAACCTTTTCACAAAAATACAATCACTTTTTTTTAAATAATGTATGAAAGTCTAAGTCTTTTTTTGTTGAGGTTAACTTGGCTTTTGCACAAAGACACATTTCCTAATATCCTATAGTAAATGTCTTGTCTCTCCAATCTGTGCATTGCAGTGCACTTACAGTATGAATTAAAATGAAAATAAAGTATAAATCAAATATGAAAATGATAAAATTAGTGTAAGTATGACTCATTTATCATGTTTCTGGCTAAATGTAAGAAAATAAGTAAGAATTGGCCCATGACGGTTGTTGAAAAATGGCAAAGATGACATCACTTGCATCTTCTTCTTCTTGATGGTTCACTTTTTGAGTTTGATCAAGTTGTTTGTTGTAAAGGCTCCAGAAATCAGGTCACTAATAATGAGTGTTTTCAGTTACTGTGTTTCCCAGAAGCGATACACATGGGAATGGTATCCCTTTCTATATAGACCCAAAGAAAAAGAAAAAAGTTCTTCTCCACTTACACATGTATGGCTGCAGTATCACAACGTGTTTGTTTGTGGGAAAAAAATCACGAGAGACCACACAGCATCCACGGTTTTGTGCAGGTATATGATGGATTCCTTCCAAGTTAGATAAGTGGAATCTAAAGGCATGTTTTGATGGATACAAGATGCTCCACTGGGGGTTTGTCTACCAGACGTAGATGAGTCACTTAATCACTGATGTGATGGTAGTGATCCGCGAGACTTGCATCAGCTTACATCCTCTGCAATCTGTCTCTTCAGTCATTAGAGAAGAATCCAAAATGGCTCCCAGACCTCCAAGAGGCTGCATAGCTCTCAGGTGATTAAGAGGAGGGTGTTGACATCAATCATCTCTGCACACGGCACTGCGATGCATTCAGCCTGTAGAGCTTTATGGCAGGGAAAACCTCCCGCTGTATGCTATTCATGCTTATTAACATTCTGAGAGACACACCACTGACATTTCCACTCCAGGGGACGGAGGGAACAGGTTTATGGAGGAAGCCGTGTCTGTATATTTGAAAAATGTTTACATAGACGCAGGTTTTTGCATAATGGCTTGGCGGAATGGTAGATGCCACATGTCACTCCTTACAGGTTTGCGTGCCAATGAAACTTTGCACAGACATCCACTGTCTGAAGGGGATGAAGCCTAATCATTTGTTTTTGTGAGTAAAGCGTCCCAACAAATTCTTTACAGACGTCCATGATTTGCTCATCTCCAGCCTAAAGCAGGTTAAAGCTGCAGTGCATGACTTTTAAATACAATTGAATGAAATGTCCTTTACGTTCCAAGGATTTGCTATTCCCCGCTGCACATAGGAAGTGATTAGTGTAACATTAATACCGATGGAGGCAAGGAGGAAGCGCAATAGTAACATTGTGCTAAGTAAGCAAGATGGCTGAAAATGCCAATAAGTCCCCAGATGTGAATTAAATGCCAAAGAAATAGAAGTTTCCATATTGTTCAAGTATTAAAAAAAAAATTTAAGACAATACACTCAAAATATGACGCTGCAACTAATGATTAGCTTAATTAATGACAACAAATAATTTGGGTTTTTTTTGTTTATTGATAACATTTATAGTCCAGAAAATGTCAATCAAATCACTTTTATTTTGAAATGATGTAAAATATCATCACAAATGTCCTTGTTGCTAACTTCAGTTATAATAAGTGTCCAAATGAGAAATTAAAGGAAAATGAAGATATTTTTATAGCTAGATTTGTGCATGACAAAGTAGCTTTAACATCTGATGGGGATGAGGTTCCAGGTTACTCTTTGGTTAAGTTATAGCCCTGAAACCAAGAGATGAGTGAGTATAAAGTGACATATTTTGTACTGTTCCTACTGAAAAGTGGACTTGACCAGCAACTTCCTGACCAAACTGAGACCCCTGCCGTAGAATTTGTATGTTCTTTACATAGGAGCGTTGCTTCATAGAAGCAGCCATCTTGAGTTCCTACAGCAGCCATTTTGAAGTAGAGGTTTAATACGCAAACAAAGACAAACAACATCCTTTCTGGTGTGCAAAGATATTGTAGTCTTCCGATGTGCTTTCCCTTTTCTTTTTTTATTCAGCATGTTATTTAGCATTTTTATAATGTATTTCATAATCTGACAAAATTAAACACTCATGTAGACCTTTATCAGATTGCTGTACTTTTTACACATATTGTAAACAGGTAAAAGAAAATGTTTCTAAAATGCTTGAAACACGTTGTTATGCACAAACGTGTTGAGGTGGCCTGAACTGTGCTGCACTTCCCTTTGCTTTGTGTCTATTTCTGTCCGCGCTCACTCGGCGCACCTCACACTTACTCACCACACATCTCACCTATTGTTTCACTTGTCAACATAGATTATGTGGAGTTTCATGTGGTTTTGATTTGTGGATAAAAGTGTTTTAAATATAGAGAGGTCAGCGGGGTGTAGTCTGACACAAGTGGCCAGATATACAGTGTGAAGTCAGCTTGGAAACAGTGCAGGTAAAAATGGCTCAGTACCACACGGTGAAGGACAGAATGAAGAATATAAACTGCTGAAAATAAGTTTCACGCCATATTTACATGTGTATTTGTGTTGTCATTATAGAGCTGTTTAAGTAAAACTAAATGCTGTTCATTTTGATTGATGATCTGCGATAGGTTCTGATTACCCCCGAAGTACTGCAAATGGATGTTGTACTAATATGTGTAATTTTGGGTCTGTTGCTCACGGCGGAATCCTCCAAAAACAATAAAGTGGAAATTCAGCATGGTAATAACAATGTGCAGAGTCATCTGTCAAAAGTCAGTTTCCAGCCAAAGGCAAATAGCAGACAGTGAGGGAGAATTGCACAAAGAGATGTTCAACGTCTCCATATTGTAAACATTTAGCAATTTCCTTGAGCTCAAGTCTTTTGGCAGAATTTGCCTCAAATCATGAATCATACTACACAGTTCCTAGCGCTCTGTTTTTTTACTCTGTCCTCGAGCATTCTCTTTGTTTTCTGATCGCACTCATAAATCTCATGAAAAGTAGTCATTTTTCATGGGACAGGACGTTTAAAACCTGATTGTAGTCACATTCACATTTCGCAAAGACTATGGCACTTTCCCCAACTTCTCCCTTTTTGGAAATGAGTGAAGCCCGTTCAAGAAGCTTACGTCCAAGAGAAGAGGACAGTTAATGCCCAGGCATGACGATGCCTTTTTTGGGTAGAAACTGTGTAAGGCCAGAGATTATCGTGGCCCGACATAACCTTGTCCAATTCTAACATTGTTTCATCCAACTGTAGCTTTGTGCTTTTGTGAGAGTTATTTCTAGCACCTTGCTCTATCACTATCTATAACCCTGAATATTCAGCCTCTTTGTAAAGCTAGCAGTTTTTGTAATATGCATTAAGAAAAGATTAAAAAAAGATAAGATAATTCATTATTCATCCCACAATAGGAGAATTTACAGAGTCACAGCAGCATGTATGTCCACATCTATGAATGTAGAGTTTAGAAAGATATAGACTACAGTATATACATAGAGAATATTAACAGTATGACCTTAATATTTACAGTATAAAAGAGGATTGCGCTTGTGTAAAAGGATATTAGAAGCATTTGAAATACAACATTAAGGATACTGAAAATACCACACGTATGTTATAATCATCACACATGATCGGCGTCAGTAGAAACTCATCTTCCACCCTCTCATCTCCTGTGTTTAGTAACAGTAATGGACGGTTTTGGTTAAATTAGATGCTTTTAAATTCGAACTGTCCAGTGGGAGAGTTCAGTGTTAATGTCAGCAGCAGCCCATCTGGATTGGTTCCCTAGTAAAACTGATAACTTTGGGTATTTTATGTTGAGACCAATTGAAATTTGGACTTCTTGTCACATACTGTATATAAAAGGAGGGCGTGGTCTTCCAGTTGCAAAACAAACTCCTGTTGTCAATCCTTTTTTGAAAACAGAAGTTCACAGACCGACGTCAGACAAGATTTTGGAAGATACTAGCTTTCAATTACACTGGTGTCCACTCATGAACTGAAGAAGCCTCTTGCGTCATTGATGAAATGTCTCCAAGAAATCTATAAGTCTATTTGCTGCTGATTCTTTGAATTCTGGACTCGTCTGTTTTCAAGAAAAATCCTATTTTCTGTTCCACTATATCTTTAAACTTTGCAATAACCAACTTTAGCCCATTTGTGTACTGTCGAAAACAAAATGTGAACATGCCATACATAATGAATCGTCACATTTCAATTGACGAGCCATACCCTGCATTTATAGAACAACATTGTCATTCTTTCAGAATTATGTGTTGAACCACCTGATAAATCTGGGCCCAATAACAACTCTAATTTTAGCTGTGATTTTGTTCTCTACCAAAATCCAGCTCCTGGGGAAATATCTGGCCCTTTAGTTGCTAAATGCTCCATTATGTTCAAGAGATCATTGATAACTGTGCAGGTTGTTGCTGAGCTGATAGCGCACAGTCCTTTTTTTATTTTTGAGTTTGTTCACTAAAAGCCACTGCCTGATAAGAACAGTGAGTTATCAGAAACCTCTGAAGAGCAGCACATGGACTGCGGATGGATGCTAACGCTCTGTGGGCTTGTCTCTATGTACAACCCCTCACACAGCGCACATATTTGTTTAATCCACTGGGCATAGTGGGGGAAAAAAGGACAAAACTGATTGTAGTCACTTTATACTCACTCATCTCTGGGTTGCAGGGCTATAACTAAACCAAAGAGTAACCAGCAACCTCATCCCCATTCCAGATGTTAAAGCTAATTTGTCATGCACAAACCTGGCTGCCAAAATATCTTGATTTTCCTTTAATTTCTCCTTTGGACACTTATTATAACTGAAGTTGAGTCATTTTGTCAGTTGGTTGCAGTGAAATGAGAGGCCTGGTGCAAACTAAAAACTTTTGGAGGACTGTCCTTTGACCCAACATCTGCCAGCATGTACACAACCGGGATTAGAGTCCATGTATTTATGAGAGCTCTGTTTCAAGTGATCTCAGTGCTTGGAATTCATTTGATTTGTTGAACTAAAATAAATGCCGTTGGACAGACTGTATAGTGCCTCAGCTGGGATTTAATCGGCCCAAATGGAATTGAACAGATTTGCGTAGAAATCAAAATAGAGATCGTAATGGAGCCTGTCAGGTCTGGATACTGGGAGCTGGGCTGTTCTCGGGGGGGGGGGATTGTCAGAGAGGCTAATCACTTTCAGATGAGCTGTCTATAGTCCCAGTGAGGACGTGACTGTGTTGTGTGAATTGTGTGTGTGTGTTTAGTGTGTAGTTTCCTCATAACGCCATGACCAAAACAATGGGATGAATCTATAATTGGTGAAATGTGTTTGAGATCAGCGCTAACAGCAACATAGACAAGCAAAAGTATCAGAAGTAAAAGCGCTCGTTTCACGGTCGAATGTGCCACATATGACTAATAATTCATATATAACAATGTCAGGAAGTAACACTGGAGTCACACGTGCGTGTCGCGTTAACGCCTGGCGGTGGACTCGTCTGATGATTGGTGCTAGAGGTCGCTATCAGAGGTTAGCAGAGTGCTGTCTGTCATTGCTAACTACATAGCAAGGGTTGCTAATGTTGCTAAAGTGATGGTGGTGTTATGTCCGCCATTTTTGGGAGCAATTTTGGCACTTTTCCATTATATAGTTCAAGCTCAGCTTGGCACGACTCTACTCTCCATTAGTGATGGTACCTGGTACTTGGAGATGTTCCAAAGCGAGCTGAGCCGATACTAAAATGTGACATCAACAGACTGTTAGCCATGATGGTCAGAGAGTGGTCAGTTTAAAAAGACATCTACAACATTTAGCGAGGACATTTCTTAAATCCCAATATTTAACAGAGGAGTTTGGTGTATTTAGCGACACCACTGCTGAAAGCCGGCAATCGTTTAGCCGTATTTCAGTTAAGTGAACAAATCTTTTTAAGTAAATGATTCTAATGATTCAGTTCCACCAAAAACAACTGTCACTAGTTTTTGTAAAAAACGACATCATGTATGACGACCACGCCCACATTGAGGAGGTACTATGAAGTCATGGAAAAATGACGTGACTGACCAAACCGAGTAGAGCCAAGCCATTTGCTCAATAAAAATCCTTGGTAGCGGGGGGAAACAATTGTCCAAGACAAAAAGTTATTTTTGGGCTGTTTAGTGTTTGAGCTACTTTGTACTTTGTACTTTGTACTACCACCGCTGCTGGAATATTTACAAGATACCATGATTTAATTGATGCTTGGAAAGTTGAACATTTCTAAACTTCTGCCGCTCGGGAACAGACCCACAATGCAGTTCAGCAGCAATTGACGCTGCTCCTTTCAAAATGAATAAGAAGCGTTTCAGTTAAGCATTCCGCCGTGTGTATTTGAGTAGTGGTCCATTAATTCCGTCAGCCACCATAAAAAGTGTCACAAGATAAACCTGAGGGGTCATGAGATGATTAATGGTGGAAGAAAGTAGAAAAATAAACAAATGTCTGATTTTCAGTTTAACCTCCTCCCAAGTCTTGGCTGTTAATCGTGAAATTTACCTCTTCCAGTTAATTAAATGAAATCAGCCAAGCAAATTAAAGGCAGTGACCTCTCTTTGGAGTAACAGTTAACAAGTCTGGCATCTGAACAGGCGAGCATTTGTGAGAGGTATGTGCCTAAAACCTTGGAAACCACAACTTGAAAACTAAAACAGTTCATCTTTTTATATAATGGTCATATGTTTGGTTTTTTAAATGTAATAATTGTATTTCAAAAATTGGCACCAGTGACTCTGGGTGTCATAACAGTACAAGAAAGTGGATTTATTGAAGTAAAGATTACTTATGTGGATATTGCTTTGTATGCATGATATTACAAATGACTTACATTAACTAATAGAATGAGATCATGCTTTCTTCTTTTCAATTCTGGACTTCCTTGTGTTTGTGTGGATACTTGGAGTGTGTTTCCATGTCTTACTTTTTAGGTTACCGTTGTGTTTTTAGTCGTGTGGAAGATGACATTATGTAATACGGAGTAAAGCTGATCTATGCAATTAAGCGGACATGGCATTGTCAACATTGGCAACTTCCACTTTTAACATCAATTCAAGCAAACTGACACTTTATTATATTAATAGGAAGAATGATCTGGTATATAAATGTAATTTTAATGAAGCATGTTTTCTCTATTTGAAAATAAAGGGCTTTTTTTGGTGTGTAAAGTGGTGCAGAGACACTGTAAACTGAGGTCAAGTGTCTTTTAACTGGCCTCAGAGACACGGGGATCTTGTGGCATCCCTGAGGTGCCTGCTGGGCGTCGTTTTAACTGCTGCCATTTGTCACCTTCGCTCGTTCCGTCTTCTTTCCACCATCGCGGTCCAAAAACTCGGGAACATCTGGCACCAAACCAGCGACTCGCCTTGATCTCTTGAATACTCCACATACAGTACGTGGCTCCTGTTGCACATGCCATCTCAGACACTCAAACTGTTGGACCTCTGCTGTATAACTATATCATAGCACACTCGTGCCTTCTAGACCCTGCTGCTGCTGCTGCTGCTGCTTCACACTTGTATAGTTGTGCCATTATCTTGACTGGGATACCTCTCCTTAAAAGCTCATCAATGCAGATTTCCCTCTGGAGCCTGTTTTCTATTTTCTTTCTCCTTTGATAAGTAAAGGCTTATCCCTCTCCTTTTTGGGATAAGCACACAACCGTCCCCCACCCCCAGCCTACTTTCTCATGACAGATGACTTCACTCACTCATTCTAGGCAAAGCCCAGGATAGGCCCCTTACACATGCATAGTTAAGGCAAATCCCCAAAGACACACACACGCTGACACTCAAGCTTCTTTTACACTAAAATAAGCAGGTATGTACGTGATTTTAAACCTGAGTAAAGCCGCCAACAGATTGCATGTTCTGCCCTGTACTGTCTTTTGTTGAGACAACAAGACAAAAAAAACAACAACATAAGTCTCAGTGATAATGTTCCATTGAATTCTACTTTCATTGTTTACTTCGTTCTCTCTTTAAATCAATCTTGTTTAAATGTTCTGATTAATGGAATAAAGGATAATGGAGCACTGCCCCAGGAAACAGTTCTGAATAAACATTAATGCTGTCGTTTGTAACGTTGAATATAAATAAAATAAAATGTCTGCTGCATTTAATCCATTAATGTTTACCAGTGGGAATGGGGTATCAGAGTATCAGAGACACAATGGGTACAGCTGAACTTGTATGGAAGTTGAAGCGCCAGTACAAAAACCCTAAAAGCCTCCTAATCCTGCTCCACCAGCCCAAGGAATAAACTGAAACCTATTCAATACAATGCATGACTGAGACCAAAAAGGCATAGAATTCATAAAAATCCTCAACTAAATCGTAGGAATTTACCAGTAATGGTCTACTGTAACACATGCAGGCCTCTCCAAAATACGTTTCAGTGTGAGGTGGAGCCAACCTGCTTCTTTTTGGTGGTGCATTTTTACAAACAGCTTTTGAACCTCAGTGCATTAGTTGTCATTTGGGCATGTGTTCAAAGTGAAACAGGATGCCAGTTTTGGGTTTTTTTTTTCACTTGTATCCTGGACATTATCCCTTGCTGAGATGTGGAACCAGTTTTCCCAGATAACGTTTGGAGAGTTTCTGTAGGTTGTTTGAATGGGTAAACCTTGAACACCTCTCCATGTGTTTTCCCTTCCTATGTGTGTGTTTTGGCATTGGGTGTGTTTTAATATCCATGAAGCCAAGAAATTCCTCCCTAAGAAGTCTTTTTTTCTTTCTTTTTTTTACTGTACTTAATAAAAAGCCAAAGCAAAGTTAAGAGGTCAGCTGCTGACCCTGCAGAGCGGTGTCAGACTGGTATGTGTTCCTCTGTTTAAATGAAGCTTTTCTCTTGAGATTGAGTTGCTGGAACTGTTCAAAGACCACTTAATTTTAGTGGGGCAGTCTCAGCCATGCAGTTAATCACATCTGTATTGTTTACGTGCCTGAGAAAAGTGACTCAGACTTTGCGTTTGCTGTTCAAGAGCCTCGGGGTCTTCAAGTTTGCCATTTTAAAGGGGAATAAAATCAGCGCTGTGTTCAGTACCTGGGATTGAAAAACCATCAGAGCAACAGCAAATGTCTTTCAGTGGGTTTTAAACCTAATTCCCTAACATTAGTCAGAACAGCACGTGTCTGCGTGGGAGCGACATGTGAATGAGGGACGACTTTAAACCCACACAGCCCATAAAGTGGATATCATTTAATTATTTGCACTGTTGAAGTGGATGTAATTGCAATATTTATGCAATGTGCAATTTCACTGTCATTGTCAAGTTTGGTTTGATTAAGTGTGCAACTTAAGAGCATGTAGAGAAGAATCTGAACATTTATGCCATTCCACACGTTTATTGCAAGTTTCTTGAAGGTTCACTAAGGACCTGTGGTGCTGTGTTACATTGGACTCTATATTCTTTTAATTAAATGTTAGTACCTGCAGGTGCTCAGGCAGGAATTGGTTGACAAACTTAACACAAAAAACTCTTGGTGACATTCAAATTAATGAAGTTCATACAAACTCAACCTAGAAAGTTTTATAAGGACAATTTCATATAACTCGCTGACCCTGGACTTATTCCGAGTGTTGAGTTGAAGTAGTTCTTTGTAAGTTTGGTCAACCATTTTCTGTTTTCCAGTATGTTTATTTGTTGATATGCTAGGAGAGCTGCAGACATGTTATGAATGTTCATGTGCACACATAACCACACAGTGTATTGTGTATTTCAAGCACTGGGGACTTGATGCTTTTCATATTTGTCAGATGTTTTATGTGTGAAATTCTATCCCAGACTCCTGTGAGACCAAACAGAGGGAAACGTTGCACATATGTATTTAATGGTTTTGTCATATTTATTCCTCTTGAATCTTTTTCCACAATCTAAAAAAAAAAATGTTGTTTCTGTTTTTTGTTTTTTTTAAAGCAATTCACTTCATAACTTGTTTTGACTGTTGCACTACTCATAAACAGAAACTGTGAACTGCAGGAAGCCATGACAGCAGGGAGAACAGAGATTATCTCGTGCATCCCCAAAGTTGGCTCGTGTTGCCTTGAAGATGATAAGGCTCCTAATAATAAGAGCTTCATACTTGGTTCTGGACACTCTTGACAGAGGAAGTAATTACGTTCAAGCAGTTTATCAGAGGCTGACCGGAGATTTGCTGCCCTTGTATGATAAAGAGGAGCTTGTGAGGTATGCCTTTACTCTCAAGTGTCTACCCCACCCATTTTTCATGTTTTACTTCACTGTCACACTCTACTCTCCATCTACTTGGGGAAGCCCAGAGCACATGGAGACTAAGAGCCCCACAACTAAGCCACAGTGTCACTCATCCCTCGGCCTTTCCCCTCCCAGCTCTCTTCAAATGTCCAATTAGGCTAATTTTAGCCTGTGTTACAGGGCTATGTTAAATTTGGCAGCACGTCCCTAAACGTGGCACGGTGCTGATCCGTTTGTACCAACCTTGTTCATGGAAAGACACGCTATAACTCTTGTTTTCATTTCCGCGGCGATGTTCCCATGTGGCTTCTATTTTACAGAGCAGAATTAGCATAGGAAGAGTTATTTCTGAGTTGGCGATAGAGCATGAGCAGACACTCGATACAGTTTTGAGAATGCCTTTCCTGTTTCAGTGATCGGAAAGAAGGTCTTCTTTTAGCACCCAGACACAACTACAAATGTGTGCGTGGACAGAGTACAGCACATTAAGTCACTGCAGCTAAAACAGGGGGGTTATATAAACACCTATAACTCATGACAGCTCCTTACAGCTCTTTAAAACCGAGGGTTTTGTATCCGTACATTAAACTTCCAGGAACGACTGATGACAAAGGAGCTTTGTTTGTGGGATTCACGGGTGATCTATGACCACAAATTTAAATGTATTATTTAAAATGATATTTTCATTAATTTCACAAGGGAATTCAGAAATATTGTGGAAGCCCCTGGAAGGTCCAACATTTGCAAAATGTCTTCAGTTGGTCTGACTTCTTGAGTTAAGCTGGAGACACACTACAAGAATTTGTTTGCCTGATTTTACCCACAATTCACAGTCGGCAGAGTCTGCACCAGTCAACACTAGTTGGTGACAGTCAGTATGGCTAGTTGGCACAGAAATCTGTTGATGGGTAAAGACTCAAATCGGCAAGTGCAGGCGTACAGACCTGACCCAACCTCAGTCAATCAAACATGTTTTTTTAACCGACTCTGGATGCAGACGGGTAGTGTCTACTGGTTACTGACCCAACTGCAAACACATGTTGCCAACAGCCAATGAATAAACAGTAAGTAGGACACGGGAAATAGCGTCAGGAGACGGATGCGACAGGAAAGTCGCGGGTATATCAAAACAACGATGGCTATGTTTGTTTACCCTTTAATTAAACTGTCTCTCTCGTAGACATGGTCACTCTCACAAGAGTTTGATGTGTTTGGTTGGTTTGACAAATGTGTGATCCCCCAGTCTTTCAGTTCTTTTGCTGAAATCGGTTAGTGTGTACTTTCAAAATCAGTTACGACAGTAAAAGTTGTGTAGTGTGTCCCCAACTTTAGGTTTGCCTACAGTTAACTACTGAAGACGGTAGCTACTGCTAAGATGTTAGCTGCTAACATCAAAGTACGATAGCTGCCAACAACAGCATTGGCGTAGTAGCATCTGTGTTTCACAGTAGCTGCAAACATTTAGCAGCTACTGTTGCCAGATGCTGTGGCATCAGCGATGAAGCCAATCGCCATGGCATTGGTGTTTGACAACAACATATATACCGTGGCCTGATGCCGCGGCATCGGTGTTTGATGTTAGCATGTACTGTAGCCAGACGCCCTGGCACCAGTGTTTGACGTAAGAAGCGACTGTAGCCAGATGGCATGGCACCAGTGTTTGACGTTAGCAGCTACTGTAGCTGGACGCCAAGGCATCAGTGTTTGATGTTAGCATCTATTGTATCGCCAGACACCCTGGCACCACTTGTTTGACATTAGCAGCTACTATAGCCAGACACTGTGGCATCAGTGGTTGATGTTAGCATCTACTGTAGCCAGACTCCAGTAGCTGCCTAAGTCTGAGGGTTCCTTTAGAAATTAAAGTCCCCTGTGTCTCTGCAGCTTTTTCACACAGCTGCACAAAAATGTGAAGTATTTTTTTTATCAAATCCAGAATAACAACTTTGATTGTTATGTCAAATCTTGCCGAAAATATAAAAATAAATAAACCCATAGTAATAGTGGTCAGTTCTTTATTTCCACTTCATGAGCAGTATTTTTAAAAGTTAGTTACAAAATCTTTGCAGCAAGAAGACCCAGGTTTCCAACTGTGTTGGAGTTTGCATGTTCTCCCCGTGTGTGTGGGTGCTAGCCAGGTTCTCCGGTTTCCTCCCACAGTCCAAAAACATGCAGATTTGGGGATTTGGCAAATTGGACACTCAAAATTGAGTGGAGGTGTGAGTGTGAGAGATGATGGTTGTTTGTCTCCATGTGGCCCTGTGATGGACTGGCCCTGTGTCAGCGGGGATTAGCACTAGTGCTTTTTAACACACAAATGAAAATAACAGGAACTTGCAATGACAACAAAGAGTAGGAGGTTCAAAAATAGTTGATACTGTACATCTCCTCTCACTTCTGCGCTGCACAAAGCCATTATGAAACTTTTACTGTGATGTAGCCACTGGCCTGCAGCTACAGTATGCCACCACTTACGGCCCTGATATGTATTTAAAACGTATAAACTCTGACATGTTTTCTTTATATTGCTCAGCAACAAGCCTAAGTGTCACGCACTGAGTGCATTACAGTTACACAACGAGCAAGCCAGAGGCCACAGATTCTTTTCAGTGACAGGTATGATGAATGAACAGTGTGCAGACAATGAATACAGAGTGTTGTACAAGGGGAAATGAAGAATACATAGCAGGTGCATGGGTTAGATTTTCTCCACAGTTAATAATAGCCCACTTCCAAATACAGCTTTATCCAAATAAAAATGTATTTAGGATTATTCATTTCTAAACACAACAAGGGTTTACATAACCTCTATGTGCTTTTTTTTGTTTGTTTTCACAGACAGCGAGATGGTCCCTCTGGACTGCCTGCGCCCTCGGTCTTTTGCAACCACCCACCATGCGTCTATTCAGCGAAGCAGCGACGAGCCTCACCTTTCCATCAGCCTGTGTGACCTGAGCCTGCAGCATCTGGAGGAAGATAATGAAGAGGACGAAGAGCGACTACAACCCTTAAGCTCCACCTCTTGCCATGTTCCCCAAAACTCTCAGAACTTGCAGCAGTGTTCGCTGCTGCCCAGCCATTTGGACACCGATCTCCACTTCCACTCGGTGCATGGCAGCCATGTTACCGCGCTGGATAAGCATACAGTCGCACGGCTGGATCACCGCGGTGACGAGAGGACCCTGGTGTTCACCAGCAGGCCCATGCGCTGCTCCGAGACTGTGTTCCTGAAGGTGAAGTCCGGCGCCTCGCGGCCCGCTTGTCTTTCTTACGGCGTGACGTCCTGTGACCCGGCCACCCTGAGGCCCAGCGACCTCCCATCCAACCCAGAGTCTCTGGTTGACCGCAAGGAATTCTGGGCCATGTGTCGAGTCGGGGTGCCGCTCCACAGTGGGGATATCCTGGGCTTTCTGGTGAACTCAGACGGGGAGGTCGTAATGAGCCATAATGGCGTCAGCGCAGGGATGCAGCTGTGTGTCGACAACTCCAGACCTCTGTGGATGTTTTACGGTCTACACGGCACCGTCACACAACTCAGGATTTTAGGTATGTTCACCTTTTCTCTTTTAGAAGTCGTAGTAATATATTTATTACAACCTGAAACAGGTGTTGGCCCAGTAAAATACTGGGATTGACTGTAGCTCCCCCTGTGACCATTAAGAGGATAAGCAGTAGTAAATGAATGAATAAAACAGATTTCTAACCTTCTAATTAAAAAACAAGTCTTTTTAGATGTGAAACTTAAGGAAAGTGCAATAAAAGACTGTGATTGGGACAGAACTAGCTTGGGAAAGCAACACACCCACAACAAAAGCTGCTCTAGTTTTAAAGGAGACCAATAGCGTGACCTTTCCTATGTTCTTGGACACGGAGACATGTAAGAAAAACACAATTTTAACCTAAGATGTACTTGAAGAAAGACAAGACAACGTTTTATGGTTTTGTAATAGAGAAATTACACAAATCATGTTTATGTTGATCCCTGGTTAGCCTTGTTTTTATATATTTTCTGGGATGGTGGCAGAAATCTGATTTATGGCTCAAGGTAACTGCAAAACAAAGAAGACGACACCTTTCACCTGGTATTTATTGTGTTTTTTACACACAGGGATGTTTATTATGACACAGCACAACATGGTACCTGCTAGGGCAACAATTCATAAGTCTTTTGATAAATGATGAGTGTTTTTAGTAATTAACAGCTTTGCTCCACATAATCAGTAAATCATTAAAAACTGTATAGTTTTGGATTGTGGACAAAACAAGACGTCATTGTTTTGAGGTTTGGGAAGAACTAATGAACATTTTTTTTAACATTTTCTGACATTTTACCAAATAACTCATCGATTAATTGAGAAAATGCAGTGTTCAGTTTAATAAATAATGTCACTTATTCACCTATTCAAAACAAAGAAATACCAGGTTTCATCAATGTTAATCTTTAAAGTGACTTTAATAGTTGAATAAACTGATGAATCTGAAACATGTTCCTCAGACCTTATGTCATTGGAAAGCCATTCAGGAGATAATGCGGTCCATTGTCCTTGAACGACCTTTGGAGCATTCATTCGGCCAAGTCATGAAATGGCTGAGCTCTCTGACTTTTCTTTTTATCAACTCTTATATCTGTGGGATTTACTTCTGCCCCCGCAGTTTGCATACGACTGTTGACTTTGAAGCTGTGGTTAAGAAGGCTTTCTCTCAGCCTTGCATGCACAGTTTATGACTGTCTGACTCGAAAACTAGCAGAATAAGAACATTTAATGGCTAACAGGTTCAGGAGCCGTGCGATAATTTCCTTCTCATGAAGACGTCCCGCGCTGTGTTTATTCTTCAGTCTCTAAGTCAAACCATACATGTACCGTCGAAACGCTGCGGTGGTGATCACAGGCCCGGAATACAAACATGTGGAAGATTATGCTTTAGATGATGTGTGGAACCAAACAGGCTTTTCTGGTTTTGTCTCTCAGTGACGATCGACAGGTTATTTTATTGTTAAACTGTTTATTTGTGCATGCGGTAATTACAGTTCGCTGTGGCAACTTTAGAGACCAGTTTAGAGAATTTCAAAAGAAAAATAAAGAGACGTAGAGCTTTGGTGAAAAGGTAAATATGTATGTGTTTATAAAGCTCTTTTCTAGCCTTGATGACCACAAACACCACACATTCATAAAGCACATGTATGTGTTTTTTTTCCTCTCATTTCACATCTGTCATATGTGCATAAGGTCTGGGGATTAAACTCCCAACCTTGCAGTTAAAAGACAACCAATTAGACCACTCATCCCCCGGGTGTGAATGTTGGCAACAACGTGAAAATGCTTTTACTTCCCCACATTCTGCTCTGCAAGTGTAATTGAAGTTTAAATAAAACATTTACTCTGACATGGTAAGTTTGAACACTTAAAGAGGTTTTTTTTTAATTCTCTATTTTTCATAAGATGGAGCCGAGGCATGACTTGAACTCAGTATCTGACCATGTGAGTGTGAAATAGGGCCGCGAGCAGATGTGGCTGCCTTTGATTTGTTTACAGTTGCCGCGGCTTCAGGCGTTTGTTCATCTCAAGTCTTTGAAAAACATTCACGTTCCAAAGCGTGTGTTTCGTTTCTATTCTGGTTCAGTTGATTATGATTTTTTTTATTTATTTATTTTTTTGCAAGAAATCAATAATTGTAGGTGAAGATTTTCCTCCACAGATGATCAAAGTTTCTGGGTTTATTTTCTCTCATAATTCATTTTTGGATTTCACGTCCTCCTCCTCCTCCTCCTCCTCCTCCTCCTCTCTCTCTTTCATGTAGTCAGTCAGACCGGGCTGACGAGGTTATTTCTGTCTTGCGTGGGTTCCTCACACCCAGCATTATGTATCAGGAGGGGGTCCGTGATAGCTCCTTATGATGTTCTTTATAATGTATTATTAAAATGTAAATGCAGGGAGGTTTGAGATGCTGGCTTTTCCACCCACAGTCCTTCCACTTATCATTGGTCCTCCACTGAGCTCTGTCCGTCCTCTTTTCCTCTTACATTTCCCCCCCTTCGATTCAATGGGGTGTGAGCGCTCTTTGAGCCATTACCCAATCCATCTGTGGGGGGGGGGGGGAATGGGTTTGTGACGTCTCCGCTCGCCCACGCGCTGCAGCCGCGTTGCCACGAGTTGCCATGGAAACATCCATCCACCGAGGCAAGTGACAGGTTGTCATGGCTGGGGCGTTGTCGGAGCCTGTGAAGTGGAACAGATGGGAGTCTGCGACTCTCGCTCGGTCATCTTTGTCAGTGTTGTCGCAGGAATTAAAGATTTCATGATTCCATCAGAGAGTCATGTGATGGCCTCTGTGGTAATCGTGGGTGCCCTCATGACACGTGTCCTGCTGAAGCTGCTTTTTATGTAATAAATGAAAGAGGAAGGAAACTTTCATCCAAACTGTGCAGCTCCCAAATCAATCTTTCTGTTCATTGTTTGGATCATTATTTTCACACAGTGTGGACCATTGCCTTCTAGTGGGCTGTGACGGAACTGCAAGTGGGTCGTTAGGCCACTAAAAGTTGTTTTAAAAAAGGAGCTTTATATTCTTCTTTATCCAGATTGTTTTGCAACAATCTCAGTATAATAGGTGTCACTAAAGTGTTGACTCCGGAAAATCTCTCTGACAATAGGGTGGGAACCAAATGATGGAATAATTCATTAATTCATTATGTGCTGGGTTTGGCACGAGTGACTGATGGTGGAGAGAGAGAGAGAGGAATGTGTGAGTTTATAAGAGTTGTGATAAGATTAAGTTTTGTTGTGGGCGGCAGAAAAGTCCGTTCAGAACTGAAGTCAGGCCACAGTGCTCACAAGTATGGAAATGAGTTATTATAATTTAGAATTTAACTCAAAAAGAACATTCAAACAAAGTTTGTCAAACGTCATATTTTGTTTTGGCTGATGTTTGTTCCCACATTTGCACCAAAGATGAGAGCAAGTCAACAAAAACAAATACCTTATTGTGCTTTTATGCACTTAGTAAACATGTAGAGTTGATCTCCATGTGTAAGATGCTTTCGTACTATCCTCTGTGTTTAGTGCTTATTCTTTTTTGTCCCTCTCAGTGATATAAATACCTCAAAAACAGAGTTAATATCTATTAAAACTTGCTTTTAAACACTCGACTAAATCTGGCTGCACTACACTTGACATTTAATGTGGAAGTGACCTACATAACCTGTATTGTAACCATTTTCCTCTTAGTAAAATGATATTTCCATCAAAGACCACTTTTTTCCAGTACAACGTTATGTAAGGAAAACAGAATCCAGGCCACTGCTTTGTTTTTTGAGTATCAGGAGTGATTGGGTTCACCTGTGTTCTCTGCCACACCTGTGGACAATCACCCTGGACGGGAGGGAGGTTATATATTCAGGCGGAGATTCTCTGCTCTGTTGGGTTTTGTGGCTCCAGAAGGTCGACACACCTTCTGTGTTTCTGTTTAGAATGAAAATCAAGAGTTGCTTGTCTTTTGCAAGTGTGCTTTTCCTCACGGTCGTTTATTTTGTTCCCTCTGTGTTTTTTCTCTCTCTTTTTTGGGTCCAGTTTTTTTGCTCATCCATCATTTTGATAGCATCACTGGGACTTTTATTCCTTCCACCACCCAATGGCCCATTTGTTGCAGTGTTTTGTTCGTTTCCCAAACCACAACCTCTGACCTTTTTCTGGGAGAAATGTAACACTTTTCTTCAAGCAGAAATAAAAAACCTTTTTCAATAAAGAAGAAAAGTACAGTTACATTTTGCCACTGGGAGCAAAAGTGAGGTCTTGGAAAGGTCACTGTAGCACTTGCTCCTGGTCCTTGTACTCACTGCTTCAAGCACTTCAAGATATTAACTGAAGACGAGATCAGGGCCAGTGGAGTGAGAGGAGAACATAAGCGTTAATCTGTGGATTATTTAGTAATCGTTTGGTCCAGAAAATGTTGAAAAATATTGATTAGCATTTTTCAAATCTCGAAATTGAAAATATTCACATTTAAGAAGCAGAAGAAATCAGAAAACTTGGTTTAAATTCTTTAAAAAAAACACTCAAACTGATCATCTATTCATCGAGTAATTGCGTCCGCCCTTCTGCAGCAGCCGTCACAGCGATGTTATTGTCTGTGGTGTGTTTACGTGGCTCTCCTCATAGATCACAAGTGACCAAAAGAATCAGCTGATGAGCGTTAGAAATAATCCAGTTATTAATCTGAAACAAAAACAGCCTGATGTGTGGGGGGGGGGGGTCCCTCGAGGGCGAATTCTCTCCGAGATTCTCTTTGATAAGTGAGTGGTGAAAGCCTCCATGCACATGCTCCGCCACAAATAAACGTCCTGCAACAGCTAGAGACACTCGCATACTCACAAAGGCAGCGATAAATTCATAACACGGGGGTAAAAGATGAGAGGTATCCCTGATGAGAGGGTGCATGAATAGACACGAAGGTTATCCATCGTGCCTTATTAGAGATGGCGGCGGTATTTGCTCATCGCCGGGCTGCCACATTGGTCATGTTAAGTGGGTAATGGAAGAATAAATAAATATACAGTCTTGACTAGTATGGATTACCAGAGGTGCTATGCTCGTGCAGAAACTGTTGACTGCTTTCGCCGCAGAGTGACTCTTGTTGCATGGACTTAAAAAGCTACTATGATTTGTTTATATATGTAGATGAAAACTGAGACTGTGGTAGCTGAAGTGGTCCAGAGAGAAGGCAGCACAGTTCAGCGCGATGGATGAGGTCACATGACATAGCCGGAGTTATGCAACGCAACTGTGTACATTCTCTTGCCAAGTGCGGACCACACTGATGTCTCTCTCTGTTCTGTTTTTCCCTGTAATTTCTCACCGTCTGTGGTCCAATACACACTGTAGTCATTGTAGGAGAACACAATTGTGGCATCGGATGTAAACTACCGATATTGGTTTGTTTGACACATGGAAGGAGGCCGGTGCCAAGCGAATAGCCAGGCGGGCAGTGTAGGATTATTTCCGCCATGGTCAGTTGAAGGACAATATGTAAACAATGATGCAGTGTGACTGGCAGGCCAAAGCGGTTCAGAATTTTGTTTGTGGAATCAGGGTCAGTATGTTCATCTGTGAGGAGACATGAGCTGCCAATATGTGATCTCATGCCAGAGCTGGGTGGTTATGGGGAGGGGGTGGGGGGGACGCAGCTCAGGACGGATCAAACCGGGGGTGGGGGAAAGACAACGGATTGACCGCCGGGGCATTTTGTGTCCCAGCCACAGGGATCAGGGGCTCATGAGGGAGGACGGAGGAATGGGTGCTGGGTTTCTCTGATGAGACGACACAGAATCTGGACTCCCATATGAAGCCTGCGGAAAGTTTAGAGGCGTCACCTGCAGGCGGGCTCCTATTGGACCATACCAGCTGTCACTGGTACCTACTGGTGTCCACTAGGGGTTTGGAATCACAGGGTCCCTCGCATTATGATCCACGATATCAAATAATATCACGATTCTGTGATAATCAATATATATTAAGACAGTCATGAATAAAACGTCCATGAAAAGTTAAAAGTGCACTACTTCTCTGTTTATTCACAACATAGAGAACAAAGTGCATAAAGTCTATGGATGGATCTATTGTATGCATTCTTGTATGCATCTCTTAACTTAGCATTATCCCACTGTAAACTCCCTCCTCTTCGGCCAGGTAACTTCCACCCAAGTTTCCCTTCATTCATTTGAGCAGCGCCGCCGTGTGGTGACGTGAAGTAGTGACGCCCCCTGACGAGTGAAACTGGCCTTAATTTATTCATTGCACGAGGAAGGACGACGATATCTCACCAAATCGATATTTTGACCCACCCCTAGTGTCCACTCATGTGTGCTCACTTAATCATCATATTACTGACGTTTTAAATCAGGTGAGAAGTAGACTAATTGTTTTTTTATTAGTTTACAACCAGCATTGTTGCCTCCTGGTGGCTGTTCAGTATATCCTTACTTCCTGATTGACTTCACTGAGGAAACAAAGACTTTTCACACGTGTGTTTCAAACTGAAACTGCTGCTCATTCACTTGGAATTGGCTGATGTCATTTTTTTTTCTTTTTTACGCCGTGGGTTGCCAGATCTGTAATGTGATGCATTGTTTGTGTTTTGCACGCCGAGTACAAGTTGAGAAATGTTAAACTTTTTTTGTAAATATTCCAGCAAAGACTTTGGGCAATCAAATTAAGTTTGAGGCTGTCCGTCAGCCAAGGGTGTTCTCCCCATTGTCAGTGTTTACTCTTGTTGTTCTTGTTTTTGTTTGAGCGAGTACACCCAACAACTACACAGTTATTACACTTACTATAATTAATTCATCTGCGTAAATGGTCTCTTCTGTACCTCCAGGCTCATCTCAGCACCCAGATCCGCGTGGTCCTTCGATACCCAGCTCCCCGTCCTGCTCACCCAACACCCCCACAATGCTTTGCGGTGGCAACTCGGAGTCCAGCCTCGACGCGCCGCTGAACATCAACCTCAATTCGAGCTTCAACTCCAGCTACCACGCAGTCTTTTCTTCCTCCACAGGTTTGTGTGATGTATTCATCCTCTCTCTGTCTCTCCGTGAGTTCCTCCTGGGTTAATGTCCAACGGTCCCCACAATCAAAGCGTCCTAATAATAACCACATACTCATTATGAGAAAAATCTATAAAAGCCACATCCTTGGCCTCTGAGTTCAAGGATTTCTGTGCTGTGCATTCCACACCCAAATTGTCTTGATTGTCCTTTTTCTCTCTCTGTGTTTATGAGATTTTTGTTTATGAAACTGATTAAAATGCAGCCGGCGGCGCTGACTCAACAGCACCAGGGCGATATGCTAGTTATCTCATGGAGCAAATATTTACCCCGGCGATGTGAAGCACTGATCTCTTGACACTGCTGCAGACGGAATGACAGCGGGAGGAGGGGTGCGGGAGGCCGCGCAGGGACAATTATTCCTCGATAAAGTCGTCCTGACACTTCATTAGCAGGGAGTAGCAGTTGGCGGCGTATTGACAGAGTAAATAAAAGGTGTGTCACGTATATGATGCAGTGAGCAGAGGGTGTCGGCGCGCGTTGTCCGCCTGAACTACCTGAAAGCTTTCCTCCCGTCTCCCTTTGGCACCTTTTTCCATTTGGTTTCTCTCCTTTCACACTCATTCACACCTCGCTAATGTCTTTTCTCGCTCATCACCGCAGGTACGACCCCGAGCTCTCCTTTCTCCGGCCACCCAGAGTCACCCAACTTCCCCCCGTGCTCGGGCTCGTGGAGCGACGAGTGCACCATTTGCTACGAGAACGTGGTGGACACGGTCCTCTACGCCTGCGGACACATGTGTCTCTGCTACTCCTGCGGCCTCAAACTCAAGAAGATGGACAACGCGTCCTGTCCCATCTGTCGGAGGACGATCAAAGACATCATCAAGACGTACAGGAGCATGTAGTCTCTCTCGCACCATCAGGAAATCGGCGCTGGGCGACTGTCAAAGCCATGAAAGACTTTGCGTAGATGGACGCAGCACACGTGAAAAGCGTGGTTGTTTTGGCTCAGGTACACAACAGCAGGACTTTAAACGCCATCACCTGGACATTTCATAGTGGTCCCACACTCATGAACTCCACTGGAGACCATGAAAAACCACAGAGTCGTCGACTGAAACTACGACCCACGAGTGACTCTGTGCATGCTTTGAAGAGAGAGAGGGTAAATCTGATAAAGGCTGTTTATTGTGTCCCACATGCAGACACAATATTCTCCCGCGTCTGTTTCAGAGGAAGTAAAATTGTCCAGAGCTGCGGAAGAAATGAGGGAGAGTAAATCCACCGTTTCTCCAGCTGCTTCTTCTCCGCTTGTCACGAAGCGTTTTGGGTCAAAACAAATGCTGCTTTACAAGAAGAATTAATTGTCCCCTAAAAGTGGAACATGGAAAAAAAAAAGAAAAATCAAGATAAGATCGTTGTATTTGATTCCCCAGGAAGGTTCCACTTTCCAGTGAGGGTTGAGAGGAAGGAGTTAGAAAGTGGTTCTTCTGCCACAAAACACAAGAAAATGGTTTAACCCGAGCCCTTAAAGCTGTGGTGCGTAATTTTGAGTATTAACAGTTCACAAAATGAACTGAATGAGTTGATGAAGCTCGAGTAGTCAAGATAAGACGTTTAGGGTTAGGGTTAGGGTTAGTTTATCGTGTTTCATCCTTTCTGTTGACAAAGTTACGCACTGCAGCTTTAACTTCTCAGTTGTGTAATACATGAAATGATGTCTGGCATATATTACACGAGCAGCTCTGTTCAGTGAACTTAAAGCAGGGGGAGATTGTGCGAAGGCTAAACAAGAAAAAAAGAAGTGTGAGTGTTGTCGCCATAGAAGGTCACGCTGGCGGTGAAATGAGGATATACGTAAATCAGCGACGAGGGAGGGATGAGGGAGGATGTTGTAAGTTTAGGACGCGGACAGTTGCAGGAAGAGGGGGAACCTTTGCTACACGTCTGCGGACAGTGTTTAGGTGCAGAGACAGTGTTTGCTCTCACAGGCCAAACCAGACGCAGCAGAGGTTTGTCGTTACGAACGCCTGTCAAATGTGGGACATGCATAGGTTTGGTGTCTGGACGCTCCGCTCAGAGACAAAAGTCAAATAAATAATAAACCTTTGGTTCTGAAAAGGCTGTGTGATGAATTGTTGAAGCCACAGATGGCTGTGCGTACTTCAGGTGACTCACTCCTCTTTCATTAAGAACATTATTTCTGTACACTGCGTCTCCAGGTGGAAAATAAACCCGTAAAACTCGGTGACGATGATGTAGCGTGTTGTTTGCGGGACATTGTGAGAATCACTTTGTCAGTGCTGCTGCTGCTCGTGTCGATATAAATAAACTCCCAAGGACATTTCCACTCGACTAATCTCGTGCATTATGCACTGATTTAAATTGCCGCGCTATTTCCAGGTGTTGTTTTGGCCTCGCTGAACCATTACTCCGTAGTTTGTTAAGTAGTAATTGCTAATTGTTTTTGGGTTTTTTTTTACGTTTTAAGCTCCGTCAACTCGCCGCTTTGACTGGCAATTATGTCGTACAGCGGTGAAGTTTCCTCGTGTGCCTTTGAGAAGAGAAGTCTGGACCGACGACACTCCTCGCCATAAAAATCAGGAGGTCGACGGTCATGTGTTAACATCGCTCTCGCGTGGTTGTGAGGTCTCTGAGGTCTCTGCGCCTAAAGTGATCATTCTGGTTTATTCTCGACGTAACGCGGTCTTTACTGAAGGAACCAAACTCCATAGAGAAAATCAGCAATTTTACATCACAGCACACAGGGGTTGGTAACGCCCTGCTGCCTTCATCTCTAAGTTTAAATGTGTTTTTGGTGACTTCTGTGTTTGAAATCTCTTGTTTAGATTTAACTACGTGACATAAACTTACCAAAACTAGGTAGCAGTAGACCAACGAGTCCAGTGTTCCTGTGAGCTAAAAACACTGGTTTTCTCTCTGGGGTTTGGTGCAGGAGGTTAAACTTCAGGTTCCAGCCGTTTTCAACCACACAAAACCAGAATGATCCCTTTTTAAATATCAGTGCGTGAAGATGCCCGAGATGAAATGCTTTAAAATGCTTTAATGCTGCCTTGTCCTGTTTGTCACTGCGTTGCATTATACTGGAATTTTGTTGTGCTTCAGAAGCCCCTCCCCCTCCCCTCTCCTGCCCCCAAATACTTTTATATTATCTTCTGTTTTATTTTCTTCCTGACCAAATATGACCTACCATTAATAACATGTTGTGCTTTGTTCTTTTTCTGATAGAAAATGATGGTATTGATGGATATAACGTTTAGCTGTACATTATGAGGTTTATTTATTTTTGTCAATGCTACTATAAAGAACTATCACTGTTGGGTTGTATGTGTATGACTTTAGAATAATTTCCTTGAGCTGCATCGTCAAAAACAAACAGGCGAAGAATAATACAGAGCATTTTTTTTTTTTCGTGTCAGCTGATTTTCACTTGAAGGACGAGCGATGGTTGTTTTTAATGATTGGTTTTGGGAAATATGCTAATTTGTGGGAGAATTAGATGAGACGATCAGTCAATATCTGTCTTCAGTGGTGGGATTTAACAAGTGAAGTGCCTTCACTCTCTACGGTTTTATTTTTATGTATTTGTACTTTATTTCCAACTGTATTCCCAAATTAAACACTACAATTCAGAAGGAAATGTTAATTTTTAGTCCCATACATTCACTCGAGGGCTGTAGTTGTTGGATTCACATTTAGGACACTTTATCAACTTAGAGAAGTGGTGTCCAAACTAGGGGCCATGACACACATGGGGGTCCAGGGATGATTTGCATTAAAAATACAAAAACTGGTGATTTATTGACAGTTTCAGTTGCAGTGTGTCAATTTAGAGCAACAAAGTTAAATTTCTGGAATAATCTGGTTACAAAATCTCAGAAAAGAAATTACAATGATATAAATCAGAATAAAGTGATAAAATGACCCAATGTCAGAGCGCTTAGCTACGTAACTTAAGTGTTTATACAAAGTTTCACCTTCACCTGCAGCTTCAGTGAGCTGTAATCTAAGGTTTTGGTAGTCCATAACTTTTCTGTTTTGGTTCACTGTGTGATCACAGCACTGATCTGATACCACCAGCACCAGAGGACACAGACAGGACAACAGAGTGCAGCATGAGCAGATAAAGAGACGGACTTTCCTCCACAAAACGGAGCTGAAAAAGCGGTAATATTGTAATCAGAGTCACCGGGTGGACAGTTGCTGTTGCTCTGTGTCGCCGTCTGCTCAATTTATCTAGTTCAACTCATTTTGCAGAGACGTGAATTGACAAAGGGAACAGGTTTTATCGACAGCTTTGACAGGAGGAGGAGAAAGTGATATAAATGGGTCAGTTTTTGTGCTCAGAGCACAGCGTGATGTCACCGCGGCTGAAAACCAGCGCCGCCATCCACTCAGCCCATCAGGTGATGAGATGATGACGGAGACGATGAGTGGACGATTGACCAAAGCTGTGGATGTGATGGAGGAGGAGGGGGTCAATGAAATGATCACGGGAATCACAGAGACAAGAGAGCAGTCTTGTTTCAGCGTGATTGGCTGATTGAGATCCTGCAGAAATGAGATTTTATTACTGGAATCACTCAGAGGGAGAGGTTTGAGTCAAAAATAGACACTCCCACTACCTGCCCTCATCAAATGAATGCTTATTTTTTCTTCACGTCCTTTGAATCATCCAACATTTACACTCCTACTCTTAATCCAGTCTCTCCATGGTCCACCACTTTGTTGATGACAAAACTACTTTGCACAATGACCCAATTTACATCAAACAGAATTATTCTAAGCAAGGTTTATCTGAAACCAGTCAAACATCCATCTTCTACCGCTTTATCCTCCACAGGAGGGTTACGGGGGGGGGGTGATGTGCAAATCTCAGGGCGATATAGGCAACGTCACACCCTGGACAGTACCAGTCAAACAATAGTAGCTATATATAATTTTTTTCATACAATCATCATCTATTTGTGTCTTTTAATGTTGGATCAGCACATGGACCTGAGTCAATGTCCAACACAGGCACTCGTCTCACTTTTATTTCTTTTGTGTGGATTTTATGTTTGTACAAATGTATCTTAAGCTTCGCTAAGGTAACCACCTGCAGATTTAAATCTATGCTAAAGGCATCTTTTCATCTAATTCTCTGCAAAGAGCGAGCGTATTTCCCCAAAAACGTAAAACATTTGAATTATAACAACAAATATGGAAGGAATAATAATGTTCAGAATTGGCACAAATATGAGTTGGTGAAAAATGATGTGTGTTAAATTTTGTGCATATTGCCGTTCTCTTGACTTTGTGATGTGGTGAAGACGGCGTTACCTCTGTGATGTTGAGCTTTGTGCACATAGAAATCGAGCTCAGTACCTTTGGTTTCCTGGACTTTGGGATTTATATTCTATGTTTTGAGATGTTTCAGAGTTTTGTTCATGTTTGGTAAATAAAGTCAAAGTCTGAGTCACTTGTGCCTGTTCTTTTCATTTCATTTTTTTTGGCATTTGAGTGAGACTGTAATAAAATGAAATTAAGACTGACCGGTTTCCATTTCACAGCTATAATCTTTATCAGATTTTTATGCACAGCAGGAGACTGAAGTCACTCTGGTTCAGAAGCAGGAGACGAGAGGAGGGGAGGGGAGGGAGGACATGAGGACATGAGGACGCATCAGTGCAATTACCTCCTCCCCAAGTCAAATTGGACAAGAGTTAAAGAACAGAGAGGCAGCCATCTCTCACACGTCCAACCCAATCCATCCTCACAATAGTATACATGACTAACATCCTGCCATATACTACATGAATAACAAAGGCGAGGGCTTTTAGTAAACAGCTATAACTCAGGGAGAAAGTGTTTAGAGTTGTGGTATGTAGACCTGAGTCCAGAGTGAACATCATCTGTTATTTACTGCCCCGGCGAGAGCAGGCTCTAAATGCAGCACTGTTTTATACCGAGCGAATACAAGCTGTGACGTCCAGACATGAAACAGGCGGCAGAGGCTGCTGCTGCTGCTGCTGCTGCTGCTGCTGCTGCTCGTGGCCAAGTGTTCTCTGGAGGTGTTGGGGGTGGAAATGCACAGCCGGGGTCTGTGAAAGTGACATGAATACAGTGAGTGTGTGTGTGTGTGTGTGTGTGTGTCACCCGGTGTCTGTGTACTCGCAGACTTTCCACTCAGACCTCTCAGTGAACCTGGCTGTCGGCCGCCACCGCGGCCTCTTCCTCCTCCTCCTCCAGGCTCGTGAGGGACACGGCGGGTTGTGGTGTCTCTTCTCAAACACACACACACACACACACACACACACACACACACACACACACACGTCCACCATTATCATGTCCCAATTTATATTCCAGTCAAGTGTGACACGATTGACAAAGAATTTTAACCAGACATTAGACTTGTCTCAGTTAGGGCTTCTCCCTTTGTTGTTGCTCAGGCTTTGAGCTTTTGGTGTTTGATGTAAAAATCAAAAATCATCTCCCCCCTCCTCCCCCCAAAGGACGAACTCTGTGGAGAGGTTTGATTATATTTGATTTTATTTAAAGGCACAACAAAGTTCTCAAATATCCATTGCACTTGTGCACTTACTTTTTTAATCACTGTTAAAGACAGACGTGAAGGTTACTGTGATGCTGAGAGGCTGAGTGCTGCTGCCCTCCAGTGGTCACATGCAGCAACAACACCTTGTTGCACAACAGAGAGATGCCCTCATGAATTAGAATGAATTAATTTTGCACACACACATTTTGTGATAGTGAATTAGTAATGGGGATTGGACGCCTTGCTCAGGGGCACCCCTGGCCCAGGATTTTAACTGGTGACCCTTCATTTACAAGCCCAATTCCTTTCCTCTTGGCCACAGGTTGCCCCGAAACAACATTTTGTTGTTGTAGTAATAATGGTAATAATCATAATAATAATAATAATAATAATAATGATAATAACAATAATAATAATAATAATAATTATGATGATGACAAAAGACCAGAGGTGGCAAGTAATGAATTACATTTGCTTACTTTACTGTAATTTAGTAGGTTTTTTTAAAATGTGTAATTTTTAAAATGTGTATGTTAGTGTGTTTTTGGCCTGAAATAAAAATAAATAAATAAAAATCATGCACCGGAAACTTTGGCAGTGAATGATGAGGACAGGTGAATGAATGATGAGGACAAGTGAATGAGGAGGACAGGTGAACTGGCGTTAATTAAGGTCCCAGAATGAGTGAGAAAGTTATAGCATTTGTGACCTTTGACCCATTTTTGACTGACACATTATGTGTTTACATATTTTATTTTGTGTAAAAATAAAAATATTAATGTGTAAAAGTTTACCTTTAATTAAAAACAATTCATGTGAGATTTGTGTCCCCTTGTCCTTTTTGCACGACACAAGAAAGAACCCCAACCTTAGACCAGTACTTTTACTTGTACTTTTACTGGAGTAGAATATTTCAGTACTCTTTCCACCTCTGCATGAAAACATACTACGTTTACATTACTTTCATTTTGGGGTAAAATGCACAGAAACAATTTGCACTTTGTAGTAATCTTTATCTGTAAAAGACTTAAAAATCACATCATGACACCAGTTATGAACTTTGACAACGTTTTTTATAGTATATATATATATAGTATATACTTTCTTTTGGATTTACACTACACTAAGAAACAACCATAAACTTTAAACTCAAGATTATGTCCTCCATATCTGATCGCATTAGACTCACGGACGTCTTTAACTCACGTTGCTTTTCCCCCTCTTTCTAACTGACATCTATAAGACGTGTGCGAGCACAACTTTCAATCAAATTAGAGCAGTGTATGAAAGCGTGGGACGGATGTGTTTCAGTAACAAACTGTACAATGATTCAAATCATGCAGGACGTCAATCGTATTATATTTCCGACAGCAGATCAGCGACTACATCGCTGTTCTGTCAGATTATAGCTGATAATAACAGTATTGTATCAGAACTCCAGAGTGGTAACTTAAACCTTTGAGCAGCCCAAACTGAAAACTATCTTTTAAGCAAAGTCATATGTGCAGCAGTGCAGGTTCTCCCGAAGCACAAAGCTGCCAGGTCTTGAGTTGCACAACAATTCTGGCTCAGAGCTCCAGGGAAGAAATGAAAGGGGTGTGTAATGTAATTTATTTGCATAACAGCATCCAGCTGGTCCAGTATCTCCGTCGGATCATATATTTCTTCACAGTTGTGAGTTTATATTAGATATAAACACATTTGATATTGTGATCCTTCCATTATTTCAGGCTCTTAATACAATACAGCTGAGAGGCTCGCTGTTTACAACGAGAGATAATGTTTTAAATGTTTGAGTTCATTATGCAGGAAAGGCAGCACAAGCTGAACCTCAGCTGAACCGCGAACGGGGGGGGGGGACAAAGAGTGTAAACTGCTGTGTGTGTGTGTGTGGAGTCGGATAAGAGTTGTTAATATTTAGAGTGTTTGAAAATTGCCTTCATAAATAGTTTAACTGTGGCAAATTAGAGGCAGACGAGTTGCTAAATCTCAACCCACAGCAAACTCCCGGCGTCTTGCGCCAATTTATTACACTTGTCTAGTTTAGCTCAATTGCAGGATGTCGATGAAGTCAAGCTTTTGTTTTTTGTTTTTGTTTTTTTATCTGATCGACTACAGCAGGGATCGGCAAGTAAATGTAGTGGATAAATGTGGCCAATTTGTTTCGTAAGCAATAGAATATTTGGGCCAAAACTTGATCTTCTTAAATGTCTTCAGTCAGAAACAAGAACCCACGTTTGCTGCCTTAAGCTAACAATAATGTGGACGTTGTCTTTAATCAGCAGCTCCTTACGAAGACAAATGAGATACGTGCTTGTACTGTTAATATTTACTGTGCATCCTTTAAACTTAAAAATTACTGCTTTTTCTTTTAGCCAAGTAGTTATTTTACAGGCATTTAGTCCCCAAAGTTGTCACGAGGCGTCAGATCTGTTAGTGTTTGTGTTTAAAGTCACGTTAAGTTCATGTCACCTTTGGTGTGTGTTTAATTTTCACTTCCTCTTTTATTTTGGTAAAGTTCATGTCTTCCTGTCGTGTGGTTTCTTCATCTGTCTTGACACATCTCCTCTAATTCCCTCATGCACTTCACCTGGTGATCCTTAAGTAATCACTCGCACCTGCCCTTGATTCCCTCTTCCCTACATAGTGTCCCCAGTCCCTCTTTCATGTGCCAGTGCGTCGTTTATGCTGAGAACATAGTCTGTCCAAGTCTGTTTCGCTTTTTGCCACGTTAGCTCTAGTGCAAAGTTTTGTTTTGTTTTTCTACTTCAAGCAAGAAGTGATTTTGATTGTGTTTGTCTTCTCAAGAGGAAAATAAAAACTCTTGAATCCTTCATCGTGCATTTGGATCCAAGCAGTGTATTTGCCTTCCTAACAGCAGTGTTTTTATTGTTATTTTTCAAACCAAATGTGTAGTTTAAGTTAACTGTCAACTGTCAACTCTGAACTCAAGATGACATTTTCTAGATAAGCAAATTCATTTAAGATCAGATTTGTTCAATCATCTGCTGGGTCCAGATACCAATGCAGGCGGGCCATTTTTGGCCCACGGGCCACCTATTGCTGACCACTGGACAATATTATATATACCACACAAGAAACTAAACTAAGGATCATAACCTAATGCAGGGGGTGTCGAACTCATTTTAGTTCAGGAGCCGCACCAGCAAAGTAATAGCATAATAACCTATAAATAAGTTTGCTTTACATTTAATGAAGTATATTTTTACAAATGTTTGTACATTATAAACAACTTGAAATTTCTTGAGAAAAATAAGTCAAATTTCAATAATATTATGCCTACATGGGCCACACTCGGGTTCTCTGGCTTCCTCCCACAGCCCAAAAACATGCAATATGGGTAATACACTCTAAATTGACCATAGGTGTGAGAGTGAACAATTGTTAGTGGCCCTGTGATGGACTGGCCAACTGTCCAGGGTGTGACCTCGCCTATCGCCCTATGTCAGCTGGGATGGCGCGACCCTACTGTGTGGGATAAAGCGGTAGAAAAATGGATGGATGGACATGTGCATTACAATTTACAGATCATAGTGGATCTACAAAGGCACAAAATATTTAGTCAAGTATCTGTGAAATGTTCAGAAATTCATCCTGCGGTGCCGAATTGGACCCTCTGGTGGGCCAGTTCGGGCCGCGGGCCTTATGTTTGACACCCCTGACCTAATGTGTGGGGTGCTGAGCTGTAAAATGTAAAATGAGAAAGTACATGTCGTTATTCAAAAGTGCATTTATTTGGTTCATTCGTTTTTTTGGCACTTCAGTTTATCGTCACTGGTCAACACAGTTCACGTGAAACAAAAGTGAGCATCGCAGTAACACTGCCGCTGAAGACTGATGTCAAATTTACTGCCCAGCAGAAATTCAAAAAAGAAAAGAAGTTACGTTTAACAGAGCAGTTCTTGGAAATGTTAGCGCTGTTTTAATTTTTTTTTTTTAAACGGTACAAAATAAAATAAGTAATAATAAAACAATATTAATGAAATGAATAAATATGATCTTCGCTGATGTGAGGGAAGTTCGTTTTTTAGATAATAAGCCAGCAAAAAAACCTTCTCTTGACTCTTTCTTTTCCAATTTAGGTAAATGCTCACAAATTGTTTCACAAGGACATTATTATACAATGAAATGGGTAGAATATTTCACATAAAGGCGACATACAGTATAAAGAGATATAAAAAAAAACATGCAGAGAGCACCAAAATGAGACTAACAAAGCAGCTTAGGCAACAACAGAGTTTCTGTCAAAGGAAGGAGTAGAAAAACACTTTAATTTCAACAGCTCAAGGCGTCGTCAGTATAATGAATCATTTCAAACATGCAAACAAGCTTTAAATGCTTTTTAAAACAATACATTATAAACTTACAAAAAAACAAAAAGGTTCAATGAGTGGACACAAAACTGCATCTTATTTCAAGTTAACGGTAAGTACAGAGAAATAGCACAAACTCATTGTGGTGTCCGCTCTGTCTGGGTCATCTGAGTCCTCGATACCCTGCCTCAGACGCGACATCACGGGCAGTGTATGGCGACGACTCATTTCACCAGATCTGTCGTTGTCATTTTCAGTCACAATTTGATCGGTTGTTGCTTATTTTGGCAAAGGTACCGGGGTAAGATATCAGTCAGTCCTTATTTAACATCAAAGGGGTTAGCCATTTTCACAAAACAAATGCATCTCTGTGAGTAGTCTTTACACGCGTGTTAAAGAGTTCTGCCGCCTCCACGCGTGGATGCTAGTGCTTTCTCTCGAGGTAATTTGACGGGACCCATCCTTTCCTCGGTTTGCCATTGTCCAGCACCTTGCAGTACCACCACCCGTTGGGGTTCCTCTCCAGGACCTCCAGACTTGTCCCCTCGGGAAATCCCATGGTCTCCTCGTCACCATGATAATCCGCTATGGAGACGTACACCTCTCTCAGGTTGTTATGGATGATGTGGGGCTTGGGCCTCACTGTGGACACAGGGAGAGCGTTCTTCGGAGAGCTTTGGCCAAGGGACTCAGCGCTGCCCGTACCAGATCTGTTCCTGTTGGGCAACGCAAAGTTGTTTGACACCAGGCTACGTGGCACAGTGCCAAAGGAGGCGTTGCGCCGCACAGTGGGGCTGGCGCGAGGATGGTCTGTGGAGTTGAGGGACTCGTTTCTCCTGAGAGAGCCAACAGGGCTGGGGCCGTCCCTGATCGGGGCTGATATAAAAACAGACTGAGGTCTGACAACCTGCTGCTGTTTGGTGTTGTTCTGTTTCCGTGAGCTGAACAAGCCAGTAGGTTTGGAGAGGCCACCTGGAGGTTTTGAGGGAATGGGTGGGGTGACCTTCTTCAGGTTTTGGTTAATGTTATTCAATGCCTGCACCCTTTGTTCATTCTTCTCCAGACTGTTGGACTTACTGAGGCTTCCAGGTTTAGTTGGGGTTCCATCAGACTCGGACCCTGCCATGTCATCTTGTTGCCTGGCAGGCTCCAGGAAATAAGTTGGAGCCCAACCCTCGGTATCTCCCCAGCGGACATACCACCAACCACTCTCCTGCTTCTCGACCACTTCCACCTCGACTCCAGCAGGGAAACTGAGCTCAGACTCTAGGACTTTCTCATAGGGATCTGTGGTACGATACAGGCTGCACCCGCCTTCCAAGTCAGAGTCTCCGCGGCTGCCTTTGGAGTAGATGGAGGAGAGATCGGATGTGCTCTGAGAAGAGAAGGAGTCCTCAGAGGAGATGACTGAAGCTGTCTCAGAGTCCTCCCCTTTAGTTTTGGTGCCATTCTTCAGCTGCCCTGTTGGCCGCAGCTGTCTTCTCAAGGAGCTGATGTCCATCTTCTCAGCACTGGAGGCTTTGGTTATCTGTGGTTTAGGCCTCACCACTGGCTTTGGTTTGGAGGAGGATTTGGTGTGAGAGGACACCTTATTTTCCTCTTGTTCTTTCTGCAATCTGGAAAGATCTGGGGTGGATTCAGAGGAGGCAGATTTCGGACCAGAGGCCTCCTCACCTTTGGATGAAAATGGGCTGCCATTCAAGTCAATCTTGAGCTTGTTCCCTGCACGTTTCCGTCCCACCGAGGTCAAGTTTGCAGTCTTGCCAGTTTCTGTCAAAGCACTTGTCTTGGACGAATTGGAGTCCCTGCTGCACTGCCTCTCCGGGGTCTCTCTGAAGGGCCGGAAGCCATCATTCTCATAGATACACTCTTCCTCTCCCTCTGCCTCGTGGCCATCTTCAAATGACTCACCCAGCTTGAACGAAGCACTGTGGAGCGATGACGCAGGCGAGGGCTTAGAGGACAGATGGGAACCCTTCTCAGAGGACGTGTCCTCATTCTTTGGGTCCACCAAGGAACCTTCTCCTCTCAAAAACTCAAACTCAGACTCCAGGTCCAGATCTCCAATGGCAGGGACATCATATTCTGGCTCTTCATACACTGGCCTTCCGGGAGACACGGGTGACTCTGGAGCTTCAGACCCAGGGCTGCTGGGGCTGCTGGGGCTGCTGGGAGGAGCAGTCTCTGCCGACTCTTGCTTTTTTACAGGTGGAGCTGGGGGTGGAACTTTAGGGCGACACAGAGTGCTTGTTCTGCGATTAAGATTAGGCTTTTTACGCTTATCAATGTAGGAACAGGGAGCCCAGCCCTCCTTCTCTCCTATGTGGACATACCACCAACCACCAGAGTTCTTCTCAATGACCTACGATACAGGTAGAAGAGAGAGTTTACGCTTTTTATGAAGACATTCAATGGTTAATTTTTTGTCTTTGATAGAGCAATGTCTCTCACCTCTGCCTTCTGTCCTCCATTGAAACTGATACCATCAGAGATGCAGGACTGAAATTCTGCAATGGTGTAATACTCTGCTTCAACTGTAGGTGGCTCTGGTGGGGAGGGCAGCTGAAATCCCTAGGAAGAAAAGAAGAGTGACTTACTGCTGAATAAGTACATTTTCTCAAGTACTGCACTTACTCCAGTTTTGAATTATTCATCCTGCAGTAGATATTACTTTTAAATCTTATAAAACAGAGCACCCCAGTCAAGCTCTGCCAATCTACAAATCTGCCCTTTTAACTTCTCAGATGGTTTCATTTAAATAATTGGTCATGGTTCCGCACATGTGGAACCATGACCAATTATTTACAGAGTAGAAAATCTAGTCTGAAAAAAATAAATAAACATGTTTAATTATCATCATCTGTGTTTTATTCCAGAAATGTGTTATTTCCCTTCTAATAAACCAATCACCGTAGGAGAAGGTCACTGTGAGATAGTTTAAATGATTTCCACTTCTCACAGCTATAGTCATTATACAGTCATTTTTTCTGTGTGTCACCTGTTAGGATATAGAGGCTCTTCAAGCTATGGCAACATTATTAACCTTTTATAAAACAAGTACATTCTTACCAGGGTTGCGTCTCTACGAGGAGGAGGTTTCTGCCTGAGAACAGGGGAACCTGTTAAACAATCACAGAGAAGAAAACATAGATTTAAGAGTACATAATGCATATTTATCATAATCAAAACCACTTATACAGTATAACTCAATCACTATTCTTGCTATTAAGCTGCTGAATGCAGAGTTGCCACAGATCACGACAACGACAGACGCAATAGAACATGACTGGTTTAGTGCAGTTGCATTTTTGCTTTTTGTGAGTTGCATTCTGGTCTTTTGTTCTTGTTTGTGTGTCTTTCCCGTGTTTGTAGTAGCTAAATTTTCCCCATATATACCAAACAGTTTCCTCTGACACTCAAAAAATATCTTGGAAAGGAACGTAATTCATGACAGAAAGAGAAATTACAACGGAGCCATTCATTCAACTACTTTAACTACTTACCAATTTCCACCCGATGAGGAGCGATGCGGGCTATCGCCGGCGAAGCGGGCTCTGCTTTACTCTTAACATCCTGCAGGGAATTAAGTGGACTGGAGTCAGCGCAGGGGATCGGCAGGCTGATCTCCTTCCTGGCCACCTGGGGGCTCTCTGGAACACCTTCAGTATGAACGTCCTTCTCACTGGAGGCCTTCTTGTTGAGGAGGTTACTGATCTCCATGATGTTTCCGATTATCTCCACTGGGCCTGTAACGGTCTTCTTGCGTGGAGATAAGTCGTCCTTCACCTTCTTCAGGTAAGAAGCCGGAGCCCAGCCCTCTTTATCCTGGTACCTGTGACAACCATATATATTATTATTTTTTTAGAATAAAAGAAATCAAAACAGTCTCTAAAGTGAAGTGATTATAGGAGGATTACCTGATAAACCACCATCCCTCCAGGTTCTTCTGAATCACTTCCACAATAGCTCCTTTCTCAAAAGCAATTTCGTCCTTGCCTTGGCTGGAATACGGCTGCACTGTAACGTACTTCTCTTCTGCCAAAGCCAGAGCAGAGAGCGACAAACAAATTTAAGAGTTTGAAGGCTGTAAAAAAATCTATGGAAACAAGACAAATCAACTGAGAGAAAGTGGGGGAGGGGGGAATAAGAAAGAGAGACGTGTCTATGAATCTTTACAGACAGACACTTCCTATGTTTGTGTGATTGTGCTGAAGAAATACAAGATGAAGGAAGCAGTGCCATCTTCCGTGTCATCTTAGCTCCACTGTCTGGAAATTCATTTGGCGCTTTGTAATAAAACCTGTATGTGTGTGAATAACAACATACATATTTAATTATTACATTAAACGCCATTTATGCCTCAGCAAAAACCCGTATTGAATTATTAGTTACAGCATGTCAAATCTGCATATTAAAACAAATAGTACTGCGCATCCTAGTGGCCTGGAGGTTAAAGGACATGTTCACATTGTTCAGTCTGTTTTTCTTTCTCCTGTCCATCATCACTGTTTCAGTATAAATGCTGGAGGACAAAACACATTTCCCACGACCCATGAAGATTTATTCCAAATTCAGCCAAAGCAGATACAACGTTTCAGAGGTGTGAGCTAGACGGCAAAGAAAACACCGTCTGTGGAAACACAAAGAGGAAATTTGGACCGCAACTATGGAAGACACACACTTAATTTGAGCGCCTCAGACTGTTTTAACCTCAGTGGAGCATTTTACATGAAACTAAGATTGTGGGGTTTTTTTTGTTCACTTCTATTGAAAACAAAAGAACTAGTGCAGACAAGAGGAACAAATACACAAACCAATAATGCCTCCACTGTGCATACTAGCCTGTGAGAGTTGTTTTGACAGACGTGACAAAATCCTTTAAAGCTCAGGACAGTCCTAAGGGTAAAAGCTTAAAGGCTGGACAAAACCACACAGAGTTTGTTTCCATCAACTTGCACCAATTCGTGTTGACAGTCCAGAGGAAAAATAAACCTGATGACGGAGGAGACACGGTTGACCACACGCCGAACAAGTGGAAGATTCCTCTGCAGTTGTGCCACGTTCTTAAAACAACACAAACATGGATCGCAACCAGAAGCTTATGTGCAGTGCAGGGAAAAAAGAGTCAAAAAAGAAGGAATAAAAGTCAGATTAGGTAAGAACATGGGAAGAGAGGAAGCATGAAGATCATTAAGTAGTTTTACAGGAACATTTCCCTCAGGTTACTACAATTACACCTTTAAGTTTTTAGCCACCTAATAAAAGGCTCACCTAATACAATCTTCCCCATCTTAAATCTATGGTAATTTGAAAATATGTTCACCACTTCATTGCGCTGTTAGAGAGCCTTTTCCAACTGGAAACTGAAGTTTGTGTCAGTTTTTTAAAGCCTTCACTCTCATGCACCAAAGTCCATAGAGAAAAATCAGCATTTTAAGCTGCTGGTTGAATGCTCTCTTGTTTAGTATGTTTGTGTTACTGAGGTGAATAAGAGTGAAGAATTTAACACACAGAAGTCACAAAATAACAGATTTGATGGATTACTGATGGAGGCAGAAGTGGATCAGAAGTGGTGTGATTTCAAATGACATGCAATGATGTAAAATCATTGATTTTTACAATGGATTTTGGTGTGGGGGATTGAGAGCTTAACACAGGGACATAAACGTCAGTTTCCATGTGTGAAAAGCTTGTCTAACTGTGAAATAAAAATGAGAACATATTTTTTAAACAGTGTAGAGATGAGTTAGGGGTCTTTCATTCAGATTATAAAATCAGTTTTTAGAAACGCAAACCTCACACATCCAAACCTGACCTTTAATCTCTCCACTAATTTCCTTCCATTTGTCTATAACCTAAACGTGAGAAACACTGGTGTGTGCTGATCAAACTGTGATGAGATGAGGTTTGCCAATGACATCAAATTAAATCCCAAACATCATATGACAAAGGGTTTTGACGGAGGTGAACTGTAGCACCTGGGGGCGAACTCGTGTCCTTGGCCAGCGTCCTTGGCCTCGTGACAGGAGGCACCTTCTCACTCGGCACATAATCGAGAGCAGAGGCTCTGTGTGCTGATTTATGCTTTTCTCGTGAGGCCAAGAGGCAAAGCAAAGAACCCATTTCCTGTCATTATGGCAATTCCTGTCTGAACACAGACGGCACCAGTGAAGGAGGTGTGTTCCAAACGGAGAGAGGATGATGTTTAACACAAAAAAACCCTGCATGCTGTGCACAGTTATCAACATTCGAGGTGACATATTATTCCATTTTCCTTCCCTCCTCCTGTTTCCAAGGTTGAGTTGGTGATAAATGGGCGTGGTGTTAGTGACTGCAGTGGGTCGACTGGGTAGAGAATATTTCTGTCTGCTTTATTTTCCTCTTGCCTGGCTCTTCCGGCCTCTTTGTGTTGGGGCTGTTTGAACGTTTTTTTCCCTCTCACAACAATATCCAGCCGAGCAAACGGAGGGAAACTCTGAATCAGATGTTTTGTTAACCACAACATGATTCGCCTAAATCAGTGTTAGAAGTTATTTTTTGTGAAGTCAGCAAAATATCTTTTTTTTTTTAAACACAAAGCAGGGTTTTAGTGGGGTGGAAACAACTCTCTCTCTCTCCCTCTCTGCACTCCAGAGAGCAGAATCCACTGCCAAGCACAAAGTTTGGGTTGAACTCAATAGCCTATGCTCAGCAATCCAAATGCATCTCAAGTCACAAAAAGAAGAAGAAGAAGAAGAAAACGTTGGCTTTGAGAAGAAGAACATGTGCAGTTTTGTGATTTTCCTGCTAACACGGCGAGGGACTAATATTCATTGTTTATCGCTCTATAGTTGTTACTAACAGGATAAACTCAAGTGGAACATATACACACTCCTTAGAAGAGTACGTACACACTGAATAAAAAAAAGCACGAAAACATGGCTCTGAAACGCTGCGTAAGCCATTCCATCGTCTGTTACGCAACGACTTTCAGACGAGAGGGCAGTATATTGCTGAGAAGATTGGCTTTGACACGTTTTTGTGGTGTTTTCATTTGAACACAAACACTTAAGAGCAACACGGGTCAGCGTGAGTGGCATCATTTGAGCTAAGCGTCGAATAATTGGTGGATATAAAAGCGCGTTGCGTTACTAATGTCAGTGGTTAGTGAGTCGAGGCTGCATTTGCCCGGAGGACGACGACAGCGTTGACGCAGGACTGAGCAAACGTGTGCGTGTGGTGGAGGAGGAGGAGGAGGAGGAGGAGGAGGAGGAGGACGAGCTGAGACCACATGATGAGGGACAATAAATAACACAGGGTGAGAAGAACAATAACAAAAGGCTCCGTTCAGATTACAGTTTTAAAGTCATGCTGTAACAGAAACCCGGTCAGATCAGATTTGTGTCTCTTTGTGTGATTCTACATCAGATATAAATACAATATGAGGCCATGAAACATGAGCGACAACAATAATTACTGCGTGGTCCAGCAGAGGGCACTCTGAGTTCAGCTTGGCACTGAGATCAGAGGTCTCAAACACGCGGCCCACGGACCACACGCGGTCCCATAGACGATTTCATACGGCCCACCACTTAATATCACGTTATCATGAAAACATCTTCCTAGTTAACACAACTTATAATATATAAATAAGCTTGTTCAGTGTTTTAATTACATTTGTCCACATATTATTCATTACTTAATTTCTATTCAAATTCTATTTTTTTTCTTTTTGTGATTTATAGATTCATTCTGTGTCATAAATGGGTTTTTTATTGCAAACTATACATCATTTAATATCAAAACAAACACTTTTAATTTGAAATTCTGAAACAATATCAGCATACTCCTAGTTAATTGTTTATAATTTATAATTTTTTCAGACTAGATTAGATGCTTGTTTAATTTTGAGACCCCTGCCTTAGATCCACTTTTATCCTCACTGACCATCAGACAAAGAGATATCTTTCAAAGGATATAATAGCATGTTGCATAATATTCGCTGTCCAGCCCGAACAAAAGCTAATCGCTTCCATTTCTGCTTCAATAGAGAGTGAGAGTCAAAAAATCGGACGTTTCCTGTTGTTGATGACGCATGTTTCACAGTCGCCTTCAGATGAGAGTCAGATGCAAGACACTTGTGTTATGAATATGAAATGAAATGAATCAGTGAATGTGGTAATCTGAACACAGCCAAAAGGGGTAGAGGGAAGGCGGGAAGGAAGGAGGGAAGGAGGGAAGGAAGGGAGGTGATGCAGCGTCTGTCTCAGTTCACCTCGGCTCTGCTGCCGGCTGATGACACCTCCCAACGTCCATCTCCGGTCCAGCCTCTTCAGATGAGCCTTATGCCGCTTAGTAACTGACACACACACACGTGGCGACCAGACGACGACAAACACAACACACACACACACACACACAAACATGAGAGACATGAAGAGCAAGCACAAATGTTACACAAGCACACAGATGACATGGATCCAACCGGGACAGAGCCTTGTTATTAGATGGACATGAAAACAAGACCTTAAAGCAAAACATGGTGGACAGTTAGAGTGGATGAGTGGATGAGTGGATGGATGGATGAGGGGGTTACAGAGGAAGTGTTAAAACCGAGACATCTTCTCTGTGGCTTGTAATTAGGATGCTGTTAGCATGTTTTTACCATCCCGCCGTGTTAGAGCATCTGGGACACACATTGCTGCAGGAATGCCGGCCAATTAATGAGAGCAGCTGAGCGGATGGTGACGCCGCTCAGAGGTGTGCACCTCACAAACGCTGTGGCGTTATACTGAGATTACAGCATTATGATTAAAGAGTGGAAGAGACGTTCTCAGCCACCAGGAGGCAGAAGACTAGTTCAGGGACGCACAACATCCATGGAAGGGTTGTGGGACATTCCAGCCTTATTTGCTTGTGAATTATAAGGTCGGTGAACGAAGTCACAACTTCACTTTATGCATGTGTTACTTTATATCTCTTGAAAATGGCTGGTTTAAGTATTTAAAACAATATTAGATATAATCTCCTCATGATTTGATGAGTTATTTTTTTTGGCAGAGGAGAGTCTGACCTCTCAACAGTTCTCCTTTTGTGCTTTTTAAAAGCAAACTCATACATTTTCCAACTGTATTCTTCCAGAAATCTGTTGTTTTTCTTTCTTTTTTTCAGTTTAAAACTTGGTGGCACCGGCTGCAGAAGACCACAGGGCTGACAAAGAGATCTTTTAAGAGTTCCATGCCATTCCCCGGACTGACTAGTCACATAAACACTAATTACACTGACAGATTGTCCTCCTAAAACCTCCTGGCAGCCAACTATACCTCCGTCTCTGCCTCCTCAGATAAGCGAGTGTGCCGTCGGTGTAGGTGTTTGCATTTATTGCAGATATGTGTGCGTACTCGGCGTCTGTGTGCAGTTATACATTTGTGGTTCGGCATATTCCACATAATGTGCGACACACAATAGTCTCTGTATTCTCTTCCAAGATATACAACACCAAAGGGAATCCTGGGTTCCATTGTTATGGAGTACAACAGCTGAACTACAAAAGATGTTTTTGGCCAGAGTGCCGGAAAATCTTGTTTGTTTGAAAGTGTAATATACAACTTAATGATTCCCGTGCCTCCATTTTTTGGTAAGGTTTTCTCTTGACACAGTGTCGCCTGAATCGTAACAAAGAGGCTGCATTTACCTGTCAACGCTATCAAAACGTGACAAGATCACTTTAACATTAAAGGTCCGTCATGTAACAGTTAGGTGACATTGTTTCAATTTGGCAGAAATAGAATATAAAATACTCTTTTAGTCTTTTAGTGTGCTATCAACTAAAGTTAAGAACTGTTGTTTTCTTTACAGTAGAATTGTTAATGATAACTGAAGCTTCTCCTTCATGCTTGGAAGGAAAGCGTGAGGTGAGAGATATTCAGCTGCAACATACACCTTCACCCATAGATGGTGCTAAATCGCACACGCAGTACTGTACATTTAAGGCAGGAGTGAAGTTTGAATCACAATGGTCTCATAAAGTCCGGCCCCAGATGTCTCATGTCACCCCCATTAGCTCTGCTGGTAAGGAGCCGTGCTTTGAAACCAGAGTCCCGGGTTACATGCATTCACCTCGCATCATGTTATTTGACTTCAGATGTGAAAGTAAGGCCAATTTTTTTTTTTTTTTCACTCCCGCCACCTTAAAAATATAGATTATTATAAAACAGTGCATTTGTACGTAACTTTTACAGTTTAAAAAAGCTCTGAAGGAACCATTGGCCCCCAGGAATCTTCACATAATTAAATCTGGCCCTTGGACACCCCTGCCTTAAGTTTACCTTGTTGAAACTTGTACAATCCACATTGATGAACACCACATTTAGTGAAAATCCATGTCTACACTTGCTTTAGTTAAAAAAAACGAACATAATATAGAGTCAAAAGCTAAAATGGTGAAATATCATCTTCAGAAACACACGTCTCTTTCACGAGCTCCACACGGAGGTCAGGTCACCTCTCGTTGCTCTGGATCTCTCATGCACAGTGCATCACTTCAGCCGCTGTGGTCTGGGCCCTCCCGCTACTCCTCTTCCTCCTCGCTGCTTCACCAGCACCTGAATCCCCACTCTGTTTCCAGCGTGCTTATGATGGCAGGCAAGACACAGAGAGGCGTTTCACTCCGGCCTGGCGTCAGACGTTAGCGTAGGTGGGTTTGCTCCATTTCGTCACAGATCAAAGGGCTGAGGGTGGAGGGCAGCGGTTGTACCTGTGTGTGGTTGTTTGTGTGTGTAATGGGGGAGAGAGAGAGAGAGTGGGCTGAGGCAAAAGTGACTTACCTTCCCCAACTTTAGAGGCGCCAACCTCCGAGTCATCCCTCGTCCCACTGTGGGTGTTCAGGTAGGTTGCGGGGACCCAACCTTGTTCCTCTGCAGTGCTGACAAACCACCAACCTGTGGGAACATGGAGAGGCTGACGGTCACCAATGGAGGTATAGAAACAATAATACAATACAATAATTCCAGAATAACCTTTTAACTGAATGTAAATCAATTGATCAGAAAGAAAACAACATTCTGGGATCTGTTGGACAATCGATTCCAGCCTGAAACGCAAGTTTGTACCAAAGTCCATAGAGAAGATCAGTACTTTTACTGTGTAGGGACAGTGATGCATGCTGGTCAACTGCTTCCTTGTTTGGTGACTTTGTATCGCTTACATAAATCCGAACAAAGGATTTCAAACACCCGAAGTGACAAGACAACACATTTGAAGTCATAAATGGAGGCAGCGGTGGATCAACAACTCAACTGTACATTTACACCACTGTGATGTAAAATCGCTGGTTTTCTCTATGGACTTTGGTGCAGTGAGTGAGCAATGTACAAATGTCACTCTCCAGCGGGATAAAGCTTCCTTAACAGTGGACAAAAAAGAGGAAAACATATCCTTAAGATATTGTAGACTTGAGCAGGTGTAGATTTTACGAGGTGAGTCTTTTATTAAAAGGTGTTTTTCCTTGCGTCCCCGCTGGCAGCCATGTCATCGGCGAGAATGAGTGTTTTCCGTTCACAGTGTTTGGCAAAGTGGGTGTTGATAACCTGTCAACATCTCACACAATCTCACTGCGAGACTCCTCAAACTGCAATTTCTCTGGCGATCCTGCAGCTCGAGAGTTATGATTTCTGTCACGTTTAAGGCTGAAGAGAATGTGTTCAAAATGTGTGTTCCTGATAAGTTCTGACGTGTAAAAAAAGTTCCTGCCCACGTCATAAACCTGACAACAGCGAATACAGAGGACGTCTTCTAATGAAACCACAGATCTTCCAGTCAGCTTTACGTCCCCTTGTTGCATCGCTTACTGTAAATCACTGTTTTTAATCGCTGCGCCGTGATTTGATAAAATATCTGAAATCACAGGGGGATGAGACCAAACATGAACATTAGGAACTTGACTGCGCTGCCAGCAGAGTCTTTAATCACAGCGAGGAATAATAACATCACAGAAAACGCCTCCTGGCAGTAGCTCCATTCATGTAACGGAGTCTCATTCAACCTGTGTTTCATCAGTATCAGTGAGCGGGACATTGCTTAAGTCCTGTTTACGAGCCAAAACAGTCATTTTCGAGGGTTGCAGCTGATTTGAATCGGCTCCTTCGGGAATGACAGCATTTGTCTTTGACGGCTGCTTCATGATAAACGCCTCAGCTGGACAGCGGCACGTACACACACTACGGCTTTTGCTTTAAAATCCGCTGCAGAATATGAGAATCCCTTGTGCTCGCGAAGGTGTCTCGTATGTGGCAAATGTAAAGAACATATGTACATGCACTACAGTCATAACACTTTAAATTTGCACATGAGAGAGAGAAAACAATCATATTTGTGAGAGACTCTGCAGGAGACCCGAGTGACAAAGCTGGCAAATAAACGGTGCTATATACAGTACAAGAATGGCCACATGTACACTATTTGTTGTGGTTACTGGGATGAAATATGGCTGACAGCTGTCTGCAAAGCCCGTAAAAGAGGAGAGGAGGTTTCCAGCACACTTACACAGCTGGTCTGAACCCCCGAGTGCACATTTTCCCACAGAAAAAGAGCCTTGTGAGGTTGTTTATTTAAACACAATTAATAAAAAGAAGAAGCAGCATATGAAACGTTGGAGAGGAAGAGGAAGACATTTCTTAATCAATGACACGGTGAAGTCTGAGGGAAAATGACACGACGATGCTGAAATGGAAACGACAGCAAAACAGATTGTCGCTGCCTATGTGATTAATCTGCAGTGAAATAAGCTCTAATTATGTCCGTAATTCCGCAGTCATACATTACAGTCGGACAGGTAGCAATTAAAGGCATCTTACGCAAAAAAAAAGTGACAGAGCAGCACACGAGGAGGATGAGAGACACTTTTCTCTCTGCTTTGTTGAATCTGTTTCACACGGAGACGTCGGTATGTGGAAAAAGACAGTGTTATTTCTGAATTATGGTGTCAAAACCCTGATAGTAAAAAAGCTGAAATGTTGGCAAATTTCTGAACTAACACTGAGTGAAATCAAACTGTTCTGTGGTTCCATGCTTGTTCCTCCACAACACGCTGGACTCTAGAAACTGGAGATATCTTACAGAGATGCCAAAGGCATGAGTCACAGTGGAGGGAGCGAAAAACACAGAAGACATTTCATCACCATCATCATCGTCACCATCAGCTGTGTAGTTACAATGTTTTTGCATGTATTATCTTTGCCAATCCACTGTAGATGTTTAAAATCTTAATCAAACCACACTTGGAGGTGGTTTGAAATGCAATTATAATCAGATTTCTTGTCATTCTGGACACTCTGGCTGCTCGTATCACAGTTCAAATCACTTTTAAATCACTGTGATGATGATGAGAGTCTGACCATGACTACTCATTTGTTCTTGCATTTATGTTTGAGCGTGTTGTTAACATAGTTTAACGTCTATGTTGTTACCAAAACAACCCATGCATATATATATAGAAGGAATCTGATTTTATCACTGAAAAATATCTGATTTGAGTTGATTAAATGGATTGAATTTGGGGAAAGTATCTGATTTGTGGACATGGTTCGACTGTTTGGCTCAGAGCACCTCACTGGCTCAGGCTCAGCGATGAAACAAGCGACTTAATGCGCTCAGTCTTTGCACCAAAGCCACGGCTTAAACAAAAGCCTGTGTTGGTGAATCGGACAAGAAATGGAAAGAAAAACTAAATGTCCTCCGGACCCCTGCTGCTGTTTGCTCTCATGTATCATTTTCTCAATCCATTCAGTTCACTTCATTTCAGACACAGTGCTCCATTTCAAGTGTCAACCAGTCGTGACTTGAGATTTGGGTTCCTGCCGGACGATACTGACTGATCTGATACTCTGATGTGACGTCTTTTATCATCTGTTTTCCTCTAAATGGAAACATAATTTGCAAAATTAACCTTTTGTTCTGTTAAAGACCTGAAACCTATCTAATCTTACCATACTATTGTACTTATAATATCAGACATTACATTGTTATAAAATAAACTCCGTCTTCTTCAGCCAGGTAACTTCCACGCAAGTTTCCCTTATTCATTTGAGCAGCGCCACCGTGAGGAGACATGAAGTAGTGATGCCCGGCGAGTGAAACTGTTTCCTTTAGAGCGCCTTCATTCATTAATTAAAATATTGATATTTGATTATTGTCAATATGTGAAGAAGAACGAAGAAGAAGAATGTGTGAAATGTTCAGTGCGGCACCCTGAATGAGGTGCTGCGTTAAAAGAGCTGCGTCCGCTCACTAACAGCTGCAAAGGACTATTTTCACACTTGCAAGCTGTGGAGAGAAATGTCATTTTCTGACACACTTAGAACTGTACAGTGAGCAAACAAGTATAGGAACAGAACGTGGCTAAATCAGTTCGCTGGCAGCTTTGTTTTCAGACCCAGCAATTACTGTGAACATATTTATACTTCATGCTCTGGAATATTTCTCCACGAGGGCTGGGTGGGGGAATGTGATTGTTAACTTTCAGATAACTTCATATTTTCGAAAAAGGGTAATCACTTGTACATTTGTCCTGATGACACGGAGCTCAATCTGAGGTCATCGCACAAGAAACAGCTGTGCTGTTGATCTCCTGCTTCCAAAATACAAGTTTGCAGAACTACTAAACGCCTTACATTGTCATTTTAGTCCGATCACTAAGTCTGGTATGTCTTTCTGAGGAGGTCGTACAGTGGTGAAATACTGTATGACCTTCACGGCTTCACCAATGCACTGTTGGGTATTAAAATCTCTACAGCAAAGGTAAAAACTGTGGTTTCAGTTGCATAATGGGAATAAAATTTGGGGAAAGGAAAAACGTTCCTTTTTCTCATTTCTGGACAGACGTGGGGGATAAATGAATGAAGCATACTGTATATGTGGTCATATGTGTGTGTTTGGAGCAGCATGCTTAGACAGTATCTGACGTTTGCTCCACCAGCTGCCCTGAGATCATAAAGCTACATCTGCAGCTTTACTGGCAGGTTTGTGCACCGACGTTCCTTGTTTATGATCAGTCTGCGTCACAAGCTGCTTTTTCCCCCCGCACATCTGAATTCCTGGACCTCTATCTTCAAAATCCTGGAAAGCTGATATTGATATTTTTTGACGTTTTGGAGTATAACAAAATCTGTCTCACTCTGACAACAGCTAAACCCTCTTCCCTCTAGTGGACAATCTTGTGTTCACCCCAAGGGATCACTACTATTAAAATCAACCTCAAATATCTCGTCAGAACAAGCCAGGGACACACCAGTCCAATGTCTAGCATTTAGGAAGGATTAGATTAGATTAAGCCTTTTATGTGTACATTTCTGCAGCACAAAATGGCAAATCACGCAAAGCGTGTGTTTCGATGCAGAAGCTTACGACGCAAAAGAAGAACGCCTTTTGTGGTATGTGAAGGCCACCGTAGTTCCTAGACACAATTGGGAGTGAGCAGAGAAGTCCTCAGATGGTTGCAACATGCAGTCTCACCATTAGATGTCACTATTTCTTACACACTGGACCTTGAAGTCTCCATTATCTTGAGGAGCTCTACTTCTATGTATACATGAATATATGAGATCTGTTTAGCTGCTATTTCTTGTACCAATGCTTGTTTATTGTAAAGTACTTTGGTCTTTAGCTTATTGGGGTTGACGGTGTAATGCGACAACATCAAGAAAAACTGTATATTTTCAGCACGTTGTAACTAAGTCTATGTCCAGTAGCCTGCTGTGAATCTCAAAAGTCAAATAACCGAGTGATGTCAGCCGAATTTAGATCCAAATTTAATGTAAAAATGTTGCCGTGGGAAATATGCTCCTCCTGACTTTCTGCTGCTAAGTTGGTTTACATTACGTTGATGCGAGTCTATATCCAGCAGCCAGATAATTTACCCTCGAAACCCAGACTGGAAAAATGGGAAAACAGTGAGCACACTTCGTCCAACTGTAATAAAAATCTGTCATACTATTCTCTACAATTCGGCAATTCACAAACCAATTGCTTGTATAATGATATAAAAAAAGTTCTGCAACTGTGTGTGACAATGCAGGATGATAAAAAGTGACAGGATTTGACACGTAAACAGATGTTTTCCTCATAATCTGACTTAATTTACAGCTGCAGATACAGTGGACAGACATAATGGGAGCGATCAGCATTTTCTAAGCTCTATTTGTCTCTCATACAGTATCTGCCATCTGGAAACTCAATCAGCTTCAAGACCCGAGCTTCATTTTTACTGTAATCAACAACAGACTCGGAGCGGCAACAAGAAACTAGATTTAAGCCATTTCGGGGGTTTATCCTACGGTGACTGTGTATCCTTTAAAACAACAGTGCCGTCTCCTTATTCAGTCGGAGTCTGATACAAACATAAACAGAGTGTGACATTACAATGCTCCACAAATTTGTCATCGAGACACAACCCTGAATCTGTCCTGCAACTCAAAGTAAACAATATTTATGCGCTGTGGAGTAGCTGCGCCGTACACACAAAAGATTTCTACACATCCCTCGTAAATATGAGAACCACAGATTCAGCAGCATGAGGAAGCTTCTTTTTTTTTTTCTTTTTTCTTTTACTGCCTGAATTGATGAGGAATGCAGTGGCTCAGCAGTCCTACGGATATTTGACACCACTGTTGAGTAAAGCAGGAGAAAACCCCATTCATTTCAAGCTTCTGTATTTATTAACAGTCGATCACGACTCAAAGCACAAAGGGAGGAATCTATCCAGCTCAGTTCACTCGGTTTTCAATAAAACCCTGGGTTTCAATTACCTGGGTCGCTCTGGCACTCGGGGGGGTTGGGGCAAAACAGTACAAAACGACTTTCAAGAGCTAATGTTGACCCAAGGAATGACCTTCACTCCCTCCCTGCCTCTGAAAGGATCCCCTCATGGTCTGAGCGTAGCTATAGCCCACAGACTGTGTGCTCTCGAGGCTCCACTGACTTGGAGACACAGCAGTCCTTGAGTGTCTGAAAGCCCACACCTTAAACTGCTGCTCAGACTCAATGGTCAATTCTTAAAGTTGAGAGAGGCAACCTTTTTTGGCTCCACAGACTATTTTCTGTGCACTATCATTACCTCTGTGTGCGCTGTTAAATACTGTTACTGAGTGATTCCCTCAGTCTGTATCAGTGTGTGGCAAAGGTGAAAGAAAATAAAGAAGAATGAGCCTTTCATTTATGAAAAAATAAATAAATAAAAAGGTTGCTGAAGTGAAACCATGGAACCATATCTACAAATACAGGACGAGGGTGATTTCTTCAGGTGGTCATTAGCACTTCCTATTGTAAGCTTTAAGAATGCAGAGAACTGGGCTTATTATGTGTGGATAATGTGTCCTCCGTCTGCTTTGAGACATTTAACACTTGGCAAAGTTTTCTGAGTCATTTTATTGGCAGTTCATTGACAAGGATTATAGGATTTTTCTCTCTCTCTCTCTCTTTTCCGCAGGGAAACATGCTCGTGCTGAAATGACACATAGCAAATCAGGAAAGATTTCAGGAGTAGAAGCTGAAGGCTGACCTCGTCTTTAATCCGCCCGCATATCAGAGATGGAAAAATTGGAACAGCCAATATACATCATCCTGCTGCCACATTTGAAGAAAGTGCTGATACTAAATTATGCACAGAAACTAAAGATAACTCCCTGAGTATTATGGCAACTCAACTTTCCTTGCTTTCAGTGCCATAAAATAGACAGGGCTTCAGAGATACACCCTTTATGGCTTTATCAAGGTTGTTGTCTTTTGCTTTTCATCTCTTTAAGGTCCAATGTGTCAGAATTAGTGACAGCTATTGGGGCGAGATTAGACTTCCAAGCGCATCAGGAAACTACGGTGGCCTACTGGAAATTAAGTCATTCTTCTTTTGCACAGTAAGTTTCTGTATCAAAAGGTGAAATACTGTAGAAACACAGGGGTGCAAGATGGTGGCCTGTGGAAAGTAAGGCCCTTAAAGTATATATAAGGGCTTATTTTAAGACTATAAAACCCATAAGAAATGTGATTATATACTTAGCAATCATACTTATGGGTAGAATATGCCAATGAACCTTCAGAGTATGCACAAACTTCACACAAATAACCTGATTGAAACTGTTATCTGGTTCTGGAAATTTCCCATTTCACAAGCCTTGCAAAAGCAACTTTAACTTTCACCAGAATGATCTTTTGGAGATTAACAGTAAGCCTGTTTTTGGGGGGGGCTGCCTCTGCTCCTCTGAACACTGAGCTCCCACTGAGCCCTGAGATCATCTTGCTCGCAGCCTGAAGATGGAGAGCAGAGGACCTTATGGTACTGGTACATTTTTTCCATGTGAAGGTACAGCAGACGTTCTGCACATCCATCATGCCATGCTGAGGGCCAGACCTGCTTTAATCTGCCAGGATTTTACTCCAGCAGCGTGCGCGGGCTTTCAGCCAGGAAGTCGAACATCACCTGCAGGTTACCGCTGTTCCCTTTCCAGCTTCTCCATGGCTCAGATTTGCTTAAATTATATAGTGTTTGTTTAAGAACAAAGGGGGCAGTTTTATATAGATTAGATTAGTGTCCTGATCAATAACTGGCTCTTTGTGCTTAAATAGGCTGAGTGAAGCACTGGAGAAACTATACATGGTGGTGCCAGGGGGTCTTAGGGGAGACATGGGGACCGATGGATGTGAGCTCTCCAAAACAGAGTTATTCCTGGTGTGTTCATGGCACATTCTTAGTCATATAAGCTGATCGAGACTTGGAATGAAGACAAGTTAAACTCTGACTGGTCTGCAGAGAGAGATTTTCTACACTGAACTGGGCACAGCGTGTCTAACGTTGCCCTTGTGGTGTAGGAAAAGCGTCTGCAGGAAGAGTGCACTGTTGTTTCTTTTCCTATATATATTAGCCCATTAAAGGGCAAAATCTAAACCACTGACTCGCAAGCATTTGAACTGACCAACAGGGCTGCTAGCTTAGCTTTGGCTAGCATTGCTTCAATATAGTGTAAACCGAGGAGGCATCCTGGAGGATCCATTAAGCCATTATAATGAACCAACCTCTCTGAACCACTAACTTTGGCAGCAAATGGCTTTTTCCATTTTCTCCCCGCGTTTCTCCCTGCTATACTCTCTCTCCTCCTGAGCCAGCTTCCCCCCCGGCAAAATCTCATAAAATAGACAAATAAAATCACTGCAGAGGGAGCGAGGACAAAATTATTAATCAGAAAACAAAGCGCAGTTCGGGACAACACTAAATTGTAACGTCTATCTTCATATATTGCTCCTTGAGATTAAACCTTGCATTCATCATTGTTGGCAAAAATTGTAACCAAGTAAAGTAAACGGTGAACATCAAGAGTCTCTGTTCAGGTCTGCTGATTGCCCACATATTACACCACACACAAAACCAGCAATCAATATAAACTACAGTATCAATGGAAACAAAGGACACAACACAAACTGTATCATCAAGCTGGTACAGTGGAAAATATCTGCCTCGGCTCAACAGGGAACGCTGGAAAAGTCAAAGTGGAAGAAGCTGAGCTCACTTAAAGATCTGACCTCGCTCCACGGAATCCATAAATCAGTTATGTAATCCAAAGCACAGGAAAGACGACTGTTCTGATATCAGTCACAGATGGTACAGCAACATCAACAGTTAGGTCTTCTGTCAGTTGTCACTGTCACCAGTTGCCTACTGAAGTGTCAGGACTAGCAGGAGGTTTGTGTCCAGCACCACAACCTTCAATTTCTACAAATAGTCAGAATCTTTTACCTCCTTTACATCAACTTGCCAGTAACAACACATTTGTATTGATGTATTTACCCTCGGCACACAGACACAGAGGGTTTATGGATAGATTTTACTCTTGCACTTTCCTTTTTCCTTCATCCAATCCAGTGAGTTTGACCAGTGTCGGCCCAATTACAGCAATCCTGAATATTGTATCCGCTAATCCCTACTTTTGGAGACCTTGGTTTTAACAAGTGGTTATTTGAGTAACCGATGCCTTTCTGTCATTTCACACCGGTCTGTTCATTCTCCTCCGACCTTTCAACCTCAACAAAGCATTTCCATCCAGAGAACTGCTAATTTTTCTCATTTTCTGACCATCCTTTGTGAACTCTAGAGATGACTGTGCATGAAAATACAAACAGATCAACATTTATTTTTGTAATATGGTCCAGCAACATCATTCCAAGTCACTTAAATCACTAATTTTCCTCATTCTGATGCTCAGATTGAACTTGAGCAGGTTGTCTTGACCTATGTCTATATACCTACAGTAAATACCTTAGATTTGTGTGCTACGAAGCAGTTGAACACATGTATCACTTGTAATTGGCTGGTGAAGAATGTTGATAAAATGATCCGATAGAAATATTAAAGCTGTTTTTCACTCAAAGTTCTCAGTAACTCTGCAGGGGGATCCATGCTGGGTGAATTGAACATGGTTTTTGTTATGAAACCAAGGCTCTTCTTTCTTTCCTTGTTTTTGTCCCTCTCTCTCTTTCTGTCTCTCTTTGCATGTGTGTGTGTGTATGTGTGTGATGAGTTGCAGTTGTGCATGATTGACTGATTGAATGACAATCAATGCCATGTGTGTCTAGATGTATCCGTGGAAGCTGATTGGTCCTGCAGAGGAGGTTTGAGTAGATAAGGCCTGATCATCGCAGATGTCCAGTGGACTTCCTTTGAGTCAGTCACAGTCAGAATGCCAGTTGCTTGTTTTTCTAGAAGTTGTTTGGTTTGTGTGTAGCTGATGTTTTATTGGGAGTTGGGAAGAGGGAGGGAGTGTCTTTATTCAGGTTGCACCCAGGTTTTCTCCTAGTTTTCTCCTTGTTTGAGATGTAATTTGAACATTCATGAGGTGAACTACATGTTTTGTCTAAGTTAGGTGGCTTTTTGTTTGACTATAGTCGACAATCAGTCGCTAATGCTGGGAAATTATAAGCCTATAGCTGGAGTCTAAATGATAACCTGTACAACCCATAAAAAAAACTAACAGACACGTTTTAGTAGCTATCGCTCAGCATATTCACCACTTAGCGCAATTATGCACAGATCAATCTGTCAAACACCAGTTTGTACTTATTCTTTAGGGGAATGGTTGCTAAATGAAATAAACTCTGAAATATTCTAGTGTACACCTGGTCTTATTAGTATTGGCAAAGGGAATGCGGGGTGATGTCGACCAGCCAACTGGAGTAACGTTAGCCAACTTCCAATGCAGGAGGTGTTAAAATTTTTTGTTAAATGCTAACTGTGCTGCTGGAAACGGTCTCCACAGCAAGATGTAGGGCCGGTGGTATTTACTTTAGATCTCTGCGAAAGTGTCCATCAGTGTGTAATAAAACTGTCAGATCTTTTTTGGGATGTGTTTTTAAAAAGTCTACTGTTTGGCTTTCGAGAAAGTCATGACAACTCCAACTAAACCAAAGATGAATGAGTGAGCTGGCAAAAAAAAAGGCAAGACCCAGTTTCAGAGAAAGAGGATGAAAAAAAGAATAATAGTAATGTGGAAATTAACCCACAGCAAAAACACAGAAGCCTGGAAATCGTAAAATAAAAAAATTCTTCATGGATCATCAAAAAACACACCAACCATTTTGTGATAGATGAAATACAAAAGTGAGGGGGGGGGCTCTACTTAGAAGGACATGACCATGCAGTTCAAGTTCATGGAGGAACGCTCTCATATGAGACTGGTTGGTTAAAGGACTTCAAGGTGTTGGAATATCCGCCTCACTGTGGCTCCCCATTGGGCTGAAATCCTACCAGAGCAGGGAGTGAAAACAAATACATGAACCCAAAGGCAGAACACGAGGCACATCAAAGCGAACCCACTCTCCAGAAACCCTTCCTTAAGGCCAGTGTGGCATGGCATTTCACTCACACCCATCGTGAAACCAAGGTCCAATTGCCTTTCCTGGTCTCCGTTTCCTCCTCCATCTCTCATTCCTCCCCATCCTCCCTCTGAAGAACACATGAGTCCCATTACCATTTTACTGTCTCAGCACACCATTAAAGCTGAATGTCAGCGCCCGAATCCAGGCCTGCACCTCTCCACTCACTCCTGCGCTTCATATGATAAATAACCTCGGAAATAGAAGTCACTCAGGCAGGTGCGAAGACCTGAGTGTCTGTGACAGTTGACACATGATTTGGTTTTCATAATATTAATAAAGAAAAACTGTATTGGCAGCTTTACTGGTGCCTTTGTGTCACACAATCTGAAAAACTACATTTGTATTGCATTTAAAGGCCCAGTGGGTTTATTGGCAGAAACTGGCAAAAAATTAAATATAATAGCTAGAAGTGTATTTGTATAAGTGTATAATCTCTTTAAAATAAAAGCTGTTTTGTTTCTTGCGTTTTGAAACAAGATTGCTACACAAATGAATCATTTCTGGTATGTGAGGGCCACCGTAGTTCTGCGACACATGAATGGGAGGGGTGAGTGGATGAGTCCTCCGTTTGTTACTATCTGCAGTGTCACCATTAGATGTCACTAATTCTTACACTGCACCTTTTAAAACTGTTACATATCATTTCTGTCTTCATACATAAACATTTGCTTCCACCTACAGTAAATATAAGAAGCATTACAGCCTACCTGTAAAACATCATTTAGATACACTTTAGTATCAGGATGCTACCATTAAACATTCAGTGTTGTCAAACTGAATCAAAAATACTTTAAAGTGAATTTTTAGAGCAGCTCTTTTCAGTGGAGAAACAGCTGACTAAGGACTCTGCAGCTGCCATTCGTAAACCTGGCATGTCCTGCCGGCTTTCCGTTAAAATGAGGTGGAATAATTAATACGAGTCTGGAAGACATTCCTCTTGCTCGAGGCAACATTCTGGCCTCCAGCCTAAACCAACAGTGGGGAAAAAACAGAGCTGACTGCAGGCCAAAGCGAGCCTCCAGATGGGGATAAGTCACAGCTAGCGAGGTCTGGACAAAGGAGGTGAGAGGATCGAGGTAGAGGAAAGGGCATAAACTTTAAGAAGCTGTGGACTGAATCATTGAAGTGTCTGTTTGTGTCTGGGACACACAGAACATGCACTCTGTCTGTCCCTGCTCAGCAAGTCTTTGTTGTGCATTTGTTTTCATTACTCACCACTCTCACTCTTCTCAATGACATCGACCACCTCCCCCGCTTGAAGGCTGATTTCTGCAGGCTCTTGTTTCTCGTAATTGGCCACCACCACGTACTGTTCCAGAAGCATGGGGTCCGAGGCGTCCAGACCTGGGGTTGATGGGAAAAAACATGCCGTCAGCCAGCTGCCGGCCATAGGTCCCCGAGAATGACTGCTGGACACTCGTTGTGCCATAGGCCACTTTGTCTGTAGAGCTCAGCCAATCACAATTTTCACAGGGTTCAGTGCATCTTCCTGAGAGTCTAGCCATAGAGCTGCATCCCTCTCCAGCCCAACATCCAGGGCAATGGAGACACTGGAAAAACTACAAACAAGAATCCCCCTCCAAAAGACGGACAATCAAGCAGTCAACTGCAGAAAATCCATTCTGTATCACTGCACGGGCCTCATTCCTTATGTCCAACAAAGCCCAGACTGAAGCGGTAGACAAGGACAGACACATTCACACAGTGGAAAGAGGAGCAGCAACGAGTAAGAAGAAGGAGCTGTAGCAGTGACAGAAAAGAGAGCTAAAGCCAGCTGAGGACAGGACATTAGAGTGAGAGAAAGAAATGGTTTCCCTTGGAAAATAAACCATCTGCTAAAAAGCCTCCTTCTCCTAAGTTGGGGCTGGAGTTGGAGGAAGAGTAGGGGGTTGTGTTCACCAATCATAAGAGTCAGGACTGGAGGCCTTAAATAGAACCAGATGAAGGGGCTGGAGCTGCACTCAGAGGGATGGCCCTCTGTCTCCATGAAACACTAGAGCTCTGACTGTAGCATGTGGCCGCGGCCAATGGAAACCTTCCTTTCTCTACTTCGCTCTGTTAACCATATAAGCACCAGCGGTGACTTAGTTTTTTTTTTTACAGTTTGCGCCCGCATCATAAATTGATCACATCCATCCACAGGTTGAATCACTTTACAAAAAAACAAGAGTGACTTCTTACATTTGAAAACAGATGTTTTCAATCGTGAAGGAGGCACACACACACACAAACATTCTCCTCCCCTCGGCGCACATACAGCAACATAAGCCTTAATCATGGAAAATCCTGAACACAAGCGTATGAATCAACTAATGTAGCTCCAACAGGCATCACATGGAATCCAGACATTGCCCCAACTAACATCCTGTTCACACATTAGCAAGAGCTTCTGATGACTGCCAAGCTCAAAGCTCCTAACACGAGGTAGAGTCTGTACACACTTCAGATTATTCTTACACAATCTCGGATTACAGTGGATTTCTTGGATGGATGTAAATAAAAGAAAGATATATCCAAACAGCCTGTTTTTTATGGTCATTTTGCATCTTTGAGCACAAGTGCTATTAGATAAAGTGTAAAAGAATGATGATTATGACATTGTTTCCCAAACTTTCTCCATGGAAACCCACATTTCAAACAGGACAAACAATCGTGACATATAATTTTCCGCCATATCTGTATCCATTTCGAAATTGGTAAACAAATATTTTCCATGTAAACTTCCTTTTATGCATGTTATTTAAAAACATAAACACATAAATCTCAACTAAATCCCTCCCCCAAAGCAAAACTCCCACAAAACCATATGTGGGTCAAACTCTACCTCCAGTGTTCGGTATAATCTGACCAATTTCGCAACTTTCCTAAAGCATAAGCATCGTGTTTTTCATCATTATGTCCTAATAACATTATGCAGTTGAACAAATGTGATTTTTGAGTGGTTTATTCAACTTAGTTATTACACCTTTGGTGCTCCCGGTCAAAAATTACCACAATATAGGTATGAAAAACACATACACTCAATTACACCTCGTTATAGACGCCAAGCTTTTTTGTGCCTTGCAATTACACATTTACCACTAGGTGGTGCAGTTTCATGGTTAAAAATGGTGCCAAAATGTCAGTTTCATGATCTAATCCAGTTATTTTTGACAAGTTTCAGACAGGATCCCACTACCGAATATCATATCGGCTGATTTCTAAGTTATTGTAGAAAAGATAATTATGCGAGTCAATGAATATGCCCAGAAAAATTTAACCGGAGGGAAGAAAACAAAGCCAACACAAAGTCTAAATAAAACATTATTTTTTTTCAAAATGTGATATAACCACAGTTTCTGGAAATGTGTTTTATCCCGCGGATGGAAAATAACAGCCACTCAGTCGGATGGATGGAAGGTTTTAGGGCTTAGATAAGAAATGATTAAGACAACTTGGATTACGCTGCCATTTCTCCAAAGAGCTGACCTGGCGACATTCTTCCAGACGAGAGACAAACATTTCTATAAATCAGGAGAACGTACAGCCCATCCTTCAGTCCAGGCACTAAACTTGAAATGTCAGGGAGATAATTACTTATAAAGACAAACTCAGCACTGTTAGCATCTCAAATACTCAGACTGGCAAAGAGTCTGACACTGGATCACTGTGGTCAGGTTGTGGTTCATGAAGCTTCACATTATTTGTGCAAGATGTTGGGTCAAACCACAAAGCTGGGTGCAGAGACACTGGAAAGAACGTTTTTGAATTCAGGCGCTTTTTTTTGCCTTCCTGTTCTTCAAAGTATAATATGACAGCAATTACATCAGTTAACAGCAAACAGTGGTATTCCTTTGACACTAAATGTGTGGTTTAGTGGCTTGTTTTAACTCACAGACCAATTAACTTTCATTACTTATAAAGTGGAACCAACAAGGACTGTAGATGCCTGACTGAAACACACTGTTTAGGCCAGGCATTTTTACTTTTATTTACAGTACGGCAGTGTTAATGAAAGTTTTACATCACACTATGTTTTAAAAGCCACCAGATGTGACAAATTTTAAACACTGCAGACATGATGAGTTTGCGGGAGTGGGAATCTAAGTGCATTTAAATCAAGCTCCCAACATTACCTATGTCTTGGGTCGTGTAAATTTATGGGTTATTAGTACTGAGTGCATTTGCTGAGCACACCCGTGGATTTATTTTTCTGCTTATTTTATTGCTGCGTTTTGAACTGGCAGTAACATAATGACCTGTCAGGAACCCAATTTCAAATAAATACGATAACTTGGACATTGTCTAACGCTAAAAACAAGACCCACAAAGTCAACGGCGAAATAATTTCAACACAGATGGACATAAAACAGGGGGAAAAAAACAGGTCATGAGCTCATAAAATCCTAATCTATGTCAAACGATGTCTCTAAAACACACAGTTTACTACTGCTGCGAGGGACTAGTAAATCTGAGACCCGAGGCGAGTGAGTAAAATCTCTGTCAGCAAAGTCGATAGGCCTGAAAAACAAACGCTTATATTTCAGCCTCGTTCAGGAAATGAAATGTTTTGCAACAGCAGGAAAAACAAGCTAGTACAAGGGGAAGGTGTGAGAAAAATGAGCTCAAGCAGCCTTGGATGGGATAAAACATAATTACAAATGTGATATGCCTAAAGGGAGCGCAGAATAAAATGAGCGTTATAAATCATTTTGTACAAATCAATGTTTAAGTGAGATGCAACAACAAACCTCTGACCTCTTTTTTTTACTCTTTTTCTCCTTCTAAATCCTTCCAAAATTATTTTGGATCAATTGATACCTTCTCCTTCAGTACCAGTTCCAATCTCTACCTTTTTTATGGTACTTAAGTGTGTTTGTACGAACAAAAATTGTAAGTTTACGTTGTAAAAACTGAGTCCAAATTTCTCACTTTCACCAGAATTAACAGACTCGTGCCTGGTTTGTATTCTCTTGGACTTGAGCTGCGGCTGCAATTCAGTTTTTAGACGTAGCCGTTCATGATTCTCGTTGCGCTGATATTATATATATATACGTACGTGCCCCTTGAGCTACTGAAAACCTGGCAGCGACTGAATGTTGTTGGTACCACTGACTACAAATTTGTTTTAAATCAGTCTTCACCATTAAAAGAACCAGATTCTTACAGCCACCCTATAAAATGTACTGTAGATACAAAATCTTATAAGTAAAACTATTTTGGTGACTCCCAAAATATGTCCAGAGACTCGTTTTGTGGTCCTGATCCAGTCTCTGGGAATGATTATATTACAGAGTAGGCTATTACAGTCGGCCTTACCCTATTTCTGTATGCACCACATACAAATCTGAAGCATTTCTGACCCAAATATTGAAGTATTTCTTTTTTCAAGGCTGCACTTGGATAACTCTATTAGCCATTCCCTGTGTTTATATCTCTCCTTGCTCAGATTTATACATGTGCTTCCTGATCCCACCCTCGCACTCCCAAGCGTCCCAACTTTATCCAGCACACCCCCACCCCCACTCAGCCATCACCACCTCCATCCAAAGATGATGACAGTTGGGAACTTTGGGATAATTCATCACCAGGAGGAGGAAACGAGGGAGTGTAGTCTACCCATTTACACTAAGGAATCTTTCTTTTTCAGGATCTTGACTTTCTTTCTGGTTGATAGCGTTGCTGGCACTGGCCTCTGCGTCTTGGTGCCATATTTTGAACCCTTGGGTAGCTTTATGAGAGCAGAACTGGGTCGAGAGGAGTAACATTTGGCAAGGTGCACCCCCTTTGTTTGGTTCATCAGCTGCAGATGTGAGTTTGAATTAGAGAGGGACACAGGACTGCTGTTCAATGCAGTACAGATGTACTCATGTCATTGAATCAGTATGTGGCCCTGTGGGAGAGGGGGCAGACCACAAACAAATAGAGCCAAAACGTCCAGTTAGACAGAATTCACAAAGATATTAAAATTGCTGATGTTCTCATTTTGATCAGCGGATCCTCTTGTAGATATTTGGTAAAGACGAAGGCAACAAGCAAAAATCCTGATTAGTGTCTAATTTAGCAGATTTTCCCCGATGTTGCAATAAATGTATCAATGCAATTCTTTTACCACTGTTCTAACCACCTGTCTCTTCAAAGAGGTCTGTCTGTTGGACAAAGATTAAACAAGTAAAGTTGTACTACTGTTGACTTGCGCAATGGAACACTTTCTACTATGCATATTCAAGCGGCCATCAATGATTTCATCATTTGGCTAACTTCTGGTCCGTTACTGTAGTTAGCATACACTCTCCCTTCTCCACATCACCTCACACATTTAATGAGGGCATGGGGTATTAACTCAGGATTATGCCTCTTGAACATGTACTGTATATAAAAATATATGAATGTAGACCTTGTTGCAAAACAAACTCCTGCTCTGAAGCCTCGAGAGTCTCAGTTTGACTGATGCCATGTTGTTTTTTGAAACGGGACGTTCTTAGATACAAACTTCCTTTCAAACCGATGTCTGAGATTGTTATGGGAACATCATTTACAAAATTAAAGTCATGCTTCAGCCTGAAACTTAGAGACTGAGACAGTTAGAGTTGCCACCTGGTTGCTAACTGCTACTTCTGTCCCACTTCCTATAGGCTTCAGTTTTTTAACGGGAAGGCTACATCCATTTTTATATACAGTCTGTTTTGCACTTTTCCATTTTCCATACAGTTCTAGCACTCGACTCTACTCAGTTTGGTTTCATGTCGTTTTCCATTACTTTTCCATAGTACCCTCTCAACATAGGTGGTACTGAACTGAAATAAGGCTAAATACACCAGACACCAGATATGTCCGTTTCCGGGATTTTTAAGTCTTTTTAACTGATCTACAGTTCGGCGTTGTTTGGTTTGATTCTTGTATCGGACGTCACACTCATGACTCTTCCAGTGGCGACACTCTCTGACCAATCAGTGACCGGCAGTCTGTTTACGTCACATTTTAGTATCGGCTCAGCTCACTTGGAAATTGCTAGAGCAGGTACTAAAAAGCACACCAGGTCCCAGGTACTATCACTAATGGAAAAGCAAAGTAGAGCCGAGCCGAGTCGAGTGGAGCAGTGCTAGAACTGTATCATGAAAAAGCGCCATATGATCTTGAAGCTTTGAGCTAACTTCCTGAGTGTTGCTGCTGTCAGCATTACATCACCTCATGTGAACGTGTAGACAGTTTGTTTTAACGACAAACAGCCTGACCTCACAGGCAAAGAGGGGCTGTGTCTTTGCACAGTTCTTTCTCCAGACTGGATAACGTGTTGTAGAATTATAGAAATGTGTTTTTTCTTCCACAGAATATAGAGCTATTTAAGACATATTTTATCAAAAGCAAAATTCAGAGAAAGCACTTAATCGACAGCAGATGACGCAAAGCTGACAGCAGCTTTAGGTTTAATCTGTCATGGAAATGCATTAAGTGTCTTCTTCCTCATAAAACATTTGGAAAGAATAAAAAATCCAAATTGTTTACATCTATGTTTACTCCCACACACATTTCCCTCTTGCATTTCCTGGTACAAAGCTCCATGTCTTCAAACATTACCACAAATAACTGCAGATGAATAAAAAGCATTGATCGATCACATGAAATAACATGAATATGAGAAACTCTAGTGGAAACCTTTAGCCTGTGTAGTTTCCATTGAACTGAATGTAAGGGATAAGTTGAGGGGTTTCCAGAGAGAAAATCAAACCAGTCCTACATCTTATCAGGTTTGTTATAGAGTGTGTGGCAGGAAAAATCTGCTCTGAGCTGTGAAGCAGTGTTTGTTTGTATGAAGCAACTTCAGGGGTCATGGGAGTTCTTCCATTTAAAGTTAGTGATGTGGTAAAAAAAACATTCAAAAAATTACATTTACTAGAGGAACAAAGAGAGCATAATTAGTCAACAACAACAGTGAGTAATGTAGTTCTAGGAATTCACTATTTCCTTTTTTCCCGTAAAATCTTGTTTGTTTTTAATTACAAGCAGAAAAACATTCTGCAGAATTTGTGTGATTCTCCTGGGTTTACAACTTGCCAGTGCTAAAGTTATGTTGCTTCTCGAAATTGGTAAACAATTCTCCTTCTCCTGGCAGCAACTTTCTACGCTGCAAAGAAACCTAACATATCAAAATCTTGTATGAAATGAGTGCATCTGTCAATGCTCATCTGATAAAAGAAGCTCAAGACGGAGAGCCAAGATCACAAAACAGTATTTTATTTAACAACCTGTGGATGAAAGTCAACAATTCTTAAGCAATCCTGTCTATTGCAGCTTCAAGTGGTCGTCTATAAATATCCTACACTATCATAGGAGTCAATATTTGATTTAAGCCTTGTTTAACCCCCCCCCCAAAAAAAGGGAATCTTTGGGGTTATGGGAGGTTCAATAAGTCTAGAAATGGGAGAATGTGCTAAAGCTTGGTAGTTAACTGCTGCTGACTTAGAAACAAGCTGCTGAAACAGTCAACTGTTGTTGTTGGAATTTGGAAATGCTCATTTGCCCCCAAATGATTTCCGACGCCCGTTTAAAATCTTATCCGCCTGCAGGCACAAACACACAAGCCTCTTCATCGACCCTCCGATTAACTCAGGGGTAGATTAACCCTTTTTTTCCCCCCTGACAAGTGTGCACACACGTACCTCCACGTATGGTATGTAAACACTCACACATGCACACCCTACAGGCCCCCGCAAACCTGCAGCTGAAATAAAGTCTACACATATAAACACACTCCCTGAGTCCATGTGCAACAGTGAAATGGTTTCCACTTGCCACGTAAACCTCCTCTCCTCTCCAGCTGCTTTTCACATGCACTACACCCCCGAATGCTTTGTTTCTTTTCCTCTCCTGTCCTCTGCTCATCTCACTTTCCTTCTGAATACAGATTAAAACTAATACTTAAAGCCCCTTGAAACTCAGCGTCCGCAAAGCAGACGATGAGCGTTGCCAAAAAAAAAAAGGATTTCATCACCACTGTTTCTTGTCTAAGGCTGATTTCTTTAGAGTTTGGTTATGACAGCCGGAGTCACTGTTAACTGACAGTGACTCTTACATGTTAAAGCGAAGATAGTGTGTTGCTCTTTGAACCTTACATAGCTGTGATGCTGAGTCAGTCGGCTTCAACCCCTTGAAGCAGGAGTTACAGATTAGGAGTGAAATATGGGCCAACGACTTACTAAAAACACATGAGATTAAAGGGAAAGTTCAGGTTTTTGAAGTGTGGCTGTATGAGGTCTGACACATAGTCAGCACTTACTTCACTGCTAGCACCGAGAACCAGCCAGAGAGACTTGCTCTCACCAGATAACATGGCTGCCAGTGAGGACACATAATGAAAGGCTCACCCAAAACAAAAAATCCACATCTATTCTGCAACAAGTTAAGAATATGTTTTGTGCTTTATCTTGCCGTTAAACAGCATTTTCAGACTGAAAATTTAAGTTGGTGTCGCTTTGCAAACCGCTTGTTTCCTGCACCAAACCTCCACAGAGGAAGTCAGCGATTTTAAAGTCTACTGCTGCCTCCATGAGTAAGTTTAAATATGTTATTTTATGACTTTTATGACTTTCTTTCTATGGACATTGGTGCAGGAGTGTGAGCAGTTTTATAAAATGTGGCTTCCATCTGGAAAAGGCTGTTTAACAGATAGATAACTACACAATATGACTGTTTGGTGTCCCAAACTGACATCACAACAACACATCTGTGCTGATGCAGTTATCACCTACAGACATTAAAAGTAATTTCAAAAACATAATTCTCCAACTGTGTAACAAATATTCCTCTCCCTTCAAAAAGAAATAAACAACATGACTTGGCTAAAATGCTTTTTTATTCATTTATTATTTTTACAGTCCTTGACCAGTATTTGACCGATGCTCTTACTATTGTAATCGGCTCATCCCAACACATGACCATGTCAGTGCTGACATCTACCTCATACAGTTACACTTCAAAAATCCTATCATTTAAGCCCCGCACCACACTAAAGGGTAATTGGCCAGATTTCAGTCCCGATCTGGCCCTTTTCTAGTCTGATTTGATCAGATTATCAGGCCAAATTATCCTGTAGTGACAGCAATTTGGGCATGAACAGAACCAATGGGAGGGTTGACCGGAAATGGATGTTTAGAACCGTAGCTTGTACAATACAAGTTGATTCCGTCTTCTCAGCCATGACTTCATCCTCAACTACTTTTTACTTTTCTCAGCACAAAACAGCTATTAACTGACGATGCTGACAGACCGCCTCAATGTCTGTTTACATTCTGAAGTCACGTTAAATCCCACGAGTTTCTGTGAGATCCCAAATGTGGTTCTGCGTCTTGACTGGATCGTCTAGTCTGTGCCTTCTCGGGATTAAAACGTTGAAAACCGGTTACAAAGATTGTTGTGTCTGTGGTCACATTTTTTTAAAAGTCCTCTAGTGTGAGGCAGGCTTTAAACAGTTCATATTAAATGAAATGTTTCATTGGCTTTGCTCATGAAAAATCAGTCCTACAAAAAGACAAGGGTGCAGACAATGATGACTGTCATCATGAAAACAAAGAGCAAATAGCGAAACCTAAAAGCGGTGATCACGTGTCAGTGATCTCTCTCTGAATTATTCTGTTTGCCAGGTAAGAGATCCTACTCAACCCTCTAATCACATGTAGTTTTGTGGGGAAGGACTACATTCTCCTGTTTAGAGCAGGGGCTCAGTAAACTCGTATGTGTGACTTGCACCATGTAATTATGGTCACCATAAGCTGCAGCTACAGCACAAATTCACCGCACACTCACTGCACTTTATCTGCTGTAAAAGAGAGAAATCAATCTTCCTACTGTTGACCACTAATGTCCGGCGTAGCAACAATGTGAAGGATGGGAAATCAAGTATGGAGAGCCTGTGCAGTATGCGCTCCGTGCCGACTGAATAGTAAATTATCGTGAGCACCAGTCATTTAGTGTGCTTTTATTGTTTTCACTGGTAGACTCGATTCCATTGAATGAATGACTGTGAGCATAAATCTTGGAAAGCACAATGCTGATAACATATTTAATATCAAACCAAACCTTTCAGAGCAGGAATTACCGCCCTTTAGTTGTCCGTCTCGGCCGACCAATACAGCTTCAGTTTACACAATATTTTTCCCAGACTCATAAAACATGCACTTGTTGACTTTAAAGGGAATCAATAACCCTGACCACCAAATTTGAATGGTGAGTTCAAGTGAACATTTGTACCAAATTTGAAGGAATTCTCTCAAGATGTTTCTGAAGAAGTAGGTCCTGATATTTGACCCCCAACTTCTAGCTCTTTCATTTCTGCCAAATTTGAAAGGATTTTCAAAACAGTCGTGGGACCAACATCATCCGATTAATTCCTCCTTGATTCCAAGAAAAATTTGAAGGAATTCTCTCAAGATGTTTCTGAGGAAGTAGGTCCTGATATTTGACCCCCAACTTCTAGCTCTTTCATTTCTGCCAAATTTGAAAGGATTTTCAAAACAGTCGTGGGACCAACATCATCCGATTAATTCATCCTTGATTCCAAGAAAAAGTTTGAACCAAATTTGATGCACTTTCCCTCAAGGTGTTTCAGGGGTTGAAGGTCTTGATCTTTGACAATTCATTTGAGTCCAAGAGAATGTTTGTGCCAAAGGATTTTCAAAAGGAGACCAACATCATCATCCTTGAGTCCATTGAAATGTTGGAAGCAAATGTGATGCAATTTCACCCTCAAGATATTTCTGAGGTTGATGGTCCTGATCTTTCACTTCTGGCCACCAAACTCAAATCAGTTCATCTCTGAGTCTAAAAGAACAGTTTGTCTCAAGACTTTCAAGAGGTTTAGGGTACTGATCTTTCACCTTTGACAGACACATTTGAATCAGTTCATTTGTGAAGAACACTTGTTCTTTGAATAACATGGCAAAACATTTGATTCAGTCCAAGTGCATGTTTAGAACAAATGTGTTCCTATTTCTCTTATATATATATATTTATGAGGTCAGAGGTCCTGGACTTTGACCAAACCACCAAATTCTAGTCAGTTTATCCACGAGTCTGTTTGAATGTTTGTACCAAATTTGAAAGGTTTGCCTGGAGATTGTGTTCATAAGGTAAAACAAAAATGTGTTTTGTGATGTCACAGTCACTAAGCAGTTTAATTGGGAGTCCAAGTAAATGTTTGTATCAAATTTGCTCACTGGAATTGGACATCCAGAGATAGTGAGAGAGAGATAGAGGGATGGATGGACAGATGGACAGGCAACCGGAAAACAAACTGCACTCCACCTGCTGTCGCTGACGTGGAGGCATTAAACAAGCAGCTGCAACTGTGCGAGCAAAAAAATATACAACTATATGACAAACTTTCCAGGCAGCCAATATGAAAACTATTGAGACCAATGTAATATCTTGCACTGCCTTGAATGTAGGCTACACACACACACAGCTGAAATAAGACAGTTTTTTTCCATTTCAACAGATAACTGGAATTCCCTGTTACATAAAGCCTCAATACCATGGAACACATAATGAAGTTAGGCTGGAGTCTTACTTCATTTGGGGCCATTTTTGTGCCACAGCGTTTGCTCACAGTGGACGGCACAGAGAAAATGAACTTTCAGGTCACCAACAGGAGACTTTCATCGCATTTTAGCTCCAGAATGTCATAACGTCATCTCAGTAGACTGCAGGAACGATGGCCACAAGCCAGCTCTGCATCTGATTGCAGGACTAACGTGCACTTTAGTTATGGGTATTCTAAGACTGCCTGCATGCACATGCATACACAGACTAGCACAGCTGTTCACTAAACCCTTCACATACTCTTCCTGCTGCCACCTACGCATGTATCACTTTAATCAGCTGAGTCACTGAGTGTTTCAGTCCATCTAGCACTAACACAAGCACATGGGTTTGCACATTCTTCTTAGGACAATGCGCTGACTTCTTCATAGGCATTATCCCTAACCCTAACCTTATCCTGACCACAATTCAAATCTTAGCCCTAAACTTAACTTAGTTCCTCAGAAATGAGGTTCTGCCTCATAAGAACCAGGTTTTGGTCTCCATCGAGACTGACAAGGTCCTGACAAGGTCAGCGTTTATGCAAGAAAAGGCCCTCAAGACGTAAGAAACGCAAGTGTATACACACACAAACAAATGTGCATCCAACAGCCACCTTTCAGTGAAAATACAGAAAATACAGAGACACAAAAAGGTGGCCTGTTGATTATTAATCAATTATTTCCTGTGAATTTTTCAGCTGTATGAAAAAGAAAACATTTTATTGGCTGAACAACTAATGGATTGATCAAGAAGACATTAGGTTGATCATTAATGAAACTAATTGTGAGTAGCAGCCCTAAATAATAGTGCTGTGTATTTCATCAGGTCCTGAGCAACACAATGGACAGTCTGGAGTCAATTATGTGAGTGGTTATCAACAAAATCAAACACAGACTGTAGAGAAGAGTTTTCAATTAGTAGTTTGAAGTCGCTCAGGATGTTTACTTGATGAAAAGATATGTGTTTTAATCCAGTTATGGTCAAAGACTTACAAATATTTCCATGATTTATGAATTTCACAGTGTTGATAACAATTTTTGGTTACTTATTCAGTCAATAAAATGTTCAAATAACAAATTAAATTGAAAGTGAAGGACTTTTTAAATTGGTTTTCAAAATATTTAATTTTCTATTCTGCCAGAATGTGTCGCTATCATTACCCACTATGTTTTGCAACCACAGGCAGAGTTTCAGGTGTGTTAAGCTGATAGAAGATGTAGCCCAACACACACGCAAACAAACACACACACACACCTCAAAGTTTTCTAATATTCAGTAGAAGACATGGTTATCAGTATGACACAATAATTCAGACAAAGCACAGAACAACTGTCACATATTTATAATAAAATATAAAATATAATATTTAATATAAAAGTCCAGTTCCCTTACCTGATTTACGCTTCCCAGAACTTCCACAGTCTCTGAAAAGAAAGCAACACCAAAGAAGCATGGTTAGTTTGAGTCGGGTCAGAGCATTAATAAAATCCGGTCAGGCTAGAGAGTGAATCTCCGGCGGGGAATATCCAGGCGCAGTTGGCACGCGCACGAGTGCCAGCCAAACCCTTGTTGAGAATGCACTCAGAACTTGACCCACTGACAGAAGGAGGGTGGGATGCATGCTCGGCGAGTGTGTGTGTGGCCAACAACAGTGAGTCAAGGACAGTCGCAGCAAATCATCGGATCTTTCAGCAAATACACTAACAGCATAACAGTGATGCAGCTGTTTCTGTCTTCACAGATCAGTGTTTGTTTACTTGACAACAGGATCATATCCTCTTGGTAAATCCCATTCATGTTTAGATAGAACTGAGACAATGAACCTGCTCATCGGGGTCCCAGTGTGTGTGCAGTCCATTTAAATTAAGACTCTTCCCTCATTCAGTTCTTGCTACACCAGTACTGCCTCACACTGGCGTCTAGCTCAGGTTTAAAATATTATTCAGTGTGACGTTGGCGCTCAGTCTTGTACAGAAGCGATACATTTACAAATACGACAGCAGTTTGGATTATAACTGAAAACACAAAGAAAAGCCCACAAAAAAGTTCAGAGGTCACTTCTACAATACAATAAATGGTCATTCAGCAGCATAATGGGATCAATGTGTCTTGCCCCTGCGCTCAGTCAGGTCTGGTATGATGCTTTTCCAGTACAGAACAGCACGGCTCGGCTCAACTCAAATCGACTCAACTTGTTTTTTTTTGCTTTTCCATTAGGGATAGTACCTGGTGTTGGCTTCCACTCAATAAACACGATGTTTATACATGTTCGATAATAACTTTGTTCGGAGCACCGGTTGACAGCACAGTTTCCCTCTAGGGGGTGCCATAACGCAGTTGAGGAGTAATACCATATATGAAATGGTCAGAACACAATGTTAACACCTGGTACCTGGTGTTTTTATTGGTACCTCCTCTGGCAAGGTACCAATATAGGACACTAAAATGTGAAGTCGACAGACTGCCAGCCACTGATTGGTCAGAGAGTGTCGTTACTGGAAGAGTCATGAGCACGACGTCTGATACAAGCCGAACAATGCCGAACTGTAGATCAGTTAAAAAGACTCAAAAATCCTGAAAACATGCATTGATCTCCTACATTTAGCAAAGGAAATGTCTAAAATCTCAATATTGAACAGAGGAGTCTGGTGTTTTTTGGTGTGTCTGTGCTCCAGAATTACTGAACGATTTCTTTTTTTAATTAATAATTAACTGAGTCTAATGATTCAGTCACACTGAAAACAACTAGTTTATGTCGCGTGTAAAAAGACGTCACGGCAGTTTCGTGCCCACGTTGAGGAGGCACAATGAAATATTGGAAAACAATGTGAATGATACCAAACCCAGCAGAGCTGAGTAGTGCTAGAAGACCAAACAGAATAAAATCACCAAAGATTATGCCCCACAGCTTTGAATACATGTTAATTCCATAATTGTTCTAACACACATTTGATAGGAAGCCCTGGCTTGTGCTTGTGTAGTTAACAGAGCTGCAGAGAGAGAGACAGAGAGAGAACACTGAGGATAGACTGAGGTTTGATGCAGATGGGAACAGACACCCGACCGACAGGATCTGAGAAATGGTCAGTTATGGGCATGAGTACACGTTTGGATAAACCTTGTCCAGCTTATGTAAGGCTACAGCTCGTTCATCAGCTCTCTGTGTTTACAGTGGGACTCCTCGACATACAGGTTACTTTGTTGATAAGATCATTAATCCTGCGTCTGCAGCAAGTGCCCGCACTGCAAAGACACCAAAAAATTAAAACTGTAAGGAAACAAACACAAATCAACATAAGCTGAGGGTTTTTGTAGATGGAGAGATTGTCACGTAAAAAATAAGTATGACTGTCTGTGCTCATCTGATCGTGATCCCAAAAACATTAGTGCTTTGTGGCTGAAACTCAACTATTTGACAAGTTCAGTCTCTGGACTTGGGCTCCAAAGAAGCCGCATCTCTTTTGTTGAAAAGAATAACAAATATAACAAATAAAATCTGTGTATGGTAAATTTATATGTGTTGACCTCAATAAAAAAAAAGGATTCCTGATGCTCAAACAAACACTAGTTGTTGCTTAATGAAATTTTTTTTACCAATAACTGTTTCCTTCTGTTGCTCCAAATAACGTCATTTTTGGCACAAAGTCTTCCTCCTTCTAGATGCACGAACAAATATGAGACAGATCAGTAATGAACATGTCAAATTGATCACATCGCAGCTTACAGCCCAGTTCAGCTTCATTAAAAAGAACACGACACAGAAAGTTACATTTGGAATAAGGCTGCAAATGTTAACCTTGAGTACACTGTTAAACTGGATTGCGACACAGTGGAAGCTGTGTTTGTGTTGGATCTTTTGCGCAACGTTCATACCGTGGGGGGAAAAACAAAACATCACAAAACCTCTCTATGACTTTCATAAATGTCGAGATGATATGATGGCAAGAAAATAAGTTGAGACATTTATGCTGAGTCAGCTTTAATATGCATTGTCAAGGATGGTGAACATCAGTTAAGACAATTTTAAATGCAACAGAAATGGTTTAAGAAGTATTTTTTGTCAGAATTCAAAAGTCAACATATCAATTTGGTGCTATAGTGTCATCTTTCCTCGTGCAATACAAGAATTGATACACCAGGGCAAATATTGGTATTTTAATTAACACATTAAGACACTCTGTTCAATTGGGGGTTAAAAATAAAAATAAAAATACACAACACATTGTGGGAAAATATTTGGTTTTAGATTCCGATCTCGGTCAAAGAGTATGCTGCATGTTTATTGGCTCACTGACGCTGATGAGAATGACTCCTCAGGCACCACAATTTGATATTGAATGACAACACATTTTCAATACTAGGTGATACAGAGGAAGTTCGATATCCAGCCCGAAGTTCGGTCAATACAGCTTCAAGTATTGAAGTTCAATAATCAGCCTGAGAGCAGCGATGAAACTGAGGTTTGCACAAAACAAGGCTGGAAGGTCTGACAAAATGATGGGGGGATAAAGTCGACGCTTGACCTTCTCTCTCTCTCTATCTCTCGCTGACCCATAGCACAGAGCTGGAATTATATTATCTACCCAGGAGGAGGCTGAGCACACAATTCTGGCTCTGTGCACTTTTAGTTTAATCAGCAGTAAATTCCAGCTGAAGAGGGGATGGTAGGGGAAGCAAAAAGACGAGAATATAAAAACACGCTCACTTAAAGCTGCAGTAGGCGTGAATGCTAGAGAAATAGTTGAATGTTTAAAGGTCCAAATGTAAGAATTAGTGACATCTAATGGTGAGACTGCAGAGTGCAAAAAAACAATTTATGTGGACTAAGACATTTTTCTTCAATTGCTAGTACTGCCATTCCAAAACGTCATGGCAGTACTAGTTGCTACACTAGGTCCGATAAAAGAAAAATAGGCCATCATTTAACAGTATTTCTTTAAATCCACTGCACTTATTTTACAACTTTCAATTTAAAACTTGATTAAAAAACACATTTATTTCTTTATATTTAACAACTTGTCATGGAACAACTCTTTCCACTTCAAAACACAAAAAAACTCATGTCCCTTTAGGCTTCTGTCCAAGCGTGATGGCACAAAATGGCGGCTTCCATAAAGCAAGGCCCTTGTCTTTAAGCTCCGGTGCAGAAATTCCCGTCGACCCCTATGAGTAAGTGTGAGTAACTACCAAAACAATGCCAGTGTCTCTACATGATGTCAAAGTCCAAAATATACACTTACAGTATCTTCAATTTCTGCCACTAAACCCTCCTAAATATTACACACTGGACCTTTAACTGCGTTAACTATCAGGCTCTCTTTTAAACTCCATTTAGTTGCATTTTTACAGCGTAGAAAATTAGCATTTTACAGCAGCTTTTCTTTAAATCTGTGTAGTGTCTCACGCAACATGTTACGAAACAGAGAAGGCAACTAATGTGGAACTCCTGCAAAGTGCAAATGCTGTTGCATTAACATTTTATGAAGCACACACAGTCTTATTTGAAACTATCAATAGATCATGTGACTCTTTAATTCTGACATTAATCGCCATTAAAGACAAAAAATAATCAACGACTCCAAAAGCAGGTGTTATTCTCTCTCTGATGATTAAATTGACATATTAAACCTTTTTAAATGTTTAAAATGTGTATTTGATTTTAGAATGAAAAGTCTTAGAAGGTTAGTCACATAAGTTAAGGGGAGAGGGAGTACACCTCATACTGTTCTGCTTACATGACGTTCACACCCACATACATGTGTGTACAAACCGCGCTAAGCACATCATTTAAGGTCCAAAGCCCGTGAGAGTGAGTCCGTCCAGCGCTTGAGTTGAAAATAACCATCTGTCAACACGTAACTGCAGCTCGCTCTTTGTAGGTGGGCCAACACACGAGGAATGTGTAAGAAATTAAGTTTTCCTCAGCGGAGCCAAAAGGAGTGAAGTGTCCGGGCGGCTGCATGTAAACATTACACAGACTCTGAGGCCTGACCTCACGTCGACCTCTGCAGGAGTGACCTCCAGCTCAAGGGTCAACAAGTCGACATCACCGAGCAGGAAGTGATTCTTTTTATTCTGGTTTGAACACAGGACACTTTAGTCTTTAGACTGTTCTTTAGTTAAGTAATCAGCATGCCGCCTCACAAAACTCACAAAAAAAGAGATCATTCTCTATATATAAATATGAATCTAATAAAGCCATCAAGATATTAAAAATAGAGCAAATAACCATCTGCGAGCACTTTGTGTGTGTGTGTGTGTGTCAATAAATCAAACAATCATCCTTTCTGTGCAACAGAACACACACATATTTATATAATTAACAATTTTTTTTATGATGACCCATCCCTCCTCCCAACCTTTTCTCTTTTTTTTTATATGTGCAGTGACATCTTTAGGCCATTAGATGGCAGTAAGAGACGAGGGCTTAACTGGCCACTGGCAGAAACTCCAAGTTGCTGTGATTGTGAGTTATTGTTCCTCTGGGAGTAAATGAGGACATGTTGGACACAAGTTGAACAGCCTGAATTCATGAAAAAGAACAAAATCTGAGTCAAATTATTATCTCCTGAGCTGGCCGATTGATACATTTTATTTGATCAATGAAAATCCATTATAAATAGTGATAATAAAGATAATGAAAAAGTCATACGACTATTCCTCTGCTCTTTCATTTTATATTGCAATGTTTAATTTATTTACCTATTTTTACATATGTAACTCTTTATTATTTTTATGGCGTAAGATGATGTCGAATGCTTGGCACTGTATCTGTTCACTATTGACAATAAAGGCGTTCTATTCTACTAAAAGGTTCATAAACACGGCATTGTTTCAAGAAACGTCTTCTTACACTATCAACGCCACCAGTATATACTGTATATATATATATATATATATATGTAGATATATATGCCAGGCCTGCATGTGGCGCTGTAACACTGCCACAGATATACACCAAAAATGTGCATGAAGCAAACACCCAGGGGAGCTATGACATCACCGTTTTCCCAAAGTTGATTAATTGGTTGTATACACAAAAATACAAAGGTTGCGTTTAGAGTTTAAAGTTTCTTACCAAACTTTTGTGATTTTTACTAAACTTGTTCTTGTGTGAACGAGATAGTTATACCAAGACAGCAGCATCTGGAGAAAAACATTGCTTTTTTTTATTAATGTATTCATTATTCTTCTGAATTACATAGTTTTTGCTTGTGAGGGGGTCACACAAGGTTGTTTGCACCATTATTAATTCCTCCTGTTCTTATCTGGCAACTCTTTCCCGGTCCTATCTGTTTTTTGTCTGTGTATTTGTAACGTATAGGTACTGTACATATGGTCTTGGGGACAAATTAAGTCCGACAGGATGTGTTGTTCATCAATTTCCCTTATTATTTTTCTCAAAACGTGATGAAATAGTTGAGCTGTGAACACTCATCTTCCACGTCTAATTCTGAACGCTCACCACAGCTCACACATGGCATCGCGGGAGCGTCGTCTCTCTTTGTGCGCGCACGTACGAGCATGTGACACAGAACAACACCATAAAAGTCACTTCTGACACGACGCAGGTTGGCCAGCACTTGGGTGGCATGACTCTTAGACCTCAACATCTCAATTTAATCTGAGCACGACTGTCTGCAAGCCTGGAGGAGGAGGAGGAGGATCTCACTTTGAAGTGGGATTAGCGTGTGAGGGTTTTTGGGAGGTTAGAGGTTAGCGGTGGTGGTGACAGAGAGACGTCTCAACGACATGTTTTTTTTGTCTTCTTATGTGTCGGTGAACGTGCGAACAACATCTCGGTGGGTTTAAATTGAAGTTTTACTGTGAAAAATACCATTGGAGACACATGTAAAACAAACATGTACCAAAGAAAGAGGACAGAATTTACACAGAGTGTAATGGAGCAGCCACTCTGTAATTACTCCCACTCTGACTTTGAACTGAGGATGACAAATGACCAGACTGAGAGGCTCATCTGCTGTCATGACTACGCACATCCCACACGCATTTGTTCTGGGGTCAGGTGTCACCTCCTCCCAGAAATCCCCATTAATAAAATAAAGTCCTCCAACATTGGCATCAATCAATCATCTCTTGGACACAGCAAAGCCTCTGGATCACGATGGGTCAGCCTGGATGAAAGGGATCTGCCTCACATGTGGCGCTTTTCCATTATACACTTCTAGCACTACTCAGCTTGATTTTTTTATTTTTTGCTTTTCCATTAGTGATAGTACCTGTTATCTGGTGCTTTTTTTACTACCTGCTCTCAAGCGAGCTGAGCCGATACTAAAATGTGACGTCAACAGACTGATTGGTCAGAGAGTGTCGTCACCGGAAGAGTCATGAGCGAGACGTCCGACACAAGAATCAAAGTGAACAATGCCCAACTGTAGATCAATTTAAAAAGTCTTACAAATCCTGAAAACAAGCGTTAATCCAACATTTAGCAAAGGAAAACTGGCGATCGTGAGCCGAAGCACAACCCATTCAGTGAGTCGAGTTGAGTAGAGTCGAGTTGAGTAGAGCTAGAACAGTATAATGGAAATGTGATAACAGTCACAATTTTGTATTGTTCTTTATCCTAGATCTGGACCAACAACATTTTTTTTTTTGGAGACCAGTCCATAAGTCGTCATGTGTTTTTTTGAAAACACGCTAACTGTGGGCTACGCCTCTGAAATCACACATTTCGGGAAAACTCTTGCCAAGATCAAGATTTTCACAATCTGTCTGACATCTGTGTGTGATGTTATCACGCACGTTCGCGGCAAATTATCTAATGGTGTCAGATGTAGCTAAACAAGGGTTTACAGTCCTGGTTAATAATAAGAATAATTTGTACTTTATAAATCCCATTGGAAGATTCGTCCTCTGCATTTTAACCTTTTGAACCTTCCCAGATCTTCTGAGCAGCCACTTAGCAACCATGGGGTTGGGTACCTTGCTCACGGGCACTCCAGCTCAACCCAACCTGTCAGGATTCGAAATGATGCTCCTTCAGTTACAAGCCAAAATCCCTTTCCACTTGGCCACGGGGTGCCCGAACAGCATTTATCAGTGTGTTTTCATGTGGATAATGTTTTTGAGAGATTATCGAGGAGAAAATATCCACCTGCGTGTGGTTTACAACCCTCCAGACGGCAATGTTTAGTACCTCACAGGTCATATAACAGCAACTGTGTGATCTAAGCAGTACACAATGACAGTTACTCACTCAGTGGGAGGGTTAAGATCCTCGGAATTGGTCTCAAAGAACTTCAGGACCTCATCGCTTTGGGAAATGTTGGAGGGAAGCTTCATCAGAGCCTGTGGGAGAAGAAGGAGGGGGAGAATGAGTCGCTGGGTTGCAACAAAAACATGTGATTAAAAGGTCGCATTTGTTTTGGTTTGAGTGGCAGTGGGGATTCAGTTGATAGGACTTTATCAGTGCGGTCAGTAATGTGAGAGGAGCAGGCGGAGATGTGGAGGGTGTGGAGGGGAAGGAAGACAGCTCCCAGCTAAAACAAAGGAAAACACACTGAGGTGATCAGGTATGACAACCATGTGTCTGTCTATGCTGCACAGAAACCCAAATATATCTTTATTAAAACAGTATTTTAAAAAAGGGAATCCAGTTTTGTTGCTTTAAAGTTTTTTTCCTTTCCCTTCACAGCTCAGTTCCTCTAAATGAAACCTGCTGTCACACTTGGCAAACGCACCTGCCCCACATTCCCGGCTCTGACCCACTGAGAATAAGAGGGTCAGGGAGCGGCCTGCACACACCACTACACCCTCAGTCTGCTGATTCATTCTTATTCTTTTGGATTCTGTCTTACCGCCGCTCTGTGCGCCCATTTCCCTCGTTTCCTTTATAGGCCGCCTATTCACATGGGTGACAGGAAACGAGCAGCACAGATAGAGCAGTTACTTTCCTGTCAAGGCTGGTGGAGGAGATAAACTTCCAGAGGCTGGACTTGAAAGTACTGCAGCTAATTTTCTGGGAGCAAAGCTGTGAGATGCAAATATTTAATGTGAAGAGGAGACTGATATCCACACAGAAAATGATCATATAGGGAAAGTTCTATTTCCATCTTGGTCATTGTTTCAAGAAATGTCTTCTTACACACAAAACCCCCAAATTGACTCTAAACACAAGCCTGGAATACACAAAGATGTGCATAAGGGTGGGACTATGACATCATTGTTTTCCCAAAGTTGAGTATTGGTTGTATACACAAAATCACAAGGGTGACAATTTGAGTCGTTTTCACTCTGTGACCCATTTTCCAAAAATAGCATTTCAGAGCTCCACAAACACCCGTTCTGTGTTGATAAAAAGTATAATGCAAAAAAAAAACGTTTGCGGATTCTCCTAAACTTGTTCACATGTGTACGAGCCCTGAAAGTCTGAGACTTTAATTTACGGACATTGTGGCACCGTTTCCACCAGGTGGTTAAGTCCAGGATTTTTATATTGTCAAAAGTAATACAAAGTACCCAACATAAATAACCATACTGTCATACTTTTTTTGTTGGGAAATCGGCCACCTAAAGGGTGTAGCTACATACAACGCAGTGAATGTGTGACTTCTGCAGTTCCAAACCCAAAACACGCCATTTGCCAGTTTTAAATAAACTGTACATTACAACAAAGGGAAAATTCAAAGATGTTTGAGTTTCCATACTCAAACATCAAACATCAAATTATGCAGGACCTGCATAATTTGTCAATGCCCACTTAGTACCCTTTCCAGGGTACTAGTACCGATGAGAAGCCCAAACACACAGTTGGGAACAAACCTCCTTGGGAACCCATAATCCTTATGGGGCCCATGGACATGCTGGCCGGGAGGCTACACTGTTTTACGCTGATGATGTTGCTCTATTTACATAGCGGATTGTCACGAGGCGCTATCTCTGCTAGTGTTTTTGTCTTGCTTAGTTCAGTTCTTGTGTTAGTTTAGTTTTAAGGTCACAGTAAGTTCATGTCACTTTTGGTGTGGGTTTGATTTTCACTTCCCCTTTTATTTTGGTAAACGTTCATGTGTCTTGTCTTGTTTATTCTCCTTCTGTGAAACAGCGATTTTGATTTTAGTCAAGTCTAGTCTAGTCTAGTTTAGTTTCTCCTTCTGTGAAGAAGTGATTTTGATTTTGCCTATTTACTCAAGAGGAAAATAAAGACTCTTGAAGCATTCATCGTGCCTCCTGTTTCGTGCATTTGGGTCCAAGAAGTGTATTCCCCGTTCCTAACACGGATGCTGCTATAGCCATCTGGCCTACAAAACCTGCAGTGGACACCCAAGCCAGATAAGGGCTTATCGGTCCAAACCGAGCTGAACCACACCGGTTTCACTTGGTCGAAACTGAGCTTAAAAGGGATGCGCAGTCTTACTTTGCAGTAATTATCCAGGTGCTTGAGTCTTTTGACGGCGACGTCTCTGATGTGACTTCGGCGAAACAGGACTTTACCTGTGGGAGAAGAGAGAGCAGTCACTTGTAAATAAATACTCAACATAAGAAACATTCAAAATTATTCAGACATCACCGACGTGTGGATGAAAACTTATTTAACAGGATATCATATCGGAACATCGAAGTGCCACTAATGCAATAAAGACAAAGGTACTTTTCCTTTGTTGCATAAAAAAGGAGATATATACGCTATTGCGTTTTTACATGAGGTACAAGAGAGCAGTTCCTCTGTACTGTAAATCCACTCATGATTTCTCTGTGGAAACTGTCTCAGTGGCCCAGAGGAAAACACAGTAAAAAAAATGAGTCACGGGGAGTGAATACATTATTTTTCTATCACCGCTGCACTTTTAACATCATGATGACTCGTTTAGGGCAAAGAAAATTCTATATATCAGTTTTAAGATTATGTATTGACATCATGATTATTACACTAAATGGTAAAAGAGAGGTTTTATTCATCACGGTTATTTACAGCTGTACATTCAACACTTTTATTTTACACAACCCTGTGTTTTACTCCCACATCTTTTATCCTGGTTACTTCATTTTCTCAAAAGGTCATGGTGTTGGTCTCAGTGTTTCAGTGGTCGAGTGAGTCGTCTTTCGACTATAGGGTGTGTGTTTGATTCCCGGCTCTAGTCCAGTCTATTCTAGTCTAGTCTACATGCTGATGTGTCCTTGGGCAAGACTCTTAACCCCATGTTGCTCCTGACAGCAATGGGTGTGTGTGATAGAAAATGCCTCACACATACAGTAGATGCACTGTATGAATGTGTCATCAAGACACACTCGTATTTAGTGCAGCTTCTTGGAGCACATAGTGTTTACACTACTGAGATTATATCTGAAATAAACAGATCATTAATCTCCATAACGTACGGTATTTATGAGTGTGGGGTTCAGTACACTTAACTTCAGATTCTAAAAACAAAATGATAAGGGGCTTTAAATCCATAAATCAATCTATAAATCCTCACTTTTTGAGCTCCGGGCAAACTCGCTGCTTAAATCAGCATCTTAATGTGTGAAACCCACTGACAGCAAAATTGCACAGACGTCCAAACTGGCACTGGTCAGACTTGAGCAGTGCCGTCTGTCTAACAATGGCTCTCTTCTGCTCACAACAGAAGCAGACAGAATCCCTCTCTGCCGGCCTCCTACTGACATGGCAGACCACAAATTGATTTGGCCTGGGTGAAGCACGGCAGTGAATAAAACAACACAATGTGGTAGGCCACGCTATGGACCACGTAGGAGCAGTAACAAACACTTTGGTTGTGCGTGAAAATGTCTGAAGGCTCTTGTTTTTTTGCTGTCTCGGAAAATTGATGTGGCATTGTGTTGACCGGGGTGCCACATGGCAGAGCATTGTTGCCTCACAGCAAGAGGGTCACCTGTTAGAATCCCGGTTCGACCGAAGCTGGAGAAGCTCTCTAGCTTCCTCTCACGGTCCTAAAACATGAATTACTAACTAAATTGAGAGTGAGGGTGAATGGTTGTTTGTCTGTCTGTGTTTGACCTGTGACCTCTTCCAGGGTGTACCACGCATTTCACCGTATGTCAGCTGGGATTGGCTCCAGGCCCCCCAGCGACCCTCATGTGGAGGATAAAGCGGTAGATAATGAGTCGAGTGAGTGTTTATCACCTGGCAAAAAAGGGATAATCCTCTTTTTGGGGTCCTTCTGTCCTCCTTCAATGGGGAACTTATCAAGGATTCGCATCTGCAAAAGAGAGACACAGAGGAAGAGAAGTGAGACAAAAGCAGGGATTGTTCATCAGTGTGATGCGTGCCGCCACCAACGGCAAACAGTCATTATCTCCTAACTGCTTCCTTTGAGCTGCTTTAAGTTGATCAGCGCAGAGTTGAAAGTGGACGAATCTGAGATGAGAATAGAAACAAGCAGGAGGTTGCAAACTCTCCAGGAACAGTTGACCTCCTTGTTACAGTGCATGGGTGTAATTACATCTGGTCTGAAAAGCTACTGTGTCGTGAAGAAAAAAAAAAAAAAGGCTTCAAACAGTCTCACTTTGATCTCTGAGGCAGCAGACAAGGTTGCGTCACCTGCACTTAAGTACTGAAAAAAATAAGAAAATAAAAAAAGCAAAGTTCCACTTAAGGAGCTTAAAAAGGAGGTAGATGTTAACACATGATACATGTTTCCATTTAGAGGATTTTCTGAGATAATGCGTAAAAGAAATGGGACGTGCTCTGCTGAGTCTTTTATGGAGGACAACAGAACGTCTTACAAGTGTAGCAGTAAATGTTGAAGCATGTGTCAGCTCGTATATATATAAATGCGTGTGTGGATACGTCCTGTCTGTAAAGGAAACATATGATGTACGGACATGCTCCAGTGAGAGCTGGAGGAGGGAAAAAAAAGAAAACAATGTGCAATGCAAATGTGTTAAGTATGCGTCTGTATTGAATCATGGACAAGAGTTTCTAGTTTCCCATTGGCATAAATCACAGCGGTGTCATAATTGCACGTACACACAGAGCATCCTACAGTAACGGCACCATGGAAATCCAGATGCAGCCCTGCCTTGTTCCAGATGTTCTCTGCTGCTGATAAACAGCAAAGACGCTGAACGTCAACTTAAAGTGTACTCGACTGCAAGGAGGAGGAGGAGGAGGAGGAGGAGGAGGAAGAGGAAGAGGAGGAGACAATGACCTGTTCTCGGTCTAGACTGAGCCAAAAAGAACCAGGTGGACAAACAGCATCGGAGCTTGGAGGACAAAGTTGGATCCACTCTGTCTGGGCAAGTAGGAGTTGTTTGTAGAAACTCTCCAGTAAGAGCTGGTTGGGTTTCTCTTCTTGTGGTTCTTTCTTTCTTTTTATGCACTCCATTGCTGTCTTTGCTAAACCTCTAAACTTGCTGCAGGCATTCCCCCTCCTCCATAATACAGACGACTTATATTCCGGGGAACAGCTGTTATTGTAGTGTTTTTTAAAGGGGCAAAACAAAAGGGCTGAGTCGAAAGAACAGTTCTGGTTAACCACACCTGCACACAAACGTCGCGGTAAGGCAGTCTGATGGTGTTAAAACTGAGACAGAAGGACAACAAAGCAAAAATTACAGTAATCCCCCCCAAAAATCTTGGTTTCTGTTTGTCTGACACATTGAGCTGCACACTAATCATGTTATCATCCTCCCAGCTGGATGAGGATACTCCCTCAGAGATGGGGAGTGTTCACTCCACACCTTCAGGAAACGCCTCAGCCATTGGAGAAGCTTCTCATCCAGGAGTGTTGGTATCCCTGAGGGAGCCCTTTGCGGCTACATCAGACAGAATTCAGAGGCTTCAGGGACTTCATTGTCTCACTTGTATGTGGCTACATCCATATGTTTACATTTAAGAAAGTTAAAGCTTCATATCAGAAGTAATCAGTAGGGTGAGAAAAATACACTGTTATTGGTCCAAAACTGCTCAAAATGACTGGATCAAGAAAAAAGTGTAAAATCCAAAAATATCACATAAATGGTCCCTTCAGCACACACAGGAAAAGTGTGCTATTGTCATGTGACCCCCAATGTACGTGTGTGAGGGACGCAGTGATCATGGGAGCCATGTGGAAGTATTTTAAGATGGAAGGAAGAAGCAAAAAGATTGATATCGGTATCAGTAGATACACAAGGAAAAAGTACTATTTTTAACTTGATCAGCCCTCTCCTGACCAGTTTAAATGCCAGGTCCTTTGAGTTTGAGTCCCCAGGTCTACAAAAATACGAACTAAGTTATATTTATTGACTTATCTGACCAACAAGGACGTAAAACCGTTAACTTCACATAATATTGTTGAAGTTGTAGCAGAATAAAAACACTCAGAAAGTGATTTCAGGTAACTATGTCCTCATTTCCAAAGGTATCCATTTATGCCCATCCAGGCTAAATTACAGCCCCCAAATCTTCAAAATACAAGAGAGCAAACCTCTACAGTTTTGGGGCTCTGAAATGCAGGGTAGAGTGAGGACAGCAGGCGTAACCGGAGCGGAATGTTTGCATTTTTAAACATGGTGGAGTAATGTTAGCTGCAAGCGCTCCAACTGGGAAAATGAACATTATCTGCATGGAAACAGGTGCTATGATGCAATCACATTTCCACGTCTCCTTCTGCACACTCTGGATTACTGGTGTTGTGAACAAGAGCTTGAGCAAGAGAGTGCATTACATACTCAATCACCAGACGTATCTCTATTTTGTATGACTTACGACAACGGGAGAAAAAACCCACACAAGCTACTGTAAACTGTAATGACAATAATCAGGAGCATTTAAGTGTAACGGCACTCCCAGGAGCGAGAAGGGACGGAAAGAGACAAAGAGATGTGCAGCAGACAAAGAAGCTGCTCACAGAGGAATCTCAAGACTGGGGGAGTTTGGAGGAATGTTGGAGTGGGAAAACAATCCGAATCCATCTCTGGGATGTGTTTTGACATCTACATGACAGTTGTTTACTGCAGGGAGATTAGGGTGCAACATCCTTCTTGGTCAAAAACTGTGTGTGATTTACTAACATTTTGTTGTGCATGTTGTTTAAAAGGCAGTGTCATCATTACCAGTAAACAAGTAGGATAAACTCACGTCTTGAGGACTCTCATTGCTGCAACACTGGAAAGTTTGTTGACGTTTTTTTTGGGCTGCTCATCCCTTATTAAATTGCCTTAAGTGATGTCACCCGAGTCAGCATTCAGCAGGAACTAATGACCATAAGAACATGAGTGTGAAGTTAAAAATAAAGTCAGATCTCTGCAGCTTGCTCCTTCACTGTAGGCCTTATCCACTCAGGAATGACTTTCTATACACAACCTTTGTCTTTTTTGTTCTTAAAGGGTTTTCCATAGACATGGCATTGTATCAAGAAATGTCTTCATACGTACATGTGCAAAAAGTAATAACTTTATCAACAATAGAATAATAGCGTACACACTAGCACACATAGGCCAAACTGTCACACTACACACTGATCTAAAGTGGAGCAAAATACTTAAAGGCAACATAGACCGGAAGCTCCAATTAACGCTGCGTTTGTGTGTGTATCTGCGTCATTACCTGCCGACTTTATGAAACCCTTAAGTTTCAGAACAAACAGTTCAGCCACTGCTGAGAAAATAGTGTTGTATTGTTTTCCTGGGCTCTGCGAAGCGGATCGGCACTTCCCTATGCTGATGATGTCATCAGAAAACCTCACCACTCCTCTCACCACCGTAGCGCCTCCTGGTGCTGGCACTAGTCCGGGCACATCCGGTTGCGTACATTCAACCGCAGAAGAAGAAGAACTACTCTCGTTGTAGCTGCTGAGATGCAGAGCATCCACCGTGCCAGAGGGGGAGCTGTGTATCTGAGAGCTGGCCTACCAATTACGTCACTTCCAGGTACCTGGCCAATCACAGGACAGTGGGAAAGCTCTCGTTGGCTGGCCAATCACAACACAGTCCACGTTCTGGGGGTGGGATTTTGGTCTGAAACAGCGCGGCTGACGAGAGCGTCAGTGAGGAGATATTTTGATCGTCTCGTTTGCAGCGACTGGGAGGCTTTTAACCATGGAAACAAGTTAATATATGTAAGTAGACCTCCATAACTAACATATATGTGCGATACCAGCATTCGATGTCACCTTTAACTACTGAACTTTTAAATCTATAGTAAGACTCATTAAAACTTGTTTTAATGCTTTAGTTAGCTATCGAAGACGCAAATAATGAGCAAGGCAATGTTTACCGCGAGGTATATAAGTAAAGTAAAGGATACCAAGGTTTTCTTTTCACCAAGCCTGGAAGATGCACAAAGTATGTATTAGCCTTTAGCCGCTACTAGCATATTATGTCTGAATCTCTAAAAGAAATCTAAAAAAAACTAGTGTGTGATGTAGTAAAGTGATTTTGAAAAGTGTGTAGAACGCTTAATTGCCACCTGACGGCAGGAAAAAAAAACAATCTTGCGCTCTGCAAATGGTAGTAACTTTATCAACAATAGTGTTAGCATAATTGTACACAAACAAGCTAGCACAAGGCAAACTGTGACGCTGCATCTGAACTGCTGAACTTACATGTTATCAGGGGAATTGGAAAACTGTTTTGGTTCGTTATGAAACTGTCAAAAACAATGATTGTCAGAAATGTCTGACATTATTAACACTCGGACGGAGACAGACGAAGCCTTTCGTCCATACTTTGCGTTCATTTTGTCAGTCATGCACCTCGTACGATGACGAACGAAACAGAGCAATACCACCAGAAATCGTGGGGGGCAGTATAGAGTCAAATTAGTCAAGAAAATGACCAAGAAGAGTCTCTACGAGAGCTTGTCGGTTTACCCCTGACTTCCAGGCGCTTCAACTCTCAAAAACTGCTTTCTTTTAAAAATAAAATAACCTTGTTCAAACCCCATTTTATATCAGATATGTAGGCCAGACAAATTATAACATGGACAGAGTAGAGCTCCAATTCCCCGATCCAAAAATAATGACAACTGGAGGAGTCTTTGATGAAGTTTCAGTCCAAAAGGAAACCAGGCCAGGCTGCACACTCCACAATCTCCCTGTGGAATGCTCTGGCCTGTGCACTCTGTCCGCCGCTGCGGTTAGAGGCTGCAGAGCGAGGAGGAGGGGAGGGGGGGAGGAGAAGGAGAGATCTCATTTGCCTTGTTCTTGACGGTAAACTGGTGTTTGAGACTCAGACCAGTTCTGCTTACGTCAGACAAATGTGGGTCAGAGACATTTCCCTTTGACACCAGAAACAGCAGATTCAGGCAAAACTCGGGCTCAGCAGTTTTCGACGTGAAAACAAAACGTCTGCTCAACTCTGCAGACACACACACATGTTTGAAAGAGCACGTCTCACCTCAGGAGTCAGCAAGAAGGACAAAGACAGGGAGGGAAAGAGATACAGAGGAGGAGCAATCTTGATAATTTATGATAATTGCCTCCCAGTGGAGTTTTTATGAGTTATGCTAAGTGCAGAGGAGATGTTTAAAACACTGGCAATGAGTGCACCTCTTGACATCTGTCTGGCAATGAGAATGGTTTCTTCGTGTTTAAAAGACAAACAGCAGAGGTGCCTTTTGTTTGATGAAGAGTTACTGTGCATATAGTGCTGTCTGATGTTGGACTCATTGTGAGCTATCTGCTTTAAAAGGTGTTTCTTCATCTTTCGTGTGACCTTACTTAACTTTTCTTTCATCAGATGAGCTCATGGTCACGTTTGTCAGGCCAAATGGTGTAAAAATGCATTTTCTCTTTTATTTTCGCCGTCAGTCCAGAGAGAACATTAAACACACGGATGTGCTCCAAAAAACATGGGGCTAAGCAGAGTTTGGAAAAAGATTGTAAGTGTAATTTGGCAAAAACACAGACTCAGGTTCAGTTTCTGCCTGAAGAGTCGGTAAATTTTAAAATGGATGACAGAGAATTGAGACTAGGTCGACAGTTATACTACATGGGTTTCCGTCTGCCTGTTTTTATGCATATTATTGATTTAAAAAATGGTACCAGTTCCAGCCATGAAGCAAAATCTTAGTTGAAAAGCCAGTTTTTGTTGAATTTACACATCATGTCGTCCAGGATAAAGTGCCTGGCCCAGGTTGCTAGCTAGCACGCAGCATCTGCTCTGAACATCTGGACAGGAACATTTGTAAAACGCATTGTTTTGTTGTTTTTGGTTCTGCTTTCCTGGTCTGTGTGATCTCCAACTACAATAACTTTGAGATTTTCAACTTTATTATAAAAGTTGTAAATACTTCCATACTGTGCTAACATTTAAGACGTTTGAAGGATTGATTTAAGACTTTTTAATCAAGTTCAAGTTCCACGGGAAATATTTGCAAAAACAACAGATGAGTGGATGATGTGAAACCACAACATCCCAGGTGATTGATACAAAACCAGGTGATCAAGTTGTACCTTCATATCCTTCTATGTTGACCCCCACTTTTGTGCCACATACTGCTTATCTCAGTAAACTGTCTCCCAATATTTGCTGAAGAACTGTGAATGAAAGTGTATTTTCTTTGACTGGATTATTTGGGAATTCAGTTAATTCCCAAATTACTAGGTTTCCCACATTTTACATTACATTACATGCTAAATGACATGTAATGTAATGTAAAATGTGGTAAACCTAGCTACGAGTGCAAACCATTATTGGAAGCATAATGGAATAAGCAGAAAAACTTATTTTCTCTCTTCTTTTCAAACGCCACTGGAAATCATCTTCGTCTCAGTCTTTCAAAACTTCAAGGCTCCAGAACTGTCCATTAACCCAACCCCCACCGTCTTTCCTGACCACAACTTCCTCTTGTTTCACTGAGAGCATTCTGGGATTGGTACTTCAATTACCCGAACAACATCCTCCTCCTTCTCCACTGATTATTTTAAGCACCTGTTTGTTTACATGACGTCTTATCTCGCATGGAAGACACTGCCTTTTGTCTTTTTGTTTTGTTCGCCTCTTCACTCCAGAACTGCTGATGCAGATGAACCATATTTCACCTATACATGACTGTATGTTCATATAAGGAGAAATAAAACACACCATCCCCACCCGTTCTGTATAGACAGCTGCCGACTGTTGTTCTTTGTGGATTAGCATGGCCAGACAAACACACCCCGGCAGCAGGGATCTATGGACCAGACCAATGTTTACAGAGACAGGAGAGAAGCTCTGTTTCTATCTCATGGACCAGGGCAGAGCTTTCCTGGCTATTACCAGGAGACCAGAAAACAAAGGGTTTCCTCTGTTCCAGTGGCACTGTAAAGTGCAGGGGTTATCAGAGAAGAGCCACAGCCAGAACAAGAGAATGCTGGATAAGGAATTAACTGATTAAGGTTTATAACTCACACTGGAGTTCAGACTAGTTCTTGAGCATCTTTCAGACTAAAATATACCTGAGATGCTTTGACCGAGGTCCCCAATCATTTTGATCCGAATTAAGGAGGGACAAAAAAGTGAGGTTAGCTACAATCTAAGGCTGCAACTATTATTCAGTTAATCAAATATGAATCGATTACTAAATTAATTGTCAACTACTTTGATAGTCGAGTGTTTTTCTGATTTTTCAGCTTCTTAAATGTGAATATTTACTGGTTTCTCTGCTACATATAACAAAGCTTTCGTAATTTTCTGGCATTTTACAACCCAAACGGTTACTCGATTAATCGAGAAGATAATCAACAAATTAATCAATTATAAAAATAAAAAAAATCCCTATGACAAACATTCATGACTATTATTTACATGTTCCCGGCAGGAAGATGTATGTGCGTCATTGCATTGCAACAGAAATGACACTGGAATTTGCACCGCTACCAAGAACTCAAGAGGATTAAGAAAAAATTTGTCTTGTGTTCAAAACAAAGCTGTTCAGAGCCAAATCCAATATAAAACACATGTATTGCAGAGTCATTTGACCAGGGATTAAAAGCTGCATGAGTAAACACATTTCCAGTGTTTTTTGTTGTTGTTGTTTTTATAATAAAAGGAATTAGATAAATGTTATCTTTCAATCAAAACATGTGTTTGTTAAACTAAACCAGAAATAAACTTACAAGTGCCAGTGTGGAACCTATATTACCCCCTGTGGACCTTTGAGTAATTACCAAAACACTGCAGTCCTGATTTGACCTAATGTTCACTCACACAGACAGAGTTTTATGTTGTTTATCTGTCTTTTACAGTGGCATTACTTGTCCTGACTGCATCCAGGAAAATGTGAGGTGCAGACACAGAATGGTTGGCACATGCAGGCATGTAGTTAGGCAGTAGTTTAGGTTAGCACTGTCTGCTGAAGATGATCATGTACGTGAGAAGCCAAAATTGTGATAAAAATACGATTGTGAAGTCCTGCTGAAAGTCGAGGTTTATTTTTAAGGGTAGAATCTATCTTCTTGGTACGCTGCTGTATGAAACTGTCTTGTTTTACTCGCGCAGTGTGCTTCTTCCTCCTCGCCTGTTCAGTTGTAATGTAAAGTGATTCCCCGTGTAGAGGAATGTCCCCACAGAGAGTCATGTGGAGTTGATAGGCTTAATTAGCATTATTTAAACACATTTGGCAATGATTTGAATGTAACAGACGGTTTAAAACTATGGCGTTAACACATTAAATTGCAAATGCACGCACAAGGACTGGATTTGTTGAGTTCAAAATAATTTGGAGGCATATCTTTATAGCAGGCTATAAACATGAGACTGGGCTGCGTCTGCTGACTGGATTTCCCCTATTTGCCCATTTCCAAGCCAAGTCCAGAAGTCTTAATATAATGCTTTTTCAGTGATCTGCCTTCCAGCTGCTGGTAAAACTGACCTCGCAGAGTTTAATATGAAGAAGGAACATTACGGCTATAATTAACACACAATGTCAAGCTTTATTGCTTTATAAGAAACGTCCCCGCTTGGGTTCGTGTTGCCCGTGTTGTGACAAACCTGCAGGTCGAAGAATTTGCTGTATCTCCTGTAGATGACGTGGGAAGTGGAGTCGGAGTAAGTGACATTGATGAGGTACACCTAGTGAGAGAAGCACAAACAAGAGAGGCCCATTAGGAGCAATGTCACTTTGTCAAAGATAACATGGCATGGCTTTAGCTCGGCTTATCCTAATGACACAAAGTGCATTCCCTCCTGACTTAACTTTAAGAGGTCACCGGGGGTCAAATAAACTCATTAAGTACATGTGTTTGAGTCACACACACAGGAAAAAACCATCAGTGGTTAGAAGTGGGTCCAACAGATTTAAAGAGACCAACTTATTAAAACACAGCTTCCAGTACTTTTGTGGTATTAACTGGGTATGGAACTTCCTGTTTCCCCTAACAACAAATGTTGTCATTTGATACGAAATTTTGGAAACCTAAGGAGTTAATGTCATCATGCAGCATACTGTTTTAACCCAGATCTTAACCTAGAGAATCAATAATCAATAATATAATTTAATTATAGTGTCTGGATTTTGGATATTGGATATTATTACTCAATACCCAATCCTAAATTCTACATTTCATCACTTAAACTTAATTTTTTAAGTCCAAAGGTTTATTTGTCAAAGTTTAGTTTTTCGATTACCTATTAATGTCTTTAATTATTAAGTTTATATGTGATTTTTACTTAAAACTTGCACTGCGGTGCACACACAAAATGCAGATTGGAAAAACAGACAGACAAGAAGTTATGAAAGTTTATAATTTGTTGTTTTTTTTACTGTTATATTTAATCAAACGGAATCAGCTGCACTGGTGTCTAAAAATACCAATTAAAAACTCACAAGAATAAAAAGTGACTAAAAAGAATTAAAAGAATAAAAACTGTCAGCACACTACTGGGTATTAAAAGCCATACTGAAAAAATATGATTTAAGTTTGGATTTTTAAAGGACAAGGTCAGTGATAGTGAAGTGATAATAAAGTAATAACAACTGAGTCTGTCAATTCACATGCTGCATTTTACACTTTAGGTCCACCTGAGTTCTCTGTGGAAACAAATGATGCTCCCATTATGTCAACAACTCCCACCTCTTCTATCTATCACCAGGAATAATGACACGGAAGAAGTGTTTACCAAAACAGAAGCTGGAGTGGGAATATTTTTTTTTCCATTGGCAGACATCAGTCATTTACGGACCAAAAAAAAAATGTTGCCAAAAGTTTTCCTAAAATAAATCCTTTATTTGCTTCAACAATATGGGCCCGCCCCGAACAATCGCGCACACCCCGAGGGTAGGAAAACAGATGGCTGCACCTCATGCAATTTCATCTCCGTGCATGGCACCGAGTGTTTACAAAGGCAGTATTTACACATATGGTGGCAATCTGCGAGGACATCAGTTACTGGTTTGAATTGAGAGAGTCCTCGTTCAGCACACACTTCATTAGAGCAAGAGTGTGCGACGAGGCAGAACCAGCTCCGCAGCAGCTTGCTAATTGGATGCAGACAGCATGACTGAACACTCTGAATTTAGGCAGCAGCAGAGCGCGATGCGAGGGTGTGTGAGGTCAGGACGCATCCCAAAAGAACCATGATCCGTCTGACTATGGCAATGTAACATAAGAATAAGCAATAAGACATAAATTGAGAGCAGCGCATTTTATTTGCGAGCTAATTAATGTGCAATATTAATGAAGTTCATGGTTGATGTTTGGATCCAAAAGTCGCAGACACCATATGAGCTTATTACAATTAAAAGCAAAATAATGACTCTCTTTGCAGTGGAGTCAAAACAAGTAAACACTACAGACTTTCAGAACAGTGTGGGGCCCATGTGCGTTGAATTAGCATGGATTATGATTGTACACAGCTGACTGACATATTTTACTCTAGGTATTAAAGTCTCTATCTGATGAGGGGCTTTCATTCAGAATAATCTGCACAAACCACTGATTTACAGCAGAATTCCATGTCTTCTGAAAGGACCTACCACCCTTGTAATGTATGTAAACAAGGATTAGTTGCCATGGACTCTTTGACTCTGGTGCCATGAGTTCCTGAGGAGGAAGTCACACTTTAACAGAGGGGACAAAAGACAAAGAGCTGCTTCTTTCCTCTCCGAAACCGGATAAGCATTTTCAGTTGCTTAGCTCATAGATAATGAGATTGGATTTTTCTTCTTCCTCCCATGTGGGGACTTCCCAGTCAACCGTCACCTCCGGCTTCCGTCCCAAGGGGAAAGCATGTGCCCTGTGTTTAGAGGCCTCTGGGAGGCGGAAGATGGATGATGCAATTGATCCCAACTCTCAGGTTAATTAATCCAATTGTACCTGATGGACTGATTGATTTTTTTGCAGCACCGCTGAGACATGTCTCGTGGCTCAGCGGATCTGATTACTGAGGTCTCTAAGACAATGCCAAGACTAGACTATGTGGTCAAAAGTAAGTGTACAGTCATGATGACAGCACTGGGAGGCTGTTCTCACCGGTGGAGTGACTACATCTAAAAGAAGGGCTGGGACAACATGTTATTGTCACTCTGGGACTGTATCACAATACCTGGCTGCTGATTCATTATGATTCTACAATTACTGCAATTCAACAGTGCTGATCATTGTGATTTGCTTTCCCTCCTTAAACTAAAACTGAATGACACATTACTTGAGACAATACCCCACAATACATGTTTCCAAAATCAATACATGCTGCTTATCAGTCAGGCTGACAAGTAGCGAAATTTAACAGTACAGTAGTATATTACTTGTTTTTAAGATTTACGTTCACTGCTTTAATTGAGCTGTCCCTGCTAATAATAACATAAATACATAGTCATGTTCAGTGTTCACCAGGCTTTAAGAAAATAAAAAATGTCTTCTCAAAACCAGGGATAACACTAATAAAGAAATTGATAAAAAAAGACCACGCTGTTGTTTTTTCCCCAAAATAATTTAAAGTCCTATTGTCATGATATAGAATACAACCAGAACATCCAGATAAATCAATACAAAAACAAACTATAGTAACAGACATAAATAAACAAATAAATAAATATATTCAATTCTATGCAAAGTAATTGCACATTTGTACAGGTGAAAGTGGATAGTAATGGCTGTGGTACGCTGTCGCCCAAAAACAAAAATAAGCATCATAATGATGGGCATTTCTAACAAAAATGCCGTCAAATATTCTAAACTCTAGCTCATGAGAGCTCGTAAAAGAAATTCAGGGTTCACAACATGTGGAGCTAAAAGAAGCAGCTCTATCTACAGCATGTTGACTTTTTCATTCAAGAAACCTCTTAAAATTCATCACTTCTGCAAACACATAAAATCCACTCACTAAATTCTAGCTGCTGTCACCACAACAAATGAAGTACACAGGTTTGACATTTGCTTTGTATCTTTTAAATACTCAATAATCTAATACTCCTGCCCATTTATAGTACACAGACACAGATGATTGTTCCTGAGTTCCGGAGGTTATTTTAACAAGTTTACATGCTCCTATTAATGTATGCTTATAATCTTTATGATCACCAGAGGATGAAGATTGAGCTGATGTTCTGCCTGTTCCTGTCACGCATTAATGATTCAGTCAGATTACAATTCTTTTTTTTCAATGACTTCATTGTTCCCCTGACTTTTGGCACTGGCTCTAGAATGGGGCATTTGCATTTTTCATGTTAAACTGGGCTCAGATTAAAATCTTGACCGATTTTTGAAACCGGGTTGTATCTGCAGATATTCCAGGAGGAGGAGGAGGAGGAGACCCGTGAGTGCACAAACCTCTTAACTGTTCTTCTTGAATTCTTCTTGTGGTCGTTTGTCTCTGTAAAAGTCTTTTATTGACAGCTAAACCATCCGCTTTCAAGGAGATTCAAAGGATTAACTGCAGTCAAAAACAAAAGCCACACACCCGAATAATCTGCCCAACTGCAACATCAGCTCTATTTCTGCTAAGATCCAAAGAATTTCTCTAGTATTTTCCTTCTGGTGGTCATTTAAAACTTCCCCTGGGAACTAAAACCGCAAGAGGAACCTTAAGCAATGCCGTACAAACTGGTACATGGATTTGAAGAATGTTTATCTCCGGAACAATGGTTTTTCCAACACCCAACTAAAGTTCAAAGAAAAAGTTTTTCATTCAGTTGAGATGTAAAAACTCACAAACCAACCCCCCTCAGTGTAGTTGTAGTTGTGTCTACACAGCTTTTTGTAAAACTCATGACGTCCCAGTCTATTACCATTGTTCCCATTGATGATGTTTACATGAGAATGTGTCTGGCCTGGTTCTCACATGAATGTAAAGAGGTTGTAGGATGGTAAAAACCCCTTCAGGACATTAGAACTGTTTGACCTACCCTTGCTACTTTAAAGAACTACATCAATTCCTTGCAGACTAGGACTAGAACAGTCTAGAACTAAAAGTTCTTCATGTGAAAAAGTGAGCTGATGTCATTTCAGTCAGAAACAGGGAGTGTCCGAACTCTGTAACCCTGTAGGAGTTTCTGCACAAAAATAATGGCGATCACAGATGATATCAGACACCATAGAGTGTAGGATGATATGTGATGATGTATGTATTTATGTATTTATGTAATATGTATTTATGTATTCTTCATTTGTCTGACTGTTATCAGCTTACTGTAGAGCGGGAGGTTGATCACACAGCCTCAAAAAAAAGATTTTTAACACCCAAATGAACTTTTCACCCACAAGCCTCATGTGGAGGATAACGTGGTAGGTGATGAATGAATGAATGAATGAATGAATGAATGAATGAACTCTGCCAAGGAGATTTTTGTTTTCATTGGCATTGGTTTATCTTTAAGTTTGTGATAATCTTTTGGTAAGAATCTACCCACTGATGACATCATAAAAAATTTAAAATTCTGAAGAAATCCCTGTCTCTTATAATAGGAATAAGTGTTGTGAATGTGTTGTGCATATGACACTACCACCAGACAAAGTTTCATTTGGATTTGATCCAAATTACAGATTTGGCTGCAATTAATTCCCCTAAAGATATTACCAGGTGCCAAATGTAAAACAGAGGTGTCAAAGCATTGGCTGAGGTCTTTGCACTCTGACTGCTCTTATATTTGTTGTTTTCTGGTACAGGACACACGTCTGTCCTCTATCCTCTAAAGAAGACATGGACTCTTCTGTAACAACATTTTAATTATTTCTTTGGTGTGTTGATATGGTTCAAAACTATGGATTTTAAGGTACAACCTGGGTTTATTTAACTTTTATTGACAGCTGCCGTCAATCAAACATGTCTGTCCAGCTGCTGGGACCAGCTGGACATTTGTGATATTTCCCCAAAGACTCTTTTCTTAATTAAAGAAAACGGTGACAGTGTCCTTGACTGCATGGAGCACTCTAGCCAGTGTTCTGTTGAGGTTGTGCTTGTTGAGACTGCTAAATACTAAGTAATACCAAGTATTACTGAAACGTGAACGCATCTAACACAAACACCAAGAATATATGATTTTACCTTGCATCGTAATAAAAAGTACTTCCATTTATTTAGAACTACAACTAATGATTATTTTCATAATCGATTCATCTGTTGATTATTTTCTCAATTCAGTGAGTAGTTGTTTGGTCCATAAAAATGATGACGTTCTCGTGTAAAATGATTTCTTTGTTATATGGAGCAAAGAAACCAAAAAATATTCACATTTACAAAGCTGAAAAATCAGAAGGCTTGTTTTAATTCTTAATACTCTAAAACAAAATTTAAATATTATCAAAACAGTAGACGATTAATTTAGTAATCGATTAATAATCGAAAAATCATTGCATATGATCATCCATATTTCCATACATATTCCGTACAAATAAACTAAGACTTTTTTATCAGCGTTCCCCAAGTATGTTTCTAATGTTATAAAAACCTTTAAGTGTGAACCATATGAAGATAAAGTGCAGAGAAAATTGTACTATTAAGTGATTTAAACGTGTTTTTAAGTGTTTTAAACTGATGTATTTATTGTCAATGATATCGTGAATCACGATAATCGCGACATATCGCCACCATGTCCCGTGCACAGAGTGACATCACAGACACAGATTAATAAGGAGATTTGAACTTACATAGTGTTTGGAGGGATTCCTTCTCTTCTGCACATCCACAACATTAACGTCCAGAACCGTACGAAGCTGCATCTTGACCAAATTTGCACCAAGAGAACTTTCTACAACGGGTGCGAAAGGTGTTTACCCATGAAAACTACGATATTTGGGCGTCAAGCACCGTAGGAAAATGAGCAGGAGCCTTGAGAGGACGCTGGGGAGCAAAGTTGGAGGACTCGCTCAGAAGGTGGTGGTGGAGTAGTTTTCTCTCCGCGCTCAGGCTTTAAAATGTACCCATGAAATGTTAGTGTCAGTCGGTCTGTGAGCTTCTGAACTGCTTTAACAACATGACAGCGCGATAAAAGTAGTTGTTCGTCTCCTCCTTCTCCTCCCTGTGGGCTGGACAGTCCCACCAGCAACAGCGGGAATACAGTGAATGCGAGCGGGGCGGTCCCATCTCAGCTGGTCGGAGACCAGCTTAACCTCTGGAGAAGTGGAGTCACGCTCTTATTGAGCTGTTTCCTGACTCTCACGTGTAGGCATTATATATTAAAGTCTTCAAGGTCTGAAGCTGACAAACCCAGGAGCTCAACGGTCAACTGCGGTGTCTCTCTAACTGCGCAGTTATTCTACAGTTTACGGTGAAAATCACAAGCACCAGCTCCACGGTGTTGTTTGTGACTTTAGGATGTTGTCTCGCTAAAAATGTGACAAAAATTACACACTGAGTTGATATTATCATCACCAATAGTGAACCTAAAATCGTTAAGACGACTTATACACATTTTAAACCACGTTAAAGTTCTCACAAAAATCCTATCTAGGGTTACTTCCGGATTTCAAAGTAAAAGATGGGCTTTTACTTAAAGTGAACTCATGTTCATAATAAATAAAAAAATAAATAACAAGACATTGTTTACAGTTAATGTGCAATTATCAATTAAAACAGCAGCATTTATATACATGTTTTCATTTTGTCACTATGTGTCTTTATAACTTTTCTTATTTTTTATGTTGCCCATGCCAATAAAGCTCTTAATGAACTGAAATTGAATTGAGAGAGACTTTATTTACTCATAAAATAACCACTATTTACTTTTATATGAGGTCATTATATTCCCTAAGACACAAATCTAAATAATCTAAATATTATTAGAATAATGATTTTAAGATGTTTTTTTTTACTTTTTTAACGTTAATGTTTTTATTTTGAAAACAGGATATAGATCCAGCTCCTTCTGCTCCCTCTGGATTTTTACCATAAATGTCAGAAAATTACCGCACTCCGAAAGCCTTTAAGGTTAAGAGGCGCTTGTTGACCATGAAGGATAACTTGACCACAGCAGCGTGAGATTTCATCAGGACATTTTTGGACAACATCTTCTGCGTTAAGTTAATGGGAAAGTGTTGCATTCAAGTGCTCGTCTTACTTTCCACCAAAAAAGACACACGAAATTGAACCACTGAGCAAATGAACCACTGTTTGAAATGTTGTAATTTTGCTTTAAGGGCAAACTATAGAAACTATTAATATTCACATACAACAATACAAACAATAATCCGTTCACTCTGGTGTTTTAAAGAACGTTAGTTAGTATTTCTGACAGCAGACAAGTCATTGAAGCATTTCATGGATGACTTTACTGCCTCCTAGTGGAGGAGCAGGGAGGTAAAGCAGAAAACTTTGACTTCAAACTCCCACAAGGGGGCGCTGACAACACAAAATATGACTTCACCCTAATGAGTAATACTTTGTTTATTTTGTTTTGTTATGTAATGGGTTTGGGTTCCTACAGTAGTGTTGCTTTTACAATTAGTATAAAAAAGTTAATACTACGTTATCTATTTGTACTTAAATACATTATTTCACATTACTTTGTCCTTATGTGGTACATTTTCTCAATATTAGATTGTGATCCTTCAGCTTATTGGTAAGGGTTAGGGTTAAAAATGTGACACGTGTTTGTGCCAAATAGGTGTGAACATTATTAGGGATTTGCTTTGGTGCTTTGCCACAATAACACAAAATAGCATATCATCATGCTGTTTCCTTGTGCAATAAAAGAACTTTGAACTTTGATGGCAAGGAGATAAGATTACGTTAAAGAAAAAAGAGACAATACATATATATACATGAGCAACTGTTCTGTTACTTTTTTTAAAAAAAAAGGACTATAGGGCTACATAATAGTTTTTAAAGAGAAATAGTATGTTGGATCTCTTTTTCCATAGATTTTCATTATACATATTTTTTGTTGACGTTTTAATGTATGGCTGTCTGTATATAAGCAATAATAATGCACTACTGTGTTAATTTATTTACCATTTATTGATCCTGGGTTTTTTTTGTTGTTGTTGTTTTTTTAATGAGGGATAATAACTTCTACCATATTTTCCTCCTCGTGACGACAATAGCATGCGTGAATGGGATGAGCCACTGAGTGGAGCACGTCCTCCTGAGGAGGCGATCCAGGAAACAGATACTGTTAATTAACCGCATCAAGCGCGCCGCTGACAGCGGAAACGCCTGAATTTGGTTTTCAATATAAAAGCTTTTTAGTTTTTTGTTTTTAAAAAAAATTATACATTAAAACTGAAATGTCAGCGTGTGTATCTTTGTTGCAATTAGATATGATTTTAGAAATGTATTGCAACTATCGCGAGACGTGATCACGACCCCTTTATGGACCTGTGATGGTATTCAATGAGTTCAGGAACTGTTGTTAGCTTAGAAGTAAAAAAGTACACAGACCTTCCTTTGCACTCCGCTCCCTGCCTCTGCAGATTTGGTGAGGCTGCTATTTTCACAGCGGCTTGAATGGACAAATTAGGCAGAGGACACATTTTGCCTTATGAAACTGATGCTAACTATGCAAATGAACATAATTTGTGGTATGCAAAGGCCACCGTAGTTCCCTGGCCCCCTTGGGAAAGGAAGAAGTGTGGCTTCCATTACCTAGCAAAAAGCCGAATTGTTGTACACATATGTAAGTGCAGTGAGTTCCTGTTACAAAGGCTGTTTCAAACCTCAAATTGGATTTGCTTGTAATGATCGGGTAGCAGCAATCTGTACCCTCACCATTAGAATTGTTATGTATTACCTTTAAAAAAAACATTATTCCCCTAACCTTTTAAATATCGCAATAAATATCACAAAGTATGCATGCAATTTGAAAATAATTTGTTTTTCTGTGGCAAAAACTAAAGTGTTTTTTTATTTGTAAGTGCTTTTATTTTGAAGTTTTTAACCGGATAATCAAGTACGCTACGTTGGCTAGCTTGACGCTACTCCGCTAACTTCTGTGCGGTCAGCCAACCGAAGCATGAGGTCTTTTTTGGGTTGTGTGTATGTATTTCACCATCGTTTAACGGTAAACTGGTGAAAATGTGGCGTCGTATGTGAAGCGATGGTCGGTATTTACGACTCCGTTTCATAACCGTAAGCCGCGGAACTCTCCTCTCTTCTGCCTCACCTCCTCCGACAGTGAAACACCGCTAGCTACGATGTGACTGCGAAGACCCGCCGCCGTCAAAAGGGAAGTTATAATTGGCTTTATCGTAGCCGACTACAACACGCGTGTCTGCTCTCGTGTAACGCATGAACGGACATTTAATTTTTCTTTTTTTCTGCCCCCGATTCACGATTGAGCTCCGCGGTCGGAAAGAACCGCTGTGTTTTGTCGCGGCGGCGGAAATAACCGAAGAAAGACGCATCCTCAGCACTCGGTAGTTCCTCATAAAGCGACAAAAACATGTCTTTCTTCAATTTCCGCAAGATATTCAAGTTGGGGCCCGACAAGAAGAAGAAGCAGTATGAACATGTGCACAGAGACGTCAACCCGGAGGAAATATGGGACATTATCGGGGAGCTGGGAGATGGGGCGTTTGGGAAAGTGTATAAGGTAACGCACCACATCCGCCTCGGGGTTTCACTCATGTCCACTCTGTTTTATGTTGATGTGTGGATGATGCAGGTTAAAATGATTGCTTCTCGTCCAAGCCACCAAATACTGTACATGTCCTTCTCTAATCCTGGTCAGGACAGTCCCCTCACACGCATACCAGGGATGGAACATATCAAAACATCACCATACGACAATACCGCGGTAATAGTCCACGGTACAATTTGTATTGCGATACTGTCATAGTAATACACACTCACTGACCACTTCATTAGTAGGTACATTTGACATTTAATGAACCCAATGAAGGCCTTCGCTCGACCTGGGATCTGAACTGGCACCCTTCGTGCTGTGAGGCAACATTGCTAGCCATTGCAGAGCTTGTTCCCAACAAAACACATCTGTGACAACTAGGTGTTTTTGTTCTTGAAATGTCATAAAATTGACAATAACATGAACATCTCTAACTCAGTTCAATACTTTGCTCCTACCTGTCTGCCAATATCTTCCTGTAGAGCAAATATAAACTTTTAATGATGGGCCATGGTGGCTGGGTTGTAGAGCGAGTTGTCTTTTAACTTGAAGGTCAAGGGTTCGAAAGATATATAGAGCTGCAACTGACTATTGTTTTCATTATGTTGTGGACTCATGTATGCTCATCTTTTTATTATTTGAGTTGCTGTAGCAAACTGTTTCCTATCATTATCTATCAATCTGATCATTCGCCTCTGTTTTGGCTCAAGGAGGCATTTTCACCACAAGACCATGTCACTCAGATCATTCTGTGTAAACAGAGATGATTTGAGAAAACCTCAGTCTATCAGCAGTTTATGAAATACTTGGAGCAGCCTACCTGACACCCAACAATCATGTCACATTAAACAGATAAGATAACATAAGCAGTAATAATTCCATGGTACAATATGACGGCCTGCTTCATAGTCTCCATGTGTGGAGAGAGTTGCTACACATTTTTGCTGTGTAAATGGCTGCGGTTCTGTTCCAAACATGTGTGCTCAATCTCACAATTTTTACTGCACTGGCAGCAATTTCCCTCTAGCAGTTTGCCCCCATTTGTATTTCTTTGTGTTCTGTTGAGTCATGGGCTGTACAGGTGGATCTGTGGTTACTGGCAGATCTCCTTACATAACTTCTCTTCAAAGAAGACCATGCAAGCATCCACCATCTTCTTCACTTTTGGCTTCTTTGACCACAACAAGAGTGTGTGTGTGCCACAGATTGGACTTGGATGTGTAATGATTCATGGAACTTCCACGTTCCATCCATACTTCCATTTTCTACCGCTTTATCCTCCACATGAGGAGAGCTGGAGAGTATCCCAGCTGAGAAAGGGTGAAATGTAGCGTCAACATACAGAGCTGAACAACCATTAACTCTGACAATCACACCTACAGTCAATGTAGAGTGACCAAATCCCCAATCTGCATGTTTTTGGAATGAGGGAGGAAGTCGGAACCCACACAACAAGGTTATGTTCTTGAAATATCATAATATTGACAATACATTAACATCTCTAACTCAGTCCAGTACTTTGCTGCTACCTGTCTGCATAGATCTGCCTGTAGAGCAAATATAAACAAACCTGACCCTGATAATGCTGTGTCTGTAACAGCCAGAACTCCCCTCTCAACTCTTTTTTCCCCTTAGGACGTTTGAGTAGTTCTTTTTTAATATGACTTTGCCATGTCATTGAGCGGCACCTGGCTTCAGTCAGTCTGGTGAAGGTGTGGTCCACAGCCACACAAAATAAACATGGACTCGCTGCTGTCAGACTGGATTTTAAAAAGGCTGCTCTGGCGTCGGAAAGGTCCAGAAACTTGAGAGTGGATGTCCTCAAAAATATGTCACCCAATTCCCAGAATTGCCCACTTGTGGGGAAAATGACAGAAGCAAGTGAATGCCATACACAATGTTAGGTGCACTCAGGTGCGGATTTTAGCCATTAACCTTTTGTAGTTTGTGAATGTGCAAGGCCCTACATCTCTGCTAACTGTTGTTACTCTGCAGGTTATACTGTGGGCTGAGGTTACGGTTATAACAGCCTGGTAAATGTGCTTTCTTAAAATAACCTTTAAACAGCTTTCATGAAAAAATAGGGTGTACATTATAGCATGTATTTCATAATGATTACCAAATGAGAAACATTGATTTTCTACTCGTGTAGTTGAGATAAGTTGCAGGAATCATCTTAATGAATTCAAGCTTCCTTTGTTTGTTGTTGAACAGAATTTTTGTTTTCCCTTCCTTGATCAGTTATTGTCAAATACTGCAGCAAGGAAATCTCTCTTAGCGATTTTTTAGCTGATTAGTGACTGAAAGCACATAGCACTGTGGATTAAATATGCACCTCTTAACGTACCGAGTCCTTGTTCCTTCACAGAGAGGGATGGGGAGGAGTTCTCTCTTCATCAGGTCACTGTGCCGTCGGCGCATGTCATCAGTTATTTCACAGGCTTCTGATTGTTGCCTCATTTGGGTGGGGTGAGCAACGTGTGAATCAGCTTGAAGAGCATGAAAAAGCAGAGTGCACATGCACAACCACCGTGTCATCGTCAGCACATGACACAAACTCTTTAGATTTAACAGGTTATATTCCTCGCAGAGCATAAAATATTTGAAAAAAAAACATGATTTATTTAGGCGTTTAAAGCTGCTGTCGGTTATTTTGTCTTTTGAACAACTTTTTGCTTGCTTCTAGTTCACTGCTGTCACAAGCGTCTCTATGTTTTATGGACCAAACAATTACGCGATTTATCGAGAAAATAATTTAGTCAGATTAATAGATTACGAAAACAATCAATAGCTGCAGCGCTACCTGAAACCTGGCTTAGTTTCAAGAAATGTCTTCATATACTCAAACCCCTCCAAGACTTGTGTCCCATATAAAAACTCAGAACACAAAAGAAGACTATGACGGCAAAGATAATGACAGCTATGACATCGTAGTTTCCCTGTTTTGAGACTTTTTTTTAGTTTAGTTTTGTTTTTGTTTGTTTGTTTTTCCAAAATGAAATTTAAGACTCCAAAGCGCTGGTTCCATGTCCATAAAAACCTCTGACTTTGTTCTGTGTGTGTGTGTATAGGCCTTTAGTGATGGCCTGTGTAAACCAGACATCAGCCAGTACAAAGGGAAATAGGTTTGCAGTGTGTCAGGTCAGAAGTGTGTAAATATAGGATCTGACACACTCTGCACCAGTTGCTCCAAACCCGCCCTCACATTTCTTTTTCTTTTTTTTCCTTAACTCCCTGAGATTGTGTCTGTATCCATAAACATTAGGCCCAAAGCTGGTCTCAAAATAGCTTCTCGGCTTCTTGTGTGAGGTGCTGTGTGGTATTTTTATTAGGTATTAGTATTAATCCAAGCACAGCCTGATCCGGAGTAGGGATGTTGAAATGTGCTATGAATATATACTTATGCTCATAAATGGTATTAAATCACAGAATGAGTTGGTATAATGTGACTAAACATGTTGTCTCGCAGTGTCAGTGTGAGAGGAAATAAAGAAAATGAGGCAGAGGAGGAAGTTGACAAGTTTCACAAATGGATATTAAGTGTGAAAATGCTAGAAGATGACAGGGTGTGCTGTAATTATTTTGACTTCGTCAGTGTTGGTGTTGTTGTTTTTTTCTGCAGTAGGTTTCCCTCTCAATACAAAACACCATGTTTATATTAGTAAACTTTATTTATGTATTTATTAGGACTCTGGCTGTTGCAATAATAGCAAAAATGTAATTCTGCAGCGGTACAGTTGCTGTGTCCCTTTAAGAGCACCAGTGTGTGACGAGCTGACATGCTGTGGCAACGTGTTGTGTCACTTCCTATAACCCACTTTAATTTATCGTGGTGAAAATGTACCAGGGCTGCATCTAAAATAATTATTTTCATAATTGATTATTCTGTTATTTTCTTGATTGATCGATTTAGTTTCGGTCCATAATATGTTCTCAAATGTGTTAGTTGTAATGATTTCTTTGTTATACGGAGCAAAGAAACCAGAAAATATTTACTTTATTAAGAAGCTGAAAAATCAGAAACCTAATTTTAATTATTTAAAATATCACTTAAATCGATTAGCAAAATAGATCGCCATTCATTTAATAATCGATTATTAATAATTTATAGAATACATAGCAGGAGACTGCTCTACATAAAGTCCTCCTCTGTTCTCCACTGCTCTGGCTTCAAAATAGCTTTTGTTTTAAATTAAATTGTTGATGTTGACGGATGTTTTCCACAGTAGCTGCGCAACTGTGCCAGCAGTTTCATAAATACACTGACCAACAAACTCACACCACACAGTCCCTCTCTCTGCTCTGTTTCTTTTAAACATTTGTTATTGTAAGAATCCACAGTCCTCTGTAATTTCTTATTTTGGTTGTGGTCGATGTTGTTTACAGGCTCAGAACAAGCAGAACGGGACTCTCGCCGCTGCCAAGGTGATTGACACGAAGACAGAGGATGAGCTGGAGGACTACATGGTGGAGATTGAGATTCTGGCCTCCTGCGACCACCATCACATCGTCAAACTGCTGGACGCCTTTTATTTTGAAGGCAAACTTTGGGTAAGAATGCAAGCGAGCGCCTGACTGACAGAGCACTTTGTTTTTCTTCTGTGTTGCTGTTGATTTTAATCCAAGGAAACACAGAGGCAGTGACCTAAGTCAAGACTTTCCCTGTGAAGGTTTTAAAGCCAGTCATGTGACAAGGTCAGAGGTCAGTGTGTGGCCACGGCGACAGGATTGCCTGAAAGAAAAGGAGCTTTCTGATAACGAGCGAGGCCTACCACTGTCATAATCAGTGATTATTTAGTCTTTACTGAGGCAAAGCGGGTAAATGTATGAGCAGAGAGTTTAGCTCATACATTTACTCGCTGTAAATGTATGAGCTGGTCAGTTCGTCTCACTCTGTGTGCCACATGAGGCCGTAGTGCAATTAGGATCGGGCAGGTGGTTTCATGTGACTGTCCCTTGTGGTCTGTCCACATGTATGAGAAGATAATGGAGTGGCTTTGGTGGCTGGAGAAAGTGCCTGTTAATAATTCAGAGGTGCACGCACGGTTGTCCGTCCTTCCCACGTATCTGAAGCAGCCCGATGAATCAGTAACTGCCTCTGCTTTGCAGGATTTGGACTTTCAAATGATTGTATAATACTGTGTATTTATGTTTTCTACTGAAAGACAGATAGCCGCCATGGTTTCAGACACTGTACAACTTAAAAAAGAGAGAATTTATTTCATGCATGTGATGTTTAATATTAGATTATGCACACTTACTTTTAGCTCCTGACCGTGTTATGGGAATGCAGATTACATGCGAGATTCCCATGGCTAAAAACCATTTGTTACAGTTTGTAGAACAGGAATAACCACTTGGTGACTTGGATTTCTTCTTTCGTTCTTTGTTTGTGTCTCTGAATAGAGGGAGGTGCTCGATTGTCGCTCTGATTGATTTATTTATTTGTTTATTCATTTTGCCTGTCATATGATACCCTGAGTAAGTAAGATGCTGGCAAAGTCAATAAAACAGTAATTGCTGAGAATAATTGCAACATAACATCAGCTATTAAGACTAATGTCTGGAACCTTTCTCACCTTTTATTCAAATTATTTGTTTTAGGTACAGCATGATTAGAAGAAACGATTGTTTGTGGCAGAAAATAAACACTTGAAGAATGAAATTGTATGATCTGCAAATCGAGTATTGCTTACCAGAATAATTTTTCATTAGAATTTATACTGAAAACATAGAGCTTCAACAATGAATCTATTGATTACTAAATTAATCGTCAACTATTTTGTTAATCAAACAAGCTTGCTGGGTTTTTTCCAGCTTCTTTAATACGAATATTTTCTGCTTTTTTTGCTCCATATAACAAAGAAATCATTAAAAGAAAACATTTAAGCATCTTTTCGAACTGTAGGAATTTTTTTTTTTTTTTTTACAAAGAATCAATTAATTGAGAAAATAATCAACAGATTAATTAATTATGAAAATAATCATTAGTTGAAGCCCTAAAATATAAACGTAAACGAAGCATTCACACTGTAAATAGCAGGAATTAATAATAAACTGTAAATAGAAAATGTGTCCTGAAATGGGAAACTTAAGGTCTGATTGATCGGTTTCTCGGAATCACTCCACAACGTAATCAATAACGTAGCACGGCGATGCTGATGTCTTCTGTGGATAACTAAATAATGGCTTTGTTGCATCAATCTAAAAAAATTTCCCCACTTTGTTTCTAAATTTCTAGATACTGATAGAGTTCTGCGCGGGTGGTGCGGTGGATGCCATCATGCTGGGTAAGTCTCTCATTCACTGAAGGAAACAGAGTTCTGGAGCCATTTCTTTGCTCCGTCCCCGAGTGCCAACTCGTTTTATTCCAACAAAAAAAACCTCAGTGGGATTTTTTTTCCAGTTCTCTACCAATGGAGAGGCCATTTCAACTGTGTAATTACTGTAGCTCAGATTTCAAGGAGTGGTTTGTCCACTTTGTTTTTAATACCGGCGCTTTCTCTTATACTGAAGGTAAAATAATCGCCCTCACAACTTGGTCTTGCTTGTGAATTACTACGATAAGAAGGATACCAAATAATTCACTGCACTGTTGGGTGTACAGTAAATTCTACTCTGTGGTCTGATTCACCCAAAAGCAATTTCTTCTGCCAGGATTTGTCCAGTCATACATGCCGGCTGGTTTAAGGGTGGAGTATTGTCCTCCAGTTGCTATTGGACACCACCAGACCATCATTTTTAATGTAACCATGTCCAACTGGCCAGTCTCTGCTTTCTAAGTTTATGTTCAGACATTTGAAGACAGTTTACCCGTGTTTTCAAGCATGGATACTAGGGCTGTCACTTTTTCCAAAAATCCAGTTCAGATGAATATTATGTGACGTGTTATTAGAGGTTTAACAGCATTGTTCATTATTACACTTACCATTAGTCATGTGAGGTTAATTACTTGTGGCACTGCCCATCTGAGATGCCTCTTCTGTTGCTGCACTTGGGTGGAGCTAAACTGCTAAACTAACACATGAGTCTGCACCTTTTTCCAATGCTTTCTCATCTACGGTGGAAAACCTGAAATATTTCCATTTGCTTTTCGGATACTTTTTTTTTTTTTGTCATGATTGACAAAAAATCATAACTTACTTTTGCTGATGGATTCAAAGAGGATTCACTGCGCCCACAGTTGGTTCATGCAGTAGTTACTGCAAAAGGTGTGATAGGCTTCTAGGATGTATATTTTTAAATTGTAATGGGTTTTTAAGTTGTCGCCAACTTTGACGTCTGACGATTGAAATCTGATCAATTGCAGGTCAGATTTGTAGTTTTTTTTTTCTCTAAAACACAAGTGTCTGACATCTGAAGGCTAATGTCGTCACAGACTGCACAGATGATGCACACAAATACCTTTTTGCACACTTCAACAACAAATGGATATAGATAAATAGATAAAAAGACATGTAAGATAAGATATAACCTTCATCAATAAGTTCATAAACACAATATAAAGCGGTGAATTTGTGAGGCTGACGGTGCCACACGAAAAACACCATATGACTGTTCTCCTTCAGATACGATCCACCTCCGTCTGGTAATCTGAATGTAGCCACAGAAACTGCAGAACAACATGTGCGCTTGTTTCTCCACAGAACTGGAGAGGCCCCTAACGGAGCCCCAGATCCGTGTGGTGTGTAAGCAGACCTTGGACGCCTTGTGTTACCTCCACGAGAACAAGGTCATCCACAGAGACTTGAAAGCTGGTAATATTCTCCTCTCCTTGGATGGAGAGGTGAAACTAGGTATGTACCTCTCATTTTACACCATTGTGAAAATGTTCCCCTAATGTGAAGGATTTTTCTGGAAGAGATTATCACTTGTGTTACAGTCGAGTGCGTGTAGATGATTCAGTGGCAGGCTTTCTCTCAGATATATGTCCTTGGTGGCCAGTCTAAACCTTCCCACACGGCCAACGCTAATAGATTTTTAAGAAAAAAAAGATAATTAGTGAAAGTCAGTTGTGGATCTCATTCCCAGTCTGTGCAGTGCCAACAACCAATGATGCACAGCACCGTCATTTCATTGTTAAAAACTGGAATGAGTCATTCACCTGGTGTCACAAAGTAATGTCTTCTCTGTAGGCCTGTTTGTTTATACATCCTTTACTGTACTGTATGTACCGGAGTATGTGATGCACTGAACTGGTTACATAACATTGAAGAACTATGTGTTTATGTCACTGCTATAGCGTCCGGAGCTCCTGGATCCCTGATGACTCATGTCCTATAGAGGCAGAGAGTCGTGTCAGAGTCAGGCAAACGATACTTATCAGCCGGTCTCCAGAGACTTAATGATCTCTCTCGTCCTTTAATGTGTACGTACTGACAGTGATGTGAGGAAAAAGAGGTAGAGCAGGCAGAAATAGTTGCACGGATAATAGAAGTACTGGCACCCATGATGGACTTCTGTCCATTAATGGGGTCAATTCAGGAATGAATTATATTATTATAATAACTGGCTTGCTCTTGTTGAAATGAGTCATTTAACTTTGATTCTCGTGAAAAAAAAACAATCAAAACTCTTTTTCTATTTTCAGCTGACTTTGGGGTGTCTGCTAAAAATACCAAGACGTTACAGAGAAGAGATTCTTTCATCGGCACTCCGTACTGGTGAGTCATGCAGCCTGGATACACGAGGGCACTTACTTACCCGTGTCCAGCCGATAATCGTGTCGCTCCCACAGTTTTCTGTGATGTGTCGTGACATTGCCTCGCTGAGCAGTTTCAAGGCGTTTTTTTAGACGTGGGAAGTCCTCAGACTTTAAGGTCCGGTTCGGAGGAGTTGGTGACATGTGATGATGTGACTGATGAGTGAAAAACACTGCAGCACCTTTCTCTACCTCCTATGCGTTGGGTTTATTGTTCATTATTTGCATAATTAGCTTCTGCTTCAAAATGTTAAAGCCTCCTTTTGTGCTGCCATGGAAACAGTGTGGCACAAAATGGTGGCCTCAAACATATTTATGGTTTGTATGTTCAGATTCTGCCAATAAACCCTCCTGAATATAAATTAAACCAGACTTTTAAGGCTGAGTAGGCTGTCCTACATGTTCCTCACCAAAATGACAGCTAAAGTGGGTGGAGCTTGATGTATCTTATCACATATCAAACTGGAGAAAGCATCAAGAAAATGAAGGCTGCACAGTTTCCCTCAGTGCCAATACATTCCTGTCCTGAATCTGAATGTCTTCCTTAAGCTATAACCTACATCTTGAGAAAATGTCATATATAAATCTGTCCTTTACTTAAAACACACACACACACACACAGACACAGCCTAAGACATTACATGGTTGGCAGAAAAAGCACACATTTCTTCCTGCCTTTCCCTCTTGCAGGATGGCTCCGGAGGTAGTAATGTGCGAAACGTCCAAGGACCGTCCGTACGACTACAAGGCCGATATCTGGTCCCTCGGGGTGACGCTGATAGAGCTGGCAGAGGTTGAGCCACCCAACCACGAGATGAATCCCATGAGAGTGCTGCTGAAAATAGCCAAGTCCGAGCCGCCCACGCTCATGCATCCCTCTCGCTGGTAAGGTGCTGATAGATAGAGAGGTGGCACTGGAATGTTTCTGGTTTGCAGAGAAGGATGATGTGGATGTGTGCAATGTGTTCGAGAGTGTGTGGTAAATTGTTATAACTCAGCCACATACAGAAAAAGAATGCAAGCCTGAGATAGAGCTCTATTACATGGCCAAGAAACTGATTTCTTCTTCTTCTTGTTGTTGTTGTTTTTTTTTGTTCCTGAAAGGTCACCAGAGTTTAAAGACTTCCTGCGGAAAGCACTTGATAAGAATGTGGACAATAGATGGAGCACGGTACAGCTTCTACAGGTAAGCCGCTTTAATCCACTCACAGTCTGCTGTTATCTGTCAGTGTGACCACATGCACAGTCTGTAATATAACCCTAAAGAATGCATGCATGTACATACACACACATGAAGGAAAAAGGCTGTTATTATGTGCTGGGAAGAGCCCTGGCCTGAGGCATCACAGGTTTATGGTTTGTCTCTCTATTCATTTGTACGGTCCTACACATATGTCCACCATTTCCAGTCTTGTGAACGCAGTATATCAGAGAAGGCCTGGAGGAACAAATGTCTACTTGGACTCGGTGATGAACTGATTATTTGACCCCAGATCCAAGGAAACGCTTCAGGGGAATTTCTCTATCAGTTGTATACAGTGATTATCTTTCCTTGGAATATGATCTAAGACAATTTTGTATCACATCCTAAACTTTACATCATTTCACTAGCACAATACATCTACTAGGACTCGAATTTGAATCTCACGGCTCCTCTGAAAGTGATATTTTTATTATCTTGTGTGCAGAAGATAATAATTGTGTGGGAACACATTGAACATGTCTAATTCCTGCCTATGACAATCCCATGTCTAAGAGCCAGAGCAGCAAGAATGACTCTATTGTTGACATTCTGAGGTGAAAATAAAACTTTAACTGCCAAGTTGTTAACATTTTATGGTAGATGTGAAAAGACACGTGAAATCAAAGTAAAGTATCTGTAAGTGTGTGTGTGTGCACAAGGAAATAATCTGTACACAAAAAAGAACTCTTTCTTGGCCTCTCGGGACTCTTGTGTTCTTCCAAATCTGTTGTTTTAATGTGGTTAAAAGAGAAATGTGCCCATAAGTCGGTAATTCTAGTTTTCTGTTTTGACATCTGTGCCATCTGAGCTTTCTAATTCAGTTTGATGTCTTGTGTCTCTGTCCATCTCTATCTGCAGCATCCCTTTGTCACCAGTGTAACTGATTGTAAACCTCTCAGAGAGCTCATAGCTGAGGCCAAAGCTGAAGTCACAGAGGAGATTGAGGAAAGCAAAGAGGAAGAGGAGGAAGAAGAAACGCCTGATACGCCTGTGGTAAGTACATTAATAAACAAAAAAATGATGTATGAGCTCCAACAGCCAGTGTCCATCTTTATGAAAGACAGTGCTAAGACCTTTTCTGTCACTAATCTCAGGCTGTTCCTGGACACAAGCGAGCGCCATCAGATGTCAGTGTTGCCAGCTCAGAGGATGACAAAGCCCCACAAACTCCCTCTACACTGGAATCTGTTACAGAAAAGACAGAGGCAGAACCTGCCGTGGACCAAACCAGCGATAAGCTCTCAGATGAAGGACTTGGAACAAGTGAGGTAGACAAAACCGAGGAGGAGAAACTCAATGAAGTGTCTGACGCCAGTAATGAAGACCTGGCTTCTGGCGTAGTCGAGCCCACAAAGGATCAAGTCTCACAAGATCTTCCTGAGGATAAACCAGAAGATAGTCAAGGTGAAGAGGTTCCTACTGAGCCTGAAGCAGCACGACCTGAAGAACCCACAGATATCAAAGATGTTGACACAGAAGATCAAGAAAAGGAAAAGGAGAAGGAGACGCCTGCAGAGGAAACAGAGGATAAACCTCCTCAAGTCACGGCAGAAGAAGAAGAGGTACTGAAGCCTGAAGATGTAAAAGAAGAAGAAGAAGCAGGCACAGAAGAATCTGGGAAATTACAAGAGCAACCAGAAGATGCACTAGAGAAACCAGAACCTGTATCGGAAGATGTGGCTCAAGTAGAGGAAGAAAGCAAAGAAACAAGTGAGGAGACTCCTAAGCACAAAGAAACAGAGGACAAAATAGAAGATGCAGTTAATGATGCTGATGTAAATGGACACGCAGAGAATATAGAATCTAATGTGAAGGGCACAAGCATAAATGGAGAGACTGACACAAAGTCAGGCGTGGAGGACTCCTCCACTGGCATTTTGCTGGAAGAGACCAAAGAAACCGAGCCAGAGAAAAAGCCTGAAGAGGAGGTACCTGAGGAGACAGAGCAGCCTGAACAAGAGAGTGAGAGTGAGAGGGAACAGAAGGTGGAACTGGAGAAGGAGGCACCGGCTGAATCCATAATTGGGGTCAGTGATGAAATCAAAGACATCTCTGAAGGTTCTCAAGAAGTGGCACCATCTGAAGACATCCCTGTGAAGAAGGAAGAGGAAAAAGCTGCCCGCGCTGATGAGAGCATTTCCCAAGATGCTGTGTCTGTTCCTGGGAGTGAAACAGACTCAGAAACCAAGGTGGAACCAGGAAGTCCAGCTGTGAGCAAACCAGATGTGGAGAAGGACTCGGACTCTGGAAGCAGCTCAGCCGCCGATAACAACAGCCTTGACCTGAACCTGTCCATCTCCAGCTTCCTGTCCAAGACCAAAGAAGGGGGCTCCATTTCTATGCAGGTAACCTAATATCAGCCTCCTTTTACATCCTCATTTCTTATTATATCAACGTGACTTTAATCATTGTGCATTCACAACATCCCTTTTCCAACTGTAGGAGTCAAGACGTCAGAAGAAGACGCTGAAGAAGACGCGTAAGTTCATGGTGGACGGTGTGGAGGTCAGCGTGACGACATCAAAGATAGTGACGGATAATGACACCAAGAGCGAGGAGATGAGGTTCCTCAGGTACGTCTGTACCCAAACTCACTGTGAGAATAGGATATTTCACAATCATGTGCAATATACATATCACAAACGACAGGAGCTTATCGTAAACACTGCTTGAACTGCACTGAATGTAGATTGGTCCTCGTGCTAGTTTGTATTTGACAAAAAATGGTTTTATTTTGTATGCATTTTATCATTTTTATTCCATAAGCAAGGCTGATCACACTTGAGACGAGAATTGTTAGACAGTTGCAAAGAGACATTGCATTTTTATTCATTTATTTCAACAGTCCAGGTAGTAAGGGATGTTTGTTTTAGTAGCTGGAAAAAAAGGTGGCAATGAGAGTCTTTCTTAGCAGTGAACTCAAATTAGAAATGAAAGTAACACTTTGCAATAAATATATTCAACAGCGTTATCTGACATTGTGGAGCCCTAACACTAATGAAGAAAACCTAAATAAAATCCTATATCTAGAAATGAAAATCAAAAGTTTTGAGTGGGCAAAAAACAAACCAAAACAAATGCTCACAATGGCACACACTGTTGAATTTGAGATGAGGAAATGTGGTTATACCTTGACTGCTCTGATGTTGTGGTTTCCTCAGGCGGCAGGAGTTAAGAGAGTTGCGCCTCCTGCAGAAAGAGGAGCACAGGGCCCAGCAGCTGCTGAGCAACAAGCTGCAGCAGCAGAGAGAGCAGATCTACAGACGCTTTGAACAGGAAACTACTGTGAGTCACTTTGTTCATACCACAGCAGTGTTTTTTTTTTTCTAAAGAAATGAGCTTGTTTCATGTCAAAGTTGAAAATATGATGCTCGGTTTTATAAGTAGGTTAAAATGACTATATAGTTGTCTTTTACAGTCAGTTTCCCCCTTCACTTTCTGCTTCAACAAACATTCTGATGTTTTTTATCTGTATGAGCCCTTTTTTTCCTACAACAGCTGAATGAATGGCACAAAATCCAGAATTTCAACTCACCCTCTCTGTTCACATTGAGCAATAAACAGTTAAAAGTGCTGCCCGTAATTGGTTTCTATTTCCTCAATATATATACATAGTGTACAAACATATGTTTATGTATGTACAGTATATTAAATTTGTTTTATTAGGACATGATTTTCTGTTACAAAAGATCTAGACAATTATAATTGTCCATTTTTTTATTAAACATAACAGTGGATCTGCAGGTCTCAGGAAGTAGAATTTAAAAACTTTTTTTAAGACAATCTTGAACGTAATTTAAGATGTGTTTCATGCCCGCACTATCAAAAAAACGTATGAAGCATAATGGAGGAAAATTGGAGTCCCAGAATTACATGCAAAGTAAATTTTATTTATCTATTAACATAACTACACAGAATTCTGTGAGTAACCTTACATGAATTTATGCTGGTTTTGAAATATTTTCCCAAAATGAAACTAGAGTAACTGACAACGCTGTATTTCAGACTTTTTAAGGCCAGATCAGTATGAATTGGCTTGTGTGCCTGTCGCTCCTAATCTGGCCCGCCTGTGGGAGCACGGCCCGGGTTCTACCTGCTTCGGGATTGACTGTAAAATTCGATAAAACACCAGACACGAAGCAGCAACAGGTAGACAGTGAGTTGCAGCAGAGAAACTACAGTCAGAATTCATAGTCCGTTCAACCTCTGGAGACCAAAACCTACGAAGAGAAGAAAGTTTATTGATGCGGCTTTGCATACAAAAAAAGAGATGGACAGCAAATGAGGCAAAACTCAGGCCAACGTCAGCGTTGTGCCCTTTATCTTGTAAAGCACTTTGGTCAAACCCTGGCTGTTTTTAAAAGAGGTGAAAGAAATAAAGTTGTCTCTTGTTTGTTCAGGCTAAGAAGCGACAATATGACCAAGAGGTGGAAAATCTGGAGAAGAAGCAGAAGCAGACCATTGAGCGACTGGAGCAGGATCACACCAGCCGACTCCGAGACGAAGCCAAGCGCATCAAAGCGGACCAGGACAAGGAACTGTCCAAATTCCAAAACATGCTGAAGAACCGCAAGAAAGAGGTACGGTCACTCACGGCTGCGTCTGCTGGGAGGTTGGTGGACCTTGAGGTCATAGAGCTTCTGCATGTCATAGATTTGAGCTGTTTTTTTAATATGGCAGTTTGCTTCTGTGACTCAACAGTGTCATAATTATTCTGTGGGAGTGGGTCGCTTTGCTCGTCTGCCTGTTACTGTATGTGAGCAAAACATTGCATCAGACAGACTTGTGCTATCTTTCTTCTCGCTCCATTTTGGTGTATCTATTATTCATCTGCCCCGCAGGCTTCTGGTTGCTTTTGCTGCTACTGTGCGTATATATATATTTAGAGAGCAACTTGATAAAAACTTTAACCTCAAAATGGAGTTAAAACTTTTTAAAATGATGGAATGAGCTTTTCATTACATTACATGCTTTTATCTGTATTTGTCTGTTCTGCATCTTCCTCTGCTTCGGAGGCCCCTAAAAGCTTTGGTGGAAGTTTGTGCGTTTCGCTTTCTGCGGCTCTTTTATGGCAGGCGCGCCGTTTGCCACCCTTTGTGCTTCATGATGATAACTCGGTGCTGGTTGTGAAGCTCGTCGTTTGCTCTCTGGGCTTCTCAGTTTTTCAGTGCACTGCAAAAATGTGACGTTTCATGTCGGCTTAAAGTGGTCGCTTCAGCTCTGCCTTGCTCTTGTTAAGCTGCGAGAACACAAGCTGTCGCCTTCTGATGAAAAGTACTTCAAATGTTGCAAAAATGTTCTGTTAATCTGTTAATGTGTCATGTGTTCACTAACCATGTTTCTCGTATGAGTGTGTGAGGTTTCTTTGGTCGTGTACAGGCTGATTGGTGAAGTTTTGTTGGGCTCATTTTGGGGAAAATGATAATCAGAGTAACTGATATGGAAACTTTAACTTTAACAGAGCTGCAAAAAACGAATCAATATTACATCACCAGGTGCTTTGATTGGATTGGGTTTCTGGCATCTATTTGTCTTAAAACTAATCAATGACTAAATCAACAAATATTTTTGATTTATGATTTGCTGTCAACTTTATTAATCCCTTTGGGAGGTTCCCTCAGGGAAATTATGATAGGGTTTCAACAGTGCCACCTTGAGGTTAAGGGAAAATGTGATTTTTCTCTAAATCTTTTCTTTTAATAATGAAGATTTTTCAAATTGAGATTCAGTCAGACATTCAGAGATTGTTGTGACCGGGTGATTCCAACTCAGTTACTCTGCTTTTTCAAATTTATAAGAGTCAGAAAATGAATCTGATGGCTGTGGGATCTAATCCAATGCAGCTGTTTTTTTACGACTAACATCTTCTACCACGTAGCAACATGTATTGCTACGATTTTCTTTTACTTTTCTCTTGATATGACTCTCTAAAAACAAACTACTAATCAAAGGGACTGGCTGACTCGTTCAAAGAAACATGACCGTGCAGAACGTGGGATCTCGGGGTGCTGGCTTTAAATCGGTTGGTGGCTGGGTGCAGTACCTGCGTCCTCTCATAGAGGGCAGTGCATGTCTTCTTGGGCCTTGTTAGACTTTTCCGATCATAGTACATAGAGCATCTACCAGTTTCTGCGTACACACTTTAGGTCAAACAGGAAGTCGGACAGTCACCCAAACACATGAGAAAAGACCTCTTGAAACGCTTAAAGGAGGATCTATCGCTCCTCAAGACTGCAGAGGTAAAAAGATCATCTTCTGTGTCTCACTCTGTGAAAATGTAAAGGCCTCTGTACATTAGACGTGGTTTGTTTATTTTCTTTTGTTTTTTGTTGCACGTTTGTCATTTGTGATCGTAATAGTTTTCACATAATGGACAGGATTTCACTGAGTGATATAGCTGCTTTCCGTTAACTTCAAAAAAATGTCATAAAATGCTGAAATATATTGATCAGTGTTTGTCAAACCTGGAAATGATGATGTTTTAATGATTTCTTAGTTATAAGGAGCAAAAAAAAAAACAGACAATATTCACCTTTTAAGAAGCTGAAAAATCACAGAAACTGGTTTTAACTCTTTAGAAAACACTTTATCAAAATAGTTGACGGTTAATTTAGTAATTGAGTAATTTCAGCCTAAATACGACATTTGAGAAATTCTATGGACCAAACAATTAATCGAGAAAATAATCGAATAAACGAATTAATCAATTATGAAAATAATCATTAGTTGCAGCCCTATCAGAGTTTACTTTCCTCTCTTGTATCCAGGTATTTCTTTTTTTTAGCGAGTAAAATTAGTCTTTTAATTATTTATTTTTTGCTTGTTCATATTGTGCTTAGCATGAATATTGCGTCAAAATTTCCTGCCGTTTATTTGCAGCGTTGTTGATGTGCAGAGGCCTTTAAAGGTAACTTTTCTTCTTTCTTTCATCTTTCTCCCCCCCCTTCACATACAGTATCTTGCTTCCCTCATGTGACACATTCATTTGTACACACACAGCAAATAGAAGCCGTGTGTCTGCAGTCGTGCCTTATTTTCCAGAGCTGTTGCTCTGTGTGTTTCAGTCCATACAACTCACAGAGCTGTAGACATTTGTTAGCCATTCCTGGAGGTTTAACAGGAGCATTTTGACTTTCCCTGTATGTGGTGTTATTTCAGTCCATTTCACTACATGCGCTACATTTAAGCGGATGCAGATAATGTTCCGCAGTCGGTGTCTACAGGAGTTACCAAGCGTAAATTATGGTAGAATAGAACTTAGAGGAGGCAGAGAGATGCAGCAGTGCTCCACAGTTGTCCCCTCACATCGCTGAATTGTGTACACTGCTTTCATTTTTTTGTGGTAATGTTGAGTCAGGGCAGTGTAAGGACAGTGTAAAAGTTTTCAATCGATATTGGACGTTTTAATCCCCACATTTACCTTTCAAAGGTCAAGTTGCACCTTGGGACAACTGCGCTGTCTTATATTTTAGCAGAGGTCGTGAGTGACGCTCATATGATGCATATATTCAGTTGAAGGACATTTCAACCTCTCAATTTACACTCTGTCTGGACATTATTGTTATCATAAGAAGAAGAAGAGCCCCATGTATATAAATCATGAGACTGAAGACATTTGTCAACTATTCAAGGAGGTCGAACAATAGCTTTTTGACTTTGCCTTTAATTTATGTGGCGTGATTAAGGCATTAAGGGCGAGGATCGTAAATCACGGAGCTGAAGAGTGTCTGATTCACGGTGTGTTGTCAGAGTTGATGAAGCACCAGGTCTGTTTGGTATTTAACTCACTCCACGACGTCACGTTGTTTTGCTTCTGTATTCACTCCGTGTTAGGAACACCTTAACAGTTAAATGCAGCACGATATAAAAAATGTAATTAACACACTCACAGAGGTGTTAATTATGAATGTTTGTGTTTGTGTTAATAATACATTAAATAAATAGGGTCATAGTGTTGTACTGGGCTGCATTACCGTGCAAGTATTTCTCACCTCTGTACATAGTGTCCAAGTCCACAATGTGAAGCCAATGTGGAAGTGCTGGAAGTTTGTATTCTGTTAAATGACCACTGGAGGGGGTTTATTTACATCTGTGAAAATAATCTCACTTTGTATCTTTTATGAATCTCACGTATGTCATGTGGACAAAAGTCTTTGTTTTCTTTCACATTAACCTTCTGTGAACCATCATCATCAGCATGGAAAATAACAACAACAAAAAAATGCTCGTTTGCTGCTGGAATTATGACAAAAGTATGAACAACTAATGAAATGACTTCCCTTCACCTAACATCCACGTAGGAATGAGCTGCACGCTTTAATCTCACCGATATTCCCAAAATGGAAAAGGCTAGCTTTTGCATAACTGAGGTTAAGATTTGTGTATGAGTGTGCATGTGAGTATTTCCAGCCCTGCCTTGTGCTGTCTGTGCCTGATCTGGGTGAGTGCGTTGTGTGTTCTCCTCCACAGGCAGTGGCCCAGGTTATGATTCAGTCTTTTCAGTTGTCCTCATGTGCACTCTTCAACGCTCAGATGCAGGATGTAAGTCCCCCACCTCCACCACCACCACCAGCACCACCACCTTCACTCCCTCTACCCTGTTTCTCCTTCTCTGGCCCATATGTAGATGTGTACAAAGTTGAGTGACAGGGTAGTGTTAGTGTGTGGTGGTTCAGTGATTTACCCCATGTAAGCATGGGCATGGGTGTGTTGTTGGTTTTATCTCTGTGTGTTGTGTGTCGTGGTTCTCCCCTTCTTCTTCTCCTGCTCAGTATTTACAGTTTTCTCCTCCACCAGTCCACAAATGTCCCACGTCTAGTCTGTGTGTTTTTATATGGTTTTTATTAATATTTCCATCAAAATCAAGTAAACATGTTCAGTAAGGGTGTTCTTGTTGTCGACACTGTAGACTGTATTGAGTAGACGTAATCTCACAGTTTCCTCCTGATGCCACCTAGGAGAAAGAGAATATATCTAAAGGCCACTAGGGGGCGACTCTGCTGGATGTTAAAGTACTCCGATTGAATGGATTATTATGGAAATTATGCTTTCCCCTTGATTTATAACGAGTTAATTGTCCCGATCTCTAGTTTTGGGTCTTCTCCAATAGGATGTGTTGTCAATGTTGTACACTATATTCCTGATTTAGAGGGGAATGATAATAAAGTAGCGCACATCAGTGGACATGCAGTGTGTTTGATAGTGGTACAGTCTAACAGGAACCTGGTTGCACTCTGAGCTTCTGTTTGCAATTTGTCAAATTAAGATTCTGGAAGTTTCACAGCAGTTCAGATTCTTATGGGTGATGTGATCATGACCAGTTGCCACTTGGTTTTGGTATTGCATTTGTCCAGCTTGTTTTGGATTCAGTATCATAATAATAATAAGAATAATAATGATAATACTAGGGACAATATTGGATTTTTTCTGATGCATGATATGCCAATATACCGATAACTGATTTCGACACGTGCACCCACCTGCAGAGGTAATTTAATCTCTTCTGTAGTGAAATTAACATAATATTTTTCATACTCATGTCGCAGCAGATGTTGATGATAGATAAATGATATTGGTAGAGGGCACAAGCATTTAAGTGGAGGAGGTAGCAGCTTATTCAGCTGCATGTTTTAGTCATTTAGTCATATCGCTGGATCTTGATGCGTTTGCTGATATCAGATCCTTTTACCGATAATATTGTCCATCCTTTATATTAGAGCGTAACAATTCATCATTTTCAAAATAAATCCCTAAGGCTCCGTGTAAGGATACATGTTTTGTAGCATTTTTCTCACCCATGGTTTATTTTATACTTTAATTTTTGGTGGTGTCAGCCATGGTTATTCCTACATTTTAAGTTGTCATCCTTGCATTAGAATGTACTAAATCTGTTAAAACGTGAATTTTGAACTGAAGCTTGACTTAAAGAAATTGAGTCTATGATTTGGTCCAAAAAATCTCAATTACATACTTTCTTTAAATTGATGTTATTTAGGTTTTCTTCTGAAAAAGCCAATGATGATGATGATTTATGTCGAATTATAAAGACTTTGCCACTCGCTAGTTGTTTAAAAAAAGAACATAAAAACATCACATTGTTTTTAAATGATGTTTATGTAAGGAGTCGTGTTGGAAGTCGGTCTCTGGATGATGTAAATGTCGATGTGCTGTAGATGTTGTCTTACATAAAACTGTGGATCTAATTCTCAACACAACTGTTAACTTCTTTCTTTCTCTCTCTCTTTCTTCACCTCCATTGTGGATCTTTGCCATCCATGATCTCTGAGTGTCCTCTCCACTGATTCCAGTCGATGATGTGGCATCTCAGTGCTCTCTCTGTGTTGTGTTGAATTTGAAGTGGATGCCTTTTTTACGACGTTATATGATGTTATATTATCAGGCACATCAGGTGTCGCTTTATTCTGCGTCCCGTCTCTGCTCTTCACTGTCCCTCTGTGATTCACCGCCCTTCCTTTTGTGGCCGTTTCTCACTGCGTCTCCTTCTCCTTCTCTGGCTCCTCAGGAGCAGGAGTTCCTGCAGAAGCAGCAACAAGACCTGGATGGAGCTTTGAAGAAAATCATCCAGCAGCATAAACTGGAAATAGCCACTATAGAGAGAGACTGCCTCAACCACAAGCAGCAGCTGATGAGAGGTAGGAGCTGGAGAATCGCCGACACAAATACAAAGGCTTTAGCCATATAACAAAATACTTGCCTTATAAAATCTACACCTGCAGCCGTTTTTGGCTACTTTTGGAAACTAAACCTTCACCAAACTCCATTGAGAAAATCTGCGTTTTTTTCCCTCGTGTCACAGAGTTGTTAATCCACTGCTGCCTCCATCAGCACGTTCAGATATGTTATCTGATTACTCAAGTGTTTGAAATCCTTTTTTCAGATGTGGACACAAACCTGCCAAACAAGGCAACAGCAGAGCAGCAGCTCCAGTGTCTCTGTGAGATAAAAATGTACGATTTTCTCTATGGACTCTGGTGCACGAGAGCGAACGATGTCCAGACGTTAGTTCCCAGTCTGTCTGAGAGCAAGACATTATAGATTTAAGATGGTGATGATTTTATTATAGGTGACCATTTTGTTAAGTGGCTGAAAATCTGTTTTTGTCCTTCTGCCCCTGCTGGCAGCCATTTTGTCAGCTGTCCCTTTTAAACTAAATGTTGTTACTCCAAAGGGAATAAAAGAGCGAAGAGAGTTACTGTTGAGTATCTTTTCAGATGTGAGCTCTAGTTACCCATTGCAAGGCTTATCATAGTCTTAAGGACACACCCTTATATGTATTTTAGTACGATTTAATAATCAAATTGTTGGAAGTTGCTCGAGAAATGTACCACTCACACCAGATTAAAAACACCGGTGGAAGACATTATTTATTTAAACTCCTGTGATGCGTTCACATTATCTACTGTATGTTTAGACCAGGCTGTCAAAGAAGCCTCAACAACTACCTCAACAACTCTACTTTAACATCTTTGGATTTAAATTCCATTTGTCTATTTTATAGTATGAACGGACCAACATAACATTTCAGAAATATAGTCTATAAAAATGCATGCCAGAAACTCCTACACCAAGTTTTGAGTAAATCAAACATGCATCGTCAACATGCAGAAAAATGAGAACCGATGGTCCCTTCGTGTTGTCCGTCTGTTGTCATCACTCTGATCGTCACCGTCTTACTCACATGTTTGTGTCTCATAAACTCACATATACGTGATTTTCTCTGCCCGTCTGCAGCTCGAGAGGCAGCCATGTGGGAGTTAGAGGAGCGCCACCTGCAGGAGAAGCACCAGCAGCTGAAGCAGCAGCTTAAAGACCAGTACTTCCTGCAGAGACACCAGCTGCTGAAGAGGCACGAGAAAGTAAGAAAAACACACAGAGAAAAGTCTTTGCGTAGAAAAGTGCGCTGTTTTGTTGTTTCACCGCTGAACTCAAGCGTTTGGTGTCGTCTGCAGGAGATGGAGCAGATGCATCGCTACAACCAGCGGCTGATCGAGGAGATGAAGAACAAACAGACTCAAGAGAGGGTTCGTCTGCCCAAGATCCAGCGCAGTGATGCTAAGACCCGCATGGCCATGTTCAAGAAGAGCCTCCGCATCTCGGTCACTGCTGTTGTCACACCAGAGCAGGAGAGAGATCGGATTAAACAGGTACAATTCAAACTGATTTCTGGATTATTATACTTTTTTGAGTTTAAGTAAGTGCACTTTACTGCTTCTATTACATCTATTAAAAATTGAGCAACTGCTAAACCAAGAAATCACTGATTAAAAAAAACAAAACTCTGCCACCAAAACATTTTTTTGTAACAATACATAATTTTACGACAGTTTTAAGTAACTTTAATCATTTTTGTAAAAAAAAAAAGTATAATATTACAACATTTTGTGCAATTAATGGTGAACAATTTTGTGAATCTTTTGGGAAACAAAAATGTTGTTTGTAATATTATATTGTAATATATTATAACATTTTGTTCATGTAATTATTTCACTAGTACATACAGTATATTGATGTTTAATTTAATTCAGTTTCTTCCTAACGTATTGTGACGAAGTATTTCTATTGTTCATATATATTTTTCTCTTTTTTTATACTCTAGTTTTATATAATTATATAAATCTCGCATAAAGTCGCAGCATCTTTAATTTAAACCCATTTACCACAGAGATTAATAAAGTATTTCTGATTCTGACACGAGAATTATACGTCTCCTTGTCTCTTGTGAAACCACCAGGCACAAAAAGGTTATCTGGTGCCTTTATAACACTGTAAATATATAAAGAATAAATAAATTAAAATTACACACATGTCTCTCTGAGAAATACGACCACATTTGCATCATAATTCCTGGTTTTTGTCAGATTTTCATATTCCATATATTTGACATTCAAATCAAACCTCGTGGACAGCAGGTGTGTGACCACGCTGTTGTTGTTGTTTTTGTTGTTGCCTGTCGCTGGCGCCTGGATTCTGATCAAACATAAATGTACAAAGACAGAAACACAGTCGCTGTGTTCCACTTGCAGCTCACCTTTATCACCACACGGCGGTGATGGAGATCTTTGAGCTTGTGGACGACGTGTTCTCAAATCTGAACATATAGATCATTTAGTAACTGGTGACATATTTAGTGCTCAACCTTAAACAGATTACTGTTTTTGTTTAATCCATTTTCTTATTTGTAACAGTTTGGTGCTCAGGAAGAAAAGAGGCAGAAGAACGAGAGGCTCCATCAGCACCAGAAACACGAGAACCAGATGAGAGACCTGCAGCTGCAGTGTGACTCCAACATCAGGGAGCTGCAGCAGCTACAGGTGGAGATTAAACACACATACACACTCATGTGAATTCATACTGAGACAGTGGACTAGGGCTGAAACAATGAATCCGTTTTTAATCGATTACTAAATGAATCGTCAACTATTTAGTCAATTAGTGTTTTTTAAAGAATTAAAACAAGGTTTCTGGTTTTTCAGCTTCTTAAATGTGAATGTTTTCTGGTTTATTTGCTCAATTTAACAAAGAAATCATTAAAACTGAATAATTTTGGTTTGTGGACAAGACTTTGAGAACATCATTTCCAGGTTTTGAGATGCACATGATCGTCATTTTCTGACAATTTATGCACCGTAAAATTACTCGATTAATCAGGATATATTTAACAGATTAATCAATTATCAAAATTATGAAAATAATCGCTAGTTGCAGGTCTATAATGAACTGTGATTGTAGGATGTAAAAAATCAACAATAAGAGCAAAAGACTTTGATCTTAAGACGCAACACTGATTTAAAATAATAAGTACAATATATTCAGTATTTAGGTTTTAACGGTTGAAATGATTCAGAACTACAATTGTTGGGATTTTAAAACTTATTTTGTAGGTCAGTTTATTAATCCAGGACATTAATCTTGCTTTTACACACATTTTCTTCCAGAATGAGAAATGCCACCTTCTGATTGAACACGAGACCCAGAAGCTGAAGGAGCTGGATGAAGAGCACAGCCAAGAAATAAAGGAGTGGAGAGAGAAGCTGAGGCCCAGGAAGAAGGTAGCTACCTAAAAATGAAGAATATCTTAAATTAAATTACCTTTGTAATCATTATGTTGCAGATTTTTAGCTCCTGTAGCTCAAATGTTGTTGTTTGTTCTTTTCATGTAACCTTCAGTGTGTGTGTGTGTGTGACTGGTTTCTTTGTATTTGCCGCCCCCTGCAGGCGTTAGAGGAGGAGTTCATGCGGAAGCTCCAGGAGCAAGAGGTCTTCTTCAAGATGAGCGGTGAATCTGAATGCCTTAACCCCACCACACAGAGTCGAGTGTCCAAATTTTATCCCATACCAAACCTGAACAACGCCGGTTTATAGCCTCACGTCCGTCTGTGCTGTTAAATTTCAATCTCCTCGGTCAAACTAGGCTGCGTTCACAGACTCTTCCTGGTGGATCAACACAATTTCTCCAACCGCTTAGCGTTTTTTAAAAAATAGTAATAAAATGGTCTTTCCTTCTTTGGCTCCACCACGAGCAAGCATGACGTGCCTACACTCGCACTTATTTCATTTCTCTTGGTTTGTTCAGAGAAATTGTCCCGATGGATAATATGCACTTTTTTGAGCATGTTGGAAAATTTAAAAGTCTGCGTTTGGTAGCAAAAGTCAGTGCTACTTATCACTTATGACTGTAAGCACAGCCTGCTACTATATGGACCATCTCCAGTGCCTCATATATTATATTATTGTTTTTCTGCATCCAGGCACTCCTCTGTTTTTACAACTCCCACTGAAAATAGGTTAGGGTTAGGCCAAATCCATACTAATCTGTTTTCTTTTAAAATTTGTTTTTCATTACCCTGGTGTTTTATAGTAAAAGTTTAAAATCACTGCTGCATTTTTAGTGTAGATGGATAGATACAGATCAAATTTACCAGATATATCTGTCTTTCTAATGTAGACGCCCACTAACGGTTATTTTCATAATCATCTTCTGAAAAAGAGCAAAAAATGTGGATTTGTTTCGCTAACTTGAAATGAAAGGAACTAAAATGAATCAGTTTTAATGATTTCTGTGTTAAATGGAGAAAAGAAACTAGAAAATATTCACATTTACAAAGTTAAACATTATCAAAATAGTTGACAATTAAGTAATCGTTTGGTCGTTATTAACATTGATTAGTGATTAATTTCATATCATGGGTTCTTGTGAAATCTTCTTAAAAATCACCCTAAATGGACTTTGAAAGTGCTTGAATTGTGTGCAAGAAAGAAGTTCTTAGGCTTAGCTATGTCAGTCCTTGAAATTTATGGAACTGGTCCTGGAAAGCCCTTGAAAAATCCTTGAATTTTATATCAACTAAGGTGTGGGAACCCTGTTTTTAAATGAAAACACAGTAGTATGGATGTGGACTTGGTGCACCTAAATAACATCTAATTATTAGTACCCATAGTAATAATAATAACCACAAAATGGAGATAACTTTTCATAATTTCATATTAGCTGGTGATAAAAACAACCCTGAGGTTTTTGCTTTGCAGTTTGGAGGTCGAGCTGTTTCCTCACTGTGTCATCGAACTTTGTCCGTTTGTTGCCATGAGTCAGAAAAACAAAAAAAAGCGCCATGTTTTGGATCATAAACCTGTGAGTTAAAATGAAAAAAAGGAATGTTGTTTGTTGTTGCTGTGAGTGAATCGTTACATCATCTGTACACTCCATATGAAGTTAAATCAGATCGTGTGCTCACTGTGACACTTTTACAGTCTCCAGAGACGAGTGAACAAGAAATACGAGTATTGCTTTAGCACCTTTCACTTCAGTGCTGGACTACAAACACACACATAATAACTCTATTTATACACAGAGGTGAAATGTGTTTAGTTTTGTTACGTATAAATCTCCTCATAACCCTAACCTGAGTTATTCTGAGCAGTGTTGTGTAAGAATGGGTATCAAAACAAAACTGATAACAGTGCCTCATTGGTCAATATTGCAGAAGACGAAGAATCAATTATTTTCAGGACAAACAATACTTATATCGATATTTATATTACATTTATTCTAACTTTTCTATATAATGGACAGATATCAGACAATGCTAGCACAGACTATTAACATTTTCCCACTTCCACACCTCAGTTTTATAGCCGAGCAGCGCTAAATTGGGCTAAATTTGGCCAAAACAACTTTAAATTAAGTTTTAAATAAGAAAAATGTAATCAAATTAAATTCACTAGCACAACACACCATTATTGTAATGTAGTGCAGCATGTTTGCCTACTTTAGCAGTGCTGCCATTTAGCAGAGCGGTCATTTAGCAGAGCTAACGTTTAGCAGAGCTAGTGTTTAGCAACGCTGGCGTTTGGCAATACTAGCGTTTAGCAGAGATGTTGTTTGGCAAAGCTAGTGTTTAGCAGAGATGGCGTTTAGCAATGCTAGCATTTAGCAAGGTAGTGTTTAGCAGAGCTGGGGCTCAGCAAAAATAGTACTGAACAAAGATATTGCTTAACAGGGCTAGCACTTTGTAAAGCTAACTTTGCTGCTGATGGCATTACTCGGGACAATTCTGCCGTCTCATAGTGAGGTAAGATGTACATTCTTAATTTCTGTGTCCTCCGCACCAAATATATAGAAAAGTATTAATAAAGAGTATCATTATTGATTAGAAGTATCAGTGATAAAGTCCTGATGATACCCATGCCTAGTTGTTTGGTGTGAAAACAAATGGATTCTAAAGGAATGTAAAGCTGTTGATTTGCACTGTTTAGCCAAAAGAGCTAAATAGAAAAAAAAATATGCAGTAGTGAACTGTTTATGACAGTTAGTCCTCTTTGTCTCACCTAAGCCTATTCAAACCCTGCCTGTTTTTTTTAAAGCAAAAATTAATAAATACATTTTACTTTTTGTTTTTCAACTTTGCCCTTAATATTTTATGACAATATCTAGTTTCCTAAACCACTTGTTCTGATTTATTGACGCTGTAAACAAGATTTACGGTGAGACCAGAGTTGTATGGATGATAAGTGCTGTATCTGTATGAGAACAAATGTTCTCGCTGTATTTTACGTGCAAAGTATTGATGGTCCACAAAAGGAGACAAAGATTAAACTGATTTCGTTTACTTTGCCACTGCGTCACATCCACACGTGTTGTAACCAATGATCAAGATGCAGACATCAACATTGATGAAGTGTTTTTGTCACGAATGCTGGATTTTTATCGGTTATTGGAGACTTTTTCCTCTTGTGAATTACACCATACGCCCCATAGATTTCAGATATTTTTTTATTTTAAGTTACAGCATTTTAATGTGTCGTCAAATTGTCATTCCACCACAATGGATATTCTTAGTATATACATTTTTGATGTCAGATTAAATGTATTCAAAAAATTGTTAATTGTAAATAAAATATTGACTGTTTATCCATCAGATGTCTGTCTTGAAACGCCTTTTGAGATCAAATATGAAGACTCACAAGTCCAAAAAATAGATTTATTCGCATAAATTGATCAAATCTCAAATAGGTTCAATCATGTAAAACATTATGTGGTAACATTTCATAATTTAATCCTTTCAACACTTATACAAAAATCAGTCATTTCTAAGTGAGTTACAAGTCCCTGTCTAAAAACCATGTCAACAATTAGTCATTCTTCTTCTCAAGTACATCAACCAAAAACCCAACCCCACCTGTGTTGCACAAATGGCCTTCACTCTAACTGGGACTATGTCCACTTCTGATGATGTTGTATTGTTTTTTATGAAGTTTAAAAAAAAAAGAAAGAAAAATATTGTTTTGTTGTTGATGTGTGTGATGCGGTGGAGACTTCTTGGGGTTTTAAAGGCAGGAGGTTTGGTTTGACTTATGCGGATAATAGGAAAAGTATTTTAATTGATTAACTCGATACATCATCTATAACACTTACAGAATATATTCCTCAGTACAATACAATCCTCAAAAAAAGACAAACACAATACTAATGTTAAAAAAAAATACACCAGATGCTGAACTCGCACAAGCAGTGGAAAACATTCAGTTCAAAATAGGCGCAAATGCTACTTTCCACTTAAAAGTCCAGTGTGTAACATTTGGGCAGGTTTTTTTTGCCGAAATTGAATATATTAGCCATAAGTGTGTTTTTATCAGTGTATAATCACTTTAAAATAAAAAAGGCACCTTGTGCTGCTATGTTTCTACATTTTGTTTTTGCATTTTTAGGCTTACAAAGAAGAACAACATCCTTTCTGGTATTTTAAGGCCACCGTAATTCCTTGGAAAAGAGAGAGGTGAACCGATCAATCTGCAGTTTCCCCTTTAGATGTCACAAATTCTTACACACTGGACCTTCGAAAATAAGTACTCTCTTTAACAAAGCTGTCCGCCCCACCCCACCCCAGCACGTGTTTGAATGCAAGCTTATAACTACACAAAGTAAACTTTATACACCCACGTAACAGCAACAACAAAAAAGCCTGTTTTGCATTAATACTGACCGGCAGCTAAACCCTTCCCTCTACCTCTACTGGACTTTTAAAAAAGACTGATGCATTTTTTTTGGCCACTTTTATTGTCTTTGTGACATTTCTACAGACAAGCGTTTTTGACTACTTGCATTGCTACAGTTGAAGACCTAAAAAAAAAAAAATAGTTAAAGTGAAATGGAAATGAAATGTGACATCATCCAGTAGTATGTAAGGCACTTAGCCACTGCCGGCCTGACGGCGATGCAGACGACGACCAACCATTCTATTGCCTGTAGTGTGGAAAAAAGAAAAACATGTTGAGTGTCATGAATGTTACATTTGGGTTAATGCGATGTGGCCGTATGCCGATGATTTTTTACCTGTGTCCCGCTTCTGCACTCTGTGTGGAATCTGGATAGTGTATGACCCTGGTAGTCCTTGTAGACCTGGCTGACCAGGATCTCCTGTACATGCACACAAAGTCAGAATCAGACTAGCCCGCTTGTTTCAGTCACGTCACGAAGTCCAGAGACAAATCACTCCGACTGCGGACCGATTGCACGGTCAGGGCTTTGCGTTTTCGCTTGTGCGCACCGTAGTTAACGTCTTTACCAGCAGTTTTGAGTACTTGTGTCCAAATCAAAAACGGTACATATACAGTCACAAATGATTTCTCTAATCGTTGGATGGCCAACACGCTTTATTGGGCGCAAAATCTACGGTATTTGCCTGAATGTCCAAATACAATAGGAAGGTAAAGTGTGTGCCCTCTTGATTGCAAGTCGTTAACTTTGTCATTCCTGTGTCCCCTCTTGTCTTCTCACTGGCTGGAAATAAAGCTGTTAACAGACTTCTGTTGATGCTGACAGTACCGAACACACTTTCCCAACATGGGCTAAGGATCACCATCGACTGCCTGACGACTGTGTCCTGGGCTTAGAACATTACAGACAGATCAGTGGTATTTAAACATACCCTTATCTCCTCTGGGTCCTGGATAACCTCTTTCTCCCTTTGCTCCGGGGCCGCCTGGAGGGCCTGGGATGGTGCCATGGGCTGCACAAAAAGCAGAAGCACAGATTGAGTCACAGTGAGGCAACATTTTCCAGGGGACTCTAAAGTCTGGATTGTTTTCCAGTGCTGTAAGATTCAACCTGATGTAATATGTGGAAAATTATATAACTCTATATTCTCACTTCTGAAGAACTCCATGAGGTCAGCAGTGACGTTGCCGTAGGACCCGATGACACGACTGTAACCAGGTGGTCCGGGAGGCCCGGGTGGACCAGGAGGGCCCTGAATTGCTCTCACGTTTGTTTTCGAGGAGCCCTCAACCAGATACCCTTGCAACAGGCCTTGATCTGTCATGGGGTTTTAGAAAACGAAGAGACATTATCAAGATAACTGCACCCAAAACCCCAAAAATGTAGAATATATAAAGAAGTGAGACTAATAAAAATAATAGAAGTAGAAGCTATAAGCTCATCAGCTGTAAATGACTCACTCTTGATGTAGTCTGTAACCTTCTGAGCGACGTTGGAGTAGTCCATCGTCCCACTGAGCCTGCTGATCTCACTTTGATCAGAGCTGCGGCGGGTGTCCCCATGAGTGAAGCTCTGGCTCTGAACGTAACCTTGGACGTGACCTGGGTCTCCACGCTCTCCTTTCGGACCCCTTGGTCCTTGAGGTCCAGGCTGTCCAGTGATGTAACGACGAACATTATCGCCTGAAAAATAAAGGTCCGGTTGTGATATCTTGACACATCTGCGCTGCTGGAAATGATGGTACATAAAGTTATGCATGGGATGTATGCTACAACACAGCAAAAGCAGTGTTATGAAGGTTTAAATTGGGTGAAATCTCAGAAGCTTACTGGTCAGATATTCCTGAACCTCGGCACGGATGCTCTCTCGGGGGAAGTTTCCAGTGTAGGAAACTGAGCCAGTGTAACTGCCTGGTGGACCCTGTGGACCTGGAGGACCAGGGGGACCTTGAAGACCTCTGAAACCAGAACCTGAGACAGATGAGGTCAAAGTTAATGTTTTTTTCTCTTTTTCAAGTGTGCACTACGATGAGGAAGTGGAAAAGACAATCATCATGCGTGACTCACCCTGCAGGTAACGTTGGATGTCCTCCAAGCTATAGCCACGACTTCCTGCCCCAAACACAGTGGCAGTGGAGACTCCAGGAGGCCCCTGAGGGCCAGGAGGACCAGTTTGGCCTGGAACACCTGGAGAACCAGGAGGACCTTGTTGCACGGCAGACCTGATCCATGTGCGGAAGTCTGAATCTGAGAAAACCAATGAGGATACAATGAAGAACAACCACCAAAACTAGATAAGCAGACATTTTCACTCCACAATCGGAAAAAAAGTCAGTCGATAATAAAATCATCTTACTTTTCACCAGTGCAGAGTAGTCAATTGAAACTGTGCTATAGCCAGAGCCTCCCGCACCAGGGGTCCCAGGAGTACCAGGTAGCCCAGGTGGTCCAGGTGGACCTCTAGCAATCCCTCTGTCTGAAAATGACAATATATGCAGTTGGATTGTTTGATCAAGTCCAGGCACCTGTTCCAGGGTTATTGTTTTCTCTTAATGCAAGCTGTGCTTACCAGTCATGATGTTGAAGATATACGTGGCTACCTCCTCTATAGTGTAGCTGCTTGAAAGACCAGCAGATGCCCCTGGTGGCCCTGGTGGTCCTGGTGGTCCTGACAGTCCTGACAAATATCTCCTCACATCATCCCCTAGACAGATCACAGCATAGACATGGTTTAACACGTTGCCCAGTCTGAGCCCACTCATGTCCAAAAGCATGTACTTACTCTGAAGCATGATTATAAGATCATTGACTGTGTGGAATCCAGAGGCAGGTCCAGGAGGTCCAGGTGGACCTGGAGGACCCTGAACACCAATGCTGAGGCCTGAGCTTGAGCCTGAGCCTGAGCCTGATCCTAAAAATGCACAACACAGATAAAGTTTGCTCCATTCTAATAACCAAGCCTCATAAGTAGGGATGTCAATATTATGATATTTGGAGGGGAACATGCTTACTTTGCAGGTATGCAATGATGCGAGCAGAGATGTCCTCTATGGAGCCTGAGAAGGTTCCAGGAAGTCCTGGAGGCCCAGGTGGACCTGGAGGTCCAGTTACACCAGTCTGTCTGCTTCTGGCTGCATGGAACACATTAAACATGTTAATAATCTGTCTGTCTCTGTCCCCCTCACAGTCAAGGACGTAGTGATCTTTCTTCAGAACAATTCCTACTTAGATAGTCAGTAATGTACTGGCGGATCTCGGTAGAAGCAGCAAAAGAGCCCGGCTGGCCTGGATGCCCGGGAGGACCTGGGGGACCAGGTGGGCCGGAAGTGACTGAAATGGCACCTGAGAGAGACAGAAAAAACAACAGTAAGGAATCTGAAAACCACAGTGCACTGAAATAATCCATAGACGGACAATAATTATGATTTTCTTTACCTGAAGAGCCAGGGACACCAGGAGTACCAGGGTCTCCTAGGATGTAATAAACAACAAGAAAGTTGTTATCAGGAGGACAAAATATTCATTCTGAAATACAAGTATTAAACCACTGAGAGCATTCACATATTCCACTGTGATGGTTGGTCTACCTTTGATTCCTTGCGGCCCTGGGCGTCCAGGAGGCCCTGGTGGACCAGCTGGTCCAGTGACTGTATGTCCCCCAGCATAAGTCGACACTGTAAGGAGGAAATATATAAAGCACACCCTGCATTAACCCAGCTCCATCATAAGCAGTTGATACTTATCAAGAATTGAATTACTACCTCCACCAAGGAAGTTTTGTGTAAAAGAGTCTGCCATTTGCCTTTATGCTTACTACGCAAACCAGGGAAAATTACATCCTTCTTGGCATACACAGACTACTTTAGTTCCCTAAAGCTATGGGAAAGGGAGGGGTGAGTGGAAGAGTCCAGAGTTCCATTTGTTGCAATCTGCTGTCTCACCATTAGAAGTCAATAATTCTTTCACACTGGACTTTTGGGAACAGATTTTGATTACATGTTTTGGAGATGTAGGTTATGGAATCAAGATGAACTGTGCTTTCTTTCATTTTTGATTTGTGTTTGATGTAAAAGTATCCAACCTCTCTCAGAGCTTCCTGGTCTTCCTGGGGTACCTGGCACTCCTGGTTCACCTGAGACACAAATGAGCAGTCAATTTGCACCCTTGTGTAACAGTTAAAAATAGGATAATACAACAAATAAATGTTCAAAAATTACAAAGAAACTTACCTTGGTAGCCCCTTGGTCCAGGATCACCTAAACCAATGACAAAGGGAGTCATGATAACGTGTTAATACATCCAAAGTAGTGGAAGCCATGTTAAATTGAGCAAAAAAAAGATCATCAAACTGTTTTACTAAAATCTGAGCACCTGTTGATCCTTTAGGCCCAGCAGGTCCAGGTGGTCCTGGTTGTCCACTGTAATATGTTCCTGTAAGAGGAGTTGTAAAGTTTTATGTTACTACTCCTTACATTTGTGTTAGCAAAGTCCAAACAGAGCACAAGTTTAGATTATGGATCATACCAGAGCTGGCTGCAAAGCCTGCGTCTCCTTTTTCTCCTTTAGGTCCTGGTCTTCCATAACCTGAAAAATAAACTTGGTTAGTTCTTCTGTTGATATTGATTCAACCTGCTGAAATCTCCATCTTAATCTACAGTAAAAAGGATTTCTAGAAAAGTAGTCGGTTGTCATCCACAGATTATTGGAATTCTATTGGAGATGATATTAGGAACTGTCAGATGTTCTGAATAATATCCGAGGGGAATTATGGAGACATTTACATTGTCACATTCTGCCTCTCCAGAGAATCTCCAAACAATATTCAGAACGATATTTGCAGATATCTGGGTTCAAACAAACAGCCTCTCTGGAAAATCACTAGAGAAGGTCTGGAAATACTTATTTGGACATACATACAAACATACAGACCCTCTGGATCATTTATACAGTATGTTCCAAACAACTTTTGTGGACATCTGTCTTCTCCTAACAGCCATAACAGAGAATCTCTAGAGAATGTCCAGGACTTCTTTGAACATTTAAGTTCCCACATACAGGCCCTCTTCACAATTCCTAGAAAATGTTCCAAACAACTTTTGTGGACCATTGTGTTATCCCAAGAATCTCTAGAGAAGATCTGGAACGTCTTCTGCAGACAGTTGTATTCTCACAAACAGGCCCTTAAGACATTTTCCAAAGAATGTCTGAATTTCAATCTGAAAGCACCATATGGGATCCACTTGCATCTGTATCACTGTATATTTGATGAGTTGAAGTACTTGCCTGTTTGACCTGGAGGCCCAGGAGGTCCTGGAGGTCCTTGCCTTGAATCTCCTAAAGACAACATTTTTTTTTTTTTTTTAAATGTCAGTGGAGAATACTAAAAATAAACATTGGAATTAAAAAATCCTACATAGTCATTAAGAATAGTCTCTATGATAACACAACAAGTTATGTCATATTCACCTGGACGTCCAGGAGGCCCAGGTGGACCTGGTGGGCCGGGTATACCAGATTGTCTTGAGGTAGCACCACTACTACTAGTACCAAACTGACCTTAACCAGAAACAACAGCAATAATTTCAAGTGTCAAACAGTTCTTTTGTCTGTTTAAATGGTCATCACCATTTCTTTATCATAAATTGACATTGTGAGCCTTTACTCAACAGCTGCCACTAGTGGCCCCAAGTGTCATTGTATTATATATTATATAATATGTACCTATTCTTGCTGGCAAGTGCAGCAGGTTACTTCTAATTTTTTCACGCTATAAAATACATGTAGCAAATCATCAAAGCAGTACTCACTCTCAGCTCTGGTTGAACTGACACTGTCCGTCCTTGTCACTGTGAAGCCTGGTTGTCCCTGGAATCCCCTGTCACCTTTAGGCCCTGTGAGGATGAATGATACTGTATGTAGCATCTACTTGAAACAGACAATTAGGTTCCATCTAAAAAGACTGGGAGAATAAAAGCACTTAGACGTACCAGGCTGACCAGGCAAACCAGCAGGACCAATGGGACCTGAGCAACACAACAGATGAAGAATCAAATCACGATAAGCAAATATATTATTGGTAGTGTTTGGGAAGTTTGGGAAACCACTGCCTCAGTCACTATTGTGATTATTTGGGACTACGACGCAGGATATGCAGAATGACATCAGATGACTACTTTCTGTGTTGTTAAGTTTCAGACCTGATAATCCAGGAGGTCCTGCAGGACCAGGAGGGCCAGAAGGTCCCGGTGGTCCTGGGATGCCAACAGAGCTGGAACCAGCTGAAAATAAGAGGTGACAGTCAGATATCCTTGGATTTTATTCAAACCTGTAAGGGGTCTACAATTCAACTCTTATCATTTAGTTTTACCTGCATTGATGATTCTTCCAGGTTGACCAGTTTCACCTTAAAATTAACAGAGGGACATTTTATAATAAGCACAAGAACATTGAAGCTGCATAAGATTTTCCAAGGCCAAGGCTAAAAGCAACTTTACCCTTGGCTCCAGGTTGTCCTGGATTTCCTGGTATCCCTAAAGGAAACAAAAGAGTCCAGTTTAGTTTGGAGAGCATTAATTCAAATAAAGCAAGTTAAGATGTTGGTAAGAGCTGCTACACCTCAGAATTCATCATAAAAAATATAGTGTATGTCAAACCTGGTGGTCCTTGAAGCCCATGTCCTCCTGCAGGGGTAAAATGGTGATTGAGTTAATTATAGTTCATATTTTGTGGCTCATGAAACACAAATCAGTGTTGACTTTACCTGGAAGTCCAGCATCTCCTGGAGGCCCAGCAGGACCTCGTAGTCCAGGTGGTCCAGCAGGTCCTTGGTCACCTGTAGGTAGGAAAATTCAATTCAATTTAATTAAATTATAATTTGGTTGAAGATTCATGTTGGTTTTTTGGGCATTTTCAGCATTAAAACAAGAGTAATACTACAATAATACATAATTTTACAATAATGTACCTCTTGATCCTTTTGTACCATCTTGTCCAGGCAGACCTGAGGACAAAAAGCAGGAAAGAAAATGATTATTATTTGATATACAGTAAAGAATTGTAGATGTGTCTGAGGCAGAGTATTTCTTCTGACAGATGCCTTCTGCCTCTTCTGCCCCCTTGTGGATGTGCCACATTAAAAAAAATCTGTTTGCTTTCAGCTGTGTTTACAAAACTCACAAACCTATTGAACCCAATTCTCAACATCAGCCATGACAAGAGCTTTACTGCCATTTTTGTCACACCTGATATTATTTTGAATAGATAAAGCAGACATTTATAAGAGATTTAAAGTTTATTCACATAAATCTCTACATTCATTTGGTGACTGCAAACCCTGGGTGGAAATTGTTGTCTTGCAGTAAATGAAATAACATGAGAAGATTTAAGATTTAGTTGAGAAGTTTATTTTTAATTTTTATTCACTGTGTGAGGTTTGAGGTCCAGTGTACTCACCTGCTGACCCTTTGGATCCTTTCTCTCCAGCCGATCCAGGCGTGCCAGGTAAACCAGGATCACCTGACAAGTGAAATGGCAGAATTAAAAAAAAATTCAAATAGTCTATAATATAACAATATGTAATGTGCCAAACAAAGACAAACCCACTGACCTTGCATTCCTCTGACACCTTTGTCACCAGTGTCGCCTGAAATCAACAAGTAAGGATGTTATATTAAAGGAGACATATTATACCGTATTTCCCCAAGTTAAAATAGTTCCCTGGTGTCCTAATGAACATGTCTGTGACATGCTTTGGTCAAAATACCATAAGGATGAAGCACCATAGCAGTTCAATAACCCTGCCAAAACCGCCCCTTTCAGAACGCTCGGTTTTCTGCATGGTCCCTTTATATGCAAATGAGACACAGGCAAACACACACCCACTTCTTCCAGGGGGTTTCTGATTTGTCCTTTTTACTGCGCTCACTCGCTCAGCTCCTGTTCCCTCCGCTCCATTCCTCTCCCCCTCCCTCCACTAGTTCTTTGACAATATCAACATGGCAGCGTGCCGTCACAGGAAGAGACGTCCGACACAAGGATCAAGCCGAACAGTGCCGAACTGTAAATCAGTTAAAAACACTTAGGGACAGCACCGATGATTGCCACCGCGAGCGGCGAGCTGCATAAACTGCCGCTGTATGTGACTGTATCAGACTGAGTCTGTGCTCCGGTCATGGAGGACGTACTGAACAAATATTTTAAATTAGGACGTGTCAGAATGGTCAGTTATGAGCTCTATGTGACCTTTTCTTAAAAATGTGTGTGTTTGTATGTCGGTGAAAAACTTATTGGTGGGGTGGTAACATTCGCGGTGAAATGCGCATGCTGCCGTCATAAGCGCAGGGAATTCAACATCGCATGTTTTATCGCCTAAACTTACACTAAGGAGGACCACGAAAACATGACTGAGTATTCTTTTTCCACACTTTGGCGACTGGTAGGGCCTCCAGAGTCCCAAATATAAGTATTGAAATGGTTAAAAAGTTTATTTAGCATAATATGTCCCCTTTAATAAAAAAAAACAACAAACACATCAGGTGCCAACAAACCTTTAAGTCCTTGAAATCCTGGAAGCCCTCTGTCTCCTGCAGAGTATGACAACAAACATTAAAGTAAATTAACTGTGTTTTTCAATGTGTTTAAAAAAAGGGCAAACAGAGTGGATGATGTAACATACCTTTAGGACCCGGTGGCCCTGCCTCGCCACGGAAACCCTGAGAACCTGGTTGACCTGCCGACAAACGGTTCATGCAGAAGGTCAGAGGTGAAGTCAAGGCACTGATAATAGTCATTTTTATACTGCCGTCTGTGCTTTAGTCACATAATATCAATAAATACATCAATGACAACATAGAGAGAAACTGACCTGGGGCCCCGGAAACTCCTGCTGCACCTGGAGCGAAGATATATTAGACCAAAAATTATAATTCAGTCTAATAATCGCACTAAAATGTGTCATTTTAAAGGGAAAAATGAGCAGAGTGTAGAGTAAAACCAGGAATACACTGACCAATTAAGAGACAACATACTGATACTAAGCATGCAAGCTAATACTTTCATATAATGTGTTACAGCATCCACATCATTTGATATAATTGTTGAACATCAACAGTGAAACCCTTTTTCTTGATTTTTTTTTGCATATATTGTTTTATTAAAACATAATTTGAATATGTTTATAAAATGATATATTGCATTGTTACTTTATAATTTATATTTTTTGTGAAATTACTTTGTAATTATTACTAAATTACAGCTCATACATGATGAAAATGGGAAATCACTAACTCAGTGCTACCTGGTGTCATGTGGAATACTGCACTTATTTCTAGACAATTGGATATTTTTATTTTGTTACATGTTCTGTGATCTCACCTTTTGCTCCGGCCAGGCCGACAGGTCCAGGATCTCCAGGAGCTCCTGCGTTAACCAAACACATCACATCCTGTCATGACTTGTTGCTTTTGAGTCAATTTAAACTCTGTCACTGCTGCTGTGATTCTGCTGAGTCGTACCTCTGTCACCCTTAACTCCATGGCCTGGAGGACCTGGCTCGCCCCTAAGACCCGCTTGACCTTCACGACCTCTGATACCCGGTGGCCCCTCCAGCCCATGGTCACCTGATGAGACGTATCATACACACACACACACACACACACAGATACTCCCTTAATACAAAGTTAACAGTGTTTAATGTGCATTATTTTTTTTGAACTAAATCAGTACCCTGGCTTCCTTTCTGCCCTTTAGGACCTTCAGGACCTGCATGTCCCAACGTTCCTGGAGGACCCGGACTTCCGGGGTAACCAGGATCACCTGTGACAGGTGAAACAAACATTTATTCAGTCATATCAATAAAACTTGAGTTAATAACAGCCAAATACATGAAAATTTTTGAAAAATGTTGAATAATTTAACCTTTAGGTCCAGGAAGTCCTCGCTCTGTATGGACTGAGGATGCTAAAATAGCTGAGACAGAAAGAAATAAACAGTTTAGTGAATTTATGTGTGTTTGTACATATATACATCTCTTTGTGAAGCCCAAAATCATGTAAACCATAGGAATTGAGGACATTTTTGCTGGTCCTCACAACTAAAAAGTGCTTCACAGGATAAAAACATGTTCAAGGAAAACAACCCAACAACCATCTCAGCCGACATATGGCTGGTATTATGTAATAAAGAGTAATGGGGATGTGAAGAAATGAGAAAAAGAAGTAAAGAAGAGAAGTGAAGTGAGGAAACATCATCGTGGAACGCTCAACAGCCGCAAGGGAACACACTGGAGATTAAATAGTACTAAAAAAAGGTAGTAAGTAAATAAATTGAAATTAAAAGGGATTTCAGTGTAGAATGGTGGGGGGTAGGGTTAGAGTTAGGTATAGGGTTGGGGTTTTTAGGGCATTTAGTTATGGTTAGGGTAAAGGGCTAGCGAATGCATTTGTTGTCACTTGAGTGTCGTCACTATCCATCAGTCAATCAGTGTATTTACATGTATAGTGCACATTTCGTGTGTGTGTGGTACCTCTGAATGCCTGAGACTGCATTTCCGATCTGAGCATGTGCTGGACCATCAGCTGAAGAGTAGCAGCGTCGATTTGTCCTCCATTGAACACAAAGGTGCTGCCGCCAAAACCGGCGGTGGTACCAGAACTGCCAGCGCCGCCACTGAAACCAGTCCCACTGGTGCCACCAGCAAAGCCAGTGCCAGCGCCAGCTTCTCCAGCCCTGGAAACACTGGTGCCACTGGAAACTCTGGTGCCACTAGAAACACTGGTGCCACTGGAAATACGGGTGCCAGAACTGCTGGAACCACCAGTACCAGCACCGGCGAGAACACCAGTACCGGCACCAGAGGAAGAACCAGTACCAGCACCAGTGACAACACCAGTACCCCTGGCTCCACCTGTTCCACCTGCTCCATCTACTCCACCAGCCATACCCAAGGTCCCTCCAGCACCGATGTCATTGCTGCTGCCACCCGCGGAACCGGCAGCCCCAGCAGATATTCCGATTTTAGTGCCGGTACTTGAGCCTCCACCTCCACCACCCAGGAGTATTGTGTTGTCAGTGTGAGAAGAAGTTCCTGCACCTGCACCTCCACCTCCAAGGTGAATGTTAGTGGAAGAACCTGACAGTCGACTGGTATGAGCATTAGCCACAGAGGACTCGGCCTCCAGGGTGGCCACTCGATTCTTCAGCTTCCTCACGTCCTCAGCTGAGAAGAAAAGAACATTCAGCATTTGTAAACCATACTGGACTTAAGGAGACCAAATCAGAAGTACTTTATTTTCTCAGAGGGGGAAATTCATGTTCCTGTACAAGTTTAATAAGGTTATTCCTCAATTGTGTCACTTTTTGGTCTGGATTATAATCCAGATCAACATTTTTTTTGGAGCTGCTCCACTGACAATGAGTGCAAAACTGACTTTGTGAAAGCAGGACAGCACCCAAAAAACAAATCTCTAGGTAGAGTCGTGCATTTACTCTTCCACAGCTTTTAGCAGCACAGTGAAATAATGCTCACTAGCCTGTAAAACCTGAAGCTGACTTTTTATTGGTTCAAATAGAGTCACTCCCCAGCCACCACATTTCCAAGAATGACTCGTGAATGAGATTTATTTCATTGCTCCCTGTCTCACCGCACTGGAATCTCTGACGGTGCTGACAGAAAAAAAAAAAAGAATGATGTCCAAGTTACTGTAAATCTTGGACAATGTTTTCCCTCCCACGACACGACATCCTGGTTAATCACAGGAGAAAATTCAGCAACTGTCTGTGGTCATCACACTCTACAACTTACTAAATATAAGTGACATCTAGTGGTGAGACTGCAGATTGCAAGAAATGGAGGACTCGTCTGTCACTTACCTGATCCTGGAAGAAACATATGCAAGTATCTGCACATTCCCACATGTTTACATGTCATATTTTTGCATAATATTATGTGATACATACCCAGTGCGATGAGACCGAACAGGAGACCCAGCAGGAGGAGGGAGAGGAGCAGAAGGCCCAGCAGCCACTTCCACCAGGAGCAACAAGCGTCGGAGCAGCAGCAGAATCCTCCTCCTCCGAAGATGCCGCTGTCTCTGTGAATCTCTGCCGACAGAGGGGGAGAACAACATCGTGAGATTCCTCAACAAAAGATGACATGAGGTGAGATAAACTGACACAGCAGCAGTGGAATACGATAAGTGACAAATAATAAATAAGATATAAAATTGTTTTACTACCTGCATATGTGGCTTTGTCTTTCATTACGACTCCAGATGATCCATCTGTGGGGAAAAACAACAACAACAAATAAACATGACTATTTCTTCTTTATTTAAAATGTAAAAGAATATCTTGTTGATGTTTTTATTGATCACTCACAGTAGCCCCCCTCTGTCTTCAGTGGAGCCGTCTCACTGTAGCTCGAGATGATCTTCTCTTTCTTTATGGAATCTCCAGACACAGACCCTGGAAAACAAGCAAGGATTGCTCAAGTAAATTTAAAATAAAAATGTAATTTATATACAAAAGGTGTACATTGTAGAATTCATGCACTTTGATTTTTAATCCCAGTTGATTTAGTCTTTTATTTACCTATTTATTATTATTTTAATGGGTGCAAGTGATATTGTTCCCTTTCTATCTATTATATTTGTTTTTTCTATTGTTTTTGACATTTCAACAACAATAAAAACAAAGTATGTAAACTTCACACAGGAATAATGTTGATTTTTTTTTTTTCCCCAGCCTTTTCTGACATTTACAGTTCTGGATCAAGACGTTAGTCACTAATATAGATTTTCCTTGTTTTTATTACTTAAAGCAAAGAAATAAAAAAGCAAAGAAATCTATAGTTCACATACAGGAGGAGGAATGGCCAATGCCTGTATCCTAAATCAGTGGTGCACACAAAAAATTAAAGTCAAAGTCATTAAATTATAAAGATCTAAATTATATCAAGTGCATTTAACTGGTTTATTATTGGAGTTGCTAGACTCCACTATACAAAAAGTACATATTTTTTATAGTGTACTTTAAAAAGTGTGTTTAAAAAAAACCCTCTAATTTAAAATATACATGGGGGGAAAAAAAAACAAGTTGAATCATCATGACTGAGTTGGGAAAACCCAATTATAGTGTTTCTCCAGTAGGGGGCAGTGAGTGTCTGACTCACCTCCTCCTATTTGAACAGTGCTGCCACTGGTGGTGAACAGCTTCCCACTGTCTTTGGCCAAAATAAGCAACTCTGCTTCCCTCTTGGCTGAAACGTTCTCCTTCTCGCAGATCAAGTACTTGTTCTTATACACGTCTTCAGTTTGAGATCTGGTAGCTGCTGACGACGACAACAACAACAAAACAACAATGAAAAGGCAGGAATCACAATCAGTGTGGAAACTTTTTCTCAGATAATGAACTTTACCTGTAGACACCCCAGAGCTGACACCACCACCTCCGATCGACACGTTTTTCTGAACACCATAACCTATAACCAAAACATGGTCATTTAAGGAGGAGACCACCGTTTTATACTTATGATATTTCTACTTTAGTGTCAAAATGCTCCCGTACCTCCTACGTTAGCGCTGACGTTGGCTCCACTGGTGGTGAGAACACTGGCAGATGTGGGCGCCAGATTATTCTGAAAGCCGTAAACTGTGAACACAGATGCACAATCTGAGTTTAAATGATACAATTAAAAGAAAATGCTACAATGATATAAAAATAGAGTCAATCACATATTGACAACATAACAAAAACCAAATAAATCTATAGAAAATCAAAAAAAATGCTCTACAGTAGTGTTTTAAGTTTGTCAAATTCTGTGATCATTGAAATATGAATTGGAATCATCAATGATGTTTTTAAAAAAACATTCTTAACATATTAAAAGAAACCTAGATATCTTAGGCTATACTTAGATATGTAAATTGTGTTTATCTTAAATTATATGGATTTATTTTGGAGTTGATTTGTTCTTCAGTGCAAATATGTATATCTGTTCTAAGTTTTAAAAAAAAAACATCATTAAACTGTTTTACATTAACTCAAGTTCAGTATCACCACACTTAATGCTTCATGTGAAAATTAATCCTTGGCCACTTTTGTCATTTCACTGTCATCTAATGTTAAAAAAACAGCAAGAATGACACTGGTTTGGTGTAAATAACAACTATAATTAATGCAGTTTAAAATGTTGCATTTGGTTCACACTGATAAACAACAGGGAACATATTTTATATCTAATCTAATCTAATCTATCTAATCTGAAACCCAAGGACACAAATCTTATTTCAAAAAATGTCTAATTTTAGGTGTTTGTTTGTGTTTTGCTGTGGGTTTTTTTTTTTGCCTAACATTAAATGGTCTCACCTGACAGGGACGAGGGTGAGGTGGGGCTGAGTGGTGCGGCTCCTCCCGCTCTGTTGTTGCTGACCTGGTACGTGTAGCTGCTGCTGGTGCCGCCTGCGACTGCCGTGGCAGAGGCGGAGGGCAGCGTGGTGGTGGACCAGGTGAAAGTTGGAAGCACGGCGTCCACCAGGTCGTAATGGCCCGATCGTGTGCCGGTGTCATACTGCGCTGATCGTGTGCCGGTGTCATACTGCGCTGATCGTGTGCCGGTGTCGTACTGCGCTGATCGTGTGCCGGTGTCGTACTGGCCTGATCTCATGCTGGAGTTGTCATACTGGGCCAATTTTAAGCCACTAACTCCACTATCATATTGTCCTGATTTCACAGTGACATCGTACTGGCCAGATTTGACACCAGTATCGTACTGTCCTGCTTTCACACCAGTGCCATACTGGCTCGATATCAGAGTGACATCGTATTGGCCTGATTTCTGCCCATTTGTCAGGCCGTTTTCGTACAGGCCCGACGCACCGACGGCGTTGAATGCACCTGATCTGCCTCCAGCGTCAAATGCTGTTGAGACTGCAGGAAACAGAAGAAAACACACAAAAATACAATTAATAAAATAAATATACCTTACACACCTTATTTGGCATATCCTAAAACATACAGTATATCCAAATATTAATATCCTGCAAAGATGTGTGTATTGTACTCTTATTTTTATATATTTAAGCATAATCTTTATATAGTATTGTCTGTTTTGTTACTTCTTGTACAGTATCTGCTTTTCTTTTCTTTAATTAATCTGCTTTATCTGTGCTTGAGCTGCACAAATACGCAAAAGAAAATTCCATGTATGTTAGTACTTACTGTACATGGCAATAAAACAGATTCTGACGACATTAATCAAAATTTAACTGACAAAACTTCTTTAATTGAGGGTCAAAATTAGAGTCGAAATTATAGTTGTATCCTTAAATCAATGAAACACATTTTCATGTGTTTCTTGTGTATAATTCCAAAAATATACTGTATTATTTGTACAGATTAAGAGGTTGTGTTTCAGGATTTGAAATGTTCTGTAACTAGGATCTCTCTGTCAGACACTGAGGACATGTTAAACCATAAATCCCTGGAAGGGAGACGTAAAGTCTGTGCATGTGTGACTTTGTACCCGACTGCGTGGCCACAGAGACGGTCCTGACTTCTGAGCCGGCCTTTTTAGGGACAGGCAGAGTCGTGGAGGCACTGGAGGAGCGAGTGGGGCTGACGCTGCTGGAACGTCCCTTCAGCAGCTTCTTCACGTCGTCCAGCTCCGTCCCTGCAAAAACAAACACAGTCTCAATGCTCTGCAAATGTAATACTGCAATAACTCTATGTTAGTATATGATTCTGAGCAATTTGACATTACTAATTTACTTCTTTACTGTGTTATATTTATTTTACAGATAACTTGTCCAACACAATAAGACAATAGCTGAACTAAAACTTGTGTAGTACCTAAAAATATAAAACAAATAGTGATACTGCTTTAGAGAACGAGAGAAATACAATAACACATTTGTGCTTTTGTCCATGTTCTTTATCAATCCTAGATTGATAAAGAACTTTTAAATATGCACTTAGTTAGTTAGTTAGTTAGTTAATTAGTTTTCTTATGGGTTCTGTTGCCAATGAAGCTGGAATTAAAAAGTATAAATCAAGTATAAGATAATTGTTTTCGTTTAAGTAGAAAAACTGATATGTACAATTGAAATATAGGTCATACTTGAGTGTAAAAGCAAAAGGTAGTAAAAAAAAATACTTCACATGTTAGTTGTTAACCATGTTTAAAAAAAAACAACTACTACTTAACTAAATCATTACTATTGAAAATATGTGGATTAAATAGCAGCAATGTTATACTTGAGTCAGCAGGGGGAGCAATCGGCATCTATAAAATTCGAACCCTCCACTGTTTTGATTCAAACTGGCCGTTGTGCTGTAAACTGTGACTCATGTGTGCCATTGTTGCCACCACAGAACTTCACCACCACGTGAACACATAAGCAAACAAACCTCAACTGTTTAAATTCTCTGCTTTTTTCTCTCACTGATGTACAGAATATTCCTGCGTCAGCAGAGAAGCACGTGTGTAGAAAATGTGATTTTCATGAAAATTAACAAGCAAGAGAGAAGTGGGAGGGGGGAAAAAAGGTCTCGTGTGTGACCTACTCTGAAACTCAGCCAAAGTATTTGACAGTATCGTATTTCAGGGGAGAAACATTGCTCTAACGGGACACTGCAGTAAAACTCTGAATGCACACTCTCAAATAAAGATGCTTTGTTGCTTTGGGAGAAATTGCATGACTGGCAGCGAATGATCTTACATCTGCAGGCAGTGGGAGAGGCACTCTGTAATCTGGCTCTGATCTCACTCTCTGGAAAAAGAAATCACAGCACAGCACAGCAAACCACACACACACACACACATGCATACAATGGAAACACACTTTAATAAAAGTTTAAGCCAGGACAATTCATGGTCACGTGCTGCAGAATAATGGAAGAAACGGTCACTTAATACCTCTGCTCTCACTCCTCCCTCTTGAGCCTGAAAAGACATGAATGAAAGAATGAAAAAAAAACATTAATAGAGACACATCTTGATGACACACTGCAAAAACAGGCTTTTAAGAAGCTTAATTTCTAGGAAATTTGTCTTATTTTTTGGCCTAAAAAGCAAAATAATCTTGGCAAGCAAGTTTTTCACTAGAAAGTTAAACTTATTTTAAGACCAAACTAATCTAGCTTTGTCTAAATCAGTTATTACAGCTTACGTTAAGCTTTAATTACAAGCTAAAACAATGGTTTGAATAAAACCCCAACTTTTACTGACTTGGATTTATATCTTTACTTGTATTTATATCTTTGTGAGGTCCAAAAAATGTATAAACCTATCTTTGTGTGGACATTTTGTCAGAGATAAGACCTGGTTTTAGGGTTAGGGTTAGAATTGGGTTTAGGTTAAGATAAGGGTAAGGATTACTTAGTTAAAATTAGGGTAAGGGGCTAGGGATTGTATTACTGTATGTCTACTGCGTGTCCTCACTTTGAATTCTGTGTAAACATGTGTGTGTTTGTGCAAATATAAGTCATTCTAAGGTATGAAATCTTAAATTCAGCCAAATTAAGTAAGTAAGACTCATTTTAAGTCAACATTTCTTGAATAATAGAATGTCTTTGACCAGTTTTGTCCGGTTTTTCCTCATTTTAAGTCACATTACATCAGCCTGACAGTGACTGCAGATTTACAAGCTAAAGTATTCTAGCCAAGCAAAATGTGCTTTAACCCACTTTTCAAACAAGAACATTTAAATCAATTTAAGAATATTTGGCGGCTTTTTGCAGTGTATAAAGCTAGAAAAATCCTCCTCACTTACAGTAGTTCCCATAATCTTTGCGTGTAAATTCAGGGGAGGAATTAGCACTAGAACTTCCTAGAAGAGAGAGAAAAAAAGCACAATAGTTAAGCAGAAATAAAAACTGTCTGCTTGTTTCACCCACTGATGCCAACCGTGTGTCTCAAACAGGATCTCACCATCATAACCCGCCGAGCGGCTGGATATGATCTTCCTCTCCCGGAAACCTGGCGACAGGCCTCCTGATGAGCCGGCAGTTTGCACCCTCCTGCCACCGCCAGACGAGCTGGACCTGACCTTTGACACCGAGCTCACGAGATAGCCGCCGCCGCCTCCGCCGCCTCCTCCTGCCCCTCCTGCTCCTCCTCCACTTCCGTACCCTTCCCCGTCCAAGTAACCGCCCACCAGACCATCGCCTCCCCCCGAGGAGTCTCCTGCGAGGTAAACTCCTGAGGAGGAGCTGTAGCTGCTGGTGTTTACTCCTACAGAGGCTGAAAGGATGGCACAAGTAAACAAGTTCATTTAGAATTTCCTGCCACCTGAAAGCAGCAATTATCCCTAACTACTAATTATCCTCATGTTCTAGCCTGAAATACATGTATAACCACAAATCTATTAAAATAAAGTAGTGAAAAAATAGCATATTTTAACTTAATATTGGGGTTAGTAATGGTATTTAAAATCACTGATAATCTCTACAGACTTCGGTGCACTTTACAAAGCCACAACATTTCAGTTTCCTGTTGCACAAATGATGTATAACAGCAAGATAAAGTGGCAAACATACTCTCATGATGTTGTAAATTAAAGATTTTTACTTTTATTGGCCAAAATCCTGTGGGTTCTCTGTGCAGGGTGTGCACACATCTATGTCAGAGCCTAAACTTACAGAACTATCACAATAAAGTTTATCCTAAAGTAAATCTGATTATATGTAAGCAGCATTTTACAGTTGCAGTGTCTGCAGTGGTGCAGCAAGTTTTAAATACTTTGAATAGTGTTTCCTGTCTCTTTAGGGCCATAAAAAGGTTCAAAAGAGGAAATTTAAAGGTCATTTTTAATGTTTTTCTTTTTCGGGGCATTTGAGAAGCCATATAAAATACACAATAGCATTGTTATTAATCACATATTAATGTATAATTGGCATTTATAATGAGGTAATTGTTAAATTTGCCCGTTATTTTTCCTTTAACTGATGTAGTAAAGTGATGAGAAGTGCACACCGCAAGCATCCACATCTCCGCGTAACACCCAAAGATATTTAATTTAGACTGTCACATGGTCCAAACCACAGAATTATTCATCTTGCTTTAATTTAAGACCCAGGAAGAACCACCCACTGCCAAACCCATGAAATATGTGGATATCTTTTTGCAAGTAAAATCTAAATTTGTAAAGTAACTCGTACCAATAGCTGTCACATAAAGACGACAACAAATCACCCGGAAATAGTTGATTAAAAAGAAAAATTGCAATCCTTTTTTTTTTTTTTAAGGTCGCTAAAAACGTATCATGTGACGTCTCGAAACACACACAATTGCACAACTTCCCTAATTTTTTGCCCCGCGGGGGTGGAAAATGTGCTCTTACAGGAGGAGAAATAGGTTCCACTGCTGTTCTGGGTTAAGACATTCTTCTCCAGGCCCAGCCCTCCAGCACCGCTGGACATATTCCTGTGATTGGATCCGCTGGTTCCCTCTAGCAACCAGAAGACACACAGCAAAACAAGGAGAAGCCGTTAGTCACCGGGTACTTCCTTCAGAAACGCTCGGCTATAATTATTGCATTATGTCTTCTTTTTTTGTTGTTTACTGACAGTAATTAAAGTGAGCAGAGGGACAGAGAGACAGAGACTTGAGAGAGAGACACTCACTTGGAGGCAGGGAAGTCAGTCTAGTCGTGGTGGTTATAGATTCTGTCGCAACTGATGGGAAGAAAAGAGGAATGATGAGTGTGGGACAGACACATGGGGGCAGTTTGTTTTATTCCTGTAACTACATGTTAATCCCAGTCTGGCAGCTGCTGACTGAAGTGCTGAGTGACTGGCATGGTGATGGTTTTTACACGTGCTCAGCTCTGATAGATAGTGTTAATAGTTATTAATATGCCAGGTGTAACGCATTAATAAGAATTCCACAAACTGCACGGTCGCTGGAACCCTTTAATTAGATTAAGAAGGACAGTCTTAATGGATTAAATGGATAGTTCTGGGTTATCTGAAGTGTGATTGTACACAGAGTGAGATCACTTAATGAAATCTAAGCTTTATCGCTCCCTTATGCATACATTTTTGAATGGAAAGTGAAAGTTTCTTAACCCCCCACACACTCCCAAACCAAAGTCCATAGAGAAAATCAGTGTTTTTAGCTCGCAGGACTACAGGAGCTGCTGGTCTACTGCTGCCACTTTTAGTGAGTTTGTGTTACTTAGATAAATCTGAAGGGAGATTTTCAAAAACCAACCTCACAAACTAACATATTTGAACTTACTGATGAAGGCAGCAGTGGCTCAACAACTTGTGTGTACAGTGATGTAAAATCAATCAACTGTGAGCTAAAAAACACTGATTTTCTCTATGAGCTTTGGTGCAGAGGAGTAAGCAGATTACAGCATTGACTCCAGATGATGCAGATTTTATTAGAAATAGCTAAATAAATCTGTTTTTCCTCGTGCCCCAGCTGGCAGCCATGTTTTCCACTCAGATGCACCCTCCCTGTCTCATGAGGGCTCTTTGGCACATGGGCGTGCACGACACAGTCAGAGCTGAGTGTGTGTCAGTATCTCACACACTCTCACTTAAAACTGGACTGACTTACTGGAGCTTTAGAGAGCTGTCATACAGAGTTCACTGATTACAGTTACAACTGATTTATTTCCACCTTAAGATACAATAAGGCTGCTTTAAGGTGCGCTCACTCACTCAGTGGAGAGTGATCTCAGGCCAGGAATACGTTTTTACAACACGCTTTATATTTCCAGTATACAGAATATCTTTATTTACACTTACTATACTTTAGGTAATACTTTCCTAAAGAACCTCGATGGAGGAAGTAAAGTTTTTGTTTCTTTTCTCTTTGTCTAAAGAAGGATTTGATTCCAAAACAGCATCTCATCAATAATCAAGAGTTTATTGATGGTGTGCAGACACATTCTGCCCTTTATCATTTGTTAATCCTGCCCAGCACCCAGTGTTTATTTAATTTTTTGGATGTTTATCTTTGTACGCTCTCTACAGTGATACAATGCATCTACATCTAGTGGAAATAAATGTCATACATTTATGACCTTGACCTATGGAAGCATCTCCATGAATGCTCTGGAAAACTTTCAGTAAGACCAACCTTGGTGCTAAATTTGCGCGGGTTAGTTTTTTTTTTTTTTTTATCCAAACTAAATGACTTTTTTGTCACATTTTGGACGACATACTAACCTTTGACTTTTTTGTCGTCACATTTTGGACGACATACTAACCTATGACTTTTTTGTCACATTTTAGACGACATACTAACCTATGACTTTTTTGTCACATTTTAGACGACATACTAACCTTTGACTTTTTTGTCGTCACATTTTGGACGACATACTAACCTATGACTTTTTTGTCACATTTTGGACGACATACTAACCTTTGACTTTTTTGTCGTCACATTTTGGACGACATACTAACCTATGACTTTTTTGTCGTCACATTTTGAACGACATACTAACCTATGACTTTTTTGTCACATTTTGGACGACATACTAACCTTTGACTTTTTTGTCGTCACATTTTGGACGACATACTAACCTATGACTTTTTTGTCACATTTTGGACGACATACTAACCTATGACTTTTTTGTCGTCACATTTTGAACGACATACTAACCTATGACTTTTTTGTCACATTTTGGACGACATACTAACCTATGACTTTTTTGTCACATTTTGGACGACATAAAATGTGACTTTTTTGCCACATTTTGGACGACATACTAACCTATGACTTTTTTGTCACATTTTGGACGACATACTAACCTATGACTTTTTTGTCACATTTTGGACGACATACTAACCTATGACTTTTTTGTCACATTTTTGACTACATACTAACCTATGACTTTTTTGTCACATTTTCGAAGACATACTATAGTATGACTTTTTTGTCACATTTTGGACGACATACTAACCTATGACTTTTTTGTCACATTTTGGACGACATACTATAGTATGACTTTTTTGTCACATTTTTAACGACATACTAACCTATGATTTTTTTGCCACATTTTGGACGAAATACTAACCTATGACTTTTTTGTCACATTTTGGACGACATACTAACCTATGACTTTTTGCCACATTTTGAACGACATACTAACCTATGACTTTTTTGTCACATTTTGGACGACATACTATAGTATGACTTTTTTGTCACATCTTTGACGACATACTAACCTATGACTTTTTTGCCACATTTTGGACAACATACTAACCTATGACTTTTTTGTCACATTTTGGACGACATACTATAGTATGACTTTTTTGTCACATTTTTAACGACATACGAACCTATGACTTTTTTGCCACATTTTGGACGAAATACTAACCTATGACTTTTTTGTCACATTTTGGACGACATACTAACCTATGACTTTTTGCCACATTTTGAACGACATACTAACCTATGACTTTTTTGTCACATTTTGGACGACATACTAACCTATGACTTTTTTGTCACATTTTGGACGACATACTAACCTATGACTTTTTGTCACATTTTGGACGACATACTAACCTATGACTTTTTGTCACATTTTGGACGACATGCTAAGATTTGACTTTTTTGTCACATTTTGGACGACATACTAAAGTATGACTTTTTTGTCACATTTTGGACGACATACTATAGTATGACTTTTTTGTCACATTTTGGACCACATAATAAAGTATGACTTTTTTGTCACATTTTGGACCACATACTAAAGTATGACTTTTTTGTCACATTTTGGACCACATACTAAAGTATGACTTTTTTGTCACATTTTGGACGACATACTAACCTATGACTTTTTGCCACATTTTGAACGACATACTAACCTATGACTTTTTTGTCACATTTTGGACGACATACTAACCTATGACTTTTTTGTCACATTTTGAACGACATACTAACCTATGACTTTTTTGTCACATTTTGGAAGACATACCATAGTATGACTTTTTTGTCACATTTTTGACGACATACTAACCTATGACTTTTTTGTCACATTTTGGAAGACATACTATAGTATGACTTTTTTGTCACATTTTGGATGACATACTATAGTATGACTTTTTTGTCACATTTTTAACGACATACAAACCTATGACTTTTTTGCCACATTTTGGACGAAATACTAACCTATGACTTTTTTGTCACATTTTGGACGACATACTAACCTATGACTTTTTGCCACATTTTGAACGACATACTAACCTATGACTTTTTTGTCACATTTTGGACGACATACTATAGTATGACTTTTTTGTCACATCTTTGACGACATACTAACCTATGACTTTTTTGCCACATTTTGGACAACATACTAACCTATGACTTTTTTGTCACATTTTGGACGACATACTATAGTATGACTTTTTTGTCACATTTTTAACGACATACGAACCTATGACTTTTTTGCCACATTTTGGACGAAATACTAACCTATGACTTTTTTGTCACATTTTGGACGACATACTAACCTATGACTTTTTGCCACATTTTGAACGACATACTAACCTATGACTTTTTTGTCACATTTTGGACGACATACTAACCTATGACTTTTTTGTCACATTTTGGACGACATACTAACCTATGACTTTTTGTCACATTTTGGACGACATACTAACCTATGACTTTTTGTCACATTTTGGACGACATGCTAAGATTTGACTTTTTTGTCACATTTTGGACGACATACTAAAGTATGACTTTTTTGTCACATTTTGGACGACATACTATAGTATGACTTTTTTGTCACATTTTGGACCACATAATAAAGTATGACTTTTTTGTCACATTTTGGACCACATACTAAAGTATGACTTTTTTGTCACATTTTGGACCACATACTAAAGTATGACTTTTTTGTCACATTTTGGACGACATACTAACCTATGACTTTTTGCCACATTTTGAACGACATACTAACCTATGACTTTTTTGTCACATTTTGGACGACATACTAACCTATGACTTTTTTGTCACATTTTGAACGACATACTAACCTATGACTTTTTTGTCACATTTTGGAAGACATACCATAGTATGACTTTTTTGTCACATTTTTGACGACATACTAACCTATGACTTTTTTGTCACATTTTGGAAGACATACTATAGTATGACTTTTTTGTCACATTTTGGACGACATACTATAGTATGACTTTTTTGTCACATTTTTAACGACATACAAACCTATGACTTTTTTGCCACATTTTGGACGAAATACTAACCTATGACTTTTTGTCACATTTTGGACGACATACTAACCTATGACTTTTTGCCACATTTTGGACGACATACTAACCTATGACTTTTTTGTCACATTTTGGACGACATACTAACCTATGACTTTTTTGTCACATTTTGGACGACATACTAAAGTATGACTTTTTTGTCACATTTTTAACGACATACTAACCTATGACTTTTTTGCCACATTTTGGACGAAATACTAACCTATGACTTTTTTGTCACATTTTGGACGACATACTAACCTATGACTTTTTGCCACATTTTGAACGACATACTAACCTATGACTTTTTTGTCACATTTTGGACGACATACTAACCTATGACTTTTTTGTCACATTTTGGACGACATACTATGGTATGACTTTTTTGTCACATCTTTGACGACATACTAACCTATGACTTTTTTGCCACATTTTGGACAACATACTAACCTATGACTTTTTTGTCACATTTTGGACGACATACTATAGAATGACTTTTTTGTCACATTTTTAACAACATACTAACCTATGACTTTTTTGCCACATTTTGGACGAAATACTAACCTATGACTTTTTTGTCACATTTTGGACGACATACTAACCTATGACTTTTTGCCACATTTTGAACGACATACTAACCTATGACTTTTTTGTCACATTTTGGACGACATACTAACCTATGACTTTTTTGTCACATTTTGGACGACATATAGTATGACTTTTTTGTCACATTTTGGACGACATACGGTATGACTTTTTGTCACATTTTGGACGACATACTAACCTATGACTTTTTTGTCACATTTTGGATGACATACTATAGTATGACTTTTTTGTCACATTTTGGACGACATACTAACCTATGACTTTTTTGTTACATTTTGGACGACATACTAACCTATGACTTTTTTGTAACATTTTGGATGACATACTAAACTATAACTTTCTTGTCCAAATTTAGAAGACATGCTAAACTATGACTTTTTTTTTACAGTAAATTTTTTTGGGGCTTTTTAATGCCTTTAATTGATAGTACAGTGTATGGCAGTGGTACAGAGGAGAAATGACATGCAGGAAAGGGCTGTCCGATGGGGGATTCGAACTGGGGCTGCCTGCCGTGAGGACTATAATCTCACCATGGAGCGGCAGTTCTACCAAGTGAGCTAAACAACTATGCCTTGTCACATTTTGGAGGACATACTAGAGTATGACTTTTTTGTCACATTTAGGACCACATACTAACCTATGACTTTTTTGTCACATTTTGGACGACATGCTAAAGTATGACTTTTTTGTCACATTTTGGACCACATACTAACCTATGACTTTTTTGTCACATTTTGGACGACATACTATGGTATGACTTTTTTGTCACATCTTTGACGACATACTAACCTATGACTTTTTTGCCACATTTTGGACAACATACTAACCTATGACTTTTTTGTCACATTTTGGACGACATACTATAGTATGACTTTTTTGTCACATTTTGGACGACATACTAACCTATGACTTTTTTGCCACATTTTGGACGAAATACTAACCTATGACTTTTTTGTCACATTTTGGACGACATACTAACCTATGACTTTTTGCCACATTTTGAACGACATACTAACCTATGACTTTTTTGTCACATTTTGGACGACATACTAACCTATGACTTTTTTGTCACATTTTGGACGACATATAGTATGACTTTTTTGTCACATTTTGGACGACATATAGTATGACTTTTTTGTCACATTTTGGACGACATACTAACCTATGACTTTTTTGTCACATTTTGGATGACATACTATAGTATGACTTTTTTGTCACATTTTGGACGACATACTAACCTATGACTTTTTGTAACATTTTGGATGACATACTAAACTATAACTTTCTTGTCCAAATTTAGAAGACATGCTAAACTATGACTTTTTTTTTACAGTAAATTTTTTTGGGGCTTTTTAATGCCTTTAATTGATAGTACAGTGTATGGCAGTGGTACAGAGGAGAAATGACATGCAGGAAAGGGCTGTCCGATGCGGGATTCGAACTGGGGCTGCCTGCCGTGAGGACTATAACCTCACCATGGAGCGGCAGTTCTACCAAGTGAGCTAAACAACTATGCCTTGTCACATTTTGGAGGACATACTAGATTATGACTTTTTTGTCACATTTAGGACCACATACTAACCTATGACTTTTTTGTCACATTTTGGACGACATGCTAAAGTATGACTTTTTTGTCACATTTTGGACCACATACTAACCTATGACTTTTTTGTCACATTTTGGACGACATACTAACCTATGACTTTTTTGTCACATTTTGGACGACATACTAACCTATGACTTTTTTGTCAAATTTTGGACCACGTACTAACCTATGACTTTTTTGTCACATTTTGGACAACATACTAACCTATGACTTTTTTGTCACATTTTGGAAGACATACTAACCTATGACTTTTTTGTCAAATTTTGGACGACATACTAACCTATGACTTTTTTGTCACATTTTGGACGACATACTAACCTATGACTTTTTTGTCACATTTTGGACGACATACTAACCTATGACTTTTTTGTCACATTTTGGACGACATACTAACCTATGACTTTTTTGTCACATTTTGGACGACATACTAACCTATGACTTTTTTGTCACATTTTGGATGACATACTAACCTATGACTTTTTTGTCACAATTTAGACGACATACTAACCTATGACTTTTTTGTCACATTTTGGACAACATGCTAACCTATGAATTTTTTGTCATATTTTGGACGACATACTATAGTATGACTTTTTTGTCACATTTTGGACGACATACTAACCTATGACTTCTTTTGTCACATTTTGGACGACATACTATAGTATGACTTTTTTGTCACATTTTGGACGACATACTAACCTATGACTTTTTGCCACATTTTGAACGACATACAAACCTATGACTTTTTTGCCACATTTTGGACGAAATACTAACCTATGACTTTTTTGTCACATTTTGGACGACATACTAACCTATGACTTTTTGCAACATTTTGGACGACATACTAACCTATGACTTTTTTGTCACATTTTGGACGACATACTAACCTATGACTTTTTTGTCACATTTTGGACGACATACTATAGTATGACTTTTTTGTCACATTTTTAACGACATACTAAGCTATGACTTTTTTGCCACATTTTGGATGAAATACTAACCTATGACTTTTTTGTCACATTTTGGACGACATACTAACCTATGACTTTTAGCCACATTTTGAACGACATACTAACCTATGACTTTTTTGTCACATTTTGGACGACATACTAACCTATGACTTTTTTGTCACATTTTGGACGACATACTATAGTATGACTTTTTTGTCACATCTTTGAAGACATACTAACCTATGACTTTTTTGCCACATTTTGGACAACATACTAACCTATGACTTTTTTGTCACATTTTGGACGACATACTATAGTATGACTTTTTTGTCACATTTTTAACGACATACTAACCTATGACTTTTTTGCCACATTTTGGACGAAATACTAACCTATGACTTTTTGTCACATTTTGAACGACATACTAACCTATGACTTTTTTGTCACATTTTGGACGACATACTAACCTATGACTTTTTTGTCACATTTTGGACGACATACTAACCTATGACTTTTTTGTCACATTTTGGACGACATATAGTATGACTTTTTTGTCACATTTTGGACGACATACTAACCTATGACTTTTTTGTCACATTTTGGATGACATACTATAGTATGACTTTTTTGTCACATTTTGGACGACATACTAACCTATGACTTTTTTGTCACATTTTGGACGAAATACTAACCTATGAATTTTTTGTAACATTTTGGATGACATACTAACCTTTGACTTTTTTGTCACATTTTGGACGACATACTAACCTATGACTTTTTTGTCACATTTTGGACGACATACTAACCTATGACTTTTTTGTCACATTTTTGACGACTTACTAAACTATAACTTTCTTGTCCAAATTTAGAAGACATGCTAAACTATGACTTTTTTTTTACAGTAAATTGTTTTGGGGCTTTTTAATGCCTTTAATTGATAGTACAGTGTATGGCAGTGGTACAGAGGAGAAATGACATGCAGGAAAGGGCTGTCCGATCGAGATTCGAACTGGGGCTGCCTGCCGTGAGGACTATAATCTCACCATGGAGCGGCAGCTCTACCAAGTGAGCTAAACAACTATGCCTTGTCATATTTTGGAGGACATACTAGAGTATGACTTTTTTGTCACATTTAGGACCACATACTAACCTATGACTTTTTTGTCACATTTTGGACGACATGCTAAAGTATGACTTTTTTGTCACATTTTGGACCACATACTAACCTATGACTTTTTTGTCACATTTTGGAGGACATACTAACCTATGACTTTTTTGTCACATTTTGGACGACATACTAACCTATGACTTTTTTGTCAAATTTCGGACGACATACTAACCTATGACTTTTTTGTCACATTTTGGACGACATACTAACCTATGACTTTTTTGTCACATTTTGGACGACATACTAACCTATGACTTTTTTGTCACATTTTGAACGACATACAAACCTATGACTTTTTTGTCACATTTTGGACGACATACTAACCTATGACTTTTTTGTCACATTTTGGACGACATACTAACCTATGACTTTTTTGTCACATTTTGGACGACATACTAACCTATGACTTTTTTTGTCACAATTTGGACGACATACTAACCTATGACTTTTTTGTCACATTTTGGACAACATGCTAACCTATGACTTTTTTGTCATATTTTGGACGACATACTATAGTATGACTTTTTTGTCACATTTTGGACGACATACTAACCTATGACTTCTTTTGTCACATTTTGGACGACATACTATAGTATGACTTTTTTGTCACATTTTGGACGACATACTAACCTATGACTTTTTGCCACATTTTGAACGACATACTAACCTATGACTTTTTTGTCACATTTTGGACGACATACTAACCTATGACTTTTTTGTCATATTTTGGACGACATACTATAGTATGACTTTTTTGTCACATTTTGGATGACATACTAACCTATGACTTCTTTTGTCACATTTTGGACGACATACTATAGTATGACTTTTTTGTCACATTTTGGACGACATACTAACCTATGACTTTTTGCCACATTTTGAACGACATACTAACCTATGACTTTTTTGTCACATTTTGGACGACATACTAACCTATGACTTTTTTGTCACATTTTGAACGACATACTAACCTATGACTTTTTTGTCACATTTTGGACAACATACTATAGTATGACTTTTTTGCCACATTTTGGACGAAATACTAACCTATGACTTTTTTGTCACATTTTCGACGACATACTAACCTATGACTTTTTTCCACATTTTGGACGAAATACTAACCTATGACTTTTTTGTCACATTTTGGACGACATACTAACCTATGACTTTTTTGTCACATTTTTAACGACATACTAACCTATGACTTTTTTGTCACATTTTTAACGACATACTAACCTATGACTTTTTGCCACATTTTGGACGACGTACTAACCTATGACTTTTTTGCCACATTTTGGACGACATACTAACCTATGACTTTTTTGTCACATTTTGGACGACATACTAACCTATGACTTTTTTGTCACATTTTGGACGACATACTAACCTATGACTTTTTTGTCACATTTTGGACAACATGCTAACCTATGACTTTTTTGTCACATTTTGGACGACATACTATAGTATGACTTTTTTGTCACATTTTGGACGACATACTAACCTATGACTTTTTTGTCACATTTTGGACGACATACTAACCTATGACTTTTTTGTCACATTTTTGACGACATACTAAACTATAACTTTCTTGTCCAAATTTAGAAGACATGCTAAACTATGACTTTTTTTTACAGCACATTTTTTTGGGGTTTTTTAATGCCTTTAAATGATAGTACAGTGTATGGCAGTGGTACAGAGGAGAAATGACATGCAGGAAAGGGCTGTCCGATGCGGGATTCGAACTGGGGCTGCCTGCCGTGAGGACTATGATCTCACCATTGTGCGGCAGCTCTACCAAGTGAGCTAAACAACTATGCCATGTCACATTTTGGACGACATACTAGAATATGACTTTTTTGTCACATTTAGGACGACATACTAACCTATGACTTTTTTGTCACATTTTGGACAACATGCTAACCTATGACTTTTTTGTCACATTTTGGACGACATACTATAGTATGACTTTTTTGTCACATTTTGGACGACATACTAACCTATGATTTTTTTGTCACATTTTGGACGACATACTAACCTATGACTTTTTTGTCACATTTTTGACGACATACTAAACTATAACTTTCTTGTCCAAATTTAGAACACATGCTAAACTATGACTTTTTTCTTACAGTAAATTTTTTTGGGGCTTTTTAATGCCTTTAATTGATAGTACAGTGTATAGCAGTGGTACAGAGGAGAAATGACATGCAGGAAAGGGCTGTCCGATGCGGGATTCGAACTGGGGCCGCCTGCCGTGAGGACTATAATCTCACCATGGGGCGGCAGCTCTACTAAGTGAGCTAAACAACTATGCCTTGTCACATTTTGGACGACATACTAGATTATGACTTTTTTGTCACATTTTGGACCACATACTAACCTATGACTTTTTTGTCACATTTTGGACAACATGCTAAAGTATGACTTTTTTGTCACATTTTGGACCACATGCTAAAGTATGACTTTTTTGTCACATTTTGGACGACATACTAACCTATGACTTTTTTGTCACATTTTGGACGACATACTAACCTATGACTTTTTTGTCACATTTTGGACGACATACTAACCTATGACTTTTTTGTCACATTTTGGACGACATACTAACCTATGACTTTTTTGTCACATTTTGGACGACATACTAACCTATGACTTTTTTGTCACATTTTGGACGACATACTAACCTATGACTTTTTTGTCACATTTTGGACGACATACTAACCTATGACTTTTTTGTCACATTTTGGACGACATACTAACCTATGACTTTTTTGTCACATTTTGGACGACATACTAACCTATGACTTTTTTGTAACATTTTGGACAACATGCTATAGTCTGACTTTTTGGTGACATTTTGGACGACATACTAACTAACCTATGGCTTTTTTGTCACATTTTGGACGACAGACTAACCTGTGACTTTTTTGTCTTATTCTGAACGTCGTACTAACCTATGACTTTTTTGTCACATTTTGGACGACATACTAACCTATGACTTTTTTGTCACATTTTGGACGACATACTAACCTATGACTTTTTTGTCACATTTTGGACGACATACTAACCTATGACTTTTTTGTCACATTTTGAACGACAAACTAACCTATGACTTTTTTGTCACATTTTTGATGACATACTAACCTATGACTTTTTTGTCACATTTTGGACGACATACTAAAGTACGACTTTTTTGTCACATTTTGAACGACATACTAACCTATGACTTTTTTGTCACATTTTGGACGACATACTAACCTATGACTTTTTTTGTCACAATTTGGACGACATACTAACCTATGACTTTTTTGTCACATTTTGAACGACATACTAACCTATGACTTTTTTGTCACATTTTTGATGACATACTAACCTATGACTTTTTTGTCACATTTTGGACGACATACTAAAGTACGACTTTTTTGTCACATTTTGAACGACATACTAACCTATGACTTTTTTGTCACATTTTGGACGACATACTAACCTATGACTTTTTTTGTCACAATTTGGACGACATACTAACCTATGACTTTTTTGTCACATTTTGGACAACATGCTAACCTATGACTTTTTTGTCATATTTTGGACGACATACTATAGTATGACTTTTTTGTCACATTTTGGACGACATACTAACCTATGACTTCTTTTGTCACATTTTGGACGACATACTATAGTATGACTTTTTTGTCACATTTTGGACGACATACTAACCTATGACTTTTTGCCACATTTTGAACGACATACTAACCTATGACTTTTTTGTCACATTTTGGACGACATACTAACCTATGACTTTTTTGTCACATTTTGAACGACATACTAACCTATGACTTTTTTGTCACATTTTGGACAACATACTATAGTATGACTTTTTTGCCACATTTTGGACAACATACTATAGTATGACTTTTTTGCCACATTTTGGACGAAATACTAACCTATGACTTTTTTGTCACATTTTGGACCACATACTAACCTATGACTTTTTTGTCACATTTTGGACAACATGCTAAAGTATGACTTTTTTGTCACATTTTGGACCACATACTAACCTATGACTTTTTTGTCACATTTTGGACGACATACTAACCTATGACTTTTTTGTCACATTTTGGACCACATACTAACCTATGACTTTTTTGTCACATTTTGGACAACATGCTAAAGTATGACTTTTTTGTCACATTTTGGACCACATACTAACCTATGACTTTTTTGTCACATTTTGGACGACATACTAACCTATGACTTTTTTGTCACATTTTGGATGACATACTAACCTATGACTTTTTTGTCACATTTTGGACGACATACTAACCTATGACTTTTTTGTCACATTTTGGACGACATACTAACCTATGACTTTTTTGTCACATTTTGGACCACATACTAACCTATGACTTTTTTGTCACATTTTGGACGACATACTAACCTATGACTTTTTTGTCACATTTTGGACGACATACTAACCTATGACTTTTTTGTAACATTTTGGACAACATGCTATAGTCTGACTTTTTGGTGACATTTTGGACGACATACTAACTAACCTATGGCTTTTTTGTCACATTTTGGACGACAGACTAACCTGTGACTTTTTTGTCTTATTCTGAACGTCGTACTAACCTATGACTTTTTTGTCACATTTTGGACGACATACTAACCTATGACTTTTTTGTCACATTTTGAACGACATACTAACCTATGACTTTTTTGTCACATTTTGGATGACATACTAACCTATGACTTTTTTGTCACATTTTGAACGACATACTAACCTATGACTTTTTTGTCACATTTTTGATGACATACTAACCTATGACTTTTTTGTCACATTTTGGACGACATACTAAAGTACGACTTTTTTGTCACATTTTGAACGACATACTAACCTATGACTTTTTTGTCACATTTTGGACGACATACTAACCTATGACTTTTTTTGTCACAATTTGGACGACATACTAACCTATGACTTTTTTGTCACATTTTGGACAACATGCTAACCTATGACTTTTTTGTCATATTTTGGACGACATACTATAGTATGACTTTTTTGTCACATTTTGGACGACATACTAACCTATGACTTCTTTTGTCACATTTTGGACGACATACTATAGTATGACTTTTTTGTCACATTTTGGACGACATACTAACCTATGACTTTTTGCCACATTTTGAACGACATACTAACCTATGACTTTTTTGTCACATTTTGGACGACATACTAACCTATGACTTTTTTGTCACATTTTGAACGACATACTAACCTATGACTTTTTTGTCACATTTTGGACAACATACTATAGTATGACTTTTTTGCCACATTTTGGACGAAATACTAACCTATGACTTTTTTGTCACATTTTGGACGACATACTAACCTATGACTTTTTTGTCACATTTTGGACGACATACTAACCTATGACTTTTTTGTCACATTTTGGACGACATACTAACCTATGACTTTTTTGTCACATTTTGGACGACATACTAACCTATGACTTTTTTGTCACATTTTGGACGACATACTAACCTATGATTTTTTTGTCACATTTTGGACGACATACTAACCTATGACTTTTTTGTCACATTTTGGACGACATACTAACCTATGACTTTTTTGTCACATTTTGGACGACATACTAACCTATGACTTTTTTGTCACATTTTGAACGACATACTAACCTATGACTTTTTTGTCACATTTTGGACGACATACTAACCTATGACTTTTTTGTAACATTTTGGACAACATGCTATAGTCTGACTTTTTGGTGACATTTTGGACGACATACTAACTAACCTATGGCTTTTTTGTCACATTTTGGACGACAGACTAACCTGTGACTTTTTTGTCTTATTCTGAACGTCGTACTAACCTATGACTTTTTTGTCACATTTTGGACGACATACTAACCTATGACTTTTTTGTCACATTTTGGATGACATACTAACCTATGACTTTTTTGTCACATTTTGGACGACATACTAACCTATGACTTTTTTGTCACATTTTGGACGACATACTAACCTATGACTTTTTTGTCACATTTTGGACCACATACTAACCTATGACTTTTTTGTCACATTTTGGACGACATACTAACCTATGACTTTTTTGTCACATTTTGGACGACATACTAACCTATGACTTTTTTGTCACATTTTGGACGACATACTAACCTATGACTTTTTTGTAACATTTTGGACAACATGCTATAGTCTGACTTTTTGGTGACATTTTGGACGACATACTAACTAACCTATGGCTTTTTTGTCACATTTTGGACGACAGACTAACCTGTGACTTTTTTGTCTTATTCTGAACGTCGTACTAACCTATGACTTTTTTGTCACATTTTGGACGACATACTAACCTATGACTTTTTTGTCACATTTTGAACGACATACTAACCTATGACTTTTTTGTCACATTTTGGATGACATACTAACCTATGACTTTTTTGTCACATTTTGAACGACATACTAACCTATGACTTTTTTGTCACATTTTTGATGACATACTAACCTATGACTTTTTTGTCACATTTTGGACGACATACTAAAGTACGACTTTTTTGTCACATTTTGAACGACATACTAACCTATGACTTTTTTGTCACATTTTGGACGACATACTAACCTATGACTTTTTTTGTCACAATTTGGACGACATACTAACCTATGACTTTTTTGTCACATTTTGGACAACATGCTAACCTATGACTTTTTTGTCATATTTTGGACGACATACTATAGTATGACTTTTTTGTCACATTTTGGACGACATACTAACCTATGACTTCTTTTGTCACATTTTGGACGACATACTATAGTATGACTTTGTTGTCACATTTTGGACGACATACTAACCTATGACTTTTTGCCACATTTTGAACGACATACTAACCTATGACTTTTTTGTCACATTTTGGACGACATACTAACCTATGACTTTTTTGTCACATTTTGAACGACATACTAACCTATGACTTTTTTGTCACATTTTGGACAACATACTATAGTATGACTTTTTTGCCACATTTTGGACGAAATACTAACCTATGACTTTTTTGTCACATTTTGGACGACATACTAACCTATGACTTTTTTCCACATTTTGGACAAAATACTAACCTATGACTTTTTTGTCACATTTTGGACGACATACTAACCTATGACTTTTTTGTCACATTTTGGACGACATACTAACCTATGACTTTTTTGTCACATTTTGGACGACATACTAACCTATGACTTTTTTGTCACATTTTGGACGACATACTAACCTATGACTTTTTTGTCACATTTTGAACGACATACTAACCTATGACTTTTTTGTCACATTTTGGACGACATACTAACCTATGACTTTTTTGTAACATTTTGGACAACATGCTATAGTCTGACTTTTTGGTGACATTTTGGACGACATACTAACTAACCTATGGCTTTTTTGTCACATTTTGGACGACAGACTAACCTGTGACTTTTTTGTCTTATTCTGAACGTCGTACTAACCTATGACTTTTTTGTCACATTTTGGACGACATACTAACCTATGACTTTTTTGTCACATTTTGAACGACATACTAACCTATGACTTTTTTGTCACATTTTGGATGACATACTAACCTATGACTTTTTTGTCACATTTTGAACGACATACTAACCTATGACTTTTTTGTCACATTTTTGATGACATACTAACCTATGACTTTTTTGTCACATTTTGGACGACATACTAAAGTACGACTTTTTTGTCACATTTTGAACGACATACTAACCTATGTCATTTTTGTCACATTTTGGACGACATACTATAGTATGACTTTTTTGTCACATTTTTAACGACATACTAACCTATGACTTTTTTGTCACATTTTGGACGACATACTAACCTATGACTTTTTGCCACATTTTGAACGACATACTAACCTATGACTTTTTGCCACATTTTGGACGACATACTAACCTATGACTTCTTTTGTCACATTTTGAACGACATACTAACCTATGTCATTTTTGTCACATTTTGGACGACATACTATAGTATGACTTTTTTGTCACATTTTTAACGACATACTAACCTATGACTTTTTTGTCACATTTTGGACGACATACTAACCTATGACTTTTTGCCACATTTTGAACGACATACTAACCTATGACTTTTTGCCACATTTTGGACGACATACTAACCTATGACTTCTTTTGTCACATTTTGGACGACATACTATAGTATGACTTTGTTGTCACATTTTGGACGACAGACTAACCTGTGACTTTTTTGTCTTATTCTGAACGTCGTACTAACCTATGACTTTTTTGTCACATTTTGGACGACATACTAACCTATGACTTTTTTGTCACATTTTGAACGACATACTAACCTATGACTTTTTTGTCACATTTTGGATGACATACTAACCTATGACTTTTTTGTCACATTTTGAACGACATACTAACCTATGACTTTTTTGTCACATTTTTGATGACATACTAACCTATGACTTTTTTGTCACATTTTGGACGACATACTAAAGTACGACTTTTTTGTCACATTTTGAACGACATACTAACCTATGACTTTTTTGTCACATTTTGGACGACATACTAACCTATGACTTTTTTTGTCACAATTTGGACGACATACTAACCTATGACTTTTTTGTCACATTTTGGACAACATGCTAACCTATGACTTTTTTGTCATATTTTGGACGACATACTATAGTATGACTTTTTTGTCACATTTTGGACGACATACTAACCTATGACTTCTTTTGTCACATTTTGGACGACATACTATAGTATGACTTTGTTGTCACATTTTGGACGACATACTAACCTATGACTTTTTGCCACATTTTGAACGACATACTAACCTATGACTTTTTTGTCACATTTTGGACGACATACTAACCTATGACTTTTTTGTCACATTTTGAACGACATACTAACCTATGACTTTTTTGTCACATTTTGGACAACATACTATAGTATGACTTTTTTGCCACATTTTGGACGAAATACTAACCTATGACTTTTTTGTCACATTTTGGACGACATACTAACCTATGACTTTTTTCCACATTTTGGACAAAATACTAACCTATGACTTTTTTGTCACATTTTGGACGACATACTAACCTATGACTTTTTTGTCACATTTTGGACGACATACTAACCTATGACTTTTTTGTCACATTTTGGACGACATACTAACCTATGACTTTTTTGTCACATTTTGGACGACATACTAACCTATGACTTTTTTGTCACATTTTGAACGACATACTAACCTATGACTTTTTTGTCACATTTTGGACGACATACTAACCTATGACTTTTTTGTAACATTTTGGACAACATGCTATAGTCTGACTTTTTGGTGACATTTTGGACGACATACTAACTAACCTATGGCTTTTTTGTCACATTTTGGACGACAGACTAACCTGTGACTTTTTTGTCTTATTCTGAACGTCGTACTAACCTATGACTTTTTTGTCACATTTTGGACGACATACTAACCTATGACTTTTTTGTCACATTTTGAACGACATACTAACCTATGACTTTTTTGTCACATTTTGGATGACATACTAACCTATGACTTTTTTGTCACATTTTGAACGACATACTAACCTATGACTTTTTTGTCACATTTTTGATGACATACTAACCTATGACTTTTTTGTCACATTTTGGACGACATACTAAAGTACGACTTTTTTGTCACATTTTGAACGACATACTAACCTATGTCATTTTTGTCACATTTTGGACGACATACTATAGTATGACTTTTTTGTCACATTTTTAACGACATACTAACCTATGACTTTTTTGTCACATTTTGGACGACATACTAACCTATGACTTTTTGCCACATTTTGAACGACATACTAACCTATGACTTTTTGCCACATTTTGGACGACATACTAACCTATGACTTTTTTGCCACATTTTGAACGACATACTAACCTATGACTTTTTTGCCACATTTTGGACGAAATACTAACCTATGACTTTTTTGTCACATTTTGGACTACATACTAACCTATGACTTTTTTGTCACATTTTGGACGACATACTAACCGATGACTTTTTTGTCACATTTGGAACGACATACTAACCTATGACTTTTTTGTCACATTTTGAACGACATACTAACCTATGACTTTTTTGTCACATTTTGGACGACATACTAACCGATGACTTTTTTGTCACATTTGGAACGACATACTAACCTATGACTTTTTTGTCACATTTTGAACGACATACTATAGTATGACTTTTTTGTCACATTTTGGACGACATACTATAGTATGACTTTTTTGTCACATTTTGAACGACATACTAACCTATGACTTTTTTGCCACATTTTGGACGAAATACTAACCTATGACTTTTTGCCACATTTTGAACGACATACTAACCTATGACTTTTTTGTCACATTTTGGACGACATACTAAAGTATAACTTTTTTGTGACGTTTTGGACGACATACTAAAGTATGACTTTTTTGTCACGTTTTGGACGCCTTAAAAAAAGTCATTCAATACAATAACTTTTTTGTCAAAATTTAGATGACATACTAAACCAGCCCCCTGGGGGGACGTGGAGACTTTGCAGGGGGGGTGCGAGTTCTGTCTTATTTTTTTTCAATTAGAATTTAGCAGCCGGAACTTTTTGAGTTGCGGTAACCCAGATTCATTCTAATGACGTACCACAACAAAATTTACACTGGTGACAAAGTTTGGATAATAAAGCAGTTTGTGACAGGGGCAAAAAGAAAACTATGCAATGTTTCGGAAACTAACAACAAGCCAACGTCAGCCGAACTCAACAATGATTCACGACGACCAACACGATTGGATTCACGCTGAATGTTGTAGGAGATGAAGAAAGACCGCTCTGTGTGTTGTGTCTCAAAACATTGGCAGGGGACAGCATTTGTATTGCTAAAACAAAAAATGTTATTTGCACAGCAAATTATTGATATTGGTAAAGTATTCTTTGTTATCGAAATGTATTTATTGTTTAAAAAATTGTGCGATTATAACTATAATAGCATACGTTTTTTAAACAATAAATACATTTATTCATATTTTTTTTGAAAATTGCTTTCTGAGGAAGCAATATTCCTTTTATTGTTTTGCTAAATCAAAAAAGAAAAGTGAAATGTTTTAATTTTGACGTTTCTTTCAATAAATGTTATACTTGACACATTGTTTCAATTTTGAGTGAGTCCCGAGAATTTTCTCCAACAGAAAAAGTTTGAGACGCACTGCTCTAGAGGAAGTTCAGAAGTTTCATTCTCTCTCTCTCTTTCTTTAAGATCACTTGATTTACAATAACCTTTACTCGTAATGTGAATCAGGAACTTCTCTCACAAATGAAATCAAAGTTTATTAAATTAAAGGTTATATGATAATAATTAAGACGTCTATTAACACTCTTCTTCCACTGAGAAGATTCTTGTTCTCCAGCTGCAACCTTTTAAGTTTTCCTGGATTCAGTTATAGATAATGTAAATTCCATTTCAGTGTCATTCTGCCTCCTTGCTCCTGTCCTCCTCCTCCTCCTCCTCTTTCCTTTTACGGACTTCTCTCTGATTCAGGGCCAAGGTTAAACACTAACAGTGATCAGTTGTGTTGTGCCGTTGCTACAGGAGTTTATAAAAGAAACGAAGAGAAGCCAATCAATGCATTAAAAGCATCTCGCGTATAAACCAAGAGGTTGTAGAGGAGGTGACAGCACGGCTGATTATATGTTTCCCTTGGTTACTGTCAACCACATAATCTGTGTGTTCCTTGACCTCTCAAGACGAGACGAGCTGTCCTTTTATGACTAACTCTGACAACTGGAGGAAATCCCAGAGGATGACTAAATCCCAGAGAAGTGGTAACTGACACCAGAGAGTACATGCTGCGTTGTTAGTGAGTGATAGTCGAGAAAGAGAGACAGAAGCGTCACACCAAGGAAAGGATGCAGTCAGTAGAATTGACTCTTTAAAGGGAAGGTTAAGGATTTTTTGAAGTGTGGTTGTATGAGGACGACTTTCAGGAAAAATTGCAAAAGTGTCTGACGCCTTTATCTTGACATTAAACAGCCTTTTACAGCTGAAAACAGACATTTGTAAACTGCCAACTCAGCCACACCAAAGAAAATCAGCAGTTTTAGCTCACAGGGACACAAGAGCTGCTGGTGAGCTGCTGCCCCCTGTGGTGCGTTTGTGTCACCAACATAAACCAAAGTGAAGGATTTCAAACACCGAAATCACCAATTCATTCATTTAAAACTCACAAATGGAGGCAGCAGTGGATCAACAAGTGCCGTGCGTCGTGATGTAAAATCGATGATTTTTTCAATGGGCTTTGGTGTGGGAGAGTGAGTGGGGTCTGCAAAGCGGCACAAACTTCAGTTTACAGCCACAAAGTGCAGAGAAACTTATTCTTATTTTATCTATCTATGTTACATTTCTTTGTGTCTCCACAGGCAGCCATGTTTACAGTGAGAGCCAAATGTCTTGTCAGCACGCTCATACAAACCACTCTTCAAACAAACCTGATCTATCCCTTTAGACTCAACAGCCTGCTTTTAATACATGACATGAGAAATCTCAGGTGAAAATGTCACAATGTTCGTCTCCGTTGTCTCACCGCGTTCTCCTGACAAGTCTGCAGAGAAGTCCATCTGTCTGGTTAACTCGTCCATCCCATCTTATCTGCTGAGATGATGATAAAAGGACATCCATATACTGCGCTGCGACTGACTGTGGTCCAACGGCATTTTAGCAAACACTCAATGGGGAAAAAAGGAGCAGAAAAAATCCCACAGTGATGCCAAGAATCAACCGAGGCCATTTATGTCTGATGTTTACTGCGATGATTTGATTATTTATAACAAATAACCAGACAGTCTCATGACATTAAAAACCACAATCTAATAAACAGTGATTCCCAAAGGTTATAGCCCCCTGGAGGGCTACAGAGGTACTGCTAGAGGTCAAACAACAAATAAACAAATAGAAAGGATTTTAGTTTCCCATTAAAAAAAAACTGTAGAATAATTAAGTTAACCTTAAGTTTACAACTTGACAAAATTAAGTCAATTCAACTAAATCCTGAGTAAATGCAACAATCAGACATCTGATAGGACTATATTAACTTCCTTTTTTCAAGCCTATCAATTTCCAAGATTCCTTTTTTCAGAGTAAGTAAAACTAGCATATCACATTTTACAGTGTACATTTTCAGATGTACCTGTTTATGAACTTAATAATGTATAATTAAAGTTTTAGACGTTAAAATGGGCCATAACTATTTTAATTTTCAGAATATCTGTTCTAGTACAGTCATTAAATACATTTGGAGGCCATTTCTTTCCCCACCATTTCACTGAAGGTTTATGTTTAAATCTCCTTTGACAGGTGGTTGGTGGGGTTGGTTAAAAGTACTTTAATGGCACTGACTGAGAATTATCTCTTGTTCCGAGGTATGTTAAACCAGTTGGTGCCAAACGTTGGTCCTTGAAGGGATCGAGTATCATCACAGAGACTCATGACCTGCTCCGTCTTAAACTGCGAGCTTTGATTCCAACAGAATACAAAACAAGTCAAGTCTGTTTGGTCTTAAACAACATTTTTGTTCATAAAAAACTCAAAAGTCAGGACAAAATTCAAAGTCAGGATAGCGAAGACTCAAAAGTTAATGGCCGCAAACACTTCTGACTGCTTTATCTTTTCAAAACAACTCAAAATGAGTTGTCACAGAACCCTTTATACACAAATAATCTCTATTTGGGGAAACACTGGTTTTCTTTGAACTGCTTTCAATAAAACTCTTGTTCACAGGGACTTAAAAACCATTCAGAGGCGTTTGAATCTCATGTGAGTGTCAACACCACAAGAAAGTCCCAGCGAGGTATAAAGTATCATCCACACATTTCTATAGACTTTGATTTGAACTAACAAAGAGACAAAAGAGAGTGAAGTGCAGCTCTGAAAGTTTCTTCCTCTCACTCTCTCTCACCACACCCTGCAGCATGAACATTAACTGCATGTGCTTCAGATCACATTTACTGTGCACAGCGTGTACCTCCTTATTTTAGTTTCCTTCATATTCCTCATCAAGTCAACCTGCCTGAGATGCCTACAACTCCTTCATGTCGTGGATGAGTGGCAGCAATAAATCAACGGCAAATCATCTGCTCCGTTCACAAAGCTCCTGTAACTGACCCGAACATCAAATATAGCCCAAAAGGCACCATGTCACTGAAAGGCCAGCTCCTCTAGTATATTTAGAGGGATGCAAATAGCACAGCGCAACGAAAAAGTACCTGTAAATCTATCCAACGGTCTATAGATACCGCCGGAAGAAAAATGATCCCAAAACCCCCCTGCTGGGTTTTAGAGACAGACGAGCCGCGAGGCTGGCACTTATTTTATAGGCGACAGTAAAATAGGCTTTGCGCAATTCCATTCCAATAAAACAAAACAAAACAGAAAAAGAAAAAGAGCTGGACAGCGCCATCACCAAAGTCCAAGAGAGCGCAGCAAAGTTAAAGCGCAGAGATGCAGAGCCAAGTGGAGAGAGACAGAGAGAGAGAGAGTGGAAAAAACAGCATAAACAACTTCATAAACAATTCAATAAACAAACAAAAAGTCTCCTCCACGTTTGTAATCCAGAGTGTGGTCTATACCTTCAGTCTGCTCCAGCAGCAAACACGCAAAGTGGCTCCTCTCTGCGCACAGAGAACTCAGACTGCGTCCACTGGAGGAGGAGGAATTAATGTGCGTAAAGAGCGTTGAACTTGACGCGCACTGCTGCTGCTGCGGCTGCTGCTGCTGCTGCTGTTGGAGGTGGTCCTCCGTCCGTCCGTCCGTCCTATTGTTGCCTCCTAAACTTTCCCAGGCAAGTCAAAACACAGAATTTGGACCCCGTCGTCGAGTCTGAGCCGCGCCCTTCAGCGGCGGAGTTTGGCACAGCAGCCGCAGACTGCGCACACGTTTTCATATCAAAAAAAAAAGAAAAGAAAAACTTCGCCTGAGGGAACTAATTATCTTGTCAGAGACAGAGATTCAACTGTGTCAACGTGAGATGATGAACTCCTCCTCCTCCTCCTCCTCCTCCTCCTGCTGCTGCTTTTTTTTAAAGCTGGCACAGGAGGCGCAAAGGAGTGATTTTGGGGGAGGTGGGATTTTTTTCCCCTCTACCTTTTATTCTTTCTTTTTTTGGATTGTAGCAGTGAAGAAAAAAAACATGTGTGGCTGTGCTGAGCGGAGCATTTACTGTGCAGCAGTAAATCCGTCTCTGAGCAGCAGCTGGAACACATCTGCTGCTCACACACGCGCGCACACACGCACACACACTGTACATACATGATGTGAAATGTCTCCTCATCTTTGACATCACAACGACATTTTCTGGAAATTAAGTGACCAAACATGTTGACTCATTTTGAGGTTGAAAGTTAAGTGAAGTTAAGTTAAGTTGGCGTCCATTTTGTTCACATAACACTAGGAACAAATAGAGTCTGTATTTAAATTGAACTCTACACTTAAAATTATTTGAATCTGCTAAATTAATCTGGAAGTTTATGAGTTCTTTTGTTGCTCAGTTCAAACACCTTGAAATTTGTTACAGGGTACATTTACATACTGAATAAGTACTTTTACTTACATACAGTATACGGTATTTTTGTGGTTCCCAAAGTGTGGGTCGTGGCCCACTTGGGCCTTGGAGGTACCATGTATGGGTCTCAGTCACTGGGGGGAAAAAAACATGTCTCGTAAAATATGAAGCCACATTTTGTTTTATTTGACATTTTGATGATATTTTTATATGTAAACACAACATAAAGCTTCTCAGTTATGATCAAAATGGCAATCACAACCCTGATTGTTTACTTTTATTATCGGATCACTTTAATGTTGTGCTACAGCACATTCTTTCTAAAGTACAAATCTGGGTGTGGGCCTCGAAGGTTTTGCAGGATTTGCCACAAACCTCTGCTGTATTTTATAAAAACAAAATAAAACAAAGAGAGGAGGCATGGCCTGTCCATCATAAACAAAAAAAGCCTTTTCTGCAGGTTTGTGCAGCTGTTGAAGGACCAGTGTGTGTTTTCTCTGCTCACATTATTTAGGAATAACACGCTGCATGTATCAGACTGCAGTCTCCTCCACAAACACACTCCCTGTTTTAACTGTGTAATCTCTAGTCTCTATCCTTTCATTTTCATTTAGGCTTTTTCAGGCCAAATTAGATGCTTTATTTCTCCACTGGTGGCCACAGAAGCAGCAGCAGCAGCAGCAGCAGCAGCAGCAGTAGTCTTAGCTCTTTCACCCACCACACCCTTCCACCCCTGCATGACTCACTCACTGCATTGAGCATGAATCTGCACGAGTGATGGAAAACAAATGGCCCAAAGGACGGAGGAGCAGAGGAGGAGCAGAGGAGGAGCAGCGTGCACTTCTTGTACAAGATTGAAGTGAGCCAAATGTAACAGAAACGGGGGAGGCTTGGTTTTAAAAAACGTCAAATTCCAAAAGCAGGAAAACAAAGTAGCCTTTTTTTGTTGAGATAAAACACACTCATGTTTGCGTTGGAGCTAACAGATAAGGCCTCATTATTTCCTGCCGCAGCCTAAGAACTTAATTATGCCGGGTTTGTTTACATAATGTGACTTCTTCAAGTCTGTGGATGTGAATCTGTTTTTCTCCGCAGGTCAAACGACATAAGAACTCTGGGTGGGAATCTCTGGAGTTATCACAGCATCTGATGAAATCTCCTGCAGACACTCATCTCTGCAGCATTTGTTTAGGAAAACCCAGTCTTGTATGAAGTAGCTTAAATTGATACTTTGTTCATTATTTTTTATTTATGTTATTATTATTTTACCAGAAAATCTCTCCTTTTACAAAATGACTTGAGTAAAAGTCTTAACATATATGACATTTACTGTAAAATGTATGTAAATGACTTGAATTTGGCAGATTTTTAAGATAAAAATAATCCTTTATTGTTTTTATTTACAGCAGCGTCTTCTCTACGGAAGCCACCACTTTGGACCACCAGTTTTTTTAAAATATAGCCCAAAATAATGGAGAAACTAAACATCTTTTAAATTTTGACACACGTGGAAGGGAAGGGTGAGGTAAAAAATTTTTAAGTATGAAAAGTCATTTTCTTAAATAAAATGTACTTATGTTTTCGAAGTAAATGCATTTAAAAAGGTGAGGAGCCTAAATTGAGGTTGGAAGGTTGTGGGTTTGATTCCCAGCTCTGCCAGTCTATATGTGTCCTTGGGCAAGACACCTTGAGTGGGTGATAGAAAATGTCCTGAGTGAATGGGTGAGGAGCAGCTTTGAGTGGAAAAGAGCTTCATAAATACAGACCATTTACCAACTCTTCTTCTTCTGCTTTTTATTTGGTAGGAACAAAGATAGTTAGGGGAAATGTAGTGGAGTAATACACAGTCAAAGTTGCTCGAAATGTGAATAATAAATAGTAAAGTACAGAAAACACCAGAGGTACTCTCACTTTTAATGGTTTTATTGGACTTTTTATTTGGACATTTTTACGGTGGCTAAAGTTAAGTTTTGCCTTTTTTTGTTGATGCCACACTTTGTTCTAAGACAGTTAAGCAGCTTAACTTCTGTGCACACACACACACACACACACGTAAAAAATCTCTTCTCAGAAAGACGGGCAGAACATAAATTCCAGGAAGGACGGTGGTTCGGCAGCTTCACAGGTTTTTTATATTCTTGGCTTTACAGAGATGGAATGTGATGGAAACAAATGTTTAAAAGGCGTCATGTTATAATTTATTTGAAAGTAAAACTCAACGGATTTTAATGATATAAATATGTGAACTTCTTACAGTTTATACTTGAAGTTACAGTAGTTTACATAATCTCAGTTTTAAGAGGATTTTGCTGCCTTTATTTTCATCAGCAAACTCATCTTTAACTTTCTGTTTCCTAACCTTGTTGACTTAAAGGTACAGTGTGTAATATTTAGAAAGGTTTATTGATAGACATTGACTATAACTATGGTTGGTATAATTGTTTAAAAACAAGAATTATTCATTTTACAGCATCAGGATTAGCCTTTTATAGGCAAGGGTCTTGCTTTACATGTTTCCACAGAAGCCTGATTGGACAAACCAGTGTTTGCATTTTGAGTTTTGAAGCAAATCATGTTAAATTGCATCCTTTCTGGTACTCAAAGGCCACCGTAGTTCCCTGACACACTGGTCAAAGGAAGGAGTCCTCTGTTAGAATTCACATTCTTACCCTTAGACCTTTAATTTCACATTCTTACAACTTAAAGTGTTAGAAGACTTTGTCTTCTAAAGATTTTGTCAGTTCTTCTAACCTGAAATAATATGTGAAAGGAACAGTGGAATTAATTGATTATAAGTCAAATTAATATTACTTTTATTGCCTATTATTACTTAGATTATCTCAACACACTTTACAGTAGTAGTAATAAGGCCAGGACTACAATATTGTCAAGTTATTCTACACCTAGATTTAAACAAATAAAAAAATAATGTGATTTTCAACATACTGCATTTTAAATTCACTTCATCCTTTCACCCCAAAAGAAAACTCATCTCTCAGCAGCGTGACGTTCAAAAGTGACCACATTTGTCCAGATGGCACAACAGTACAGTGGGCTCCAGGTCAACATATCATTTCAACAGCATCTTATAACTCCAAGTTTGAGTTTAAGTTCATGTTTCGGGGGAATGTTGGTAAGAAAACCACAGATGTAAATGATGAAAATAAAATATTTCAGGTTCCTGGCATTGCACCCTTTGGCTCAGGGTCTTTCTCTACATTCCCTGCATGTCAGTTGTTGTTACTTATATTTGCACAATAATTTGTAATCAAAGAAGGATCAATATCAGTGGGTAATTTTGTGGCTGTGTCTTCTTGCACATGGACCCATGTCAGATCTTTATCATGTTGCCATTTACAAACTCATTATAGGTGAGACTGGCAGAATATGGAAGCATTCTGGCACCACATTAAGAGGCAAATCTCCGACAACAACACAAAAACCCTCTTGTATCAGCTCGTAATCAAATACCTGCAAAACCCAAAGAACAACACTTTCTCACGTCCAAAATCAAATGTAGTCAATCACATCTACACGACAAGATAAGACTCTGGAGACAGCGGCACAGGTGATGATATTATGGCACTTTTCCATTTTACAGTTTGAGCTCGACTCGACTCGACTCTACTCTAGTTTGGTATCAGTGGCGTCTTTTTTAATGACTTCATAGTACCTCGTCAACGTGGACGGGGTCGCCATAGCACGGCAGCGCAAATCTGCCGTGACGTTGTTTTATACACGACACAAACACAAAATAGTGACAGTCAAAGCAGATGTTTTCAATGGACTGAATCATTAGAATCAGTTAATAATTAAAAAAGATTTGTTCACAGAACTGTTCAGTACTTATGTATATGTATGTTCTTTTAAACACAGCATGTGTGGCTGCACTTCATTTTAGTTATACATTTCTCTGTTTTTGATAGTAATAGATTTATTTATTGATCATAAAATATGTTTTTATTGTGAAGTACGCACCATTCTATATCAAACAAGCACTTTTACTGCAATTAAACAGATGATTTGAAGTTTGACACCCAAGTTTTGTTTGTTTTTGGGGTTTTTAAAATGATTATACACTTATACAAACAAACTTATTTGTAGTATACGCCTAAATATTACATACTGGACCTAGTTTTAATACATATTATATATAAAAATCGAGGTTAATGAATAAAGATTTAAAAAGTTATTATACCTTTTATGTTACATTGACTTTGAGGGGAATTCTAGTGTACACAAACATGACCTGGTGATGTATGAATGTGTCGATCACTCACACCTGAAACCATGAGAGTCATTGGCACCGACACTCTGTCTGACACACTCTCTCCAAAGACTATGCTGCAGTTTCTTCATGCACTGAGCTGAAGAGCAGCCAAGACAATTCCTGACAACTAGTCAGAAGTTAAAAGGGTCTCCTGACTCAGACAGAAATTATCCTCTTCCCTTACTTAGCCAGGCGAGATTCAGCCACATAAAATGCAAGAGACAAAAAACAAAACAAATCCCAATTCCCCAGGGTGTGTAATATCAAACTGCCAAGTACAGACATTCAGGTCTGGGCAGGATCGAGTTTTTGATGCACACCTTTTTCCTCAAGGCTACAAAAAAATATAACACAATTTAAAAATCAGCATGAGCAACAAAACAGTTATGAATTAATGATGAAGATTTCACCCTGCAGGGGGGTTTAAATAAATCTTTTAATAAAGATGAATCACCCGATGACTCAAGCTGAATCACTGAATGATTTGAGTCTGTAACCAAGGGCAACCGCTGCCTCAACACTGGACAAAAACACCCAAACCTTTTTCACTTCTACTTTCCACCTTCTTTCTTTGTAAAACAACACAGCTGGGTCACATTAGAGCAAACACATTCCGCTACTGCTATTTTCTCAAAAAAGAAAACAAAGCCCTTTATTTAAAGTTGAACAGTGTGAACATTTAAGTGAAAACTATTTTCAATTGGCAGAAATTGCCAATAAAATTGTTTTAAAGTGTACATTCTCCTGATTGTGTGAATTGTACCTCAAAATTAGCCTTTTATATATTTATAGCTTGAGCATTTGATTGTATTTCTAATTTTACAATAATTGATTTTATTTCACACAGTTGTCCTGTAAAAGCACATTATTTGCATAGCATGTTTTTTATCTTAATTTGATATCTTACATTTTATATTTAAATTTATACATAAAAATATAACTATTTGGGATGAATAAAGTACTAAAAGGTAAACTACATCCAAAAGTCTATACAAAACTACTCTACGTCATTGTGTGTGTCTGTGTATAACTAACATAACACAAGAAGAAAAGATAACAAAGAAGATATGCGCTTTCAAAGTTGTGTTTTCATGATGCTGTTCATTAGGCTTAAACAACTACACCTCCCATGATACCATTCGGTAACGCGTCATCAAGTTCTGTCCAATCGCTGAAACAAGACGTCACGAGTTAAGTGCCGACTTAACTCGATACAAAACGACCCTATAAACATGTCATTTTGCGCTTATAGCTAATGTAACACATGGAAAAAAGATAACTCAGTCTAGTTGGAGTCACCTGTGTTTTTAAAATGCGGAATAACCTTAAGATATTCGTTATTTAAGTTGTGTTTTGATTTAACAACCACAGCTCCCATGATTCCATTCGGTAATGCGTCATCGAATTCTGTCCAATCGCGGAGTTTGGAGGTAAAAAACACGGAAAAACAAAAACTCCCAACGTCGTTTTCAAAGTTTGGCGTTTAAGACGTAATTTGACAGTTAGCAGGGAATCTTTTTTGCCACTAACAGATTGTTGTGATGTTTATATAAGTGTGTATTCGTAGGTGTTTGCTGAGAAGTTATGTGATTTTCGTGGCTGACAACAACGTCGTAGATTTGAAGTCAGTGATGGAGATCACTCCTAAATCAGTGAAAGTAAAGTCCGTGTTTAGCCCTTTTTCACCCTGTGGCTCAGTGGAGTCAAGTCCCTGTGAAAACAAAGAGCAGAAGGTGAGTGACGCGTTTCTATTAAATATGAATGTGTAGAACTGGAGAATATCACAAAAAACAAGTCTATATTAGGGCTGCAACTAACGATTCTTTTCATAATCTTAAGAATCGAGTAATTGTTTGGACCAGTGTTTTTATAACCTCAAAATTATGTTCTCAAATGTCTTCAATTATTCCCTTAAATGGTTTCTTTGTTAATATGAAGCAGACAGACAATATGCACAATTAAGAAACATGTTTATTATTAAAACTTTTTTTAGCTTGACAGTTAACTTGGTAATCGATTAATCTTTGCAACCCTCTAGTCAATATCGATAAATATCGCGATAAATGTCAGATTATTAAAGACAAATGTTTGCTCTTGAGTTGATGAAACCCCTTAATTGTGGCTTTAACTCTCCAAACACTTGTTATAGTGAGAAACAGTTTACATATTTGGGGTAAAACATTCTGTGGTAGAAGAAGATTTTGCGAGAATCAGAATTCTGAGAAAAGAAGTCTAAATTCTGGGATTAAAGTCAGAATTCTCTCTAGAGAAGGAGAAGCTGAAAGAAAACCAAATTCACATGTGGTCCTAATCCTCTTCTGTAACATTCAAAGTGATTAAATTAGTGTTTGTGCAATACATAGGCATCAATTAATCAGTTTGAATGTGTTCTGTTTTTTTTTTTTTATCTTCTTAAATGTGAATATTTTTTGTTTTTATTGCTCCAAATAACAAAAGAAAACAAACAGAATCGTTTTACGTCTGTGGACAGAAATTTGAGAACATCAATGAACAGATTCATTGATCATAAAGGTAATCATAAGTTGCAGCTTGTTATCATCACCTGTTCATACACTTAATTCCTCGTCATCTCCGCAGCCTCATCAGAAGCTGAGTTCCTCCCTGAAGGAGCGGCTGAAGAGATCGCGGCGCTCCTTCACCTCGCCCTTCTCTGTGGCCAAACGCCTCTGTGTTGATGACTCGGAGGAGAGCGGCCAACGAGTCCCGGCAGATTCCCAGAAGAGCGTTCACAATCCTCCACTCGACTTTGATGAAAACAGAAATGACACCAGATCAGGCAGTGAGAGGTTTTCTGGACCCGTTCCTGAATCAACACATCTTCCTTCAGAGGATGTAGAGCAGCGACGAGGGCCACTCAGGAAGGAGGTGAAAGACAAGACGGAGACTCTGCGCAGACTCAAGATGGTGAAAATGTACCGAAGCAAGGTACTGACTGCCTCTGCTTTTAACATAAACATTTATTTTGACAAATATACTAATTTGATTCACGTCTCTCTCCACAGAATGATTTGACACAGCTTCAGAGTTTGATAGACAAGTGGAGGAGCTGTGCTCAGGCTGCACTGTGTGAGCTCCAGTCTGACGTCCTCATAGACGGACAGAAGGCCAGTCTTCCCCAGCTCATTGACCATTTCGGTCTGGAGGACAGACTCCTGCACTTTGACCGCACAGAGGAGGACTTTACGTCCTAATTACGCACTCTGAGGGACACAAAAGTTGTACCGTTATTGCACATAATCTCGGGAGTTTATTTATTATTTGTTGCTGCTACAGTTTTGTTCACATCTTTAAAAAATAAATATATTCAGTTAACTTGTTAAAGGTCCAGTGTGTAAGAATTAGTGACATCTAATGGTGAGAATGCAGATTGACTCGTCTGCGCACTCCTCCTTGTTCTTTGTTTGCACAGTAAACATCTGTTGTGAAACACTCACAGGCTGGTTGTTCCAGTTGTAGTCGGAAGTCAGAATTTCCAACTTGGAATGTCGGAGCAAACCTCACAAACTCCGACACATCTCTCTCTTAGTTCCAACCTCCGACCTCCTGTGTAAATCTAACACACCATTAAAGGGTGGGAAAACAAAAACTACTTTTATGTTGAAAGTCCGGCGTGTAATGATAAGTGACATCTAATGGTGAGATTGCAGAGTGCAACAAACAGTGGACTCAAGCTCTTTAGGAAACTACGGTGGCCTCCATAGTTTCTCCTGTCTTCTATTCCGTGTCCTCCTTTTAGTTTATGCATCAGATTTATGTGAGCAGAGTCCATTTTCTTTCTCTTCAAACCCCCAGACTACTCTGTTTGCTGTGGAAACATACTGGCACAAAATGGCAGCCTATGTTTAGCAAGAAAACAAAATGACTTTTACTTTAAAGTGATTATACACTTATTTATGGGTAGTTTGTTTAATTTCTGCCGCCAAACCCTGCTAAATGTTACACACTGGGCCTTTAAGACAAGTGTCCGTTCTGTGTTGAGAGAGAAAACTTGGTTCAGTTGTGTTTCAGCTGATCGAGTGAAGGGAAGTTCTTCCTCCGCAGACGCTCCACTTCTGCCCAGAGGAGAACCAGATCTTCGGCCTGCGCTCGAGCCAAGTCCTCCAGGTTCTTCTTCTGAACTATTTCCCTGAAGCGCTCCTCGGTTGTGGCTGCGCGGTTTTCCTGTGACGCTGGAAGAATCAAACAGTCCGGCAATCAGTCACACTTCTGTGATAATGTGATAAAAAAGACTTTATTACCTATGGCTTCGTGGATGTTCCTCATCTCTGCACCTGACACCTGCATATTGAGCAGCTCCTGCTCTAAACTCATGTTCTCGCTCTCCTTCTTTGCCGCCTGCCTGTTGAACTGCTCAATCTTTTTGACGCGTTGCTGCACGTTGTGTAGATGAGTCTGCGAACATAATAAATATTCATATATACATATATATATATTATAAACTGTTATTAACAGTTTCTTTGCGCCATACGACAAAGAAATCATTCAAACTGAATTATTCTGGATTGTGACATTAAAGAACATCATCATTTACAGGTTTGACAAACACCGATTAACATTTCCTGGCACATTACAGACAAAATCTAGAAAATAATCGTTAGTTGCAGCCCTTATCTTGTCTTTTTTCCCTGTTACCTTCTCCTGAAAAGCTATTGTTTTCTCCAGGATGGAAATCTGTTTGGACGCACGACTGTCTCGATCGATCTTGTTGAGATACTGAAAGAAAAGGGAACATTTATGAAGCCAAACTTTAAAGTAAAACACACACGTGAAGCAAAATGAAGTATTTTAACGTGGTTTTCTTGACTGCAGGCAAAAATGCTTCATGTGTTGTTGAGTTGGGGAGGATTGTTCAGGGTGGTTTTGTTTATATTCAAAGCTTTACTCCCCTGGGTTCAATGATCTAAACAATGACAGGAAGCTGCGTGCCACGCCAAAGCAGACACTACCTGGATGTTTTGCCAGAAGGAAACTGGCACGCAGACCTGGAAACGTGTTTCATTCGCCTTGTTGAATATAAGATGATGACTCATGTGGTCTTTGTGTGTGTATGTGTATGTTTGTTTTTTTTTTAATACAAACCATTTCGCTGTCAGGATTTGTCTGGTGTGTTTGATTAAAACTTTTGATCAACCATGACAGTAAAACCTGTAAATGTTTAAGTTTCTTGTTATGTTCCATTAAGCCATACACGTAACAGAACTCATCTTATCTATTTTCACTTCAGTCTGAGTGTTTCTCACATTTCAGCTTTGTAAATGAATATATTTTCCTGGTTTCTTTGCTCGTCTATGACATTAAACTGAATGTGTTTGATTTGTGGGCAAAAGGAGAAAATAATCATCGAATCAATGAATGTGTTTGATTTATTCAGTTTTGTGCCACACAATTAAATCCAGTTCCTTTTCTTTATTGTTGGTTCTGCTCTTTGTTCGTTTTACGACCAAATGAAGCAGAGAACTTTTTCCTGTTTTCTTTAACTTGAAACAATTAAAGACACATGAACGTAAAGAATGTGAGTGAGGGAAGTCGTTTCAATCCACTTTCTACCGATGAAGGTTTTAAGAGATGCACAAAAAACAGGGTGTGGAGCTTGTGTGTGTGTGTGTGTGTGTGTGTCTTTGTGAAGACTTTTTGGCCAGGTTCTCACAACTTTAATGTGTTTTTATTGAGGGTTTAGACTCAGTTCTAGGGTTAGGCATGCATTTGTGAGGCTTAAAGTTTAGGTAAGAGGCTGCCGTACAAGAATGTGTGTGTATGTGTGATGATAACAAAGATCATCCATCTGAACACAGGGATGGTAACAATTTTCTGCTTGCAAAACATCTCACGCTGCCAAATCCAAAACATCTTGACTTTTTATCACCCACTGAGGGTTTTTTGCCAAAAATGCAAACAGCGTCAATATTTCACCCCCAAATGCAGATGTTTGAATGAAAGCACGACTTTATATGAGCTGTACACTCACTTGCCGCTATCTTAGGTACACAGGACATTTAGTTTATCTTCATACCCTGATTGTCACACATTTTTTGTTCAAACCAGTCTGGTGATTCTAATCAAACATCTGGCATCAATGGGGCATTTTTGAGAACTGCTGCTCCCTGGATATTATCTCTGTTTTCAGACCATTCTCTGTAAACCACAGAGATGCCAGTAGATCAGTAGTTTCTGAAAGAACGTGCCACTTTTTAAAGTCACTTAAATCAACTTTCCTCTAAATTCTGATGGTGGGTTTGAACTTTGAACTTGAACAGCTCTTCTTGACCCTGTCTACTTTACTTCTCTACATTTGAACTCACATCCATTACTGAGCAAGAAAATGTTTGCCTGAATTTAAAAAATAAATAAATAAATTCACACACCAGAAACTTGAGCAATGAGGACAGGTGAATTGGTGCTTATTAAGGTCCCTGAGTGAGTGACATTTGTGACCTTTGACCCATTTGGACTGATACATTATGTGTTTACATGTTTCATTTTATCAGCGCTTTAATTTGTAAAGGTTTGCCTTTAATTAAAAACAATTAACGTGAGATTTGTGTCCTCTTGTCACAAGAAAGAACCCTAACCTTGTTAAAAAGTAACTAGGTAATTAATGTTTTAAATTAAAAAAAAACAAGGTACTTTTTTACTTTAACTTAAGTACAAATGTTATTATAATAGTGTTACCTTTACTTGTAGAGTAGAATATTTCAGTGATTTGGTGCTATACAAATAAAATGTTATTGAATTGAATTTGCAGATTGAACAGGTGTACCTAATAAAGTGGTCGGTGGTTGTATTGTATTTGAGGATAAGCAGTTTTCTGGGCCACTGACAAAAAGGCATTTTTAGGATAATTTAGGATTTCACTCACGTCCTGTTGCGCCTCAGACAGATGCAACATCCGGATGTCCCTCGCCTTGTTGTTGAGATCTTCTATCTGCATCCTCATCACCTCTTTCTCCCACCCGAGCTGGATGGTGCCTTTGCTGAAGTCTTTACACTCCACCATGGAGGTGATCTTCTGCTCTGCAAGCGTCTATTGACACACACACACACACACACGTTGTCTTAATTAGACAGTTACGCACATTTTTATAAAGGAGAAAATGTACAGTAACAGTTCCAGTAAGTGCAGCCTGACCCTGATGGTTCTGTTGAGGTCTCCCACCACACTCATGTGGAGCAGCACAGCGTCAGTGAAGTCAGACGCAGTCTTGGTGGACACCTGACCCTGTTTGAGGACGACCTGGACCATGACGTCCATCATGAAACGGTTCTTCTCCTTATGTAGACTAGAACAAAACAAAACAAAGGGAAGCACTCACACAACCTACAGTTTTCACATCTATTAATAGCCAAAGACGACAGGATCACGTTCTTACCTCTCGAGTTCGTCAGAGAGATTTTTGATTTCCTCCTCAGCGGCTTTGTTCTCGTCTCTCCTCTTCTGCAGAAACGCCTGCATCTCAGCAAAAGTCAAAGCTTTTTCTTTTACCTGGCAAAAGACGTTTGGATGGTTAGGTTTATTCAATCTCTCTATAAATGTTGTCATGAATGTTTAAACACTATGTCGTGATGAAAAAAGATGGATCTACTCTGTCATCTTCAATAATTCGCTGTAGGCAACTGGACGTGCTTGAGTTAAATGTGAAGACGTTTTAACTTCATCCACAAGTGGTGTCAGAACTGAGGAAGGGTCTTTGATGAGAGATGAAACATCGCCAAACTTAACTCAAGCAAGTCCAGTTGCCTACAGCGATCTACTGAACTGTAAGATAAGAATTCACCTGAAGAAAAGGAGGTGAAGAGTGAAGAAAAAAGCACAAATATTTGTACAATCTTTCACCTGCTGTGTCCTCACGTTACCTTTTGTTCACTCTCTATTTTTGCTCTGCGCACAAGGCAGAACCTCTCCCAGACGGACGTGTTCAGACCCTCTGGTGTATTTTCCGGCGCGTCCAGCTCCTCCACGGCCTTGAGCATTTTGCCAAGAGCGTCTGGAGCCAGAGAACCACAGAGACGCTGCTCTTTAAGCACGTTGGGTTTGCTGTCGGTCTGAGTCCTCAGCTTTTGAAGCCTGACGTTGCAAAAGACGTTGAAAACAGTGTGCGTGTGACAGCAGGAACTCTATACTGTATGTTTCATGTTTGCTGTGTACAAACCTGGGTCTGCGCTTGAAGAGTTTGTACAAGTGATCGACAACATGCGCCGGTACATCCAAGAAGTCCTTCCTGAAATCTTTGTCAAGAACCTGGAGAGACACAGATTACACACTATGTAATTATAACAATAATAATAATTAAATGATAATAATAATTTTATTTAAACACCATCTTTATGGGCACATGAAAAAATCTGTAATAAAAGCAATAAAACGATGGGATGACACTGCTTAAAGGCAGTTCTGTAAAAAAAAGGGCGTTTTTAGGAAGTGATTTATATGAATTCACTGAATCTGCAAGTTTTAAGTTAAAACCTTTTAGATTTTAGCCTCGACTTTGGAACAAGCTCACATCGTTGGCTCACACTGGGTTAACATTTCTGCTCTGTAGTTGGTGTAGAAACTTGGCGGTGCAAGAACGCTGCCTCCATAAAGCAAGGCCCTTGTCTAACGTACATTAAAAGGCAAATTTAAAAGCTCATTTGCACAGTAGGCTTTCTCTGGATGGTTTATCTGGTGTAGAAACACCATAAATCAAGGAACCTTATACAAATATCTCAACCTGATCACGTGGCCCGTGTGAGAGTGAAGAATAATTTCAGCTCCTCAGCTGCCTCACTCACTTTATCCTCGGCTACGACGACGTCATAGGCCTCGTGAAAGAGTTCTACCTCCTCTTCATGTCTCCTCACCTCCTCTCCAGTTTCATCCTGTCACACAGAGATGAAATGACCTGTTGATAACAGTAATGAGAGCAGTACAGACGGGAAACAATAGCCGGCGGTGTCGAAGCCTGAAGAAAGAAGGAGGGCAGGTCGGCTCTTGCAAAGAACAATACAGAACACGGACAGAATGGCAAATTCCTTCAGCGTTAGTGTGTAAGAGTTTTCTGACCTTGTATGCCAGCGTTCTCTCAAGTTTGAGCTTGAGCTCCAGCTCTCGATTCCTCATCTCCTCTTCTGTGAGCACGGAGTAAAGAAGATACGTGATCCTGAGCTCCTCCTGTCAAACACATTTTAAAAGAAAACAATATTAAGGGAGAGTTTCTTTGAGGTGTCACGTACCGAAGGCTTTATATTATATGATACTACTTAAAGCCATGGTTCTCAGACTGTGGTACGTGGAGGAAAATCAGAAATACTGCTGCTCATGGAGACCAAAACCTGGTCCTAATGAGACAGAACTTTATTTTTTGAGGAACAATTTAAGTTTAGGACTAAGATTTGAAATGTGTTTAAGTTAAAGTTTCACACTTAAAGTTAAAGGTCAGGCATCAATTTATGAAGGTGAAGGTTCTCTTTCTTTAGGCTGTTCAAATGTATTTGTTGCCTCTTTAGGACCCTTTTTCTGGCATAAACACTGACCATGTCAGGACCAGTAGTCCTCATGGAGACCAAAACCTTAACTGAGGTTAAGTTAAGGTAAGGGGTGAGGTTGTCAATGATGTCCTAAGAAGAATAGCAGCACAAACTTGTGTGTTGCAGGTATTACTCATGTTGTCAAGTCCTCAACATGTTAATTATTACAATTTAAGGTGCAGTTTTAATGTTAAGACGAGGTAAAGGTTATTGTCATGGTTATGGTTAGGGTTAGGGTTAGAGTAAATCTCAAGGAAATTAATGCAATTCAATGTAACGTCCTCTGAAGTCATAAAAAAACGTACAAACCTATCTTTGGCCTGGTTTTAGGGTTTTAGGCACTTAGTTGTGATGGTTAAGGTTTGGTAAGGGATTAGGGGAGTGGTCTGCAACTCCTGTTATCAACAGAGCCCTGTTTGGCTCCTCTCCACCCAAATCAATTTAATCTGGAGCCGCAAAACCTATTTGACCCATAAAATGAAGACAATGTCATGTTTGGTATATAAATGATATATGTATATAGATATTATATATAAAAGAACTATTGCTTTGTTGCATTTATGAAGTTTAAGAACTACGAAAAGAAAACTGTTGACATTTCCTTACTGTTTTTACCTGTTATGTAGTGCCCCACTATTTCAGAGTAACCCACTTTGAAATAAATATTAAATATTTGGATTTTATTTAGTTAGTGTGGGGTTTGTCAGTTTTTGGGACATTTCCAGTTTCACATTTGACGCAGACTGAGGATGTGACACATATTTTAGTGTTCACTTTGAAATAAATAATAAAAAATGAACATAGGGAATGCAATACGTCAATGATGAGTCCTCACTAAGATATAAAAACAAGTGTGTGTGTGTGTGTGTGTGTTGCTCACCTGATAAATGGCCATTTCACACTTAAACTTCTTCTTGTACAGTTTTGTCAGCGTTTCGTCAAACCTCTCCGTTGCTTCCCTGTTGGACGCCTGCAGTTTTTTCATCTCAGTTTCCAGTAGCTACAATAACACAGTTCATTAATAACAATATTATTATTATTGATCAATAAATTTTCACAGTTGTGGCTAAAAACAGAAGCTGTGAGTGAAGCGACTGCGGTACCTTTTTGTATTTGTCTTTCTCTTCACTCAGGGCTTTGGTTTTCTTTTCATACAGTTTGTAGACTTTCTTCTCCTCTTCACTCCACTGATCTTCGTCTCTGGTCAACACAAACTCAGGCGGAGGTATTTCCTGTGGAGTCCATTCAAAAGAAACTATGTGCCCCTCATGCTGATTTGTCAAATTCAACTGAACACAGTCTTGGCAGCCAATTCAAGCAAAAAAAAAAAAAGTCAGGACAAAATGTGAGAATGATGAGGATTAACATGTTCTGCTTGTGTGACTTTTATTGTGTTAGTTTTGGCTGCAGCGAGTGAGACGTAGGGTTTTGTAAAGAAATATTATCTTCTTATCTTTTCCTTCCAGAAACTCAAAAGTCTTTTTGTTTAAATCCACCACAGTTAATATTCAGATCACTATCACATTATGACAAAATAAATCATCAAATATTGACTTAAATAACAAGTTATTGAGAGAAAGACAGGACAATTTATCTATATTGTCCAGCTCTAACTATGGGCCCTTTTTTCATGGAAGACATTTTTAAAGGTCACAGTTGAAAACCATACACACAAAAAAACAAATAAATGATGGAAAGTTCCATTAAACTTCCTCAGTATCAGTTTCACAGTTCATTCTGTCTTGATGTGTATGAAATAAACTAAGTCTTTGTAAAGTTTAGTGAAATGCAACTTGAGCAGTCAATGCTGCTTCACTTCACACACCGTTCCTTTAATATTAATCCGAAACAGCAGTGATTTTGCTGCTAAAACAAAACAACAACACACCATTTTTAAGATGTCCTCTTCTTTCACTTCCAGCATCCCCTCCATCATGTCATGGAGAGCTCTTTCTCTGCTGTTATCACCCTGTAATTGACAGGTGTGGAAAAAAACAAAAACCCAAAAACATAATGAGCGTAGAAACATGAAGTGAAGTATTGGAACGTGACAAACAGGAGCTGAGAAACAAAAACACATTTATGACGGCGGTGTACCTTGGCAGCCAAACGTCTTTGCTCTTCCAGCTTCTTCCTCTCCTCCTCCCTCTTCTGCTCAGCGGTGAGGAACTTCTCTGCTTTTATCTAAGAGCAGGACAAAGGCTCAAACCTCACACCTCACTTTCTTTCACAAACATGGTCAGCAATCTGGATGTTTTGGAAAGTGTCAGTGACCTCAGAGTCGTCCACAGTGAGCAGCCTCTCCGGCCACTCGCTGCAGCTCAGACTGGGCTCCCACAGCTGCTCGTTGTCCATGTCCAGCTTCTGCATGATGTCCCCGATCAGTCTGTTCCTGTCCTTCACGCGGTTCAGCTCCTGCAACTTCTGCCTCTGCACGGCCTCAAACTCGGCGTTGAAAGACGTCTTGATGCGATAAATGACATCCTGCATTTTGGATTAAGTGACATTTTAAAATACATATATATATATATATATATAAGATCATGCTTCCATAACCTGTAGAGTCCCATGGTGGCCTCTATTAATATTAACCTTATTATCCCTCCAGGGGTCAGGGTTTTTCCTTTCAATTCCCAGTTGACGTCATACTAGATTTGGAAGAAAATTCCCCTCTCGCCCACTTGGTTCCGTCTTATGTCTCGGGCTGTCTACCAGAGGCCTGAGAGCCGAAGGTTTTCTGTGCAGTATATTAGCTGTTCCTCAGACTGCATTTCTCTGGACAGAGATCTTTGTTTTCTGCTCTAGTGCCAGCTTTGGCGTGTTCCTTATCTGGTTCCTCAACACCTGACGCTGACCTTGTTTACCCAAGCGAGATCAGAGCCGGTATGGCTCGGATGAGACACTCTACCATCAAACTAAGTGTCGTCCGGATCTGTTAAAATGATGCGTATATGTCAGGATGAATCTTGTCATGCTTATGTAAGATGATAATAGCTATCAGCAGCTAGATAGTCGTCCAAGTGCTCTTGTTTTAGAATCTAAAACACTTGTTTTAGAATCAAGAGTCTTTATTGTCAATTCTGCTACATGTACAGCACATACAGAGAATCAGCTCAGACATGAGGTGTTTTGTGTTTGATCTTGTGTAATTGATTTGAGCTGCTTGTCCATACAAACACTTGAAATCTGACACTCTTCCCCACCTGCAGCAGAATAATCTGGCTGATCATCTGTCCTGTGGTTTGCAGGCTGAACTGATCGTAGATGTACGGGTTGGAATAACCCAGCTCGGCGGAGAAGCTTCCCGTTACGGCGGCTGCTCTCTCTGCCGTGTGCTCGTCCTCGCCCTGCTCGTCCTCTTTAGGGCTGTGCATGTTGAAGCTTTTCTTTAGGCCACACTGCCGAGGAGAAGTGGAGACAGGCGGACAATTTTGTATGAAAGGGTTGAGATAAGTGTTGATGTAGAAGACGACTGAATTGGAGGCTTCATTCTGAGAACATCGCAGTCAGAAGAACTAGCCCAACACTAGCCACACGGTCGTAAATCTGGAGACGTCTGTTGGACTGGCGCGCATTCAAGCATTTCAACAAGTCAAAACACTTAAAGGTCAAATGAAGGACTAGGATTCAAACACATCAACACATTTTACAGCAGCAGACTCTATTTTACTTGAGTGAAAAATGTGCAAACAACAACAACAACAACAACAGCACACTGAAGAAGCTGCGCCACTGCGACGTTTAGAAAATATCTTTGCCGTGACTTTGCACGCCGCAAATCATCGCATCGTACGATTGACTCTAACTCGTCGCACGTGTGTTAATGTGAGTGTAAACCGCAGAGCACTCGCTGCTTACAGAGCTGGCAGCCATTTCGATCCTCCTGGTGTTCTGAACCCTGTGAAGCTCCTCCACCTCGCTTTCTGTGCGCTCTCTCAGGGCGTAGTTCTTCACCTCGTGTTTGGAGTGAAAACCCTGTGGTAGACAAAACAACATGAGTATCTAAATATATGTATATACAAACACAGGATCTTCTGAATACTTGAAAACTATGATCCTTAATATACTGTGTGTATGTACTGGATGTAAAAATGACAAGATGTCGGTGGAGATCCAGTGACTGTGGATTCAAGGTTCAATGTGTCTTTATTATCCCCAAGGGGGTCATTTGGTTTTACGGAATAAATATCATTCTAAACCTGTTTGTTCAACATCAGAGCAGATTGTTAAGCTATTTTATTTTGTTGGCTTGTTTTTTTTTTAAAGAAAATTACTTAGAAAATAGATAAAAGAGAAGATAAGAACTGTCATAAAAAAGTGTCCAAATTAAAATTACGGCTCTTGTGATGAAAATACATGCACTGGTGTGCTTTTTTTTTTTTTTTAGCTTTTCTTGGTTGAGATCTTCCTTCCCGGAGTTGTTTGTCTAAGTTAATTAGTGCTGTAACTAACAATTATTTTCATAGTCAATGATTCTTGAGTATTTTGATCCATAGAATGTAAAAAATGGTGGAACTTGTTGATCTGTGTTTCCCAAAACTCAAAATAATGACATCCTGGAATGTTTTGTTTTGTCCGAAAAGCAAACATGTGTTTACCGTCACAGAGGAGCAAAGAAACCATGTAGAAAATCTGATACACTAAAATCGGCAACTTGTTTTTATTTAATGGGTAACTAAACCAAGTCTTCTGAGGGTGACTCTGCCCAATGCCTGATTTTGAAAAATGCAGGTCCTGAGTGAGGGAGAGGAGGAGACAGGTGGAGAGGGGAGCAGTGGAGGGGGCGTGGTCCTACAGTGGAATTTTCAAGTGGTAAAGAGAGGAAAGATGATAAAAGGGGAGGAGTCTAATACAACAAGCCTATCACTGATTAGACAAGAGGGTGATGAAAGAGTGGACTAAGAGAGTCAATGGTAAAATCTGGTGTTTTGAACATGTATAATTTCAATACTTTCCACTAAACTGTGAAGATTTGCACCAAGAAATAACAAAATTTGATACACATACGTATACACTGGTTTTCCAGTTTAATAAAGAACTTACTCAAACAGTAAGTACATTTACAAAGTATTTACAAAAATAGTGGTTGATTAGTTTAGTAAGTAAAACTTGTTCTGTTGTGTGTTTGTGGTCTGACCTTTATGGCCCTGCCCTTGACCTTCATTGAATCCCAGCACTCTCTCTTCAGGACGTCACGGAGGTAACATTTTGCGAGAATCTCCCGCTCAATTTCTTTCCTCACCTACAATGCAGATGCATGAAGAATCACCACCATTATTCTTTCAAAAGATGAATTGTATTCATGTTAGTCAAGCGCGCGCACGTGTGTGTGTGTGTGTGTGTGTGTGTGTGTGTGTGTTTTACCCTCTTAACCTCCTGCTCCACCATGACCTCCAGTCGCTTCTGCTCCTCAGCGTCCAGGTTGAACTCCTGCTGTGGCAGACGCTCGATCGCCGGGAGATTCTCGTTTTCACGCATCAACTCCTGAATCTGGTGATTGTAAGACAGAGCTGCTTTGTAACCGTACAGCCAGGTACACTGTTAAAGCTGTAGTGCGTCGTTTTAAACATAAGCAAATGAGTTCACACAATGACGATTAAGTGTGTTTCTTGGTATAGTCACCCCACAAAAACAAAAAAAAAAAACACTTTGTTAAGAGGTTTGGTAGAATAAGCCCTCCTTTGTCCCCACCCACCCCTGTGCTGCAGCTGTATACACACAAACACTCCCTCAGTCAGGTTAGGTGAGGGACGCAGCAAACAAATCATTTTATATTATTTCTGTTCACAAAAACAAACAAAGGCCGAATAATAACATTATCAATTACAAATGTTACAGCTTTAAAAACAAAAATGTGTGTTTACTTTAATTGTATGTACTGTAAACACATTTTTAAATATAAAAATATGTATTTATGACCAGAATTCTCAATAAAGTTGTCGTGTTTAGCTTGTAAATACTTTACAACCATGACTCTTCATTTACTGTGAGTATGTAATGTATGGGGCTGTGTAATTACACATGTAATTGAATTTTTATGTGTTGTAAACCAATAAAACTAGAAAAGTAAAATGTTCAGTCCAAATGAGGTGAAATGTTTTTGATGATACTTTTGAGTTAGATAAACATCACTCAAGAAATGTGGTCATTTATGGAGTTTTGTTGATGTAAAACACATTTATTTATGATCACAATTCAACCACCATTCATTTACTGTGAGTATGTGATGTATGGGGCTGTGTAATTACACATGTAATTGAATGCAAACACACTTCTCATGTGAGCTCACATGCAGTGTCTGCTACTTACAGAGCGACGCAACTCTGACACGGTTCTCCTCAGATTTTCCTTCATCTCAGAATGTTTCTCATTCTCTTCTTTCATAACCTGTGAAACATATCCAATTTAAGTGAATGATATTTGAAAGAATTAGATTTAGATTGAATTATACTTAGGCAACAAACCAAATAACATCAACATGTTTTTTAAGTCTCATTTGCGACACCGTCTCGTGTCAGAGCAAGTGCAAGAACATAAATAAATCAACTTTACAACATAGGAAATTAAAAAAAGAAAAAAAACCTAATTAAATGCCGTTCAGCACTTCATCACTCAACATGACACAGCCTGACTGAAAATGAAGTCCTCAGAGAGCTCGTGAGTCAGATTAGAAAAGCGTCTCAGCCTGTGTCCCATGTGTGTTTACCACTGAGGTGTGAAAGCCATAACTTCTACACGGACACACCTTCAGTATTTATATGCTTATTGTTATCAGGAAGCTTTTACCTTTTTTTCACAAATGTTTATCTGCTTCATAGAACTAATTCATTAACATGGACGAGTTTTTCTGCCAAAAACAACAACAACTCAGGTACAAAGGTGCAAAACGGCATTTTAACAAAACCTCCAGCAGCTGCAAAGTTTTAAGAAAAGTACTGGAAGTGCTGATTCAAACTTTACCCACATAGTGCACACCACCTCAAATATTACATGTGAGTCACTGACCGCCTCCCGTCTGCCTTCCAGCCAGGTGGGGTGTGAAGGCGGAGCCAACGCCGGGCTGTGAAAACTCTCATACGGCTCCGTTACATCCAGAGAATCTGCTCCACCACTGCCCTACAGTGTCAACAACACACACACACACACACACACACACACACACACACACACACACACAGATAAAAAAAGGGAAAAGTATTAAAGCGTTTGTTATGAAGAAATTCCATTGGAATTAATGGGAATAGACTTTCACAATTGAAGGTTGGGAAGTTAAGTATAGTTGGTAAATAATATATTGTAGCATAACCTTGGCTAAAATAATCCGGTTTGATGCAAATTATTTGATTATTGGATTTTTTAATAATTAAAACAAGTTTCTCTGATTTTTGAGCATCTTATATGTGAATATTTCCTGGATTCTTTGCTCCATTTGACAAAGAAAATCATTAAAACAGAAACATTTTGGTTTGTGGACAAAAAACACAAGTGATATTTAATGAATCTGCATCATGTTTTATATGTTGTATATTTGTAAATACACAGTTTCTTCAATATGGAAGTTTTCCAATCTGGAATATTTCCGAATAATTCCCCGACTAAAGTTCTGGTCCCTTAACAGTATTCTGACATAAATAGCACATGAGGCACAAACCAAATAACAAAACTTACAAAATATTCCAAACAAAACTAGTGATTTAGTTGACAAAAATATAACTAAACAAAGCACTACTAAATACTGATAATCAAAAATCGAACTGTGATGAAAAACAATAAAATAATCAACTTAAATCACTAATAATAATAATAATATCAAACCAATTTCTAAATTAAGTTTCCTTTAAGTTTCCCCTTAACTGCTGACTGAGAAGCTGTGATTTGACGTGGATGAAAACATCAGCGTCGCTACAGACTCTAACACTGATTAACTTAAATATCTTGTTTATATAAATATCGTTAATATAATATAGTGTTTTTGTAGCCACAGAAAAAGCAACAGAGTTAGGTGATGGCGTTATATCGGTGCACATGTACACATGTGTAAAAAAATAAATCAGAGTAGATCATTGTTTACCTCACTTCTCTCTGATGTTCCAGTGACGGCGCAGCGTCCTTGTTTCCACACGGGCAGGTCAATGAGGACCGGGTTCTCTGCGGTGAATCTAGTCTTCAGGTAAAGACCCAGAGACTGACTGTGCTGAGCAGCTGTGATCACCTGAGCATCCACACCTTTCATCCTGTATGGAGCCACAGAAAACTTAAGATATAAGAGCCATTCTTATATCATTTTTTTTATATTTTCTGACCGTGTAAAAGAGATATTAATCTCAACTAATGCAGTAATCGTACTCGTCTATATGTTTGAGTAAAGTGCTGTAGGACACACAGGCTTTGTTTTAGTTGCTAACACCTTACCATAGGGAGTGAGGACATTGTGTTTGGTCCTCACAACATTAAAGGGCTTTTTGAGGAATTAAGACCTGGTTTTAGGGTTAGAGTTTAGGTTAACTGTTAGAGTTAGGGATTAAGTCGTTTGGGTTAAGGTTAGGGTAAGGGGATAGGGAATGCATGTCAATGGGTGTCCTCAGAAAGAATATATATATATATATATATACATATGTGTGTGTGTGTCACATTTCTACCAATATCTCTTGCATGTATTATCCAAACAACACCAAAGTTGGCACCCCACACACTGGAGCCCTGAGTAAGTCACCTGCCAAGTTTGAAGTCTGTCAAGCGACCTGTTGGACAGTTGTTGTGATTAACAAACGTTCTTTCATGGATAGAGGTAGAGTAAGTCCCTAGTAAAATCAAGGTTAGTTAGTTTGTCCTTTAAGTTCAATTATGTTTAAAACAAGATATGGAAAATAGGTACTAGTGTAACTAGTGTAAGATCCAAACATACATTTTCTACAGCTTTATCCTCCAGCTGAGGGTCAAAAGTGGCTTCACAAGGCCAACATTTTACAGGTCAACAACCATTCACTTTTACATTCACACCTACTGCTCTTCTATAATGTTGCATGATTTGGCCACAAACTGTGGGAGAAACCTGGAAAACCTGGAGAACCCCCCCCCCCCCACACACACACACACGCAAACTCCACACAGAAAGGCCTTTGATCATACCGGGATCCGAACCACTGGCAGTCCTTGCTGTGTGGCAACAATGCTAGCCACTTTACCAATGTGCGAGCCCTGTAACCATGATGTGGTTACATAAGTATTATTATCGTCCATATCTATAATTACTGACTTTCTCTGCATGTGGCGCTCAACCTCAAAACTGTTTGTTCCCACTAAAGTCTTTCAATAAATACATAATTTCATTTTTGAAACAGGTTTTAAAAGTTTTCTTCCTAAAGCAGCTGAACACGGTCAAACCATCGACTCAAACAGGAATAAATAAAGCGTTTTGCTATGGACGACACCAGGTTTTGGTGACTCAAAATAAACTGCAGGGCTTTGTTTATCATAATCAAAGAAAAGCTAATTCCACTGTGACTCACTGGTGTGTTTTGGGACAACAATGGCGATCTATGACTAAGAGTAATACATGATACAGAAGCTTTATCTCGGCTTTTTCACAGATCAACTACATCAAAACTTTTCAGTTGTTCCACAGAGGAAACAAAGAGTGGAAACAAAGAGTGACTGAGGACATTCATTCAGTGCCTCGTCTGGGATCAGCTCTCTGCACTGCAGCTGTAAAGTTTTATTTCCTTTCCTTTCCTTTCTTTTTTTTTAAATTAAAGCGTCTCTGAGTGACCTGAAATCTTTTGTATTATTATTATTGTTATTTCATTTCATATCAATGTATCCTATCAATTTGTATTTTACATCACTTTTTAATTTTTTTTATCATTATTGCACTTATTTTAGTACTATTGTCACATTTTATATGTGTACATTGTACATTTTCTACATCAAAGTACATTTTCCTGTTGGCATTTTATTTAAACCGTACAATATCTCTATACTTTCATATTGATTTTTATATATGTGATTATTTATTTACTTTAATCTTTTAGCTGCTTCATGCACTGTAATGTTGTTGATGTTTTTAGTTTTTTTTCGTTTATTTTATTATGTATTCCTTTTTTATCTGGAAAGAAGATGAATCATATTTATATTTTCTAGTTTGGTCTTTATTGGGACATTTCTGGTATTTAACAAAGCAAACCCATCCTTTAACATTATATCTGTTTAGGGATTTGAGTCGCCACTGGTTAATAAATACAGTGTAGACCAGTGTAGAATACATAAAATCTGTTTTAACTTTAAAACAAACATGTGCAGGAACAAACAAAGGAGGGAGACGTGGAATGTAATCCTGGATGTGACTCAGATTGTAAACGGTGCCGTGAAGTTTATTGGATCTTTGCTTTCCTGTAGATTATTCTCATAATCCCTCGGGAACCTCCACTTCAACTGTGTTTATTTATTGAGAGAGGGAAAAGTACTTTTAAATGTACGCAACTTCAAACTGCTGGAGAGCGTGCAACACCGCCCCCTGCTGTTCACAGCTGTGCATTACATGAACACAACACAAGAGTGTGTGTTTGCTGCTGTACCTGAGCTCAGTGCACATGACAGATCCGTCTCTGAAGCCAGCAGTGAGGAGCGTCAGGCCGTCGACGGAGAACATCACACTCCGAACTCCGCCGAGACGACACGAGTGACACTGCAGCTCGGCATAAAGCTCCTGTAGGTGCAGCAACAGCGTTGTAATAATCAAAATAATACACACCACAACCACAGGCTGTGAAAATGGGGTTAAATACTTTTATGCTCCTACCAGGGAGGCAGTTGCTCTGATGCGTAACAGACCATCGCGGCCCACAGAGGCGAGCCATAAGTGATGAGGAGACAGAGCGAGACAGGCGGGACCCAGAGGATGAGCCCTCACTTCCTGCTGTGGGTTCAGCTGGACCACATGTTGTTGACCGGTGAGACCATCTGTGTCCTGAGAGGAAAACAGACTCAAATAATCACTTTTGAGCCACTGTATTAGGCACACCGGTACGACTGTGGTGTTACTTCAAGAGCTCAATATTCTCTTAAATCACTTTTAAAGACCCTTCTCTTCTTCCTTCCTTTTCTACATGAAAACATATCTGGACAGATTTTACCACTTTACTATGTTATTTTATCATGATTTACTGTGTTTTTGTTGTAACTTTTTACCTTGAAAAGCACTTTAGTCTTTAAACTTGCTATAGAAATAAAGTTAACATTACAACCAAGGTATGAAGAATTACATTCTTAAAATGCACAACCTTGAAGCAGCAGAAAGACAACACTAGGTGTCGCCCCTGCCACTTCGTCAGTTGCCCCATGTACCTAATAAAGTGGCTTAAGAGTGTAGTTGTGTGTCAAACTGATTAGATGGAGACATAACCTTGTTTAGGCTACTATTTATGTGAAAATAAAATAAATAAACAGAGTCACTGGAGTGTTGGGCCGCAGCAAACCTCAGGGAGCTGAAAGCGTTGGAGAGATTTCTTCTCGTGACAGTAACCAAACACCTCGCTGACTCCAAGCACACAGGACTGAAGAGGACGAGGGACTTCATATCTGGACACTCTGAGGACGTGAGAAGACAGACAGCCGTGCCGGTCTGCACAGTCAGGACCTGCAGGTAAACAGACATCACATGGGCACCGCCTTAAAAAAACAGACAAGTCATGTTTTTTAAGTGATATAATCGCATGTGAGGGACTGCTGCCACACCCTCGACTTTAACCACTCTCTCTTTTGTTCAACATAAGCTGCTGTACAAAGAAAAAAGGTGCGTTTGTCTAAACCCTTTAGTCACTGGGCTTTCTTTTGTATGTAAGGCTTGAGTGAACAAGTCAAAACATTTGGATAAAAATGTCCCATTCATGGGTCCTGCCTTTGTTCTATGGAGGTGGATACATCTTTAGGAGCAGCGCTCCGTTTGATGAGATTTTCCATTTCTCAAGTCACAACAGGAAGAGAGGATGACAGATTTATTTAATGTACACTAACTAAGGAGGAGGAGGCCACTCCTGTTCAATTCTACCAACCAATACGATCCCTGAATTTCATTTAAAGGCAGAACTATGCAGGATTTTTACCCAAATTTAACAGCTTCAGAGTCATTGTGATGGTTAAATGTCTTGTTGTGGGGAGATTGTGCTTCTGTCTCCACTCCCTCTCCCCGTCTGTTAGCAGAAAACCAGTCTTGCAAGATCAGGGCAGCCGCTTTAAAACCATTGATGACAATGTAAACCTCTGTCAGTGAGTATAATAAGATATTATGAATAAAGTGACATATATGAGACTTGGGTACGGCACAATTCTATTCTATGAAACTGTTAACAACACATTTGAGCTGATGCATTTACCACCTACAGCCATTTCAAGCTATTTGGAAAACTGTGGGACAAATGCTCTTCTCCCACGAAGAAGAAATTAACAGCCCACAACATAACTCTGCCATTTTTATAGTCTGTTCATAGTGAAGCATGAAATATGTAGGTTTTTGTATAGTATATAATGATCAATAATCCTCTCTGCTCTGGATGTGTACCTAACTCTTTTAAGAGGACGTGTGCTGATTGAAATAATAATTGAGTACCTGTGAGGTCCTTTGCAGACAGAGAGAGCAGCGTGAGCAGGCGACCACCCTGATTCTTAAACTCCGGTCCACCACACAGAGCAAGAACTTTCACCTGTTCACGGTCTCTGATGCACCGAGTTGAAAGTGACAAAACTGCTCCAGGAGCAACTACAGGGGAGGAAAACGACAAAAGAATAGAAGTCCTCTGAATTTAATGCCTAAATTACCAAAAACATTATTTTTGTCAAGTTAAAATGATACAGTACGAGAGACAATGACAGCTGACAGCGTGGACAGTGACAGCGTTTAGGCATGTACTGTATATATAGGTTAAAGTAATTCATTTTAAGGTTTACCTGCGTGTCCTATGACTGAAAACTGCTTTGATGGCTTTGCATCTATGACATAGACATGTGAATCTGAGGCACCGGTGAGAAGGTAGTGACCCTCCTGATCAAAACTGTGGAATCAATGACACACAGAGAGAGTGATAAATGATATTAGCGTTGCTCTTGTCATGATTGATAGTGTGATTTGGGTCAAAATAGTTTCACTTTCACTCACTTTAAAAAAAGTGTGTCCCCAAATAGAAACTTGTAGAAACACTGGTTTAGGTGACATTTTAGTGTGGAACATTTTGTCGAGATTATTCACAGAAATGTGATATCCTGCCCATAGGTATGTTTATATAAGTATATATCTGCTTTGTTTTAGTAGCCCTGTGTGGGAACCACAGCCTCTATATATATATATCGCTTACATAGGCTTTTGTACTTTAGACAAGGGCCTTGCTTTACAGCCAAAATGTTTCTACAGGAGCCTGAATGGACAAACCAAAAGCCAGAGTGTGCATCTGACCTTTTGAAGCAAAAGCTTGCAATGCAAATGAAGACTAGCGGCTCCGCCCACATAAACTTGATGCAAAAAAATAATAAGTGTGTGAAAGTCTCACCACTAGACTTTCTTATGTACTGGACCTATAATTTGCTCTCTTAGCCATTAAATCTTGTGGGTTGTGATCACTCATGCCTCTACTTGACACATAAACATGATGTTTTTAAGTGAAATTGTGACAGTAATAGTGGATACTTGCACTAAGTGATCCACTGGACAGTGGTAGAGCTGAGTCTGATGCACCAGGCGAGGCTTTTGTTCCCTGTTCAGGTCAACAAAGAGGACGCTCCCTGACGATGTTCCGACTGCTGCGTATCGTGCAATAGGACAACAGGCCAGACTGGTCACCTGAACACACACACACACACACACACACACACACAGAAGACGATGTTTACACTTTACGCTGTGAGGCTTTTTATTTCACATGCATGTTGTATGTTGTGAATCTGACCTCAGCGTGAAGAGACAGGGAGCCGAGGCACACGCCGTCTGCAGACCACAGCTGCAATTCTCCAGAATCCCTCGCTGACTGAGGCCAGCAGCAAAAACACACACAAAACACAGCACCACTCACTTCACAGACAGTGAGCCTTTTGTCACAAGACTGTATAATTCTTGGGAAACATAAAATGCTTTACCACACTAATGTTCTCATCGGTGGGCAAAAAAACTGCCGCCACAAAGTTTCCACTGAGGACGTCCAGGACCTTCACTACTTTGTCTGACCGGGTAGAATTCAACACATAAATCTGACCCTAAAGGAAAATAACCCTACTTTGTTTACTTGTGTTTTTTTGTCATATAATAATTTGATGAAGTGCTTCACAAGAGTATGTTTGAGTACTCACTGTATCAGAGGATAAAAGTAAGGTTTCATGGTCGGGAGAGTGCGTCGCATGTGTGGCAGGTCCTTCTAACGTCCATGTTTGTGTGACGTCAATGTGAGTGCCTTTGATTTGCAGACAGTGCACCGAGCAGCCCTGTGAGGGAAACAACAGCAACAAGCACTGCTCTCAGTAGACCACACATAACAAGTTACTCATCCCATGTGCAATATACACATACAATATCTCTATCCTGTAAATATCAAGCCCATACTGTATATATTCTGCTCACTGTCTATAATGTACATTATTTTTTAACTTTTTGTAGTCATAATGGTAATATCTTTCTAGATATTGTACTTTGACATATGTGGAAATGTATGTTTATTATTTATGGTCTTTATCTTTACTGTCTTTGCTGCTGTGACAATGTCCTGTGAAAAAATGTTTTTGGAAAACAGAAAAACAGCTGTCATGAAGCTCATGAAGTGTTATTAGGTGCTCAGGTTCATACCTTCCCCACAGCGATCAACCCATTCTTGTTAAGGGTTAAACCTCGGAAGCTGGAATCTCTCTGATCACTGATGGCGTCAGGAGCTGAACAAACATGAAATACAAGTCAGATGACTATTTCTGAATAAAACTAATTCATATACTGTATATATATATATATATATATATACATATATATACATATACATATAAATATATATATATATATATATATATATATATATATATATATATATGGGAGATATATTTGCAGAGAATATAAAAAAAAAGAAAAGAAAGAATCCCACAGCATGTGTTTGTTTACTTGTGGGGTTGACGATGACAGAGACAGAGAGGCTCTCTGGGTCAACGAGGAGCAGGAATCCTTGTTCACAGCCCACACAGAGCTCAGACGTGGCTGTCCAACAAATGGCAGTAGGAGTCAGTCTGGCTTTAGTGAAGAGTTCAGCCTGACGGTGTGTTAGAGGATGTTATACTTTACATTTTTGTCTTTGTTTGTGTGCAAAACTGTTGTCAAGGCGAAAACAAAAAAAGAAAGAAATTGCAGCATCGTCACCACAAATATGATATACAATACCGCAATGCTCTCTGCCTCGATGCCCTTGAGCCCTGCGATGGCTGATGGAGGCATCTCTGGACCAAAATATGACAATTGGTCACCGACTGTATAAGAAGTGGATGTGTGTTTCTCAGCAACAGATCCATCAGTTGTAGGAAGCTCAATCACACTGGAACACAACAAATAGGATATGAATATCTGGTTCAATACATAATTTTCTTCCATATTTTTTAGTATTTTTAAACATTTTATAAACACCTTTTTCATAATTTTTCAATTAGTTCTTGATATTTTAAGATTATATTACAACATTCCATCATGATATCGAGCAATAACAATATTCATGACGATGTTTCACAGAATTTCAAAATAAAAGTTTTTGTTTTGAACATGCAATGATGCATAGATTGCAATTGTTTGTAGTACTCTAATCTAATCTAATCTAATCCAATATATAGTCTGCATAACTAGGATTTACATTACATGTGTTTTTTAAGTACTAATAGCAAGTAAAACTAATTAAACGTCACATATAAATGCAGGTATGGTAGTTTCAATGATCACGTTGATGTGTATCAGTTTATATTTTAGATTCATGCTTAAACCAAGTCTACTTTACCATGGTTTAAGGACATGAAAGCTTGCGCTCTTCTCGATGTTCCACACAGTGACGGATGTTTTGCACAAAGCGCAGAGCTGGAGCCAGTTCATGGGGTTGAACGCCAAAGAGACAACATCTTTCCCAGCTTGTGGTTGTGAGCAAATTGGCTCAGCAGTCTCCCAGTTCCTGCATCACACAGTAACAGTTAGATCAGAGCAGCATCAACCTAAATGAACCTATATTTAAAAAAGGATACTGTGCACATGTGGCCCACACAGTGTCAGGTATAGTGGACCGCATTTGGTGGCTCACCACACTGTTATGATGTGGTCTGGAAGAGACGAACAACAGCCCAAATAAGGACCACCATCACTTAAGGCCAGAGAGGTGTAGTCCAGCTGCGCTCCTCCTAGAAAAACAAACAATAATATTAACTATTGATCTCAGCTGGTTGAGTGGATAAATCGCACAAGAATCAAGTGACATTTTGACATGTTTAAGCAGGAAAATCACAGGCTCTGTTCAGTTTAAGTACAGTCATTAAGGCCAGTGAGCTGAGTGACATCAGGAAGCTGAATGGAATCCAGCCATCATTCATTTGATCATGTACACCTGTGATTTTCCTCTCATGACTTGTCAAACTGGCTGTTGCATCAACGACACTTTGACAGGTCTCAGTGGGATAGGCATAGGTATAAATCTTGACGTGAAAAGAACTATTGTTAATGTCAATCAGTAACAACTGTGCTTTTACTGCTAAAGTGTCCCAATCCACCTGAACGCACCATGCTTATCACAAACAGCCTTTATCTTGCGTAATGAAAATAAAAAAAAACTTTACCTTTCAGCTCATTCTTCAACAGAAGCTCAGGGAAAATGTACACAAATATAGAGGGTGATAGTTTTTGCTCAGAAAAAGCAAAAACCCCAGTGTTGCCATTAGCTGTCAAAGCTCCAACGCCCCTGCCAGGACCCTGGAGCACACTCTGACCTTTAGTCTCCAGGTTCAGGAAACAGATATTATTCCCACACACGTAACAAACTGTTCTATTGTCCACAAACTCAACAGTCTGGTTTGTGAAACCTTGCGTCCACCTAGAAGCAGTAACACACACACAAAGCCAAAAATAAGCTACTGTTGGCACAAATGTAATTAAAAACATTGTGCTGTTTTGTTAAGCTACTTACCTGACTTTTAAACTTCTACTGTCATCCATTTTGAGTTTGTTTTAGAACCACACACACTGGATTTCAACTGTTTCAGGCTCCCCCAAAAAACAATGGCAAGTATTACGTAACCATAGCAACATGACAACCTGGACCGGCGTAATGTGGCGGATTGATACAACAACATCTACATCTACTACGATTAAACTTTAAGAAATGGTGCTAATAAATCGACATTAACACGTTTAACTAGTGTGGGGATATATTTGTATTTCGTTCAGGACGGTAGAAAGTTACTATACTTCGTGAACACGAGCTAGTTCCTGCGTGTTTGTAGGACCTACTTTTTCTTCCGCCAGTAAAACAGCATGGTCCCGGAAGTGAAAATCCCACTCATTTTCTGATATTTTCAACATTATATTTTCTAATAAAAGAACCGAGTGAGCTAAAATACGTCATATATAACCCATATAGATGAAATAAAAACATTTAAAAACATTACAATAGGTAAAGGACTGAGGCATTAGTGAAATGAGGAAGACACAAACTTTTACTTACAAAACAAGAGCTGCAATCACTGTTTGGTAAGTAGAAACTACATTTTAGTGGATGAATTTGCCCTTTCAATAAATATAAAGGACTTTTTTTGATATCACTCACCCAGAGAGAGAAACTATCTTCAAGTCACATGGCAGGAGCTATAATCATTTTCAAGAGCTACAATCATCATTTTGCTAAGTGAAAAGCTGCATTTACAGGTTTTATTAATCCTTTACATACTATTCAATAGGTAAAAAGGACCAAGTGAGCTACAATATCATCAATATAATGACATAATAATATCCTCGTTAATGAAATTAAAGGCACAAAAAATCTTTTATTCACAAGATAAGCACTGAACTTACTTTAGGGAAGTGAAAAACTACATTCCAGTGGTTATATTGGCCTCTTACGAGTATTTTAACTTGTTAATAGTACTAATACAACAATTTTGAATGAAATTAAATAATTCTGAAGCAGAAACAAGCTTTAATACCTGACATATGTGTTGATTAGCAAGTGGAGCTACTACATACAGGTGGTTGAAATTGCTTTATAAAGGTGTGTCTATGTACGTTAAAATAATGCTGAGTCACACTGATAACTGTATTGGTAAATGTACATGTATAAAAGTTGACTAGGGCTAAAATAATGCTGAGTCACACTGATAATTATCAGCACATGTAGATGTAAATAACATGACATGGGGGGATAACGCTCACATTGATAACTATATTAGTAAATGTAGATGTATAGAAGTTGATAGGGCTAAAATAAGTCACAATGACTAGTGTATCATCAACTATTTGTTATAATTTGACTTGTGGTAAATAATGCTGAGTCATAGCCCCACCCACTAAGCTGGCAGATTGACGTTATGTAATAGACACAGAGCACTCCTGTGTCTCTCTAACTTGTTTTACTATACGTGAGCCACCACCTGAAGCTGCAGCAGCAACATGGCAACTGAGAAGGCTTTCACTAAAGGTAAGAAAATGACTCAGCAAACCGCCTGCTACCAAAGCTGAAACTGAAACAGAAACTCAACCGAACTCATTTCCCACTAAAGGTTCTACCGTAGAACTTCTACGTGAAAGAAATATATCATATTTGGTCATGTTTATAAGTATAAATTGTCTTTTATATGCTCTGGTGTTTTTTTTGTTTTGTTTTTAAATAACTGAATAAGAAAGAATCATAAATTAAACATGCAGAGACCTCAGTTAAGGAGACTTATTTAAAAAGTGTAGATGGCAGTAAATTTATATTGATATCCAAATATAGATGCTGTATTCTATATGTTGTAGCTTTGGAATCTTCATGTAATGTACTTTTTTTTTTTTAAATCCTTTAAGCCCTGCAATGGTAAATATACTCTATATATTGTTCGGACTAGTGTCCACTTAAACGTGTAGTGTTAAACTTAAAAACAAGCAAATGTCTTTTAAATTCAAGCCATTGTTAAATAAGTTCACACACATGACTCGCTCTGTGTTTCTCAGATTGGCAGTGTGTTTTTCGATGTTGTGTCGCTCAACAACATTCCCGCAAAGAGATTTATTTTATGTTGTTAAAACTGGTAATTTCCAGGTTTTTTGTAAACACAGATCAAAAAAACAAGTACACAATTATGAAAATAATCATTAGCTACCCCTATAATCATGCTTTCTTCTTCCTTCTTTTCAGGATGTGCTGCACCTGGTCCAGTCCCTAAAGACTCCATCAGGATTTACAGCATGAGATTCTGCCCATTTGCCCAGAGAACCAGATTGGTCCTGCACGCCAAAGGAATCAAGTAAACATCTCTGTTGTGCTTAGTTTAAAAACCATACAATAACTTGTACATAAATAAACATGAGATTTCTAACCTGCCATTGTCTTTGTTTCAGACATGAAACCATCAACATTAACCTGAAGGACAAACCTGAGTGGTACTTTTCTAAGAATCCTTCCGGCAGTGTACCAACACTGGAGACCCCTGCTGGTGAGGTGATATGTGAGTCTCTCATCACCTGTGACTACCTGGATGAAGTTTACCCAGGGAAGCAGCTGCTTCCTTCCTCTCCCTATGGAAAAGCTCAGCAGAAAATGAGGCTGGAGCATTTTTCCAAGGTAAAAACCTGTGTGGAAATCTCTGCATTTACAGTTACCATTGCTAAATAATCACATTTATGTCACTGTGTCCTACAGGTGGTACCGTACATATTCAACATCCCAATGGGGAGAAGAAAAGGCGAGGACGTCTCAGGACTGGAAGCTGAAATGAAAGAAAAGTTGGCTAAGTTTGACAAGGCAAGTGCTTTTGGTTCTTCATGTAATTGTCTAGCTTGTCATCCTGAGGAATGAGTTTTTGGAGGGGTTTTAAAAATGAGAGAAATTAAATGAAACTCTTTTACATTAATAATCATAACATTTCATAACAAATCTGAAGAATATAATATGTATTTTTTAGGACCTGGTTGACAAGAAGACAAAGTTCTTTGGCGGCAACTCCATCACGATGATCGACTACATGATGTGGCCATTTATGGCAAGGATGGCTGCCTTTGACTTACAACAGTGAGTAATGGCCACAGAGACTGTACATACATCCTGGCAATTTGTGCACGAATTGTGGCAATTTGTGCACAAATTGTGACTATTTGTGCATAAATCCTGACAGCATGTCCATAATGAAACGCTATGACCATTTTAAAGCCATTTCTGTAACATGTAACATGTAACGTGGATGATTTTATTCCCTTTGTCTCTTCAGCTGCCTTGATCACACACCTGCACTGAAGAAATGGATGGAGCACATGTCCGAAGACCCGAGTGTCAAAGAAACCACGCACGATGTGGACACCTACAAAACCTTTTACAAGAGCTACCACGAGGGGAAACCCAACTTTGACTATGGCCTGTAGAAGAAACCGACAGAAACCCTCAAAACTGTCTATTTATATCTATGTTTTTTGGTTATAGTTATTCATGTATGACTTTTATTTAGTGGTAATCAGGCTTTAATTAAACATGTTGATTTCAGGGATAATTTGACAAATGTTTATGTTTTTGGAAATGATGTACGGTAATTGAATAATTCCAGATGTTTTCAATGACCAGTTTCAAAACGTGGCACTTGTTCTAATAAATGAATCAACCCAACAATGATTGTGAAACTGAACTTTTCATTTATGTTACAATAGACACAGAACAGTATAATGATTTCCCACCAATACCTGACACCACTACAAGGGAAATGTAACAGATGAATTATTCAGCTGTCATTCAGCTGCATTACGTATTAAAAACTCAGTAAACCACTGAGCTGATTTCTATTCAACTTTGTTGAAAGGTGTCATGACCCGTTACATAATTTATGGCTGCAACAATTAATGACAGACTATTAAATCAATCAGCTATTTTGATTAGAGAAAAAGGATGTCAGCCTGTTTAGATTTGGGAAGTTTAAAAAATATATATTTTTGACAGTTTGGTAAAATAACAAACTGAGAAAATATTCAACAGACCAATAATGAAAATAAATTGCAGCCCAAGAAGAATCAATCAAATATTGGAGTAGATTAATTTGACATTTACACTGTCACAGTACGAGAGGTCTTAATGTTAAAATGGTAGAACATATCTATAAAATACCAATGTGATTATTGTTGCTGGAGGCAAATTCAGATCTGTTCTAATAAACTATTATCCTGGTTATGCAAAGGAGGTTTTATGTTTTTTTAGCCTTCAGAATAGTCCCACTGAGTGACTTTGAAAAATTAGAGCTAACCTTTTTGGTACAAAATTTTGTATGTACTGTATGTATGTACATATCTGAAGGCCATTTTCTCATAACGTTTCATTACAAATAAATGTGGTCATTTTAGTTACATTAAAAGAGCTGCTGGTGCTAAAGGTTAGAAATGAAACCCGATTTAACCTTTGACAAGTGTCACTAAAGAAAACATTAAGAGTTGCACAATGTATTTAATTTAGCTTACGGCGGAAAGAGTCATCTATCTATCTAGACATTTTTGTGAAACGTCTATATATATATATATATATATATATATATATATATATATATATATATATATATATATATATATATATATATAGCTTACAGCAGAGCTTACGCCTGTTTATCTAGTTATCTAGTTGTTGTTGTGTGGTTGTTGTTGTTTTTTTAAATCCATCTATCTAGTTAGCAAGCTTTTTATGTGATATTTCCATGTGAGCTATTGGATATTGATATTTCATTAAAGTATCAAAAATGTAGACCGTGACAGATGAGTCTGACTGATGTCAGATGAAATAATGTTGAGTCACACTTGTCATCTTTCTTTTCATCTAGGTAGTTAGCAAGCTAGCTAGGTCTTCTTATGTAATAATTTCATGTGAGATACTAAGTATTGATATTTCCCCAATTGTGTGAATAAAGTATCTATGTAGTTAACTAGCTAGATTTATCATGTGAGCTATTAGATATTTTGAGAATCACACATCTAAATGTAGAAATTGGATGAAATAATGCCGAGTCACACTCGTCATCTATCTTTTCTAGGTAGTTAGCTAGATACATACATACAGTTAACTAGCTAGATTTATTGTGTGAGCTATTAAATATTTTTGGTGAGAATCATCATCTACAGTAACATTAGGTGAAATAATGCTGAGTCACACTAGTCATCTATCTATCTGTTCATCTAGGGATATATATACATACATATACATACATACATACATACATATAGTTAACTAGCTAGAACTATTAGGTGAAGTATTGGATATTTTGGTGAGAATCAAACGTCTACAGTGACGCTGGGTGAAATACTGCCTAGTCACCCTGACGGATGCATAAGTAAACTACGTGTATATAGCTTTAAGAATATGTGCGCGCTCCTTCGACTGCGGTCTCGCGGACGATCACTATTGGCCACAACAAGTCCCGCCCATCCTGAAAGTAGCTTTTAGTTGTGCAGTAAATAACGTACAACAGTTACAGAGTATCACTGTTTTCCAATTCCTTAACCCCCTCTTACCTGAACCAGCAGCACCAGCAGCAACAACAGCATCATGGCCACTGAAAAGGTTTTCGCTAAAGGTAAGACGATGACTCAGCAAGCTGGAGCCTGAAATTAAAGTTAAAACAGAGACGGGTGAACGGTTAACTGCACAGTAAAGGGCTGTGATTTCCACTGAAATTATGTCAAATCTGTAAGTGCTATCAAATTTATAGGCAAGTTCAGGGTTTAAAAGGCGCCATGTACACGAAATACATTATGTTTAGTGATAAAATGACTGTGGTTTGTTATCAGAGAAAGAAAATAAGGATGCGCTAAAATATTGTCATATTTCTCACCATAAGACCGAGACCTGAGTTAAAGGCTCCCCAAAAGCAGTATATATTGTGTTTTATTTGCACTGGTTTTAGTTCTTAAACAACTTATGTTTAAATAAATTAATCCCATACATGCAGATATTTAAGGTAGCATAAACATTTTAAACAAGTCTAGATGATAATAGTACTATTAAATTGTACTATCGATAAAATAATCCTGTGTTAAAACATTTGTCCACTTAATGCATCTGAAAACGAGAAGGTTTTGGTTAACATCGACTCTGCGTTTCTCATTATAGCAGTGTTTACATATCATTCTGCACACAGGATGTGCTTCATGTCATGGCCAGATGGAGGCACCAGTGACACTGTGAACTGGTTATAGACCAAAACAGGGGCCAGAATAAAAGGCATTAAGGTTATAATTGTGATTTTTTTTTTGGCTTCTTTCTTCTCAGGAAGTGCTGCACCTGGCCCAGTTCTGAAAGACTCCATCAGGATTTACAGCATGAGATTCTGCCCATTTGCCCAGAGAACCAGATTGGTGCTGAACGCCAAAGGGATCAAGTAAACATTTCTCTTGTGCCTCTCATTTAAATAACAACTTTTAAACCATTAAAATAAACATACCTAAACAAAAATAAACAAACCTCTTTTCCCCCCCAGACATGAAACCATCAACATCAACCTGAAGGACAAACCTGAGTGGTTCCTTGCCAAGAATCCTCTCGGCCTCGTGCCAACACTGGAGACCTCTGCTGGTGAAGTGATATACGAGTCTCCCATCACCTGTGACTACCTGGATGAAGTTTACCCAGGGAAGAAGCTGCTTCCTTCCTCTCCATATGAAAAAGCTCAGCAGAAAATGATGCTGGAGCATTTTTCCAAGGTAAAAAAAAACCTGTGTGGAAATCTCACATTTATATACAATTACCATTGCTAAATAATCACATTTATGTGACTGTGTCGTGTAGGTGGTGCCGTACTTATACACTATCCCAATGGGGAGGAGAAAAGGTGAGGACGTCTCAGGACTGGAAGCTGAACTGAAAGAGAAGTTAGCCAAGTTTGACCAGGCAAGTGCTTTTGTAGCTTGTTATCCTGAGGAATGAGCACAATTATTGTTTTGGAGGGTTTTTAAAAACGAGTGAAGTCTCCTCCATCAGTGACTACAACTTAATACATGTTTTTCAGGACCTGGTTGACAAGAAGACAAAGTTCTTCGGTGGCAACTCCATCACGATGATCGACTACATGATGTATCCGTTCATGGAGAGAATGGCCGTCGCTGAGATACAATAGTAAGTAATGGCTAAAAGACCCATGGAGCTCAGGAGACGTTTAAAATAAATAAATTTTATCAATGGAAACATTATAAAAAAACAGCGAAAGTACAAAATATACAAATTATAAGCATTTAAATAACAGCAGTGTTTCCCAAATTTTGTATAAAAAGGACCCACTTTGTCGTTTGCTGTGTATAAATCCCGACAATTTGTGCATAATGAAACACTTCATGTGAAACACCACATCTAATACTATTTTGAAGAGGGAAAACCAAGAGATATGTTTGATAGATGAATAACAACTTCATATTATGCTTGTTATTTTAACCATACACATCTTAAGTAAAAAATGTTTAGGAATGACTTGACTCCTTTTGTCTCTCCAGCTGCCTTGATCACACACCTGCACTGAAGAAATGGATGCAGCACATGTCTGAAGACCCGACTGTCAAAGAAACCACATTCGATGTGGACACCTACAAAAACTTTTACAAGAGCTACCACGAGGGGAAACCTGACTATGACTACGGCCTGTAGATGAAACTGACAGAAACCCTTATAAGTGTCCATTTATACCTCTGTTTTTTCTCCATTTATAACTGTTTTTGGAAGTGGGGTGCAATAATTGAATACTTGTTTAGTACATGTTTCTAATGACCAAATTTCAAAATATGGCACTTTTTTTCTAATAAATGAATCAACCTGATTGTGAATGTGAAATCTTCATTTGTGTTATACAATAAACACAGAACAACATCATGTTTTCAAATGTAACAGATAAAAATGTTTTGAGTTTCTTGCTCTGATCAATAAAAAAAATAATGTTATTTAGTAGCTGCCATTAGTTTTGCAACAGTATAAAACAATGTCTGGAAAATTTACTTAAAAACTAAGAGGTGAATCAATCACTATCAATAACTTGATTGGAGTATTTTTTTAAGGTAAAATCGAGAAAGAAATCTGTGATTTCAGCTTCTTAAAAGTGAATATTTTTGGTTTGAGAAGAAAACAAGACATGTTTGGGAAAACAAATACTTCCTGAAATTCAATAGATTTATGATAATAATCCTAAATTCCCATATCCCATAACGAATCTTATGAAATACGGGAGCAGATTACTTATTTAAAGACCTTCTACTTCTAAAGTTTAGAATATCTTTCCTGTGAGCTAAAGGATACTGGACTTACCCCAATGGGATGAATAAAGTATTCATCTAGTTTATTTACATCTGCAGAATATCTGTGCTACTTTTTCCTTGTTTTGAAAGTCGCTGTATTTGATGTCAAGTTGTATCCTATTATTTTAAAAGGAAGACTTTTGGAATTTACTTTCACTGGAGTGGGCAGACGGAGTGTAAGAAGCAAAGTAGGTCAGTGCTGCGCTTGAAATGATAAAGAGAGCAACAGAGAGAAGATGTTTTGGTCCAACAGTAAATCAAACGTCTAAATGTAGACGTGACGACGGTTTCACCTCACAAAAGCTTTAGAATTAACTCGTCTATAGCAAATTACTGAAGATGATTACACACACACACACACACACACACACACACACACACACACAGCGTGTCAAAATCTATCTTCTGTTGCTCATGACACTGAAAAGTATAAATCAGGCTTAACTCGGACTCACAAATGTTAATCTAGGCTGTGGTGTAAACCTCCATTTGATAAGTGAGGTATGTACTCTTGCATAAGCACAGGTGCGTTTCTCAACATCTCCTGAAAATGCCTGACTGTTTCTGCATGATGCTCCGTCTGCAGCACCAGAGGCCTGAACAAATTGATGGGCTCCGCGTTCCGGATCATCTCGGGAACCCGGACTTCCTCTGGCACTTTCCTGTTTCCAATCAGAACATGGTGAAGTCTCTTCTCCAGCAGGCTCTTCTGCAAAAAGCCGAGCACATCGCGAAACCTGTGCTCCACATTCTCCGCTCCCCACAGGAAGGGTCTTTTACTCAGCAACAGGTGCAACAGAGCAGTCTTTAGGTGGTAGTTAGTGAGGGCGCACTTTCCCGTGAGTCCCGTCTGCTTCCTGTGCAGGAAAGTAAGAATCTGAAGGCAGTTTAGGTGACAGGAGTTTTGCGGTAGACGTTTCGAGAAATGTTTGAGCAAATTCCTCTCATACACGGCAAATGAAACGGGCCAGTACGGATCTGGACGACTGTGACAATCTGACGAGAAGTGCGAGACAAAATAAGCGTCCGTGTCCTCCAGCTGTACCACTGGTATGATGTTCAGTGTGACAACTCTCCCCGAGCGGAATCGGATCTTCAGAGCACCGGCAGTGTCCAAGTTGCGGAAGTTGACCTCAAAGTCGTATTTGTGAGAGATGCGTGCCCACGCTTTGGTCACTGAGATCTGGAACCACTTCATGACTTGATCTTTACTCAAGAACCGCGTTTCTCTGGAGCACAGCAGCTCGTCAGGACTGTGGACCACTGTAACGACTTCGTTCTTGCCATGCAACAGGCAGATCAAGTCCTCTCCAAGGTTAGCAGAGCCACACACGCAGCCGCCCTCGCTCTCCCCAAGCCTAGTTACCTTTATCTTACCACAGCCCTGCATGTCTGGGGGAATGTCACTGCTGGGGCTGCACCACAGACGGAACTGGAAAGAGTACGAATGTGGAGGCAAGAAAGGCACAATGAGGTCACACATTAGCGGCTTGCAAACCTTCCAGGACTCGAACATGCTTCCAATCCCGACAAAGTCCCCGACTTCCATGTCTGCCTCCTTGTCGCAAACACCCCTGAGCGACTCCAGTAAGTCGTCAGCAAAACCCTCAACAAACTCCCTTACCCTCCAGTTTTCGTGGGCTGACATGTAGGTGCATTTGTCACAGAAGTTGCTCAGGATGTCTTTATCTAGTACCATTGTCCTCTGGCTGACGGGTCCACTCTCTGAGAACAAGTCCTCGTCCTCAGATGGCCGGATTTCTGCATCTGCGAGATCCACCCTGCACATCTCGATGGTGAAGAAGACAATGAACGACACGATGCTCCAAAAGTACCAGCCATAACCTTCTTCCGAACTGCCCTCCGAGCTGCTCTCCTCCTGCTGTGAAAGCTCTCTTTCCAGCTTGGCCTGCTCCACTGACAGCCTTTCCTCATGCTCCCGCATGCGAGCCATCAGTTCCTCATCCTGCTCCTGGAGCGTGTTGTTCTCTTGAGGAAAGAGCAACGGATGGTTCAGAATGGCAGCGGCCACCACCACGCACACTCTCGCAATGGCCCCCTGCATTTTTGGCTAGTTTCTGATATTCATCATTTGAGAACCTTGCAGACATCCAGGTAGCAGCTCAGATCCTGAAACAAAACAAAACAAAAACTAGTACAAATTTGCATGTTTTTTAATGTCGGTACAACAAACACGCTTGGACGAGTCCGCTGACTTACCTAGGGTGCAAATTGCCGAAAGTGGACACTAAAATTCAAAATGGCAAAACTTTTTTGTTCATCTTGATCTATAACATCTTCCCACTAAGTTTCGGGAAATTGGTGGAACTCAATTTTGCCTCTGTTTTCATCTTAGGGGGCGCTATTGAGCCCTTGAGCAACACACAGGTCTGGCCGATGCAAACTTTCAAGAGTTTTTATGCACATTAACCCCCCCTCAAAAATGACAAAGGACAAAACAATTACTTGACTCATGGAGAAAATAATTGACAAATTAATCGATTATGAAAATCGTTAGTTGTGCTGAATGAAATACATCGAAATCACTCATAAAGTACTCCACCCATCAAGGGGAAGCACTAAATATAGAGGCAGGGAGCTGAGTATCACAGGAAGGAAAACTGAGTTCTTTAGAAGAACATCGCCCTTCTCTCCTCACTGTGCCTGTTAATAGTTACGTCTGTAAAAATCACCCTTTTCTGGAAAAAGGTCATAAAGACTGTTTGTTTACCCTGAAAGTGTAAGAAAACACTCGCTCTGACTTTATTATCTTATTTCCTGTTTTGTTGTCAGATAACCGTCAATGCAACATATGGTAACGAAGAGGAAATTACATAAAGTCTTTACCAATGCTCTTGTTCTCGCTCTGAGCAGGATTGAAAGCACACTTTTGAAATGTTCTGTGAGGTACAGACCCACCTTCACCGAGCTAATCTGTTGATTAATGTCTTGATTGATTAGTGGTATAGGCCATAAAATGTCAGGAACTTATGAAAAATATCAATTGGTATGTGCTGTTTGTCCTTAAAGCAAAACATATTTAGTGAAATGTCAAAGAAGAGCAAAGAAATCAGAATATATTCATATTCAAGAAACTAAATTCACAGAATTCTTTTTTGAAACCATTCTAAATATAAATAGAATATGTTCTAGCTTTAATCACAGCCATGCAAGAATGTGCTGGTTTCTGGTTTTATTTGGCTTAAAAAGGTATTTTCTATATTTTATTTGTATACAATTTTTATGATGACAAAAAAGTGTCATTCAAGATTATAATGTTCGTAAAATAACCCTTCATCCAGAAAGTTAAAATGTAAAAGGTAAAATTCGAATAAAGCTATTTTGATCATTGATGAATAATTATGAGGGTTTTTTCAGCATCTTAAATGTGAATATTTTCTGGTTTTTCCTTTTGCTCCATATAACTTGAAAAACTTTGGTTTGTGGACCTTTTTTAAGGTTTGGGAAACACTGAAAATCAACATAATAACTGTTAGTTGCAGCCCTACACTGTTCTAGTTTTATCTATATATATATATATATATATATATATATATATATGTTGTTTCTTTATATTGTGCTATGTACCTTCTTTTATATCTTAAATAAATAACATTTCTAGCTCTTGCTGTGATCCACCCTCATGTAGAGTGTGAGGTTTTCGGGGCTTGAATTCTCAGAGTTGGGAGGGGACATTGAAATTCAGCCAAGACTTATTCTGTCACTTTAAATATACATAAATATAGAATGTGTTTAAAATGGGAGTTCCTCTGGCAAATGAACGGGAAGTTCACATGCAATATAATGTCGGTCATGAGATGGGCTTTAAAATGACAGCAGTAAGAGCAGAGCAGGAGTATTTGAGGCTAACAAGCCCGGGGGAAAATTCCCATGACTTACTCACTGGGATTTTTTCCAACACTTACAAATGCTCGGTCCACCCAAACAAACTTTCAGGCCACAGAAGAGAAAAATGTGATGTGACGTCGTTCCCTGAACTGTGTTTTTACATGAACACGAAGGCTACATTCAACAAACTATAATCACTGTAGCCCCCCCCCCCCCCAAATAAAGATTAAAATAAAAACAGCTGCAGGGTTTAAAACTGCTCAACCACATAGAGGAAGTCTCCGGTAGCTTTAAAAGTGACAATAATTACATTATTTTTATGTATTCTTCTCCTATCTCCATTTTCAACCAATATCAATACCCGAGTAACTTGTATTTGACCGTAACTCCATTTTAAGATTATCACGATGACAGAAATTCACCACGACTCACTTATTGTTAATCACAATGAGCGATAATATCCGATATTGTCCCGTCACTAATGCACACATTACTTCTTACCAATATCGCATTTGTTTTGTTTTTAGCTACATATGGAGCCACTGCAGAGAGAAAAAAGAGCTGCGTGTTGCTCGGGAGCCACAGGTTACAAACCCCTGGATTATCGGCTCTTTATAGTCTTGTGTATACAGTAGAAGATTAGGGCCAAATGAAATTAATTTTTTTAATTAAAAATAAAGAAGGTCAGAATTCTAGAGGACAATAAAAGTCAAAAGTCTGGAAGACAAGTCAGAATTCTAGAAAACACAGAATTCTGACTTTTTTCCAACTGTCTTTACACGTGGCCCTAATCCTCTTCAGCATGTATACTATTGCAGTATATTTTTGATTTTACGTGCAATTTCCAGCATCATTTATGGTCACGTAGCCAGTCTGATTTTGCTAAAAAAGTAAAGCAAAACATGACGTTTTCTTTACTACATGATGTAAACATTTCTCTGTATAAGAAGCTATAACGAAAGGTTTGCGTTGACTTCACACAGTCACTGGGTGTAACGGAATAAATGAGCAGCAGCAGCAGCAACAGTCCGTGACTTCACTGTGTGAAGGTGTAAAAGTGTAGTTTCCTCCGCAACAACATGGTGCAACACACGGAAATGTGATGGCGCTGTTCCAGCAGCTCTACTAGTAACTACACCAGGATGCTCTGAGAGGATTTAACGCAAAATAAATGTCACTTAAGTGTTGCCGAGTATATAAATAACAGCCGAATTACGTAACGTAAGTTAACTGATGAGTTAACTGAGGAGTACTAAGCTAGAACTTGTGTCTCCGCCGGTGAAAGCGTGAATATGAGAAGTACATTCTGTTAAAACGGTGTAAAAATAGCATTAATGAGGCTGAACATTACCTTCATCTGTGGGCTGAGCTCATGCTGTTCATCTTCAGGTGGCGGGTTTTCTACAACTGAAGCGACTTCATCATCGTCGTCACCAAACTCATGCTAACAACTAGGGAAGTACGGATGAAAGAACTGCACAGAGCTCCGCCCCCCTCTGACTTGAAGAAAATGTTTTTTTCCCAGTGGCCACTCGTGGTACTGCAACAAAAATACTCACGCGGCCTAAAAAGCAATTTTCCCCATTGACTACAATAGTAAAAGAGACGCCTGTAAAACTGTTCACAGGACACCTCGAGACATGGACATTTATAGATCTTGATATTCTATACTTTTAGTTCATGGACTTTCATATTTGTAAAACCTCCCTAAAGGCCATAAAAAGCCCAGAAAAGTCTTATTTCCCAGAGTGACATCACAGCTGTGTACGAGCACACCAAAGCGCGGCTATGTGAGGTCTCCTCGGCGCGTTCATGAACAGCCAGAGGCATGATGGGAGTAACACAGAAACAGGAAGGAACTGTCAATACTTTATTTGCTGTGACATTAGAGCGTTTAATCTACATTGTTTTTATTCTTAGTATTTTTACAATGTTATATTTTGTAGTATATTTGTAATATCTTTTAAAAATGTTTACTTGCCTCAGCTCGTGATTTCACGGATACATACTGTATGATAATGATCAAAGTTGCTGCAAACTGTGAAAAAAACTACGAAAATACACATTGTGGGACATTTTTCTGTGACATGTTTATTTGACATCATCAAACTTATTTCCAGCTTAACCAGAAGTTTATTTTTAAACTCTATATTTGTGTGTTTTTAGATGCACTTTTCCACACAAAAAACACAGATACAACACAACAGTTGCTAACTTGACACATAAACATGCTGATGGTCCTTTACACACGTTTTAATATTTATAATAATAATAATAATATTAATATTTCTACATTCTTTTTGTCCACAATTGTTGCTTTCACAGAAGTCAGGGGATTTATACATTGTTGTCCAAGAAATAATGACAAAAAAAGTGACGTCACTATATTTGTTGAAATGTAGCAGGTGCCGAAGCATCCATTTCTCTGTGTTCCCCAATCATTGATGAGAGGCCACTCCCTGACGTCACTACAAAATCAATACTGGAAACTCGATTTGTTCTAAACTCGTGCAAAGTGTGGCTACCTCCTATCTTAACCCTCACCCTGACACTGCTGCGGTCACACCACAAACGCACATTTTTGCTTCATGCCACGGCATCCGCGCCACAGGGTCAATTTTGAGCTCTTTCGGAGCATTCATGTATGTCTATCGCAAGAGGAGCACAAATTCTGTAAAATTTTGTAAAATGCTGCCACACTGCTGATGTCTTTGACATGGATGTTAGAGAAGGACGGACTGTAGCCTAAAATAAGAGCTCAAAATTAAATAAACCCACCGGGCGTTCTTTAATCTTTCTTTAGTGGATTGGGCTAATCCAAAATACTGAAAACAAGGTACTTTCCTCCTGATGAAATCAAATTAACCATAGACTGTATGAAATTGACACGGCAAAAGTCGACCAATCAGAATTTGAGTGGAGCCAGAACGACTCATAAATTGACCAGTCGACTGGGACTTTACAGCCTAACAGCTAGAAACTTTCATGTAAACATCTCAACAGGTAGGCAGACAGAAATGCAAATATTCTAATAGTGCTCACACAACAGACACGTGTCAGATATTCAACTAGGCAGCGTTGTCATCACGGCGCAGAAGCTCAGTCACTTTCTCCTCTTTGTCCTTTTTACCACTTTTTTGCAACGCGTCGATCAGAGTCGACGCGGCGGTCCGGCCGTGTTTCTCACAAAATATATCCAGCAGCTCCACTGTTTGATCCCCAGCGTTGCCCGGGTGATTCAATTGGCAATTCTCAATAACGGTTTTTGGAATCTCTGTACGTATTGCTACCTCGTTCATGTCCTTCCATCCCAAAATGCCTGCAACGTCATGCAGGTGACGATGGAGATCTGAAACTGAAGTGAAAGAGTATTAAAAATGGTAAACACTACTACCAATATTAACACTACTACTACTACATGGATATTACTACATCAAATATCAAAATAAATTGAGGCAATTGAAAGGGGTTTTAAGTGGTGATTTTAAGAGATTTTGCTGAATCTCTAAAAATTGTAAAATAACACTTAAATGTCTGACACTAACTAAAACAAGCGCTTGTGAGTTTTTCTTACCCTTAACAGGCAGCAACACCTGAAACAAAGAAGAGTGAATGTGAACACAGTATTTTCAACTTCACTGTGATAAAATCACAAACTTGATTACACTATCTTTACATATACTATATGCTATGTATACTATACACGTCACACGACAACAGCACCGACACAGATGAGAATAAAATAACAAGGAAGTCTTTTAGTTTCAGTCGACTAACCTGTACGTCCTACAGAAAGGGGCAGCTTTGATATTATAAGAGGAGAAACAGGTTTAAAAAGTTTATCGTACATTAGTTTGTCTCCGTTGCTAAAGAACATGTTAGAACTGGACAGGACAAAGAGGGACAGCAGTCATCACACTGAGAGTTGGAATTACTCACCATCTCGGTCGCAGTGCCGTTCGTTTGAGCTGCAGACTCTTGACTTGGACCTTATGAGACAAGTTGAAGAGGAACAAAGACACACCAACTATTCAAAAACACATATTTTGAATGTGAAGTGTTTCAAAGTTGTGCCCAGATACAACAAAGCATGACAGAAAACAGGCATTTCATCTGTATCACAAGAAATTCCGTTTCGATAAAACACTGTCAATAAAATACATTTCTAGTCACATCATCCTCCAGTTGAACATTAAGTGCTTTTTTGCATCGTTGGAAGGAATTTGCCACAAAATTGGCTAAATAAAAAAGCATAAACTAAAACGTCTTCATATTCAGGGTTCATAGACCTTTACCAAGGTCAAATTCAAGCAAATTAAAGAGCAATTTTCCGATGCTATGATCCGATAAACGACAATATTGTGTTTAAAATAGTTCGGTTTATGAAACGCAATATTTTGCACTGTCCAAATCTTTGAAATAGGAGTTCATGATCTTCTAGTGTCTTCTGCTGGTCACATGCTGCTGTATTACATGTGTTGTTGCTAAGTAACGTAGGCCCTTGTTAAGACAGCAGCCCAAATCGGATTTGTAAGCACATCCGATCAGAATCTGATCTATAAGTAATCAAATGTGGTCTGCATGTGTAAAAATTGGATTTCTATAGTTACAGGCCACGTCCCCAGAAAAACAAGTAGTCTAAACAAAATAAACAAAATGGAACGACAGAAATCTGTGCCTGTTTCTGTCCCAAATGGTTGTGAGGAGCCGCGGCGCAAACTTTGTTCTGATTTTTAAACTTCCACTTTGTCGATCGTTTAACACGCCTCCAATTAACTTCCGTCTCTTAAGATCTACGTCGTTGTTGTTGTTCAAGTTGCGCTGTCCAGAAATCCAGATAGATACAATCTGGATTTGCTTGAAAAAACGGATTGAACTGGAGACAAGATACTCACTGAACCTTCTCCTTCGCCTCCTACAAAAGTAAAAGGACAACAGTCCAGCGAGTATCAGAAGAAAAATTAGGGCAATTACACCACCGATGATGGCATCATTTCCCCCTGAAACACAAACATGAGATTACGTTGTTGTTATTATCATTACGTTGCTAAATTATGATATATCTGTCCTGTAAGTACACCATATACCTTGGGCTATGTCATTACAGATTGTATTGTTGGTGCCGGTGCAGGCCACTTTGACGCCCTCGGTGCCACATCTTCAAAACAGGAGAGGATCGAGAATGAGTGACGGACAAAAGTAAACATCTTTGTCATTTGTTTAAAAAAAACGATAGATAAACCGGTGACATGGCTATAGAAGCCAGACATCTTAAAGTTTACAGACAATACCTTAACAAAGTAAACCCACTCTTCTGAAGCCCAATGCCTAATTTTGAAAATTGCCATGAAGCGGGCTGAGAGCTTTAATGAGGAGAACTTACTCTTGACAAGGATGACAGAGTGTGCACGTTTCTGTGTCGCAATAGTGACCTTTCTTACATCCACATTTAGTGTTCCTGGCACTGGTACAGGGTTCCACCACCTCTAGGTTTGCTGAAATTAAAAAAATACAATTAAAAAAAGTTTTTCTTTTGCATTATGACGTACAGTATAGCCTCATACCACCAAGATACTCGCTCCTTCATTTATACACAGTGAACATACAACATACGAACAGTTACTGTCTATTATGCTAACTAATTTTGACACTAACAGCACGAAAAATAGTAGGCTTCCATAAAAAAAAAATGGGATCAAAATGTGACAGTGTGTGTGTGTGTGTGTTTACCGTTGGGATGTTCACAGGATGTACAGGGCTCACAAAACATCTGGGAGTTAGGATCACTGCTGTACGTCCCTGGATCACAGAGCTCACACTGACCATCACTCGGTTTCACAGAGCAGTGGCTTTCCAGACGAAGGCCTAATAAAATATAAAATAATAAATAAAATATGTGCAGTATTTTTTTTTTTACTGTACAGTTTTTAATAATTTCCTCTGGACACTCACCGGCACCACACAAACAACAAGTCCTCCCTTCATAGTCGTAGGTGCCATCTGGACACATCTGCCTTCTGTTGCGGAATAATCCTTTAACTGCATGCTGAGTGACTTTTCCGTCAGTTAGGAGTGAGCGTGAGGAATATGCCCTGGTGATATTTAAAGAAACCCACACAAATAAAATGAGTATAATAGCCAGTGGTTGTTTGTTGACGCTGGACATGAGACTATTTGAAAATTTCCGATCACAAATTTCCTATTTACTCATGTGGTGGAGCCTTCTGGTCATAATCTGCCTTAATTTCATTGTATCCATAAAAATTTGATAATATGTGCAGAGATACAAACATTTGTGCTATATTAGAAAATGTTGTAATGTTAGGAAAACATGTTTCTGTCTAATGACTGGGGAAAGGTACAAGCTCCCCCTCGTGGCCCATTTCAAATCTTTCACATGAGACAGTGTAACCGAGATAATAACAATTTCCCCACTCACAATTATCACGGTAATTGTTGCGATAATATTTCATTGTGACATGATCAACTCTTAGCTTGGTAAGATAGTGTTTAGCTTTTGCATCTTAACTTAATGATTTGTTTCTTGCTATGTTGTTTCTTGGTCACTTATTTTTTAAAGGTTGATTTGATTTAAAGATTTTAGATTCTTATCCTAGATTGTAGACTCTTTTTTTTTTTCCTATTTATGGTGTGCTTTAACGGCCCGTCTTTGTTTTATTTGAATCACATTTTCAATATATCAATATTGTTGGTGTTGAATGCAATTCTGTAAAATATTATACTGTACTTGTGATATCATTATGTAATATTCTGATATCTCCAACTGAACAGTTTTTTTCCCCAAAAAAGTTGGCTGGTGTGGAGTTTCTCTTTTTAAAGCAAATTCCACACCAGCCTCCCATATGGTCTAGCGGTTAGGGTTCCTGGTTTTCACCCAGGTGGTCTGCGTTCAACTCCCGGTATGGGAAAAAGGATACCCAACAAATCCTATTTCCTGTGGAGGATGAATGTGATTAAACAACAGTAATAAAAGAAGGTTATTATGCTCCATTAGAGATATCATATGATACACGTGTTTTGTAAACACATCGGCCAGTAACGTGTTTGTTTGTGGTGCTATTAATGAATTTTTATTTTATTCCACTTTAACCACCTGTTTTAACCATGGCTTTTAGCAGTGCCATCAGGGTGAATCTTGAATATTTGCTGCCCCCCTGAGGCTAAAACTCCATTGGTACATGACAATGGCAAAACAACTTCAGTACTGTACAAATACCTGGAAAATACCTGTTTAGATCAGGGGCCTCAAACGCAAATTAGCTTGGGGCCACTGAACGTCTAGTCTGGTCAGGAGGGGGCTGGGTAAATGCAAAAAGAAGGCCAACTTTTTTGGGGAAAAAAACAACTGTTCAGTTGGAGATATCAGAATACTTAATGATATCACAAATACAGTATAATATTTTACAGAAATTCAAAATAAAAGTATTACTTTTTGTTTTGGAAAGTTCACAATAGGCCGCATGGAATCAATTGGGGGCCCGCGTGGGGCCCACTGGCCGCAAGTTTGAGATATACGCCGTTGTTTCTGGACCACATTTGAATCGGTTTGTTGGCCGCTAGAGGCAACGACGATCAAAAACTTCCACCCTCCAGAAGCAACGGTGCGATGAAATCACCGGGGGAATGGTTTCAAATATAAATATATTTAAACGAATAACGTGTAACTTGCTGGTGTTTGTTTTTTAAGTGTCATTAGTTTGTTACAAGAGCAGCGAACGGTTACCGGGGGGTGGTCAGTGGTTAAGACCAGTATCCTGTGTGCGAAAGACATCATGGTCGCAAGTTCGACTCCATCCCTGGCTGATTGTACTTACCCATTGTAAGTCGCTTTGGATAAAAGCGTCTGCTAAATGACATGTAATGTAATGTAATGTAAATGACCGCGGTCATCTTCTTCTTCGGGGGTTTCCGGGGTTCATTTCAGGCGGGATGGGGAATTTTCCCGCATCACAACCGGTTGAAAACTGGTTTAAATTTAGGGGGGAAACGCCGACAAAACACCGGAGCTTTGTTTGAAATGGCTTCGTGATTGTCACAACTGTAATAGCTGTTAATCTAATAATACAGTTTTCATTAAAACGCAGTTATCTCGGTCTGTTTCGGTGCTAGTTTTCGCCTCAAGTGTTGTGATGAATTTTGTTACTGGAGCTAAACACACACACATTAAATTTGAGCCACACCTACATACAAATCTCGTACAAATCTGTCTTCGACAAACACTGCGTTAACCCCAGGCAGCAATAAAAGCAATATTAACTCTTTTAAAGATTTAAAAATTTCAACCGCAGTAAACATCGACACTTCCTGTCAGTAAAAAGGTTAAACTGTACTTACAGTGACACCTGGGAAGTAAACAACAGGAAGGTGAAAAACTTCACAGTGAACTTGTTTGAATCTGACGCCATCGTGTCTTCACTTCAGGACCTGTGTAATAATAATATTAATAATAACATAACACAGCAACACAATGAAGTAAAACTGCGTGTTCACTGCGTTTCTCGTGTAATGACACTTTCACTTTCGACTATGGAAGCCTGTTTGCGTCACTTAAAGTCAAAATATATATTAAGTCATAGTTAAGAAATAGTAAGTCATAATTATGAGATGGTACGTTATTATGAGACATAGCATGACTTAGTATCTCATAGTAATGAGATGTACCATCTTACAATTATGACTTACTACTTCTTAACTATGACTTAATATATATGTTGACTTTACGGTGTGGCACAAACAGGTTTCCATACTTACACTGGAGTCAGAAGTGAAAGACTTGAATAACAGCATCTCATATAATAAAGATAAAAAAAATCTCATAATTATGGCCATCTCATTATTATGAGATTCAAAGTCAACATTTGGAAACAGTATCTCACTATTATGACAGAGCATCTCATAATTATGATTATTTGGAAGACAATTTTGAGTTTCACGGGTTACAATAATTCAACGTTGACCAGGCACATTGACAGAGATATGTGTAACGACATGACTGAAAAACATCTGAAGATATAGTAAGATATGCAAAGTCATTTTAAACATAGCTGTTATGGTCATTGTGAAATTCTTCCTATCTACAATTGTCATTACAAATAACAAGGTATATATATATATATATATATATATATATATATATATATATATATATACCCATATATATTGTATTTATATCGTACTACAGTTATGTCACTGGTTTGGAAACTGGTCCTCATAGGTTTTATAGGCAGTTCATTACAGACTGCATTTATGCCACTAGGTGGTGATATTGTTCTATGTTTGCTGGGTGTTTTCTGGGGGGGGGGTATCAGTAAAATAAAACCTGATGCAGTCTGTTCTATATTATCAATAGACTCTAAGGACTCAACACAGACAGCAAATGTATGTGTTTACTGTTAAAAAAAAAATCAAAAAAGCAGTAAGCAACAGTTGGCAGACAAGTAAAAAATCTACTGACAATCAATAACACGTGACAAATGCAACACAAACCCGTCACAACTATCCTCTAAATTAAACCAGAATGAAGCAAGTTTTTTTGTTTTTGTTTTCTTGAACAGGAAACTTCATTAAAATAAAAGGAAACAGATGAAGGTAAACACATATATCTAAACAAATACAGCACTTCCCTAATGGTGATGAACTTCCGTATAAGTGTGCTTCCATTATGATGTACGTATCATAATGTACATATATAGAAATGTATGCCTCACCTTTTACTAAACACGAAACACATGACGTGTGGAAGTGCAACCAAGCCTGTTGAATGAGTATTTGTGTAATATATATATTACAGAGCTCCTTAAATTCTAGATAGTGAAGATCCATACCCAAAACCTGGAAATGATGACGTTCTCAAATGTCTTGTTTTCTCAAAAAAACCAAAAAGAAGATATTTCTCCAGGCAAAAATGTCCTTTTGCAGCATGACGTATAGTCTCGTAGCAGAGATATTCGCTCCTTTATTTATACACAGTGTAATTCCAGGACACAGGAACTCAGCGGGGATATGTGTGGATACAGGCCAAGGTGTAGTGAGGGGATTTTCCCTAGCAACCGTCTTTATCTAGTCCAGCATTTTACCTCAGGAGTTAAACTAATCCAGTATATTTGTCAGCTTCTTACATGTGAATTATTTCCTTGGTTTCTTTGCTCCATATAACAAAGAAATCATTGAAACTGAACTCAAATTTTTGGTTTGTGGACAAAACAAGAATTTGGGAACATCATCATTTCCATGTTTGGTAAGCACATGATCAACATTTTCTGACATTTCATGGACCAAACGATTACTCAAATAATCGAGAAAATAATTTGTAACTTGTTACAACGACTCTTTTAAGTTAACAGTCAAATATTTTCTGTTAACAATTATTGTGCATCATTTAAATTCTTAGAATTACTGCTTCTTCTTGGAGCCTAACATGTGCTAATAGTTATTAGCTATTTTATTTTTCAAACCAAACACATGTCACTTAATTGTCACTTATAGCAACATAATCTCATTGAACCACTCATATTTTCTGAATTTTGTATGGTTTTTTTTGTGAAGATAAGCAAATCATTAAAAAAGACATGTTTCTGTGTCCTGTGTTTTGGCCTACTGGACTCTGTAGCGCCCACAAGTGGGCATGAGTTGTAAAATTAACATAGCATTTTGCGTACAAAATAAGCCAAAACTAGGCAAAAGTTCCGCACATTTAAGAAAGTTGTACCTTTGTTGTAGTTTGTTAAAGCTTAACATAAGCTTTAATATCTTATTTTTCTAGTGCAGTATCAAGATTATTTTTCTTTTAGGCAAAAATAAGACCAATTTCCGTTATGTTGAATGATTAGTATAGAATTATTCATCAAAAAAAGCCCAAATAAATCCTTCCTACTCTATTGTAACTGCATTAATGCCACATAAAACTTGGAGCATTATAAGGCCACATCAACACTAAACTGCAGAGCACAGATTTAAACTCCGAGGAGGGACATTATCATCATGTGCAGCCAATGTGTTCAGCCTCCCGCCGCTCCAGGTCATATGCAGAATAAAGCCGAATAATAGCTCCATCATGATGGATGGAAGGGGAAAAGAAGGAGAGTAAAATAAGGTTTTTGTTGTCAGGAGGAAGCTGCTGGAAGGGATTGTGTAGCAGAATCTCCCCAGGGACATGGAAGAAGAAGAAGAGGAGGGAGATGAGGAAGCAGCAGGTAACAGCTTTTCTCTTTAGGCGGAATGAGAGGTACTGAAAAAGACAGAGAGCTGGGGGAAAAAAAATCAATGGTTGTCTGTGTGAGGAGGTTCATTAACATTAATGCTGAGCGTTTCATAGACTTATTTAACTGTAATCTAAATCTGTTTTAGGAAATTGGGTCACAACAGTGTTAACTGGAAGCTCAAAATAACAAGCTAAAGAGATACTTGTCACATTTTCTGTCTGCCAAAAAAAGAAAAAAACATTTTTTTTCCGCCCCTCAGTGTGTTATGCATTCAATTTAAAATTTCATGCATGTTGTGGTGGGAGAGCGAGAGCTTCACATTTGATATTTACTTCCTGGAGGTTAAGCTTCTCCTTTAGCTTGAGCTGCAGCACTTCTTTTATGGAGCCAAAGCTTTTTCAGGCCCACAGGTAGTAATGATAATCCATGAAAGCACCGAGAGTGAATGTGAAAACTACATTTCCAAAGGCATTGGCTTTGCTCTTTCAATTGAGAGTGTCTATATACTGCTGTGAGTTTGGCATTTAAACACAACAACCGTGACAGTTTTCACTTTTCCCCCCAACTTGAAGTGAATATTTCTGAAACATTCACCTCAGAAGTAGCATGAAGAAGTACGTATGGAGCCTAAGAAAAGGATCTTTAAAGTAGTGGTTCACAGTGGTGGTGGTTTTTCGGAGTATTGAATCATTAGAATCGTTCAGTACTTCCTGCATGAACTGAAATACAGCGGAACGGACTGTGATTCAGCTCACGATTGCCGGCTTTCAACAGTGCTGTCGCTAAATACACCAGACCAGAGATTTTAGACATTTCCTTTGCTAAGTGTCGGAGATTAACGCATGTTTTCAGGGATTTTTAAGTCTTTTTAACTGATCTGCAGTTTGATTTGATTCTTGTGTCCAATGTCGCGCTCATGACTCTTCCAGTGACGACACTCTCTGACCAATCGGTGGCCAACAGTCTGTTGACGTCACATTTTAGCATCGGCTCAGTCAGCTCGCTTGGAATGTCGTCAGGTACCAAAAAAAGCACCGGGTACCGCAAACCCTTGTCCAGGAACACACACCAAAACAATAAATTGAATAATTATAAACATTTATGTGAAAAAATAAACGGCAGTTGTGGGTTTTTGTTCCAATTCTCACATCGTATATGGACAAAAACTCTTCTGTGCTTCCATAAACTCAAAACTAAATCAACTATTGAGATATTGCCTTGTTTTCTTTATTTATACCGGTGAGTTTTTGGTACTTTTATGTTTCCTTGGGAACCATGGGACAGTTGGATAAAAAAAAAAAATGCAATATTCAACATTGGCAGAGAGTTTCAGAGATGGAGAAACTGCCTTGGGTAACTGTGTAAGTGAGCTGAGGACAGAGAGCCCAGATCTTAGTATTTTAACAACCAGTGGATGAAAGACAACCATCAACTCACTCTGTAGTGATGCCGCCTATTACAACTTTAAATATGAAATATATGCACAGTAAAATGTGAGGCAAAAACATCTGCTGCTAATGGTTCAGCTTTGTAAGTTGTGCCCAGTATAGGGAGAACATTTGCGGGAGGGACGTCTTCTTCACACACAGAACAGGAAGAGAGTCATGTTGCTCCTCAACTACAGGAAATAACCTCTGTGCTGATGACGCAGGTCTCAGGGGAAAACTCACCAAGTTCTGTAGATCTGACGCACACTGTACACACTGTAACTGCAGGAACAGGCTGCACCGTGCAAGGCTGTGCAACATGCCGCAGCACACACACACACACACACACACAGTGATGAAGTTCTGTGATACATTCAAAATGAAGCATTTCTTTCATCACTAGTTTGTCAAAACAAACAACGATAAACATCTTTCTCTCCCACGTGCACCCGCTTATGTCTTCTGACTTTGTCACCACACAGGAAAATGTGTAACTATTCACCTTCCTAAATCTGAATGATTAAAAAAGTCACCAAGTGTTTAAAAATGAGCAAGAACAAGTTCATGCAGCCATCCTTGTGAGGACTCTCACTGACTTCCATTCATTTGACCTGTCTAACCAAATCCTTATTCCTAACCATAACCTGTTAGGCATTAACTGGTTTAACCTGGTTTAGCCTGGTTTAACCTGTCAATGTTTATGACAGAAACAGGCTTTACTCAGGATTAACTACTGATAAAGCTCACGAGGGCTTTTATATCACTACTGTGTTTGAGGAGGAGTTAAGCTAACTATAGCCGTGTTACCACCGAGTGGAATGATTCAGTTCGGTATAGTACGGTACTTATTTTTTGGCGTTTCCATTAGGAATAGTACCAAGTAGTCATTCTTGTCCTCCATGTCATCGTGCGTTGCAATCGTTCCTCGTTCGCTGTCATCGTTCGTTGTCGTTGCCCTTCTTTCCGCCGTCGGTCGTTGCCGTCGTTGTTGTTCGTTGCCATATATTTCCTTCAGTTGCCGTCTTCATTCCTTGTCGTTTGTCGTCGTTCGTTGTCGTCACACTGGTATGATGTGAAGCTATGCGGCCCACACCCCGTCTACCAAGTAAAGGCACTCCTCTCAGTTGAAACCCAAGCCTGACCCAGGACTTTAGCGTTCCAAACCGTACCGTACTGTACCAAACCAAACTGGTTCATGATGGAAACACAGCATGTGGCTCCAGTGCACCATCGAGCCAAATTTTGGACACGCCTAAAACATCCTGAATAGAAGACGGGAGAGAAAGTGTTTTCAATCTTTATTCCACAGTTGCAAATTTTTTCACATGTTCTCAGCCACTATTCTCCAACTCTGCATTTGCTTTACACGCACTTTAAATCTGTAAAGCTGCCACAAGACGATATGTCTTTGTAGAGCGATTTCCCCCCACAATACGTCCAACAGTCTGACTAATTAGAGCGGAGTGTATCTGTGGGTAGGGGAGACTGTGTCTGCTCATGGAAGGGGGGATTTGGCCCAGAGCGTTCATTCAATGGACTGTCTGCATGGTGGGCGAGACAATGGAGAGAAGAAGTACAGATTGGATGTCTTGTTCCAAACTGTGTTGAAGCTCTTTTTTTCCCTCCAGCACCGACACAAAGACGAGAATAATGCTGTTTGAATATCCCATGGAGATGGATTTGTCGGGACTATTGGTATTGGAAAAAATCCGGTTATGGATTTAATCAAAACAGAGCAACAGCAGCAGCAGCAGCAGCAGCGGGATGAGAGGCTGAGCTAAGCCTGTAGGCTGGGACAAAAGTGATTCTAGCTCTGCTGCTTGTCCTGTCCTTTACCTGTCCTCTCTGTCCTCAGAGCGAGTCGTCCACTCCGGCCATTAGTCCTGCGTCTAAACCGTTTAACGACAGGACTTCCTCCCACTCTGTCCTCAAGGACGACCCATCTGTGATTTATTAGTGAGGACATGTGATCATTTTATATTACTGTGGTTTCTAAACCTTATATAAACAGTAATCAACAGATGTCCTTCTTACAATCTATAAAAATATATGGAGTCAAACTAAATTATATTCTTTGGTTGTTTTTTTTAATTACGCTTCATTCAAAGAGAGGACACAGGAGTTGTTGATCCACTGCTGCCTCCATCAGTAAGTTCAAATGTGTTCTTTTTGTCTCTTCTGGGCTTGAAATCCTTCATTTGGATTCACTTATTTGACACAGACTCGCCAAACAAGGCGCCAGGAGACCAGCGGCTCTTGTGTCACCACGAGCTAAAAAACACAGATTTTCTCAATGGACTTTGGCACAGAAGATTAAACAGTTAGAAATGTCTGTCTTTTGAGATTAAGTCGTAAACATGATCGTAAGATAGCGTAGACTACGGAAGTGTGACGCCTTATTCTGGTTCTCGTTGCAGGGTTGGATTTGTTACAGTATGGTACAGTTTGGAATGCTGTGCCACGTAGCATGACGTCGTACCAGTGCAACGTCAACAATGGAGGACATCCAAGGGAGTGACGTTTTTCTGTCGCCCAATCAGCTGACTAGTGTAGGTGGAGTCTGGTACCCCAAGGGAAGGGTGCCAAAGAATGGAACGGTTTGGTACGGAAACCCAACAAATACGAACGTATGTGTCAATACGTCATGCAACCACACTTAGCCGTTCACAAACCTGGTTTTACACAACATACACATTCTATTCATTCATATTCAAATACTGTTCTCTTGCAATTGAGGGCTCTTACTTCGTATTTATAGTTTTTCTCTGATTGTTTTTGATTACACATTCCCGTAATCAAAAACACAGCCATCAACCTTACGACTCCCACCAGCCTGGATCCTTTTCGACTCATGTCACTTTTTCCCCTCTAACTTCATGCATTACGCTCAAATACCTACAGACACATGTCGTACTGGACACATGCCCAGAATGAGCTGGTGTTGCGCGCACGCACAAACGCACAGTGCGTACACGACGAACACAGGCGGCTGCAGATTCCTCCGAGGAACGTCTGAGAATTCAGGGAGTGGAGAGTCCTTGGTTAAAGAGGAACCAAACGGCAGGAAATGAGAATCATTGACCCTCCCTCGTGAGCAAATTTACAATCTGCGGCTGAAATCACTTGAGAAAGAAACCAGAGAAAGTTAGCCGCAGAAGGAAATGTTTGAGCGCCTATAAATAGTCAGCCCGTGATTGAAAATGATTATGAAAGGCATGTTCACATATACAGTATGTTTATCATATAAGAAAAACGCCGCTAACTTGACACGTCTGTTATGGATCTGGAATGAGTTTCTGTCAACATCAGAGACAAACACAGTCTTTAAGGTAAATCGACTCAGATGTAAAATGCAGCTTGAATGTTTCAGCTGTGAAATGATGTAAATTCACACAACATGCTGCAGCGCCAGTATGAAATTACATACAGAGATAAAGAACAGTTTTACACTGATGTATTGAAGATATAGCGTGTAACTGTTCTGCATTACTTACACAACATTTCCAACACTCTTTTAATCCATAGCACTCCTGACCAATCAACAAAGACACATTTGGAAAGACCTACAACCAATCAGACCAATGATCCGGATTACGTATGTAGAGTAATGTCTAATGTACAATCAAACGTTCTTGTTGTACTTTTCTCGAAGCGATGAACGACTTTTCCTCGGGGAGTTCAGTGGAGCAAGTCGCTTAAAAAGGGATTTTTACCCCCATTTAACAGCTTCAGAGTCATTGAGATGCTTAAATGTCTAGTTGCAAGGAGATTGGGGGCTGTCTCCACTGCCCCCTACTGTCTGTTAGAGGAAAACCAGCCTTGCAAGATCAGGGTCACCAACCCGGAGTCCTAAAAGTTTTCGCGAGAAACATGACTTGCTTCACGGTAGTGTTTAGTACTCGAGATCGGTCTTGAGACCATTTTTTCGTGGTCTCGGTCTCATCTCAGAATCGACTGCATTTTTTCTCGGTCTCAGACAAAGCGGACTCTGGATTTTATTTCAAGACCGGTCAAGACCACAACTGTGGGGATATCAATAAATTGCCTGTGCATTTTTGGATTAACTTGTTAATATCGTTACTGTGATTTTGCGTAAATCGTATTGCTTCAGGTACAAACCAATAACTTGACTGATTTATCATTTAAAATTTTTGTCACCGTTAACGGCTGTCACCCCTCCCGCCCCCTTTCACACGCCCCCAACAAAAGTGCATGTGAGTGACAGGAGAAGAGCCGTGAGAAGATATCAGCCAACTCATCTATAATAAAATGTGGTTACCTGAACCACAAAGACTTTTTGTGCATAAATACCTCCAAAAGAAAACACAGCGCAACGTGTAATCTCTTCAAGGCGACGCCAACGGTCTTGGTCTTGTCTCGGTCTCGACCCCTCATGGTCTTGGTCTTGTCTCGGTTTCAACCCCTCAAAGTCTTGGTCTTATCTTGGTCTCGATACACTGTGGTCTTGGTCTCAACTTGGTCTTGACTACAACACTACTTCACGGCACTACACACACACATACAATCTAGCCAGGTACCAGCTATAATATCAGGGCAGTAACAGCGTTATTTTAGACGTTGTTCATGGCAGAGCCGGCAGAAAGAAGCAGAGAAAACTCAGAATGACTGAGCGAGGGATCACACACAAGTAAATATCGGATTCCGAAACTGTAGGGGGAGCTGAAAAATCGAGCGGACTTGAACAGCTACGCTTTAAACCCGCCTCTAGCGTGCCAGAAAGAAAAACCTGTTAGTGATTGGTTCCCTTGTTTTGGAGATTATGTAGTTGGCCAAAACTGTGTCCTCGCCAGACGTGTCTGCAGAGCAAAATGGAATTTCTGGCAGATTCCGGTGAGTTCACCCAGGATACATTTCTGCTGTAACTTTGGGCAAAACCATCTATGAAACGCCAGAGGACGGAAATATTCAGTTCTACTCAACGACAACTGGGTCGTGAATCTGACCGTTATTTTGAAACTCTATTTCCCTCTAAATTTGAACATAATTTACAAAAATGACACCACGTTCTTTTGAAGAAGACCTGAAAATAGCAATTGAGACCGTCAGCACCTCAGGTACATGTTTACTGAAGTTCTTGTAAGAATTAGAAGCTAATTTTCCCATTGACTTACATTCAAACAGGGACTCGCCCCCTGGTGGTTATTCAATATAGATTTACTTCTGCCTTGGCATCTTCCAGCAAACTGCAAAACAACTTTTTATATACAGACATGGTTGTCCTGGTTAGCCAGTGTGTCTTCTTTTGCTTTTGGGTGACGGGGGCTCAGTGGTAGACCAAGGTGTCCTTCAAGTGGAGGGTTGTGAGTTAAATTCCTGGGCTCCACTAGTCTACTGTACATGCTGATGTGTCCTTGAGGAAGACACTTAACCCCATGTTGCTCCTCACGGCTGTGACTAAAGCAGCTTTGAGTAGTCATCAAGACTAGAAACATAGACCATTTAGCATTTTTCATTGTGTTCCGTATATTTGGATCACGTCTCACTGCCGTTTGCTCAAAAACGCTCCACGTAAATTGCAAACCAAACCGTGTTGTTGTCTTTTGTCATTGTTCAGAATGAGCGACGCCTTCAGGCAGAAATGACATTACCATGTGTTTAAATGCAGTTTGACTAAAAAGAAAAAAAAAAAAGTAGCTGTTTTCCAGCAGAGCATAAATCAGCTTATCTCCTCCAATGCAATAACCGCACCATTTAATTGTCTCTGATCAGCACATATACAGTGAGCCATCTGCTTTGTGCACAGTCGTGAACGTCGTCCTCAGACAAAGGGGGATTTGAAAAAAAAAGGCCTCTCGAATTCCCCGCGTTACCATTAGTTAAAGTCTTTAATCGACCGAGAGTGATGACGGCACATGTTTGAGTGTGAGGCATTAAGAAAAACAAACAGTATATTGTGGGGGGCAAATGAAGGCTTTTTGCACCGGGAGCCTCATTCATAATTCAGAGGCGTCGCAGCTATACGAGAGGAGAGGACGCATCTGTCTGCATTACGCCAGTGTTGCCTCTGCGTTGCATCATCCTCCAGGGTGGCTGGTTGGTTTTTCGAGAGTTTAATACGCTCCCTATCAGTTGCGCTCTGGCTGTGGTCTAATTCCAGCCTCAGATAAGAGTCCTTGTTTGTCACCGGGCTGCTTGGCCCTGTCACACGGGTTCGCGGTGCTTTTCTCAGTGAGGGACACGTGAAAGCAGCGCGGCAGGCTGGACGAGGAGCCGCCGCTCGCCTATAGTGTGCAGCATCACAATAAAGGATATTATGAACCCGCTTTGCTCACTGGAAACCCATCCCCCCCACACACACACATACACACACATACACACATGTATAGCTGTCTCCCAACACAAAGAGAGGCACATGTGCCTTATTACACACACACACACACACACACACACAGCTGGCTGCTGGTCTGTCTGACCTAGTTTATTTCTGTAGGCTGCTCTAATGGAGGAAGCGTGTGTGGTGTATTATCTGACTGCATCTGATTTGCATTTCTGCCCTGTCACTGGCAGATGGCACCAGAGGTCGAGAGCAGAGCTTTGTGGAGGCCCTCACACACACACACACACACACACACACACACACACACAGCTCTTCTTCTTAGGACAATGTCTTGACCTTCATTTTAGGATGTCTTAAAAAAAAAAAAAAAAAAGCCTTAACCCTATCTTTAACCAGTTCCTCAGAAATGAAGTTCTGACTCATTAGGATCAGGTTTTGGTCCTGACAAGATCAGGGTTGTACCAGAAAAAGTCCTAAAGTGTCATAAAGTACACACACACAGACACAGATTCTTCTTAGGACACCGCATTGACCTTCATTTTTCTACAGCCCTTAAAAAAAGTGTTATCCCCTACCAATTAATGCCAAACCCTAATCTTATGCTAACCCCAATTCAAAGCTGATCCTCAGAAATGAGGTTCTGTCTCATTAGAACCAGGCTTTGGTCTCCATGAGGACTCCTGGTGCTAGAAAGGTCAGTGTTCATGTCAGAAAAAGGTCTTAAAGAGGACACAAATTCAAGTACACACACAACAGTTATGATTTGACTTCCATTCATTTGGACAACCTAAACAACGTGTTATCACTAACCTTAACCAAACCTCAATTCAAATCTTAGTCCTAAACTTAAACCAGTTCCTCAGAAATGAAGTTCTGTCTCATTAGGACCAGGCTTTGGTCTTCATGAGGACTACTGGTCCTGACAAGGTCAGTGTTTAAGCCAGATAAGGTCCTTACAGGTCCCACATTCATTCTTATACAGCATCATTAGTGAGGACACTCACAGCCCCTAACCCTAACCCTTAACCCAAACCTAAGCCTTAAACCATGTCTTAACCCATAAACGGCCCTTTCGACGAGGACCAACCGAAAAGTCCTCACTTCCACGCACACAAATTTGTTTTTACACCTTAGTGAGGACACATCACAGACACAGTACAGTCCCCAGTGCCTTGCCCTAACCTTGACCATCACAACTTCAGTAAGTGCTTAATCTTAATTATTTTAACAATTACCATAATCCTAACATGAGCCCAATTCTAACCCAAAAAGACAGGCTTGTACATTTGGACCTCACAAAGACGGAAACAACAGAAACCAAATGAAACCAATGATCACTTTTAATATTCGTGGCCTGGTCTCACTTAAAAAAGAGGTTCTTCATCTCAGTGGAACTTTTTCCTTTGCGGTATAAAGTTTAAATAAACAATAAAACTACTGTATGGGTACTTGCCACTTTATTAGGTACACAGGGCTCCAAATAACTTTTTTCAAACAGTAAAAAAAGGCATTTTTGATATATTTTTAATAGATTTGATTAAAAGAACAATACTTCAAACTGAATATACTTAAGTAAAAGTAAAAATGACAGATTTTAAAGTCTAAATATACACAAAAAACCTACTGTTTTGCATGTACTATGCTATGTTTGTTTGCAGAGGGGAGGAGAGCCTGGCGTCCTGAACTGTACTGAACCATGAACTCTGTGCATGTAAACCAAACCCTCTCTGCTCTTGCACTATCAGGCACTCACTAGGAAGGAAGTGATGAATCACACTCACTTATTTGTGGTAGTGGTGAGCGTTCAAGTACAGATACGGGCCTCGATCTCTTTCTTTTCTCTCTCTCTCTCTGTCTCTGTCACACTTGCCGCATCACAGGAGGAAGTGAGCACACATCACATGAAACCTCAGCACTTCTCGTACCTGTCGTGTGTGAAGAAATCACTGAGAATCACAGAGATAAGAGCGGACGTTAACGTGCATGTGCCATGCTGTGTTTTATTAAATCTTATCTGACTGGAGCAGTGGAGCCCGCACAGAAACATCATCATCATCATCATCATCATCCCACTTATCTGGGAGTGTCAGTCTCACGGGTGCTGAGAGCGAGCACGTCTCCTTTACTCCACATGTGAACTCACACTGCAGTGTAATTTAAATACGACACTGACCTAGTTAATGGACGACAAGGAAGAAACGACAAGTTTCACTTTAACCTTCAGTCTGAGAGAGAGAAAGAGTGCGCAGGTGTAATTAGTGGTGGGATGTTTACTTTTCTTTTTCTTTTAGTTTTTTACTTTTATTTCCACTACTGTACATATAACAAATGACAAATATCAACAGTAATGTCAATTTATTCACTGTTGTCGTGTCCACTAGAGCGGCGCCACGCGTTCACCCACAAAATATGACCCAAAAAATGGATATCAAAGTATTTTTTTAACTGCATATGTTCTTGTAAGTAGGGTAAATTGCTCGTGTTGCCGTCTCCAGCAACGACATTGTTGTTTGTTCCATGTCAGACTTTTTAAACACAAAAAGTTCCCAAAAAACACACCCAGCTCCTTTTTTTTGGTACAAATTTGTCCTTCAAGGTCGAACTTGTCCCTTTTTGCATGACTGAAATTCAAAAACATACTGCTCTACTGATGGGACAATGTTTATATCTATAAGTTACACATTAAAACCTTAAACCAAAACTGTACGCTATGTTCCAGAATGTATTCATTTAATTTTTGTAACACTTACTGTCAAAGAACCATAAGAAATAACAACATTTAAACAAGATAACCAGTCTCCTTTGTTACTCGTGACCGTGTCAACCGTGCTAATTGCAAAAATAAGAGACTTTTACGCAATTAATATCATGCATATCATCATATATCATGTATAAAATAAAATATACAGCGTGGACACAGTTAATGATGTAGTAGCACTTTGCATGGATACACGACAAGCACTTTTAATAATTCAAGTCAATTTGAAAGCACTTACTTACTTTTGCTTTTATATGTACACTTTTATTTGAACTTTTACAGTGTACACTGTAAGTTATATTTTCTCCACCACTGGGTATAAGATTAGATAAGAAAGTCCTTTATTAGTCCTCATAGTAAAGATAAAGGTAATAATAAATAATAAACATGCATTTCCACATGTGTACATGTACAATATAGAAAGACATTAACAATATGACTATAAAAAGTTAAAATAGAATGTGTAATCACTGAGCTTACTGTATGTGCACACACACGGCATCAGTTTGTATTTGGAGACAGGAAACATCAGGGTCTCTCTCTCACAGACACACACACACACACACGCGGCCGTTATTCAAGGGTGTGGGGACATTTTCCATGTGGTTTCAGTGGTTAAGCTTTGCAATTGTTAAGTGTAAAAAAAGAAGAAAAAAAATCTGCCAGATCTGCTCTACGTAAAGAAACAAATGGCTGAAGTGAGTGAGTGAGTGAGTGAGAGCAGCGAGAGACCAATTAGTTTGAGGCTCACTGAAGTGTCGGGTGGAAAAAAAACCCAAACCCTCAGCTTTGTCACGCAAGAGAATAACTTTTCCAAGTTGCCTGGTCCGTGATGATATTGTTGTAATTTTATTCTACTAGTTCAAATTCAAGGACTAAGTTCAAACAGAATGTGCTTTAAAAAAAAAAAACCTCCCTCCCTCTTTCTCTGTCGTTTTCTCTTTCACAATTTTCCCTCAAATGGCCGTCCGCTCTCTGACTCATCCTTCAGGTCTCAAGTGTATTGTGGCAAACCGCTGTCAAAGTCGCTCCGCTTTTACATATCCTCATTCTCTCTCTCTCGTATCTCACTTTCTCCCACTTTCCATTTCCGCTCGCACGTTTGTAGTTAAAGCAAAGGTTTAAAAGTCCGTTTGGTGCTTTAAATATCTCATACATTCTGACAATTAAACATGAATGAGCTGCCCTTTTTTTAAAAAAAAAAGAAAACAAAGAAAAATACGAGTATGTCAATCTTGTGAGCTGAAACGGTTCAAAGAGTCACCAGAAGTTAGCGCCAGTGGCCTCAAAGCAACCACTTTAGGCCCTGGTGTACATCTGCGCACATATCATATCACATATCGCAGTATCAAACTTCACCATCAGGTGGCGCTACAAGTCTGGAGACAGGGAATAAGACACAATCCTACCAAAGAAGAAGAGAACAAAGCTACAGTGCACGTTTTTTGTTGTTATGCACTTTGAGTTGCACCTGGGTTAAATATGGCAAACTAATTTATTTGACGGTGCACGTTTTTTGTTTGTATGCACTTTGAGTGGCACCTGGGTTAAATATGGCAAACTAATTTTTTTTACAGTGTATGTTTTTTTGTTTTTATGCACTTTGAGTGGCACCTGGGTTAAATATGGCAAACTAATTTTTTTTTACAGTGTATGTTTTTTTGTTTTTATGCACTTTGAGTTGCACCTGGGTGAAATATGGCAAACTAATTTTTTTTACAGTGCAGGTTTTTTGTTTTTATGCACTTTGAGTGGCACCTGGGTTAAATATGGCAAACTAATTTTTTTTACAGTGCAGGTTTTTTGTTTTTATGCACTTTGAGTTGCACCTGGGTGAAATATGGCAAACTAATTTATTTTACAGTGCAGATTTTTTTGAGGTGTACAAAAATATTTTCTCTTCATGTACAGTTGCTTTATTCGGTTTGAAAATGTGTCCCAGCTGAGTTTGTATAATTGAATAGCCCTGGTTTAGCGCCTTCATTCAGTCGCAAGGTTTTTTGTAAACGATGAAAGAAAGACAGTCGTTAACTTGTGGGGAGCTAATTGTGCGGTGGCCACTCCACTTTAAGAGAGACTGAGCAGAAATGTGCTAAATGTGTTGCCTCAGCTCCTTTAAAGGGACAGTGACTGGGCCATGTTGTTAGTGATAGCATGTTAGCATGCTAAAGGCAGCATTTCACTCAAAGTCCGGTCAAATATGTCTTTTCATACGTTCTCAGAATACAATAAGGAAAGTGATGACAGCGCGAGAGAAACTAACGTTCCTTTCATCGTCGAGGTTCATTTCTATAATATTTATTTCGGGGTAAATCAGTCGTACACACAGTACTGTTCAACTTTTAACCGTAGACATGTTGCTATACACTGCGAAAAATACCACATAGAGCGCTGTTAGTGACCGTAATCGCTAACAAAGGCTAGCCTTACACTCACCTTCACTGACAAGATGGCTGCCGGAGAAGACACAAGGAAAAAAAACAGATTTTAGCCACTTAACAAAAGATTCACCAAATAAAATCCATGCCAACTTGAGTCTATGATTTCTTAACTATAGTTTATCTTATGTATTTTTTGCTGCTAAACCACCTTTTTCAACTGGAAAATTAAGTTAGAGTCACTTTGCTAACTGCTCAACTCGCTGAACCAAATTCCATGAATAAAATCAGCAATTTAACATCACGACAAATAAAGAAGAATAAAGAAGTTGGATTTACCTAAATGACACTACCTTACAAAATGAAGCAGCAGTAAACCAGCTCTCTATGGACTTTGGTGCAGGAGCGAGAGCGGTTTACAAACATCCATTTCCGGGCATAAAAGTGCCGTCAAATAGTGAAATAAAGTGATATATTGTCAAAACATCATAGACTAAAGCAGGCCTTGATTTTATTAGGTGAGTCTTCTTGGTGTGAGGGGATGAAAGCTGTTTTTCCTGGCAGCCATATTTGAGCGTTTTCATCTTCATGAGCATTTCTTCCCCTTTTTATTTAGGCAGCATCATTCACAGCTGTGTCATCCTCACTTCAGGTTTGTAAATGACCTCAGTGTAACATCTGCTGCCTCTTCACACCAGCAATGGTGTCATTTCTCCCTTTAAAAACCTGTTAGTGACACAACACTTTGTGCTTTTTTTGTGCCTGAAATGAATGAAAGTGGAGCCAACATAAGCCTCTGTGTGTGTGTGTGTGTGTGTTTGTGTTTTTCACAAGCTGTGGGCGGGGCAACGTCAACGAGCATGCCATGTATGTGGTTAATACGTGTGTTTGGCGCCGCGTCGTCCTATCCGTGTTTGTTTGGGGTTAAAAGCCTCATGTCTCTGAGGGTGTTAGCGGGGGTCATCTAAACCGGATCTGCAGCAGAATCGCTTAAGAGGCACGGGCATAATCTGTAGCTGGCTTTGTGCGCCCAGATTAAAGCGATGATGCTTTAAACCTTTCTCACGGCCACAATATGCCTTTGCTTTCCCTCCCTGCCACTCACTATATATATATATGTGTGTGTGTGTGTGTGTGTGTGTGTGTGTGACAGCAGATCCACACAGCCGAGTTCAAGAAAAGGACACCTTCCTCGCTATTTATGAAATGGAGAGCTTTCGCACTTTATCTGAGGCGGCGCATGCACGCTCTATTCATCTATTAATTTGCTATCAGCGTGGTGTAGCTATATAGGCCTATCTTCCCCAGTGTTTGAGGGGAAACAGCTGCTAATCCTAATCCCCCCATGTCTCCCTATGGGATTCTGTCAAATCACAGGCCCTTTAAAAATCTCTGGCTGGCTGGTTCCAGAGGCAGACTTCGAGTATCCTCGCTCCTGTGACTGACATCCACTCGACTCACGGAGAAGTATGTCACTTGTTTGTACTAAGTACTATGTATGTACACACACACACACACACACACACACACATTTTCCATTGCACTTCTGCTTCTCCAGAGGAATCATCCAATACGGTGAAAACGGCTTCGCCCATAAACATTTGCAGACCAGACGTTTATGTCAGAGGGTTTAAATAAATGCACATACCATACTGGAGTGGATCAGAACAAAGTCAAACTGTTGGTTTTTACGCGTTCCGGCTCGAAATGTTTGTTGCTGTCTATGTAGTGACCTTTTTGGCAATCAGGGAAAAGTAAAATATTTATTCTCTCACGAGTACGAGAACTCAAACATACAATTCAATCCCACTAAACCACTAACCACTGTTATGTACAAATACTGTATTATATATATATATATATATATATATATATATATATATATATATGTATACATATACATATACCCTCTGTGTTTTGTATTTCAATGTTGGCGATAATGGTGTTAATTCAAGAAATACTTGGTATAAAAGGTGTGAGAATCACTGCGTAAATCACCAGGACTGTATGACAGTGAGTCTCCACTGTATCAGGATTTTATCCTCAAAAATGCGTACGTACTTTTTTAAATGATTACTAATCTTACGAGCTAGAAACCCCAGCAGCAGTTTATCTTCCTAACTTCTTTAATATCAGTCTTGTCCATCAGCCTTTTTCCACATCAGTCATTTCAGATAATAACTCTCAGCGGCAGAGGGAGGCGGAGCCTGAGCTCACAGTATCGGGGAGCGACACGCGCACTCCCTCGCTTTCCCCTCCCTTGTTCTTGGTCGAGGATGAGGAGTTTGCGGGTAACTATCAGTTATCAGCGCGAGGATTAGGGACTGTCATCAGCAGCCATATGCCTCATATTACCCTCCTGATGACACGAAATGGAGGAGGAGGAGGAGGAGGAGGAGGAGGAGGAGGAGGAGGGCGAGGAGGAGGCTCGGGGGAAGGATTACGCCAGCTCTAAGATTTCAGAGTAGAAGTCAGGTAGAGAACAGAGCCTGTCAACGTAAAAGTCTTTTCAAATGTACAGAAAGTGTGTGTGTGTGTGTGTGTGTGTGTGTGTGTGTGTGTGATCCAACACTACTATATGCACAGATATACTGTGTAAAGCCCTGCAGCAGAAACACTTTTCACTGCTCTAAGTTCCTGCAACAGAGGCCCAAAGTGAACACAATGCAAGTTCCTGTTGTACAAATGTGTGCGACTGTGTGTGCGTCTGTGTGTGTGTGTGTGTGTGAAGGTCTATGGTAAAGCCGATATGCTTCTCTCCATGTTTTTTGCCTCTGGCTTTACATGTTGACTATTATTCAGTACAATGGACACATATGTGCTCCTCATTGATCACGCAGTCATATTAAGTGCTTGTGTGTGTGTGTGTGTGTGTTGTACTAGTGAAGCCTGAAAACCTGGAGTGGATTTTGTGGGTTATGAGTGTCTTTGTGATTTTTTTCGTTTGGAATTTAAAGTGATAGTTTAGGATTTTTTGAAATGTGGTTTGAAGAGACACGGAGACATACGCGATATGGACAAAAGTATTTATGCCACACCTGTTAAGAATTGAATTCAGGTGTTTCAATCAGGCCTTTGGGCTCCAGGCCCAACTGATCGCCAATGAAGGACAATCTTCAGCACGCCGAGGACGTTTTTCCAACTTTGAGTCAACAGTTCGAGGAAGCTGTGTCCCACTGAGGACTATAAAGACATAGTTTGACTTTGAGGAGTTTGGTGTGGAAAACTTGAGCGGCCCCCGCACAGAGCGCTAACCTCGACCCCATGATTGAGCACCTTTGGGGATGAACTGGAACAGAGATTGTGAGCCAGGGCCTTCTTGTCTCCAACATCAGTGCCTGACCTCCAATGCTTTAAAGAATGAATGGACACAAATTCACATAGAAAGACTTCCTTTAAGATTTAAGGGTGGAACCAACTCCATATTAAAGTTCTGTATATGTATTTAAAGGTGTTATTACTTTTGTCCATATACAGTGTTTCTTTACAGAGCTCCCCCTACAGTTTCACAAGGGAGTAGATATTTTTACGACACCACTGTAAAAACATCCATCCATCGTCTACCGCTTCATCCCGACTGTCTTGGAAGTCGTGGAGTTACTTCTGTGTTTTTAAATTCTCGCCATTCAAAAAAAGCCGCTCTGATGTTTACTCATGCGTGACCCTGGTATTCTGCTCACAGACAGTAGGAGGCAGTGGGGACATCCCCCACTTTATGACTGCTCAAGTGTATAATATCTTAACAATATTATCTGTTGACTTCCCTGATTATCAACTAAAAACTGTGTTGCCTCGTAATCGGCTCAGTTTGCTGCACCAAAGCCCTTAGAGAAAATCAACCATTTTAAATCAAAGCACACAGGAGTCGTTGATCCACTGCGGCCTTCATCAGTCAGTTCAAATGTGTTATTTTGTGACTTTGCTGTTTGAAATCCATCATTTATCTTAAACTTAGTGACACAAATTTAACTATAAACTCATGTTCTCCTGAGAGCTTAAAACGTCAGTTTTCTCTATGGACTTTGGTGTGGGTGAGTGAGTTTCCTGTTTCACAGCAAGATAAAGTTTCTTCAGATAATATACACGTTTATACAGATTTTTAGGTGAGCTTTTTTTTGTGGTTTAAATCTATGTCTCATCGCTGGCAGCCATGTTTTCACTGAGCTCATGTCTCCTGTGGGTTGTAGGTGCAGGGGATGATCACAGCACAGCATGAGAGGCCAAAAAATGTGTCCAAACCTTCAACAACGACACGTCCAAAACATTGAAATATCCCTCCAAGACTTGGTTTTATGGTTAGACACTCAGTTGTGATGGTTCAGGTTTGGTTAAAGGGCCAGGAAAGACAGGGGTATGTGTGTGTGTGTGTGTGTGTGTGCTGAGAATGGGGAGGGGTCAGTGGCGACAGCACCACAGTAAGTGTTTCCATGTGCTTCTCTTATTCCTGAAGACGCACATAAACACATACAGACTGACAAGCACGCTGGCACATTCATGTCAACAAAAACACACGGAGAGAGAAACTGAGCTCGTACGCGGTGACTCACGAGGTGACTCAAGTCCTGACAGTAAAAATAACATCTGAAAACATTTACCGTAGATTCATTAACAGTTGGTCCAACTCATGACGAGAAGCACTTTCATGCGTTTCCATCACATTTCTGCCACTTGCCAGTTTAGAGAGCGACTCCGCGGCCGCTCGTCTACGGTAAACGTGCAGCTGTGCGTTTCCCAAACATCTCTTTCTCCGTCCCAATTCCACTTCCTCATTCACCGTAGTTCCTGTGTGCTATCTCTGCGGCTATTTTGGTGCATTCACACACACACTCACACACACACTCACACAAAAGAGAAACTACGCAGAGGATTGAGCTGAAAGTTTACAGCAGAGAGGAGAGTGGCAAGAATTCCACAGTCTGACACTTTAACAAGCACAAAATGTTGGCAAAGAAAAGACAGAGTGACCACAGTCAACACCAAAATGTGTTCTGATGAAGGTTCAACGTCAATAAAACATAAAAACAAACTGACAAACTGAGAGAAAAGTGATTGCAAGAGTAAGAGTTTTAAAGTGTTTAAATGTTTAAAAGTTAAAAGGGACTGAAAGAAAAACTCATTTTAGCCACTTAACAAAAGGTTCCGCAACCGAGTCATTCTTTCCACGTGTGTGTAAAGGTCCGCATTTCATAATCCAAACAAATCCACGCCCACCATCAGTCTGAATCTCACCTGGTACTATCAACACTTTTCAGTCCAGTCAGTGGCAATGGAGAAGAGGTAACCATGGCAACTCGTTTGAGGAAATCTCGTGGTGATCACGTGTATGTGAACAACTCAGAATACAAGGAAACACAATTTCCTCGTGAGACATCACCACTTTTAATCTGAGATTGAGCATTCCATTCATTTTAGTGAGGGCCGGCCCTCACTAGAATATGACTGGAATGGAAGCTCAACATGGTTAATCGTATGATGACAGCTCATAAAGTGGTCTCCCACACCAAAGTCCATTAAGAAAACCAGTGTTTTTACCTTGCAGTGACACAGTGGCTGCTGGTCTACACCTGAACTTACAGACAGATCTTCTGTGTGCTTCAGTTTCTAGACAAAAAGGTTGTTTATTGACAAGTGTGTGGAAAATGTATGGATCTTTTCATTAACCGCACAACTCCCTGCACCAAACTCCATAAAGAAAATCAGCGATTTAACATCACGGCACACAGGAGTTGTTGATCCTGCCTCTATTTCTAAGTTTCAATGTGTTAGTTTATGATTTTGGGAGATTGTAATCCTGTGTTTGGGTTTACCTAGAGCAGGGGTTTCAAACTCATTTTAGTTCAGGGGCCACATACAGCACAATTTGATCTCAAGTGGGCCAAACCAGTCAAATAATAGCATAATAACCTATGAACAACAATTGTTTTACATTTAATGAAGTATCTTTTTACAAAACTTCCTAATTCCAATGATATTATGCCTAAATATATCCTGTTTACACTGAAACAATTATTCGGTTAATAATTGATTACTAAATGAATCGTCAACTATTTTGATCATCGATTAATTGGTCTGAGTGTTTTTAAGGAATTAATACAAGTTTTCAGATTTTTCAGCTTCTTAAATGTGATTATTCTCTGGTTTCTTTGCTCTGTGTGACAAAGACATCATTCAAACTGATCCATTTTGGGGTTTTTGGACAAGACAACAACATCAGACATTCGAGAGCATCGTCCTTTCCAGGTTTGAGGAACACTGATCAACATTTTCTGGCAATTTATTGACCAGACTATGGATTACTGGATGAATCGAGAAAATAGTCGACAGATGAATGGATTATGAAAATAATCGTAAGTTGCAGCCCTAGTTTACACGTCACACTGGATCTATAAACATTTAGTCACAGGTACCTGGAAGTGAAAAATATAGTATTTCACATTCATCCTGGGGGCCGGATTGGACCCTCTAGTGGGCCGGTTCTGGCCAGCGGGCCGTACGTTTGACACCCCTGACCTAAAGGATACAAACAAACAAAACAAAGCAGCAGTAGACCAGCAGCTGTCTTGTCCTTGTGAGCTTAAATCGCTGATTTTGACGATGGACTTTGGTGTAGAGGAGTTACCGGTTCACAAACATGAGTTCTCAGGTAGAAAACAGTGAGACAAACGACAAACAGAGGCTAAAATGTCTTTTTCTTTCTAACCCTGTTGGCAGCCACGTTATCAGACGTTAACAAGTTTTAGTTTTTTGCGAGCGTAACACTTGCGTGACATCTCATAACCCAAAAAAAAAATAATCCCTCCACATAAGCATCATTACACTGGCATGCTCCAAGACTGATTGAGCTAGTTTTCCCTCGTCAGACCACCGTGAAGAGGCGAGCAGAGGCAGAGAAGCACTTAGCATGTAAAACGACCATATGTGTGAGCACGAGTGTGGGCACAGAGCAACGATAGATATGCCTGTGGTCCTGCCTCAGCTCATGTGCGTCTGTGGGAGGCAGAGGACGACTTTGTTCATGCTGGAGTTGGTATATTTGTGCGAACACCATGGTCTACATGTGTGGGTGTGTGCACTCTTTTTTCTTTTTTTCTTCTTCTTTCCACAGGCTGTCACTTCAGTGCTGCTGCTGCTGCTGCTGCTGCTGCGGAGTCTTTGGTAAGTTACAGTATGTGTGTATGTGTGTGTTTAAGATTTTGTTTAATTTCTACTTCCTGTTTTATTCTTGGCCTAATCCAAACGCAGCACAGCTGTGCAGTCAGCCAGAGAGAGAGAGAGAGAGAGAGCGAGAGAGAGAGAGAGAGAGAGAGAGATTGGGGGATGGGTTGCCAGGTCCTGGTGAGAGCAGCTATGCTCTACAACTGCTACCAGCAGATGGAAGGGAAATGGGGTTACCAGCTTGGGCTTATCCTCTCTTTGTAGGCCAGACGGACACCCCCCCCCTCCCCAACCTCCACCACACACACACACACACATATAGGTTTTTATATCTTCGTGAGGACACATCATAGACATAATGTATTCCTTAGATCCTTACCTTAACCTTAAAACCAGGTCTTAACCCTGAAAAAGCCCTTTAAAGATGTGGGGGGCCCTGACACAAAATGTCTCTACAAAGATAGGTTTTTACATTTTCTGGACCTCACAAAGATATAAATACAGGTTTACACACACACACTGCATTGACTTCCAGTAAATTGGATAAACTAAACTAAAAATGCCTAACCCTAACCTTAAACTCAAACCCAAACTATAACCAGTTCCTCAGAAATGAGGTTCCGCCTCATTAGGACATTGTCCTAATGAAAATGTCCTAAAGATGTACCAAAACACACACACACACACACACACACGCACAATTCTAACCATGAAATTAAGTCTTGACCATTAAAAAAGACCCCCTTTAGTTTAAGGGGTGACAGAATATGAGGACCAGCCAAAATGTCCTCACTCCCATGGCTTGTTTTTTTGGTCCTCACAAAGTGCCACATACAAGAACACACACACACACACACACTCACTATATTTTGGTGTTTTTTTCCAGCTTTTCTTCAATAAAACATGATTTCAAAAAAGACTGTAAAGTACGGCACATATGAGTTTGATTGACAGCTGGTATCGTCCAATGAGAGCCCGGTCCCAGGTGAGGTCACTGAACATCTGTTTAAACATCTGGAGAAATCTCAAGGCTTCTTCTTTTTTTTACAGGAGCCCACAATGGACAAACTCAACATCTTTTGAGTTTTGCTGCAAACTGAAGGCAACAAAGGCTCAACAACACACTTCGGCAACATGTAACTTCAACCAATCAGGGCTCGTACACACAGGGGCAAGATTAGGATTAGAGATTAGGAGGAAAAAAAACAAAAATTGTGTATCGTTGTTGTGTATCGTTGCGTTTGAGAGCCTTAAAATGCAACTTTGGGAAAATAATAACATCTTAGACTCACCGCTCTCTTGTTCTTGCAGTTGCTGTCGTCATCTTCATCATCAACGTCTTCTTCTAGTGTTTGGAGATTGTTCGGTCTCTTCACGATATGTTAACTTTCTTTGTCGCCCTGGCTTGGTTCGTTGTGTCTGCACATGGTCCATCTTCTTCTCCATGTTTCTTGTATTTTCACAGGTTTCTATTAAAGCACCACCTACAGGCCTGGCATATGTACTACACACGTTTATAGTCATTTTGGTAAAGACATTTCTTATGGAAACCTTTGTTTCCGTGTGGTTTAATTATACACACTGTCCCTTTAAATCTATGGAGAAAAGTTCAGATTTCAAACATACAAAGCAACATTTTCTTAAATGAGATCTTGATTTTTGAAAAAATTGAGATAAAACTTACACACAAAACATACAAATTAAGCCGTCTATCGAATTCTCAAACTACTACTACGCAAGTAGTCTGGCCAGTAGGGGGCAGTAATGTGAAAAAAGATTTTTTTTTTCTTTAAAATTTCAAAATAAAATGACCCAAAGCCATAAATATATATGTATAAAAAAACATGTGAGGTTAAACACAATTGAAGTTGATATTAAGTGGTGGGCCGCATGAAACAGATTGAGGGGGCCGCATGAGGCCCACTCGCCACAAGTTTGAGACCTCTGCCTTATATGGATTCGATGAATTTTACAGATGTGCCGTCTGTTTGTGTTAGTGTGCGATGATGATGATGATGATGATGAAGAAGAAGAGGGCATTCAGAGGTAAAGATGTATAATCTCCTGCTCTTTGCTTTATTTTGAAGCTCTCACTCTTCCTCACTCTTCCTCACTCTCTGGTCTTTGAGCACATTTATTATTAATGGAGCTCCGTCTCTTCCTCCTTGACTTTGACTCAGACAGTTACAGCTGTGCTCGTGTCACTGCTCCAGCTTTGATGTCTCTATCATCACCAAAGAGCTGACGACACACTCTTAATAGAGCAGAAGAGGATTATGTGACTGCCTGCCTCTGGGGGGGTGGGTACAGCATATACATAATATATATATATATATATATATATATATATATATATTTAAAATATACATGCTAAATTCAGGCTTTCACTGGGCTGTGCTTTAGCCACAGTCTCATCACTCTCTGCTCTCCTATCACACTGATATGGTGCTTAATCCTGTTACTCCTTCATTTGGAGGTTGGAGTCGTACGAGCCCGTAGAGCAGAGCAGGACTCGACTGCCCGAGGCCTCCGACTCCTCCTGCTCCTCCCTCCTCCTCCTCCTCCTCCTCCTGGGCTGGTGTTGCCTTTTCCTTCCTCTGCTTATTTCATTTCTTGTGAAGAATGCTGCGTTGATGAAGCGGCTCCATCCTCTCTGCTGCTGCTCCTCATGCTGCTGCTGCTCATGCTTTGATTTGACGTCAGGCTACTTTGGCCGTTTTCTTTGTTTTATTTATTCTTTGGTCAAAAGTTCAGAGGTCACGTTTGCTTTGAAAGGAAAATGTTGTGTTTCTTGTCAGAAAACAACTTAAAGATGCTTTATGTGCAAAAAAAAGTCATTATATTGAGACATAAAATGATCCTGACATGTCATCAGAGATTAAAGAAACTCTGCTACAGTTTGTATATTCACTAAATACATTTTGATTTACAGTTTGACATAAAAAAATGTTCTAAAATAAAATGTATTGGTTTAAAGTTTAGTTCTTTTGAGTCACCTTCTGCGAACCACAGAGTGCAGCTCGTAGCATTTTAGCACACGAGATGCCAGCAGAGTTAACAGAGAGCAGCTTCTTTGCTCACTCTACTAGCTAAGCAGCTAACTTGCTAGCAACTTAGGAGCTCTTTGCTCACTCTTGTTAGCCAGACAACTAGCAACTTAGGAGCAAAGAAGCAGCTAGCCGCTAAATTGCTAGCTAGCTAAAGGAACAGCTAGAAACTAGAAAGCTTCTGTGGTCACTCTGTTAGCCAGGTAGCTAGCAACTTAGGACATAGCTGCACCTTTCCTCGTTCTGTCAGCTAGCTAATAACTTAGCAGCTAACTGCTTCTTTGCTCACTCCGTTAGCTGAGCAGCTAGCAACTTTACTGCTAGCTGCTCAGACTGTTGGAATCTAGCTAGCTTCACTATTTTGATGCTTAGCAACTAGCTGCGAAATTGATACCTGAAAGTAAAAAGCCTCGATGACTCCCTTTAAATGAAAAATGTCTCAACCAGAAAAGAAGAAAAATTAGAGACTGTAGTGGAGATATGTAAAATTATAAATGTTCTTAAAGTGAGTATTTAATTCCAACTTATTATTTATCACCTTTCCAGGATTGGCTATAAGATTTTATCTCCGACATTTAAAGCCCATACATAGCTTTGCCCCAGGGTTATTACCAAGAATCTTTTTACGATGAAGAGTTTTTGCACTAACAATAATAAAGCACATTTTGCTGCTACAGTTTTTAAGCTCTAAAAACTCCCTTTCTGCTGGTTTTACTCCTGTAATCTATTGCTTGTTTTGTCGCGATCAAACGAAACTGCTTTGTAGTTTCAGCTTCAACTATGTTAAACACTTGTTTGTATGTTTTAAAAAAGTTGTACAAATGACAAATATAGTAAGCCTATCATTTTTTTTTAAGCTTTTAATTCTCCATCTGATCTGTAAAGAATGTAAATATTCAGCTCAAGTCATATATATATATATATATATATATATATTGATTTGTATTTGCTTTATGTGGGTTTAACATCCTCAGTTGAACTTTTAATAATAAGCCGTTTCTTCACTTCACTACCTCAGGTCCCGTCTGCTATTTGCAGTGCTGACCTTTAAAGCAGGAAGTCACAGTGAACACAGACCCAGCAGCTGCGACACAACGTCGACAGCATCAACCTGCTTTACAGCATTTTTCTCTCCACCGCCTCTCACCTCATCCCCTCAGTCATTTTACACGACTGCGTCTGCGGCGTTAAGAATTCAACTTTTCACGTACGCTCACAGGCCACTTTATTAGGTTCACCTGTTAATGTAAATATCTACTCAACAGCAACTCAGTTCATTTAGGAATGTGATCAAGACGAGCTGCTGAAGTTTAAACCTCATCAGCATCAGAATCAAAGACAACTGTGATTGAAGTGACTTTAAACACAGCGTTCTTGTTGATACCAGCAGATGTGGTTTATTTTAAAAGGGCCAGTGTGTGAGATTTAGATTAAATAGTTCACATCCGGCAGAAACTGAATGTAGAATAAGACCACAAATGTGTAGTCCTTAGAGTTAAAGTGTCTTAAATCTGCTCTTTGACTTAGTTCATCCTTTCAGAATAAAAGCCACTGAATTCTGCTTGATTTTGTCGTTCATGTGAAGAGAAGCAAGTCATTTAAAATAAACACTTTAATAAAGTCTGACTACCGGGCTGGACATTAACGATGGCGGGCTAGTTTTGGCCCAGAGCACAACACTGTACCTTTAAGACTAATTTATGCTCATACTTTAATTTGCAGCTCATGCCACAATATCTACGATTATAACCAGATATCTTTATCTACAACTACAAATATTACTTAATTTATACAACAAAGTGAGTAAAGCTTCGATTGACCTTCATACACTCAGAACCCCCCGAATGACTCCAAGCGCTGCAGTGTATAAATACGCCCCCCCGCCCCACAAAAAAAAGAGAAGGTGAAGCATAGGGATCGTCATTACATGACATCTAGTGGAGTCAAGGGTGACAGAGGTCGAGCAATGACATTGTTGGGTTTCCCAAAGTTGTGTAGTGGTTGTACACACAAAAACATGATTTTTTTTTTGTTACCCAAATGTAGCATTTTAGGACTCATAAAATGCCAGTTCTGTGTGGATAAAACAGCCAAAACAATGCAAAACCTTCATAGATTCTCCTGAACTTCCCTCGGACACTGAAAGGTATCGTGGACTACAGGAACATCTGCAGCAGAATTAGTGTTTTCTTAAATTCAAACATAGTTGATGGATGGACGCAGAGTCCTGCACAGGATCGGGTACCCGAAGGGTACGAAAATGTGAAAAATATTCACATGAATTCACGGGTGAAAATTAACTTAAGTTGGGCGGTCAGTGGGTGGTAACAAAAATATATTTGTTTTTCATAATAAAACTTATTTTTAAAGGTGTACATTTTCAGACATGGACAGTGTGTTTATAAATTAACAGTTGGAGGTCGGGTCGTGGGGCATTTATTTTTAAACAGGTACGGTCAGGTGCTAGTTTTTCCGTGCAGGACTCCTGGATGGGTGTGTACCTAATAAAGTGGCTGTGGAGTAAACCTGAACGGGCACAAGACACACCTCACAGCTGGGTTTCTTTAAGAAAAGACAACATTGCATACATTTATTTAGGGATGGACGCCAATTTTCCAATACATGCAAATCACCACTGTCTTCTAAATGTAGTGTCGACATTATTGCAAACACTTGTCTCCCTGCTGTTTTTGTGTATTATATTTTTATTATCTTAGGATAAAAAAAAAAACATTAACAATTACATGGGATGCCTTGTTCTGCATAACTTATCGTATGCACAGTGGGAACAGGAATGGCAATGCTTTTAGACATCATCATCATCACAGCCTCTTCATAAGACACCCTCGCCCCCCCCCCCCCCCCGCCCATCCCCCGGACACCCCCCCTTCCCTCCCCCAAACCCACTGCCCGCATGCAGTTTGCACTGCACAAAGGCCAAAAAGTCACGTGAGAGAGAGACAGCCTGTAGAGAGCACGAGAAGCATTCACAGTAAAGGAGGAGAGGAGGATGGAGGGGAGGGTAAAAGATGAGAGGGGGAGAAAGAAAGGGAGGAGGAGGAGAGAGGGAGTGAAACAAAGTGACTGCAGCACTGGCCTTGGTTTAGACAGGAGAAGGAGCAGCATAGTCCTAGTATTTCATTCTAACTTCTCCCACACTTCAAAACTCCCGTCTCCTGATTGTGGAACTCTTACCATTGTCTTTGACACCAAAAAAAAGAAAAAAAAAGTTGGTTTATATATGTACATATACATATACACACATATATATACGTATATATACTTATGTATGTACATATACACACATATGTATACATATGTGTGTGTATATGTATAAACATATATACACACATACTGGATATACATATATACACACATATACATATGTATATATACATACATATATATATATATACACATATATATACATATATATATATATACATACATACATATATATACACACACCCACACATACATATGTATGTATGTATATATATATACACACACATATATCCATATACATACACATACATATAGCTACAGCACCTTTTCCCATGGGGCAACAGTGTCAATACCTCGCACACATGGTACATGGCTTTGCCAAAGAAAATTAAAAAAAAAGAAAATAAAAAAACATATTGGTCAGGATATTTATCTTTTTTTTTTTCTTTTTCCCTAAAATTGGCATTTGACAGGATGATATTCTATTGCCGTCTGGGGGAAGGAAGGGACAAAGGTTCTTCTTTTTGAGTTCATATTCAAGTTTTCTCCTTTTTTTCTCTCTCTCACTCACTCACTCTCTTTCTCTCTCTCTCTGGTGTATAATTTTTCTTTCTTATTTTTTTTTTTTTTTTTAAAAAGAGTTCACACTTTTGTGATTTGCGTGTGCTGCTCTTCATCAAAAGGTTCATTTTCCGGATCAGAGTCAGTGGTGTCAGAGTATCGATAATGGTCTGGCTCATTGTCGCTAACGTCCGGGGTGACGGATGTCGACGTGCTCGCCTCCGAATTCGAAGGCTCCTCCACGGCCTTCGTAAAATACAACTTCACCTGGGAGATCAGGGGGGGAATTAAAAGACAACGGATTTCAGTCTGTGCAGTGAAAAAGTATCACAAAAAACATAGTAACATTAGTAGGGCTGCATTTAACGATCATTTTCTCAATTAATCACGCTTTTTGCTCCTTAAATTGTCAGAAAATGTTGATCAGTGCGTTTACCAAAACCGGAAGTTAACCAAAATTATTCCGTTTTAATTATTTCTTTGTCATATGGAGCAAAGAAACCAGAAAATATTCAAATTTAAGAAGCTGAAAATTTAGAAAACTTGTTTAAATCATTGAAAACCCCCACTAAAACACGATAATTGATACACCAGGGCAAGTAATACATATTTTAACTCTTCTGATATCATTGTGTTTGGCATGCATACGTCTTATTACCGTAACTCCAGGTGGCCTGAATATCACGATCGTGATGGTCATAAGAGGGTTAATAACCAAATTAAGATTATTAACAGTCCCTGCCAGTTTCAGTCACCGGACGTCGCTACTTGATGTCAACTTGGGCAGAAGTTACCCGGCTGAAGAAGAGGGAGTTTACGACGGGATAATGGCGGAGAAAGCTACGTTAAGAGACGCTCCATCGACGTTCATACATAGACTTTATGCACTTTTGACTTTTCATGTTAACATTTTGTTTTCTTCTTTCTACAGATATCACAACGTATCGCTATACGCAATATAGTGATTAGCACAGAATCGCTGTATCGTGATATTATTGTATCGTGGACGATGTGTCGCAAACCTCACAACAGTAATGAACAAAATTCAAGCTCTTTCAATGAACCATTTCTATTTATTTTTTTAAATCAAATTCACAAACTTTCAAGGATTTCAAGGACCCGTGGGAACTCTGGATTAATAATTGATTAATGGAATAATCGTTGCAGCCCTGTTAAATCACTGTTAATGTGACGACCGGCAGCTTGTGTCACAGCTTACCTTGAAGTTTGGCGAGAAGTAGCGGTTAGCTTTGTCTTTGTTGGCCTTGTCCAAGTCGTTCTTCGTGAGCGTCAGGATGAGATCGTCCCTGTCCCTGTCGCTGTCCCTGCAGCTGTCCCTGCTCCTGGCGCGCAGCGTCAGTAGCTGCTGCTGCTGCTGCTGCTGTTGGTGCCCTTGCATCTGCCCGGCTCCACTATGCTGCTGCTGCTGCTGCTGCTGCTGCTGCTGCTGTTGTTGCTGCTGACTCTCCACGTTGTTCACGGCCCCGTTCTCCATCTTGTCCATGCTCTCCTCTGGTCCAGGGATGAAGAAGGTGTTCACCCAGAAATGAAACATTTTGTCCTTTGGAGGGGGAAAAAGTGAAGAGAGAATTTAATTAGCTTTAATTTAACTCACAAGCTTTCCAAACACTATTTAAACAGGTTTCTTTTTATTTTATTTTATTTGACAGTTATGTTGTGGTTGTTGATGTGAAGCCAAAGACAATTTTCCACCTTGTGGACAGTTAAGTTTACCCTTACCTAACCTTAAACCCTTTGAGGTTTTTGATTTAATGCACGTATGTTAAAAAGAAATCTCATGACGTCGTCTCAATTTCCTCTGTAAGATTTGTAAAAACTAATATAGTTTATTTCAAATGAGGAATAACCTCAGTCATTAACTGATTGGTATAATTCCTGTGTTTTAATTATCTCGACTGTTGCGGCTCACCAGAGTCTCATTTGTCCTGCTGCTGCTCTCTGTGATACAAAAACATGATTTATTCAAGAACCTGATGAAAAAAGAAATCACCATATATGACATTACTGTGGTTATTTTCTGTCGTTTTCTTTTGAAAGATTAAGAACTGAAGACTTTCAATAAATACGTGCACAAATGCAGGTGAATGTTTGCGTTGTCCTGCCGCTCGGCATGAACACAAAAATATCATTTTAGGATGATCCTGGTAAAGAGAATTTACGAGTCACGAGATTACTGTGGCTAATTTCCGCTTATTAATGACTAAAAAACAAAACAATATTATTTTTAATATATATATATTTTTTTTTAAATGGGTGGAGCCTTCTGCACAGACCCAAACCTTCAATGACGCTGAAAGTCTGTATTTCTGCACATTTCATATATTATTGTATAATTCTAAATATTACTGGGTGAAAACATGCAGTTCTTGTGACTTATCAAAGCTTTTAAGAACAAAAAAGGCGCTAATTAACAGAACTATTCATCCATGAATAGATGATTAATCACCATCAGGTTGAGTTTTTTTAATGAGTCAAACAAGTTCTAGATTGAGTATTTGCTCCATATAACTATAGGAATAATAACATTTTTTTTAAGATAATTTGGATTTTTTAGGCAAACACCAATCTAAGATTTTCAACATTTTCTGACAACTAATTGATAAGAAAATAATCAGATCAATTGATAAAAACAATAAGTTTACTGATAAATAATCAACGAATTATCTTTAAAAACAAGTCAAATATTGGCTTCCTCTAGCAAATGTAAAAATAAATAGGGGACAAGAAAACAATCTTCTTCAACAGCTAATGTCAGGTAATATTCCTCCAAACTTTTTAAGTTTTCTGGAAAAAGTGACAGCCCTGCCTCCTCAAGAGTCTGAACTTGTCACTCGGCCTCTGTGATGCATGTTCAACACAGGCCGACTCAACTCTGTGGGAAACAGCTGCTAGATTTTTCCAATATCTGTCAAAACAGAGCATTTGTTGGCAGCTCTGATACACATTTGTTGCGTTAGTGAGCATTTACGTCAGCAGGACGGCAACTGTGGGAACATGTCGACTGAAACGACAGCGAGGCTCATTGATTTAATCATTTCTGGACAACAAAAGAGGCAGGAGCAGTAAAAAAAGAAACAAAAACAGAAAAGTAGAAGAAAATGCTGCACTTTTGGCTTTTCACGAATTTTATGAACAGAAATCACATGCCAGCGTATTGATCTTTGAGTACGCAGACGTCACGGCGACCAGCAGCAGAATAGAGCTCTTTACGGTCAAGCCACAAGAGGCGAGCAAATTGGGAAACAATGGAAGACACGAGAAAAGAAAAAAAACAAACAAACACAAAGAGACACAAACTCACCTTCTTCATCATCTTGTTTTGTTTATGGAAGAACTCCACTTTGATGTCTCCACAAACCGGCAGCGGCTGGGGGAACTCGAAGAACATGTGCTTGTCCTCGCGCCGCGTGTGAGCGGGGTTCGACGTGTGAATCTTCACTTTCAATTGATAGACCACGAACTGGGGATCTGCGAAGGTTACAAGAAGTTGATGTTGCACGGGGGTGGGAGGGAGAGAGGAAGGGGGACGGGACAGGATTATGAGACGGACGTTGTGTAAATTAATTAAATAAATTAAAAGAAGCACACACACACACACACAAAAAAACAAGGGGTAAGTGGAGTGACAAAAACAAGGGAGATGGGAGTGAATTCAAAGAGCCAGACAGGAAACACGTGTTATTACACAAGAAACTGGTTAAATAACAGCAACACAACATTTAAATTATGAGAAGAGTAGAAATGGGGAGGAGAGATAGATGGCAAAATGTGACACCCAAAGAGACCCAGAACCAGAGATACAGGACCCTATTCTGACAGTTTGGTGTTGGACCAGCGCAACAATGTTGCACATAATACAAGAATTTGAATCCTCCCTCCTTCCTGTCAGGGTGGGGGGGGGGGGTTGTGTTGTGTTGGGAGGTGACTTCATTATGCCTGCAAGCTAAGTCCTATCCTGCTCGGCAACATGTCTACTACCTCAGCCTTGCTCCCGCCTGGTGGATCTCTGGGGCCCCATTTCAAAAAAAGCAAATGAGTGAAATGACAATAATGGATAAAAGGCTCATTTACCCCAGTGCCAATTCCCCTTCTTGAAGCCCTGAGGGATCGGCTCGCTCCTGTTTTTAACTGTACTGTCCCCTTAGAGAGAGAAAGAAGGAGATGGTCACACATACAGGGCCCAGGCTGGCCCGTCAGGGCAAACACAAGACCCCTAACACAAATATTTACAGGTATTTTGCATCCACATAGCTTTCTCTTACAAATAACATACAGTACGCGTGTGGGTTTTGGTTTTGTTTTGTAAAAAACGTGGAGGCGTACATTTTATACATCAGACATGGGACCTGAGGTGTCGGTGTGATGAAAAATAAATAAATACTGGATTTAACAAACAAGTGTTTTTTGAAATAAAGGCTGAAAACTTGATTGTTTCAAATCAAAATGTGAAAATGGGACTTGTACTTTACAGTTAATGACAATTCAAATCCTTAAAAGGTCCACTGTGTAACATTTAGGAGAGTTTATCAGCTTTTCTACGTATGCAGGGGGCAAGGGCCTTGCTTTACAGAGGCAGCCATCTTGATTGCGGTGACATGATTCTACAGCGGCCCAAAAGGACAAACAAGAGCCAGAGTGTGCGTTTGGCATTTTTAAGCGAAAACTTGCTTCACAAAACCCGAAGAACGACATTCTTTCGTCCTATGATTGTTATGATTCCACAGTTTCACCAGTTATCACACACCTCAGTTGATATTTTAAAAAGGCATCTCATGTGGTGATTCACCACATTTAAAACCTATCACAAAGTGAAAAATCTTTTTTAAAAAACTAATTATGGTGAATTAAATCATAATGAAACTATCTGGATAAATGTCAGATAATTAAAAAGGTCGATTTCTTTATCTTTGACACAAACTTGGATACACTATATGAAGGTTTTTGTTGTATTGCGATCAGAAAAATCAAATTTTTCAGCCCTAAAAACCAACATTTAAAGTGAAACTATGCTAGCCGGAGACGTGTTTGTGTAATTTATTGTGTAATTTATTGCTGCTATGTTAAAACAATTTCCCCTCGGGGATGAATAAAGTATTTCTATTCTATTCTATTCTAATAAGACGTCAAACTCAGAATAGGGCCTCTTTTTTAATTAAGAGGGGAGAGTTAATAGGAAAGAATGCTCAATACAGTGAGAGCTTTTCAGTCAGGTGTTAATATGAAAAAACCAGAGAAAAGAACCAAGAGGAGGTGTCTGTCTCTCTCTCTTCCACACACACACACACTCTCTCTCTCCACCCGTCTTTCTCTGACCGACAGTTAAAAATGGACAAATTCAGATACTAAAAAAGCACAACACTGTGTGACTCAGACACATTTGAGCAGAGAGAGAGAGGGTGGGGAAAAAAAACACTGTTTGACTTTGAAGCCTCTGAAGGCTAAAACAGAGCAGTGATGACAAATGAGTTAACAGTTAAATACATCACATTATATCACCCGTTTTTTTTCAAAATAATCAATCTGTCAGAGTGTTTTTGCTCCTTAAATACCAACGCACCGGCGTACAATGTCGTCAGTTTAAGATGGAGTGAGAGATCAGGTGACTCCAATTGTTAATATTTAAATGTTTTGGTATTCGTTTAATTTTATACACACTCTGATCACATAGCACTTCTGATTAAGTACCACCAGAGGAAGCCTGCGTACCCCGGTGGTACACGTACAACAGTTTGAGAACCAGGGCTGTTGTGTAAATTAATAATTGAACTTACTCCCTCTTAAAAAGGTAAATAAATACCTAAAACAACAATTCACTTGGTTTAAAAGGTTCCGTTCTTGGATTTGTTTTCATTCAGTGACAAATAAATACATTTTTTATTGTTGCTTATTTCTTTATCTTAGTGAAGTTTAATTGTACCTGTCCTACAGAAATAAACTTTAACTTGCAACACCAAAAATAAGATATGACCAATAAGAAGCTGCTCTTCAAACCTGAATGTTAAAATCGTGGCTTAAGCGCAGCGTGGGTGAGGAACTGTGATGTACATCACGTCCACGGCTCTGGTTTGCTGCAGCAGCAGCAGCAGCAACGTGCACACACACACACACACGCGCACGCATGCATACATGCCTGCCTGCCTACGCCCTGGTGTGGAGTGAAAGTTGAACATGAGTGTGACTCACTGCAGGTGCCCCCACTGAACATGGGGAGAGTCTCGAACACCATTTTGTGGAAGAGCAGCGCCACCGGCTTGTAGTCGAGCTGGTTCTTCAGTAGGTAGCTGTAATAGCAGACGTAGCGGCGCTGGCTCGGGATTGTTACTCCCTGCAACAACGACGACAACAAAAAAGATGTTAGTGAACGCGACACGTCGTCATCTCTTCTGTGAGGGTTCAAGTGTTAGCACCTTTAAGTGGAATAGACCGTTGTGATGATCAGTCATAGAAAAAAATCGGATTTCCAGCAACAAGATTTGACATTTTCTGACAGTAAACAGACACAATGATGACTCCAGAGCATAAGCAGCAAATAGGACTGCAACAATTAATCAGCAACTGGTAAACACACAAAACTAGCTCTGATTTTTCAGCTGCCTAAATAAGAATATTATCTTTTGCTCAAATATAACAAAAATGTCTATAAAACTGAATTATTTTGGTTTGTGGACAAAAAAAAAAAAAAAATACATTCGGGAACATTTCTAGGTTTGATCGCCCTTTTTCAAATTGTTTTAAAAACACTTTTTTCTCTGCAGGACTGAACAATTGTTTTCAAAATGCAAACCATAACAATTTAATGGTTTTGTTTTGATGATAGTTTGATGCCAATTAAAAAAATGCAAAGAATGCATATCATGAGATCTCATCCTTGTAGGTGTAGTATTTCCTCCATGTTTGAAGAAATATAACAATAAATACAGTATCATGCTTAAGCTTGCATTCATTAACTCATAACTCCAGTTGCAGTTGTGTTTTTTTTTTGTTTTTTTTTTTAAACATGAAACCTTCTGGTTTCTTTGCTCTATGGACAGCAAAATGAAGATATTTGGTTTGTGGGCAACACATTTGAGGGAAATCTTCATTTTGAGGTTTAGAAAACATGCTTTCTCACACATTTCTGACATTGTATGTACTAAATAAATTCATAAATTAAGAAAATAAATGAGGTGGTCTGTAGCAGAGACACTGTACCTTCTTGTCCCTTGTCCTGACTTCGCCGTAGAAGTCAAGGGCTTCTTGGGCCTCCTGGAATTTGCCACGGTGGAGGAGATAGGCGCAGATCATGACTCCTGTTCGGCCTTTCCCGGCCTTACAGTGGATGGCTGCCACGTGATTGTCGTCCTCACTGAGCCACATGTCCAGGTCTTCACAAAACGGCTTTATTAGCTCCAGCTGAGGAGGGTTGTGGTCTTCAAAAGGGTACTGTGCAACTGATGTGTGACGGGACGCAGGTCCACACAGAGATGTGACGAGAGAGGGAGGGAAGAACACGGCGGCAGAGAAGTTAGACGAGACATTATTAGACAAGAGTATGTATGTAAAAAAGAAAAAAGAAAAAGAAAAAACGCAGCCTACCTCTGCAGTTAAATTTGGTAGCATCGTAGTGTCTTTCTGCACAGCTGAAATGGAAAGAACAAAACCCAGTGAGTGATCAAATACAGGAAGTTCAGTGAGTAAACAATGAGACGTTCAGGTGTGCACACTTACAGGTTGTAGATTTTATAATGGTTTTTATGCTTTGAATCCAAAAACCTGAGAAAACAGAACCACAGAGAGCATTTAGTTATCAAACCCATGAAAGGTCATCGAACAAAAAACATTTTCTATAATGGTAAAGTGTCTTTCTCTTCTGTTTTTGCGCGTGACCACAAAGCAGAAGCAGAACTCACCGTACTACATCGTCTATATTGTTTCTGTACACGCCTTCAAGTCTCTCTGCTGGAAAGCCCATAGCAATGATGTTTGGGTAGATATCTGTTCAGACAGGAGGGGGTCAAGGAAATGTGTGCATGGAGATTAAGCCTTTACAAAACAGAGAGGGTGAAGGTGCTGCGGAGGCCAAACACCACACAGAGCATTTTAATGGTGCATTCTGAGAGTTTAGAATCCAGAAAAAGACGTTTTATTTCCAATAATATTCTGGGCTGATTTTTGTAAATTTCATACCATCAACATCTTCAGATTATTACTTAACAAAGATAATAAACGTCTAGTTATGTCATGCAATTTTGTTAATGTTAAATAGCTTGCCATAGTTTAATTTTATTAGAAGGCTGGGGAAAGACACCAAACATTGGCCACTGGCTGCTCTGTTTTCTAAAGACTGGTATTGGCCAAAGAAAAGCACATGTCGGCCAGACACTAGTTATTGTATCTGTAAGGCTACTATAAACAACATAAAACTGATTATTCCAGTGTCTGTTCAAAGCATAGTAGGGAAGAGCATGAAGATTAGATTTTTTGATTATTTATTTGATAAAAAAAAAGTCGATCCGTGAATGTGACCATTTGTAAGAAAGGTACCAGGGTCTTTGAACGCATCTTGTTAGCTGCTCCTCTTAGCTCAACACGCTGCGTTACTACGTTCACGAGCTTGCATGCACTGGAGAAGCATTTTGGCTTAGAAGGGATAGCATCGCTACTTATTCACAAAGTTACAGCACAAATACAAGAATGACGAGATGAGCAGCAGAGCGTGGAAAAGTTTCAGCCAATGTCAATAGGAGGTGTGCTGGTCAGTCTGTGTGTGTGTGTGTGTGTGTGTGTTGTGACAGATGGCCTTGACAGTGAGAAGCGGACAGAGAGGACGGGAGTTAACAGCGCTCCTGCTCGAGCCAGGCCCACATGTGCCTCCACAGGGAGAGAGATTCTCCGCTCCCTGACCCGCGTGTATTTTTAGAGCCCAAAGTTATATTGGGACGATCGCAAATGTTCGGCTTATCTCTTTCAGGCTGAGCCAGACCAATTTGAATATCTCGGCAATCGAGCGCAGGTGATACGGAGACAGATACACGGACAGAAAAAAAAAAAATATATAAATAAATAAAACATCAAACAAGAATCCTTTGTGTCACGATTTGCACGTATGCCAGTTTGAGTAGCATTCAGCAGTGGGCAGGACTAGGATTAATCGATTAGTTATTTGGTCCATAACAGTGTTTCCCAAACATCAAAATTATGTTCTCGTTTTGTCTGCAAACTAAAACGATTTTGTTTTTAATGCTTTCTTTGTTCTTTGTTACGTTGACTAAAACGTTTCCATTTTGGTTTCATGATGAAATCATCAGCTACAGCTTATGGGGGAAAACCCACGTGCGTCACATAGATGGACTTTAACCATCAAATGGAGGTAAAGATAAGAATTCCCATGATTCCACACTGCTTCCCCGATGTCATCAAACTCTGTCCTTTGTTGTTTTTTTTTAATTGAGACTAACGAAAATAAATACTTTGCTTTTAAAACATGTTTCTTTGATCCTCCATGACGGACGGTTCAATAAATATCTAATAACATCTGAGGATTATCTTGAGGTTTGGTAAAAAATGAACACAATTTTACCATTTTCTGGACCAAATAACTGATAAGATCAATTGAGCAAATATGTGACAGATTAATCAACTTGAGGCAAAACCAAAAACCTCATTTCTCCACAGGGTTAGTACAGTCCCCTTCTCTCAAGGTTAAAACCCAATTCATTCCTTCTGTGAGCCACAACCAAACAGAGAATATCATAACCACCTTGCGCAGGTAATAATGAAACTAATGGTTAGTTGCACCTCCAGACAAGATGCGGAAGAAACCAAACACACCAGATTCCAGCAGGAGTTTGCTCATGCATCTTTACCTCGTGTGAGTTTACACTTGTCTTATATCATCAAACCTGGCTCCACTATTCAGAGCAAGAAGAGTGGTGGAAAACTTTGTGGGCCACTTATAAAGTGACAGACGTTTTTTTTTTTTAAACACAAAGAAACAAATGACTGAGTTGGTGCTCGACGCCTACCTGGCGCTGACAAGCCTGCAAGGTTTTCACACTTAAACCACAGACTAAAGGGCAACCTTTGCCATCACTTCCTGTACCACGGTGTCAAAAATAGACGGGTTGAATATGTCAAACTGGACGTTTCTGCTTCACTTTGTGAAGACATTTTCTTCTGAGTCAATTCACTTTTAAACTGGTTAGAAAAATTCAACAGAGAGAGAGAGACTAGCTCTACACAAGAACAAGCTTTTTAAGGACACTGCACTGACTTCCATTCATTTGAAAAGCCCAAAAAAAGCCTTATCGCCAGCCCTAACCACAATTCAAATTTTAGACCCTAACTTAACCACTTCCTCAGAAATTAGGTACTACTGGTCCTGACAAGGTCAGTGTCTATGACAGAAAATGTCCTAAAAAGGTAACAAATACAAGTACGTACACACACACACACACACACACACACACACACTTCGTCATTCAATCAGTTGACCTGGTAGCGAGTAGGGCTGCAGCGAACGATTATTTCCATAATTGATTAATATGGCAAATATTTTCTCGATTAATTGATTACTAGTTTGGTCCATAAAATTGGGGTTTGCCAATGATGATGTTCTCAAATGTATTTGAGAAATTTGAGAAGGTGAATATGTGAAAGTTTAAAGATTATCACAATAGCTGAAAATTAATGTAGTAATAGATTGATTGAATAATCATTGCAGCCCTACTAGCAACGGAAAAAAATCAGAAGTCAACTGTATGACAACGGACAAACATATACAAAAGGGTTATTTTCAAACATGGTTGTAGGATGAACTTCAGTACAGGATTCCTCTGGTGACCCCTCCCTTCCTCAGACACACCAGGGAACTATGGTGGCCTTCGCATACCAGAAAGGATGTCGTTCTTCGATGTTTTTGTAGTTAAGCTACCATTTCAAAAACCCTAAACACATACTCTGGCCAGCAAGCGCTTACCAAAAGTCAGATTCTAAGGCAATACCTCTTTTTCACGTCATATAAGACACCGGAAGCTCAAGTTTCTCCTGATATCAGTTCAATGCAGCTAAGATTTACAAACACATTTGTGCTGATGCATTGCATTAACATAAACGGTGCAGCTAATATCCTGTTTCCATAAATAATAAACGTAGAGCCCACAATATGACTCGGGTTAAATGCTGCTGCTGCCTTTAAATCATTGTTTTTAAGTATATTTTGGGACATTTACTTCTGACCCACTGATTTTCATCAGCCCCGGACAAATACCCTCCTGAATATGACACACTTTCCCTTTAAAACCATTTCATACAGCTGAAACACAGCAATACAACAAGCCCAACAGCAAATCTATGCCATTATTTGCATACTGCTGAGCTTCCTTCCCCGTAGCTCACACCACCGTTGCCTATCTGTACACACTGTGCCGTAATCACTTCCATTAATGCCTCAAAGACCTAATTTAGAGCCAAACACAGGTTTTCTGTGCGACGTAATGGGCCAATCTAACCCTTGGACCTGCTGGCAACGTGATCCCAGTCAGACTGTTCTAAAGTGTTTTTAAAAAGCTTCAGAGCTCCCAGGAGAACCTCGGTGCAGAGCGTGGGGGGCTTGGTCTCTGCAGCTGGGAGGAAACACACATGCGGGACCCCCGACGGAAGCTCCAAGTAGGAGGAGGGGGGGGGGAGAAGAAAAAAAAAAGGAAAATCTGCTGTTTCGGGCACGCCTTTTTCTTTAAAGCTAGCCTTGAATCAGCTCGATGCATATAAGCCAAATCCACGACTGAGAACGAGAGAGAGAGAGAGGAAAAGGGAGAGTGGGAACTGGCCAGTGCTGAGTGAGGAGGGGGTGGAGAGGACAGGAAAGGAGGAGAGCAGTGAAATAAGGGGGTAAAGCAGAGGGAGGGAGAATTAGAGTGGGAGTAGTAAAAAAAAAAAAGGAGGAGAGAGAAAAGGAGAGGTGGTGGGTTGAGAGAGCGAGCGAGAGAGAAAGAGAGGGAGAGAGCTCTCAGACAGCAGCACTGATATAAGATCACTGGCAACTCTATTTTAAGGGCAATTCCCAGAACTGTGATACTGCATTACATAACAGCAGAGAGTCCATATTGTTATAAGACTATGCCAAAAAACATAATAAAGACGATCGAACCACATGTGAATGAGACGAGACTGTGACAGAATGAAATATGGCACTTCTTTTTTTAAGTGGTGTGACCCCTTTAACATCTGTACACCACAAAAGGCTGCCACTTGCAGACAAGACACAAGCTTTTTTACCACATGATAACACCACGAGAGAACACCTGATCAGGCGCCGCTGTGATGTGCACGCTGAATTGTCTGCACTCACACTTGCATCATAGATCACAGGTCTGTTCAATATGTTTCTATTTCATTGTAACTCACTCGTCTCCTACTGCCTAAACATTTCCATTCTTAGAAGAAAAGACAACACAACCGGGGCAAATCCAGGCCGTTTTAAACTTTTATACCAGCTGTATGCTTGTTCTCGAGTTGTTCATTATTCATCACACATTTGCCGAGCTGTCCAACACACAGTCCACACGTTAAACAAATCAAAATCAAACATTACTTTTATCTAAGACGCCACAGGCATAAATATTATAAAAAGGTTACTAACAACTGATCAAATATGAAACTCGTGACTACAAGGGCTGAAAAGGCGGCTTGACATCCTGATGCAAAATCAAGTGCACAACCACCAAAACCATCAGCCACAGTCTCATCACTGGTACCAAAAGGTTTTTAGCATTTAGTGGGCCATGGTCAACATCAGCTGCTCATCTAGTTTATCTGCAGCCAAATTTGTACAAGCACCAGGGAACCAGGTCAACGACTACCAGTGGTAATAGAGGAGATACAAGGCCTTGAAGCAGAGATATTCAAATGGTTTAAATAAAGAAGTACAAATGAATCAGATTTTTCAAAGGCATGTCAGAAATGACCTGTTTACAAATAAAATGCATCACAAATTTCTAAAAATTCCATGAAAGAAAGTGTATTTTTTGTTTTTATCTAGTGGTGTTAAGTGAATATTGGGAGTTTGTACATGCCGTAACCGACCGTGATGATGCGAGTAAAAAAACCAAAAAATAGTAGCTGTTGGTTCACGGGCACATTTCATATGCTACCACGGTCATCGTAATTCATTTTTGATTCTTGTACAATATCGTGGAATGTCGCAGTTTCCTCGTCAGTCCACACATAGCAACTCCCGTATGCAATTTTTACAGTGACCTGGCGTAATACTTGAGTCACGTGAGTGATCTGTAAACGCTTTTTTTAACAATATCTTTTATCATTGCGCACAATCAAATTATATTTTTTCACCCATCTCAGATGTATACACCTTTTCTCAATATTAATTTTCTGTGTTCCCATTTAAGTTTTTTCAAACAGAAAATGCGACTTAAAAGCATGCAGATGTAAACTCTGTGGGTTTAGCTGCTTTCACACTTAAGTCCCCAATAAACCTGACCTTCAACATTGGGGCTGCAACTGTTATTTGCTTAATTGATTACTAAGATAACTGGCAACTACTTTGATATATGATCGATTCGGTTTTAGGTTGTTTTTTTTAAATAATTAAAACAAGTTTGTCAGATTTCTCAGCTTCTTACATGTGATTATTTTATGGTTTTTATCTTTGCTCTGTTTGACAGAGAAATCCTTAACACTGAAAGATTTCAGTCTGTGGACACAAAACAAGACACTATTCCATACAACCTAGCTGTACACTTATCTGCCACATTTGATACAAATATCTAATCAGGCATGTATTGGTGGTCAAGAAGACTTTCAGAGCATCAGCATGGAAAAGCAAGGTGACATAAGTTACTTGAAATGTGAATTTTTGCTAGTGCAAGAGGTGCTTGTCTGAGAATGAAAAAAAACATATACCATCTACAGGTATTACCACGCACAACTATCTCAAGGGTTCACAGGTAATAGTTAAATTAAATAAGAAAATTAGTAAACATCAAATGAGTTGCAGTTTTTGGGGGCGTTTTTTTTAAACGATAGTAAGGCAAATAACCATTCATTACAACCAAGCTACGTAGAAAGCCATCTCTGAACCATGAAGCAGCTGAGCTACAGCAGCAGAAGACCACACTGAGTGCCACTCCTGCCACTTTATTAGGTGTCCTTTGTACCTAATAAAGTGGCCAATGTGTATACAGCCTATTTACTTAGTATACTATACTATATGTATGTGTGTGTATATATATATATATATATATATATATATATATATATATATATATATATATATATACACACACACACACATATACATACATACACACACGAGTACATAATTATTTCGTCATACATACTAGACAAGCTCTACCTGTGTTCAACCGACAAGTCATTTAAAAATCTAAAACCTATCTACATTTAAAGCAACATCTACGGGCTAAATGCAGTGACGTGTTGAGAGTGCACGGCGTGTTTGGACGCTCTTGTGCAGCTGTAACATGACGGTGACATGTCTGCGCGCTGCTTTGACAGATCCACCATCTTTCAAACATGCTGGCTGACAGCGGAGCTGCTGCTGCTGTCTGAACAGCTAGCCTGCGAGCTAAGTAGCAGCGGCAGCAGCAGCAGCAACGGCTAACACCCTCACCATCTCTGCTTCCAGAGCTCCTCACACATTAATGCACTTACTACCGCGTTACAAACCGGTGAAAACTGTGAAAACAGGGAACACATGGAAAGGATACAGGTTAAGTCCAGGTCGAAGCCGTCCTCTTGATATCTCCTTTTGTTCCGGCTGACCATTTCTTTTATAATCGCAGCCATTGTAGCAGGTGACAGGAGTCTATATGGGGGTAAATGATGAAAATGGGGCTTTTATGTCTTCTAGCACTGGCTGTGCGGACGTGTCCGTCGCAGTTAACAGTGACAGTCTTTGCCTCTTTGTCCCAGGTCCCTGCAGAGACGTGCTAGCCCGCAGAAGTGGCCGTGGGTCGGATTAGACAGGCTTCCTCTGGATCATAAAGACGGGCCTCGCTCTGCTCCTCCGCGCAGGCCCGACTTTTCCAATCCTGCGATTCGTCTTGCAAACGCGCCCGATTTAAATACATGCAGTTGTCCTCGGGTGAACCTCATAAGGTGTCGAAAACGATTAAAAGAATATCCGACTGGCTCAGTCGCAGCAGCCGCCGCGGCCGCTTTTGACAGCGAGGGAGAACGGACTCACCGGTTCCCGAAGCCTGGATCCCAGAGCGAGCGAGAGAGAGAGCGAGCTAGCCTCGCTAGCTAGCTAGCGCAGCAGCTAGCCAGCTAGCAACAATAGCTAACACTGCCTCCTTTTTTTTTTTCTTAACGCCGAGAGCCTTCTAACGATTCAACATTGTCATCGACTGATTGCCAAAAAAACACACGTGGAAATAAAGTGACAGGCTCCACCTTGAATGTATATAGAATCTACAACGCTCGGGAATCGGCGGGGATTGGTTTGACAGCTCGGTCCCGGGGAATCATCTTCTTTTCTCGCAGCTCTCGCTCCAGCTGAACTCTCAGGCTCCCATCATGGCCTCCACCGAGGGAAAAAAAGAAGGTAGAGCAGGCTGGGATTTTAGATGAAATATCCCTCCGCCTTTCACCACATAGTCCCACACAGTCATTTAAAAAAAGACACACACAAAAAACCGACACGCGTAGTATCAATGTACGTGTTTCGTCAAGTAAAATTAGACACACGTTATCACTATTGTATTTACGCATGTATTCGATTTAAAGCCACCTGTGCCCGAAAACGGTACACTCGAGTTATTTTGTGGTCCCGGCGGAAGGACACTGCGAGTCCGCTCGCGACGCTCCCTTCTGTCAAAGTGATCACGTGTGGTTGTAATTAGGGAAGTTTCCAACAAAATGTCACTTTTCGCGGCTTCAACTGTCATTTAAGGCTGTCGCTGAGCTCACCTCGCTCCAGAACACGTTTATTACACTGAGAATGTCATATTTATATGGTAAACAATTAAATATGAATGTAAAAAATGCTGTTAATTGCAGAGTCAGTTAACTGTTTTATTCCCTTAACCCCTATAATCCTTATAAACCTTTATTTTGTTGTTGTTGCTTTTTGTACTTTAATCTATTTATTCTCTCTTACTTGCTTGTTTTTTGTTCTCTTTTGTGTTTATTTACTTTGATATTTGGTGTTTATACTATTCTGTTTTGCTTAGTCTGTCAAAGCACTTTGTAAACATATGTTTGTATATAAAAATTATTATGATTATTATTATTATTATTATTAGGATTATTATTATGTAATGGTACCACAGTAAAACTTATAAGAAAAAAACTAGGTTTCTGAAATTAATGAAGCATGCAAGCGTACATCTACTAATGATTTGTAAACACATAAAAGTCTAAAAAGGTTGAGAATAAAAATAAATGTAAATGTAACTATCACATCCTAATTGACAGTATACATAGTGATAGGGGCTACTTTGTGCATTTATTCTGACAATTATTTACTGATTTATTCCTGTAACACCTCATATTTAATATAATAGATCCATGTTTAATTTTCATAGTAAACCAGTAGATAATGTGATTTTTGTGCCTTAGTACATGACATGTTGTGGGGTGTAACAACAGTTTTAGATTATATTCTAGAAGATTAAGCCAGCAGGAGAGAATATTGGTAATTTCTAAAGAATGAGACATACTGCACGTACAGTAGTTACAGATCTTATAAAGCAGCGATGGTACAGTTAATCAGATTAAAATGTGGGTTAACTGGAGCATCACAGATTAAACGATCTGATCCCAAGTAAAGGTTAATTAAGAATCTGCTTCTTTATAAAGGACAGGTAGTCCTCACTGAGGACCACTCATCCCATAACAACGTAAGCCCTTAATACGTAATGACTGGCAAAAATTAATCAGTGCTTTAAGTTCATCCAACCACCTCTTAAATGTAATTTGAAAAGCACCTGAAGATTTTAATCTGTGATTAAAGACAGTAAAACCACTTCAGAGCCAAAACTCACCACTGTTAACTACTACTTAAACAAGTCTACTTAACAATTAAAGGGGCTAGAAACTTAGGTTTGATCTCTGTTTGATCCACATAGTAAGTATAAATAAAGATGTTAAACAATATCTTAAGGCATTTAAGTGTAAAAAAAACAATTTAAGTGCAAACTAAATGTTAAGGCTTTTCAGTTCAGTGTAAATAAAGACATATTCAACAACACATTAAGTGTGAATAAATATGTAAATCTAAATGTTAAGGTATTTGAGTGAAAACTAACACATTTGGTGCAAACAAATTTAAAGGCATTTTAGAGAAAATAAAGCCATTAAGTGTAAATAAAGATGTTAAACTAAATTTTAAGGCATTTCATTACATTACATGTCATTGACATACATATTATTTAGTGGAAATCAACAAATTAAGTGCAAACAAAATGTAAAGGTTAAGAGTTAAGTGTAAATAAAGACACATATTCAACAACATTTTAAAACATTCAACTAAGACGTTAAGTGTAAATATGATTTGAAGGCATTTTAGGGAAAACTAAGAGTAAATCAAGATATTTGACAAGGAATTTGAGTGAAAACTGAGACATTAAGTGTCAATAAATATGTTAATCTAAATGTTTAAGGCATTTGGGAGAAAATTAAAGCCTTCCGTGTCGATAAGACTTTTAGGCGTTTGAGTGACTATTAAGATTCCAAGTGTAAATAAAGATATTTGATAACATTTTAAGGCATTTGAGTGAAAAATTAGACATTAAAGATGATGAACTCACTTTTAAGGCCTTTGAGGGAATTCTAACACATTCGGTGTGAACAATATTTGAAGGTATTTGATAGAAGTGTACATTAAGTGTAAATTAAGATCTTGAACAACATTTTTAAGGCATTTGTGCGAAAAAAATGTACAAAAGCTAAACACAAACCACATTATTGCTCAACCAAGTCGTCTGTCAAATGAATATACAGTAAATTTTGACCTGTTTTCTTAAGAAATGTTAGATTAAAGTGCAGGAAACCTTATTTCTTGACCTCAGTGAGTGAATTTATCACATTAGGTGCAGTTATCATGACTAAATCCTGTAAAAAATTAAGCAGGATGTGCCTTTACACTCAAAGTAGTCTCTCATGCTGTTATTTTTTGTGACCACTTACCGCCAGCAGAGGGCAGCATTGCACTTTTGCCTTAGCAGAGCCCTCAGAGCGTCACACTGCAACCTTTAACCCCTGACTTTGATCACTGTGCACCCTGTACAGACCGCGGTTATGTTTCACAACCAGTAGAGAAAAGATAAAAATGAGGACAGTAAAAACAATGATTTATAACTAACATTTCCAACTTTATTATCCTAAGACTTCTTTTCTACATCAATGCACACACACCCCACCTTTAAAACACGACATGAATGTGAAATCTGAGGCACTTTTTCAGGGCAAAACAAAACCTTCCACGACGGAGACATTCAACAATTTCCTCATTTGTGTAAACCGTTGACATTTTTGAGAGAGAAAGGCACTTATTTCATATTTCCTATGTACAAACAAAGTTCTGTGTCGCATCTTTTCACACAGTGACATGAAATGTTAACCGCGATGAGCTTGTTAACGTCCACACCCGTGAGAGCATGTTTTAAAACTTCCGTGTAACTCTTCCACACGCGCTCCTTCACTTCTGCGTGTTTATGTTATTTGATTTAAGTTTCCTTGGGATGAGTTTTCCTAAAACCTCAACTAAAAATAAAATAAAAAAAAAAGAATCTCAAGTTATTTATTAAAATACATACATATATATATTTTTAAGTTAATAATCATATAAAAATACAATCGGGTTATAAAATCACGTAGATTTAAAGCAGTGTACAAATGTAATGCTTTAAGGGAAGATACCCATCCCAGACAGAATTCATTATCATTCATTATTATTATTATTATCATTATTATTTATTTATTCATATCAATCTAAATTCTCCACTCTACATAAACATTTCATTTAGTTTAGGATAATGTAATGTCTAATAAATCCCCTTTTAAAAACTAACCATATTGTTTTGTTTACTGACAGGTTAGGATTATTATTATTGGTCCTTTTGTAGAGAACTGTAGTATTCCACCAACACCTTCCAGGCTTTGGGGGCCATGAAGCCTTCGGGAGGGTTCGTTCCGCTCCGGGCCATGTTCCTCATCTTGGTTCCAGAGATGAATTCGAACTCGGCGTGTCTGCGAGACAAGGCGGGATGAAGAGAGAAGGGTCACATGTTGTTGTGGTGCTTTGGAAAACTACTAAACATAATTTAACAACCATTTTCGGACTGGAAATCGAGGTTTGTGACACTTTCTACACGACTCACTCCCTGCACCAAACCATAGAGAAAATCAGCGATTTTACAATGAGGGGTTTTTCATCCACTGCTGCCTCCATCAGTGAGTTTAAATGTGTTATTTTGTGATTTAGGAGTTTGAAAGTCTTTGTTCAGATTAACCTCAGTGACACAAATTGACCACACGAGGCAGCAACAGACCAGCAGCTCCTGGATTCCCACAGGTTAAAAATGTTGGTTTTCTCTATGTGCTTTGGTATAGGAGACTATATCTTCTCTAGATTAGGTGAACCTTTTTGTTATGTGGCTAAAATCTGTTTTTCCTCGTGTTCTCCTGATGGCAAACGCGTTTTCATTGAGACGGAGCATCTGTGTCTCTAGCTCAGAGGTCTCAAACCACATGCGGCCCACCACTTAATAACAAGTTATAATGAGTTATTTCTGTATGTTTCTTTTGATGAATAGATTCATTTTGTATATATTTTGAAAAAAACGGCAAAAATATGATTATTTTGCCGTTTTTTTCTCCAAAGGTTAACTAGACACACATTTGAGGTTCCGCTGGTTCTAGACATCTCTTAAACCACATAACAACCGCATAATAAAAAAGAATTTTGAGATTCATATTACAAACTGTGTCATTAGGGCAAAGGATTAAGGTCACAGATGGTTCATATTTTCACGAGGTTCATATTTTGGGTGAAAAGATTTAGGTCGACAAACGTGTTTATGAGAATCTCATGTGAAGCTGCACCAGGATTTTCGGATTTTCACCCCAAATGTTCTGCAAACCTACCATGTGTACGCCTCATTTACATCATCACTCACCGCTCTTTGTCGTAAAAGTCCATCGCCTTCTTATCCTTGTTGTAGGCGGCTACCCTGAAGGGGATGATCTCCACAGAGGTGAGGCCCGGGGCCATGGTGAGGACTTTGCCTCCATGAGTGGGTTCATACAGGTCCTGTTTCGTCTCTGGGTGAGGCATACCAGCAGGGTCCCGGCCCACGATGTAGAAGTTTGCTCCAGCGATCATCCTGGCTCTGCAGTGCCACTGGACCTGTTGAGAAAAGGGGGAAAACATGCAGATTAAAGCCTTGTTTTCATCGAGTTTGAACGGCCTCTACAGCTCCATTTTTTGGCACCCTTCCCATGAGGTACCAGAGTAAAAATCCAGCTAGACCGCTCGTTTGTTGGCCCACACTGTTACTGTACTGTACCAAACCGGACCATGATGGAAGTACAGCAGAACAGTCAGTCAAACACACATATCACGAGAAGCTGTCCCCGGCAACTTGTAACCATGATGCTGCATTACTGCCATCTTAAATAAAGTAGTCCTTCATCAGTCAAGCTCCAATCCTTTATTTTTTTGACCTTGTGAGGAGTCAAACCAGCAACCCTCCAGTTACAAGCCAAGTTCCCTTTCCACTCGGCCAAAGAGAACCCCCTCGTAAATGCCGAAACCCGGGATTGAACCAGGGACATTCAGATCTTCAGTCTGACGCTCTCCCAACTGAGCTATTTCGGCACTCTCATTGTATTTTTTTCTTCTATAATTACAAAAAAACAACCTCATATTCTTTCGCCTCTCCTCAAGGAAACTCTCAACCAATTAATGCTCCATTAATTCACACACATAATTCACCACAGGTGATGGTTGTAAACGTTCCCCTCACACTCACCTCTGTAGGTCCGGCATACATCATCGGCGAGGGGAAGATGGCAACGATGGTGGACGCCGGGTCCAGGACGCCCTCCTCCAGGACGGCGTCGTGCTGCTTCATCCGCCAGTCCAGCGGCACGTCGTCGTCCTTGGTCCAGCCGCCGAGCGGGTGCAGCAGGAGCACGGGGTTCTTGTAGCCTCGATCCAGCAGGCGGCGCTTGGTGTCCTGCATCAGCAGAGCGTGGCCGTTGTGCACCGGGTTTCGCAGCTGGAATGCAAATATGGCATCTGTGGCGAAGAAGAAGAAGAAGAAGAAGAAGAAGAAGAAGAAGAAGCGGAGAATGTTAGAACAGCATGTTGACGTGCATGCAGTGATTAACATGTGGGAAGGATTTAGTCGTCACAGCAAACGTCATGCCTTTTACAGATCTGGCATCAGTGTTGAGCTATATCTGTCTCATTTCTTATCGAAACGACATCAAAGTCGGCCCTTGACACACTGGTGACTGCACCACGCAACGCGCCAAGTTTGAAGCCTGTCAAGCAAACCCTTGGAAACTTATTTGATTAAAAGTCAGACAGACATGCCTTGCATTTATAGATAACTTCAGACAATGAACATTTATATTTTGAGCGGTTTCAAAGGTTTTAACCACTTGGCATCTGTTAATGTTGCATTAAACCGCCTTCCTTTTACATGTAATCATCTATTTATTCTTGGATTTCTTTCGCTAAAAACCTGACATTACAGGTAATAATTTTAAATATTTAATTAAGTAATTATTGGTCTGAAATTCAGTTGATTTCTGTGTGATATGGAGCAAGACATGAGAACATTTTCACATTTAAGAACACAGAGTTGACAGTTGAAGATTAATTTAGTTTAATTGATTAACATATGAATCATTGCAGCTCTGGTAGATGATTAATAGTTTTTACACACAGTTTCCAGGTAAGAAGTCATTATTTCCTTCAAAGTAAAGCCTGTGTGTGCAACATAAAGGGAGGATAAAAGTCTACTTAACAACATCGTAAATACTAGTTTTCATGTTTTACACTGATTCTGTGGAAACAGTATAATATTATTATTTATTACAACATTAGTACACCGTTATTACCTGGAAATATGTCGGAAATTAGACATTACAAACATTGTAAATTGTTGATTTATAGGGATTTATAATAATACTCTACATTAATGAGTGATTTCCTGACAGAATTAAAAGTATTAACATGTGTTCTGTCATGTCATCTAACTCTATCTGTAAAAAAAACCTATGGAAAAGTTGTCAGCGAGCCCTGAGGAAACATCAGTGAGATCTGTCAGTTTGCTGCATTATTTAACATGCATTCAACTACAGTGGCGGCAGCAGCAGCAGCAGCTTTAGGGAACAAATGCTCGTGGGTGTGGGACGCAGGCGGCTCGGGGGGAATAAACAGACGCTCACTGACATTTTTTTCTTCATGTGGTTTTGTGTGTTTTGTCGGAGAACGTTCAACACTGCGAGCCTGGAGCCCGGAGCCCGGAGCCCGGAGGCCCGTCACATTAACATGCTTGGACTAAAAAAACAACAAACACTATAGGAAACCACACAACAGCAAAACTCGTCATGCAGCTTCAAATTTACCATTCTTATTTTTTCATCTGGTCTTTGGTCAAGTTCCTCTGAAAGAAAAACAGTCAAGCGCTAAATACTATTACAATCAAACCTGCTACAGACTTTGAGTAGTTGTGTAATTTTACGAGCAATAATCCGACTTTCTCACCTGCTTTCATGTCTTTGAACTTCTGCTTTAGCTCCCTCGGAGTGAGGCGATACTGGTCAAGCCCGTCGTTCCACTTGATTCGCTCCAGCACCTGCAGGTCGCCACCCACCAGCCAATCACCTCTCTCCATAATCATCTGCAACGAGGACAGAAAATATCAGATATGGGCTGTGCTCAGTGGAAATGCAGGCTGTCCGTCAAACAGAGGAACGGGGTTTGATCCCCAAACTATTTCAGAACTGGCGTAAAACCTGTGCCGTTACCTTGATGTGAGGGTGCTGCGGACAGGTGGTGCCCCACTGTCGGGCACAGCGCTCCTCCTTGCAGTGTGGGTAAAACTCCGGGTTCCTGAGAATAGCCACGCGCGAGCCCTGGTACTCCAGAGCTACAGCTGCACAGCCGTCCAGCTCCTGCTTGACCTCAGCGGTCACGGGCAGCACGATGGGAACAGACAAGTTGATGGCTCCGCCTGGGACAGAAGAGGACGCGGCGAGAGTTAAGACTTTGACTCTTCCCGACGCAACCCTCCCATTCATCCAGGCCTGAGACCTCCAGAAATGTTGTTTACAGCAAAATAACAATCGGGCGAAACAATCACACCAAGTGTTTGGGTGATACAGGAATGATTTTACCTCTCTTTACCTCTAAAGTTGGAACTTTTTTCCAAAAAGAAATAATTAAAAAGGTGCATTCCAGCTGTAGTCAGAAGTCAGAATGTACACGTTCCTAGTTCTACATGTCAGTTACTCTGAAAGCCACAAACCCAGACTTTAGACATCTAATATAAATGGAAAGCACCACGAGTGCACATGCACGTAATGATAGACTGAATGGAGCAGTACATGTTCATCTCTGTGGACACAACACCACACCAGAGAGGTATGACTCAGCCCTAAGTGGTAAGGACGAGGAGTAAAATATGGATTTAAACGTGACAGCGGACAGTGGAGTGGACTCTTACCGTCCAGCAGGTTGTTGAAGTGAAGGACCTGGAGGAACTCCCTTTCCCTCATGAAACCCTTGAGGGGACTCGCCCAGCCCTCAGCCAGGACCTGCACCCACTGTAGATCCAGCTGTGGACCAAGAATAAAACAATGTGGAAACCAGAATCCTGGACGGTTGAGAGAATCAACAGCTTCAAACAAATATGCCACTACGCTGTTTGAACAAGATATCGCTGTTGACATTTTTATGATCATAGGAGTGTCAATATTGTATATCTTGTTCTTTATCGTTGCGCAAGACGCATACAGTATTATCGGTCTTTTCTGCAGAAATACTGCCCCGAAACCCGAGCAATGGTTATCTAGTAATGGTGGGAAAGCAGGTAACCGAATCGAAAGACAGCTGTTGCTCTGTGGGCAACAAGGAGGTATAGTGGCATTCTACCTTTGGTAGAAATCCTCACAGACTGGAGGCTGATTTGATAAGACACCAGTGTGAGTGTGAGTGTGTGTGTGTGTGTTTGCATGGTGGGCTTTTATTGGCGCCCAGGGAAGAAGACAGTGCAGTTCATTAGTACACGGGATGTTTATGGGCTCATCATGAGCTTCTCTCACTGCCATGTTCAGTATCGACCCCCCCTCCCCCCCCCTCCTCTTCGATTTGCTGTGGGATAAAAAAACAGAAGCCTATATTCTGGAGTGGTGGGGTTACCTTGGTGATGCTGATGGTGGGGAGCGTGTTTGCGTCAGCCACAGCGAGCTCGAGCTTGTTCTCGGGAACAAAGAGTTCAGTCACCTCCTCCGTGATCTCCTGTGGTACGATGCTCTGAGCACGACAAGAAAGAAATGGTAAAAGAAGTGTTAAAAGGAAGCCGGACGACTCCCAGGTTATCTTTTTGTTTAGACAAGAGAGAAAAATGAGGAAATAAGCAGTTGTGACTGTCACGGGTGATGAGAACAAGTGGCAACTCTTCATGTTACAGAAGCTGGATAACAGGTTATTTTTGGTATGTCCATAAAAAGAAGTATTACAGATGTTCTCTTATCAATCAAGTACGAATTGCAGCACAAATGGTGGTTTTGAGGACCATGGCCTTAATCTTAACTTACCTTAAACCCTTGAACAGTTCTTTTGAGGTGTGACTGAATATGAAAAGCAGCCAAAATGTCCTCACTTCCTTTTGGTTTTTCAATGTTTTGGTCCTCACATAAGTCTGAGTTGTCTTATTTGACTTCCATTCATTTGGAACAGACTCAACAAGCATCATCCCCCTCACCGTAACCTTAAACAGTTAGCCCTAAACAGTTCCTCAGAAAATGAGGTTCTGCCTCATTAGGGACCAAGTATGGGTCTCCATGAGAATGATATATCTCACACACTCAACATGTCTGAGAGCATTCTTCATTATCCAGGTCAAGGTAGCGTCCGGAATTAGCTAAAGGCGACTGAACGTGCTTCAAATAAAGCAATTCCAGAGGCCTTTCAATAACTCCTGAAAACCCACCTGTCATGTACTTAAAAAAAACAGAACCTTGTCTTTATGTACTATCAGTTACTTAATTTGTTTTTACTACAGTTCACTATAAAAACATTTACCAGTTACATCAGATGTAAACGGGCGACTGCTAAAAGACAAGACAGCTCAGATGGGAGTGGTGATGAAAAGATATGAGGCCTCCAGAGAGGGGGAGGGGGAGGGAGAGGGGGAGAGAGAGAGAGACTAATTCCTCTTCCTTTCCTCCACATACCACACTAACTACACTCTGTTTACATTACAATGCATCATTCGACATATTTTTTAATACCGCCAATTATCTCAGGAGGACACATATTGGCACGACTTAAATGTTGGACCACTCCACTCGATTTGGAACACGTTCTTCAACTCCGCTGAAGCCTAAGGTGACACAGTCTGGCTTGACTTGCTCTCAGAGACAAAAGCAGTTCCTGGAACTGGTCTCTCTTTACGTCATCCTTACGCTGACATAACTCTGCTGAGCTCCTGGTTCACAGAGCGTGGGCCGGCTTACAGTAAGTTCAATATTTGTCATTTAAGCACTTTATTTCTGCCTGACAAACACTCATGAGTGAGTGATCTTCCTGTCATGACTCGCCATTACGTTCACGTCATAACTTGAATGTAATCTGACACAAACTGGTGACGAAGCGTGTCACTTGTGCAATTCCTTGGAAAGAAAGGAATTGCACAGTCTGTTACGCAGACTGACGGGGGTTTTACTTAAATTCTCTCAAACACAAGTCGGTGTATGATTTTGAGATTATTAGACACTCAGCTACTGCTGCTGAGAAAAAAAAAAACAGAATTTCTTCTCCTAACAACAGCTGCTTTCAGATACATGTGCGTCTGTTACTGTCTGGCTTTTTTATTTTGGGTCAATTACGTTGTAGAGAAGAGCTCACCAACTTCTCAAACTCCTTGCATTGACAGATGCATGATGGGAATTTGCGGACAGTGCAGTCAAACTCAAGGCGGAACACCATAACCGCTAGCTGAGGCTAAGTAGCACCACCAGAGGGAGCTTGTGTACCAATTGGTGGTACAAGTTTGTAAGCGTTAACAGTTCATTTCTGTTTATTTTGTCTATTTATTTAAGCACTTTATACTCCCTGTGGCATAACGTCTAAAAGGTTAGCTAAATTTTCGCCGTGTCATCCTACTGAATTTTCTGACGTCTTACGAAATCCGAGCCACAAAGATCGGAAGAAAGTTACTTTCCCCTGATGATCCTCCACCCCTGTTGTAAGCAACCAAACACGATGATGACGTGATGATGTTCTCTGGCTCTGACCGCTGTTTACTAAACTGTCTCCTTCACATCAGGACTTAAAATAAAAGATTCCAGGATCTTCTGCGTGTTTAATCTAAACCACTGTTTGGTTTGAGATCAGAGAGTCACCGTGGCCCCTCCTTGACTACAAATAACTCAGCTTTACGAAAAGACGCCTCTGTACATAGTAGACAATGTGTACATGGCGTTTAAAGCGTCTGAAAGCTGTTTACGCTTCACGGGTACACAAACTCTCACAATGGCTCTCCTGACGTGTCCATGTGTCTTTGATTATTTGTTCTGCTGTGTTCAAATGTTTGTGACTCTCTTTTCTCTTTCCAGTCATCCGGAACATCTGTCTGACCCACCTGGTCCTTGAGGAGCTCCAGCACTTGCTGGAGGCATTCGTTCACCGTGAGCTCTCCGGTTTTCAGCACCAGCTCCGATCCCTCGGGACGCTCGTAGTCTGAGTCTATACCAGTGAATCCTGAAAAACATGAAATGTCCAGTCACTGAAACCTCACAACAAGTGAAATTCCATCTCACTGATGAAATCCACAACATAAACGACAGTTTATTGGACGGACAATAGTTATCGCACACACCTTTAATCTCTCCGGCGCGAGCCTTCTTGTAAAGACCTTTTACGTCCCTGGACTCGCACACATCGAGGGGAGCGTGGACAAACACCTCGAAAAAGGGCAGGCCTGCACTCGCGTGGACCTTTCTCGCCTCTTCACGATCCTGTGGAGGAGAACCATTTCACTTAAATACAATTTTTAGACCTTATCCACACAGAAAGAGGACTTTCCCAACACAATCTTTTTCCTTTTCATTCTTAAAATGATTTTTTAATTACATAGCATCATTTCAAGCACACAAAACGTCACTAAATTGCATATCGGTGTACTCGGAAACGCGAGGGCGTCATTTTTAGGGCTCTCAAAACAACCGGTTTACAGATGTCTCAGGATGTCTCATTCTCACCTTCATGAGAATTTTTTGTTTATTTTAGGGCCAAAACTGAGCCAAACGCCACTGTTCCATTACATTAACTATCTAACTAACCACTGATGTTTTCTGACCTTGGCAAAGGGCGAGATGAAACTGGTGATGCAAACGAGCCCAGCGTCTGCGAACAGTTTGGCCACCTCTGCGACGCGGCGGATATTCTCCTCGCGGTCTTCGTCCGTGAAGCCCAGGTTCTTGTTCAGGCCGTGGCGAATGTTGTCCCCGTCCAGTGAGTAGCAAGGGATGGCTTTGGACACGAGATACTCTTCCAGGGCAAAACTGATGGTGGTTTTCCCTGCACCAGACAGACCTGATGGGGGGAAAATGTGATAAAACATACAGCATGAGCATCACACTGGGTCGAAGGTGGATGTCGTGAAGGTGGATATCATCAGAGCCGCAATTGAAACAAGTTTATCTGATTTTTCAGCTTCCAAAATGTGAATATTCTATTACATAGTGATGCATATTTATAATAGTGTCATCAGCATATACTGAGACTGTGTGAGAATTTTCTGATTTCTTTGCTCTATATAACAAAGGAAAGATTAAAGCTGAATCATTTTGGTTTGTGGACAAAACAAGACATTTAAGAACACTACCATTTCGACAAACTTTTCTGACATTTTACAGACCAATCAAGAAAAGAATCCACAGATTAATCAGTTATGAAAGGAATTGTCAGTTGCAGCCCTAGAAATCATGTAACAACATAAAGACGTACCAGTGAGCCAGATAGTGCAGCCTCTGAATCCACTCCTGGTGCCCACAACCTGACCCCTCTTGCTCCGACTGACATGGTGGGCCTGGTACACCACATTCGTCGACCTGTTGAAATCCTGTAAGAGAAATGCAGACGGTTGGAACAAACTGAAGTGGTTGAGGGTAATTAAAGTCAATACAGATTGCTTGAAACGTGGCTGCCGGACGTGATACCATGAACAACTCATGGCTCAAACCTATGCCATGTTAAGCTTATACAATCGCCACTTAATCTCACCGTTAGACAGTCTTTTCTGACTGGAAACGTGTGACTGTGACTGTGTTTAAAATCATTTGATACATTTTCTAACCGACACAAACTTGCCAAAGAAGGCACGAGTAAACCAGCAGCTTTGTATCCCCCATGAGCTAAAAATGCAGATTTTTAATCTGGGCTTTGGTGCGTTTACAAACTACCAATTCCAGTCAGAAAACGCTTCCTATTGGTGAGATGACGTGGTTAACATATTATGATATCATAGACTTAAGCAAGCATTTGTTTTTCCTTGTGTGATGGAGAACATCCAAGCCTCAGGCGGGGCCGGGAACCACGCGCCAACAAAACCTGAACTATCACTCTGATAGGACACGTTACTGTATCCTGCAATGTGACACATCATGACACTTTACATAGCAATGCCCCACGTAGCACAACTGGTTCTACATGTCCTGCTCAAAGCGACTATGTGGCCCGAGAATGAATGGGGCTGTATTGACATCTGGAGGGGAGGGAGGGGCGGGGGACATGGAAGGGATGAAGGGAGGGAGAGGACTGACTGTGGACAATGTGTCCAGTGTAGTGCCTGCAGCCCAGTGATGATGTGGCAGTGTTGTGCCCACAGAATTGCCCTCTGCACCCACTCCCACTATACTTCCCTGCATCGATTCAGTGGCTTCACTTCTTCAAAATTTGCAATGCGGTGACTGTAAAATGTGATGGCTCTGTGACACGTCTCACACATAGAGGGTGTGTTTCAGTCAAGGGGTGAGGGAAAATTACCACATAAAGTTTTACTTTATGACTTTACTTCCACTGTGGACAAAAACTTCCATAAACTTGCTGGGTTTATATACCAATCTATACATTAGAGGTCGACTGATACGAGTTTTACTGCGGCCGTTTTTACAGCCAAGTGTTTAATGACAACAAATAGTATAAGAATTACTTAACTTAATGGTCTGTCTCTCCAACGTACACGTATACATGTTTAAACTAAATATTAAATATATGAAACAGGTCATCGAAAAACTTAAAAAACAATGTTTGGATGAAAAAAATAAAAATAAATCAGTCAGCCAATGCAAGTTGACAAGACTTACAAACTAATATACATGTTAAAGGTCCACTATGTAAGTGTTAGTGACATCCAGTGGTAAGACTGGTCAGGTTATCCAAACATACTCGTGGCACGCACTGCATTGTGTGCATGAGCACACCCACACTATGTTGGTGTGACTGTTATTCCAAGCACACCTTCTTCGTTCAATCCTCCCTCCTTCAAAACTGCCAAACTACTTCAACTACAATAAATCTCGCCCCAATTTTGAATTTTCCTCACTTTCCTCACATGTTGGAAAGCTCTGTTTGCTGAATTCCTGTGTAAGAAATTGACTGAAAAAACTTGTGTAACTCTTCCCACTTGCTCTCACTTCTGCCTACATCCTCTCTCTCTCTCTCTCTCAGGAAATCACACCAGATAATACAAAACTATGAGGATGAGGAGTATTGTGAAATTCCTGAGAGGCAGTGCTGACCAGCAGTATGGCTCAAATAACAGCTAATAATTTAAGAGGCCCCAACTGTAATCCTGTTTAAATGAATCACTTTGTAACGCAACAAAAAAACTTATTAACGTATTTTCGGTCTTGTTGTTGAGTCATAAATATCCACAGATACTCGGTGTATTCTGTTTTACGTGTCATATCAGTGACGTGCATTGAATTGTCTGCAGTCTCAAAAAACTCTGGGGTTCCACTCACGTCTAACCTGTTTGGTGGCATTTACATAACTAGCCAATGACAAAAGCGCCGTCTATTATTAACTACAAAAACAACGTCAAAGAATGGGTGACGATAAAGCAAACTGGGATAGAGGATATGTGTAAACGGAGAATGACGCAGCCTGACAGCTATATCAAAACTGTACCACAATACATATATTTAACTGTGCCAAAGTGAAGTACTCAGCTCAGACTAATGGTGAATTCCATTTACATCGGAAGTCGGAATTGGATAATAATGTCACCTCTGAGAATCGAGTTCCAGGTGCAAACATATCGCTAGGTTTGTGAGGTTTCCAAGTGGGCTTACAATCAGGGTCCCAAGAGGGTTTGTCCATGGTTTCCATGGTGGCCCGACCCATGTTACTACAACCATATGGGACCTGCATTGTTTGCCCTCTTGCCCCATGCCCACCTTGTACCCACTTAGGGTACTTAGTTGACATAGGCTTGAAGTGGGCAAACACAGGTGGGGCCACCATGGACACCATGAATAAACCCATTTTTGGACCTTATTATTGTCAGCCCAAATATAACGGGGCCCACATGGACATGCCGGTTTCTTCTTTCTCCCCCCCACACCCGCTCAACCCGTCGCACAAGGCCACCTATGTTATGAATGACCATGTGAGTGAGTAGACATGGAGACATAAGTACAACAAGCAGCCTATTCACAAACGAAAGGAACCACTGATACAGTAAAAAAAAAGAGCGAAAGCGAGAGAGAGAGAGAGAGAGAGAGAGAGAGAGAGAGAGGTATATAACGGATTTAAAGCAACGATCCTGCAGAGATGAATATCTTTTTTTCCCTGCACCAGACATCATTGTTACTATCAACCACTTAAGATGATAATTGGTGAAATTACAGTAGCAATCATTAGCTGCACCTATTCTACTGCTTGTGATTCGGATCAAATAAAAATTGGTGTCCGATTCAAAAGCCTTTTTCATTCAAAGTTGATTCAGTAAACAGGGCTGCTAATTTGAGGGCCTACTAAGTTTTGAATCAAGAGCAGGAATTGTGATTTTTACATGAATTCAATTTTTTGACAATGCATTTCGGCACGTAGACATGGTCAAGGTGTCCTGCCGAGGTCCAAGGCGAGCATCAGAATGGAGAATAAAGATGACTTTGAATGTGGCATGGACTTGGTTTCTAGACCGGCTTGATTGAGTATTTCAAAAACTGTTCATCTACTAAGAATATCATGTACAGCCTTCTCTAAAGTTCATGAAGAATGGTCTGAAAAAGAGAAATATCTCCAGTGAGCAGCAGTTCTCTGAATGAAAATGCCCTGTTGACACCAGGGGTCAGAGGAGAAGGACCTGAAAACACGACAACATGGAGATGTGCTACAGCAGCAGAAGACCTTACCCAGCCACTTAAGTAAGTACATATTATACCTCATCAAGTGAGTGGATGTTCAGTAGGCAAATCGCTGAGTCAGCCAGCCGTCTCACACTGGCTTCTTCTTTCTGCCCGACATCAACCCCGCCACACAAGGCACACTACTATGTTATGAATGACCCATTAAATAAGTAGACATGGAGACGTAAGTACAACAAGCAGCCTATTCACAGTGAAGGCAACCGTTACAGCGAGTGACACAGTAAATAAAAGAGGCATAAAAGTGGACAGAAATTACAACTTTGACAGGTTTAAAGTTTTACTTTTCTAAAGACTACAACTTAACACTCAAATTAAATGCATTATTACCATTCCAACTTACTGGTCTTATTGCCTCCCATAAATACATTTTCTTCTACTGTAAAGTATATCTGTATATGGCACATGTTGATGTGTTTAGCAACATTAATTACTACAATGAGCAGCCTATTCAGTGAAGACAGCTACAATAAAAAGAGGCTTGAAAGAGAACAAAAAACGAGAGTTAAATGGTTAAAAGGGGCTGACATTGAAGAGCAAGGAGGGTCGCTGCTGTGTTTACTTTTCAAAAAATCAACTTGAGCTGATGGTCGTTACATCATAAGAGTCCTTTCTGCTGTTTGTTCTGTTGTTATGTTATAATAGTACAACATAAGAGTCTTTTCTGCTTTATGTTCTGTTATAATGTTATAATAGTACAAAATAAGAGTCCTTTCTGCTTTAATTGCTGTTATAATAGTACATAACAAGAGTCTTTTCTGCTTTATGTACTGTTACAATAGTACAACTTAGCAAGCCAGTGATATGTACCTGTGAAGTTAGGTAATTTGCATGAAAAATTGTCAGATTTTACAATAAACAATTGTTAATTTCAGCCATAGTTGCTATTAATGAGTAATGGGAAAATAATAATTTGTTGTTGAGTGCTAAAAAATGTACAAGGGTTAGAATAGTTGTACAAACCCCCCCCAAAAAAAATAATAGCTAGACTAATGTTTCATAAAATCATGGTTCAGTACAAATGAACCCAAACAAGGGTGAATTTAATTGGAAATAATGCAAGCATCTGAATGTACTTATGTGTGAATCACTACATTCATCACTGTTTAACCAGAGTCAATGAAATTACAGTCATGAAAAAGACATTAGCGACACAGCAGTTTTGTCCACATCGCCGGTCGTGTAAACGCTGCCACCTTTGACACTTATCGCTACGCCTCTATCTTCACTGTCTGCTTACCGTACGAAGCTTTTTCACGCCGGACATTTCGTATAAATCCGCAGACACACACACACACACACACGGGCCTTGGTGCTGAGGGGGTAACGGAGGGGAACGAGTCCTGCTTCACGCTGCTGCGGTTCGGGGCTCCAAACTTTCGGCTGCGGTGCTCGTAGCACAGGCAGACGGAGGGTTTTTATGAGACACTTTCAAGACACGTAGCATTCCGCTGGCCCGGCCTCCCTCCTCCTCCTCCTCCTCCGCCTTCTCCTCCTCCTCCGACCTCCACAAATCTGCATAATTTACCGGATACTAGTCCATACTCAGCGTAAAAGGACTGGATCAGGCTGAAACCGACATCGGCGTTTTTTGTCGTTTTTTTGTCGGATACTGGAGCACAGAATGTTCGCCTTCGCAGGACAGCTTTTCCCCGGGTTAAGCCGAGCTGAACCGAGCTGTGTGGTGCAGTTTACCGAGCAACGTCACCACCAACTCGGTCCAGTGTACCGGTCCGAAACCTATAAGCGTTATAAACCCATTAATAAAAAAATCACTGCCCCGCACTAGCGAGCTAAATCGCTCTGACGGTAACTTTTTAAGCTAGTTTTAAGCTAGTTAGTGACGAAGCATAAATGGCAGACTGACACTTCACATGATATTCAGCTGGGTTAAACACCCACAGTAGAGTGGGTGAACACGGCGGTTAAAGGGAAGCACTGTGTGTTTCAGTGAGAAGTGGTTTCCACATTCAATAGCTTCATGGATATGTAATTACAGGTCTCCACAATTCAGTTATTACTAGTCAAATTGAACAAAACAATAAAAATATCCATCACTTACAACTTATGCTAAAACATAAAACCAGTTCTTAAACTTCCTGTCAGTTGTCGCTAATGTGAAATTCTTTTAAGGTAACTTTAAAGGACTTAAAAGGACAATTTATACTAAATTTTTATATTTTTATTGAATTAATCCTAAATAGTGGATTTTGCGGCGGTGGAAAGTAAGACCACTGAATCTAAGTCGTCCCGTTAATAAGGAATATTATTTGTTGGCGTTGCTGATGAGAGAGATCGATGACGGGTGTCATTTTAAATATTTCCGTATGTCCACCATGACTTAACCTCAAAATGAACACAAAAAAATACAAAGGGCTCTGTCGTAGATTATAAATGGGCCTTAAAATGTCCAATATTGAATGAAAACATGTAGTCTTTAATGGTGTGTAGTTGGAACTTAGGAATTCAAAATGTCTGCCACCATACAAACACTACAACTTTATGCGTTAACAGTACTGTGTCGTTCACAGTGAATCAGTCGTACACATATTTAATTTTTAACATACATGTTGCTACACAACACAAAATAACACGGAGAGCGCTGTTATTGACTGGTACTGCTAACGACGGCTAGCTTGAGGTACGGTTTGCGTTTCCGATATCTTAACTAGAACCCGGTGAACTTGTAGATAATGTCACTCCCAGTTCCGACTTCCGAGCTCCAATGGAACGTGGGAGGAATTCAAGAGCACCGATGCAGTCCTCTGTGCACAGCCTCCAGTAAATGTGTCGCTTAACACTCAATCGAACAATGGCTGTGATAGCAATTTTACAGCTGCTTATAGTATCTTTAGCCTTAATAGGTAAATAAGTTAAAACAATTGTGTGATTAGATCAATACACTAAATTCAAGTCAATTACACTAGTACAGATTTAAATTTTTTTTGCAGTTTATAGCCATTCAAAAGATAAAAAAGTGAGTTTCAGGCTGTAAAACAAGAAAAAAAGATTGTCCATGTTACATTACATTACATTTCATTTAGCAGATGCTTTTATCCAAAGCGACTTACATGGGAATTGAGTACAACCTGCCAGGGGTGCAGTTGAACTTGTCTTACCTTTTGCACAAAGGTGAGGAGCTGCGCCAGGCTGTAACCACTCTGAAGAGGTGTGGCCCTGTAAGGGAGTAGAGACAGATAGGGATCCTCTGCCTTTTTCAGGAGGTTTTTCACGGTCTGGACCGCCCGTTCAGCTTCACCATTGCTCTGTGGAAATCTCGAGCTGCTGGTGATGTGCCAGAAGCCACAGGAAACTTCAAAGGTGATGAAAGCTTGATCAGAAAACTGTGGTCCGTTATCTGATATCAGGATGCCATGGCGGGCAAAAATGAACTTGAAGTGCACAATTACATCAGTGGATCTGGTGTGAGATAATTGTGCCACCTCAACATACCTGGAGAAGTAATCCACAACAAGCAGGTAGGTTTTGCTCCCCAGGATGAACAGGTCGGCCCCCAGCTTTTGCCATGGTCTTTCGGGGCATGCTGATGGCATCAGTGCCTCTTTGTGATTATGTCGCTCCTGTATACATGTCCTGCAGTTGAGCACCATGTCAGTCACCTGTTGGCTGAGTCCAGGCCACCACACACTCTGACGAGCACAAGCTTTGCACTTCACCACACCTAGGTGTCCTTCGTGTAGCCTGGCTAGCATATCGTTCCTCATCTTGATGGTATTACAAGCCGTGCGTCTTTCAGCGCACAGCTTGAGCGCTGTAACCTGGTCCACGTCCCAAACCCAGCAGTTTTTCTTTGAGAGAAGATCACGAAGTGTCTTATGTTTTTCTGCCAGCTGGGGAATGAACTTTCCCAGCTCGTTGACCATTCAAAGGAAACTCCTCAACTCACTCACATTTGTTGGCTCCTTCATCTTTGAGATAGCCTCAGTCTTTCGGGGGTCGGGGCGGATGCCTGCGGTTGTGATTATGTGGCCCAGGAAGGCAACCTCTGTTTTTGAGAGTTCACACTTTTAGTGTTATGCCTGCTCTTTCCAGTCTTTGCAGCACAGCATGGAGTCGAGGGTCGTGCTCTGCCTGGTCCTGGCCCCACACCAACAGGTCATCGATATGGCATATCTCACCTTCTCCTCCTCTTCCTCTATTCTCTGTACATTCTGGTAGTGACCTTTTTTTCCACAGGAATGGCACTTAGCTTCATTGGCTCGACATTCGTGCCTACCGTGTCACGTGCCAATATTGCAAATAAAACTTTCGGCCCAAATTCCATTTTCCCTCTATTGACATAAATGACTTGAAGTGAGGAGAGAGAGACGGGCGGCGGCTCCTTCCTGACCCAGGACCTTCTCTCTCCCTCTGACCCGCCGGAATAGAACAGCACCCTCATTATCAATAGCATGAATTAGAAAACAAATTCTTTGTAAAATCAGATGTTCAGAAGCAGTGAGCACGCCACCCCTATATAATCAGAATTATATGATGGTATTTATATAATTTGGGCACCTACGGGCAAAAATATAAATCGGTGCCTATGACACCACCCCATCAATCTGGAACTTGAATCATCTTGTTCCCATGCATTTAAGCAAGTCATGGCCACAGAATGGGATCTTGTTCCCACACCTTAAACAAGTCGTGGCCACGGAATATTTTTTTTTCCACCCATGTCACCAGAAGGGCTTCGTACATTACTGTGTGTTCATGTAGAAATTGCTGAGCCAACCACATTCATTTTTCTATGTCAAAATAGAATATTCCATTCAAATGTATTCTCATTATGTCTATGGTTTATTTTAAAAACCAAAAAAAGGAGAATGACGTCATCCAAATTAGTGTTTTATTAGAATTGTTATTTCAGTTTTCCATGGACTATGTAAACATAGTTGTTGACTCTGAGCTCTCTGTTTGAGTTTATCCTTGTGCGAGTAAGACAGTAAGACATACTGTACAATAGTACAGGGAAGTAAATCTAAATGTAAATATTAAAAAAGGTCAATGGTGGGGTGTGGTTAAATATGAGTCAGCACAAAACCTTGAAATGCTTTGAATATGTATATATATATATTTATATACATATATACATATATACATATATGTATATATATAGTGCATATTATATCTAGAAGACAACATATTTAGACACAGCAAAAGTATTTGTTTAATATCGGGTGTTATTTTTTGAAACAACAGGAAAAAACTAGCAAGGAATTTAAATTAAAATGTCATTCCTGGAAGTCAAAACTACCTTTTCTTTGGTATTAGGCAAATAGGTGCAAATTTGATTAATTAGGTAAAAAACTTAAAACACAATAAAGCCAATATATCGCCACCTTTCCCACAATCCGTCTCGTCTGCCTAACCGTGAGCAGGACGATCGGCCAGCTTACACTCAGTCTCAGAGTCACAGCCATTGAGCAGTGCTCTGTAGTTATTTCTAACGTCCACATAGAGTGGGATCAAGGCCCGCTGGTCACCTAAACCAGGGAAAGTCACCGCCTTCTCGTTGAGTAGTGGCTGCAGTCTCAGGTCGCCTTGCCCGCAGTCATACAACACCAGGAGTAGGTTGGCGGCGTAGGGCAACATGAGACTGGTGCGGAAAGAGCGTCCGGACTGAGTGGCGTAGTTGGTTGACGTCAGGGCTTCGCTGTCCTTGAAGAAGCCTAGCAGGGTGAGCAGCGGCAGGAGGGTCTCTGCATGTCCGATCTGGACTGTCACAGCTTCAGTCACCTGCTGGCCAGACCTGACACATACAACACACTGGTTTCAGGTCTAACTCGGACTGAGGTCTGGTAGCGCCAGGTAGGTGGAATGACCTACCGAGCACTACCAGAACAGGGGCGTCCAAGTCTATCTTCAAGAATCTCTTGAAAACCCAGCTCTTCCAAGAGCATCTTCTGTCCTAGTACTTACCTTTACCCGCTACCCTGCACAATCTCCTTCTACACTTGGATCCAACTCCAACTTATTCCTCTTTTGTAAGTCGCTTTGGATAAAAGCGTCTGCTCAATGTTCAAGTAAATGATCCAGTGAGTTTGGAGAACCTCTACCCAAGAGTGAGAGGGCAAAGCTAAGGGTATTTAAGTTAACAGGGTAGTAGGACTGCAAGTAACGATTATTTTCCAATTATTCTGTCGATTTATTTATATAAGTAATCGTTTGGTCTATAAAACGTCAGAAAATGCCGATAAATGTTGAGAGTGCTTCTCAAACCTGAAAGTGATGATGTTCTCAAGTGTCTTGAACCAAAATGATTCAGTTTTAATGATTTATTTGTCATATGGAGCAAAGAAAGCAGATCATATTCACATTTAAGAAGCTGAAAGTCTTGAGATGTTGTTTTAATTCTTTAAAAGAAACACTCAAACCAATTCATCGATTATCCAAATAGTCAATGATAAATTTAGTAATCGTCTACTACTGCTGCCTTGGTAAGTTTGTGTCACTAAGATAATCAGAATGAAGTTTGAACTTACTGATGGAGGATGCAGTGGGTCAACAACTTGTGTGTGCTGTGATGTAAAATTGCTGTTTTCTCTATAGACTTTGGTATAGTAGTAGTAGCAACAACAAAATCCAATTTCAGAAAACCCCCGAATTATCCCTTAAGGGTTTTTACTCACTTGTTCTCATTGGCTGCTTTTTCCAGCCGGCTGAACATATCGTGAAAGAGAATGCAGCTCGACTTGCTGTTAATATCATGACCGTAGCCTCTTTTCCAGAACTGCTTCAGGTCATTTGAATATTCCATAACCTGTTGAAACAGTACATTGTTGCTGCTGTGGGTGTGGAGGGGGTAAAAAGTGTGGGTGTATCTTTTCACGACACCTGAGTCGAGGGAAGTCACAAAAACACCAAAGACTCTTTGTGACATGGATGATACCAAAGCTTTTTCTACTACTTATGCCTAAAAACAAGTACTAATGTCTTTCTCTAACTTTATAATGCAATGGTTTATGGCTAACCAACATTGTCACTATTGATTATTGTTGCTGATTATTTTGTTAATTGGTTGTTTGCTTCGTAAAGTGTCAGAAAAGGGTGAAAAATGCTTTATCTCAAAAATGACAATACATTCAAATGTACTTTAAGATAAGATAAGATAAGATAAGATAAGATAGTCCTTTAGTGGTCCCACAACAGGGACAATAGAGAAAAATAGGTCACGATACGATATTATCACAATACTGCAAAATACTTGCGATACACACACACACACACAACAGCTCTAGTGACTCAAGTGACTTGTCCACAACTTATAATATAAATCAATGCCACAGCTATTTGATTCAGTAGGTGGGAGAACTATTGTACCTGCGCATCAACCTCATCGAAGAGCCGACACCAGGGGGAGTTCACAGTTTTGATGGCCAACTCATATGCGCACAAATAAAAGGCAGCCTCGGCCATATCTGTGGGAGAAAACGACACATTAAAATGTTAATGTGTTGTGAAATCAAACAACCTCAGGGAGGACATTCCAGGGATTTGGGATCTCGCAGAAACCCGCATGATTTAACGTGACTTCAGAACCCCTCACACTACAGGATCATTTTCCATAAAATCTGTCGGAAAGGCCAGATTGAGACCAAAATCTGGCCAATTATCCTCTAGTGTTGGGCGGGCATTAGATAACTCACTGTGGAACATGACATATAAGACTTCAAGCATATTATTTAATACTAAAGTGTAACAAAACCACTTTCACAGTGTATATGTGTATAATATGTCTATTTACTGATCCAGGTGCAAATCATCACAGTTTAATGTTTTGAGCCCAACAGTTTTAAAAAGGATCTGGATCCTCGCTCCACCACTGACCATCTGTGATGTTCTCATATGAGACCCTAAGGCGGTCTGCAATCTTCTCCGTGACCCTCCTCATCTCTGGTCCCTGTTTGAACCGGTCCATCTCTGTCAGAGCTGAGGGGTTATTATCAACTTCCTCCACGAACCTGGGGCAACTGTCGAAGAACCTCATCAGAGCGTCGTTCACCGTGTGGTCAAACTCCATGTCTGTGGAGAGAGAGAGAGAAAACAGAGACGGCTTATTGCCAGGGGCACTGCTGCATCAGGGCAACAAAGCAGACAACTGTCTGGGGCCCCCGAGCTGAGATGGGGCCCACTAATCCACAACAAAAACAGTTTTGTGAGAACCAGGTTGTTCTTCTTTGATGCAAAGTAAACTTTGCCTTCAAACTAAACTTAAATGCACACTTTATTGTTACTTGTTATTGCCTAATAGTAAAACCACACTTAACTATTCCTTTCAGGCGAATATGGTGCATTCCAGTTGTAGTTTGAAGACAGAGTTTCCGAGTTCCGATAGTCGGATTTTGATCTTCAAAAGTCGGAGCAATCTCTAGAATCCCAACATTGGGATTCTAAGATGGCTGCCACTTGCGTCATTAATAAAAACACTTTCACTTCTGTCTTAGTTAATTCACATTAACTCATTTGATTTAAATTTGTATTCACAAAATACTGTGTAGAACATAGCTACAGTTAGCTGGCATTGCTAACAGTAGCTAGTCTCAAATGGAATCCCTTCCACTTCCCCCCCAGGTCCCTTCAGCCTGAGGGCCCCCAAAGTGCCTTGAACCACCCCTGTCCATGGACGCCGGTGGAGACAGCGTGGTGGACCGTGGTCGTACCTTCGATGGCCCACAGCTCGGTCAGTCCTGCCTTGAAGGACAGCGTGCTGTTGACACACCTGTGTTTGGAGCTGGTGGTGAACTTGATGAGTCCGGCTCGCAACTTCTCCTCGGTCAACAGTGACGGGAAGAGCTTCGAGAGCCTCACCGCCAGGTTCTTGTGGTCGCTCACTCCTTTCTGGACGAGTCTGCCGTCCATGTCCTCCGTGTACCACATGGTCCACTCGTTCTGGATCTCACGCAGCCAGCTCTCTCTGCCCGAGGCGCTGCTCTTGACGATGTCGTAGAGCGTCTGCATCTTCTTGACGTTCTTGGAGGTCGGGTACCTGGTGCCGTGTCGTATGATGGCGGTCAGATGGATCTCTCGGCATTGTGGAAATGGAGGCTGCAGGACGGACCTGTTGACCGCGAGTATGTCCTCGATGAGGTGCGGGTTCACCTCCTCGTATCTCCCCTTCGTGGTGAAGTACTTGGCGATGGCTGGGATGTCCCCGCTGTTCGGGACACAGCCGGAAAAACCGACAATGGCGGAGAAGTGGACAATAATGAGTCTCCACATTGTGGTCGACATGATGCAGCTGGACAAACAGCTCTGTGTCCGCGAATGGCGAACAAGAGACACTGTAACGTCACAGTGACAGGACAGTTAGAGAGGATGTCCACACAGATAGTTTGTGTTTGAACATTCAACAGCTAACGTTTGACCATCTGGAATTAACGTTTTAGATGTCTTCAACATCATTTTGACTCATTTTATTTTATCTAGTGGCCATGGTTCTGAAACTGTGGCACATGTGCCACCAGTGGTACGCAAGCTTCCTTCAGTGGTATGAAATGAAAGTCATGGTTGGAAATATTTTAGACTGAACATTTGCGTTCCCTCCCAATACATTTTGGGTTCCCTGGAAATATTTTGCAATCCCTTGCCATATTTGGCGTTCCTTCACAATACTTTGTGCGTTCCCTCATAATACTTTTGGCGTTCCCTTGCAATACTTTGCGGCCCCTTGAAATACTTTTGTGTTCCCTTGCAATACTTTGCGGCCCCTTGAAATACTTTTGCGTTCCCTCACAATACTTTTGGCGTTTCCTCGTAATATTTTGCATTCCCTTGAAATAACATTTCCAACAATTATTTAAACTACAACAACGCACAAACTGCTCCTGTTTGTCCCGCCCTGCAGCACTGTCACAACGCTCCTTTTTTTGTTTCCTTTTTAAATACTTTATTTAATTTTTATTGATTTATTTATTTAATTTTTTTGGAAATTCACCCACATTTTTTCAAAAGTTACTGAAAGAAAAAAAAAGAAAAAATACAGACATAAACCATGAGAGGGGGTTGTGTTTTTTTTGTTTTCTTTTTGGCCAAATACGACACAGCGTTATACGTATACGGAGTTTTGTCATCAACTACATAAATATGGCAGTACACAGCACACAGCCCATTTTATTTGCTGTTGTGATGAAATCAATGATTTCCTCTCTGTGGACTTTGGTGTGTGAGTAGACAGTTTACACAAAGTGACACAAAGTCAAGTTTCTGGTCAGAAAAGTCTGTCTAATAGTGAGATAAAGCAGCTAACACATTCTAAGAATATTGTTGACATAATTGATCTCCAGCCATGTTTTTATTTTATTTTATTTTTTTTAATTCTTGTTTATTTAAAAGAGACAATGCATATGAATCAGCATTTCAATTTAAATGAGTTAATAAAAGAGCTGTAGTCCTTTGGTAACACACAATACAGGCTTTGCAAGACAAAAATAATAAAACAGCATGACTTTAATCTTTAATTTTTACTACTGAGCAGATAAAAACAGATGCTGTCGGCAGCCAAATAAAAAAGTGCACACTGGAGTGACACAGCACATTTAGTGGACTCTGAACATTGACTAAGGTTTGGGTTATTACAGGTGCTCAGAGGGGCCACACAGCCTCAGGGTTACTCCAGGTCAACACAGTCCACAAATCTGCAGAGTCACATGACCCTGGTCTTTGAAAAAGGAAGCAGAGAAACTTTCTGTAGATTCAGGCCGGACGTAAATAATAACCATCTGTTTATGGTTATTTTACACTCTGCAAACTTGTATTTATTAATTTTATCATTGTATCGTAGTGTTTTTAAAGGTGACTAAAGTTAAATGTTTTTTTTTATTATTAAATGTTTTTTCAAAATTTCTAAATAAAAGTATGTTTTGATATGGAATGATAAATAGTTCACAATATTCACGTATTTATGATAAAAAAATGAATCTATTAAAGAAAAAACATGCAGAAATTAACATTAATTATTTGTTTAATCTCAAAATTTCAAAATAAAAGTGTGTCTTGATACGGAAAAATCATCATTTATAATATAAACATATTTATGATGCCAAATTAATCCTTTGATTAAAAAAAACTTGCAGAAATAACTTGAAGTACTTAAAGTAGGGGGCCGCATGTGGCCAGTCAATGAAAAATAGTGATAAAATAGTCCTGTTTGACCTTTAATTAAGTTTTTTATTAAGTTTAAGGTAGTTGATGGTAATAATTCATATTTAGAATCTAAAACATGATTATAATCACTGACAAAATTGTTATTCATTCTTAGTCTGTTTAAGTTACAATAGTATAATCCAACATAACAACTTTACACTCACACGACAGGAGCTGTAAGAACCGTTTTATTAGTTGTACTGGCCCTTTAAAGGTTCTTCGACGGGTATAAAGAACTATTACATCTGTCAAATATAAACCTCGAGAGAGAGAATTAAATTCAACAACCTTTCACTCACACGACAGGTGCTGTCATTGGAGTTTATTATTGTTTATATATTGCCCTTCATTGTTCCTTTTACGCTCAGGTATTTCCTGTTGAAATATAAGTCTAATAATGTATAATAATACAATGTATAATCAGTAGTATAATAATATAATATATAATCAGTAGTATAATAATATAATGTATAATTATTAGTATAATAATATGATATATAATCAATAGTATTATGTATAATACTACACTGTATAATCAGTAGTATAATGTGTATAATATATAATTAGTAGTATAATCTATAATAATATATAATCAATAGTTGACTCCTTAAACATGAAAGTACATTTTATACCAGAAAATGACTTTTGATACTTAAGTGTACAGTAAATGTTATAATAAACTTCTAGACTTTTACGTAAATACTTTTATATATAAAAAAAGTGTCTTCAATTTCTACCAAAGTCATTTTCTGGTAACATATTTGTACTTTTACTCACGTTATCAGTGTGTGTGTGTGTGTGTGTGTGTGTGTGTGTGTGTGTGTGTGTGTGTGTGTGTGTGTGTGTGTGTGTGTCAGACAGTGATGAAGCATCATCATGGAATTTACTGCTTTATTATTCACTTTTTGAAAAATGTGTAATGGACATTTTGGTTTATATTTAAAAGTGATGCACTGTACTTCCTCTCAGTCTGATCCTCAATTTAAACCTCGTCTACATGAATAAATATACTGAGATGCTGCCACGGGATTGGCTGATTTGATATTTGCATGCATGTGTACCTAATAAAGTGGCTGTGATGTACTCGTTGAGCCACGTCAGCTCATCATGGGAGGAGAGAGGAGACAGGAGCGAGGAGAGGAGAGAGGAGACAGGAGAGGATAGAAGGGAGAATGCAGCTGGACCTGCTGTTAATATAATATCCAGCGCCTGTGGTCATTTGCATGCACACCATAACCTGTTAGTGCACATCATTCACGTAGTTATAAGGTGTGAAAGAGGATTATGTTTCAGGGTCAGTTTGTAACATAAGACACATAAACACTTGTTCATAATGTGAATAATCCCCTCAGTCCCTGCCTCACAAACAAATAATAATGAGTGTTTGCTTTCTTTGTCCTCTCAGTGTTTGTCACGTTTTACCGATACAGTCATTTTTAGCCTGAACAGAATTATAATCCCCGTACAAACCTCTGTGGAGGTGCTGTTTCTTTAAAGTCCTCACTAAATAAATCCTCAGTCGGACCAGAGTCTGTCCTCTTTTGTAAAGTTCCTATGTTTTTTAATTTTGACGTGAACAAATATTTCATACTGTACAGATTATGTCTTTAATTTGTGTTTATATTGTCTCCAAAGTACGAAATAGCACTTTATTTACTTTTTGTCAATGTTTTGTCTCTTGTTTTTTGACCAAATCTAACTCATTGTATTGTCATAATTCTGACATAATTCTGAGATTAAAGTCATAACTCTGAGATTAAAGTCATAATTTAAAATAAGAAAGTCGGAATTTTGAGATTAAAGTCGGAATTCTGAGATCAAAGTCAGATTTCTGAGATTAAAGTCGGAATTCGGACACAAAGTTTTTTCTCAGAATTCTGACTTTCTGATTTTAATCTTAGAATTCATGCGGTTTTCTCAGAATTTGAGAGTTTGCACTATTTTGATTCACAGTCATTTTTTAATTTTTGACATGTTGGACGTGATGTTGCTGAACCGTAAATGCAAAAATATCACGGTCGACAGGTTTCTATGACTAACCTTTGCATGCGTTTGCATTTCTCAGTGGCAGGTTGACGTCCAATTTCCTAATTCCGATGTAAATGGAATGCGGCACACGTCAGCAGGGATTGACTCCACCCGCTGTCCCTCATGAGGACAAAGCATTTGACAAGATAAAAATCACATAATCAGCAAAGTGAAATAAAAGAATCTGTATAAAGTACAGTCGAAACATCTACATCCAGATGCTTCTGCCTCTAAGATCCTTTAGTTTCAGGAAATAATGTTGTTAACGATGATTTCTGTCTTTTTTGTATATAGTTTAATAATTTTAAAGTTGTATGCTCCGTTTTCCAGGGTCTTTACAAGAGGAAAAAGCCTCTTAAAGTAACTGAATGAATGAATGAATCAATATATACATATAATAAACCAGGTGTCATTTTAAACATTTACATTTGTGTTAAATCATCCTTGCTCTAGCTTTAACATCCTGGTCAAACATCCTGGTGAGTTTTTATGTTAGAAACCATGACTGAGGTGGAAAATTAAATGAAGGAGCGCCCTCATGTGGCTGAGAAGTGTACTGCAAATCACCTGTAACCATGTGTATGTCCTGAGCCAGTGTGGTCTGTGAACATTACTACATATGTATGCACGTGACTGTATTTTAAAGTTAAGGATTTCAAAAAAAAATACTATAAATACTAGTGATACGGCCTCCAAACAATTAAATAAAACACTCAGTGGCTCAAATTGGAGACCTTAACATAAAAGAAGGACACCAGAAAATTGAACGTTTTAACCGGTTTTATTCATCAACTTCTCCCACAGGGAAATGAATATTCTTGAAGAAAACCACAACTAAAGATAAAATAAATAATATAAATACCTTACCAAATAAAGAATCAGCAAACCAAAAGGGACCTGGAGATGCCAGCCAAACTCAGCAAAATGGAGGGGGGCCCAGGCCACCCCCTATAGGGACGTCAAAGCTGGTTCCCCCTCCCTCCCTGACAAAACCAAATAATAAACTAAAGCTAAACGAAAAGTAGGACTGCCGGCCATCTCCAGGCCAAAATAAAATAACAACTAAATCAAGGATTACTGAAAGGAAAAGGTATTTAACAAATGATACTGTCGGACTAAGGTGTCTCAGTCTCTTGAGCAACTGAACTGCTGGCTTTTATAGCAGGCTGGTAATTGGGTGGTAACGATGCTGGATCTGCTGCAGGTGTGTCAGCCTGAGTGAGCCAGCCTGATAAGAAAAGAAGGACATGCAGGTTTAAGCACAGCACAGGGATTGAATAAATGTCTTAATGAGTGAGTGATGTCATGGCCACACGCAACACTAGAATACTAAAAATACTAATTGTAAGTGTACATATTGGATTTACAGAGTGAAGGTTATTTGTGAATAACAAACACCGACATAAACAACTCCATAAATAAACAAAATAAAGATTAAAAAATAGCTGGATTAAGAGATTGGATTTTAATTCAGTAAACGTCCACAAAACTCCAGCTGCAAGAATATATATATTTTTTAAATTTTTATGCTCCAGATAAAAAAAACTGTGTTTCAACACATGCACACAAAAAATTATAATCTCAGAAACTGAATCTGATATTTCAGTTCCCTTAACTATTGTTCCCTTTCGTTTTGATGTCTGTGTAATAATTTATTCAATAACAAACATCACACTGTTTCCATTATATGAAAACAACTCCACCCAGTGTCCAAAGTCAGTACTGCACACCACTGATTAACACAGATTATGAATCTCATCAGCCCCAGTTTCATTTTGAATTGTGAAATTGGTCAGTTATTGATTGGTAAATTAATTAAAACTTCATTTTATTCAATCATATATTCATAAATAAACCCTGGGCTGGATTATGATCCCCCGCGTTGGCACAGAAGTGTCACCTTTATAGTACCTAGGGGGCCCCATCAAGACACATCACATAATAATCAGTGTCATGTGGCTTCAGGGCCCTGTTAAAATATGGGAATTTCTGTGTGACAGAGTGAAACATTTCGTTTCCTCTCTGTGCTCCGTGCTTACACTGTAAAGATAAAGGAAAAAAGTGATCACTGTTCCGATATTTCACACCATTTCATCATCCAGCTCCATTCTGTTGTTTTATTCACGGTCACAGCGTTTCAGTTTCATCCCAGGCCAAGAACTCCCTCATAACAAGCTGCTATACCTAGAACAGGGCCAGCAGAAGACTTTCTGGGGCCCTAAGCTGAATTTGATTTTGGAGCCCCCCCTCCCAGCAACTCAGAGGAGCCGGTGCTTGATTATTATTATCCTTGATACAAAGATACCAGTGACACTGCTGTTTTTTAACATTAGAGGGCAGTAAAATCACAAAAGTGGCCGAGTATTCATTTGCGCTTTTGTATTTAACCCTTAAGGACTTGGTATACTTCCGCACATGGACCCTGCTATACTTGTGCGGTACAAGTCAGGACACGGGGAATAAGACGCATTCCCACCAAAGAGGACGAAGAAGAGAACCAGGCTGAGGGTGGATTGACTATCCTTTGTACGCAAACTTTTGTACGCAAACTTTTGTACGCAAACTTTCATACGTAAACGTTTGTACGCAAACCTTCGTACGCAAACGTTTGTACGCAAACTTTCGTACGCAAACGTTTGTACGCAAACTTTCGTACGTAAACGTTTGTACGCAAACTTTCGTGCGTAAACTTTTGTTGCCGTGTCCGGTGTGAACACAGCATGATATGGACATCCTGGGGGTGTGTTTTTTTTGTCTTCTTATGTGTAGTTGAGTCACAATTATGATTAATTTTATATATAAAAAAGCAGGAGTAGCGACAGTTGTGCAAAAGCCACAAAACAGGACTGTTTTTCTTTTTTTTTGTTCATAAAAACGAGCAAACTTTGAACTGTGATGCATTTCCAAATTTCACAAATTCAACACGATTTGAAAGTTTTTGAGTAGTTTTTGCTCAGGTGTGCCTACATATAATTGGTGAATATGGAAGAAAAACTAATCATTTCATCAGATTGTCTATAGTTTGTGCTGAAAACAAGGACATAAGCCACCACTCTATATTCTTATAGCCTCTGTATATACAGTACATTGTAACACGCCCTGTGTGTTTCTGATGTTTCCCCCGCTCCAACACACCTGATTCAAATCAATTGGTCATTATCAGGTTTCTGCAGCGCTTGTCGATGAGCTGACAATTTGAATCAGGTGCGTGTGACATCAAAGAAAACATGCAGGGCAGTGGGGTTTGCACAGATTTGCAAATGTTGATTTTTGGAGAAAAACATCTCTTACCACAAAACAATGTCCTGATATGACTGACATAAAAATACATATCTTAAAGTGACAATAAGAGGAACATTGTTGGTATTTTAATATTTAACCACATAAAACCACATCAGCTGTTAAACTCTGCCCTCGCTTGGTTAATGATTCTGTTTTTCGTACGATTTCATACGTCAGGTGGGATGTCATTTCTTTTAAATGCTCCAACAACATTATTGTAGATAATGATAACCTCCAGGTGTAGTTTCACTTCTGGGAAAACCCACATTTGATTAGACCAATGTGAATAATTAACACCTAATATAAAAACTCAGGTAAAGTTCATATTCACCCATTTTTTTAGTGTTTATGATTCATATTGAAATCATAACACTCTCCTTTAGAGTGGAAAAACACAACTGTAATCCTAAAATGTTACAGGAAGAATTTTGAGTGCAGATTTTATCAAAACAAAAGCAAACAAACCCGGTCATGACTTACTTTATCAAGGCCGAAAACAAAAACCTCTGTGGTTTATCATGTTCTCTGCAGAACAGAAGGTGCTCATCGCCTTAACAAAAGAGGGAGAAAGTAAAGAGATTAGATTCACTGTCACCATCCCTGAAGGAGTGAATTACCAGTGAAGGGCGGCATGCGGATAAAACAATGACTGCTCTGTCAGGACAGACCGGAGAACGTTTACTCAGTGACTGTGCAAACGTCATTATCTCAGCGTCACAGAGTTAAGAGCTGATCAGGGGCCGGCAGAACGAATGAAGAGCAAACTCACATTTAAATGTCAATGGCAGTTTGGTGCAGTAATAACTTTCTAAAAGGTCGAACTCTAATGCAAATGAAGAGATTCTCTTCTTTGCACTGCGTATTCGTGTGAATTTTGTCCTATCAAACCAAATCCCCTGGATTATCCTGGTGTTTAGAGTGCCCTTAGTGCAGCATTTGACACGATTGATCACAGTATTCTTCTTGACCGCCTTAAAAATTGTTTTGGCATCTCAGCCCTGACGTATGGAGTGCCTCAGGGGTCTGTCCTCGGACCACTACTTTTCTCCTTGTACATTTCACCTGTCGGATGTATCGTTCGGATGAGTTATGGAATGAATTTGAATTTTGTGTGACCAAAATTTGCACCACTGTTTCCCCTGGACCTGCAACTGTGAACCAACCCAGCTTGTGTTCATACAACTTCATGAATACTAACAATGACAGATATTAGCTTCTGTTACAAAAGCTCTTTTTCCACCAACATTTCCAGGAACGTTAATTACCAAGAACTTATTTAGGTGGGGAAAAGAATTCCTGGTGGGCTGCACGGTTGGTGTAGTGGTTAGCGCTCTTGGCTTTGCAGCAAGAAGACCCAGGTTCGAGGACAAGGGCCTTGAAACATTACCTTTGCAATGACTTGTCGGGGCCTTTTTTGATCTATATTGAGCCAGAACTATATCTCACAGAACCAGGATTATCTGGTGCTAATATGGTGTTAAAATGCACTAGAATACAGGAAATGGCAAATGTTCTGGGGGAGGACCAGCAGACCCCCCAGGGTTTTATTTCCTGCATACATGAATACTTGAATCTACACAGTTCCCATGGATGCTGATCCTAACTACAAACTAACTGTTTTAAGGCTATATACAGTAGAATGTGCCATTTGTATAACATAAACATGTCTAAAGTGCCCTCGAGAACTCTTCAGTGACGAGAATACGCTGTATGCACCCAATTTTTTCATGTGATTGTTCTATTCTGTGTTGATCCTGCAAAAAATATTTTAATGACTAGTGCAAAGTTCCTTGCTTTGCATGCATGGAGTCGTGCTTTGCATGAATTATTACTGCTACTCAAAGCAGATTCAAAACATATATTTTTGCTGGAAATATGACCGTAGTGCAGACGAGATGAGAGCGAGACTGTTTGTGAGTATGAAAATACATGAAAATGAACAAATACACAAATTCACATCCCTGACAAACACAAACACTCACATCGCTGGGAATTGTTTAAAGTGGCAGTTGTGTGACCATGTCATTAGTTAAAGTGCATATATACATATACAGTTCCTCAGTTCACAGTCAAATGACCCTGGGGTCACTAAGGGCAGGTCAAGTAAGAAAAAAACCACAGTTCAGTAGAACATCTCAAAATTATATTGTGAAATTCCATCATGATATAGCAGTAACAATATTTGTGACTACATTTCAGTAATAAAAGTGTTTGTTTTGGTATAGACGGATAAACATTTCACGATATAAATGTTTTTTATCGTACAAAACATAACAAAAAAAGCACCAGGTACTAGTTACTATACCTAATGGAACCATCCTATAAAGCCATAGATGATGGATGGATGGATGTTGGCCATAAACTTGGGCCCCCCCTAAGTGTAAAATGTGGCCCATTTAAAAATCCTACATCCACCCCTGATTCTCCCAGTCCTCCTTGTTATGTAAGGATTGTGAGTTCACGCGTTCGCCGACAGAGGGATTCAGCACATTAAGTTGCTTTGAGCTCCAACACTGCGTTTTCTGCGTAGCTGTCACTGCTGCTGCGTTCACGTGCGCTCCGGTTTATTTTTTTTGTCAACATTGCGAAATCGTGTTGAATACACAGCAGTAATATTTTAACATACAGACACATACAGTGAAATGATGTGTGTGCACATAAGTGAACGGATTGTTTTGTGAAATGAGGCGTTTGTTTTCCAAACGCTCTCGTTTATGTGGCGCTCTCGTCTATGTGGACGGACATTTTTTGGCGGCCCGTGAAGGCAGCACGAGTGACGGTATGAAGTCACTTCACCGCCGCTTCACTCTCCAGGCAAACCGCCTACTTACTTAACAGTGAACGCAACGTGTGGTCGGTTGCCACAGTCAGACTAGAGCACTCCGTGCCTCGTTACGGTGATTCCAAACGGGAGAGGACAAGTCCTTCCACATTTCTACAACAAAAGGTAAATTAAATTTAACACACAATCTCCCTCGTTACGTGATTTAGAAACCAGCGCGCGTGTACGTCCCGCCGAACCATCTATGTATGTATGTGTGTTTTGGTTAAGTCGTGGTAACTATGAGTTAACACTAACTCTTGAGATTATCCTTTAAACTGTAAGAACGTAATGTTGAGCTACTGTGTGACGCATACATGGAACGTTGGTTTAAATGACGCTGCTTTTATTTGGCCTTGTGTTGCAAACATAAACGAAAAAGAAACATCTTCCGTTATGTGATGGGCGGAGAAGCTACACCTCCGTGTGGCGCCGTGCTAACGTCGACCTCAGTGTGGTTAACAGCTGGTTAAAACATTTTTTTTGTTAGTACAACATGTTGCTGCGTTATTGTGAACCACGGTGAGTCATTGAGTGACTAACCGTTACCTCAGAACCTCACGAGCCACGGTGTTGTAGCTAGCGAGCGAGGCTAGCTAGCCTCATGTTCGAGGATCCCAGCTGGCCTGTCTATTTTTAAGATTTCAGACTTTTAAGCTCTTAATCTACGTCGTCATCAAACAGCGGCTGTCGGGTCGGGGGTCCTGGCTATTCGCGAAAGTGTTGTTTTCAGTGCCTTAATCCGCCTCTGTGGAACGGTTATGTTGGTCTTACACAGGTGTGTGCTGAGGAACGTGACAGTGGAAGCATAAACATTATTCCTTCGCAAATATTTAACTCGGGAGCAGAGCGTCCCAAACTTCACAGGATTTGAGGGCTTTCGGAATTCGGGAGTGTAACATTCATGTTAAATTTATGTTAAAAGTATGATTTTAGTCAGACTAAGACAATAATTCTGTTTTCTTAATGTCATGTAAACATGTTGGTCCAACTGAAATCGAGCTGATCATAGTCGGACTAACACATCTGGATAATCCGATTCATTCTGATTACGCCTGCATATATATGCTGGAGTTGGACTTGGTGTTTCCTTCCTGTTCTTTGATCGGAAGTAAAATGAGACAACATGTAGATGGTGGTGGTGTCTTTCTTCGGACAACATGGCAACTACAAGAGCAACACTCTAATTTGTACCATGATTAACATGTACAGCAGATACAGAACCACAGCATGGTCCATCTCATGTACCCTTTTAGTTTTTCTGTGACTCAAAGATCAACAGTAAACTGATTCAATATGCACTATCTTATAGAGAGATACAGTACTGCTGCCACGGAGTCATACGTACACGGCCAATAAATCTATTTTCTCCCAGGTCCAATCGACTTTTTTGTTTGTCTTTGCCTATAACCTTTTTCCCACCAAGTTTCATGAAATTAGTTGAGAAAAACCCTAAAACCGATGATCTTTGATCATTAAAATAGTTCACGATTCATTTAATGCTATTCGATTAATAATTGATTAATTGTTGCAGCCCCCCAATTATACTAAATAATCCAACTGAGGATAGAAATGTAAAAATAAACAAACAAACAAGAGAGAGGTTAGAGGTTAAATTCCTCACATGGAGCTCTTGTTTTCTCAGTTTATGAGTTTCTGCAAAAGTTAAGTGTGTCCAAAAAAACTACTAGAGTGAGTCTATGAAATCCCCTTGACCATGCTGAACAATACATCACGATATATATGGGCATTTTGGATATCGGCAAGTCATCATGTGTCCCTACATTTGATGCATATTTAAAAATGAAAAAAGAACTACAGTCAGTAATTTCAGGAGGAAAATGTGTAAATAAAGTTTTTCTTCCCAAGGCTCATTGCTTGAGTGCCATCACATGGTTGTTTACAGCACATGAATTCCCTGGCCTTTTGTTGCTCTAAAGGCATAACATAAATATTCCATTATCAGAATTTAGACTTTATTGGTAGTAAGTCAGCTATGTCCGAGTCTGGATCGGGGCCGCAGGCCACCCTTTTAGTGACCTCTGCATTAAGGCCACAGTAAACGATGGCCAGATGAGCCAGCTAGAAATACACAGTGTGGTATTTGTGTGTAGGGAATGGTGAGAAAGCAGATTTTCACAGATGTAAACAGTGTGAATGCACTCTGTGTGAAGGCTGCAAAATGTTAGTAAGTCAATGGGATGCATTGTTGTCACTGCATCCGGCCCCTTTTGTAGAGAAACATCTTTTGCCAATGCAAAGCATGTCAGACTATCAACACGCAAACTGGTGGTTTTGACAAGCAAGACACAGTAGAGGTTCTTGTCTTTTGATGGAAACAGTGATTTATTTATTTATTTCTATGACACAGCTGTGATTCAGCCCTGAAAAACTGCCAAATTTATCTAATCCTGGATTATCAACTTCTTCAGTTCTGGAATAAGTGCTCTTTTGCTCTTGTTGTGTTTAGATTGCTGGAGACACCTTTTTTGAAGTAATAATTACAAGGTTTTCTCTATTTAACTGAAAAAAAAAATAGTCCACACAGAATCACACAGTTCTGCTTGTTTACTCTCAGCTGCAGTTTACTTCAGCCTCTTCCATGCTACAATTAGCTGGGATATTTAAACCCATTCACTCCACCGACAGTGGCTGGTCCGACCCCGTAAAAGTTTTCTCACCTGTGCGTGAAGTGTGACGCTGCAAACAAAGCGAGCAGGGGAAGGAAAAGGACACCACACACACCCACCACCGCCATAGGTCTCTGTGATACTGTTATGGTGGTGTACCATTTTGCATCTTCTACTTTTTTTTCAGAAATGTTCATAAAACCTCACTTTATGTGTGTTAATTAAAACATTTGTTAACTAAAAGCCTGGGTAAGAGGCTCCATTTGGTTAAAAAAAAGAAGAAAAAGTAATGATTACTACAAACATTAATGCTATCAGCTATGCTAGTGTCTAGAGGATAAATGTGTGTACAAAGGCAAAATTAGCACGTTCACCTGGCTCTTACATTCCCACTGATGCCAACAATTGTTGCACATTGGGACTAGGTGTATTTTTAATGAATGCACTGCTCTCCTGTGTATGAATAATCAATCTGTCTGAGTTTCAGATATTAAATTACACAGCTAACTGATATTAGTATCCATCCGAGTCATGTTCACTCATCTGTAGTAAAAAGTACTGTCGATCCTTGGCTAAAGGAGACTTCTCTGTCTAAACACATACCAAGTGTTGCTGCATGCATGCATGCTTGTGGTGTTGGTGAAGCAAAAATACTCACAAATCCCTTAAATACCTGGCTTATCACTTGAGTTGAGTAATACACTCTCACAATTGTTTCCTCACCATCGTCGGTAGCTATGTTTACATGGACAAAAGTAATCTGAGTAAAAGCCTGATTGGGAAATAGAAATATCTCATATAAACAGTCCAGTGCCAGTCCCCAAACTCACAATACGCGATACATGGTCTGTGATACCGATAATATCACCATACAGCGATTCTGTGATAATCAATATATTGCAAGACAATCATACAGCAATGCATCACAATATCTGTCTAACTGGATAAAGCAAAACGTCGGTGAAAAGTTAAAAGTGCAGGATTTCTATATTTATTTACAACATGGAGAACAATTGAACGTGGCTGGGGCATCTCTAACATAGCATTAACCCACTGTAAACTCCCTCTTCTTTGGCCAGGTAACTTCCGCCCAAGTTTCCCTCAATTATTTGAGACAAGACGCCTGTGAGTGAAACTGGCAGGGACTGTTGTACTTCAAAGCACCTTAAATTATTCATTAAAATATCGGTATTTGCCGTGGCACATTGATTATTGTATTGCACGAGGAAGGTACAACGCTCATTATTGACAGTGCAGTAGACAGTAGTCACGATGTTATTGACAGTGGTAAAACACAATCTACACCTGTGTCAATGGCAAGACTGGGTATTATAGGCACCATAAAAGCAGACTTTATGGCAGAACAATTTTTCTTTGTTCCTTATAAAGTGGTAACCTTTTGACTCTTTGTCTCTATCACAAACATGTTACCCTTTTTATTTCATGATCTTCACCACAGAGATGATCTGTCACGTCACTGCTAATGCAAACCTAATCTTTCTGTAGTAAATGTCAATGTTTGTTTGCCAGATAAAAGCTCAAGATCTCAATGTACTTTACCTTAATCTTGTTACCTAAAACAAAAAATACCGTACTTACTTTAAACTCCCTCCGATGCATCATGGAAAATATTGTTTGATTGCCAGTACGTTCTAAACTGACGTATATTAAACTCGTGAAAGGCTTTTTTTGGCTCGATTTGAAAAGAGTGTGTGTGTGCACATGCGCTCCTTTCCGGTGTATTTGAGCCTCTGTACTCAAACCACAGGTGTTGTTCTGCCGTATGGCACACTGTAAATGCTGGTGCCAGCCGACAGCCATTGATCAATTTGATTTCCATTAACGTTTTGCCTCCAGAGAAACAACATGTAATACGGACGTAATCTTATTTCTGCCATAATTAGAAACACATGAAGATTTACTGCCACTCACGTGACGTCCCAGTTTCCTGTGGCCTACAACTGCTTTTTGGAAATCTAGGCTAATGGCACTGTGATGGAACCAATTCTCTGTATGTCAGATAAAGAAATGCAATGTTAACAATCACAAAGCACAGGTAATTGTTTTAGTAGCCTTTTGTAGGACCGGGTGTTGTACTTCAATACTTCCGTGGAACGAATTGGGTGTCAACTTCCTCTGTATCACCTAATGTTGAAAATGTGTTTTCATACCATATGAAATTTCAGGCCATGAGAACCCTCTATGGCATGACTTTTTATTTTTTTGGCAAAAAAATATTTCACCCCATCTTTTGAATTTTGGAATTTTGCCCTTTCAAAAATTAAAGGGACAGTGTGAGGTCCTTTTATGTGGTTTGCCATAGAGGGTTAATCTAAACTATTCGATTACTAAATAAATCGTCAACTATTTTGGTTTGGTAAACATATCAAATTCTTTCATGATTTTCTGACATTTACACACCAAATGAGATTAATGGAGAAGAATATAACCAACAGATTAATTGATTATGAAGTATAAGTTGCAGCCCTGGTCCTCAAGGTCCAGATATCGCTAATGATACTATATCGAAAATTTGTAATCTGTACCCAGTAGGGCTGCAATAATGAATTGATTACTTGAAGTTATCTGATTTTTCAGCTTCTTTTATGTGAATATTTTCCAGTATCTTTGCTCCATATAGTAATAAAACCCAATACAACTGAATAATCTTGGTTTGTGGACAAAACAAGACATTTGAGAGCATCATCTTTTAGGGGTTTGTGAAACACCGGTCAACATTTGTCAATGTTGTCTGACAGTTTAATGGACCAAAATGGGTCTGAGGTTGTTTTATCTACATTCAGCTGTTGGACATTGGAACATAAATCCCAGGTGAGGTGAACGTGCTAATGTCGCCTTTGGTCTCTTCCAGAGAAGTGCCATTTCCAGCACAGCACTATGATATGCGTTCATCCTCTGGCCTCCAGCAAATTTATGGAGAAAAAGACTGATTTGAAAAATTGAGAAATTTACGGATTAAATGGGACTGTATCAAAGTCCAGATACATGCCGTAATCGATGCCCATGCCCGGTCTTGTGTCAACTCACCAACCCCACAGAATTAACGTGAGCTGCAGTTTGACTTGAGATAATGTGCATATGTGAGGTTTTATATTAACCTAGTAGCTGCAGGTAACAGGACAAACGTAGTGGGGAAAGGTTGTGGGGGGAGGGAGTGCTGGTGCTGGTAAGGAATTTTAAGTGGTACAGGCTGATCCTTGGAGAGTCGGCTCCTTGTCAGTTGTGTACTATTGTGTAGCCTGCTTACCTGAGCCGAGTAAAATCCCCTGTCCTGACACGTCTCCTGTTACTGTGACACCCCTTACCCCCACCTGCATTCCAGTGTGTTAATCAAGTTTATCAGGTGTCTTGTTTTACACACATTTCATATAAGTTGGTAGTTTCAAATTAAAGAGACCATTAAGAGAGACCATATTAAACCAGACACCATCTTCCCCTGCCCTATTTAAAAAGAAAAAAAGAAGATCTTTTTTAATTTTTAGCCTGATTTTGGTTTGTTTTAAGTGAAAACTTTAACATGATACCACAGTGAGGATTGAGTGTGCGACCTTGGTTAACAACAAGCCAGTCTGAAGCTATTTAAAGGAAATCATGCATTCATAAATCTAGAGCAGTACCTGTTCAATTTTGTGTTTCTTTTGTTTTTTTTTGCAAATGGTTTCTGCAAGGGAGAGTCTTTGACTTTAATTTTAGTAGTAACTTGTAGAGGGGAGTATCTTTGTTGAAAGTTGTAGTTACAGTATTCTGTTTATAGTAGGGCTGCAGCTAACAAATATGTTTATCATCCAATATGTATCATTTATTTTTTCTGATTTTTTTGAATAGTTGTTTTATTCTAAATTGAAGAAAACTGTGTGACCTAACCTTGAACGTGTGAGGTCATAAAATGTGTAATTTTATCCATAGACCTAACTTAGAGGGGATAGGGGGGGAAAAAAACAAAACAAAGCTTCAAAAATGTTGCCATTAAATCAGTAGCAACTGGACTTTTAGATTTGTCCAAAAGGCATCTTCAGGTCTATATGATCAAAGTAGTTGGCAGTTCATTTATTAATACATACAAAATTATTAGTATATTAAATATTGTGTAATTCTTTCAGGACCCATCAACCTAGACATATTATGATCGTTCCCTATGTCAAGGTGCATGTTTATTATATATCACCTTTACATTTGACTGTTTTTGCTGTTGTACATTTCACCATTGCAGGGTTAACAAAGGGCAATCCAGTCTTCAATGACTCTGAGAATGTTGCTTTGTATATATAAGTGTTTAATATGTAATTTTTAATGGCCATTTACACTGCACACGCTTGTTATCAGGGAAAACTAGCAATGACCAACTGAATATGGCTCTAGCCTGTCCGTGTGGTTCAGGCTTGGTTTGGACCTGAATGTTTCTTCAGTTCAGAAACGGAGGCATTGTTAAGTTAACTAAATAATTGTTTACAGTTGTATGATAGCACCTGAAGTAACAGCAGTTTCCGCAACTTGTGTATTAAGAACAGAGTGGTTACCTGAGTGCGATTCTAACAAATATTTGTTTGTGCCTCGTTCAGCTGAAGTCCACACATGTTGTGTTTTCTGTCCTCTGGGGCCCCTTACATTTTCCTCTGTGACTCATAAAGCCACAGGTGATTTTCTTATGAGCAGATGGCACCTTGGAGTGCAGTGGTTGTTTTGCCATTCAGCTCTGCTCCCCAGAGCCAACTGTAACTTATTACAGTCTGCTCCACGTCCACATGTGGCCACACGCTGCTTTTTTTCCTCTTAATTATCAGAGGGACTGAACATGTTTAATTGTTCTGTGAAATTGTTCTGTTAAGTGCTGAGTGATTTAGGGAAAAATTGCAATTTGAATTTTATTTTAAAACCAATATTGCCAAAATAGTTCCACACCACTGCTGATGTAGTGTTTCTGTTTGACACTCGGGTTTCCATAGTGCCGGGTTCAGTTGAGCCTGAAGCCATTGATACAACAGGTAACCTCCTCCATCCTCTGCTCTCACTTACAGTGTAAGTGTAATCGAGAAAATCTCTTCGTCATATCACAATATTATTGTAAATGCAATCAATTGTTCAGCCCTAGTTCTGTATAATGAAACACATTTTGAACAAAGATTTATTATCTTCTTCTAAACTCACTTTTTCTTGTTGGCCTTCAGGTTGAGCTGGACTCCTGAGTTTTGTTTTTTCTTGTGTTGTGTGTGTGTGTGTCTGTGTATATAGCAACTGGTGCAATGTAATATAGTATTCCTGTTGTTTGCTGCTGTTATGCATGGTGTTGTTTTATTTTTTTGCTAATCTTTTGATGTGGTTCCGTACAGCAGTTCGGTCAACAACCTCAGTTGCTTTAAACTAACTAACTTTATAAATCAAATGTTAGTTTGAGTTGAGTCTTGATATTCTTGACTTTATCATATCGTTGGATTTAACTAAATTAAAGTAAATGATTGATTCATCAGTTTGAGTATTTTTATCTAATGATTCCAAGAAGTTCTCTAGTGATTCTCTAGTTTTTCTTTTGATCATCACATCATAATTTTAAGCATTTCTGACATTTTATGGACCAAACAACCCATCTATTAATCGAGAAAATCCTCAACACAATTATCAGTGATGAAAATAATCATTAGTTGCAGCTTTACTCTAAATTAATAATAATACAATAACATAAGAACGGATCAACACAGCAGTTTTATATCTAGTAAACATTTCATCATTTAAATATAGAAATTACATTACAAAATGTAAGTGAGTCATTTTGACGTAATTATTATTTCACTGACATTTTGTAGGTCAAGTCCTGCACAATTTGCAGTATTTTCATTGTCAGCATTATCAAACCTGATCCATGGAGCTTCTCCAACTCTAAGTGACTGGTTATGAGATATTTAAATGTCTGTGGTGTCATCATTAAGGTCAGTGCTGTCTTCATTATCTCTCCTGGCAGTTTTTAACAAGAGTTTATTAAGACTCACCTGAGGCCAAGTGTAAGTAGTAAATAGTTGTCAAGTCATTAGGGAAGAGATGCAAGAGGAAAAAAAGGGCGATGTGGTGTCATCGCCCTGCAGTCGTTCCTCCACCTATGATGTTAAAAACCAAAGTCTCCAGAACGTCAACACAAGTCCTGTTGCCTTCAGTTCTGTTTTTGTTTTACTGTTACCCTGCAGCTGTCGTCTTATTTATTAAACACATTCAGAAGTGCTTTGTTGTAGGCGGAGGAGGTGTGTAATGCAAATTTTGAGGCTTTTTGTTTTGCTTATATTCTGTTGCTCATGTGTGGTTGAAAGCCGACCCTCCTCGTGGTGAGTCAGTGGCTGAAGTCTCAAAACTATATTCATGGTTAATAGGTGGGTGAACCTTCAATCTTTAAAACATGTAAACGTGTAACGTGTAAATGTTATGTTTCATGTTGGGCTAAAACTCGATTAATAGTTTTTTTTAATGTGAATATTTTCTGGTTTCTTTGCTCCATATAACAAAGAAATTATCACATCTGAGTAATTCTGGTCTGTGAACAAAACAAGACATTTAAGATCATAATTTTGAGGTTTAGGCAACACTGTTCAACATTTTTTTTTTTAGACCTAACTGATTAAGTAACAGATTAACTGATTCTAAAAACATAGTTTGAATAGGTTGAATTGTTCATCTTTTGGTAATTGATTGAATAAAGTGTTTTTGAGGTTTTGCTTTCATTTTAAAGTTCTCTGATTTCTCATTCCTGTTTTTACAAAGAAACCAGAAAATGTATGCTTTGCTTTAGGAAGCACTGATGGACATTTTATTTTATTGCCACAAATGTTATCTTTACAAAGATTAAACATCATGCTAGATTTGAGGTGTCCAGTGTAGAAGAACTGGAGACATCTAATGGTGAGGACTCCTCTGCTCAACCCCTCCCTTTCTCAAGTGTGTCAGGGGACTACGGTGGCCTTTGTGTACCAGAAATTCCCTTATGTTTGTTTGTGTTGTAAGCATCAACATCAAAACATGAACTACAGGCGTTGCTTAGTTCTTACTTTCACGGTGGACCAAGATGGCAGCATCTGTAAAGCAGGGCGCTAAAGTCACCCAAAACTTATTCTTAGGCTGAACAGTATTTCTCTTAAAATTATAACACACTTAGGCAAAAATCCTTTGGGTAGGATCTTTTAAGCTTGTTGCTTATTAACTCGTTCAAACTGAAGTGCTGAACTGTATGAAATCAACAATGAGAACATACAGGGTTAATTTTTAACCACGATACGTGTCAGAGTAACCAGGCTCAACACTTGTGTAAATATTGGTCCCATATTGTATACCTGTGTGGTGTTTGTATTCCAGGCATTTAAAAGGATGCAGTTGTTGGACAGAACTGTAACTGGATTCTGTAGTATGGAAATAAAAAAGGGTGTCCCCCGCCCTGAGGGGACACAATTTGAGGGTAGGACAAACAAGGCCATGGACGTGGTTTTTATTTTGCGTAACTGACATTGTTTGCAGTATGTGTAACCTCATGCCTGTTGAAGGGAAAATGGGCCACTTATTGTTCATATAAAATGTATCACTTGTGGATTGTAATAGTGATATTCCACAGAGACAGTATTGGCGAAACCCTATACAGGGCTGCTCTTTCGAATAAGATCTTTTCTTTTTTACAGCAGTCGTTGTTGTGAATTGAGTAATGGCAAAATTTCTGACTTTTGCAATCTAATGAGTTAAATGTTTTACTTAAAGTGAAATTATTTAGTTTTTCATTACCCCAGATTGAGTCTTAAGCAGGGTCAGCTCTAAGGAGGCTTCTATTTTGGACCAGCATGTTTTTTTGGTAGCCTACAATGGACAAACGAGACATTTTTTGGTGTTTTAATTTGCTGTATCCATAAAATATCACAATATGTCTAAAAAATGTTCATCTGTGTTTCACCCAGAGCCTAAAAATGATGGTGTTCGTGAATGTCTTTTTGTCTACAAACCAAAATTAATTGATTTATCGAAGTAGTTGCAGATCCATCAATTTATCATTGCAGCCCTAATAGATTTTACACAATGTACCTTGCAGGGATTTTTACACTGGGGTGGAGTCAACCCCAATTTGTGGTTGTTTTTTTTTTGGTCAGAGAATGTTGTCAGCAATTAAAAAATTAAATCGTGGTCCAATGACTTTTAATTGTATTTTTAACTAACTTTTTTTGACAGAGCCCCACAAACAACTGTGAAAAACAAATGTGCAGCAACAGATTAGCAGAGTGATGAAATACAGTGAGTAGTTACTGCTTCCTTCTTCAGCAGCTGTAACAAGGATAATGAAAAGGGGTAACAACTGAAAGAGAGTCGTGGCAGCTTAATAAAAACACCAATTATCCTCTCAATTCTGTCAATTCTGTCTGAGGATGGAATTTATAAATGTGTGACTGTGACTAAGAAGTTCATATCACATAGGCCTTTTTTGAAAGTACAAATGTTTTAGGTGTCTATAGACGAAACGAGCAGAGTTGCTTAGCAATCTCATGAAAGTACACTGGGCCTATTTGCTCTAGTTAATGTGGAAACGGTTTCCGACATTGTCTCGTGCCGTGTCTCATTGGTTATTGTGATACTCAATCTCAGCGGATTTTTCCTCTTCTCCCAAAGCCGCTGTGAATGAGTCATTTGGTCCTACTTTTAGCCAACTAAAAATGGACTACGGATGGTTGTGTTTATGTTGTGTCGCGTTGACATATTGTCACTCCTGGTTGGGATCTCGCATGCACTGCCCAACCCGTCCTGCCGTCCCCTTCCCCTGGCCCCACTAACCTTTTTGTGGACGAGAGGAAGAGGGATAGGAGCAGTTGCTTTTATATTTTCTTTATTTTGAGTATGATACACTCCCATTCTAACTTTTTTCCAGTCAGCACAGCGAGTTAAGCAGTGATGCTTACAGTGCGTTTGTCTTTTTTTAGCACTGTAGTGGCATTTTTGCACATGCAGCAGGGCGACACCTGCAAAGCAGAGACATTAATATTCTCTACGTCGCACAATGTTTTAAGTTTCATTGATCGCTAGAGATTCATTCAGGCCATGCTATTGTATTTCTAGCTGTTTATTAACCATAAATAATTCAGTTGAGAATGGAAGAAGTGAGCTATTAAGTTCTTCAGGGCTGCAACTAATGATTATTTTGATAATCGATTAATCTGTCTTTTATTTTTTCGATTCATTGATTATTAATCGGATAAACAGAACTCACTCTCTCACTCTCACTCTCTCAACGAAAGGGGAATGCAATTAATATATATTTTCTTCATAACAGAAACTTAAGCAATACCTGCTCAATGAAAGATTTGCATTTAACTGTCTCTGAATAATTGCACCATTATACACCGTTGTTCAGCTAATTAGTCAAATGTATCTACCTTTTTGGGCAAGTTTGTATCTGTTTTGATTGACAAACGCACAATTTCAGACCAATTTGAAAACAAACTTAATGGACAGAAATACCCTCTGTTCTCTCCAGTTTTGTTGATGAATAAGTGATAAATTAACTTATTATGAACTTGAATCAATTACTTGTTGCAGCCCTAAAGTTCTTAGTTATCAGGTTTTCTATTGCTATTAATCTTTTTACAAAAGTAAAATCACTCGAGAGCCCATGGTGATGTCTTCTTTTGCATTTGAGAAGCAGATACCTAAGATTAGTTTTGCTTTTTCTCATTATTTTTTCCTTGATAAGCTATTACATTCGTATCAAATTCAATAATTAGCTCATTGTTTCAACTGTAAATATTAATAATCGGCTTCCCATGGTTGAAAATGTCTAGACCATGATGACGTGTCCCATAAATGGAAGAGAATAATAAGCTTGTGATTAACAGTTAGCTTTTTTTTTTATTATTGTGTGGTCCAATGACTAAGAGTCTGTTAATATTACGAAAGAGTGGGCGGTTGCCATGTTGGGAATCGAAATGTTTCTACCTGTTTAGACTAGCCTTGCTGGAAGACGGCGTGGAATCCTAGCTGTAATAGGTATGGTGAGAAGTGATATTGTCAAGATTGTGTTCATAATTAAGAATTTCCTTGTCCCACTATCATCACAAAATCCTCAAAGTGACACTCCCTCCCTCCCAAACCCCAATGCTCTCTTCTTCTACTGAACAAAACAGAATCTAGTGAGAGTGTGTTTGTGCTGGGCAAACTTAAGCTAAGTAAATATTGATTTAAGAAAATTATAACAACTGCTCTTAATGATATTTGTGCATGAAAACCAGTTGGCTAAGTTGCTCAGAGATGTTGATTAGATGTTTATTCATTTGTAGAGACACATGATTTATCGCCTCATTATTTGTGAGCTTTGATTATAGCATATTTTGTGTGTGAAGGTATTTCACATTTTCAGGATAAATTTGTGAGTGACTAATGGGGTTAAATTTGCCTCAAACCAGCACCTTTTCTAGTCGTTTTACCTTAGTTGTTATTTACTCTAATATGCTCACGGAAAACAATAGGGTGAACTCATTTCATTGTGTTTTTAGAGTTTAAAGCTTTTCACATTTTTTACCACAATATTGTGAAACAGTTATTTTAAGGGATAGTATACTATAAAAAGTATTATGTTAATTTCTTTACCAAAGGGACCTCTGCAATTGGGTGCAGGGAAAAACTGGTATCAGCCCGATATATCGGATATTGGCAAAAAGTCAAATATTATGACCTGCCATTTTCTTCTTCATCATCATCATCTCATGCCCAATCAATTTTCTACATTTTAGTTATAATGTACATTTATGTTTAAGACTGCTGCTCCACACTACCCCGGGCTTTTGAACCCTTTAAATCAGAGACCCCATTCTATTTTGAAAACTCTGTATTTTAGTTTGGATGAGACACAGTAACTTACGCACACATCTGGAATGGTAAATATCCAGGATACAGCTAGAGCTGTAATGATTATTTGGTTAATTAAATGGTTAGTAACTTCAATTAATCAGTTTTAGTAAAGTTCTCTGATTTTTCAGCTTCTTAAATATGAATATTTTCTGGTTTCTTTGCTCCAGTTGACAAAATTGCTTTATTTTTCGGCATTATTTTGTTGGCCGTGTTACCTGCAACTAAGCAGCAGACCCCAGAATATAAACTCTGCTTCCTGTTTACCCAGACATACTCATGCACAGTATATGTGAACTGTTTTAACACTGACTCTGCGTCAGTCTATTTTTGGTCTGAAAAAAACCTCCCCATTTCCCTTTACATCTAACACATATGCAACTACATGAATTGGAACCAGGCTCACAGTGAGTAAACACAGGACAATAGAGTTCCCTGCTCTGTAAATACACACGTCTGAGCTGAGAATTAAAGCTTGTAACAATCCAATCTCCCCTTGTGTTCTGTTAGTGTTGTCATATTTACAAAAGATCTAAAGGGAAAGTAAAGGCTTTTCAGCCCTTTGTTTAGAGGAGGTGGAGGAGCTTCAGTGTCTTATCTTTGTTTTATATGTTCACCACACCACAAGGCTGACGCATTTCCATTCTTTTATTCTGCGTTTTGTAGTTCTCTTCCCTGAAATAATATTGTCCTGGAGTTACATTTAATCAGACTTGCTTGTGTTTTTTTCTTTTTGCTTGTGTTTTTTTTCTATCTTTTATCTCCTGCTCCGTGGTCATAGGGCGTAGGTTAACCTCACCATGCAAAGATTTGATTGAGAGAAATGGCACTTTACAACAACCTCAGTATCTGTGTGGTCCTGCAAGGTCAAGTTACATTCATTAAAATGTGACCCCGATACTGCTTTTTTCTTTTTTGACCAGAACAGATTTAATTGGTATTTATTTTCTGGTCAAATGACTCTCAAAATGAAAATGCACGGTGGTTTTTAATCAGCCTTGGCTCAAATTTCCAATACTGTCATGTGCATTTATCTGCCGGCCATGAGGGTAGCCATACTTTTTACAACTTTGGATGGCACTCAACATTTACATAAAAAGGATTGAAGGAGGGACTAATGTAGGGCTGCAACTAATTCATTATCTGTTGATTATTTTCTCCATTAATTGAATACTTGTTTGGTGAATAAAAATGTTGATCAGTGTTTATCAAACCTGGGAATGATGTCGTGTTTTGTCCACAAACCAAAATTATTAATTTGTTTATATTTCTTTGTTAGATTTAGCAAAGACACCTGAAAATATTCTCATTTAAAAAAAAAAAAAAAAAAAAAAAATATATATATATTGAAAAAACACTCAAACCAATGAATCAGTTCTCATGGTTTATCAGGTTTATCATAATGTCAGTATGAAGAGACTCTACTTGAATTTACATGGTTGGCAACCAAGACCACACTTTTGTCATTTCACTACCAAATGGACATGCACACATTGATGAGACTTTTGCATGAATCACAAAACATGGTTAATTTTGTAAATTAGTAGCACCTCCCCTTTCTGAGTCTGATACCTGGTCATATCTGAGTTTTCGGGATTAGGGTCTTTTTGAGATGAATTTGTCGCCAGGCACCCAGTAAACCGATTCACTGACTAAAGGTCCTTGGCACACAGCCGACTCGGTGACAGCTGAACTTTGATCGGCCTCAGTTGCACGCAGATTGATTTGAGTGCTCTTTGTTTCCGTTTCTAGCTATCTCCGCTTCCTTTGCTCACGTCATGCGACACTAAGGCACCCAGCTGAGTTGTCACATAGCAGGTGACGAGGCCCCATGCTGGGTTGTAGAGCCTTGTGCTATCCATGTGCTTATTTTTACACATTTGGTGTCTGCTTGTTACATTAAAACTTGGGTTGTGAGGTCAGAATGTTCTCCAGACCACAGCAGCAGTGAATAATAAATCTGACGCCAGGTGTTTTCGATGACCCATTTAATAGCCCTTGTTTTCCGTTCACCCCTGTTTTAATGGCTTAAATGTGCGAAGCCCTCTGAGCAGTTTTGAGGTGAGACGAGCCACTGATGTACAGCTTGTTGTTCTGCCTGCCAGTGCATTTAGCTGCTGTTGGCCGGAGCTGAGCTGGCTGTGCTGGGGCCTGCCCGCTGGCTGACTGCCCTCTGAGGGGTGGGGTGGCCTCACTGCTCAGCACTGACCTTCACTCTGATTTATGAGTTCCTCCTTTCACTCTTGTTTCCCTGCTCTCCTCCTCCTTCGCTCTGGTCCAAGCAGTAGATGAGAAATCTCTTCCAGCTGCACTGCACCCCCCCCCCCCCAAACATAAGTTGGTCCATTCTGTGTCCGGTGCCGACATCGCTGTGTATAAACAAAGCATGATGTGCAGCAGATGTGCGTTTTCATGTCCTTGTTGTTGCAAAGCATGGGCTGTTGCCAGAAACCGAGATAAGAAACATTATGGAGAAGCCAATTTACATGGTAGTATTATTCTACCATCAATTGGCCAGTTAATCAATAGATGATTGATTACATTTTCTTTGAACATGAACGTTGAAAATGTAATACTGGAGTGCAAACAACATACTCTACATTCAAACTCTTGTCAAATGAGTTCACACAGTGCTGTTTAATTTGCTCCATTCGACTCTCACTGTGTTTAGATCTTGTGTCGCCCGGTGACATTTAAAATAAACTACATCGTTTATATTTAAAAACCCTCTTTCTTTTCCCAGTGGTATTGCAATAATAACAATAAAAAAAGGATCTGTATACCAGTTGCTTTTTCTGTTTTTGTTCTAAATCAGGTGATGCCATTAGTATCGAGTCCTGTATAGAAGTAACGCTGCAAACACTCCCCCACGTCTCTGTTGGGATTAGGTTTAATATGAAAGTCCACACGGGATTGTTACTGCTGATGTATGAAAGGGCTTCTCTCCAGCGAGGATCTAACGGGGAAACCTTTTGATCGATTGAGTCCTTTTCCTATTATTGTTGTAAAAGTTTTAGAGTGATGTCAGTTATTGATTCAATGTTATGGTCCGTGGGATGCTGTGCAAGATCTTTCAGTAATTTTAGTAGTTTAGAGTTACACATCCATGCTGTTTTCTAAGTACGCACAGTTTTCCTGGAGTGTCCTATCATTTCATCCACGGCTACACCCACTTAGAGTTTGGTAGTCATCTCTACCATTATGAATCATATATTTCTTTGGGTGGAGAATGTGGAAGTGCTTAGCCACCACTGATGATTCATAGAGTTTTTCTTCTTCTTTTAACAGGGGGGTGCAGTGTGCGGGTGGAGAAGCAGACGAGGTGAAGAAACCACTGGCCTACTTTTCCCTACAGCATTTCAAGAGGAGGCTGTGGTCCCTCTGGGTGCAAGAAACACCATGTGCCAAAACTGTAAAGGAGTTCCCACCGCCTCGTAAGACTTCCAGTCCTCTTGTGAACCTTCCTCTCTAGTCTGAGGACCCCCGTTAATCCCCCACGTTGCCGACTGGCAAAGATGAAGAAGGTGGAGCAATGGTCAGCGGAGGATGTCTCTGACTGGCTGAGCAAAGAGGGGATGCCTGAGTACCAGGATGCCCTCCATCAGACAGACGGTCCTGCTCTGCTCAGGCTCACAGAGGCGGATTTCCGGAATCCTCCCCTCTCGCTGCTGTCATGTGACGGCGGGCAGCAGATTACGGAGCGGGTGAAGACGCTACAGATTGAGAACCACATGGTCGCTCACAAAAACGGTCACACAAACGGACATGTTGTCGGACTACCTAACGGTACGAGCAAACCCCTGAATGGCACAATGGGGAGGAAGGACCTGAGGATGGAGATGGTGCACATCCACATCCCTACAGCGGAACCGTCGCGCTCCTCTTTTCCTACGGAGTGGAGGAAGACGGGCGCGGCTTTTTGCTACGCCGTGGTGTGCTTTGTGACTACCACGATTGTCATTTCCGTGGTCCATGAGAGAGTTCCTTCAAAAGAGCACACCCCGCCGTTGCCTGACAAGTTCTTTGACCTGTTTAACAGAGTAGAGTGGGCCTTCTCCATCTGTGAGATCAACGGCGTGCTGCTGGTCGGACTGTGGCTCGTACAGTGGATTCTGCTCAAGCACAGGTACAGGACAGATCTCCAGTCATTGAACAGATCGAGTTGAAATATGAATTCAAACTAAACGAAAATGTTTCTTATTTTTTTTGTACAGGTCAATTATAGGCAGGCGGTTCTTTTTCATTGTGGGCACACTCTACCTGTACCGGTGTATTACAATGTACATCACCACTCTGCCTGTTCCAGGGATGCACTTCAAATGCTCTCCAAAGGTATAATACTTGCTCACTTTTATTTCTCTCGGCACTATAAAAAGGATTTCTTATTTTACTGCAGCACACTAAAACAAAGTGGGGCTTTGAGTGCTTGATTCACTGTGGTTCCTCTTTGATAGCACTGCAAATAAAGCCACTATTTGTAAATTTCTTTCTTAATAAAGGGGGGAAAAAAGGTAATGTGGATGCAGTCCAAACATCATTTAAATACAGATGCTGATGTGTTGGCTGCCCGAACCGAAATGTTAACAAATGGGAACACCCTTTTCATAACCTTCCTCTTGTAAATTTATATATAACTTTTTTTGTTGTTTTTAAACTGATTATATTGTTAGGCCTGAGGAACTTGAGGACTAAGGTAATGGAAAGTTGTTACTGTGAAAAACTCATGACTGAGGACTGATAATAGGGGCTGAGGACAATAACCATGCTCTACATAGTAACCTGTGCACACTTACAGCATGGCAACATGTCAACAGTTAAAATTGAAACAGTACTTTGTGTACGAGACAAATACGAGACATTAACGGTAAAAGTAGAAGAGTTCCCTGACCTCAAGTTCTGTCTACCAATAGAACGCACTGTTATACTTGCCTTGAAACCCCCTTATGTCTTCCTGTTCAAGGGTGTTGCACCCCTTATCAAATGTAAACAACAACAAAGGCTGTTAAAGGTTCAGTGTCTAAGAATTGCGGATATCCAATAGTGGGACTGCAGATTGTAACAAATGGCTGGCTGTTTTGAGCTGCTGGTGAAACACGATGGCGGTCTTTGTAACTCAAGTTCCGTGCGTAAACCAAATGATTTAGTTTTTATTTTAAAGTGATGATACACACAAGATGCTTTTTCATATTAGAATTTGTCATTTTTGCACACACTAATTAATGATAGTGGGTTTGACCTCTGCCTAGTGTCATGCTCATGACTTCCATTATAGTGGACTTACTTCCAGTGAAGGCAGTCTCTGACCTATCAGACGTCACATTTTAGTATCGGCTCAGCAAGCTTGGAACCTCGCCAGAGCAGGTACCAAAAAAAAAGCACCAGGTGCTATCCTTAATGGAAGAGGAAAAAAAACAACAACATTCGAGCTGAGTAGTGCTAGAACTGTATAATGGAAAAGCTGCATTATACAAACATCCTTACAGATCGTATATTACATTTCTGCCAATTAACCATCCTGTTGCACACTGGACCTTTTTAAGTAGTCGTAGTAAAAAAAGAAAGAGACAACTGAGCGACGATTTAAAGTTAAAGCTGAATAATGCTTCTGTATAATCCATGTTACTAGGAACACGGTGTTCTCAGTGAGATAACAGCTCACTTGGCACAAAGGAACTGCGTAACCAAAACAGTGAGTGAATAGGCAAATTCTAACACTACAATACTCACTTTGAGGAACTAACCAGCATCAAAAGGAAAATGGCAGAAAGGGGATAAAAGCAAAACTCCTCAAGTGCTGGGAGCAGCCACTATAACGACACAGTCCTTACACATTTTCAAATGAAGACAATTTTAAATACTGTTTTTCCTGTTTTGATCTGCACATTGTCCTGCTTTTTGTATTTTAACGCATATATTTTTTTGCGGCTATGTTAGTGGAATATAATACTCTCCATTGTTGGTGATTCGATTACCGAAACAGCAGTACAATACTCGTTACTGCCACAGGCTGCTGATACTCTGAAAGGAGCCATTCAACGATTCTCCTTCACTGATTTACTCTAATGTGTTAGGTGGAGGCTCAAGATACTCATGACCTCTGGGGCTTAACCTGGTACGAGGACACCAAGCGACACTTGGCAGATCAAGTTCTCAGAGCTTGTTGTTTAAATTGTCAAAAACACTCAAGGCAATAAATTGGGCAGCATTTTCAGTATTAAATAAAATATAATCATTGAAATTAGCTGTCACATCACTGGTGGTTCCACTCTCAAGGGAAAACTTGGCTGTTCTCACTTGTCCCAAGAAGAAATGGACATTTACTTTTTTATATTTTTCTGAATTATTTCCCATTATTCTTGTCAGATATTGTTCTGTGAGTGTGTTAAAGATGTTGTAATCTAATGCCGTCGTTTTCTTGCAGCTTCTCGGGAACTGGGAGGCACAGATGAGGCGAGTGTTGAAGATGATCGCGGGCGGGGGCCTGACCATCACCGGCGCCCACGACATGTGTGGAGATTATCTGTACAGTGGTCACACTGTCATGTTAACACTAACATACCTCTTCATCAAGGAGTGTAAGTGTCACCGTTGATTCTTTGTCGTTTCAGTGTAGTTTTGTTTAAAATGGATGCACTACCATGTATACTGTATATCCACTTCATTTATCAAATGCACCTGATATTTTATGAGATTAGTGGATGATGCCCATTTTTATCTCAGTAATATGACTATATACATGTAGATTAATAAACTGTAACTTTGATTCTTGAAATGGACAATGTGATGAATTGGCTGAAGTTAATATAAGTATACAACACCAAACAACTGAATGGAATCAAATGGCCTTTTAGCTACTTTGTTTTACATGCTGTGACACAAGAGGGTACAGTCTGTCTGATAATTTACACATTTTAATGTACATGATGCAAATTCTAGACTGAGAACAGTGACTCAAGTTGCCACTGGCTAATTTGTATCTTATACAGACAGAGAGCTACATGGAAACAAGGCGCAACAATGTGTACAAAGGTTTTATCTCTGATGCTATTTATTCAACTCTACCTTAATTATTACTGATATACAACTGATAATTGTGAGTTTATAATTCTGTACATTGACACGTCAGTGTACAGCTATTATGGACAAAAGTGTTTGGCCACACCTGTTAAGTATTGAATTCAGGTGTTTCATTCAGGCATTCTAGGCCCCTTAAGGGCAATCTTAACGCTTCAGCATACAAAGACATTTTGGACAATTTGTGGTGAGTTTGTTGTGGAAGAATGTATAACACTGCAAAAGTCCATTAGTTGTGTTTTAGTAATGCTATCATGATCGCACAGTGTAAATATTTCTCAGTCACCTTATTGGTACACATCCAGTAGATAAGGGACACGTGTATACAGTTGTAAAATAACAACATTTTCAGAAAACAGGTTAAAATGTCCAGTATTAAAAGATAGATAAATACCTGCTGAGTTAAGCTCATTGACCAGCTTTCACACAGAATTTGACAGACATAAAATAAGAACAAAACAATACCTTTTTTTTTTGCACACTACTGTAATGTTACTTCCTTTTAATGAAGTTCCGTTTTTGGTCGCATTTTTCTGTGAACTGTAGAACTCTCACAAAGTAGGTGTGTAGGTTTATGTCCCGTGACACCATTGGTGGCTTTCTGGACAGAACATGAGTGGCTTTAGTGGAGTTTTGCACACACACATAAAAACATAAGTGCTTTCTCTAGTTTTAAGATTCATTACTGTATAGCAACATATTGTCATATTCATAACTTATCATCTCTCTGACAAGTATTGTTGCGACACAAAAAGTCACAATTTTAACTTTTCTCCTGTGAGTACTAGTGCATTATTGCTCTGTTGCTCAACCGCATGTACTGTGTCTTTTTTTTTAAGTGCATATGTGCGTTATCCGAGTTCCTTGTTTTACACACCCATATGTGGGTTCAAGACAAAGTACAAGGGTCAGTTTGGATGTTTTGAGCTGCTTGTGGTTGAGATGATAGCATTTCTATTAACAGGCGTTGTTTGAGTAACTACATTTGTTTTTCTAATCATTTCCACAAGGTTTGTGCAGGGAAACCTGATTGATACAGCAGTGACATCTAGTGGGGGAAAAGTGGAAAGACTGGTTAAATGATAAAGTTAAATGTGATACAGTTGGTTTGATTTGCTTGGTGTTTATGTTTCTATTTGCAGATTCTCCAAAGAGGTTCTGGTATTACCACTGGTTTTGCTGGACCTTAAGTGCTGTGGGGATTGTGTGCATCCTTCTGGCCCATGACCACTATACTGTGGATGTGGTGGTGGCATATTTTATCACTACACGCCTCTTCTGGTGGTACCACACCATGGCCAACCAGCAGGTAAGTGCAACTTGCTATACACAAGTGGTGGTATTTGGATTTTGGGAATGAGTAAATAGACGCACATATATGTGTTATGTGCATAGTGTATGATATACCGTAAATTTCGGCCTATTGAGCGCACCTGACTACAAGCCGCACCAGCTAAATTTTAAAAGAAAAAACATTTTGTACATATATAGGTTGCACTTGAATATAAGCCGCAGGTTTTCATGTTGTAACCAGTAGCGGCGCCAGGATTCAATCTCTTATCAAAGGAGTTTGTTAATGAATGCATCAACTTTGTGAATGGCGAGTGATTGCGCGTGACTAGCACTGAATGATGCGTGGGCCACGGACAAAAGTTCGCCCCATCTGTAGCGCCGCGTATGGTTGTCACATGAGATATTTACATAGAAAGACGCTACACTGAAGATTTTCGTTATTGTTTTTGTTAAGACAACGTAATTTAAACACGGGGTGAACATGCCTGCATGTTTACCAGCACGACAGTAACACGCCTGGTTAGAAAAGAAAACACTTTAGCCTACCATCTTCTTCTTGCGGACGAAAGCCACTGAAGTCTTCATCTTCAGTGCATAATCTTTCCCCTTGTCTGTCTCATTTTTGCGTTTACTGCTAGAGAGTGCCCCCCGGTGGCCGTTAGCCAGTAAAAATCTATAAATTAGCCACACTGTTGTAAAGGCCGCAGGGTTCAAAGCGTGGGAAAAAAGTAGCGGCTTATAGGCCGAAATTTACGGTAATAATGTATCAATAAAAGGAATCAAAAGAGAGGGAAAACAACACTTTTTTGGAACTACAACTACTGTAGTAAACTCCCTATTTATTTATCTATTAATGTTAATTGTGATCCTTAGAGGTGGTGGTTAGATGGAGCACAAATAGCCGTAAAGCCAGATTTATACTCTTATAATCACACTTATATGTGTTGAGCAACAGAAATTGAGTGAAAGAAAATGTCACTTGTCATTTTGTGTGTACTGGTATTTACTGTAGTGTACTCAATGTACTTGTAGGACATTTTGTGGCATAAACACTGACCTTGTCAGGACCACAACCTGGTTCTAATTAGGCAGAACCTAATTTAGGTCATGGTTAGGGTTAAGGTTATGTTTAGGCTGTCTGAGTGAATAGAAGTCAATGTCTGTCGATTACACCCTCATATTTTGTCTGGCAAAGTGATCGAAAGTCATTTTCTGAATATGGACGTTTTATCTTCAACTGTCAGTTTCTCTCTGTTGCTTTTTTGTTACTGCAAATTACTGCAACACAAAAGAAAGAAGACGAGCTGACCGTGGTGGGAGAGTTTCTTGCCCTGTGCTGAGTCATGGGCCCTAGGGGACCAATTACAGTTGATTATAATAAGACATTTTTATTTATAAGCACCTTTTAAGACACTCAGGGACACTTCACAGAATAAGTAAGACAGTTGTTGAGGTCTGTGTCACCTTGAGGTCCGACTACATGTCTAGAACGGTGGATGTCTCTGGCTCTGTACCATGACTTGGAATTTTAGTAATTTTAGACCCATATGATGAATTAAGTTGGATTAAATCTTCACATTATTTAAATAAAGATGTTTGATGTTGGTATTTTACCTATACATTATTTTAATGGATCCTGTCATGTGTGGTTTAAGGAAATACAGTGTGAAATAAAAGTATTATTCATTTTAACAGCTTTAAACAAATATTCACTCCTAAAACAAATACTAGCTTTAACAAAGTAACATGAATGAAGTTTATATTTAAGCATACAGTTATACAGTAGGAGTATAAACAACACCAGGCAACTATAAATAGCCTCTGAGCTACTTTTGTTTATATGCCAACTTCCTTTTGAAATCACTGGACGGATAAAAATGTAAAATCCGATTCGATCCAAAAAATCCTATATATCACATACTTCCCTATGCACAGACTGTAAAAACTGAGTTTAGCCATGTTGTGGAGCTGTTTATTTCTGCTTTATGGGAGAAGGATATTTATATCAACAGTTGGAGAATTATGTCTTAACAGTGTCATAGTGGTTGTTGGTGGTTACAGCGACTTCCTGTTTTCTTCAGTTAGACATTGCTAGATCTGTATCGCTGTCTCGCAATATGTTGATTATCAAAAAATAAAGGTATCGTGATGTTATTGTTACCGTATCGGGAGGTACCCTATTATTGATTCATCCTAGTCCTATAAACACACATGTACGCACCGATACACACATGAATTTTCACCAGTATAAAAAAGTTTCCTACAAATATTTGGTTCAATATTTATTGTATGATTGTATCTCTGTATTTTTGTTTCAGTCGCTGAAGGAGACGTCGCAGGGTAACCCCTTCTCGCGGGTGTGGTGGTATAGGCCGTTCCAGTACTTTGAGGAGAACGTCAGCGGCATCGTCCCGCGCAACTATCAGCTGCCATTTTCGTGGCGAGGCTTGAACTGGAGCCGCGGCGTAAAGTACAGCAGACTGGACCTTCAGTGACTCGCGACTTGGGACTGCGACATCCATAAGTGCTGTTTTTTGTTTTGTTTTTTTTTTTAAAAAAAGAAAACCCACAGAGAAGATGGCACTGTTCTTTTGTAGCGCTGTCCTTTCACCTCTAGTAACAGACACATCCACGTCCAAAAGGGTAAATGGGTAGCACTGTGACCCACCTAGTATTTTTTGTTTTGTTTGTCCTTTTTTGTGTATGTACAGAATTCTTTTTTCTTTTCTCGTCATCATTTTCTCTTTTTGTAGTATTTGTCAGAGAAGTAAATTATATTTGTTTTGTGTCTTTTCCTCTTTGTGGGCACAGTTTCTGCTTCTGTAGCAGATCTATGAAGCATTTCATCAGACTACATGTTTTGACTGTAAGGACTCAAAAACCTTTTCTTCCTCAGCACTAGGCATGGGACGATATGAACATTTCATATACCTTACATTTAGGTACAAACTATTACTATTATTATTGTTGTTCTTTCTTTGCGTCACAAATGGGGGTTACATACTTCCAAAATAACATGGTCATAAAATGACTGCAAAGGTTCTACTCAATCACAAGGACTCTATGTCGTCGTCACACCAAGTGTTTTCAAGTTTTGCAGTTTTGCCCGTTTGCGATTTATCCCTAAAATGATAATTAATCGCAGTCGGCTAATTGCGATTAAGTGACGCATGACAAACTCATATATCGTCCCATCCCTACTCAGCACAAAACCATACTTTCTTCATGTTCTTAAAACATTTTTTTAGCGCTAGTCATGTCAACGTCCATCGCTTCTTTGATAACCAAAAATGCCATAATGCTATTTTTTTGAATAGCAAAATTACTTTTTGTAAAACGGTTTCTTGCTATAAACAAAGTCAACGGTGCAAAAAAAAACAAACAAAAAACAAACTAGAAGATAACTTTTCTAAGTATGTCAAACTTTATTTTTCAAACGCAAAAATGATGTCCGATGAAAAAAGATTTTTTAGATTTTTACCTTTTCAAGATTGATATCTGAGAGCATAAGAATCTAATGTGGTGTAACCCGATTCCAGTGCCTTTATTAGCTTGATTGTAAAACAGTTCAAGTAACTATTATGTGTCTTGTTTCTTGTTGTCGTGGGTGTGAACACGCCACGGAAACCAGTTTGTACTTAGTTAACAGTCTAATTCCCATGAATGTAAAAAAAACAAAAAAAACAACCAACAACTACGCCAGCCTTAGCAGAAGATTGGTCTTCCCAAAATGAAGTGCAGTGAGTGAAATGTACCGTTATTTATTGATGCTTAATGATGTCAGTTTGTGCTTAGTTGAATACTGCTGTTCAAATAGATGAAAAAAATTGACTGTTAATTAATTTTTATGTCCGTAAAATTTCATTTTAACCACCAGACACGTTTAAACCCTGGTCATTGACACCTCCCAGTTTTTTGTTTTTTTTTAACCTGCTCAAATGTCACTGCCTGTTTGGAAATGTATGTATTGGATGTGTATGTATTTGGAAAATACCTCCAAGGTGCAAGTTATTCTGGACCTGAGCTTGAAATGTGTATTGTTGTTGCTTAGGAGATGAGGAGTCCTGATTTGTTCCCCACATTAGACCCCAGTTTGGATCAGAATTGGCCCCCAATAGTGGGGAGGGGGGGTTAAAAATGGCGAAAAACAGAAGCTTCAGACAAAGTTTCTGTGCGGAAAATCTGTTATATCTTGCACTAAATGAAGCCACTACCTTTTTTAAAGACGGCGTACAAATCCTCTCCAGTGTGATACCAAACGTTCAACATGGAACTTGAATGTGGGGAACAAAGTGAAGAAGCATGAAAGCACAGAGCTGGTGATTTATACTTTTTTTTTTTTACTTTGGCCGTTTCGTGCAAAAGCGTTTTCGAAAAAGTGCGTCTCTATTGATTACCTTTAAAATCACGTCCTTGTTTACTTTTTACTTTGCTTTTCGTTGTGTAACTGTGAATGAACTGTAAAGAATAAGTATTACGTAAGTTCATGGGGAAAAAATACATTTAACTCATTGTTTTTACTTTTAATTTCAAATTAAACTGATAAGCTTTTTTGAAAAAATGAGATTTACTCCCCCTACTATGTGTTTTAATGGTGCGTTCCAATAACATCGGTAGTCGGGACTGCTGCGTTCTTGTTGAGAAATACTAGTCAACAAAGCTAATGGAAATCTGACCTGTGGGAGCAATGGGGAACTTGGAAATTCCAACTGGAGCGCACTATAACTTTGTAAAGACTGGTATGTGTGCGGAACGTGATGATAAACTGATCATTGTATGTAAATTCGGCATCACCTGAGTCAACAACCCATCTGAAATTCACATATCTGTGCAAACGTAGGGGGAAAAGTTTAAAAAAAAAAAACAACCTGTCAAGATTTCAAAAATACACAGCCCTGAAGCACATCAGTCCATGGCCATAGATCTATTTTGAATGACAATGATGTTACCATGCTTTGCTGTGGGGGGGTGGAATGTCTATCGTGTGGAGAATCACGACACCAAAGAACCTGAAAAGTGGCGTGTGGAAGAATTTCATGTTTTTTACCAAATCTGTGGACATGCCTGTTAGCTGTTAGCAGTATAGGAGGCAGCAGAACGAGTAACTAATATCTTTAATTAAAGGAATAATAACTTGTTGCGCTATATTCATTCGGCTTTTTTGGAAAAAAAACCCCCAAAATGTTAGTTTCTCTACAAATGTCCAAATTATGTGGTAAGGGTTGTTTTTGGAGGCCATTTTGGTGTTGGTTGGTTAAAAGAGTGTAATTGTGTCAGTGTAATTTGTTTTACAGAGTAAACAACTCAAGACTTTCGTTAAAACTTCCCCCAAGACCAAGAGCAAAGGAATTGAGCTTGTAACCAGAGGATCGTTGGTTCAAATCCTGCAGATAAGTGCGAGCCACTGTTCCCTGTGCTGGGCTTGTATGTGGTCACCACTGGTGATGGGTTTAACGCACAAACGAGGTGGATTTCACTATCACAACTTGGCGTGTGTACAAAAATTCACGTACAGTTGTGAATAAAGCACAAAATCCTCATCATTTTTATTTCTATGCATTTGGAACACTGCACATTATTCTAAATTAACACATGAAGAAAAATGAATAATTGGCAGTGTATGCGTTTTTCTTTACAAACTGAAATATTTATTGTATAAACTGAAAAATCTTTAGGATTTAGCAGTCCTTAACTAACATTTAGTTGTATAACCTGTTCCTGAGAACTTCTTGCACCTGTGAACAGGTATTAAGGGATTCACAGGAATGCTAAATCCTAAAGATTGTTCAGTTTATACAATAAATAAATTGTAAAGAAAAATGCATACACTGCTATTTTTTGAACAGCCAATTATTAATTTTTTCTTCATTTTCTGTAAAGTAGTTAAAAAATGGATACATTTTTCTTCATGTTTTGATTTAGAATATAATGTGCAGTGTTTCCAATGCGTCAAAATAAACATTATTATAAGGATTTTGTGCTTTATTCACGTTCTTAAACACACTGCTATTATTTTGAACACTGATTCTCGGCCTCACCCCTCAAAAAATGTCATCAGAAGAGATTGTTGTGCGTTATTATTCTACAACAGTTTCCTGTAACTTCAACACACTTTGGTCTGTCGATGTTTTAAGCTTCACTGTCCCTTCACAGAAGGTCACGAGCGTCTGAAGCCTCCAGATTATAGTCCTCTACATCATGGTGACTCTTCATCACTCATCTACCATGCAAATGGGGTTTCGGACAGATGCTACCAGTTAAGGTGAGTAAGGTTAATAGGGCAACCAGTCAAAGATTTCCCTATTTATTTTGTTTTTCCGTTTTAGTTGGGAATGCTGAGTCATCATTCCCAACTATTCTTTCCGTGTTTTTGCACTTTTTGGGGTCACTTTTCCCTACATTAATTTATATAGCAACGCTCGTTTATTTACTGCAGTCACGCCAGCCGTGGTTCGCGAGTGCCTGGTCACATCAGCCGCACGTTGTTTTCTAGTGCGCGAATTTACAAACGTTTACGGTAATCGTAATGAAGCGGCATTGAGAAGCTGGGAGGGACTGTGAGGAGTTCAAGATTCATGCTGCTGGGACTGAGTATCGTCCAGCTGCATCCCCGGAGAGCAATAACAACACTCCGGCGTTATGGAAGTTATTTATTTAGTTATTTACTTAAACTCTGTTTACACACACCGAAACAGACGATTCCGTCAGAAAACTCACAAAAAAGAAGAAGAAACGAAGTGAAAACTTGAAAGTAGTGAACTAAATACGTCCCAGACTACCTGCAAGCGTAATATGAAGTATTTTTGGAGTAATCCTCTGTCAAAATACCCACTACTAGTCTACTTGACTCTTGGACTACTTATTTAAAATAAGGTTTTTATTCCATGTCAAAGTAGGTTGAAATTGACTTAATCATGTCCTCTGTTGGGTATTTTGACAGAGTATTACTCCAAAAGTACACAGTAAAAGTACTTCATAATATTCATACAGGTAGTCTGGGAAGTACTTAGTGCAGTAGTGTATGACTCTTGGACTACTTATTTAAAATAAGGATTTTATACCATGTTGAAGTAGGTCGAAATTGACTTAATCATGTCCTCTGTTAGGTATTTTGACAGAGGATTACTCCACAAGTACACAGTAAAAGTACTTCATATTGTTCATACGTGTAGTCTAGGAAGTACTTAGTGCAGTAGTGTATGACTCTTGGACTACTTATTTAAAATAAGGATTTTATACCATGTTGAAGTAGGTCGAAATTGACTTAATCATGTCCTCTGTTAGGTATTTTGACAGGGGATTACTCCAAAAGTACACAGTAAAAGTACTTCATATTGTTCATACGTGTAGTCTAGGAAGTACTTAGTGCAGTAGTGTATGACTCTTGGACTACTTATTTAAAATAAGGATTTTATACCATGTTGAAGTAGGTCGAAATTGACTTAATCATGTCCTCTGTTAGGTATTTTGACAGAGGATTACTCCAAAAGTACATAGTAAAAGTACTTCATATTGTTCATACGTGTAGTCTAGGAAGTACTTAGTGCAGTAGTGTATGACTCTTGGACTACTTATTTAAAATAAGGTTTTTATACCATGTTGAAGTAGGTCGAAATTGACTTAATCATGTCCTCTGTTAGGTATTTTGACAGGGGATTACTCCAAAAGTACACAGTAAAAGTACTTCATAATATTCATACATGTAGACTAGGAAGTACTCAGTGCAGTAGTGTATGACTCTTGGACTACTTATTTAAAATAAGGTTTTTATTCCATGTCAAAGTAGGACAACATTGACTTAATCATGTCCTCTGTTAGGTATTTTGACAGAGGATTACTCCAAAAGTACACAGTAAAAGTACTTCATATTGTTCATACGTGTAGTCTGGGAAGTACTTAGTGCAGTAGTGTATGACTCTTGGACTACTTATTTAAAATAAGGTTTTTATTCCATGTCGAAGTAGGTCGAAATTGACTTAATCATGTCCTCTGTTGGGTATTTTGACAGAGGATTACTCCAAAAATACTTCATATTACGCTTGCAGGTAGTCTGGGACGTATTTAGTTCACTACTTTCAAGTTTTCACTTCGTTTCTTCTTCTTTTTTGTGAGTTTTCTGACGGAATCGTCTGTTTCGGTGTGTGTAAACAGAGTTTAAGTAAATAACTAAATAAATAACTTCCATAACGCCGGAGTGTTGTTATTGCTCTCCGGGGATGCAGCTGGACGATACTCAGTCCCAGCAGCATGAATCTTGAACTCCTCACAGTCCCTCCCAGCTTCTCAATGCCGCTTCATTACGATTACCGTAAACGTTTGTAAATTCGCGCACTAGAAAACAACGTGCGGCTGATGTGACCAGGCACTCGCGAACCACGGCTGGCGTGACTGCAGTGTTTATTTAGTGGTGTCTGCCTTTGATCTGAACTGTGGGAGGAGTTTGTGACAAATGGAGGAAAACACAATTTGCTGACTCATCATTCCGAATAATAAAAAAGAATAATAAAGACTAGGAATAATCTTTGATCGTCTTGTCTAATGTTTTAGTATAAACCAAAAATGCACATAGAAGTGATGATTTAGTCTTTTCGCCTTCATGGTAGCAGACCTAATGGCTACTCCAAATGTCCTGAAGATCCAAGCATCTTCATCTCTGAACATGTCCATATTTACGCTCCTGGTGGAGCTCCTGGACCACCAGGACCACGGCCACGACAGACTGTGGGAAACTGTGGGGAAACCTGCACGCATGATCATTCCGGTGGTCTGAGTCTGAGTCTGTAGGTCTCAGAAAGGGATGGCACAAAACACTGAGAACAACGTCATGGCTGCGGCCATGCCGAACATCAACAGACCCAGTACGATTTCAAATTTATAATCCCGGGTGGGGCCCTCGTCCTCCTCGTTCCTCCGGGCCCTCTGACTGGGTTCCAGCTTGTTGGCGTGCCAGCTCGGATGCGTCGCTAGAAACAGGCGCTCCAAGCGATCGCCGAGCCAAGCCAGACCCCTCATGATCAAATCCTTGGCAACCTTTCCACTCTTCTTCATCCTGAAGAGCCATCCCTGAGTGCTCTTCTTCTCCACTTTCCCCTGCTCCTCCTCCTCCTCCTCCACCTCCTTGTCCTTCTCCTCCTTTGGTAATTTATGACAGCTGTCGTCCATGATGCTGGCCGCTGCCTCCTCCTGCTGCTTTGCGCACACCTTCGCTTCCTTGGGCCACACCAGAGTCATGTCACTGGATGTCATAAATCACCAAAGATCAAGATGCCGCGGGTTCAGACGGGCTTTAATCTCACTTTCGTGTGTTTCCTGCGGCTGTCGATTGTTCGAAACAAGCTGTTGCTTTCAAGTCGGTAACTCACAACTCATTGGTTGCTATGGCGACCACAGTACTCAAAAAAGGCAAACTAACTACGTGACATTCTAATCACCCAGCAGTGATTCCTAAATCAATCAAAACACAATAACTGACAGAACTTTTTCCACAGGAAAAGAGAAAATGTGTGATTTTTATATCATAGCTCACAGGAGTTGTTGATCCACTGCTGCCTTTCATCCTTAAGTTCTATTTTGTTATTTTATCACTTCTGTTTTTGAAATCCTTCACTCTGGTTTATTTAAGTGACACAAACTCGAGCACTTGTGTCCACACAAGCTTAAAACACTGATTTTCTCTATGGGCTTTGGTGCGGGGAGAGTGAACTTCAGTTTCCAGTCAGAAAAGGCCGCCCAGCAGCGAGATAAACCATCAAAGACACTCATGGACATAAGCAGGTATCGTTTTTTATGAGGCGAGACTTTTATTCCATGACTAAAATCAGTTTTTCTGCTAACAGCCGTGTTTTCAGATGCAGCAAACGTCTGAGTCGGGCTTAAATCTGATGCTCTGATGGAAGATTTAATGACTGAAAAGTCGGCCTGGGTCTTTCTTTTGTGGAGCACAGCGTGTGGGACATGCAGTGCAGTCAGTGGGTGGAAATACATTTAATTAGTTTGACAGAGTAATGGACTCAGAACATAACTCCTGTCGGCTCAGAGCATTATCTGACCCTCCCTCCCGTTATCTATTATCTAGTTGTACAGAAAACAGTTCTTTGGTTTCAAGAGCACATAATGGACATATTTGAAAAATCTGTCTAAAACTTAGCTCAGGTTCAAGTTTCCCTTTGTCTCCACAAAATGAAAGTTGTTCTCATTTCTCGATGAACTTCTCAACCACTTGTTTGTGTTTGTTAGATATGAAGGATGCTTTTCTTACATGATTTACTGCCGGGCTCACCACATGTTGCAGATTGTGCCAGATCATTGCAACATCTTCACGTAACCATGAGCAGCCAGCAGGTGGACACGTTGAGCTGCATAAAGAAAACCACTTTCTCTCTCTGCTCCAGTTTCACGTGGTCATTTCCTGCATTAGTTCTGCCCCTTCACTGTGTCCTGGTGAACCTTCAGACATGTTTCCAACTTGGAAGGTTTCTCCTCAAACCCGAACAATTTACACAATAATCTCATATAAAGTTCTGTTCTCCGTGTGGATAAGACCAAAATCTACCAATGAATCACCAGTGCTCACCTGTAGCTTCTGAGATATTTGTGAAAACAAGCAACATAGCAGACATTTCCCTGTGGAGACCAAGGATGATTATTTAAGAGATGGTCAGGAATGTGATTCCTAAATGCTGGAGGTTTTTGTGGCGTATTTAAGTTTGTCGTAGAGAAAATCTACATTTTCCAGCTGCTGCTCGACAGGCGAATCGTTGTCATTTGACGTGTTTTCAGAAACAGAATTCATAGAATGACACCTGTGAACTCACAGACGGAGGCAGCAGTGGATCAACAGCGCCTAATCATTCACACTTTGTCGGGGGGGGGGGTTCATGTTGGAACATGTCGCTCCAGGATTTGAAACGAATCGTCGTTTGATGGAAGATGTCACACTCGGAATGAAACTGTGATCCGTGTGTTTCATCACCATACGTCTGCTCTCGCTGCTGATCATGATGGAAGCTTGCCACGACACGCCTACGCTGCTGATGAGCAGTTGCTTGGGGGAGGCGGGTGTTCAGTGCACCTCTGGAGTGAAAACAGCACGAGGTCCTCATGACGACAAAAAAAAAAAAACAGCTCCCCCAAAAACCCTGACATGTTTGTTTGGAGCCGGCTCCTCCTCAGCTCGCTGGAGAATTTGCTGGCACCCCAGAGCTGGGCTGGTCAGCCAAACTCCCACGCTACTACTGTACTCAGTCACATGAGGGCTGGGGTGTGAGTGTGGCGATGGTGAGGAGCTGTGCACTAAACACCTTACACTTTCAGCTCTTCTTTTTTTGAAGCGTAATTGAGCAGTGCTGCTAGAAAGCCCGCTGAAATCATGGCTGCCTAAAGGGACACAATAAAAGTCAAACCTAATAATGCATCTGGGCAAGTCTATGTGTTAAGAACATTATCTTTGTGTCTGACGGCCTTTTTAAGTCAGGGAAACTGAAGTTTGTCGACTCCCTCGCCAAACTCCAGAGAAGAGAAAATGTAAATTATGGATTTAGCTTGCAGTGATGCAGGAACCCGCTGCTGCTCTGCTGCTGCTGCCTCGTTTGCTGAGTTTCTATCACCAAAGTCCCAAAATAAGGCATTTTAATAAACTGACGGAGGCAGCGGTGGATGGACAAACTCCTGTGTGCTGTGATGTGACATTGTTGATTTTTCTCTTTGGACTTCTGTGTGATGGATTCACAAAGTGAAGATAAAGCGAGATAAAGTAGCAAGACGTGTCCTTAAGATGTCACAGGGTCGATTTTGAACATGTCAGACCTTTTTATGGAGTGGTTACAATCTGTTTTTCCACGTGCACCGTCCTTGCTGACCATGTGTCAGTACCTTGTCAAAGCACACTCTGAAAACTAAACTGAACTAAACCCTTTTTCAAACAAACCAGGGTGATGCTGCATGTACTGTATGTATGTAAAAAAATGTTTTAACGATGCAGATGTGCAGGGAAAAGCAGACTTGTTTTAATTACTGTCAGCGTCGTGAATGTTTAGTTTGGTAGTTCCATATTACTCAAGTAATATTCTAACAGTCTGTGAAGACACACACACACTCTCTCCTCTGGCGTCGTCCACTCATCAGCAGCCTGTTTTCCAATCTGGCCACTCTCTCTACTCGCTGCTCTGAAGACTTACTTCACTCAGTATGTGACAAATTCAAACTCACATTTCTGCAGCTACACAACAGCAGCACAATACGAGTGCCGCAGAGTAACCTGTCCTCCCCTCGGTGCTGCAAAGCCAAGAGAAACAAAGATCTGATTCATGGGGGTCACAGGCAACGTATGTTCTATTCCCAGCGCTGCTGCTGCTGCTGCTGCTGCTGCTGCTGCTGCTGCTGCTGCGGTCTTTAACCGTAATACCATACTTAGTCTGTGGAGATAACGATGTTGCAGTGAAAATGAGAAAGTGCTGCCTAATAATGGATGACTGGGAAAAGTGGGTGGTATGAGACAGAACAGTTGGGGCAATAAAACTGCCACGGTGAACATAGTCACCGTCTGGACTGTAGTCTTTGGAGGTGTACTGTACGTTGAGGTGAAAGTTCAAGTTATGTTCGTACTGTAAACATGGAAAACGGGGAGGGAAACTGGGCTTAGAAAGAGCCTCTCTCTCCTGCACCAAACCTCATAGAGAAAATCAGTGATTTTAGCTTATGAAGACACAGGAGCTGCTGGTCTGCTGCTGCCTCCTGTGGTCAGTTTGTGTCACTTAAATGCACCTGAATGAGTTTTTTAAGAATTTATAAACTAAGACATCTGAACGTGTGCTGACAGAGGCAGCAGTGGATCGACAACATCTCTGTGCTGTGATGTAAAATCGCTGATTTTCTTAATGGACTTTGGTATGGGGGGAAGTGAGTGGTTGGAAAAGCTGGAAAAAGCTTTTTAACAGTGGAATAAAGTGGCGAATGTATTCTTAAGAAGTCTATTATACGCTGGCATAGACTTTAGCAGGTGAAAATGCTCATTTAAGTGACTTTCGTTGTTTTTTTCCCTTGTGTTTTTAGTGAGAACGAACCTCCATGTCTTAAAAACACTCCACTGATTGATGGCTATATTTGATGTGACATTTTCTCATTTCTACTGTCTATACACTCTGTATATATACCACATTTATTTTTAAAATGACTGGGCAAGAGTAGCATTGGTAAACATCCTGGTTCTAAAAATGCTGCACACGGGCTCTCAATTCCAAATCATTTTAACCTCAGGAGGCTCAGGCCCCAAAAAACGACGGTGACAGTTGTCGTGATGAGATTCTTTTATTTTCTAATCTCACGCACACACTCACACACACACACACACACACACGCACACACACACTTCTGAAGGAGCCATGAAATGAGCAGCGCTCAAACGCTTGGTGCTGCTGTGTCGTTGTATCCTCGCCTCTGAACTCGCTCGTGTCGCTACGCGCTACATCAGTTTGGACCAATAAGTGCAGCCTCTGAAAGCCTCTTGACATTGCAATCCCCCCCCCTCCCTGCCTCCCCTCCTCCCCCGCCAATCCCTGGAGATAGAGATGACTCAGCGAGTAGCAGTCTAAACAATCATGACTGTGCTGATGATCATTGATGGGAACATGGCTGCCCAAACTTGAATGTAATAGCAGGTCACAGACCAAAAGTAAACACAAGGTGCGGAAGAAGTGACTTGTTATTAGGAAAACCTGTTGTGTTCCTGTTGAGATTATTAGTTTTAGCATAAAAGCTCTATAGAAGTCGGGTCATGGGAAGTGGCCAAAATTACGTTAAATGCTACATTTTAGATTGGTATGATGTCTAAGTCGCACATATGTTCCGATTTTATATATTATATTATTTTATTTTCCGACGTTGATGATCAAAAGTTGTCAAAGGATTTTCTCTACGTCAAAAGGCGTGGCCTCAGCGCTCCAACAATGTTGACGTTAAAATGGCAGGAACACTACTTTAAAATTTGTGGAATTTACGTGTGAAAGTTGCTCTGTGTGAAAGTGTGGAAAATTGGAAGTGGGAGGGGCTTATGATAATGGAGAAAAAAAGTTGGTACATGCGTCATCGTGTCAGGACGGTCCAAAAAGTCAACGATGATCAATGGACGCAACCCAACAGGAACGCCGCCATTTTGGGTCGAAAGTAAAAAAAATTGGGCGATTTTGCACCAATGGTATTTAAACAAACTTGATAAAAAAAAAAAAATTGGTTTCATCTTAAACAGTTAAACAACAATTTAACATTATGTTTTCTGTCTCGTCAGCTTTCAAAGTGCATGTAACTAAAGTTTTAAACCATCACAACTGTAGTCAAAAGTATTGTGAAAAGAATGAGATTTTATAACATTTTATAATAATTTCAACTTTGGTGTGCCAAATGAAACAGTGTATCGGGCCATCTTTGGCCCTCGGGCCCCACTTTGGGCATCAGACTGTACTGTTAAAGGTACATTACGTAAGAAATGACTGTTTCAAGTCATGTGAAGTTGTAAATACTGCCTAACAGCTACAGTTTTCATTTACATTCACACAATAACGCAGCTCGTAGAACGTCAAGATCCTCAGAGCAACTCTGAGGACGTTGTTGTCCCGTTTAAATGAAGATATCTCAGCTTTTAGGAATGCGCTGAGTGTTTTCTTCGTGTGTGTTCTTTGACTCTCGGGGCCAAAGAACGATGTGAACTTGGACTTTGAAATAAACTGTGAACCTCTGTCCTCCAGATGAAGCCGCTGAGTCACTGGGTGACGGAAAGGCCAGTTTACAAACACCGACATCCACATCCAGCAAATGAGCTGCAAATTGTCCCTTTTGAAAGTTTGAATTTCAATAGTTTTAATAATGTGTGAAAGCTGCAGCAGCTTCAGTCGCCTCGGCATCTCCCAGGTTGTGGTTGCTTAGCAACAACGGACGTTTGTTTTCAAACCCTTTTTTTGCAGCCCGTTACCGTCTCCTCGTCATGTGATCATTCTGTAAGTGCATGTCAACGTTTAACACTGACAAAATCTCTGTATAGCAACCAGCGCCCTCCAGTGTTCTGAATCAGGACTGCAGTACTCATTTTTAATCCCAGATTGTCGCTGTTTTACATATTTTAACCCCTTTAAGCCACGTGATCGACTTTCTTGTAATCTTGCACAGAATCCCCATCTGAGCTGGCACCACGTCAGAAACCCACACACTGTGTGATGCAATGGAGTCAAAGGTCAAATCCCGACGGACACCGTTCCCGTGCCATCTGTCGTCCACTCTGAAACACAAACTCAAACAACATCCTTGGTTCTTCTCAGGCCTTTTTCTTGATGCATCATCATCATCATCATCATCATCATCATCATCATCGTCGTCGTCCTTGAACTGACGCTTTGATCGCTGATGTCTTCCCGTGCAGGTTATTCCTGCGGATGATTCTGGAAGCGTTGCAGTGGAGTGTTGGGGGTGAACAGATGGCGGACTGATTTAGATCCTGCTTGTCAAAGTATCATTTACATAAAGACCACACGGCTGTGACATCCAAATCCCTGTCGTTTGTCCTCATATTTCAGTGTCTTCACTAATCTGTGTCTGGCACTTATGGAGGCTCCGCTCTCCCTGCACCAAAGTCCATGGAGTAAATCACTGATTTTTACATTTACAGCACACAGGAGTTGCTGATCCACCGCTACCTCCATTAACAACTTCCACCGTGTTATTGTGCGACTTTGGCATTTGAATGACCTTGTTCGGAGTGACTTCAGTGTCATTAGAAAATGAGAGTTTAATGCACTTAAAGGGATATTTTTAATTTACAAGGTGCCTTTTTAAAAAAGAAAATCACTTAAATGACGATGTTTACCTGATAAAGTCTATGCCAGCTTATAATACACATATAATATACATTAAATAGCCTTTTCCAGCTTGAAACTGAAGTTTGTGACAAAAAACATCCCCCCCCACCAAAGTCCATAGAGAAAATCATCGATTTTAAATTTTAAATCACAGCACACAGCAGTTGTCGATCCACTGCTGCCTCGGTCAGTAAGCGTTCACATGCGTTATTTTCTGAATTCTGTTTTTGAAAAAATTCATTCGGATGCATTTAAGTGACACAAACTGACCACAGGAGGCAGCACTAGACCAGCAGCACTTGTTGTCCACGAGAGCTAAAATCACTGATTTTCTCTATGGGATTTGGTGCAGGAGAAGTGTGATGTGTCGGAACCTCAGTTTCTAACAGGAATCCACAGTTCTGCTGCCACCGTGTTGTCTATGAGAGCGAGGGTCCGGGTCCCAGGATGTTTGATTTGTACACATTTGATACTCGAGGTTTGGGAAATATCGATATGATGGAACAGTGGCATGAAGCCATTAATGACTCATTTGATCCTTTGAAAAGTTCCTTACGTCATCCTGATCATTTTTGCCCCTCTTGAACATTGAAAGATTATTATTTCATTATAATATTCTATCTCTCCGCTTTGTTGTTTATATTTTAAATCATGTTTCGACAGTGAAGCTAATTGTTGATCAGGGAATAACGCTGTAATAATTGATGTCGCGCGTTAGCGACTGTTGCAGAAGGTCAGGTCTCCTGACGTTTACATCCACAGCGTCTCCAGATATCTTTACTGTATGTTTGCGTTGCCACGGGCAACCATTACCAGTGTGTCCTGGTGTGTGTGTGTGTGTGTGTGTGTGTGTGGGGGGGGGTTGGTTCAAGCAATCACCTGACTTCTCTGAGAAACTGTACAGCACACGTTCCTCAAAGCATGCTGGGAAACTGTGAAAGTCAAAGTCAGCTTTATTTAGTTCACTGTGGGAAACTCGGCGTCTAAATTCAGATTTGAGTTTTTCCACGAGTCAGGATCCAGACGTAAACACGGGCTTTGGGCGTAATCAATATAAGACGATTGCAGCATGAACTGAAAACTCCCCTCCCCTCACCCCCCCTTCTTCTCCTCTGCTCCTGATGATGATGATGATTCTCGGTGGGACACAGGGTGAAGAGTGCTGATGGTTATTCTTGGCAATCACTACTATTATTCTCATGCTTTCTGCACGTGCATGGTTTTTTCAGCCTCTTAAACCCTGAGAACACATGACTGTGTTTAAATGTACAGTATATACAGAGGTTATAACACTGTGTTATATAGAGTGTCTTATATTCCTTTTTTCAGCACAACCGAGACAATATGATTTCTACGTTTATATATTCAGTCTTTATTATGTCATTTATCATAATTAACCCTTTAAACACAGACAATTTAGGCAGCCCCCCCATTACTGTTATAACGTACATATAAATATATATATATGTGTATATATATATATATATGTTATATATATATATATATGTTATATATATATATATATATATATATATATATATATGTTATATATATGTTATATATACGTTATACACCTAGTACTCAAAATGTTTAAATATGAAAAACGTCACAGTTCACAGTTAGCTCGGCTCGTTTTTATTAACAAATATAAAAGACTTCTTTTATGACTTCTGCACAATTATCACTACTTTATATCACTACTAAAAATTTGATATGAAATGAATCATAACAATATTATTGGCTTGTAGCTTATACCGTTCAAATTTAAAAATTTAGCATGCAAAATCTGGTGTCCATGTACAACTACAGTGCTCTTTTTGTTTTTCCTTCATTTTAAATTGTTAGGCCCCGATTTTATTTTTATTTAATTGATGGCAGTCAATTGTAAATAACTACCAGATATTGAAAGTTATTCTAGAAAAACTGGCAAAAGCACATTTTCTGGCCCTACTACTGTGTGTAAAATGATGTTTTATTTGGTTGGAGCTGGAGAAAAAAATTGTCATCTTTCTCCTAAAGGTCGCAGATCTGTGGCTTTTTGATCTAAGACGACACTGAGACTTTATTTTATTTATTTATGTAAATCTTTATGCTTCTAAAAGGAGAACAAAGCAGTTGGTCAAGAGAGGAAAAACCTGATAAAAGCGTTAAGAAAACGACTCTTATGTAACACACACAGCGTGTGTGACTGTCGTGTTATAAAATTACCACTGACAACATAATGACCATATATAGAGAGTGTGAAAGCCCAGCACGACGTCCTGCAGCCAAACACTGGAGCGTTACCAGCTTCTCACGCTGGCTGGACCTCACTCTCTCACTCTCTCTCTCTCACACGGTTATTTTCATGGTCTTGTGTAACGTGTAATCTCTCACAGTCTCACAGAGACAGAGGCGGACACTGTGTTCTGAAGCCGCTTCATTCAGGAATTTTAAAAACTCGCGTAAAAGGAAAAAAAAAAACAACCTCTCTGTTTAATCTTGATTGTCTTTTTTTTCTCTCTCGTCTCTAAAAGTTGATTTATGTACGTGTTACACTTCAGCCCACTGTTAGGTAATCATGTGTGTTTTTTTCTTTGGGACTGTGGGAACGTTAGCTTCTGCTCCTGCTAACCCTAACCCGCTGTCGAGTTCCTCAACTCAAAAGAAAAAGCCTGAGGAATTGTAAACAGAAAGTCTTATCGTGAGCCAAATGAACAACCCACAATTTACATATAAATATACACAAAACATGGAGTAAAAGCGTCTATTTATCACCGAGGACAGTCAATACAGTCTTAACAGTCTAAACTTTCATATTTAAAAACCACATACTCGAAGCAAATGTTTATTTCACAATTTTTCAAGATATCCTTCATATAAATACACTTTATAAGAAAATGTGCACAAATACAGACATGAAATGAACTTATGTGACTTACGTTACACACACACATTTTTACGCTGCAAAATAACTTACAATAGCAAAAACTACTAAAACTTGATACTTTCAAAAGAACACTGTTTCCAATAAAAGATCCAAAATGTTGTAGTTTACAAAAAGATGCTTAAGTTACAAAACAATTCTGAAAAAATGTCACAAAATGGTATTATCGTCAAAACAGGTCACTAAATCACACAAAAAAACAAAAAAAAAACATTCCAAAAAATTCCAAAAACTCAAATAAATCTGTCATTTATCAGCACGTACGGAGAGGTTGTTTAAAATGAGCATTGAATACACTTTAGGCAGAATATTCATATTTAAAACAACTAAAGATTCAAATATAAATGTTTAAAATCAGTCAAAATGGTCAAACTGAAGTAGGCATGGGTCAACAAATCTTTTTTTGCTTTAGCTAATGTTAACAATGCTACATGTTTGTAACACAAAATGTTACAAAAACACATATTTTACTTAAAATTTACATATGGTAGGAAAAGCTACTAAAACATGCTACTTTACAAAAGAAATGTATTTAAATACAGTTTACAAAAATGTTGTGAATTACTAAAAGATGCAAAAAAAGTTGTTGTAATGTTACAAAAACACACATTTTACCTTAAAGTAACAGACAAAGAATGGCCCAAAATGTTACATCACAAAAACTTGATTCTGATTTGACAAAAAAAACATTTTTGTGCCTTTAAATGTCCTTTTATCCACTGAGAGTGAACGTAAATAACCTAATCTCATATGATATAAAACAATAACATGAGATGAGATGATGCTGAGGCCGTGAAGCTGCAGCAGAAATGTACACGTGAGCGTTCGGCGACGATAAATAAATGAGGCTGTTGTCGTCGTCGTTGTCGAGCATGTGAGAGGTCAAAGGGTCGCTGTAATGAACGCTGACCTGCACGGCTGATTTACTGCAGCCGATCATGCGTGGAACACGAAGACGACCAGCAACCAGCTGCACACAGGAACAGTGAGGTTCTAAAGTCGCGCTCGAGCTTTGAAACGAGGGCTTAAACCACTACTGCTCTGCTGTTGCTTAACAAACACAGATTCTCTGATGAAGGACGCGTCTCTGCTTCTCTTAATGTCCCTGACATGATGTCCACGAGAGACGCTCATGCATATTACATGAGCTAGCAGTTGCCTCGGGAGGCCGTGTCCAGTTATTCTGGGTGAGAGCTGTTGCTGCTGCTGCTGATGCTGCTGCTGCTGCTGCTGCTGCTGATGCTGCTGCTGCTGCTGGCACCGGCGCCGCGTGATGTCGATTAGGAAATGAAGAGGGCGTCGTTGCTGGCAACCAGGCAACTGCGACGAGAGCAAAGAGATGAGAAGATCTGATGAGTGGTCACCTATATTATCACTTGGTGTGGTCTTTGTCATGCAGATGTGGAGACGTCAGCAGCAGCAGCAGCAGCAGCAGCAGCAGCAGCAGAAGAGTCCTCTCCTTCTTACTGAAGGAGGTTTTTTTCTTGAATGCGACATCAAAGCAGATCGTCGTTGCATTTAACTGCTAATTGTTCAAGGAGGTTTTATAAAAACACTCAGTCTTTAAGGGACACTTGAGGGTTTTTTTTTGATGTGGGCTTATATGACGCACTGGCGTCAGCTTAACTCGACTCGTTTTTGTTTTTTTAGGCCTTCACCATCAGTGATAGTCCCTCCTGGTTTCTGTACCTGCTCTGACAACGGTTCCAAGCGAGCTGAGCCGACACTAAAATGTGACATCGACAGACTGCCGGCCACTGATGGGTCAGAGGGTGTTGTCAGTGTAGATCAGTTAAAAAGACTTAAAACATAAAAAACATGTGTTAATCTCCAACTTTTAGTAAAGGAAATGTCTAAAATCTCAGTATGTAACTGGGGAGTCAGTTTCAGTTTGGTTCTAATCAGGGTTCCCATGGTTCCTTGAAATCCTTGAAAGTTTGTGAATAGAAAAAAATAATAATTCAAGGCACTTGATAGTCTTTTGAAAAGCACTCTGAACAGACATGGGGCATTGAAAGTGCTTGAATTTTGTACAAGAGTAGAAGTTAAGTTGATATTTAGGTCAAATGTCTCCCGCCACTGATGTGCCATTTAGGCTTCCCATGGGTCCTTGAAATCCTTGAAAGTTTGTGAATAAATAGGCATGAGTCATTGAAAGTGCTTGAATTTTGTGCAAGAACAGAAGTAAAGTTGATGTTTAGGTAAATATCTCCCACCAGCGACATGACCTTTGTGGGTCCTTGAACTCCCTTGAAAGTTTTTTTTAATTAGAATTTTTTTTTCTGGAATTTTAAATAGACAGTGGTCATTGAAAGTGCTTGAATTTTGAGCAAGAAAATAAGTTGAATAATCCAGCCGGGATGTGACTTACTGCAGTTACGTACTACAGCTTTAAGACGGCGGCGTGTTTATTAAGTCGCAGCCTCTTTTGTGTGAAGTGGTTAAAATCACTTGAATCAGAGCAGGGACACAGTGACAAAGTGATTACATGAAGGTGTTTGACGGGATCTCAGTGTGTGGATGTGACAGACAGACAGACAGACAGACAGACAGAGTGTGGGCTCCTGCTTTATTTTCCCACCACTGCCTCAGAAGTGACAGCTGAGCAGCTCCTCCTCCTCCTAGTCCTCCTCCTCGTTGTCCCCTCCCCCACAGCCACAGGCAAACGTCAATCAAACTCACCAGCCTTTTGTTGTTTGGCTTCGTCTATACTGTATAAACTCATCTTTTCTTATTTAATCACTATAATCAGTCCGTGAAATCAAATTTAAACAAAGACTCACTCCCGGGGACATATTTTGGGATGTTGTTTTCTAGCATTTTACCTAAGATTCATTAAATAAAACATGCGTCCAATCAAATTTTGATTCCTGTCTCCCGAAAATTAATGGTTTATCTGTTCAAAATAATATTACATGGTATAAAAATGGCAGTAAAAATAGCCACAAATGTAATATTATGCCCACATTTATAATTTATAATAAGTTATAATAAGTCATAAAGTCTTGCTTAGCACCTTTATCTTAGGTTTATTCTTGTTTTTATTTCACCTTCTATGCACAAAACGTGTATTAAAAAGTGGACGTCGTCTTCCAGTTCTCCCGAGGATGCAGACGTGGAAGTAAAAATTATATTGTATGGCCACTAGAGGGCGGGCGACTTTGCTGATTGCACTGTTATTTTCTTTGAGGAGTTAATGGTTTCAATCACTAGTTTCAGCTCTTCTCAGATGGAACATCATGACAGTTTTGTAAATTCTGCTCCTCTTTAGAGGTAAATAGATGATAAAGTATGACACAAACTGTATATTAAAAGTAAAAGTACAAGTATGTTACCAGAAAAATGACTTTGGTAGAAGTTGAAGTCACTTTTTTTAAGTAAAAGTCTTAAAGTGTACGACATTTACTGTACTTAAGTACGAAAAGTCATTTTCTGATATAACATGTACTTAAGTTTTAGAAGTATTTTAAAAGTTGGTATTGAGCCATGGTGGCTCAGTGGTAGGGAAAGTTGTCTTTCAACTGGAAGGTTGTGGAAGGTTCAATTCCTGGCTCTGCTCGTCTATATGTCCTTGAGCAAAGACACTTAACCCCAGTGGCGGTGTTGCAGTGTGTGAATGGGTGAAAACTGTCGTGTAGTGTCAATCCCAACTTCCTCAGATCCACTGTCTGGTCATCTAATAACACATGTACAACAAACTATGTATTTTATGGGTGAAGTGGCCCTTTAAGTACAGTAACAAAGTATTTGTACTTTGTTACTTTGTTACATTGTGCTTTTAGTCACATGATTCAGATGCAAACGTCAATAATAACCACAGAATTTGACATAAGAACACAGAAAAGGACTTGGACACAGATAAAGAGACTTGACTGATCTTCATGTCACTGTACACGCACACGTCCGTTTTTCTTCTTCTTATGACTCCGCTCTCTCCGCCTCTGCTGTTTATGTCGTCCTCTCTGTTATGACTTGACAGTGTCCACTAACAAGTACGCTCACTCCACTACTATTTTTACTGCTCCCCGTAGTTAGAGTGACGGTAAATGGTTTAACAGTGAGGCAGAGGAGGGGGTTGTTAACCCTGTGTGGTCGGCTGACATGCTGCAGGTGGTGGCCTGTCCAGTGTCCAGCTGAGCCTGGAATGTGGAGGCCCTTCTGTGGCAGCAGCAGCAGCAGCAGCAGCAGAAGCAGCAGCAGCAGCAGCACGTCACTCGCTCGCTGAGGAGCATCACTGTACAGCCAGGTCGTTAGGTCACATGAGCCGAGAGGAGGTGCAGATCCTCAACAGGCTCAGGATCAGAATATTGGCAGCAGAATCTGAGGACCCTACTCTCTCTTCTCTTCTCTTCTCTTCTCTTCTCTTCTGATCAAACCCTGGGGGTCTCCCTCTGATTTACGGCCGTCCCTCTGTCCGCCTGCGTCTATCTTTAGCCGCTCAGACTCTTTATGAGGTCACTGCAGTGAAAACTGTTGTCTGCTGAGCCGGCTGCAGACGCTCGCCGCAGCAGCAGCAGCAGCAGCAGCAGCAGCAGTGCCTTCACACGCTTAGGTCCGGGCTCATAACGGCCAGGGAACCCCGCAGAGATTGGCATGTGCCCGAGGAATCCAAGGGGTGCTATAGTTGTTGTTTTAAGGCGTCTGCAGCTGAGCTACTGTTTCACACCTACACCGACGTGGAATGTCACTAAAGCATTTGCTCGGTCGCTGTGAAAATGTTAGTGCAACCTTATTCCTCCTCTATTTCTACTCTGTCTAAGAATCAGATGTTGTGTTATTGTGCTTTTTTTTTAAATGACATATTTAGAGCATGTGCTGCATTAGTATACATTAAACTGAGTATTCACAGAGACGAGTTAAATCTTTAGATAAAATTTAAATTCAGATTTAATCGATATAAATCAATTTATATAAAAAATAAACCTGTCAAAAATGTACAAAATCCTAATTCAATCTGATAAAACATGATCTATACCTCAAAAAACTGAAATCGTTTTTTAGGTAGGGCTGGGCAATACAGCCAAAAACCTAATGTAGATGATTATCAGATAATTAAAGGTCGAGTTTTGATCCTGAGGCAAAGCACAAAGAAAGAAAAGTTACTTTTTTTAAACTCTAAACAAACACATAAAAGAACACGTCACAAAACCTAATATTCTAATATATATACACAATATATAGCCATTAAATTGTTATTTTTATTGCTCAGATAAATTATTTATGTAGTAATTTATCCAAAAATGCACTAAAACTGTCTGTATTTTATATGAAAAGTGCTTTTTTAAGACCATGACTCACATCCCATAATATTACACATTTATCATTCACCCATTTATTGATTGACTTTAAAATTGAGAATGTTTTTAGTCAATAATTCGGTTTTCTTAAAGTCCTATAAACATGTTAGTCTGACTATAGTCAAGCTAGTCCTATAGTTGGACTAACACACCTGGGTAATCTGATTCATAGTCCGATTACTCGTCGTTCATTCAAAATAACTGAATCAATACGCACTATCTTATAGAGCGACACAGCGCCACCTACGGAGGCGGAGTCAGACGTACACGGCCAATTGTCCGATTGCTTGTCTTAGTCGGACTAAGGCCTTAGCGCGATGAAACCGTACATGTACTGACTGACGCCCCCTAGTGACTATCCAGTACATTCATACTTCCTCATTGACGTCACAGAGAGATAACGTGAAGGATCCGTCAGAAATGAAGTGAATTATAACAAATAAATCAAATGAAATAAACAAAAAAACCTCCTAAATCAAAGAGTTTCAGTCCGTGCACAGAGACAGTGAGAGCTTTCCCTCACAGACACAGAATTCTGAGATGTTTGGCCTACAGCTTGACGTATAGCCTCCATATGGTACGGTTTACGCCGGGAGGGGGGAGTAACTAACGATGGCGTCCATTAAACGCATTCCTCACAAACAGCCTGATAACGACGCGGCCTCTGCGTGACTCATCGCTCAGGTGTGTTTACGGCTTATTAAGAGGACAGCGCAGCGGCGTGCTCTGTGTCACGTTTATCTCACTCTGTGATGAGCTCTTCACACACACACACACACACACACACACACACACACACGAGGAGAGGCAGAGTGTGAGGGAGTGAGGGTGAACGTGTGAGCACGTGTGGCCCAGAATACATCAAAATGTGTCGTAATGTAACGTAGCACAAATACGTTGTTACTGTACTTGAGTGCAAAATAAATTCACGTATCTGTATTTTTACTCCACTACATTATTGTTTCTCGTTACTATCAAAGAGTTGGTATTATGGTCTGTATTTATATAGAGCTGCTCTAGTCTTGATGAGCTGCTTTACACAACAGTTTTCAACTATTCACACGCTGCGACATGGGATTTAGTGTTTTTTCTCAAGGACACATATCAGACTAGCAGAGCCGGGAATTGAACCCACAACTTTCCAGTTTGAAAGACAACTCACTCTACCACTGAGCCACCATGGCTCAATCCTAACTCCTCACTTTTTTTTAATACTTTTACTTCTAAAACTTAACTAGATTTTCTATCAGAAGAAATTACTTTTGATAGTACAGTAAATGTTGTATACTTTAAGACTTTTACTTAAGTGACTTAAGTGACTTCGACTTCTACCAAAGTCATTTTCTGGTAACGTACTTTAAGGTACTTTATACAAGACTGGCAAATACCAAACATCTTATCGCTCCGAGCTTCTGCCTTACTCCACTCTATGATATATCTTAATATGGCCCCTCAATCATCCTGTATGTTCTTATGTGGAAATCTTTCTTTTCTCCTCACATTTTTAAGGCAAAAATAATGTTAAAAAAATCGCCATGGCAACCATTGAAATTTTGGATACACCGCAGAACAGGAAGTGGGGCTGTAACTTCACTGTATATTGACCAATCTACTCAAAACTCCACATGTGAGATAATGATAATAATTATAATAATAATAATAATAATAATAATCTGTAATCTGTAGGATTGAGAATATACACAATTTCAAAGTATTGAAAAGATCAATTATCATAACTCCAATGACTAACTAAAGAGTAAAGAAATAACTAAATTCTCACAGTGTCATCACGTTGTTTCAAAGAAAGTATTTTACTGTATTTCAAAAACACAAAAATACACAACATTGATACAAAATCTCAATCAAATACAATACTGTGTATTTGAAACGCATGCATCAGAATTACTGCCCGTCCCCACGTGTGAGGCCGAGGGGAAGTGAGTTCCACTCGATAAAAGACTCATTTCTTTTTTTAAAGCAGGGCCATCATTTACCCACCTTTCCACCTCTGCACCTAAACGAGTTTGTTGCTTCAGTGCAGCGGCTGCAGCTGTTGTCACACACAAGCTGAGAGATGAGAGGGATTATCTATCCACAGATTATGTAACATACCTCTGTTCCTTCATAACAGGCCAGGGCTTTGTCCATCACTCTGCATGGATAGCAATAAAATGACACCCTGAGTGCGGGAGTGTTCACACATGTGAGATGTTAGCGCTGATCCAAAAATTAAACAAGGAATTTCTCACATGTGTGGAAACATCATTGGTGTGAATGGATAAAGGAAAGCCATTATTTACTGCTGCCTTTAAGGGATAGGGTTGGAGATCCTGGACAATCCAAAGCGACGCTAAAGCACAGGAATACATTTACATTTAAGCATTTAGCAGATGCTTTTATCCAAAGCGACTTGGATCCAAGTGCAGAAGGAGATGCTAGGACAGAATATGCTCTTGGAAGAGCTGGGTCTTCAAGAACTTCTTGAAGGTCAATGAATGGTGGCCCCTTTAGGCTAATTGAAGATGTATTCTGGACCATCTGTAGGTTCTTGTTCACGAGGAGCGTTGATTTCACACGGTTTCATGAGCAACGTGCAGCATCGGTAACTTTCGGTACTTCTGTCCTTCGATACTGGCAGACGGAAGTTTGATTGATGTACAACGATCCAATTAATTCCGTTCAATACGATTGGATGATGTTTTTACTAGGGATGGGTATCGGTATCAGTCAGTATTGGTATCGGACCGATATTGGTCAAAATCACTTGGCATCGGATATCGGACGGATAAAAATGTAAAATCCGATACAATTCAAAAATCCTATATATATGACATTCTTCACTTATGCACATACTGTAAATATGTGAATAAAAATCAGCAAAAGCATTTTAGCTGAGTCATGTTTGGGCCGTTTATTCCTTCTTTTTTGGGAGAACAATATTTGGTACACTGTCAGAGAATTGTCTTTGAAATGACTCGGCACAAATGTGTCGTCAACAGCTTCATACGTTCATAAATGGTGTAAAATGACTGTGTCGGAATAATATCAGTCTCAGTAAATCATAGTTTATTATATCGGTATCGGTATCAGGTCCTGTCTGTTCCACAGGTGACTTACATTTTTCATTTTTGCCACAATTAACATTAACATTAAAAAAAAGATCTCCCATCCTACCTAACACTATAAAACACTACTTTTCAGGCCAAGTAGAAGTGCAGCGGGGCCCCCATAGTATATATCATGTATACATTTTTTAGTTTTTATATTAAACTGGGCCTGGTGCCATATATAAACATACCCTGTTAACTTGATACCAATGCCAATATCAACACTGTCTGTCAGTGACATGATATATAAGCTATTCAAGTTGACGTTTATGTGGAAACAAAAATGAGAAATGGCCGATGTCCGTGTTAAAATACCTGTCACAATATGTCGGAATCATGTTAACCCTTCTGTTACAGACAGGGTTTGGCATCTTTACTGTAACTCCTAGACCATTTGTGATATCTAGAAAATGGATGGATGGATGGATGGATACTAGAAAGCTGCGAAAATAGAACTTTGCACCCATATACTTGTCATTACAGTAGCCCCGCAGGACTTCCCAAGGAATGACCGTCCAATTGCAGACCAGATTCACCAGCGACGCCACATGTTCTCTGTACCATAATTCCTAAACGGTTGAATAATGAAAGTGAGAGTTATCTTGGAAAAAGGAGCAGAATTGTAGTCATGATTGGGCCCTCGCGTCCCCACGTAAGTCGGGTAGTGTACCAGTTCCCTGACCTCACTTTTGAATCCGCAAAACCTTTCGACAACTTTTCGCCTTTGATGTGTCTAGCTCCTTTTATGTAGGGTGCCAATCGCCCAATGGTTCCAAATATGGTTACGGTCAAATTCGTGCCAGGAGCCGTTTTGGCCCCTGCCATTTATGGCTCGGGCCCTAATAATCAGGATGTCATGATGGTCATAAAAGGGTTAAATTTGTATTTAAAGGCATGTATAAAAAATTGTCTAATGAACCCAAAATTTCCTGCAGTACCTACACGGACCCTCTAGGGGTCGCCCTGTTGAAGACCTCTGCTATAGACCGCACATAAAAAGTAACCTTTGCATGTTTCTGTACTCCAGGAGGAAACAGCAGGAGAACTCCACACAGAAGCCGGGATTCGACCTTCTTGCTGTGAGGCAACAGAGCTAGCCACTTCACCGCCGTGTGTGTGGTCCCAGGTTTGTTTACAAAGTTGAATTTTATCACAGCTGTCGGAGCGGCCAATTGTAAAACGTAACACTGCACCACTTTAAAGACGTAACCTTGGTTGAAGGTCGAGGAGAAAATCCTTCAGAGAGCAACTTGCAAGTGTGTGTAAATCATCCAAAACACCTCAGTGAGACGCACGTAGGAAATAAAAAAAAGGACAAAATCAACATTTTAGTGGCCTCTCCTTGCGTCACACAGCTGGTGGCAGGCCTAAAAAAAGCTGTTACAGCGGAGAATTTGCTCAGGAGGAGCAGAAACTAATCCTGTCTCGACCGAGTGCCTTTGTTTTCTCAGGTGAAAACAAACTGATACAAAAATGAGCCGCAGAGACTTTGGCAGAATGATAATCAGGGAGGGGATGAGACGAGGACGATAAGTGCCTGTTTGTTTTCATCACCTTCTTCGCAGTGAAACACTTCACGTCCACAAACACTCTTATCTTACTCTGTCATCATCATCATGATGATAATGACGCCGAGGAAAAGATGGGTAGAATAGGACGGATCTGTGTTTTCCCTCCTCAGATTAACATTTCGCTAATGCCACGCCGCCGAGCCAAAGGTTGAGAAAAACGAAACGAAATGCGAGGCGCGCGAGGCATCGACAACCTCGTTTCACGGCGGCGTTATTTTCCGTTTTGTTCATTTTGTTGATTAAAGATGCAGCGCTGAGACAAAGAGTCGTCCGTCACAAAGGGTTGAGGACCTCGTCTGTGGCTCAGCACGTGCAGTGACTTCTGATTGTGGGAAAACACGTGCTGTGTGCAGAACAATCATGTAAAAAACAACAACAACAACAAAAAGAGATTCAGACTCACATAGACACAAGACACCTATAAAGAGACATGAAATGAACAGGGCACACCAGTGGAATCCATCTACTATAATCTTAATAGTATTTTCACTTTGTGTTGCTTTGTAAACTCACTCACTCCCCCGCACCAAAGTCCATAGAAAAAATCAGCATTTTTATCTTTTGGGTTAAATGGGGAGCTGCTGGACGACTGCTGCCTCGTGTGGTAAATTTGTGTCACTTAAGTGAATCGAAATAAAAGATTTTAAATGCCAAAGTCACAACAATACTATATTTTAGCCTACTGAGCCTACTGATGGAGGCAGCTGTGCATTAACACCTCGTGTGTGTCTCCAAATGTAAAATTGTTGATTTTTTCTATGGAGTTTGGTGCAGGGGAGTGAGCGAGTTTCTCAAAGTGACCTAAATGTGCTAGAAAAGTCTGTCTAACAGTGACATAAAGCAGTAAGTGTGTCAGTACTCACACAACCACGCTGTAAAAAACCAGAGTGAACATTTTGAAGCAAAAATAATCTCCATAACTTCAGTTTTCTTTATTTATTTGCAGTCCTTTTTTCTCCCTCTTTATTGCCGTGAGCTTCCAGGGCCGTTGTGTGCTTATTAACAACAGTCACCAGCCCCCAGCACACCTGGAAGATGACGTGAATGCAGTCTTGCAGACAGTGACCCCTGACCCCCCCCCCGCTCACCTCGCAGACACATGTCTTCCTGCTATAACCGCAGACGCAGAGCGTCCTCTCACGCTCGCTGACAGGCTGTCGTTGCTTCACATCACCGAGCTCCTTATTAATCTGGCTTCACTGGCAGACGTGTGTGTGTGTGTGTGTGTGTGTGTGTGAGTGTGTGGACCTAAAACAGTCAATTTGTTCATGTACAATTGACTCTTCTTAATATGTACTGACATTTGTGTAATTGACGGTTTAATCCCCTCACACCAAAGCCCATAGAGAAAAACAGCGATTTTTACGTCACAGCTCACAGGAGTTGTCGATCCGTTGTTGCCTCTGTTATTAAATTAAAATTTGCTTATTAGTGACTTTCGGCATTCAAAATCCTTCATTATGGATTTACCTAAATATCACAAACTGACCAAACTAGTCGGCAGTAGACCAGCAGCTCCTGTGTCCCTGTGAAGTAAAAATGATGATTTTCTCTATGGGCTTTGGTGCAGGAGAGTGAGCGGTGACACAAACTTTGGTTTCCAGTCAAACAGCTTATCTAATGCCAGGTTAGCCTTTTGTTAAGTGACTAAAAATCCTTTTTTCACTATTGGCCGTCATAGTTTTTTACTGAAACTCACATAAAAACCCATTTCACAAATAACAATTAAACCTTTCACACAAGGATTGAAGCTCAAAGAGCTTCACAATTAAAGGAAAATCTAATTTAAAAAGCAAAAACAACAATAAAACACGACACAGGGTGGAATGAAAAGGAAAAGTCTTAAGTAAAATAGTAAAAAAACCCTGTTTTAACTTTGTAATAAAACAAAAGATGCAAATAAAACAGTAAAATAAAACACAAACTTTTTTAACTTTAAAATAAGCTAAAAGTGCAGATAAAACACAACACAGGATGGATAGTGAAATTAGATTAAGATGGAGTGAGAGATAATGTGACTCTATTTATTATTCAAATTAAAAAAATATTGTTATTTCTTTGATTTTCTAATTCCTCAGCTCCACTGCGACCACATACCCTGGTTTATACAGTAGAACAGTATTTCTGATTTTCCTCCAAGTACCAGCAGCTGAATCCTCACGTACCGCTGGTTGTACACGCACCACAGTTTGCCTCTAAAACAAGTCATGTGGCCTTCATCTTCATCTTCACCACAAAATCCAGAACGAGAATATTCACGACAGCTGCGTTAGCTGTAGCCGTAGCACCGCTGTAAACAAAAGGTGAAATACGCCACGCGCTCACCTCACCTCATCTGACCGTGACCGTACTAAAACAGGAAGGAAGTATCACCGTGACTGCGTCTGCACCGTCAGTTTCCTGAGCTCGTCTCCGTCTCCAGTGTGAGACGACTGATCCGTCTGCAGCCCGGGATGTGAGCTCATGTTACAGACGTGATGGTGATATGACGTCGGCGTATAATGTTGCCGCTTAAGTGCAAGCGTTCGCTGTCAGATACCTTTTTTTTTATAGTCTTTTTTACGAGACTGGCGGCTGGAGGGACACAGAAATAATAGACGTCTCCCGGTGGCTTTAGTGTCCCTCCTGTCCTCGTCCCATGATGCATCTCTCTCTCTCTCTCCTCCTCCTTTCACCTTCCCTCAGTGCTCGTCCCACCTCTCCGGGGACTGCAGGCCCAGGCAGGTGTCCAGCTGGTGGCGCCTCGCCGTGGGACGGCAGCAGAGCGTGCAGTCACACAGACATTTTAGTGCTCGATTCGTCCGAGACAAGGCAGGGTACACGTACCCTAACCCACCACTGCGCTCACTGTATGACAGGAGCTTTTAAAGACACGGTATGTAATATTCCATGCATCAAAAATGACACAAATGTTCCATATGAGTTAAAAACCTTGATTCCATTCAAGGTGACGGTCACTTTTTAATGACGTTATCGTCGTAACTGTCCTCTTGAGACACGTGTTGGTGAAGACAACATTTCCCATGATCCCACGCTGCTTTCTAACATCATCAGATTTGCTCTTTTGTTATTGTTTTGACAGAAAATTATATAAAGTGCATTCAATACCCCAAGTAAAATACACTGGAAAACTTTTAGAAAACTTCATATAACCTCCTAACTTAGAGTCAAACCGACTTAAGTAATTCTTTGTCAGTGGTTTCTCAACCATTTCTGTTTTCCAGCGTATTTAAAGGTCCAGTGTGTAAAATTCAGGTGTGTTTTTACAGTTGCCCACAAAGGACAAACTAAACATCTTTTTCTTTTCTTTTTTTTTTAGCTCTGATGCTAACTGAAGGCAAACTGGGGCCATATCGACACAGAAACACAACATTCCTTTTTACGATCTTTTTTTCGGTGTTTACAAACTCCAAACACAAGAATAAGAGTGATGTCTAACGAGGCTTAGGGTTAGAGAGGCGGGGCTATGACGTCATCATTTTATTAACATAAGTCATGTATTGGTTGTATGTACGGGTGAAAAAAACAAACAAACAAAACCCTGATTCCATGCGAACAAAAATAGGGGGATAGGATACAAAACTTTTGTGGATTCTCGTGTGAACGGACCCAGAACTTTACCTTTAAGAAAACTGTCTCGCCACAGCTGACGTTGTTATTTCTAATCGTGATTGTTTAATATTTACTTGCAGAAATCAAATACATTTGTAGCGGTTTCCATTAAAATGTATCGCAAATTTTAACCCAATTTCCAAATATTCGATGAAAGATTTTTTTTTTTATTCACCGCTGTAAAGCGAATATTCTGACTGAGAAAACCAGTAGGTGGCGCCACAGAAGGATAACGAAGTGTATTAGACATGAGGGTGTATCGTGCATTGAAACTCTTGAAACTTGGCATGGAGGTCAGGTCCGGTGGAAATGCGATATGAGCATAGTTCCCGGACGCATGCGTTTCTCAAGGGCTCTATAGCGCCCCCTGAGGTGAAAACAGAGGCAAAATTGACCAAATTGACTTGAACTTGGTGGAAAGACGTTATAGACCAAGACGAACAAAAAAGTCGGCCGTAACCGTGGCCTCAACTAAACAGTGAGGCGGTCATTTTGACGATTTGCACCCTGCGTAAAAGTTGTTGAAAGGTTTTGCAGATTCAAAAGTGAGGTCAGGGAATCCTTGAATCCGTTTATCGGTTCACCACCTTTTCTGGAATAATTTTAATTTGACACTTTAATACTCTGGTTTTCTCTTTTCCAATTTCCTTTTTTTCCATTTCTGTAAACACCTTCACAGAACATTGGTCTATCTTGCAATATAACTTGCTAAATAACAACTTTCTCTGGCTTTGTATCATTGAGACTGTTATGATATGATCGTGCAGTCGGGATTGCATTTCATTCGAAAAATGTATCAAAAAAAGTGGAAACAAGACATTGGATAAAAGTTAATTTCCTAACCTGGTGTGCAGAGGTTTGGTCTTTGTGAATGGTTACATAAATCCTTGTATGCCAGTGCGTGCGTGGGTGATAATGATGTGCAAGCATATGTCTGGGTATACCCAAGATACTTCACTCTATTTCTTGTGTGCAGCACCAGTGTGTGAGTGTGTTACAGGAAAACAGTGACTAATGTCTGCCCTCTCCTCTTCCGTAAGCTGATCTGTCCCCGAGGCAAACGAGAGGGCACCGGCTTTTTTCTCCCTCTCTCTCTTTCTCCCTCTCTCTCTCTCTCTCTCTCTCTCTCTTTCTCCCTCTCTCTCTCTCTCTCCCTCTCTCTCTCTCTCTCTCCTCTGCCCACAGACACTGTAAAAACCCTGCAAAGGCAGCACATGCACACTTTTATTACCGCATGGCACGACTCAGCAATAATGAACCCAGCGACGCCCCACGTGTGCGGCGGCCACTCCCGTGCACATCCATCCATCCATCTATCTATCTATCTCTGGGTGCCGGAAGGTTAACTTGGCATCCATTACCTAACCCACAACGTCCAGGGGAGACGACCCATGTCAGACAACACCGGCACAAACTGGTAGTGCAGCATAACTCAAAGAGCTCTGTGTAAACATGGACACACACAAACACACACAAACACACACAAACACACACTCTGAGGCCGGCGGACGCTGGTATATAGTCATGGTGACGATGTAAAGAGTGTGTACACTGATTATTGATTTTGGTAATAACGCAACATGAAAGACCAGATGCGTGATGACTCATCACTCTTTTCTTGGACGACACAATGTCCCGTTGTGTCTTTTTTTTCCCCTTTTCTTTCTCCCCATGTTTTCCATCGACGTGGACAGGGTCACGGAAGGTGACACTTAATTTACCGCCATCATAATGGGCGCAGTGTCTGCCGCATACATAATTAATCCGTCGCTGTTTGCCACACAAGCACAACCTCAGCTCTTCTTCTTTGAACGCTGCCTGCAATTATACTCGGCCGCTCACGATGTCCGAGGAGCGTGTGACGCGCTCGCAGGGAAAAGTCGCAGGAGAGAGAGGTCAGTCGTTAGTGAAATAAAGACTTATGAATGATTACAAATCTGTTCTTTTAGTGCTAAAATGAGTAAAGGAGTGGAATTAACTCACTGATAAACTCTATCTTTGAATACTTACGTTATACGTAATACGTTATATATAATATTCAGATTTCCTATTTTGATCTCTTTTTGCGACTGCTTTATTCCCTTCATCCCCATCTCGCTTAGCCAGAGGTCTCAAACTCATGGCCTGTGGGCCTTATGTGGCCCTCTAATCGATTTCATTTGGCCCGAGTTATTCTGTAAAGTGACTATCATCACAAACATCTTTAGTGCCCGCCACGATAAATACACAAAGACATAGGGAAGCATGATATTGGACTATAAGCCAATAACTAATACCAGTATGTATATTTTTCTTTCATGATGTAAACTAAATAAAATAGACATAAAATGACCATTGTGTCATCAGAAAACATGTTAATAATATAATTTTCATTTGTGGGCCACAAAAACATTGCTGCTGATGCAAAATGGCAAAAAAACAATACTGACAATACTGAACGTAAAAAGCCTCAGTGCCGCTCTCAGAAATGTCTTGACCAGAGGAGAAGAAAAACAAAAGTGTGGAGATAAAACGTTAAAATCAAGTTATATGTTTTCTGGTTGTATTTTCTGCTCCATTTGACAAAGAAATCATTTTTAGTTATTAGTATTTGTAGCATAGTTTTATGCTAAATTTAAATGATAAATGTCACTGTTGACATAATATATCCCCTCTAGCCGCATTTACTTTTTTTAATCTAGTAATTTGTTTACTTTCTTACATACATATTTGTTTTTACGTCCATTTTCTTCCACTTTATCCTCCACATTCACACCCATGCTCCATTTACGCTGTCCAATTAATCTAATCCCCTAATTTGGGCTGTGAAAGGAAACTGGAGAACCCACACACGCACACACTTGAAGAACATGCAAACTCCTCGCTCAAGAGGATGGGATTCAAACAGGTTATCTTCTTGCTGCGAGGCAACAATGTTAGTCACTGCACCCTAACGTGACCCATATTTGTGTGAAGAAAATTGAATTTTAAAAGTGCTTTTTTTCTCTATTTGTTGAGGCGAGAAAATCAATTTATTTCAAGATGAAAGCCACTCCACTTTGGTGCAATTATAAAACCAGGCAATTTAAGCAGGTTATCGTGAGTTACACATGGGGGGCAGGGGGGGACAAAAAGACTTGGTTGTTATGGTAATATTCTACTCCAAGGTGCGTTTACACATTCAAGAAGGAGGGACACGTCAAATGATGTCCACACCTTCCGACATTCAACTGGAATAATGAAGGTGAGATGTGCTGAACTACAGCAGCAAAGAGTCTGTCTCTATTTTTAACTCGGAATCTTAATGAAACATGCTCACGACCTCCTCTCTCTCTCTTTCTCTGTCTTTTTTTTTCAATGAATTCATTGAGTTGAAACAGATTTGAGCAGAATAAAAAAAACGCAGCCCAGAATAAGTGTCTGGGTTCAGAGATTAACGCAGCAGCCGCAGAAATCGACAGTCTCTTCACAATCTCTTTTCAGTTTCCAGCACAGTGCACCGGGGTTAAAGGTGATGAGAAGTGTAATTACTTATTACTCTAATCTGTGATATAACACTGTGAACATGCTGTCTGAGTAAAGTGATAGTTCAGGGTTTTTTTAAGGACGCTTGCTCTCGCTGAAAACAAGAAAAAATGATTTTAGACACTTAACAAAAGCCTCACCTGATAATATATATGTTTGTTTAAGTCTATGACATCTTAAGAACCTTTATTTTACCGTTAGAGAGCATTTTCCCCGCTGGAAAAGAAAGTTTGTAAACACACACCAAAGCCCATTGAGAAAATTGACGTTTTTAACTCAGGGATACAGAAGCTACACAGGAGCCACCTCTTTTATCCAGTTTGTGCCACTTGGATACGTCCAACTGAAGGATTTTATAAACAGAATTCATAAAATAACACGTTTGAACTTCCCGATGGAGGCAGCAGTGGATCAACAACTCCTGTGAGATGTGATGTAAAAAAAATACTGATTTTCTCTATGGATTTTGGTGTAGATGAGCGAGCAGTTCACGAAAGGCTGTTTAATATTAGGATAAACTTGGCAAACATCATATTTTATTAGGTTATCAATGAATGACAGCGTCCATGAATGTCTGAGGCCTCCACAGAGGACAGTGGATGTGTGTGTGAGACGTGTCTCTTCTCACATGATAACTAATGAGCTCATTTACACGTCTCCTGTGTCTCACACAAAGCGAGACGCACACATTTTTATTTGGGAACAAACTTCTCACCTAATTTTCACACGAGCCCCATGTGTGCATGTCTCGCATCAAAAATACACACATACGACAGCGTTAGTGTTAATCCGACGCTCTCATATGTCGCCAGCACAGCACGTCCTGTTCCTGTTTCAAAGTAAAAGCATCAGCGTGACATGATTGCGTTTGTAGCGTTTTACTGTGAAATATGTGCGCTATCTTTTTTATGATTTTCAAAAGGCAAACTCTATTTTAAAATGTAAAGCAGATGCTGCACAGGCGTCTCACACACACGTGTCTCACACCAATCCACTGTGAATCTGGCCTGAAGCTGTTTCTCACTTCATCTATATATATTTCTTACTTTAATTCACTTTTAAACTTTTGGTGACGTTGATGATGTTGCAGTCTTCTCTTAAAAGTGTGTAGTTCGAATTTCAAAGTTAGCTTTATTGTCACTGGGAACGTTCCCTGAAGGTTCCCACTAGGTTCTCCTGTGGTTGATATGGAATTTTTTGTTCCCCTCACGTTAGTTTTTGTCGCACATTCGGTTCCCTTAACGTTCCCACAGCGTTACTTTGTCACAACCTTCATGCAACCTTTAGACAACGTTCTCCTTTGGTTCCCAGAACATTCTCTGAAGGTTCTCCTGTGGTTGATATGGAAAGTTTTCTTAATGTTCTCCTCACGTTAGTTTTTGATCGCACATTCAGTTACCAGAATGTTCTCCACAGTTACTTTGTCACAACCTTTAGAGAACGTTCTCTTTTGGTTCCCAGAATGTTCCCGAAGGTTTCCTATCTGTCTGTCTGTCTGTCGCTCTCTCTATCTATCTAAACCTAATGAATCTGAAGATTCTAATTGAGTTTTTTGACCCATAAAATGTCAAAAAATGTTGGTAAATGAACATTTACCAACATTTTCTGACATTTTATGGGTCAAAAAACTCAATTAGAATCTTTGAGAAGTGACGTTCTCAAAGGTTTTGTTTCGCTTTCAGTGATTTATTTGCTATGTGAAGCAAAGACAACAGGAAATATTCACAAAATGCAGAAGCCAGACTTGTTTAAATCATGTTAAAACAAACAACAGTTGATTCATTTATTTGTTGCAGCGTTTTCTCCACTCAGAGAACAAACATCCTTCAGTGTTAGTGTCATTTATTTGCCTTATAGGGAGATGACTTTCACTTCACTGATCTGTATGTGTGTGTGTGTGTGTTTACTCCACATATGACCACTGCAGGGGAAAATTGATTTTTTTTTATTCTTTATATTTTATTTTCTTAAAGGTCGAGGAGGTGATGTGGGTGTTCAACATTGCTCCATGTGTCGCTCCTGGAGGAGTCGAGGTCGTGCAGTAAACAAATATTTGACAGCAGCAGCAGTGGTGTTAGTGGTGGTGCTTGCGTGCGTGCGTGCGCGCGCCTGTGTTTGTGTGTGTGTGTTCCCCTCAGTGCTGTGACTGAGTGAGTGTGAAGTGGTGAAGTGCAGCAGGACTTGTCTCGGCTCTCTGGTGCCCAGTTTTGTCGGCCTGACTCTGCCTCAGCCTCTGGGGAGGAAGCGCTGCTGTAATTGGTTTCTCAATGAAGGATCATCAGCGGCTCCTTGGAGGTTTGGAGCTGGACCTTCCACCGTCCGCCCCCCGCATTTGAACACACAACTGCTCTGCGCTTTTTCTTTTTTTCCCCCTTGAAATAAACAAGTGGCAGAGTGGAAGAGTGGAAGAGGGGGCTGATATTCTCGGATCAGCATCATCATTCTGCGCGTAAATCGCGCGGAGGATTTGTCTCGCTTTCGCAACCTGCGCGTGCTTCTCCTGCCGCCGCCGCCGCCGCCGCTGCTGCTGCGTGGACTGGAGTGGAGTTATCATATTTTTGTCCGCGGATTGCAAAAGTTCCACAGCGGATTTCGACATGAGTGACCTGGAGGACGACTTTGCCAAGATCCTGCTACTGAAGGAGGAGCGGATACGGGACCTGGAGCGGCGGCTCGCGGACAGAGAGGACGAGATCCAGGAACTGAAGAGGAAATTGCACAAATGTCAGTCTGTTCTTCCCAGCGCTCAACTTATCGGCCCGCGGACCCATAGGGCGCAGGGGATCTCCGCGGAGCCGCAGACGCACCAGGACCTGAGCAGACAGTCCTTTCGGAAATACGCCAAGTCCGACTGGTAAGTAAGAGCGAGCCGCACACGCGGCGTGCGAGGCGTCCACGCACACGCGTGTTTCTACATTCTTGTAGTGTTTTTAAGACGAACGTGAAGACGTTCAGTGAATCAGGAGCAAAAAAACGTGATTTCAAAAGTCCTGATACTGTATCATCTGCTGCTCCAGGGCTGGGCCGATACACGATATCGTCACTGTCATCACATATCGCGATAAAAAAAAGCACTCATTATAAGTTGATTATGGTAAATTTATTTTATTTTTGCAAAATTGTCATAACTTGGACTTTCAAACACAGTCCAGCTCCCAAACAAACAGTGATTTATTATGAATCGCCACCAGGGGGCGCCTTAAGATTTATGTCTTCACATAAAAACATCACATATATATCCTAACGTTACAAAGTTCTGTCACGTTTTTTTACAGTATAAGTATTTTTTGTAACATTAGAAACAATAGTTGTAACATTACAGCACTTTTTGTAATATTAGCAACATTTGTGTAACTAACACTACAATTTTGTGGTTAATGTACGTCATTATTTTGTAATGTTTACATTTCGCAGCACTTTTTGGTAACACGTAATATTTTTGGTAACTTTAGTCATGCTTTGTAATGTTACAACATTTTCCAGCACTTTTTGGTAATTTATTGAATATTTTATTGTAATATTACCAGCATTTATAAGTAGCCATAACATTTTGTGGTAAACGTACATCATTTCGTTGTCATGCTACTCGCACACTTTGGTAACATGACAATACTTTGCAACATTTCTTGGTAAAGTAGTAACATTATTCATCATTGTCACTTTATCTATTGTTTATGCAGAGGCTACACACCACGTTGATCTTTTTAAAGTACTTTTTTTTTTACAATTACCACACAAATATCCAAAGAAATATTTAATTTTAATCAGCCAGCTGTCTGTAAGTGACCCAACTTACAGTCCTAGTGATTTATTTCCAAGTGCCACAAGGGGGAGCCACTTTACTCCAGTACTTGTCTCTTCAGTAACGTGTGTTTGTTGCATTGTTTTTGGCAACATGAGCTCATCAATCAGTTTTCTGTTATATCGGTAACATTTGTCAGCATTCACTTGTATTTCCAGAACATTCTTCTCCTCAGTATTTAATGTCACAGTTATTCTCACAGTATCATAAAACATAAATGAGTTTAGTTCAGGATAATCATGATAACTGTGCACATTAGCACATTGTCCCGGGGCTAATCTTGTGTCCCGCGTCCACATCCGCCTTCCTCCTCGTTCATCCCTCTACCTTTTCTTTTCTCTTCTCTCTTGTTCTAAATGAACGATGGGGATGTTTTGCCATGAATGAATGAATGGACGAGCACTTTCATTCTTTGGGGCCGATGACGCAGCTCAAAGACGAGCTTCATAGAGAGCTTCCTAATTGATCAGATCCATCACGGCGTTCCCCGGGGACACAGACGGGAGGAAGTGCGATGCATTATTGGCTTTTAGTAGCTGGACGCTGAGGACCCGAAGTGCATGTCTGAGGATATTTAATACTCCATTAGAAAACGCTTTGTTTGACCATATGCTTCCTTCATCACCTTTAGGTGCTCGTTTTAGTTGCAGCTGTAGCTCGCTCAGGTTTGACTTTTTCTTGTCCGCGGCGTCTCAAACTCTCTTTGCGTTTATTGTCTCTTCTACTCGACGTTCTCCTTTCCTTAATCTCTCTTCACCTCCAGCTCCAGTCGGCTATCGGCAGATCGCTTCAGGTCAAATCGCTCCGTTGACTCGATTAATGCGACAAACAACAATGGAGTTAATGTCGTTAAGACGTCTGGACAATTTCCAGTCTTCATTTGCACCCGGAAACACAAACAAACAGACGGGCGGACGGGCGGACGGAGGGAGGGAGGGACAGAGAGTCCAATCTCCCTCCACACTAAACACTAAACACTAAATTGTTGTTTTATAGTGAATTAGTTTTTCTCCATTCATCGTTTTCTAAATCAGATTTCAGTCGGCAAATCACAAGAAAGGCTGCAGTTTAACTCTCTTTTTGACTATTCTGTTCTTCTCAAAGTGTGGTGCGTGGACCACCAGTGGTACGCAGGAGTTCCTCTGTTGGTACTTCTCCTGTATAAACCAGGGTATGTGATCGTTGTACTTAAAAATTATTACAATAAATGAAATAAAACTAATTAGAGTCACATTATCGCTCGCTCCGTCTTCTGTCTGTAACTGAACCAACGTGCAGTCCTAGTGACTTATTTCAAAGTGCCAAAAACTTGCTCTATTTTATTATATTCTACATTTTATGCCGTCTAAAACAATACAATTCATACATAAATCCTGGAAGATTTCATATCTTTATATTCTTCCTTTTATTACAGTCTAACGGAGAGGTTTCAAACTCATGGCCCATGGGCCACATTTGTCGGTTCATGCAGCCCCCTCATTTAAAATAAAGTTTTAATGAAAACTGGCCGATAGCAGGCAGATGAAGAGAAAGTGAAGTCACAGTGAGCGGAAAAAGTAGTCGACATAAAATAAAGATGAACAAAAGTTTAAAGACTTCAAACGTACATATCAGCGTGTCGAAGCTCACTGCTGCTGTGATAAAGTAACAGAGCAGCTGCAGAGATGAATACGCACGGAAAGACACAGGATTGAACCTCTCACAGCTGTTAGAGGAAAAATAAATACTCAGATAAAGGAGAAATAAAAACTGCATCATGTGCACAAGATGACGAGAAAATAGACTTAAATATGTTTAATAGCAATCGGCATAAACAGGGAATTTGTTTGTATCGTTCCCTGTCAAAACAGACGCTTTTATTTTGTAATTCGGTGAAATGTCGTCATCACGAATATCGTTGTTGTCATGTATTTGTATATAATTTCATCCTCATATATAAAACATTCTTACTGAACAATTGTTTCCCAAACTGCTAGACTTTTTATTTTTTTTTCACTTGACTTCACTTGCCCCGCCCCCACCTGACCAGAGCAGATGCTCATTGGGCCCCCAGGTCATTTAAGTCTGAGGCCCTTGATCTAACGTGTCATGTGATAACTCTCCATAGAATTTGACATCTGTTTCGTGTCGACACATTTATTTATTTATACATTCACGGTAATGAACAGAAATGTAATAATATAATGTGATAAATAAATAAATAAATAAAAGCCAGATTTTTCAGCCACTGGCTAAATTTACATGCGCCTGTGCCTGCATGGGCAGGTTGATGATACTGTGTATAATCCTGAAGTCTTACTTTATTTGTAAAGCACTTTCAAACACAACCACAGTGCTGTACAGAATCATAAATAAAAGACACAGTAAATATAAGTAAAATAAGTTAAAAGACAAAAACGTGGATGAAAGTAACAGCCAGACAATCAACCACAATAAAACCAGATCAAATAAAGTTAAATAGAAATAACATCAACCACTTATATCACATATCAAATAACAAACAAAAATATCTTTCTTCAGATATTTCATCTCTCATGGGTCCGTCCATAAAAGGAAATCAGAAAATGGTGAAAAATCTTGATTGTTTGTTTCCCAAGCTACAAAGAAATATTCATTTTACTGTTACTAATTCGATTTTTATTAAACTCACACAGTTAGTGATTCATTTACTCATCAGTTATATCATTGCAGACTCACTTTAGTCCATAAAAAACACTGTGTGGGACATACCGGGTGAGGAAAGCATGAAGTTGCCCGAGGCCCCTGAGCTGAGCGGGGCCCCCTAAAGAGAGAACAGCTGATTCCATTAGAGTCCTGATTACATCAGTGCACAGCAAACACACTTTTATGACCAGGCTGGAATTTCACCACAGTGTAAAAAAAACCTCACAACTGCAGGGTTCCCCTCCAGTCCCCTTTTGCTCCAGGCCCCCCAATTCCCTTAAGACGCCCCCTGAAGGCAGCAAATATGAGATATGATAAATGGATGCCAGGAGTGACCCAGTTTTCACCGAGAGTTATTTATTTAGAAGCTATATTTGAAGGAAATAATGACACCTAATCTGTGGAGAGTGCAAAGGAAAGAAAGAGAAAACACCAGAGAAGAATAAAATATAATAATAATAATAATAATAATAAAATAGAACTACAATAGTTTAAATTTAGGACCAAATAAACTCTGGAACTGATTTTGTGTCAGTTCAAGACTATAATAGTTCGTTTTAACCCTATTTCTACTCTTTCATTGTTACTTTAATACTAAAATAGTTACATTCAAACACTTTTTCATAGTGGAGTTGGTCCTAATCTGAAATTGCAACCGCACATTTTAGTGACACAGTTATTTAAGTTATTAAATTAACTGTTTTATGTATTCAATATTTTTATCAGAGGTCTCAACTCGTGGCTTGTGGCACTTTTATTTTGAAATTTTCTGAAATATCTATATATCCTGACCAAACTCAATGCTCAGTGGCTCCAAGGCCATTCAACTTTGAGACCCCTTAGTTTATATATCATTTACCATAAGTTTAGTTCAGTAAATATTCATTTATGCCACGTAAATGATTAATTTCTTCAACATTTAACTGTTCCAATTTATTAGTTAAAAAAAGAACAGGAAACAGACCAGAACATATGAGCATCATAAATTGTCTGATTCCTAAACGATCAGCGTCTGCTCCACAGTTCCGTTTCGACGCAGACAGACATTTTAACGTTGTATGAAAAGCACGGATGAGATGAAACTGAATCTCTCAATGACGCCGGATCCTGGAGGACGGCGTCCGTCTCCACCTGCTCCCGCAGTGCTCGCTCGTCCACTGCAGGGTCGCAGACACTCTGACCCCCCATTAGAGTCAGGATGTGGCACCAGCCGGCGGCCTGCTACCGCCCCCCCCCCGCGCCGCCCTGCCCTGCCCCACTCTGCCCCCCCATCATATTACAGCGGCATGGAGCAATGGATCCTGTTTCTATTGATCTGCATAGGAAAAGGGCTGAGCTGGTGATGGTTAGAGAGGTGAAATTTAAAGCGCAGAGGTTCTCTGAAGGACAGTGGGCGGAGCCTGAGGGGCGATGAGGCAGGATGAGGTGATGCAACAAAGCCGGAAAATAACCAGAGCCTGACATCTTCACTCGATATGATGTCAACTTTGTTGCTATTTTCAAAGCTCTGTGTCCTTCACGGACAGAGACGAGACAGAAAAGCTTTCCTCTGCTTTTGTTGTTTGGATTAAGAAAGAAGAAAACTAATGTTTTTGAAAGCACTACAAAGGGAAAAGTAAAGTTGTACTTGAGGAGGCAGTTTTTGCTGCACATTGAGCAGGTGTTCACCAGATGCTTTATCTCATTTAAAGCCTCACAGTCTGGGCAAAAGCAAAGCTGTTAATGTGCAATTATAGCTTCTTCAACATGTCGCCACATTAGGAGCATTTACCTCCAAACTAGGGCTGAAACTGTTTCTCGATTATTGATCTATTAGTAAATGAATCATCGGTTTAAATGTTTTTTGTGGAATTAAAACCAGTTTCTCTGATCTTTCAGCTTCTTAAATGTCAAAATGTTCTTGTTTCTTTGCTCCATCTAACATAGAAAATCATTAAAACCGAATGATTTTGTGTTGGTGGACTAAACAAGACATTTGAGAACATCATCATTTCCAGGTTTGAGAAACACTTTCAACATTTTCTGACATTTTATCCACCGAACAAACCTGCAAACCTGAAACCATATTGAAGAAATTATTGGAATAAGTAGTGATTTATACATAATAGTGTCATCAGCGTATACTGTGATTCTTTGAGAGACTTTATTATCTGGTATCAAAGAATAACAAAGAACTTATTAAAACATTATTATTTCCAGGTTGATCAACATTTTCTGACCAAACAAGTACTCGATTTATCGAGAAAATAATTTACAGATTAATCAAATATCAAAAAAAATCGTTAGTTGCAGCTCTACTTACTGATATGATACTTATTCCCTTATTCCCACTGGTCAAAAACCCGTTTAAACCTGGGATTAAACGAGTTTTTCACCAGTGGGAATGTGTGTAATCTGCGTTTACTCCCAAGAAAAATGACTGCAGTGCACAAGGGTTTTTATCGGCTTTGGATCTGATTAACATCAGTGGGATTAGAAATCCTCATTTTGTCTGTCACTAACTGATCTGTACTGGAAACTCCACTAGGGCTACAACTAAGGATTATTTTCATAATTAGTTAATCTGTTGATCAATTTCTCCATTAATCGAGTATTTGTTTCATATATAAATAAATATCTAATTGCAATTATTTTGATTGAAATTGCGATATCTGCCATATCTGCGATATTTGCGATATCCGAGGTAATTTTTACACAATTATTCTCATTTTCATTTGAAAAACATTATTTGAAATGATTACTGCGTGATATTTGTGCAGATCTGTGAGAAACAAAGATGTTTTATTCAGTCTGTAGAATAAATGTGTGTAGGTCAGGATTATTTTATAGAGAATATTTTGTCTTAAATGGTCATTTGACACAAATGTTTGGCTTTAAGACACGTTTAAGACTCGGGTTAGCCTCGTTCAGTCCTGATGTCGATCGGTAGAAATAATGACGTTTTCCACAAATCACAAATGATTCAGTTTGAATGATTTCTTTGTTACGTGGAGCAAAAAACAAGAAAATATTCACATTTATCAAAGAATCAGAAAGAACACTGACAGATTATAAAATAGTTTATCAATTAATCTAATCGTTGCAGCCTCAGTTGCCACCCACAATGAAATAGAATGGAATCTCTGATTTTATAAGAATAACTACTCAAACACAATATACCATTATTTCATTTAAAATCCCTGCCATGCATAGAACAAACTGGGTTTATGTTTATGTATCAACCAGCGATGGTTTGCTCTATTTTTGCCAGTTTGTATTGTATCTTTGTAGCAATCCTTTTCTATCCAACCCAACTTTATTTGTAACGCACTTTAAAACAACCACAGTGAACCAAAAGTGCTGTACAGAATAATAAATAAAATGCGTGGAAGCTAATGTGAGGCGATAAGATCCATTTAAAACAAATTAATAGACATAAAAAGTAGACTTTTTTATGATATTACAGCTCTCAATATCATCTAAAAGATCGATTTGAAGAGAAACTGTTTTATTTGTCTATCCATCGAGCGCTCACCAGCCACTTTATTAGGTACACCTGTTAACACAAATATTTAACCGGTCAATGACATGACAGAGACTTAATGGATTCTGTCCTGCTGAAGTTCAAACTGAGCATCTGAACGAAGGACAAAGGGGATTTTAAGTGACCTTGAACATGGTCAGCAGAGTATTTCAAGGACTCCTGATCTCGTGGGATTTTTGAACGTCTCTATGATTTATAGAGAATGTTCCAAAAAAAAAAGAAAAAGGCCTCGGTGATGTCAGAGGTCAGAGGAGAACAACCACACTGGTTCAGAATTAAAGAAAAACAACAGTAACTCACATAAAATGCTTCTGTAGCTATCTTGTGTACCTAATAAAATGGCTGGTGAGTGTATATAGACCTATTATATATAACTTTTTAATAAAAGGCCGCAGATATAATGAAAAGTCAATGTGTTTTTAATTTTCTGGTCTTTATTTATGTCCGAATTATTACATGAGGGGCTCCGAGGATTCTTTTTTTTTTAAAATCTTGTAGGATGTTGTGAAAACTCTCGCTGACATAAATGTTATTAATTTATTTTTTATTTTTTGCAATATTACAGAACAGTGGGGCCATTAAGTGTTGGACATGTTTTGCTTGGACAGCAGAGGCAGAGACATACCTGTGGGCGGCCTGTAGTCGTGGATACGGGGGGGAGGGGATGGGGAAGGAGAGGGCTCCACCTAACACTGCCCAACCAAATCACCCAAAAATAAAAGAAATATTAATTACAATAATCATTTTATTGCATTTAAATGCATTGCTGTGTCCTTCCTTTGACGCTGCTTGACAATACACGTGTATACAGGTCAATATTCAAATGAAATTAAGCTCAATTTAATATTATTTTTGAATCTGTACACGATGCAGCACTTTGTGTCTTTATATTTTCAGTCTGGGATGAAAAAAAACCTGTAATAGAATAAAAAAGAGGAAGAAAGGATGATATGACCACACACACACACACACACACACACAGTGTCTGGCAGTTAGTGCCCAGAATGTCATTACACCACGAGTTGTTCCTATAAATGACCACAAGAGGGCAGCTGTTGTCTTTTCATTGAGCCACACTGTGTCAGTGTGGGGTTGTGAGGAAACAGATGCATTTTTCTCCCCAAGAGAAAGAGAAAAAAAAGCCAACGTCCTCCTCTCTAACAACCAGAGAAATCTCATTCTCCTGCTGTTTTCTCTTCTCCTCTCATTCTCTCTCTCTCTCTCTCTCCCTCTCTGTGCCTGCCTGCACTCGCTCGCCCTCTCAGCTCAGTAATCTGCTGTTTTCAGCCTCAGAAGAATCTCGTCCCTTCAGATTGTCCATGACACTTTTCTTTTCTTCCCCCTCGTCTGAATTTGTCCCGAGCACATGAGGCCAAACGCTGTGTGCTGAGATTCTGATGATCATTGGATTAATGTGGACAGACACACACACACACACACACACACACTGGTTTCCATGACTTCAGAGGACATTGCATTGACATACATTCATTTCCCCGAGACTTACTCACTAACATTAACCGTAACTACTACTAATCTAATCCTACTCTGACCTCTAAACTTAATCTAACTCTGACCTCTCACTCTTTGTCCCCATAATGTGACTGTAAACAGATTTATGTCCCCACAACCTGAGGAATACCAGACACACACACACACACACACACACACACACACACTTTGTTACTGTACTTAAGTACAAAATTAACGCACCTGTACTTTACTTTGTTATTTATATTTCTAGCAACTTTTAATTTTACTCCAGTACATTTGCTATAAACTCTCTTTGTTACTCATTACTACCAAAACAATCAAAATGGAGCTTTTCTAGTCTTGATGAGCTGCTTTATTTTATACTTTTGCCATTGAGTCACTTCAGCATGGCGATAAGTGTTGAAAATTGAACCCACTACCTTCCAGTTGAATGACAACTTGCCCTACCACTGAGCTACCATGGCTCCATCCCTAACTCTTTTTTAATACTCTTACTTCTAGAACAGGGGTGTCAAACATACGGCCCAGGGGCCAGAACCGGCCCGCCAGAGGGTCCAATCCGGCCCACAGGATGAATTTGTTAAAATTTCACACTAATCTAAACGTAATGTCAAATGCTCCAGATACCCGTGACTAAATGTTTTTGCCTTTATAGATCCATTGTGCTGTGTAAATAGTACATTTAGGCATGATATTGTTGAAATTGCACTTATATTTCTCAAGAAATTTCATGTTTTGTAAAATTATCCTTCATTAAATGTAAAACAAAGGAGAAAACACAAAGGAGTTCTTGTTGTTCATAGGTTATTATGCTATTATTTTACTATTTTTACTGGTCCGGCCCCCTTGAGATCAAATTGTGCTGTATGTGGCCCCTGAACAAAAAAGAGTTTGACCCCCCTGTTCTAGAACTTAAGCACATTTTGTATCAGAAAAAAAAAGACTTTTCATGCTTAAGTACATTAAATGTCAAGACCTTTTACTTAAGTAATATTATAAAAGAAAAGTGACTTCAACTTCTACCAAAGTCATTTTCTGGTAACATACTTCACTCAAGTATCACCTTTAAGGCACTTTATATGAGACTAGTGAGGACCTGAGACATAATGCAGTCCCTCGCCCTGACCCCTGACCCCTGACCCCTTACAGCCCTGCAGCTTCGGTTTTATAACGTATTTTTTTATGACCAGGGACTGGGACAGAAAACAGTCCCTGTTAGTTCACCTGGTTAAGGAGTTGCACTGTATTTACCATCCAGCCATGGCAGACATGCATTCACCTCTTATTATGATATCTGACCCCAGATGTGAACGAAAGGCACAGCTGGCTTAGATTTGGTGACATTGCCATTTAAAGCTATTAATTGTGGCAATGAAAATACAATTATGTTTTATAAAACAGTGCATTTGTTTGTAACTTTTAGTGTAAAAAAGAAAAAAGGGTCTGAAGGGAGCATTGGCCCCCGTGAATCTTCACATTAAAAAAAGTTTGGACATCCCTGCCCGGATCTAAACCACCCAACTAAATACCTAATAACCCTGACCATAAAACCAGGTCTTAACCCCCCAAAAAGCTCTCTAAAGATGTGAGGATCAGCCAAAATGTGATGAGAATTTTTGGTCCTCACAAAGCCACAAATACAGGAACACACACAAATCAAATAAAAAATATCTGTCACCGAATAATTAGAATTTAAGAATAATCATAATTTTTTGTTTTTATTATGGGTTTATTAATCTGTCACTTATAATCCTCTTACAATACAATGTTTAGTTTAGCAAAGTGGTGAAAAATATCAGTCCGTATTTCTCAAACCTTAAAAACATCGTTTTAAAAAAAAAGAATTTAGTAAAAACAACACCAAATTTGATCAAATCTATAAATTAAACTAGGCTCAGTTTCTTTCTCCCGTGTTCCCTCGTTGTCTTATTTATTCTCTGTTTACACAGAACTAAGCAGTTTGTGTTTGTTTACCCACGGTGATGCTAAAAAATCTTGAATATTGAGAATATTTATAATATTATGACACCGCGAGGTGAGATAAGATGAAGGATGTTCAGGATGAGCCTGATGTGCACACTCTCCTGTGCCTCTTTTTATATTATCTGCTTCTGTTTGAGACGCTTTAAAAAAAAAAATGTTTTTAATCTGCCACAAAATGAGTCTTTGGGTAGTTAGTCTAGTTATTATTTTAGTCATTTATAATAATGACTTTCTCTTTTGACTGGTGAACAAAATGGTGGAAAATGTCGCTCATTGTTTCCCAAAATCTCAAAATAATGACACTCTTAAGTGGTTTTTGATCGTAAATGGATTATCCAAATATTTAGATTGAGGACACAAGATTAGAGGAGAATTGTGGATCAGATTTGATCAGATTTCCACTTTCTAATCTAATCGGTCTCAAAATAATAAGTTGGATCAGGTATGTGGTAAAGTGACATTTTTAGTGGGAGAAAAACAAACAAAAATCTTTGCTTCAAAGACAGCAGCTCAGGAACACAGAGACATTTCAGGGGACTTTTGAGGCCCCGGGTAAAACAGCCGGGTGCCCCGGCATTTAACTTTCTTTTATGGACTCTGTGAAGCGTGAGTGACCTTCATGGTTCACAGATATGAGAGAAGCACAAAGTCACAGGAAAAAGACTTTTGTATCTGTTTCAGTCATAAATTAATTATCTATAACAAAATACAGTTATTAGAAAAATATGACACCATTAAAAACTGCATTTGTAACACTGACAGTAGTGGGCAGATGTAGGTTAAAGCTAGGATAGGTTAAATATAATCTCTTTATTTGCATAGCAGTCCTCTAAACAAGGTCACAGAGTGGTTTCCATAGAAACAGTAGAATAACATCACAGTTCTCAACATGAAGACAGTAAATGAAACCGTAAATAAAATAAAAACAATTAAAACTGTGACTCGGTAAAAGCATAAATCAGATTTTTTTTAATCTGTTTCACAGTCTGATTTTTTTCATTTTAAATTCTGATGAATTCAAGCTGCACTCACTGCGCCCTCTTCTGGCCCACACTGTAATTACGTCAAACTATGTGTGATGGGCTCTGACATTTTGACACTTTAATAAGTTTTTAAGGTTCTAGTTTGAACTTTAATCCTAATTTCATATAAAAAGTAACAACTCTTTTGTTTCTATTCAAAAGTTACACACTTGAAAAGTAAGACCTAGAATGGATGAATGCTGAGGTGGTGACTTATCGTTGCTATCTGCAAAATGCAAGAGAAGAGGGGTGGAACTACAAGTGGGTGGGGCTATACGCAGGAGGCAGAACTTGAAGTTGTCCAAAATCACACAATTAGCTAAATAAAAGTAAACAAAAATGGATCAGTGTCATGTGATAAGGGGTCAAGGTGAGTGACTGTTTGGCAACCTGCAAGAGAGGAGGCGTGGCTACAAGTGGGCGTGGCTTCACCTTGTCCAAAACACTTAAAGTCACCCTCTTCAGACAGACAGTGTGGGCCCCCCAGAAAACAAACATCCTGCCGTGTTGTAAACGCCCCTGCAAAAAAGTGTCATCAAACACAAAATCAAGGCCATTTAAACGCATTGTTTATTTATTTATTTATTCAGATTCACATGAGGTTCATTACGTTTCCATCGTCATCATCATCTTCCAGCCCCATTAAAGCTCCGCGCGCTGCTCATCTATTTGTACCAGAGTCGCAGCCTCAGGGTGAGCGCGTGAGCGATGATGACATGACTCTGAGAGCAGAGGGATTTCTTTCTGTCTTTCTTTCTTTTTGTCTCTTCTTTTCTCTCTCTCTCTTTCTCTCACACGCTGTTGGTCCATTATTCATGTGAGGAGACGAGCACTTGCAGCTCCCTCTGGAGCGACAGACTGCACCGAGCCACAGATTCCTGTAGGCGCCCTTCTCTTCATGCGCTCTCACTGGGTCTCAGCCTGACGCACACGCAGAGAGGGGGAGTGAGAGAGAGAGAGAGAGAGAGCGAGAGAGAGAGAAAACTTTACCAGCTCACCTTTGCAGTCCAGGCAACCAGAGAAAATACCTTCTCATAAGAACCCCCACGGAGAATAGCAGTGAGGAATCCCCTCCTCCTCTTCCTCCCTCAGGAGCCACAGACGGAGGCTGCGTCCTCTCCAGCAGTTCATGCCGGATAAAGTTTATGATCCGCGTGGCAGAGGCGAGAGGACACAGGCTCGACCGCGCGCACCTTTTGATAAACTTGTCGGGGACAGTCGCCCGTCGGCGGAGATGGGGACCCTGCGCGACCTCCAGTACGCGCTGCAGGAGAAGATCGAGGAGCTGCGCCAGAGGGACGCGCTGATCGACGAGCTGGAGCTGGAGCTCGACCAGAAGGACGAGCTGATCCAGAAGCTGCAGAACGAGCTGGACAAATACCGCTCCGTGATCAAGCCGGCGACCCAGCAGGTCCACAAGCACAACGACCTGAACGAGCAGCAGCGGACAAAGAGGCAGGCGATCTCTGCCGAACCCACCGCCTTCGACATCCAGGATCTCAGCCATGTCACCCTGCCTTTCTACCCCAAGAGCCCACAGTAGGTGTCCGCGTCACGGCCACGTTCACGCGTCGTTTTTGTGGCTCTATTTATAAACCCACTGTTGTGCTTTTATTTATTTCTTTATTTTCAGTGTGAGTTCATTCACCCTTTGTAACATTGTTCTGTTTCCCGTGCGTAACGATCGAGTGGCGCAGCAGGTGCGGCACCTGTAGCACGGTAGGATGCTATAAGTGGCGCTCTCTGACACACGCACACACACACGGTCACACACAATGCTGCGCAGCTATTCTTCTGACACTGCAGTGACATCCATTCATTAGACATCTTTACCAAAACCGTATCCCTTAACTTAACCATAACCACTTAATACCTAACCTTAACCTTAACCATCACCCACAATTGAAATCCTAACCCAACCAGAGCCTCACAAATGAGGTTCTGTCTCATTAGGACCAGGTTTTTAGTCTCCACGAGGACTACTGGACCTGACCAGGTCAGTGTTTATGCCAGAAAAATGTCCTAAGTAATAATTTTCTCGAGTGCAATGTTGTCATAACTGATATATGATGGTCAATGGTGCAATAATAAACTAAAATGTGCCAAATAAAAGAGAAGAACAGTGAAAGAAAGGCTAACTATACTGTTACCAAAGCTTCGACCCAGCTATTCTTTATGAATAGAAAGACAGAAAAACTTACTTTATTGATATGGAAACTTAAAAAACCTTTATGTTACAGAAGCACAAAGGCTTGTTGGCTCCATCCAAACATACAGATCTGGAACATGCATGTAAGCAGAGGAATAAAGCACCACTGTCTCTTGTTCCTCATCGCTGTGCCACTGTCTCACTGTCCCCTACTAACACACAACACATGATTCTCCTCAGATTAATTAGAACCAAGCCAAAAAAAAATGGATGTTTAGACAGCGTTCCCTCAGGGTTTTGCAGGAGCCCAACGTTCCCTAAACGTTGAGGGAAGCAAACACTGAAACGTTCTCCTGTGGTTGCGCCGTGGTCTCCACACAACATTCCCCTTTGGTTGAGACGTTTCCCAGATGTTTATATGTTTGTTTTTCAACCAGCTTCATTAATTCATCTCAAACTAACGCTAGGAAAACTTAGCCGTTAGGCAAGCACAGGACAACCTAGGGAGGAACCTTCAGGGAACTGTTCCCAGAAACAGTTGTTGCTGTTGTCATAACTAAAATAAGTAAACACTGTTTCCCCACTGTCATCAAATGTTTGACCCACATTTGCCCCTATAGATATTTTTGCATCACAGCAGCTTCCAACTACAGCAATATAAAATAGAAAGATACAAGAGATGGAATTTGAAAATCCTAACTTAAACCCAGAGTCTCTGAAATGAGGGTTCTGCCTCATTAGGACCAGGATTTGCTCTGCAAAAAAGTCTGTGTTGATACCACAAAAAGGCATCAGATGAGGATCAGATGATAATGCAGAACAATCTGCCGCTCTGTGATTAAAGGCTGATCATCAATAAGCCTGACTGATTCACACACACGCACACACACACACACACACACACAGAGAAAAATCCTCTAATGAAGGGGAATCACAGGCTGCAGCTCTGTGTAATGTTCCAGTTCCTATTTTATACAAACTGTGATTCTGTGACAGACAGTCTTAACAAGCTCTCTGCGCATGTTTACCTTGTGATTCGTGTAGTAGTACTCACACCCACACCACCGCCCCCCCCCGCGTCTCTTTTTCTCATCAGTCTCTCAAACAAACATCTCTGCTCGATTCAAATCCTGCTCCTCAAGACAAAGCTGTCACTAAAATAGCTCCGCGTTATGGAATAATCCAGCTTTCTGTCTGTCTGTCTGTCTGTCTGTCTGCTCGGGGAAACTGAAGGGCTTTTTAATGAATCAATACACGCAGAAGAAGAACGCACAATATATCAGCGATTCACTCTGCGGGGGCGACTGAAACATACTGGACAACATTCTGGGGCATAATCAATAACTCACAAAAGCAACCGGAGCGCCAAAGTGCACAGCGGTTCAGCCACAACGTTAAATTTACATTTGAATTTCTGACGTGCGTTTGTCGACTTCTAAAGCTGCAGTACGTAACTCTTGGCGGATTTGTTCCTATTCTGCCTCTGTTTGGTGTCATTGACCAGAAACGATAAACTGGCGCTGTTAAGCAAAACTATTTGTATTGGCAAAGACGTCTTCATCCTGTCAAACTGCTAAATCAGCAGGTTTTTATTTGGAATTCACATCTGAAACTTTACAATAGACCAGGGGACTCAAAGCTAACTGACCTGAGCTTCAAATCTGGCCAGTAGGGGGCCAAGCCAAGTGAACAACATACCATCAGGATATAGCGACAATGACAATTTGTGGCGATATTTGGCATCATTTTCAAAATAACAGAACAGAACAATATATAATTCACAATAAAAAACATTGTTGTGATGCAAAAATGAAGCTATTGCTGTGTTTTCCATCATGGTGCGGTTCAATGTGGCACAGTATGGTATGATCTGGAATGGTAAAGCCCGGGGTCAGGCTGAGAACATGTGGGCTTGACGTCCTCTGGTCCTGCTTGGTTTGGCCAATCAAGAAATATCAAGAAGAATCAAGAAGAATTTCAGGAATAGCCACCAGGGGGCGAGTTAGCTGGTTGCAAGATGAACTCCATTGGAATGGAAGTCTTTGAGGATTTGATTCACAACGTCAGGATGATTTAACGGTGTCAATCGCTAGAGTCTTCTTCAGTAGAACATGAAGTCGATTTTGTAAATTATGTTTCGACACAACGGCAAATATGAGCGACACTGCCGTGATTGACAGCTGGTATCAGCCAATTGTGGAATTTCTTGTTTCATGGCGTCGGTCAAATTTAAGATTAGATGTCCAATCCTTATACGTGACGTCAGGACCGGCTGCAACAGTGTTGATGTCGCCTCAGTCTGTCTGGACACACAGTAACACAAATCACCTCCTGTGTGCAGCAGGGGAAATGAGATCTAAACATTGCTCCACTGACAAACACGGAGAGAGTCACTGTGTGAACTCGTTTGACAATTTTTACTTAAATCAAAAAGTGACAAACTACTGCACTAGGTTTGCAAATTCCCAGCATTCTCCATTCTTCTCTCGCTTAATTGTAAACACTAAAATGTACAAACGCATGTCCTTGCTTAAAAATGTTAAACATTGTACTGTGAGAGTAGTAGAAGAGCGAGGCTGTAACTTGTGTGTTTCTGTTGTTAGTTCAGGCTGCAGAGAAACTCTCTCTCTGGTGACACAGATATTAACCTGGGCTAACCTTTGAAAAACACGGCTCGTCTGTTTCCCGCCAGTCAACAGGGGTTTTTGTCCAGAAGAGGATTAGTCACGGAGGGTTTTAGATGCATTTGGAGAGCAGTGGGTCCGCAAACAGTGGCATTATCACGGCTGGAGCTTTTGCGGTTCTCTTACGTCCCTGTAAAGCTGTCCGTCCCCCAGGATAACACGCCCACTTGATGCGGATTGGGTCACAGAAAAGACTTAAGTGTTTTTCCAGGAGTGTGTTTTCCTTCACTAGCGTCACTTCCTCTCCGGGCTAACACCTCTACTGGAAATAATATGTAACTACACCGTATACGAGGTCGAGAGAAGTGATTAACAAAAGATTGTCGCTTAATTACCTTATAAATTCTTTATGTGTTAAATTCTTAAAGCCAATCAGTCGACTAATTTTCACAATTCATTAATACGACAGTTAAAACCCATTAACGTATCAATTTAAACATTTTTCCTCCTCACGTTTGTGGTGAATACTCAAAAAAGAAAATAGATGAGTGTGTGTTAGATAGATGGAATCACAGTGTTGTTGACACATAAACAAACAAAGCTCCTCAGGATTTTTGCCAAGAAGAAGATTCAAAAACAGAGCAGATTATTTCTCTGAGCAGGACATTAGTCTTTGTTGTAGCTGTCAGCTCAGTGCGACGGGGGAAGGAAAAAAGAGAGGCAGCAATCACACCCTTGTGCATTTCTGTTGTTGGGTTTGTGTCTCTCACTGTCACCAATGAACGCCAGGTCCTGGAATGAAAGGCCGGGAAAACATTTCATTATTGTCATTTTCCTCAATTTACAGCTTTTTGCTAAAACATTCACTTCTGTTAAAGTGTAAAGTGTCCTCAGTTTGTTCCTGTAACACTTTAAAAACATCAACTTATTTGTTCAAATCCTTTTATGTGCCTGGTAATAGTCGATCGATATTTAAAAATCAGTGTAGCTGATGAGCGACATGCGATGCCATTGTTTGTTTTTTTTTTCTCCCAATATCTAAGAAAAATGTAATAGATACTAATAGATAAGATTTAACTAGATAGATTAAAATAGATAGATAAGTTAAACTTAAAGTAACTTAAAACTTGGACAGACGGATGGACAGAGAGTCCAATGTCCCTTCAAACTGAACATATACCTTTGTTTTCATTGTTGATTTTTCTGTGAAATACTTTTCTCAATTCATGGATTAGTTTGTGAGAGTGAACGAGTCATTGTTTTTGCTAAGTTAGTTTTCAGTCAGAAAACTATTCTGTTCCCACGCTTCTCAAACTATGGCGTGTGTACCACCAGTGGTACGCAAGCTTGGTTTAATGATACCATCGTTTGGCTTTCTAAATGGAATAAATACCCGAAATTTAACCCAAAACTTGAAGAAGAATAACACGTTATCTCCTATACTGCCATGGTTCTCAAACTGTGGTACGTGGCCCACTGGTGGTACGCAAGCTTCCTGTGGTGGTAATTGGAGAAAAACTGACAGTCCTAATAGGTAGATGTATATACTCTCTCTCTCTCTCTCTCTATATATATATATATATATATATATATATATATATATATATATATATAAATATACATACTAATTGTATTCCTTTCTATTTGCCTTAAAATTGGGGATTTTGTTTAAATAGAATAAGAGTTGTATCCTTTAATATTGTGTAAATATTAAAGGATAAATATTGGGTAAATAAAAAAAGAGATATAATTTTTTTTTGCCAATATCACCCACAGTGTGTAGAAAATGAAACAAGTAACCAAAAAGTAGCAATAGATTAAATAATAATAATAACAATAATAATAATAATAATAACTAGTCAAAAGAAAGTCGAAAGTCAAAGTTGTGTCATTCTTGGGGAAAAAAAGTGATGGATCAATTCCTCGAGTGTCACCGCAGTCGTTTGTCACTGTGACGGTGGGCGTTAAGGTCAAGATTTGACCGCGCGCAGGATTACTGATGAACATTCATGATGGAACTGAAAATGAACTTGCACTCGCTGAGAGGTTGTTTGAAGTCTGTTAACGCGTCTGCTCCACCTGCTCACGCTCTCTGTCTCTCCTCCAGTCTGACAGAGAGAGACGGTGACATTTGTTCTGCACCTCTTTAAATAAATAGTGACAGGAAAAGCAGACTGAATGAAAATGACCCGAGTCTGTTTGTATTTTTCCAGCATGATTACCATTATCTGTAGGGCTGGCAAACTATTATTTTCTCTCCCTGAATCGCGATTAATCGCAGAAATGCTATTTTTTTAATTAGAATGTTTATAATTTTATTACTTTGCAAATCCCAAAAGGTTTTTAGTCCCCATTACCACTGTAAAGCACAGGTGTCAAACTAGCTGCTCGCTATTTAATATCATGTTATAATGTGAACTCCTCTTCGATTCAATTATGAATTATTCAATTATCAGTCATAATTATCACTTAATGAACTGTGTTACAGTTGTCCACGTGTTGTCTTTTACCAATTTGTCTCTTTCGGATATTAATAGATTGGTTTTGCAGCATAAATATGTTTATATATCGTTAAGTACACATCATTCAAGCGCCTTTATTTTGAAATTCTGTGGAATACATCATGATTTACTCTATTGTGATATCATGATGGAATATTGGATTATATTGTCACAATATAGTGTCTTGATCAGGAGGTAAATGGATGTAAAAGGTGAATTTTTGGATTATTTCTAATCAAAAGAAGTGCAATCTTCTGACTTTAGGTAAAACTATATTTGCTTCAGAATGCCATATCATCTAAAACTTTCCAGTTTAGTTGCGTTCTGTTTCATACAGGCTGTATTTTACAGCTTGTAAACGAGTTTAAGAGAATCTGCAAATGTTTTTGTATTATTCTGGCTTTTTATCCACATGGAATCAGCGTTTTAAACTTCTAAAATTATATTTTTGGAAGACATTGCCATTGTTACAGCGCCACACACAGGCCTGGCATACACACATACTACAGCATTTAGGGGGATTTTGGGGGATTTTCGTGTGCAAGAAGATTATTTGTTGAAATGATTCCATGTTTACGGAAAACTTTTCATGAATTAAATAGAAAAGGTTTTGTTTTAGTTTAGATTCTAAGGCCTGAGTGTTGGACAGATGAAGAGGAAAGGATTTGGGGTTTGTAACAGATAGGCACCAAATGCCCCGTTGCCTCCCCGGGTGCAGATAAGTGCCGTCCACCTCTCCTGCGTCCAGTTTGTGTGTTTGTGTTCACTACTGGTGTGTAAAAAAGCACTCAAATTCACTGGTGTTTGTGCCACAATAACTCATTCTTGTGAATGAACCGCGGCTGCAGCGTTAACTTATTATATTGTGTATTGAGTATAAACTGATACAGGTGGTTTGATTGTGTGACACACGTCTCTCGGCAGCTGCAGCTTCACTTCTTTACTTCTTTCTCTCGCTGACAAAGCCAGATGATCTGCAGTCTGCTTCTCAGAGTCGTCGTGTACATAAGCACTCAAAGTTTGGCCCTTTAATTCATCACGATTACTGCGCTGACGCTGATGGCTCCGTTTATTTGGACAACTTTCTATTGTGTTTTCACGGAGTAATAAACTTAAATCATAGATATTTGTCTAGTTTTTGTGTGTGTGTGTGTGTGATTCCTGTAACTCTGCTTTTATTGTTGCTCAATTGGGGGGAAAATAAGACACAAAAGTGCCCTTATGGGTTTGAAACGGACGCACTGCCTTTTCATTTTCATTGGCTGTTGAAGTGAAGCGATAATGTCCGTTGGATTGGGATAAATGTTTATATTTTTCTTTCATTCCCGGCCACTTGGTCTTCTTTACAAGCGTTCCTTGAGTCTCTGTCCGTCCCTCTCCCGCTCCCAGTCTGCTTTTATTTCAGTTAGCCGCTCCCACTTTTCTGCCACCCATGACTTTTTCCCCCTGAAAAAGAGCATATTTTCTCCTTTTAAGGAAGGTTGAACATGCTCGGACCCAAACTGGATGAAGTCAAATATATCATCCTCACAAAGGAGAGGAAGGCAGATGTTTTTATTAGGGTCTGGCTGGAAGACGTTTTCTTAATGCTGCCATTAGGGGCTTGAGTCAGGGTGGGAGGAGGAAGAGGGAGAAGAGGAGGAAGGGTCCCTGTGAGGTTTTGAAATTCTCCTGGGTGTAAATGTAACAGGAAGAGGGTCAATGAGGCACATTTCCAGAGAAGTAGAAGTCAGCGTTTCCCAGTTTGTTAATTTATTACCTCCACCAAACAGGGTTACGCTTATTTTAGCACATTTGTTTTTGTGCAGCATCATTTAAAACGTTTTTACAGGAATGTAGCGAGAAATGATCACTCGTCGGTGTGTTTTTAAATGGTTGTTAAGCTTCTGGGATTGAGGAATGTTTTAACACTGTGCCGGGAATCGAGCGGCATTGTTGGAGGTTTATTCTCTTTCAGTGATTTCTTTAGTTTTTATACAGATTCTGCAAGCTCTGTTTGAAATAAACAAGCAGTGTTCATTTTGACAGCAAATCTGGATTTAGTTTTAGTTATAACTAAAATAGCATTTAGTTTTAGTCATATTTCTGAGGTGTTTTGAAAAACAGCTAGCATTTCAGACACGTCACTTTTCTAATTTCTAATGTACTAAGTGCCTGAGCCAAGACATTTGGACTTGAAAAGTAAAGTAACACAACAGTAAAATAAAAACGAAACACTAAGTCTTGCCCATGAGCTCGTTGCTTGTTGTTAAGAAGCGAGTTGTTAAGAAACTAGCTGAGACTAGCAATGCTCGCAGGCAAAGAAAGACTTTAAATATTTTGTCTTTTATGAGTTTGAAGACACGACAAGGAAGAAATAAACAGCATATAACATAATGCAACTTCATTTAACTGATTCATAACATTAGCAATTGGGCTATCAACTGGTTTAAAGTGCATTTTGATCAATACACTTTTTTTGCTACAACATTATTGATAAAGCATAATAGATCATAATGTTTTCCAAACTTTAAACATGATAATTATGACAATTTGTGCACACTGTAATGTTTCTGACCATTTTTACTGCCAATTCTATGGCACCTTATATTGTTTTTAAATGAGTAGACCAGCCATTCTGAAGAGATATGTTCAACAAATGAATCACTACTTCATTTTATGCATGTTATTACAAACCTTTATACATAAATTAGAAGTAAAAGCATGGAAAAAAAAAAACCTCTGCATATTTATTTGGTGAGAGAAAAACAGCAACAATTGAACTGCACTTTACAGTTTAAGATTCAAATCAATTATAATCCAGAGATTTCACATTCTTCATGCCCTAGGTCTCTTGCCGCTTAGCAGTAAATGGTCAGAAAAAAGAGAGAAGTGCCCTAAAATGATTCCTGAAAAAGTCCACGGGGGACGTCTGGAAAAATAACACTATCTAAGTCGGCCTTTCATGAGTCACATGCCAGAATCATTTAGAACTCAAGGAAGACAGTAATGTTTTTGTACTAGTTTGTGATGTTTTTAAAAAATAATCTGTCTATTGAAATCTCACTTAATATCACCAGTATTACAGTCACTTTCAGTGAGTAAGAGATGAGCTATTTTGGAAAGCACAGATCCTGAAACCTTTTAAATGATAAACACACAATATGAAAAGTGCATAATTGATATTTTATGCTATTTAAGACCATAGACCAAGAGCGAATGACTCAGCCGGTGAGTCAAATTTCAGGAAAAGACTGGTTTCTCTCACAGTGTTGATGGTTTTTCTGGCAGTTTTTTTTAAGTGATTTATTGATAGTGAAATGTCTCAAGACTGAATTAAGAGCCATCATGGGACATTAAAAGTTAGTCTTTAAAGAGAGCGAAGAGAGTGAAGTTTTGTTTGTTTAGTTGTATAGATCTAGCAGGACTCTGCTGTGGGTTGTGTGTATTGATGGCTCACTGCTTCATAAAATGCCTCTAAGGTTATTGACCCTCTTAGCTATGAGCTCTTCGGGTTTCAAAGGTTGCTCAAAAGAAAAAGAAGCACAAAAAGGCAAGAGAGAAGCTCCAGTCGCAGCACAGTGCGAGTGAGTCCCTCCAGTATTTTTTCATGACTTTGAAAACTTCACTTCTTCTCGGTTGGACAGAACTCCTTGGTTGGATTAACCCTCATACATAATATTAACCTGATTCACTCAGCTGACACTCGGCAGCGACTTGGACTATGGTGATAACATGCTTCAGTGAATGTGTGAGTTTTACTAACTGCTCAGAATCTGGTCCTCCTCACACAGAATCAGCCTAACGCTCACTTCGACAGTCACAGTATCTGACCCGCAGTCATCTGATGTTATCACTGTTTCGACTTGGCTTGACAGGGTAAAGGGACCCAATTTAAAACCAGATGGTATCGGCAGTAAATTGGTTATTTTATATCAATGAAGACAAGAAGTTAACAATAAGAGGCGACCAAAGAGTTGATGCTGTTTTAAAACATAAAATAATTATTATAACATGAGGAGAATTCTAAAATGAGAGCTACTCAAATTAATCAAACCTCAAGCAAAAAATACACATGTTCCTAGTGTAAATAAACAGATAGAGGTAGATCTCACAATTTCTAGCATTAAGTAATAATACAATTAATACTGTCCTTCCTGATGTAACCGTCCCATTTATCCAGGCTTGGTACTAGCACAAGGAGACTAGAATGTGCAATTAACATTGAGCAAGGGGTTACACACCCCTCACCTCAGGGACTCAAATTGGACTCAACCCTTTGATCACCAGCCTAGTTCCCTTTCACCTTGGCTATGGGATGCCCAATGATAGCAATGATACAATTAATACAAACTATTAATTGGTACAAAAATACCATATGACTTTCAAACAGCCACAAACTCAACTACAAAAGGAACACAGCAGCTCTGAGGGACGACTTGGACCAAGTCTTTAGGGTCAACTGTGTAAGAAATAGTGACTTCTAATGGTGATCAGATTGTAATAAATGCAGGACTCCCCAAGTCCAAGAACTAGAAAGGATGTCCTTCTTCATCTTTTCCGCACACTCTGGTTTGTCTATTCTGGCTTGTGTAGAAACAAGGTTGTTCAAATCAATTCAAATGCTAACATATCAGATACTACATTCTCTTGTAACATATATTTGACAGTCATCAGCATAAAAAATGGAACGGCATGCCATGTTTCCGAAAGAAAGAGCCCGGGGGAAGCGGATAAATTGAGAACAGGAGGGGCCTGAGGATGGAACCCTGTGGCACACCGCAATGGGGGAGGGGCTATAGAGGACTAGTCCTCACACAGCAGCTTCTATCGGCCAAATAATAATACTTTGATACCCACGCAGTGCTCCATATGAGAGAGGAGGATACTGTGATCCACTGTATCACACACAGCAGTCAGGTCTAAAAGCAAAAGAATGACAACATTTCCAAAGTCAGTGGTCAGAAGAATGTAATTAAAGTCCTTAAAAGAGCAGATTCAATACTGTTCAGTGTTATAAAACTTCAAAAATACTATTTATGTCCAGGAAAGCTGACAACTGAGTGGGAACTATTTTCTTGAGGAGCTTTGAAAGGATTGGGAGCTCAGAAATCAGCCTAAAATGTTTAAGTGCGGTGGTTTTAAGGAACTCGGAATGTTTAATTCCCAGAAAATCCCCCACCAAAGCTGCACCATCCTGCGTCGCATGTATAGAGAAGAGTGATGCATACAGACACCTTTTAATGAATTGATGTCTCTGCTCCACTTGTGGTACGTCACCATGGTCTAATTAGAGCTCCTTGATTTACATGATAATTTGACTTGAAGTCAACTTTCATAATGTCCTATCATTTCATGTTTTTGCTCTTAGCCCGCGGGGCTCACGGAGCTGCACCTTGACCACTGTTGATTAGCTTCACAGTTAATTACATTCTCTTTCCTGCTTACAGAGATATTTACCTGTGAAATACTCTAAATGACTGCAGTCTGAGGGCCCACGGCGTTCAGAGGTGCCTTCCTGAATGGAAACAATCTGCTTCCATCAGACATGGATTTTTTTGCTGCTGATTGACTTGTTCCAGCATTTGGAGGAAAATTACAAGGTCTCACCTTGACGTCTTTGCGGCAAGGATACGTTTTCTGAAATAAATGAGGATTTAATTGCCTCAGAAAATAAGCAGCAGCCTTGCTTTGCTGAACCAATGTCTCTCTTATTGTTGTCTATAGCCCGTTTGGTTTCTATTAAATTGGATCACACATTGTAACCAAACCTTTCAGAAGTTTAAGCATTTGTGTGTGTTTTCCATTAGGGCTGACCATATATAATAATAATTATATGTAATATATTATAATATATTATATATATTATAATAATAATCTTTTTTTTTTCAATTTACAACAGAGCACTGTATCAAATTGCAAAAGCAGTAATTTAATCATTCAGTTGTTGAATGTTTTTGTATGGCAAATGCCAAACTTTAGAAAGTTAATTTTTTTCATGGATCTCATGTGATAATGTTACGTCTATTTTAAAGTCTTGGTCGCGACAGAAGAAGAATAAGGTGGTGCATTAAAGAGCGCAAGTAGCTGTTGATGTGTGGTCGTATTTCTTTGCTTATTTCCGTCTTTTCTTGTGGTTATATTTGCTTGTTACACTCATTTTCCTCTTTGGTTCATTTCTATTTTTCATGGAGGGATGTTCTGAGTCACATGACTTCTCGACCTCATCCTTCATTCGCTCAATCTGTTCTTCTACCTCCTTCAAATGAAAAAAAGGGAGTTTGACAGTAATTAAGCTCATACAATAATGGTCTCCTCTTGTCTCCAGGTCCAAGGATCTGATCAAGGAAGCCATCTTGGACAACGACTTCATGAAGAACCTGGAGCTGTCGCAGATCCAGGAGATCGTGGACTGCATGTACCCTGTGGAGTATGGAAAAGACAGCTGCATCATCAAGGAGGGCGACGTGGGCTCGCTGGTCTACGTCATGGAAGGTAAACAAAAAAAACGCAGATAGACGAAGATAGAATAAATCATAAAATAGGTCTATAATTACTTATTGAAAACATTTGAACAGGATTAACAGGTTTGCTTCTGCAGACCTCGTCCTGTCAACGATGGTAAAAGGGAATGAAAGGGCATTATTAATGGATGCCTCCAGGGCAAAGATCTAAAGCTGTGCCAGTCATTTATGCCCCACTGGGTTTTTTTGCCTCCCTCATGTGTCATCTTTTTAGACGTAAAGCTCCACCATGTGGGTTTTCCTTCCGTGGGTTTTTCAGAACGTGCCGTGATGCGACTGTGATTCTGAAATAAAGACGGTCATTGGCCCTGACAATCCACTTCACCCCCAGAGAAAATTGCCTGTGTAATACAATCGAGCATCAAATAAAGGTGAAACTTTTCCATTCACAAACATAAAAACAAACGGCAGTGTCGAAAATATAGAATTTTATAAATCAATCATTGCTCTCTTCCTCTTGACATATAATTGCGTGACTCTAATGAGGATTACAAATAAAAGGCAAACAACACTAATGGAGAAACAGAACTTAGAGGCAATGTTACTGTAATTTGTTGGTTGACATTTAAAGGTTGAAATTTGGTACCGGATAAAAAAATGCTGATATTGATCGCTGCTCCTGTTGTTTCACGTCGCCCGCCCTCTTTTTTTAAAATCATTATATAAGGCTGCCACAACATTTCCAGGACGCCTGATTCAGCTTCAAATATTTTGAAGAAAGTATATGATAAACATTCAGATGATATTTACCGAACTAGGAGAGACTAATGTGTGACTGCTCTTGGCTTCCTTCAGGCAGCGGCGGACAGCGTTTGTTTAGATGCCAGCAAAAATGTTATGGCTTCTCTCTCTGTCTTCATCTGCTCTTTAGTGAGTGATTGGGTCTGAATTCAAAATGCTTTCTGTTGTAGTCCTTCCTACAACTGTGACTTTAAAGGTTATTTCATTAGGGACTTTATGGCTCGCTTCAGTGCACCAGCACAGTTTTGTTTTGAAATCCTTGAAAGTTTGTGAATTTGAAAAGTAAACAGCCCTAAATAGACATTTATATTTAGGTAAATGTCTCTCTTGTTTGTTACGACGCCACCTACTGTGACGCCTGGGAAATGAAACTCCAAAGAAAATGACAGAAGACTAACTTTGACTTGACCAAGATCCCAAGGACAATTACTTGTCCAGATGCAGAGCGTGCTGCAAATCCATAAAAGTGGACGCCGTGGGCGAAGCGTCTATAGCAAGTTGCCCTCCCATCTTAAGCCGTGTCATTTCTTGAATTTGAGGGAATTGATCCCTGGAAAGTCTTTCAATTTGGTGTCGACCAAGGTGTGGGAACCCTGTGTAAGGGATTTCTTTTGTTTTGGAGAAAGAGACGAGTAAAGATATAGTTTGACAAATAAAAATAAAAGCAGAGAAGTCAATTCAGACCTCAAACTTCGTTTTGGTGCTAGCAGTCGTTGCACCATTTTGGTCCAGACTGAAATACTGAAGAGAGATTTATGACTGTTGGAAATATGTTAGGGTTAAACATCAAACAAGGTTCTTAAAGGTACAGTAGGCATGTATTTACTTTCTATTTATTTAACCAAAGATAAAAGTAATTGAGAGCAATGTAAAGTGCTTGTTTCTGCCTCCAACATCTAAAAAGGGTGAGTTTTGAGGTGGGATTTAAAGGATGGGAAGAGAGTTCCAGAGATGTGGAGCTGCACGGCTGAAGGATCTTGACTCCATGGAGGATAAATGGGCTGGGGGAGCAGTAGTGAGAGGCATGAATGAATGATGGCGAGCGTATATGGGATGGTGTGTAGATGTTGAGGAGGAGGTGTGAAGGTGTCGGGTTATGGAGAGCTTTGAAGGTCAGAAGGAGGATCTTAAAGTCGATGTGATGTTTGACAGATGGAGCCAGTGCAGCTGCTGGGCGTTCTGGTGATGGTTCTAGTAGCAGTGTGTGTTCTGGACCAGCGACAATAGAGGTTTTTTTGGAGTTATTGATCCATAGTTTTGTGATAGCCTTTCAGTTTAATGTAAATGTAAAAAAGAGTCAGTTCTCCACCTCTAGGCTTATTCAGTCCCATCACAGTAGACTTTGACCAATCACAGCATAGTTTATTTAGACAGCGAGCGCTCCTGTTGGCTGTTCTACTACAATTGCTGTGCATACAGGTCCCTCCAGTGGAATGTTCGCTACTAGGCCTGAATGATTTTGAATAAATGTCTCATTGTGATTGCAATATGATTCGCAATGTCAGAAAGAATTGTAATTTTTACATCATTATCTCATTTTCATTCAGAAAAACCACATGTAAAATGATGAAACTGTGTGATATTTGTGCAGATCTGTGAGAAACAAAGGTGTTCTCTTGTGTAGAATAAGATGTGCATAGATCAAGACAATAATTCATCTAAAATGATTAATTGTTCAGCACTAATCACTGACAACAACTGCCTACACTGCAAATAAACCTCAAGAAAGACAGTCGGACACTGTACGTACTATTCTTATCTAGAGAGGTTTAGAGAGCATTTAAAAGTCTCTGTGTTCAGATAGAAGGTACCAAAGCCAATCTGTGACGCCATATCTGACAAGGCTCTCAAATCTTTTAGATTTTTCATATGACAATTTGTTGATTATTAAATTGTGCTGTCATGGTACTGACTTTATTCGTACAACACACAATTGTCACGCTAGTCATAATTTTAGGCCTGCAACTAACAATTATTTTCATAATACATTCATATGTTGACAATTTTCTCAATGAATCTGTTGAAAGTTGATCAGTTTTTCCCAAACTTCAAAAATAATCATGTCCTCAAATGTGTTGTTTTGTCCAAAAACCAAAATTATTAGTTTTAATGATTTCTTTGTTATAGGAGCAAAGAAACCACAAAATTTAAGCTGAAAAAAATCTGAAAACCTCTTATAATTAGTATTAAAAGTCACTCAAACTCAAAAAAAAATCAGTGTAACTACTACATCTGCACTTATACCCCTGATATACTAAATAAAGAAAAACACACCTTGTCTGTGCAGTGCATGGAGAGAGAAAAAAAGTAATTTTACTGTTCCTTTAGTTTTGTGTAAAATTATTAAATCTGAGCAGAATTAAATCACAAAGGGAAGATTTTATGAAAATTACAGTGCAGAGACACGTCTCACGTCTCGGCTTCAGGGGCCGACGTGACGGGAACACACTCGCCGCTGCCACAGGTGCCGTCAGCGCAGCAGCCGACAGTCATTGACTGACTAAAAAGCAGAGGGGACGTGTGAAGGAACAGCTGTTTGTAGTGGATGATACGTTTCCAAATTAGAGCACGCTTTGCTTCCCCTGAGGACATCTGTCACACATTGTATTGTCCAACTGTCTTTAATTTGTGTTGTCTGCAGTTGTAGCCGGTGCTTGAGAACAGCCGGACAGACTTTAATAGGCTATAAATGGAGCCAAAGACGGTGAAGAAGTGCGGTTTTCTGTCAGATCACTTGATGTATAGTACACTACTGAACCTTTGTGGGAAACAGTGTTACCTCCGAACCATCTGTTTTCATCTGCAAGTTTGTCCTCCTTTTGGCAACTTCCTGTCTACAGTTTATGACGGATCAATCCGCATTGTTAGTGATGGTTAGATGATCATGTTTCCATTAAATGTTGGAAAGAATCTGCCCACTGATGATGTCACAAAAATGGTAACATTTTCAAGAAAACCCCTGTCTCTTACAATGGACAGATTTTAACAAAATTTAACAATGGTGTGTGTAAACCATATAAACCAGGGGCCTCAAACTCACGGCCCCCCGGTCAATGTCCTGTCGCCCTTCACCCTTCAAGATATTTCTATACATTCAACATTTAATTGTATATAGTCTTGTGATTACAGTTGTCTACGCGTTATTTTGATTTAATGTTTGGATTTGGAGTCTGTAAAATATTTTTATATAGTTAATTTTTTACACAACTGTTGTACTATTTTTTTAACTTGAGCCTCCTCCCCAGACTAGAAGTTCACTGGCCCTCAGCTCATTTTGAGTTTGAGGCTCCTGATATTTTTTTTTGGGCATCAATTTAAATTTAATATTAGAAGTTCCATTTAACGAGTTCAGATATGTATGTAGGATGAGTATTTTCATGCTTTTGTAACATGATAGCATCTATGAGAAGGTAAAGGTCAATCCGTCTTCTGGATCCAGTGGATAAAAATGTGAAAATCTCAGGTTCCACTTTGTAAAACACAGGTGACATTGTGTTTAAATCTTGGCCAAACTTTTTAAACATTCATTACCTGGTGGTTTTTCCTCAAAATGGCGAGAGCATCTGAGAATTTCACGATATGATTATTATTAGGGTCATTGGTTGGAGCTCTTGTGGTTAATCAAGAGTTTGGTTAAGTCGTGTGGGAACATCATTTTTAGTTCCTCTTGCTTTTTATCTCTTAAAAGGTATGTTTTTTTTGTCTGTTGGTTAGTTTGTTAGTTTGCAGGTTTCTGGCTTTTAAATTAACTTTTTTGGAAGAAACCCATTCATTTCTTTGGTTGCAGATCCAGATAAGGTTTTGGATGAAAATGGGAATGCCAGACAAATGTGCCTCACTGGCTTTCACTCTTGTTTTGGGAACAGAGATAATAAGAAGTGTTTCAGCTGGAAAATTAAACTCTCACACCCAGTTTTTGTCTCCCAAAGATACAGTAGATGTGACCTGTCGGCTGCACAGGGAAGTCAGACATGTAAAGCGGTTCACATGGAACAGCCATGATGCAAATTTAATTCAAAACACAGCTGTGGACGAGGAAAATGGACATTCTGTTTCCCATTAGTAAGTAAGTGAGTAAGTGAGTAAAGCTTTTTTGTACAGCACCTTTAAAAACAGCAGTTTACAAAGTGCTTTCACATACATAAATAAAAATACACAGAAAAGGAAGAAAGCAATGAGATGAAAGGATAAAAAGATAAAAAGAGATACAAATAAATAAAGGCATGATTGTAGAAGAAGTGACTGCTCATGCTGAGCAAGCGTCACACGCTCGCTGACACGATGAACAGGTTCCTCTCGAGTGCAACAGCAAGAGGAGAAACCAAGGACACAAAATGTGTGAGAGACATCATTTGTTGAGGGGCTTTGTGTAAAACAATATGGGATAGAGATGTGGTTTTAATCCAGCAGTGGTCATGTTTCAATCCTCAGGCTTAAACACGTCAATATTAATTCACAAAATGACCGTGTTACTGTCTGTTTACACCCTCGTCCGTCTGTCCCTCGCCTGTCATTTTATCCTCAGCTCTCTGTGGACATTGACATCGTTTTGCATAAAAGAGACATTTTTTTAGATCTGAGCAAACTCATTACAGCATGTGACTGACAGGATGTGGGACTATTGGATCAGATCAGATCGTTGGCTACTGTACATCATTTCCCTAACAAATGACATGTTCACAGCTCAGGCGGCGAAGTGCATTTTCCTACACTGAAACACTGCGGGCTAATTATTAACGGTGTCATCATGTCATCGTACAACAAGGGATGGAGCTGTGTGCGATTCTATCACAATGACAAGGCAATTGCAACAGGTTGTTGTTGTTAGAGGTAGACCAGTTCATCGCTGGAGCCAATTATTTATTAGGTAAATTTACTGTATATGGAATTAGATTTGTGTCAATATTTGCAAACAATACTGCCACAAAATCAAAATACACAAATTGCAAATAAAACATCGATTTAATCATTCAATTTGTTGGAAAATACACATTTTGTTTGCAATGAGTGGAACTCTTTTGCGTTTGCGCTCCCTAACTTGTTCTTTGTGCTGTGGTTTTTTGTTTTTTTCGATTCTGACCATGGGCGGGGCTTAGGAAGTGGCCTGCTGATTGGCTACTGAGTTTTGAATTTTGTTACGGGTTGACTTCCGGTTTGCTCAATTCATAAAGTGAAAAAAGTGTTGACACAAATCTAATTGTATACATTTACACATCTTTGTTTCCTGAAACTTGATCAATTCTGATCCTAAAACCAAAAGATTATTTGACAAAATACAAAGCGGTACTTTGCAAGTCTGGTTGTTGCTTTTTCGCACTTTTCTTGACGGACACCACCATGAACATTCATCCATCCATTCTTTATACTCACTGTTGTAAAAACACTGTGTTTACACTGTGAAAGAGAGGGGTAATTACTCAGACGTCCACAGGGGGTGATAGAGGTTCCACAAAATATTCAGCTGGACTTTAATGAAGACATTTTTATTTAATTATTTATTTATACGCTGTATGCCCTCCCTCACGCAGCACTCCCATTTATCCGGGCTTGGCACCGGCACAGTGAGACCCTGATGCTGAGGTCAACCATCAGTGAGCAGTGGGGATTGGGTGCCTTGCTCAAGGGTTACCACAGAACTTGACACAGTACCACTTTTTTATATATATGTAAGAAATAAAATAAAACCACATATCCTGATTGCTTACACCTCAAAAGATTTTCTTTTTTTTTAAATGAGAGAATATGCATAATTTATTACCCGCAGTGAGAAACTAAGACTGATATTTTAGAGACGACCACAGCCTCAGTTGCCGTTGCACCTGATAATTAAAGATCAGATAAGATTAGAGAGGATCCTGGCACCGACTGGTCTGCCGCTGTAACGAAGCGTGGGTCGTCATCGCCGCTGTCGTGATGAATATTTCTTGTGCTGTTGTTGTCGTCGCGTCCGCTGGGCTTTACCTGAGACCGGGGGTCACCTGAAAATACTAATTGTAACTGATACGAGCTCTCATATCCTCGTGGAGAGGAGATGAGCTCCTCTGATCGGCCGCGTCGTCCACACAGAGCCGTGCAGGTGGTTAATGAAGATAATAGTCGGTATAATCACACCCAATTACTATCAAGTATTTCACAAACAGCAACACCTCCTGCAATTTTCCATCGCCGTCGTCATTCGGCTTAATCTAATCAAAGTGTGCATGCCAATACAAATGGATCGCTCAGGTTATTCTACCTCACCTGTCCTATTCAGAAACATGTTGATGATGCTGAGAATGAGCTTGTTTAAATAGAGCATCAAGAGAAGAGTGAGTGTAGTAAAGAGCTCGTAATTAGTTTGGACTCATTTGCAAAAATCTATAGTGAGCGTTGCACCTGTCAGCTGGGCATTTAAATGATTCCAGTATCACGTTTGTTAGGGACCTGGGCAGCAAAGCAATTGTTTTTCCCCCTCAGTGCTATTTAATCCAAATCCCCATTAGGGCTAAACATTTCATCGTTTTTCAAATCAGAATTGCAATGTGAATTAGCCAGCTTCTTATATGTGAGCATTGTCTGTTTTTCTTTGCTCCATATCACAAAGAATCATTTCAAAATGAATAATTTTGGTCATTTGAGAACATCTGAACTGTCCTCCAACTCCAAATCAACCCCCAAATATGACCCATAGGTACCGCCCTCAGCAGTAGGAGATTTACAGTTTAATCCAGCTAAGGCCATAGTCTGACTAAGACAGGCAATCGGACAACTTGCCGAGTCTGAGTATACATTCAGAGGGGAAAATCGAGTTATTGACAGTGTACAGCTGACTCCACCTCCATAGGTGGCGCTGTATCTCACCATAAGCTAGTGCGTATTGACTCAGTTTGCTGTTGACCTTTACAAATTAGATGGAACGTGGCTCTTGTGGTTGCTCCCTCTATACTTCTACTTCTGGGTCAAAGACCGGGGAGGAAATTCTGGTGCGTGTGCAGAACGCAAGTCCGACTAAGCGTATACATGCAGGAATAATCAGAATCTTAAATTCCATTATCTAGGTATGTTAGTCCGACTAAGACTAGCTCGATTTTAATTGGACTTAGGTGTTTACATGACATTAAGAAAACCAAATTATTGGCTTAGCCTGACTAAAAATCAGACTTTTGACACGCATATAAACGTAAATGCTGTTATTTATGCAACCACTAGCGGGTGCCTATTTTAAAAATGTAACTATGGGTTGTGAGCCACTGCAGACTACCACTAGGGTCGTTTAATTTGGAGGACAATTTTGAAATGTCATGGAACCGAACACCTGATCAGTTCATCAGGCAAATATCAGTCAATAATGAAAATAATCATAAATTGCTGTAACTTTTGATATTTTACATTAGTTTGAAATCTGGCGTTTTCCATGCATGGACAGCTCATATCCTGCCCCATGGTGGTTAGCTCAATGTCATGTGAAACATTTACAGTTTTCTTCTCTTGTGATGTATTTCCTAATTCACAGTTGTTAATTGTCTCAGTTTAGTTTATTTGTTTTGCTCAATATACATATATGTAAACATAAAAAGATAAAAATGACAGCACAGGGAGAAGCAGAAAACCCAGAGAGCTTAATTAAAGTAGAGAACAACTTAAATAAACAATACAAGTTCGTGGCAAAATAATTAAGAAATTATGCAATTATAGAGTTCAGACTGAAAAAGTGAGTCTGCAGTATTGTGTATAAAAGATGTATGTTTGTATCATGATAAACATGCGCAACAAACTCTTTGGTGTCGTCCTCTCCTCGTTGCTATGCAGCAGCTGTACTTGCAGATTACTTTTCCCTCCATGAATGAATTGACTCGTTGTCTAAGTGGAAGTTTAATTCTTCTTTTACTGAACAAATGTGCAGAGATTCTTGGTCTTCTGCCCTCAGCTCTGTGTTGTTAGTCGAGTATTTACTCGAGATTCTTCATTATTTTACTTTGAACAAAAGGAGAGAGCATGACTGTTTGATTGACTGTCAGAAATATGCTTTTGTTTTAGAATTTTTGATCCGGTAAACAGATACAGCCGTCTGCTCTCACTGTACTTTCATATTGGATTAGATTAGATTAGACTTTATTCTCTTCTATACTCTGGGGAAATTACGGAAGTGTATTGTATCTTTTTAGAATTGGCTCTGAATTTACAGTTAAGATTAGATTGAATAACTAGGACAATGAGCTATCACGACAGAAATGGAGAATTTCATGCAGAAAAAAATCTGACCCGAAAAAGAAAATCATAAATTCTGAAGTATTAGGGCCACATGTCAAATTGTTTTTTGAAAGAAATTAAAAAAATGAAACAGCATGAATTTTTGGATTAAAATTGGAATTCGGAATTCTGAGATTAAAGTCTAAAAAGTCAGAATTCTAAGATTAAAATCAGAACGTCGTAATTCTGAGATTAATGTCAGAATTGAGATCAAAGACACAATTCTGACTTTAATTTCAGAATTCATGCTGTTTCATATTTATTTTTTCTTTTACACGTGGCTCTAATACTCTTCTACACGCCTGAGAGAAAAACAACCCAGAGTTTAAAGAATATTGAAAATAATATGCATATAAAGAACATATTTACATATGTACAACGTAGACAGAGGTAAAGAAAAAACAATCTAGAATAATGAAATACAGTATAAAAAGTACATTGTTAGTTTAATTAAGTGTCCATGTTAGGAGAAGTGTGTGTGTGGAAGCAAAGCAGAGACTACTGTGAGTCATCTTTAAATCCCAGGCGCTCGCAGTTCTTTGACAGTTTCTTTGACAGGTTACCATATTCAGTGATGCACTGAAGACAGTTCTCTTCAGGTGGGGATAGATATTCAGGAGATTTGAGAATACACCCAGGATTTGGCATTTTTTCTCTCCACACAAATTGGACACCGCTCTAATTACTCCGCTCGAACCCGGGCGAATAAAATATTCTGATGGGAGACCTTTAAGTTTAAGAGGGACTTAAAATGCATCCTTTAACACCTGAAGACAAACAAGGTGCCGCTCGGAGGCAAACACTTAACATTTTCCTCACTCATTGTCCCTTTTTGTTCCTGCTGCTATTTATCCACATGTGCCTCGGAATAACAATGAATAACAATTTTTACCCGCGACAGCAACAGCAGTTTCTCTCCGTAAGAGAAAGACCTGATGGTTACATTTTGCCTCGAGATGAATTGACACTCGACCGTGCGCTTGGCAGCAAACGCCTGCATCAGCCCTCGTCTGTTTACGCGTGTGTCTGATTCAAATGTAAACATCAGTGGAGAACGAGATGCACGAGTTTCTGTTTGCGTTTAATTTCATGGCCTATTCATCCCTGTGATAATCCCCTTTAGATTGTACCCTCTGTCTCTCTCGCACTCTTACAGGTTGATTAAAACCTGACATGAAGGCACGATATGAAAATTTTATGTCAAGATAATTGAGATACACAACATTGGTAGGAGTTGTATTCGTTTGTGTGCCCCTTGAGACGAACCATGTCATTTTCGTAGAGGTTCCAATAAAGAACATACGCTGTAACACATTGACATTAACACACATTCACATACATATATTAGAATGATAATTGCAAAAAAAAGACTTAAATTGCAAGTAAAAAATAAATAAAATAGTTTCTACATTGCTGATTGGATACATATTTTAAATAACTATGAGTCATTGGGTCCTGGAATGACTAAATGTAAGTCACTGATTTGAAATATTAACAATTATTATTCAACATTATCCCAATAATGGACATTAATTGTGACTGATTTTTGACAATTCTACAGCCATCAAATCAAAATAAATCCAGGCAGCCTCATTATCTTGTTGTTGTCAGAGGGTTGATTACTTTGAGAGTATTTTTTTTTTTGCGTCAGAATCTGTCAGCAGCAACGGAAAAAAGACACTACAGTGAGAGTGGATTGGTGTGTAAAACCTGTCGTGTAAAGCAGCTTTGAGCCATCAGATCTAGAAATATGGTGAATACAGACCATTTAAAATGTTCTTCTAGTCATTCCTTCCACATTGACTGCAACATCTGAAGAGCTCCTCACTTTTTGTTATAAAATGTATTGGATTGCAAACAGTGGCTACTTCATGTCAGATTTCAATAACACAGCATGAAAGCAGGCTTTCAGCTGATCAGGCAGAGATCTGACCACTTTCCTGAACCATCTCCCGCCTGAGGAGATGAAGTTCAGACTCTTCAGAGTGAGAGAGAGAGAGAGAGAGAGAGAGTGTGAGATGCTCTCTGCTCTGACCAATGAGGCAGAGTAAAGCGAGATGGACTCCTCTCATCCATAGCCGAGTGTGGAGATGTAATCAAAGGGATCATCTAAGGGTGACTCACTGTCATAGGTGTGAAAGGACAGAATCTGCGAGGCAAATTAAAGGAGCACTATCTTCACTTCCGCTTTCTGTTACATCTCCACTCCGTCGTCAGTAACCGCGGGGATGATCTTTGTGATCATATATATTTGCATATCAATAAGGTGATATGAACATTTGCAGAAGCGTTGTGTTACAGATATGTGAGAGAGCCACTGCACTGCATTGTTGCCTGGCAACTTAACTAATGCAGAACCTGAAATTGTTGCTGCTGCCGCTGCTGCTGTCAGAGTAGTATCATGGAAAAGAGGCTCAGCAAAGTAAAATGTTCAGACTCAGGGAATTCAGTGTGTAGCAAACATTGGATGCAACAACTGCTGTGTATTATATGCTGACCTGACTGCAGAGACGGCCGATTGAAGGCGAATAATGAAGTCGTAACCCGAGGCGGAGGCTCAGAGTCGCTGTGTGTGCTGGGAGGGCATCGCCAAAGAACTCCATTTCAAGTACTCTGTGGTGAAAATTGGATTTATCAGTTGTGCGTGTTCATTCAGCCACTTATGTAACATGACGTGCGGGCTCATTATGAGCAGGAGCCTGGTCCTCTTCATGGCTATCAGCTCTCATGATAACTTTAATGAGGCTCTTAGTGGAGCTTTATTAAGGCGTCGCCAGAGGTCTTGAACTCGGGGCCCGTGGGTCACATATGGCCCTTCAGTCCACTTCACGTGGCCCGACACTTAAATCTTTGTTTTTTTATTGTGAATTATGTATCATTACTGATCCAAACAAACGTTTTTATTCTATTAATTTGACTGGCCCCTCCTCATCAGAATGAAGCTCATGTGGCCCCCAGGTCATGGGACTTTGAGGCCCTTCCATAAAAGGTGAGAGGTATTATGGTAATATTAGACAGCGTTGGTGATTTTTGCCATTTTTTTAATCGTCTTCGGCCAATTAGGATTTATTAATACGGCAGTTATTACTTGACAAGTTTTTGTTCTCAGAAACTCACTTTAAATGTTAAGTTTCAGTTTAAATGAGTTGTTTATTTGACAAAGATTTCATCCATAAAAAAAATCCATATCGGATGATCTCAACTTGTTGTTTTCATTGTCACAGAATAATTAAGCCCTTGCGATTTTCCAATTAGATGTTTCAAAATTGCCAATTTCAGTTTGAAAATGATTATTTATTCTGCCATAAACTGGAATTACTCTCTTTACTTGATAACCATCTTGGCCCTAACTGAAAAGCCCTGTGTCGTGACACAAAAAATGTACCTGCAGTACCCTCCAAGGCCCACTAGTGGGCCACAGCCCACTCTTTGGGAAGCACTGGCTTTAAAGAATCAGTCAAAAAAGAAGAAAAACATCTTGTTATTAAATGTAATGCATTTATAATGAAGTTCCTCTGGACTAAAATGTCACATACGGAAGTGTATTAATCAACTCGCACTGATGGAAATCTGTGTCGTACACAGTATGTCATTCTTCACATTCATTTAAGAGGATATTGATATTGTTGCCGTGGATATTCAGGTAGAAGAAATTGATCATTGTGACAGAGCCTGCAAAGTCTCTCGCAATTGGATTTGTGAATTAAAGCTGAAATAACAACCCGTGAATTAACCAGATGCAAATCCTGTATGGATCCGCGCTCCGTCATTCAGGAATGGAATGGAATGGAAAGCGGTGAAAGGGAAGGAAAACGTGAGATATTTTTGGACTGTCTTTGAAAATACGATGTGATGCATCTCAAAAGGGGAGTTTATCCCTAATGAAATGGATTTGAAATTAATAAATGGCAGGAAGTGATCCTCTGTAGAGTCGACACAGTTCAGGGCAGGTGTTGGTTTTTAAGAAGGTGGGTGAACATTCACCTGATCAGAAATACCTCCACCAGGAAGCATGAGTTCAGCCATTTATGTGCAAATGGTGTTGTACGCGTGTGTGGCACACTAATAATCCCAGTCCAACGAAATACTCCTCTTCCTCCGCCTCTCTGCTCTGTGTCTTTTCCCATCAGCTCTGCCATTGTATCTCGCTTTCATTCTGTCTCACGTGCACTTGTTCAAGTTATCCATTCAGAAATGCTCAGAGACGAGACCAAAGCTATGCACGGGTCCCTTTATCGCTCCCCTTCACATTCTACGGACTCTGACCCCAATCTGTTCTCATGTCATCCTCCTCCTCCTCCACTTGCCCATCACCTGCTCTGTCCTCCTACTGTCTGTAGTCTGTTCATCTCATCTCCTTTTGATTTCTTTCACTGCTTTTTTCCCCTCCTCCTCTGCAATTAGCGTGACAGGGCCTTTGTCTTTTTTTTTCTTCTTCTCCCACTGAACCCTAAAATAAGAATTGATTTCCCCGTCTTCGCTCCACACGGGCCAGTGAATTCAGGAAAAAACTGTGTCACAAATGAGTAATTTGTGAATGATCGCTGAGCCTTTATCTCCTTTGTTGCTCACCCAGAGGTTTGAGGAATCCTCACCTGGGACGTAGTTTGTGTAGACAGATATGGGCGGTTAAACAAAGGCAGAGACAGACTAAGGCTCAATCTCATTTGCTTCTATACCACCCAGCTCAAACGCTCCAATTTGCAGGTGTAGGTGTAGTTTGTCTCAGTTCTTGTTGAGGTGGACAGGTGTTAAGTTTATCAGGTCCTTTTGTGAAGCTACAACCAGTTGCAATGTTCCAAGATATGCAAGAGGTACAAGTAAAAACTCTCTTATCCCCTGAATTGGCACTTTCAGGTTGTTTGCACTCTCAGGCACTGAAGACATTTTCTTGTTTGTCCATGATAGTGACCTAAAAAGATGTTAAATGTCCAGCAAATACATGAAGACGCACTATGTTCTTCCAGGTGTGAGGTTGCTAAATAGGTCTTCTAACTGCTTTGGTCCAGACTGAAGTGCCTCAGTCGGACTTAATTAATGACAGAGCCCAATATGTCCGTATTATCCAGAGAATGAACCCTATAATGTCTTTGATCCCTTGACTTTTACAGTAGTAGCAGCACAAGCAGGTGTTTTACTTATTCAGGGAAATATCTCAGCATCAATTTAATTGCAGGAAACTTTTCCCAGAATATTTTTCCTTACAACATATAAATCACCTCTTGACATTTTCTACAGCACTTCTCATTCATTTATTCACCTTCTACCAACTTTATATTATTTTTATGAGTGCTGCGGGGGCTGCTGGTGCCAATCACAGCTGACATAGGGGCGAACTTTTTATTATTTTTATGAGTGCTGCGGGGGCTGCTGGTGCCAATCACAGCTGACATAGGGGCGAAAGGCGGAGTACGCCTACGCTCAATCTAGAGTGTCCAATTAGCCTAATCCACAAATCTCCATGTTTTTGTACTGTGGGAGGAAACCGGAGAACCCAGAGAAAAGCCACGCACGGGCGGGGAGAACATGTAAACATGCAGAGAGGCTCTTGCTCCAACTGGACAACAAACCCTGGTCTTGAGTGCTAACCACTATGCCAACCATGTGGCCTCTTCAGCAGTAGATAACTATTAATTGATTTGTCATAAAATGTATGTTGCTCTCCAGCATAGTTTGTGTCACAACGTCAAAAAGTGTATTTTAGCCCAATATATTCCAACATGTCTGCAAAACAACTCCAAGACAAGAGCAGCTGTAGATTGCAATCTGTGCTATTTTGCACTTTAGCTACAACCCTCTAAATCCTCATTCTTTATTTATAGGCGTTGTATGAAAAATAAATGTGTGTCAAAATATGACTAATGCATCTTTACACCTTTATGTTGATGATATAACTCGTTTATGTATAGTTTCTGAATGTGTGCAGGCAGTGTTGGGCACCACGTAGCTGCTCAAACTGATGCTAAATGTTGATGAAAGAACAGAAAAGAAGAAGTTTTCTTTTGAGAATCAGACCCGTGTCTTAATGTGATTACCTGTATGAGTAAAGGTCATTAAAAAACTAAGCCTTTAAAATTAGGTCAGCGTGACATGTGCTGAATATTTTAGCACATTAATCTAGCTAGCTAGCTGCTAGCATGACCGCAGACTTTGACTCTTTTTGCTTAGTTGTACTTTTGTCTAATTCAAGTGTCCAACACTGACAGGACCCAAAGCCGCCCTAAAAATCCCTGAAATGATCTCCTCACATCTGTGTCGACACAGCGAGCTCCACTGAAGCAAGAGCGTCTCATGCTAATCTGTATTCCGCTGCTGTAGCCGTCTATTTACTCACACTATGTCCCGCCTTAATCAAACTAAAAGCTACACTTTGTGCACATGATTCGGACGCTAACTGCTAATTACAACACTGTGATTTGGTCTGTGAATATGAAATGATCATTTTCACCGCATCAGCTTGTCAGCATAAGAGCCATAATTGGAGTTTGATGAGTAGGCGAGTAGAAGAGCTTAAACCAAGTCCTATTACTACGTTTTAATGAGAATGGAGGTGTAGCGGAGCTTAAGGCAAGGGAATCGAACTGTCAAGTCTTTTTATGCAGGGAACGAAGGTGGCCTTCGAAGAGGAGACGTATGTTACTGTGGGAGGTTTTGCCCATATCTCATATTCGTCTTCAAGGCTAAATGAGGTAAAAATGATGAAACCATCACCCGTTCATATTCCGTTAACAACAGAAAGCACTGATATGTGTTTCTAGGATTTATAAATCACACTAGGGCTGAAACAATTACTTGATTAAGTGATTATTAATTGATGACTTAATTAATCGTCAACTATTTTTTATAAATTATTAATAGTTTTCAGGGTTTCTCAGATTTTTCACCTTCTTACATGTGATTTTTTTCTGGTTTCTTTGCTCCATATAACAAAGATATCATTAAGACGAAAATCATTTTTGGTTTGTGGACAAAACAAGACACCATCATTTCCATTAATTGAGAGATTAATCGTTAGTTTCAGCCCGGAATCACTTGTGCTTTAACTGCAGTGTAGTTTTCCAGAACCGGAAATACTTTATTAAATTCAGGGGGTATTATCATGATGATATAATGATATTATCATTCATTATTTCAAACAGTGAATTTTGCAGTGTTAAAGTCAGAATAAGACCAAATCCACTCTGAAACAGTGTTGAATTTCACCCCTTTATTGTTTAATCTAACTCTTTTAGTGTAACTTTAACAGTGAACATGTAAAATCTAACACCATTCTTGAGTATATTTGGTAGGGATGGGACATTTTTGTATCCGATACCGATATCACAAACTCGATTATCTAGCGATATCAGTCTGATACAGTCGTTTTTAGACCATTTATGAACCAAACACGACTCCAACTAAAATGATTTTGCTGATTTTTATTTACATTTTTACACTCTGATTTTACATTTTTATCTGTTGGATATCCGATCCAGTGATCTTGACTGATATGATACTGATTCCTGTCGCTAATAGATGTTAAATTGACTTTCTTAGTTTGACTGTAACACAAATTGACAGTGCACCTCCAGCATCAGGTGTCTTTTTCCTCCCCTCACTGCATCTTCCTCCCCCTCTGCGTCTCCCACACACCTTCTTCTTCTTACTTTTCCTTACATTTATTTTTCATCCCTGTTCTTTTGTTCTCATAATAAATATAGAGACACTTTACCAAATCTGTTTTGACATCAGCGAACACAAATCCAACCCACGGAGCGCGGCTTGCAAATAAAAGTGTCTGTCGGCTCCTGTCAGGTTAAAAGGAACAGTGGCAGCAGTGGAAGCGATTTCAATACACGGATAAAAGCTCGACGTTGTGCCGTCTTCACGCGTCAGATATGTGAAGCTCGGATCGACTAAAAGCTGAGGGAAGTTTCGAGACCAAAGACCCGACACCGTGACCACAAACAAAGTGATTTCCTGAGTTTTCCTTGCGTATCTGTGAGCTGTGCATCACTTGCTTTGTTGAAATATTTACTGCGACAACACGAGCGTCACCTGATTCTCGAGCTGTAATCCTGATGCCGCAGAAGGGCCACACAGGCTGCTCCGCAGGTTTTCTGTCAGAGCTGATAAGGGTCAACAAGCATTCGTCTTGGGGAAGGTGCAGACATGCCGCGCCGTGAGACATGAGGAGAAAGAGAGGGAGAGAAGACGCAAGGCAGACATCAAACTGTCTTCTTTCTGTGTGCACTGCTATCTTTTCTTCTGTCAAAGACAAGGTCTAGAGTGACTTGAGCTTTTGTAGAGAATCCGATCGCTGCCGCCGTTGCCTGTGGAAACGTGACTAACAAGGAGAGAGCGTGTGCTTGGCTTGGTTCGTCTGGGCTGAGGCAATTGAGTTTCCTGTATGACAAGCTGTAAACAAACAGATCCATTAATATTCTAGGGGAATACCTGTTAGTGATTGCTCAATACCACTTTTTGTGAATGATACCGACATCACAACCGTGAGCATCTACTCGGGATGTCAGTATCCACCAATATTGGCTATAAAATGTATTAGTGGACGTCGGCCAACACGCCAAGATCCCCCGATATGACTTATGACTAAAAGAGTAGACTGAATAATCTGCTGCATCCTGGACTTTCATGCTCGTGCCCTCTTTAAATATTATTTTTTAATGTTTTTTTTTGTTTATTTACATCTACTGTGACATGAGTTTGCAAAAATGTTATATAACTTTCTCTACAGAAGAGAATAAATGAGCTCTGCATTTAGGCACAGGGGGAAAAAGTGATATATATTTTGGCTTATGGGATATGAGCAAAAAATCTAATATCATGTATGCCTGGTATCAATATCATCCTTATACACATGAAATACTGTCAAAATATTAATAATTCATCCAAATTCAATGAAATATTGTCATACATAGTGTGCCGATATATCACTTTTAAGACACCAAGTATCAATTTCTTTAATGTTATTTTTTAACTGACATTACAAATCAACATTAACCTTTTTGTGGATTAGCATAAATAAAATAAATTGACATTTCTGTCCACTAGATGGTGCCAAATGCTGTTGTGTGAGTTTATCGCAGTATATGATTTCGCAAATACTCAGTATGTCACCATTATTGAAACCACCAAAGTGAAGTATAAGCCATAGGTCACAGATGCATTTATGCTGGCGTGTTTACCACCGCGCCATAACTGCCAAGTTCAAAAACTGTTTAAATTGACTTTTCACTTAGTGTTTTTGTTCTTGTTTTCTTTTAGATTTAAGTAAATCCAGGCAGCTGACAGTGAGTTTATACAATGTGATATATATGTAAGGTTTTTTGATATATAAGGGATTTTCTTTTATACCAGAACTGGACCAATACTGATACTGATCTTACCTCCGTGATGATGTAAATAAGTGGGTGTAGCGTCAGGCCCGCTGTGTTTTAAAAAAGGTTGTTAGTAAAATCAGAAGTAGCCCTCAGCTGTTGCACCCTGCTGCTGTTCGCTCAACATGCAGAGCACCGACGGCGCCGACGTGGCTGTAACCACTCAGTGTCTGGAAATGTATTAACATTAACGCGTCTTTCAATCAAATGCCTCTGTCCATGTTTTTGGCAGCCGCTCATCATCCTGCTGCGTGTGTTGCTTTTTAACAGTTAAAACAGAAAAACAAGGACTGAGTTTGTGTCTCTCAGTGTCAGGGTGAACTTGAAGGTGCACCAAACAGACTCCTGTGCGGTGACTGCTGCAGACACGCAGCCGTCGTGACACTTTTACACAAGGCATGAAGCACATGATAGACACTGGGTATAGAATAGAATAGAATAGAACAGAATAGAGAGGAATGGGGCTGCACAACTAAGACTTTCCCCCCTTTTTTTAGGTTTCTTTGCAGGGCAGGAATTTGTTGCTGGTGATGGAGAAGCTATCACTTCACCAGAGGGACCTGTTTTTTTTTCCTCTTTCCGTCAGATCACTTGATTTACAAAGTACTGAAAGGTTATTATAGAAAAATTAAACAATAATACCAAAAAAAAATGAAGTAAACATCCTGCCTGTTGTGCCTTGATTAACAACTCGACGGTTTAAGTTCATCTCTGCCTCTCTTTGTGTTTATCCTTGTGGTTTCAGCTCACATCCGTGTTTTTCTTAAACTCAAGGGTTTGTTTTGTTTTATTTTTGTCGTCTCAGTGTTGTCGCTCGTATTCGAACGCTCGCTCCCGCTGAACGATCGCAGTCCTCATCCGTGAACACGGTCGCAGGTTCTTTTTTTTTCTGAACAAGGTCTTTTTAAATGAATAAAATGTTTTAATTCAATTAAAAAAAAAAAAAGACCCGCAATTAATGACCCTCTTATCCGGAAACAACAGTTTTGACTTCAAGCCCTTGTTGAATTCCATTGAATTTGAATGAAGTGCTGAAGCGCTACATTCATCATGAGGAATATTAGTTTTCTTATCCCCCCCCCGCTCACCGTGTTGATTCATGTGTCTTATCTCGCTTTACCGCAGCTATGGATATTTTATTTGGGTTGTTTCTTTATTTATTTGTGTCTGGCGAGTCATTGTGTCCATTTAAAAAGCGAGGAGAACGAGGAGAGTTTCAGGGCTGTTTTTCACTCAAACCTTTGAATGGGCTGCAATTTCAGATATTGTGGCTCTCAAACCACATCGCCGCAGAAATAAATATAAAAAAATAACGAGCAGATGGTGATATATTTATTTTTTGAAACCCTGGAATTTTCTGAACCCATTTCCGTCCCCGTCGAATTGATCCCACGCTCGACTCAAAGAGCTTCCAGTGTCGCTCTCCTCTTCTCTCGTGGCTTTTTCTGCCACAAAATCATTCAAACTGTCAAACAGAACGTGACTCATGACACCTTAAACCTTCAGTGGCAGATGCATTTTGTAGTTTTTTTTGGGGAGCAGGATGAAACAATGCTCTGCTCGAACCGTCTGGGTGTAATCTGACTCCTGAGCAGTGAGCGGAAGAACAAGACCCTCCAGGATGAGATGTTTAGTTGATCCTCTATGGGACAGTAAACTCCCCCACATCCTGTTTCTTGATGTCCACTTTGTGCTACTTAAAAAGCCAACATCAAATCTGAGCCTGGGTCAATAGGAGGAGGAAGGGTTTAGCTGCGTCCCGTGCAAAGATTAATGAAAGTCAAATATGTTTATGGACGTCTCAGTGAAGGACTCCAGAAACTGATTTCTCTTTAATCTGATCAGGTTCTCTGTTTGGCTTTTGTTTGAGGCTCTGTTTGGACTGCAGCCCAAATCACAATCTGATCTTCCAGATGAACTGTTCACATGATAAGTGATCACATCCACCATCTGTGTGTGTCCATATTAACATGGTCTAGTTTTGTCTTCCACGTGGGTTTTTATAGTTACAGGCCACGCCCCCTAAAAAACAATAACAAAATAAACATAATTGATTTTAATTTAAAAAAAGAAAGAAAAAAAAGAGCCCTACAATCAGAATCAAAAGCAAAAAATAACAGCTGACGTGGATCGAAGTGGTGGGTGATCGATTAAAGATCAGACGCAATGATCGCTGTTCGGAGCTGTGTGAGAGAGAGAGCGAGAGACACAGAGAGAGACACAAAGAGAGGGACGCACACAGGGAGAGAGACACATGGAGTGTTACCTCTTGCTGTGACAGCATGGTGTTGTTTCAAACTAGTTTGACGTTCACAATAGTTTATAAAGACATGATGGACTCAGTCATCACGTGTCTCACCTGCTGTGGAGAAGACATTTGTCCACACTGACACTGACAGATCTGTAGCTGCGCACAAGAAAATCCCATGTGGGCTGCAGTCTGAGCAAGGCCTTATAGACACATTTACCAAAAGAAAGAACTGCTACTTCCTGGACTTCACTTTCAAACTGGAAGTCTACGCCTATTCTTATATACAGATTATAATTTGCGACTGATCTTTCTCTCAGAAAGTGATTACAGAGATGATCACAATTGTCAAAACTCTCTGTTTCTAAATGAGTTTTCAAACTTGAATGTAGCCAGTAGTGTATCAGGTGCTGGTGTCTTTGTATCTGTGTGTGAATCCTCAGCACCAGTGTGAAATAACCCAAAAGGATCGGATTTGGAATGCAGCCAGAATCCCATGTGATCTGGAGCCAGGGGGGAAGTCTGCTCCGAGGTCTGTCCTGATGCCCCCGAGATGTGCAGCACACCATACTGTGTGCATTCAAATGAGTTTTTTTTTTCTATTAATACAGCGACACGTCCTCGGGGGGAAGGAGACACGCTGTGATACATTGACAGTGAAAAACCCTAATGACAGTTAGCAATGTAAAGGAATTACTGTTGGCTTTTGAATTTCCTCTGTTCTCCCTTTTATCACATTTTAAATTTGCCCTCGGCGAAACACAGCGCTCCGCCGTTGTGAGATGTGACAGTGAGATGTAAAAGCTACGCTCCCGTATCAGACTGTGTCTGTGCTGTTACCGGAGTACGGCTTAAGCGGCGTCTGTGTGCGAGAAATGAGGTGCGAGGTGAAATTAGAGCTTCTGTGTGAATCCTGCTTCATTAATGCTGCTTGAATTTCACTTCTCATATCTAACATTTTTATTCTAATTCTTATTAGGCACAAAAATGGGGAGTTTTGTTTGCGTTTGACGATGAACACACAGCACATTAACCTCTGAATAACAACAATAGCACAATTCTATTACTAGTCCAAAATGAGCTTTTAAAATATTAAAATTGTCCCTCAAGCTTCAAGGTGTTGCTTCAGGGTGAGTTCTCGTCTTTGTCCCGACGTGAACCCACTTTTGAGAAGCTGCAGTTATTGAATTAGAGGCTGCTCTTCATCACGCAGCGTGTCCTGTGTCCTTTCAAATAAAGCAGAAATTATTCTGTACCGACTCCACGACATGTGAAGTGTATTACATGTATTTCTTTGTCTCTGCACAGACTTTGTTTACACTTAAAGGCAGCATAGGGAGGTTTTCTTTTGCATTATTTATTAATAGTCTCATAACAACCTTTCAACATTATGTAAATCAAGCGATCTGAAGGAGAATGACATTTCTGTATCTCCTCTGTTTACAGCGCCGGGTCAGTGACGCCAGACTTTGACCAATCACAGAGCAGTTCACAGAGAAAGCAAACTCTCATACTGGCTAAACATTCTACTAAACATTCCACAGTTTAAACATGCTTTAAACATAGTTACTACAGTACTGGCAATGACTGCAAATGAAAGGGAGGCGGACAATAAACTCTACAAAACTGGAAACTTATAGTTTCTGACAACATTCTACTTTCTGGCATATGTCACAGTAGTAAAATTCTAAAACTTAGGCTACTGCTCCTTGTCTGATAACTTACTATGCACGACTTTTACCCTAATTTAACAGCTTCAGAACTTTTGTGATGGTTAAATATGTTGTTGCGGGGAGATTCCACTGCCCCCTACTGTCTGTTAGTGGAAAACCTGGAGTGATAGCGTTATTTTAGCCGGTGAAAAAGATGCAAAGAAAACTGTTGTCGCTGTAGCTTGTGTTCGCCGACTCCGTTGTTTGCAGTGGTGTCGTAAAAAAAGATGTACTCCTAAACTGTAGGGGGAGCTCTGTAGAGACAATGGTTGAAAAAATGACCACGCTTGTAAAGTCCCGCTTGAAGTCATGGTTGTTCTTACAGTAGACGAACCTGCTCCAGTGTCTACAAATGCAAACAATACTGTTTACCACCTGTGGGGGGGAGCCCTAGAGCAAATCCTTGCATGGTGTCACTCATAACGACTGTTATCTACAGATAATGGTGCCAGTCTGTACCATAATAGACTGTATATAACGCGGCCGGGTTCTTCCTGAAAAGCCAAAGTGGTAGTGAACATATCAGGAGGAGCCACCAGTTTAAATGGAAGTCTATGGGGAAGTTATTATACTATATACTTCCCACTTGATTTATAACATCGGTAAACACGTTCTTGTGGACTTAATGGTCTCTATTATGAGTTTCAGGTCTTCTTCAACAGAACATTGTGTCAAATGAGCTAATTATGCTCTGATTTAGAGGGAAACAGATGAATGGACTGACAACACAATAAAACCTGAGACCTGGTTGCTGGTGACAACCTGAACTTCTGGTTTCAAAACTCACAATGAGAGTTAAGATTCCAACAACCGGTTGCCATAGATACTCAAGTAACTATCCATTAAACTCATTGTATTTGTCCTTTTAAAGCAAAACGTTCACGTTGCTGAAGATCACAGCCAAACAACGGCCACCCTTTGGTCTTTATTTACTCACAGCTGCCGCTGTAAACCATTCATCATCCGTTCATTATCTGTGGCATGCAGATTTATCAGCCGCTAATAAAGACTCTGGCATTTTGAGAGGGCGATGAGTCACATCGTCATCTCAGCATCACTCACAGTTCACTGATTAGTCTGGCTCATTATTTGTCGATCGATTTCAAAATGGCCATTATCCAACTTTAAATTTGCCAAATTGAGCCCCGATGACAACGGTGTCTTTATGAGTGTGTGGGGTCAGGAGACGCCGCAGACATCGCCCTCAGTTTGCAGATGTGGACAACTGTGTTCACTGCACAAGGGCAGAGATCAATTTTATTCTCCTAAAAGCAGCGTCGTCATAATTGAAAGAATCCGACTGTGGAAGAGGAAATAGAAAAACCTAGAGCCTGAAAACCAAACTTCAAAACTGCCATAATTGATGAAAGAATTGTGGGTGTTTTTGCCCGTGTTACCTCGTCACAGAAAAGTAAAAATGTGATTATACGGTAGACGGAGATTAAAGATAAGAGTTTTTATGCCTCTCAATCAATCCTCTTTTGAATTCTAAAGCTGCTAATAAAGCTGTGTCAAAAATCTTAATGCCACTTTTAATGGTGAGTCATTTCATTTGGTTATTTTCTTTTAAACTGGAGAGAGTTTGGAGGCTCTGACATGAAAGAGAAAGTGTGAAGACAGCGGACACAATTACAGAGAGCTCTGTGTGCAGCTTCCTATTAGGTGTTAATGGATAATGTGCTGTTTACCGCAAGTGGAGAGGGTACATCATAGATTTTAAGTGGTGGTGGTGGTGGGGGGGGGGTCTCTTTATCTCGAACAGTTTCTGCTGTGTGTGAGTGACTCACCTGCTCTTATCTTCCTGCCACATTTCATCACTTTTCCCAGAGCCGACTGTTTTCTCAGTGAATCATAGTTGGAATGCCGAGTTTCCAGGAAAGCATCCATCTTACTGAGGCTCGTCCAAACACAGTGGCAGCAGACGTCAGCTGGGGGGTTTATGAGCCTCGTGCTTTGTTGTTATATGCAATATCAGATGGATGACGTTGAAAGCAACAATTGTTTTTGTAATGGGTTAATGCGACTGATTGTTTTCTTAAATAATCAATTAGTTTTGTCCATGAAAAGCTGATTTTATAAACCTTAACATTATGTCAGAACAGGGAATCTCATTTTCTCAGTTTATCAATTATTTGTTTGGTCCTTAAAATGTCCGATATGTTTCCAAAACCTGAAAATAAAGTCTTGTTTTTGTCCAAAAAACAAATGTATTCAGTTTTTAATGATTTCTTTGTTACGTGGAGCAAAGAAACCAGAAAATATTCACATTTAAGAAGCTGAAGAATCCGAAAAACCTCATTGAATTATTTAAATAAACAATCATAAGTGCAGTTTTCACTCTTATTTTTTCTCCTCCAGCTGACTGAGTCAAGAGTGGTCTGGTTGTCTGCTTGGGTAACCCAGAATGTACCCAAGCAGAGCCCCCACCAGAAATGATTGCTGCACAAATTGAATGTAGTGAACCAATCAGGGAAATAAAGGTGCACTTTGAACGTCATTATGATTGATAGAGTGTCTCCTCTGTGCGTATTTCAGATGGAAAGGTGGAGGTGACGAAGGAGAGCCTGAAGCTGTGCACCATGGGGCCTGGGAAAGTGTTTGGAGAGCTGGCTATTCTCTACAACTGCACCAGGACCGCGACTGTCAAGAGTGAGTCTCCACAGACACCTGGTGTCACTTCTATTTACACACTCGCACATGATGAGTGAAGGTCTTCCTCTTCACTCTTTAACCTCTTTATCCCCCACATGAGGGTCATGGTAGTGCAATCACACAGAGATGAACGACCATTTACGCTCATGGTTCGGTTTGGTACAGTATGGCATGTATTTCTTTGCCAAAAATAACTGTCCCCAACCGTTCTTTGGCACCCTTCCCTTAAAATGGTACGAAACAGTCAGGGTGGTGCTAGACCACGACATTCAGCTGACTCAGTATCATATAAAATACTGTGAATGCCAATTAAACCCTGGTAATAAACAAATAAATAAAGTGGAATTAAATGTGTGGGACATGAATATTGGTGGTAGAAGTAAAAGTGTTTGATATGAGCGGTGGAAGGGAACTGATAAATGTGATAAACGGTAACAATGAAAAAAAGAATTTGAGGAAGAAGTCATTGTAACATGAATGAAAGATGACAGATTTCAGTATTTCAATAAGAAAGGAACAACAAATTAACTTTGTCAGTTAAAACAAAGCGAAGCTTGTCTTTACTCTCCCTCAGCAATTGAATTTACGTTTGTAAGTTCGATTGTTTTGACAGTGCAAATACTCCCGTATTTTTCACTTCACATCCTTTTGTTGATGACTTCTTTGTTACGTCCACTTAAATGAAACGTGTCAGTTTTGTGTTGTAAATGATAAAAAGATGAATATCAGACGAGGTGAAAGAAAAACGAGGTCGCTTATCACATCCATTTTTTAATCATTTTTGTTACTTCCACCCCCTCATAGTTTGACCCCACGTATAATTACTGCAGGACGAGTACGAGTTGTTTTTGTGAAACACTACAGGTTAACAAAAAAGAGAGACCTTAGCGAGCTGCGAGTCAAGGTTTAGTGCCGCTGCTTCTTCATGTGTCAAAGCTCCAGGACACTCAGTGGGCGAGGAGCTGCTCTGTCTGACTGCAAATCTAATCTAAGTCTGCCTTAAAGCCGGCTTTATACTCCTTTATTTGACTTTCATGTAAGTCGAGCGACAGAAATGGACGCACAAATATGACCCTGGACACTTTATAGCTGTATAGATTGTATGTGTCAAGTTTATTTCTGTTGCTGTGGGTTATAAAATATACAACCAGTCCAGTGTATTTTCTACAAAAAACTTTCCCCCACACTTTTCGTCATTTACGACATGTGAGAAATAAGTAAATAATGAAGTATCTGAAACTATGGCTGCATCTTTTGTTGACTTGTTGTAGTGTCTAAGGCTGCAACGATTACTTGATTAATCGATTACTCAACTAAGCTTTTTTTTGTTTTTCAGCATCTTCAATGTAAATGTTTTTCTTTTAATGTTCCTTTGCCCCGTATGACAAAGAAATCATTAAATCTGAATAATTTGAGACCTTTGAGAACATCATTGTTTTCAGGTTTGATCAACATTTTTGGACATTTTCGGACATTTTATGGACCAAACAAGTACTCGATTAATCTAGAAAGTAATCGACAGAGTAATCACTTATAAAAGCAATAGTTAGTCACTTAATCTGAATAATTTCTTGTTTTCTGGACATCATTTTATGGTTTAGGTTTAAAAATTCAGTATTGCATTGTATTGTATGGACAAAACTAATTGATTATTCAATTACTTTAGAAGAAAATGCGGAACAGGCAATGCAAATCAGGACGCCTGGTCACTGTAAGTGTAAATTGGCAGCCACCGTCTGATTAACCCTTAGTGCTCACAGGTGCACCCAGGTTAAATTGCCTTGGGAATAATACACAACTCCTTATATGGACGTCCTGGGTATGTCTGTTTATATATCACATATTTAGGCTTTAAAAAAATGCTTCGTTTTTTTTTCTTCTTCCGTGTTGTTGACAAAAATAATGACTCATTTTATTTCACATTTTTATTAGTGATATAAAGTAGCAGTAATTGTACAGAAGTCACAAAATAGACAGTTTTTTAAATGTTATTTTTGTTGATAAAAACGAGCCAACTTTCACAAATTCAATCCGATTTTAAAAATGTTGAGTACTTTTTGCTCAGGTGTGTTTATATAGCTGGTGATATATACAGATATATACAGATTGCTCAGGTTCTGCTGAAAAAAAGGATATAAGACACTCTATATTGCACATTCCTATAGCCTCTGTATGTACTGTTTAAACTCAGTGAAAAAAGCAGCCAAATGCTCTGTGTTCTAAGGGTTAAAGATGTTTTACCAAAACATCCGTTGACATGACACTGAATACCTGTTGATTACTACGTTATAGAGAGCCAACAGTGGACTTTCAAAATAAAGCGTCAATTTATTTGTGCATGGAAACGTCCCCTCAGAAGACAGACAGGCTGAGATGAGAGAAGATGAGCTCTGGTGTCTCTGAGAGATGTAGGTCAGTGTCACAGTTAGCGCTCGATGCAGCTGCCATAAAAATCACTTACCAGTATTAGCAGCGTTGACCTGGTTTGTGATATTTTTTGCTGTTTGTGGTGAAAATCTATACGTGAGCCAGGATATGAATGAATGCATGAAGGGCCGACGTCCTCTGGGACTTGTAGATGTGGTTCATGGCGGTGGCAGCAACAGTTTTTACTGAGCCCTTTCCTGTCCTGTGAAGCCCTACACCACTGACCAGCCAATGTGACGGAACTCCCAGCTTTCGTTGCTATGGGAACAAATTCCCAGTGGGGGGATGAGCCACTTCTAGTTCCCTCATCAGTGACAGAATGTCTGTCTATTTCTTTTTTTTGGACTTTCCGTCACGGTCTCTCTTAAGTTTATGTCGGTGCTTAGCGTTTGCTGGTGAGGTGACGTTGCTAAATAAAACCTCCGCATGGAACAAATGATGTAATTGTCTACACGGGCAGACGCATGTTTACAGCTCAACAGTGTCACCTCTGAGTGTGTGCTTGTCTTTGTTTTAAAGGAGCAGCATGTAAAATATGTTAAACTGTGGCCCGCAGCATTTAAAACAGGTCTGAATGATTTTGGGGAAGAATGTAATTGCGATTTTTCTGACGATTTTTCTTGGAAATTCCGATTTGATTTTGTTCAGGTATACTCAGTGTCTTTGTTGCTGCTGGATTATCTGCATCTTCTCGCATCACTGACACGCATTAAGCGCCGCTGGCGACTCTTCATCAGCATGTGGCTAATGCAGTCGCTAACTATGGTTTGTACTAAAGTGTGACACCAAGTGGAATCAAGCGACAAACGCATGTTTTTTAGAAGTGACCATGAAGTACGTAAGTGCCTCTCTCACACTGAAAAGATAAAATGGTAGAGAAACTTTTAAAAACAATTAAAACTGTATGTTAAGTTTGATCAAAGACCATTAGTGCAAAATCGCCAAAATCCACTCCCGAGTTGACATTCAATCCAAAATGGCGGCCTTAATGTTGGGTTTAGAGCCTCGGTCATTGTCGACTTTTTTGACCGTCCCAACCTAATAAACACGTGTACCAAATTTCCTTCATGTGCGGCAAACTTGGCAACCAGATCACCTACTAGAAGTTTTTGGGGTCTGTTTTAAGCCCCTCCCACTTCCAATTTTCCACGCCCATTCACCAAACTAATAGATAGATGATGGACTGACAGACTTACTTACTTACTGACATATTTACTAACATGCTGACTTACTTAATTACTAACTTACTGACTGACCGACTTACTTACTAAGTTACTTATTAACTTACTTATTTTCTTACTGACATATTAACTAACATACTGACTTACTTTCTTACCAAGTAACTTATTGACTCACTTAGTGACTTATGGACATTTTACTGACTTATTTACTTACTGACTTAGTTACTAAGTAACTGACTGACTTATGTACTGACTTACTAACTTACTGACTGACTTACTTTCTTACTAACGTTCTGAGTTACTAAGTTACAGACTTACTTACATAATGTTCTGACTTATTTACTTACTGACTTAGTTACCAAGTAGCTGACTGACTTATTTACTGACTTACTAACTTACTGACTGACTGACTTACTTTCTTACTAACGTTCTGAGTTACTAGGTTACAGACTTACTTACGTAATGTTCTGACTTACTTACTTCTAACACTTTCAGACGTAACTTTTCACCAGGACTGAGTTTCGGGGCGTTTATTCCCTTAAAAATGCGATTTATTTCAAGTAAAAAGGACTCTTATTGCACATAATGAAACTTCATATTCAGTGTAATTCACTTTAGCGTTTTTCTCACTTCAGAAAAATACGACCAGCCGTTTCCCAAAGCACGCTGCAGAGACTTTATTTTCCCAATTATCCGGGCGTCATTTAGTTTCTGTTCATGCCAGAGAATTATGAAAATCACGAGCCTGAACCTAACTCCATTTTAAGTAAATCATCACAGAGAGCTTTGCCTCGTCGAGCTCATCAAATCTGTCGCACAGAGACATAATTATGACTGTGATGACAATAAAAACGCTGCTGAAGCGTCCACGAGGACAGATTTCTTACCGCTGGTGTTGAGGGAAACAAAAGTTTAGGTACAATTAAGAAAACTCTCGACATTACTGGGAAAAAAAGATTTTTATCTTTTGCACTTGTTGTTCAGGGACTCTGTAAGTTCTCCCAAGCACTGACACTTTATTTGGTACGTGACATCTAATTAAATGACAGTGTTTATTTGAGTTACTTTTCCCTTCAACAAGGCATTTCTTTTGTGTCTAAATGCATACACTAACTGGCCACTTTATTAGGTACACAAGATACCTAATAAAGCTGCAGGAAGGGCACCTGGTTCACTTCATGGTTTGACAGGCTGTGCACTCAGAGAAGGTCTTCTTCATACCTTTGAGTTACTGGTCACTGGATATTTTCTCTCCTATTTGCACCGTTCTCTGTAAAACCTAGATGTGATTGTGTGTGAAAGCCCAAGTAGGTCAGCTAATCCTGGAATAATGAAGACCGGCCCTCACGGCAGCAACAACCATGACACATTCAGAATCACTGAAATCACCTTTCTTCCTGTTTCCTGTTTAAACTTGAACAGCAGCTTGTCGTGACCATGTCTGTGTGTATAAAAGCACTGAGTTGTTGCCATGTGACTTTTGTGTTAACGTGGAGCTGAAGAGGCGTACCTAAAAAAGTGACGGATAGACTTACTGACTTATTTACTAACATGCTGACTTACTTACTTACTAACTTACTAACTTACTTTCTTACTAACATGCTGGCTGACTTACTTACTGACTTACTAACTTACTTTCTTACTTCCTTACTAACATGCTGACTGACTTACTTACTGACTTACTTTCTTACTAACATGCTGACTGACTTACTTACTAACTTACTTTCTTACTAACATGCTGACTGACTTACTTACTAACTTACTAACTTACTTTCTTACTAACATGCTGACTGACTTACTTACTAACTTACTTTCTTACTAACATGCTGACTGACTTACTTACTGACTTACTAACTCACTTTCTTACTAACATGCTGACTGACTGACTTACTAACTTACTTTCTTACTAACATGCTGACTGACTTACTTACTAACTTACTAACTTACTTTCTTACTAACATGCTGACTGACTTACTTACTAACTTACTTTCTTACTAACATGCTGACTGACTTACTTACTAACTTACTAACTTACTTTCTTACTAACATGCTGACTGACTTACTTACTAACTTACTTTCTTACTAACATGCTGACTGACTTACTTACTAACTTACTTTCTTACTAACATGCTGACTGACTTACTTACTGACTTACTAACTTACTTTCTTACTAACATGCTGACTGACTTACTTACTGACTTACTTTCTTATTAACATGCTGACGGACTTACTTACTGACTTACTAACCTACTTTCTTACTAACATGCTGACTGACTTACTTACTAACTTACTTTCTTACTAACATGCTGACTGACTTACTTACTGACTTACTAACTTACTTTCTTACTAACATACTGACTTACTTACTGACTTACTTTCTTATTAACATGCTGACGGACTGACTTACTAACTTACTTTCTTACTAACATGCTGACTGACTTACTTACTGACTTACTAACTTACTTTCTTACTAACATGCTGACTGACTTACTTACTGACTTACTTTCTTATTAACATGCTGACGGACTTACTTACTGACTTACTAACCTACTTTCTTACTAACATGCTGACTGACTTACTTACTAACTTACTTTCTTACTAACATGCTGACTGACTTACTTACTGACTTACTAACTTACTTTCTTACTAACATACTGACTTACTTACTGACTTACTTTCTTATTAACATGCTGACGGACTGACTTACTAACTTACTTTCTTACTAACATGCTGACTGACTTACTTACTGACTTACTAACTTACGTTCTTACTAACATGCTGACTGACTTACTTACTGACTTACTAACCTACTTTCTTACTAACATGCTGACTGACTTACTTACTTACTAACTTACTTTCTTACTAACATGCTGACTGACTTACTTACTGACTTACTAACCTACTTTCTTACTAACATGCTGACTGACTTACTGACTTACTTTCTTACTAACATGCTGACTGACTTACTTACTAACTTACTAACTTACTTTCTTACTAACATGCTGACTGACTTACTTACTTACTGACTTACTAACTTACTTTCTTACTAACATGCTGACTGACTTACTTACTTACTGACTTACTTTCTTACTAACATGCTGACTGACTTACTTACTGACTTACTAACCTACTTTCTTACTAACATGCTGACTGACTTACTGACTTACTTTCTTACTAACATGCTGACTGACTTACTTACTAACTTACTAACTTACTTTCTTACTAACATGCTGACTGACTTACTTACTGACTTACTAACTTACTTTCTTACTAACATGCTGACTGACTTACTTACTTACTGACTTACTTTCTTACTAACATGCTGACTGACTTACTTACTGACTTACTAACCTACTTTCTTACTAACATGCTGACTGACTTACTGACTTACTGACTTACTTTCTTACTAACATGCTGACTGACTTACTTACTGACTTACTAACCTACTTTCTTACTAACATGCTGACTGACTTACTGACGTACTTTCTTACTAACATGCTGACTGACTTACTTACTGACTTACTAACTTACTTTCTTACTAACATGCTGACTGACTTACTTACTTACTGACTTACTTTCTTACTAACATGCTGACTGACTTACTTACTGGCTTACTTTCTTACTTAAATTCTACTAAACTTTGACAACTAAAAGTTACTGACTCTTAACATTCTGGCTTACTAAGGTACTTATTGACAGACTAAGTGACTTACTTTCTTACAAACATTCTGACTTACTGACAGACTTACTAACTTACTAACATTCTGGCTTACTAAGTTACTGACTTACTAACATTCTGGCTTACTTACTAAGTTACTGACTTACTAACTTACTGACATACTTACTGACTTACCTACTCACATTCTGGCGTAGTTACTAAGTTACTGACTGATTTACTAACTTACTGACAGACTTACTGACCTACTTTCCTACTAACGTTCTAACTTACTAAGTTACTGACCCTTTTACTAACATTCTGGCTTACTGAGTTACTAGCTTACTTAATTACTACTTACTGATTTACTTTCTTACTAACATTCTGACTAACTTAATGACAGACTTACTGACTTACTGACTAACATTCTGGCTTACCTATTAAGTTACTGACTGACTTACTGATTGACTTAATAGCTTACTGATAGGCTTACTGATTCACAACATTCTGGCTTACTAAGTTACTGACGTACTCACTGACTTACTAACATTCTGACTTATTTAGTTACTGACATACTTACTAAGTTACTAAGTTATTCATACATTCTTACTAATTTATGACTTACTTAATAATTTACTGATTAACTTTGACCTAAATTTGACCTACTAACTTACCCACTGACTGACCTTACTTACTTACCGACTGACAGACTGACTAACTAATCGACCTACTTCTGCTTACTCACTGTCGATCTTACTTTCTTATGTGTTTTTCTCCAAAAACTTTAAAACTGTAAAGATTTTTATCGTGAGGCAAAAGTGTGTGAGCTCAGAGAAATAGATTGTTCTAAAGTAACTTCGACCTAACTTGAGTGTTTCAAGTAGAATAAGTCACTCCCACGGCTGTATCGTGTCCCCACAAGCTCTACCAATCAATATTTTATATTTACTCTCCAGAATCCACACTTTAGTGCAGGATTATGGTCGGAGCTGCAGTTTGGCCCCCACTGCTCTTGGCAAATGATTTGGGATTTCTACATGGAGCCTGTAAAACAAATGCCGTCCCCAGACTGAGATTACAATGCACCGCTCCCTGCCATCAAATCCATATCAAATCATTTTCACATTTTCTGAACAACTGCGAGGAGCGCCGGCCAAAAAAATGAAAAAATAAAATCGAAAAGGGTGGGAGGAAGAGACAAAAGGGAGAAGTGATAAATACAGGACAACAGTGACAGCAAAATGATGGAGACACCCCAGGGGACACGAGAGACCAAATTGATTTTTTTGTCTGCAGACAGATGCGAGGGATGGACAGTGGCCTTCTGCTGAATATATTCTTTTATTACATCAAAATATCACCATTTCCGTGAGGGTTTCGGACTTGACGCTGAAGCGCCACAGGATGCGATTCAGCAGAGTGACACGTCAACCTCTGACAGGAGCGAGCGCATGATAGGAAGACACGATAGAGCGGCAGTGAGGGCAGTTTGAGTGCAGTGAGTCAATATCGTTCTAATAATTCATTTATAACACGAGGTGCGGGTACGGGTGTCGAAGCGTGGGCGACGACTCCATTGACTGCACTGCCGCCAGCGTCGGTCCTGGGATTAGGGGTCAAGGTCGTAACAGTTTGTCGTTAATTGACTCCCAGCCTTTTTACACGAGGGACCCATATTTTTTTATGAATGCATACATTGAGACTCCCCGTCCATGTTTATGTATGAAAAAGGAGGAAATAAATAATAAAAAATACACTTGAGATACATTTTTAACAGGTGTATATATATATTATATCGCAATGTCATTTTCTGGTAATTGCTGTGAATGTTTTAGCTCAGACTTGCTAAGTTCTTGTTGTTTTATTGTTTAAAACCACAATGGACTGGTTTGTGCAAGCGATGGCTCCATATCTTTTGCTTTTTCCTGTTCGATATCAAAACCTTGAGTATCTATCGAAGACATATTCACTCATTCAGATTCATTTCCAAAATGAAGATATTTCTGTTTTCAAAAGGCATTGTTGACTATTTCTGACATTTTGAAATGGAGCATTGAGTTATAACTTAATACATTTAACTTTTGATCATTTGATTGCCAAATAGTCGTGTTTCTTTTCAAAATAAAAGCACCTTATTTGAGTCCAGCTATTTGGATGTGAATTACAGTAGGGGCTGCAACGACTACTCTATGACTCAATTATCAATCGATTAAATTAATAGTCAAATGTTTAATTGTTTTTTTTAAATAATTAAAACAGGTTATGTTTTAATTAAAGGTTTGTACTGATGCATTTACCACCTAACCATTTCAAGCTATTTCAAAGACATCGTTCTCAAACTATGTCACAAATTCTTCTTCCATCAAGAGGAAATTAGCAGCCTATAACATGACTCAGCTAAAATGCTGTTGCTGACTTTTATTTTCATTCTGTACATAGTGAAACTTACACCTAGTTTCTTTATCTCAATCTTTAATTATCTGGCATTTATGGACTGAGTTATCGACTGCGATTGTGATCACATCTTAAGCCTTATTGTGTAGCCGTACATGCACATGAGCAAAAGCACACACTATTAAACTTTGATTTAACCAGAATAAGACTTATTGTGATTATTGAGATTGGCCAATATCATTAAAATAGCACCACAATCATCATAAATAGACAGTAAACAGATTAAAGTGCTCAACAAATGTAGGCTTAGTGACATTAAAACCAGTTCAAAACATCTGCAGCCAGACTTTTGTGCCTCCAAGTCATTCCGCAGCCCTTTAAAAGTGTTCAGTGAGTTCAGCCTCCTTCAGTTTCAGCTCATTTTGCAGAGCGTTTACAGTCACAGTGAAACGGGCAACACGAAAAGCAATCTTTCCACGTTCAGTTCTGACAATACAAACAAATCCTGTGATATAAGACCTTTTTCGACAGATGGGAACAGACTAAAATACATTTATAAATAAAAACGAGCCAATGTTTACGTCTGCGCCAGGACGAATCCGACCAACCAACAAGGCCACCAAGCTGAGTGCACCGCGATAGGCCGAGTGGAGCGTGGACAAAGACTATGCAAAGGAGCATTCCAATAAATAACCTCTCCCTAATCAGAGTCCAGTCATGAAAGTCTCTTTTTAGCCTGAAAAGAAAGACGAGACTGTTCATTCACAGTGGCTCTAAACAAGTGTGAACAAACTAGAATTGATTTGGACCAATCTCCTCCTCTTTGTGGGTGAGGTCATTGCCGGTCATAGCAGCTGATTAGCTCCAAACTAAACCTTTTTAATGACGGTAGTGGAAAAAACTGCACAAACTCAGCTGGAATCACATCAAAGCAAGTCATTTACAGATGATCCGGGTGATCACTCACATGTGCACTCGGGAAAGGAAACCCTGCATAGTTATAAACATCGACTGTAATGTTGGACAGCACCAGTGCACACAGTTAACACTCGATTCTCCCTGTGGCGCTGCCTCTGGATCTCACTTCCAAACACACTGATGGACTTGAAGTGGGTTTTTTTTTGTTTTGTTTTTATGCTGGAACGTCTTTCCCCTTTTTTCACGCCGCCATGCACATCCAGAAATGAGTTTTTTTGGCTGTTAAAAGCAGCGTGGGTGTGCAGGTATCAGGGACAGACATGCGCGGCTCAGAAAATGGCACCATTAAATTGACTGGAAACTAAATGACTGGGGATTAAAATCTGAAACGTGAAGGAGGAGCTGGTTCTCTCGATAGACGCAGCATGGGCTAAAAGCTTAGCTGTTTGTTGTGCAGTTTTTCTGAAAATAAGTGGGAACATAAAGGAGGTAAAAAGGGGTGAAATTGAAGGGAATTATTGGGAGAAGACAAAATGTCCTCCTTGTGTTTTGCAGCGTGAGGGTTTGTTCTTCTTCAGACGCCCACAGACCCCGGGGAGGAGGCTGTGTTTTCATCTCACACTTTGTTGTACACTGCAGCGCTGGCTCATGTATTCAGAGCTCTAATCACAGTTTAGAGCCAGTTAACTCGCTGAAGATAATGGTTTTCCGACACAATTATTTGACATTATTATCCTCTCCTCGTCTGTTGATATGCATATCGCCGCAATTTAGTTTTAACGCCACGTGGTAACTGCAAAACGAGCATTTCCTAGTTATAAATCTGTGGTTTAAGCACAACAGGCGTGTGTTTTGCCTCATTGTGTTGCAGCAGCATCTTCATCTCCATAAAAACACACCAGGTGTTCTTCTTCTATGCTGGCATCAAAGCTGTGGCTCAGCTATTTTGGGGGGGAAATATCTAATTGTATTTTTCCTTTTCAAGAGTTTGTGGTTGTTATGACGATAATATTCCAAATGTTATTGAGCATAAGGTCAGAAACACTACAAACGTACTCAGAATTGTGCTTTTTTTGAGTTTCCTCATAACAAGAAGGTCACCAGGTTTGAATTCTTGTTCGCCTGTAGGTTCTCTAGCTTCCTCCCACATGTCCAAAAACATGCAGAGGACACTTTAAATTGCCTGTAGGTGTGAACGTGTGAGTGCGTGGTTGTTCATCTCTGTGTCTGTGACTCGTGAGTTAGTTTAGTCGCGTGACCGAATGTCATTTTTTGTGTTTTTCACTCCTCCACGGTGAACTCGGTGAGTTCTACGACGTTTCTGAAAGCCCCTGTGAACCCACACAGACAGCACAGACACACACACACACACTCCAGCCTGCACTTTGACAGCTGCACTTTTAGAGAGACTGTCTTTCACTTTTAGCACGCTCCATGGATGAAACATGACAGCTCTCAGAGAGCTGATGTTTAGCAGTGCCTGGGCATCAGTATTCACACACACACACTGAAACACCACTTCATGTCATGATACGACAGAAATAAAATGAAGCGGCGGCAGCAGCAGCAGCAGCAGCAGCAGCAGCAGCATCGTTCTGGAGGCCTCTGAGAACGACCCCTTTTTAGTGAGTGATAGCTCAGCCGTATTAAAACCCTTCCTTCCGCCGGCAGTCAGCAAACATTTGTCTTTCTAATCAGTCCGAGAGAGGGGAGAACGTGCTCTCACCTTTGTGTAAATCTGTGAGTGTGTAGCAGTGCGCGTCGTCTGCTCAGTCTCAGGAATCAAACTGTCAACAGTGAGTGAACCCTGTTTAGGCAGAGCAAAGACGAGTCACAGAGTCACAGGTATCTTCTTTTTTAAACGCTGAAACTATCGAGGGAGAGAAAGGATGGTAGCGCTTTGCTTCTGTTTAAATATTTAAACGGGTTTTGTCTAAGACTGTCGCTGAGCCTCGCAGGTCTCCTTCGCTTGGGTTCACTTTGTGTGAGTACTTTTATCTGATGTGATTGATATTGGACCTGGTCATGATGTCACAGGCTGGAACTGGCAACATAAACATATACCAACTACATTACATTCAATCTATTGATAAAATGGTTGACATTAGGCATGGATCATGTCACCCTAACCCTGAAACACTGAAGTAAAAACTAGAAATAAAACCTTTTTTTTTGAAGATCATTTAAGGCAAGAAATTAGTCATTTAGAAGTTAAACTGTGGTTTATGGATCAAGATATGACATATTTATAGTCAGGCAGTGAGGTTGTCAGAGGTGAATAGCTCCACTTATGAGGGTGCTCACAGTGCCGAGCAGCTGTAACTCGACCTTTCCATTTGAAATTAACCACTGGCTCAGGAACAGGACAATTATTTGACTAATTAGATTTGACTTTCAAATCGTGTTTTTGCATGGAACGCCCCTCCCCAGTTCAAATAGATAGTTGGACTGAAAACTCTAAGAAAAGTTTCATAAGTGAATTCTGCTGCTCACAAAACCCCCAGTCGTTCAGCAGTTTGATGACATAAATGCTTCTGTTCTTGCCCGTCCCTGCTCTGCCACTGCATACACACAATGCTCCCTCAGGCACTTCTGATAGTGTTTGCCATTCTTTGGTGCACTAACTTGTCCAAGGTCTCTGTTTGGACATTTAGGTTTGAAATGCACAGTAATAAATGTTATTTTATCAGCTCGCAGGGACGTGTGCCGCTGCTTTTAGATTTCAAACATTCCTCAACGGCAGAAGCAAAGCAAAGACCCGGCTCCACAATGCAGTTTGACAACAAGTCACATTCAAGGTGATTGAGCAGTGTTTCAATAGGAGCCGTCTCCTTTTAAGTGCCGGTGCTGTGTAAAGCAAAGGATGTAAGTGCACTAACATAAAAGTCATTATTACTGTGCTTTTTGAAAACTGTGCACTGCACTTGAAATATAGCACTTTAATGTAAACACAGCTCAACTCTCACATACAACTGTGTATCCTTATGAATATTTTGTTATTTTTTTGTGCTTTTTGCATGTGATGTGATTAGTTACGTGATTCCTTGAAGGCACCTCATAGCCTGTCCTCTAAGCTCCCCCAGAACAGTTGTTGTGTCCCTTTGTAAATCGCCCCCAACACCAGAATCAACATTTTTAAATACCCTCCTGCCGTCATCATGAGTTTCAGTTGCATTTTAAATTCTCCGTTTGTCAAAGGAACACAAACTTAACCACCCGTGACCTGATTTTGCTTTTGTTACAGTGGAGAGGATTCGCTATAGACAATCATCATCATCATCTTCAATCACGCTCAGGGCGACAATAGGTCAAGATGCAGCTGTATTGTTTAGATTTTGACAAACAATATAGTAGATTGTGTAAAAAATGTGCACTCGAAATGCTCTGTCGTATATACAGTACATACTGTATATATATACATATATGTATATATATATATACATACCAGCTGAAAGATTAAGATAAAAAAGAACAAAGCAACAAAAACAGCAGTGTAGGCGTGGAACAGCAGATAAATCTGTCTCCAGTGAAACGTATTTGCACGGGTTTGTGCCTCTATTTTTAGATGCGAGTCCTGATACAGTCTAATCACAGATGTAACAACTACCTGGAAACTAAAACATGTGCAGGTTTGTAAAGAGAATGGAGTGCACATGTCGCCTGGCATCTGTTCTTCATCTCATCCAATTTGTTTTTAAATTATCACACAAAATCCATTTTTTTAGTCCGATGATAGTGTCTAGTGAATATATGCGGAAAGATATATACGGTTTCTTTTGTCTTAATATCAGCTTGTACTTGAGTGGCTGCACGTCTGCTGAAGATGGCAAACTTTGGAGTGAGAGGACGGATGGATGACCTGAGATATAACTACATCTGGAGTATTATTATCTCGGTGATATAAAAAGACAGGGCAGCTCTTTGAAAAAGCAATGTATTTGACTCCTACTCCAGACTTGGTTGTGTAGATATGAACACCGTCATTAGCCGGCGCGGGGCTGTGAGGAGCCGGAGATAAGGGCTTTCAGACTCCGCCAAGCCTGTGAGTGCTCGAAAGAAATGAGGGACACCATTAAATGTACATCTGTGCTTTCTAAGAATATTCACAATAATCAGAGGTGCTGGCAGGTGCAGGTGCAGGTGAATGAGTGAGAGAATGAGTGATGGCTGCCATACCAAAAAAATACTAGCTTAAAAGGGAAGTTGGATGGTTGCAAAATCAAAGGGTAACTTCAATGATAGATAATAAGGCAATAACAACAACAAAAGACAATGTAGTTTAATAATAGAAATAGAGAGGAAGTGAGGGCAAAGAGTGTTTTTTTTTAAAGAAGTAAATATATCAACGTAGGACTTTATGGAGAGGTTTAAGGAAATGGTTGTGCTATAATCCTTGAAACAGAATCCTAATCTAAATATGGATCTAAAAATAACATCTGCTTACCACAATTAATACTAATAATAATACATTTTATTTTATTTATGCAACACTCTTAAAGACGTTTGCATACATTTAAAAGTCATAAAATCAAACCCAGGCAAGAAAATACACACAATTTATAGCTAATGCACTCACTCACTCACTTACTCATCTTCTACCCATCGACATCCGGACAGCAGAAAGCCTCCACATCTTCTGCCGCCGACTCTACCTCGACTAAGACAACGACGATGACAAAAAAAAAAAAAAAACTTACTTGTACATCTCACTTATGACTATAGCACTTAGTTTAGTTTAGTTATAGTTTGGCTTACTTGAAGCACATACTTACTTGTTTGTACCCAAATGTTAAAATGCACTTATTGTAAGACGCTTTGGTCCGCCTATCGCCCTGTGTCAGCGGGGATTGGCACAACACCTCCCATGACCCTCATGTGGAGGATCAAGCGGTAAAAGATGGATGGATAGTCTTGAACTAGTTCTTTGCGGTTGTGATGTGTGCAGTGTGGGAGAAAATATGTTCCTTAAAAAAAAAAATCCCTTTAGTTGTGTGGAAACATGATTCTTGATGATGTGAAAGTGCAAAACATAATCGTCAGATGGACTAATACAGTTTATGCAGACATTCAGATTCCGATTGCCCATTAAAACTTGGATAAAAAGACTCATTAAAGACACATCACAGTCGTTACTGCGCGAATAAAAGTAAATAAAAATGACATTTTTACGGAAATAAGGAGGATAAAAGTCACAGCATTGTTTTATTACCACATTTATGCCACATTACAAATGTTGACGAGCAAACAAACCAAGATAACGCGTATCTGAAATTTCTCTTTTCACACAACGGCTAATGAGTGTTTGGGGAAAAGACCCCAAACGCTCACAAATGAGCTTGTTGTGACTGACGTGTCCACAATCATGTCTTGATAATTTGTTGTTTATTGAACACTGTGCTGCTGTTTGCCGTGTGCTGAGGTTCAAGGGAAAACCACATTGTCACGGGGGGGGGTTAAAGGATTTCAGAGAATAAGTGAAGAAAATGCAGACGCAGAGAGAGACACACACGGGGAAGGAGAGGACATAAAGGAATGAGGGTTTGGTAGACAGAATTCCAGTGGGATGGAGTGGGGGGGCGGAAAAAAAAGAAAAAGAAAAAATCTCCTCCGTTTCTTCGGCTGCCATGGTAACACTGTTGCCACAGTGCAGCAAGAAATGTTGTGGTGAAATGGTGCTGGATGGAGGAAGGAGAGTCTGCCCATGGGTGTCCCTGAGGCACGGGCGCCCTCGGCCAGATGAAGACATGTCTGTAGTGTTTGTCTTATGTCCCTGTTTAAAGGTTCTTCTTATGTGTGTGTGCATTTGTTACTTCTGGTCTAAACACTGACCTCATCAGGACCAAAACCTGGTCCTGATGAGGCAGAACCTCATTTCTGAAGAAGATATGAATTGTGATTTGGTTAAGTTTAGGATTAGTTTGAAGAGGAATAGCTGTGCAAACCTGTATGTATGTGTGTACTTGTACATACATCTTTGTGAGGACCAAATACTCACCAAATATCAAAACACAGAAAATGTTGGCATTTTGTGAAAAGAAGACATTTTGGCTAAAATTCTGATACACCTTAAAATGACTGTTTATTAGATAAGAGTTAAGGATAATATAAAGCAGTAGAAAATAGACGAATGGACATCAGTGGGGATTTCTCTATGAATATGTTCTGTCTTCTATTTACATTTCAATACTAAATGTGGATATAACGCAATTAGAACGTGTCGTTAGTTACTTCATAACCAGCCGTTTATCATGAGAAGCTCGGCTTCTCTGGGAGTCAGTGGAGCAGTGGGCGGACACGCACGCTGGGCTTCTGTGTGATGATTGGAGGAGTTTTTGATTGACAGCATTGCAGAAACGTACACAACATTAGTGGATGCTTTTCTGCCTCAGTCCTGTGAGGATTTAGTGAGCCAAGTGTGTACACAAATAGCTGCTTGTTGTGTGTTATTTGCTTAGCAACACAGACCATTTTATATTTGTACATAAACACTGTAAATAAAAACATTAATTATGGCGTTGCCTTTTGCATAAATAACTGAGCCAAACAAAATGCAGAATTCCATTATTTTTTTTCAGGGTAGACACGGTGTATTTTCACTGCCTGGTGAGACACACAAACCTCTAAAAATACCACATTAACTGAGCTCAGCGTTATCGTGAGATACGTTGAGATATCGCTCGTATACCAGGAGGACATAGCCTAGAAATATCAAGATACTATTTATAAGCCTCATTCTTCAGCGCTCGAGGAAATGAATGTGAGTCTATGTATGTATGGTCCCCTAATGTGACGCCCAGGAGCCTGTGTGTGTGTGTGTGTGTGTGTGTGTGTGGACTCAGGGTCCCTGCTGCTATTGTGTCCCCGATTCTCAGTCGGAGCGCAGGTGTGAGTCTGCAGAGACCGAGGCTCTTCTGGGTCTCGAGCTGAATCGAAAGGTTAAGACGTGTCGTCACACAGCGGGGACAGACACTCAGACAGTGAGACAAATAGTCCCACAGCTGCAACTTTAAGCTGCTGCTCGTCTTTTCTTGAAACATTTCTTTTTTCCTTGTTGTACTCACAGCCTCTCGTGAAAACATGAACAGGCTAATAACCCATACTTGAATTTTGCTCTGGGGGAATATTGGAATAACCCAGGGCATCTCTGCAGAGGAGGATTATATTTTTCTGCAGCTTTGTTTTGGCTTTGAACTCATATGAATATATTAATATTCCTTCTTTTTTTCTCATCTAATTTTGTAATAAATGGGCTTTTAGAAAAGAGCAATTTCCTTGTTGTGAACAAAACGTTTAAAATGACTGTAAGGGACTGATATCGGTATCAGCACATACTCGAGTTTGTGATGTCGGTATCGGTATCGGACACGCAAAAGTGGTACCGTAACATCCAATTTTTAATCTCAATGAGTTTTATTCCTGGTTTACGGAAGAGTGTAAAAATGTCCACATGTAAAAAATAATAATTGAAAGAAAGAAAGAAAGAAAAAAAAAACAGCATGAATTCTGAGATTAAAGTCAGATTGGTCAGAGTTCTGAGATTAAAGCCTAAATTCTGAGTTTCCATACTGGTGAAGTAAAGGTTAAAAAAACTCAAGCCTGGAGTGTCTGAAAACGACAGACGTTGCAGTGTAAACTGTCTCCCTCATATACTGTAGTTTGAAATTGACTTGAGGAGCCGTAACAGCCAATCATCCACAAAGCAAACTGGAACGTGTGTGACTCACACTCTGCTTCTGTTTATTGACTGACTGATACTATGCACTTGTTGATCTAAGGGAAAGTGATTATGTAAGAGAAGCAGCTTCTCTCACTCACACACACAGAGAAAGAGGGAGAGAGAGAGAGAGAGAGAGAGAGAGAGTGAGACACAAATCTGGCCTTGAGAATAAGAGCTCATAACAATGAGTCTTTCATCCTTCTCTAACCTCTGTCCTTGCACTGGCTGCCAATCACACAGCCTGTTCTCTACAACACACACACACAAACACACACACACTTCATGTCTTAATTTGAGAAATATTACCTCATATTTGCCCCTGCAATCTTTGTTAAATGTGTAAAATTCACATTTAACACATTTAGAGACGGTGAAGACATTCGGTGACACAGAAATAGAATCAAAGTTTCTTGAATTCAGATGTTTAGCCTTAAAACCAAGCTCAATTTCATGCTTCATGAGAAGTGGATGAAGGGGAATAGAGTATGATATTGTCTATAATTCATATGCTATAATTCCTTTGGCCTTGTTACGTGTACACGTGGTCGAGGAGGAGAGGAGGCAGCTCTTAAAGCTGCAGTACGCATGTTTGCCTGAAAAAAAATACTTGTTGTTTATTGTTTCAGTTTCATTCACAGATTTTTGAAAAAAAATCATTCTGAGATCACAGGTCTCTGAGGTGAGCTCCTTTTATCAGGAAAACGGGGACAAAAGTCACTCTATATGCAGATGATTTTAATGTAATTATCAGCAATTCCAAAAAATAAATAAATCAAATCCTGCTTGCTGCACCTTTAGAGTTTATTAGATTATTCATTCAGATGAATGTCAGAAGGCTAAATATTTACTTTTGTTTCCTCATGTGTCAAAGAGAAACCAGCAGATTTTGAAGTTTGAAACTTGAATTTGTTAAATAGAGATAAATAATTTAGGTCTGCAACTCAGGATTATTTTCACAATCGATCGCTCTGTGGAATCACTTGGTTTATAAAATCAGTGATGAGTCCAACTTGGAGATGATGAAAAATATTAACAGAAAATATTCACTTTTTAGAAGCTGAAAAGCCAGAAAACCCTCAAACTGATTAGTCAATATTTAGTAGAATATAATATAAGAATACAAACTTATTGGAAGAGTAGTTTAATATTAATTTAGTAATAATCAATTAATCAAGTTATTATTTCAGCCCTAGAAACGTTACACAAATAAGATACTTAAAACAGTTGTATAAATGCTTACTATTGACAAAATTATACTTATTATTAGAGGTAGACCGATATAGTTTATTGTATGACATCTAACAGTCTAATTAATAATAACTCACAAAACCTTCATTCATTGAATTTGTTTTTTCTCTCTGCAGTCAACTTGTGTATTTTATATATAAAAAATAAAGCATAAAGTTAATATTAGGGAATCAAAAAAATAAACTTTGTAAAGCTTTTGGATGTGATTTTGCAAGATTATTCAGAACATGGGGTCTCCCTTGTTTATTTATTGATTGTTTTATGCAGTACAGTCAGTACAGTAACAAGAAAAAAAACTCACTTAAATAAGGAATATCTGATTAGGTACATTGTCCTTTCAACGCCTCAGAAATGACATCTGTAATTGCATTTCAAGGAAATTATATGCTGGCTGGATTATGTGGCATTTATGTGGCTAATGGAAGTGACACTTGCTGATTTAATTAGTGTTTACAGTTTAACATTATTTCTAAGAGCAGTTTCTCTGTGGATTTCACGTCTGTTAACAGAATAATTATCCTTTTTTCCCTTTCAATGACACACACACATGCTGTCATCAAACGCTAGCATCACACACACACACACGCTCAGAAACATGTCATGCTGTGACGAAGCAGAGGGGAAGAAGAATAATCGCTCTGGCTTTGTGTGGTGTATTTTTGGTGGGTTTTGCAGAGATGTGACGTTTGTGTCTCAGTAGGTTAACAGAAATGAAAAAACAACAACAACAGCACAGCAAGACATTTATTCAGTCTTGGAAAAGTATCTAAAAGGGATATTTGAGTAAAAGTACGAGTATCTTACCAGAAAATGACAATATTACTTAAGTAAAAGTCTTAAAGTGTATGACATTTATTGTACTTCTATAAATGTATAACATCTATAGTAGAGTACAGTATGATTTTAATGTAAAAATGCCAAATAAATAAATAAATAAAATCTTGCTTGCTGCACCTTTAGGGTTTATTAATTTATTTGTTGGGATGAATGTCAGAGGGTTAAATATTGACCTTTTTTTTGCTCCTGTGTGAACAAAGGTAAAGTATCTAAAAGGGATATTTGAGTAAAAGTATAGTACCAGAAAATTAGAATATTACTTAAGTGAAAGTCTTACAGTATATGACATTTATTGTACTTAAGTATCAAAAGTAATTTTCTGATATAAAATGTACTTAAGTTTTAGAAGTAAGTATTTAAAAAAAAGTGAGGAATTGAGTGACGGTGGCTCAGTGGTGGAGTGAGTCCTCTTTTAACTGGAAGGTTGTGCGTTAGATTCCAGATTGTCCTTGGGCAAAGTAAAGTTTGGATTTGTTGTTTCCTTCCTTCTTGTTTTCAGAAGTAAAGATAAGATGATTTTCATACTTAAGAGTCGACATGAAGATATCCAGATATTTTACCTCCTGCCAAATCGGTAATTTGATAGATTTCCGTTTTGAGGAGTTTGGAGCTAACGCAGAGAAACACGTTACCCAAAACAACCCAGAGCGAGATCTAAGAATAACCCAGTCAGTTATTGATGAACAGCAAATTTACTTAATTTCCCCCATTTGATTTTCTACAGCCGGCTTCAGTGCTGAGATTCATTCGTTATTCGTTGTTTTAAATGATATTTCTTCAGTTTTTATCGCTTCATTGTCTACAATGATGAGGACAACATGAGGACACAGTGCTTACATCATGACAACATGAAATGAAGCCTGTGTAAAAGAGTAGATTGAAGAGAGTAGATTGAAGAGATTGAAGAGTGAATTTCTCTGTGAGATGAATAAAGTATCTATCAATCTATCTATCTATCTATCTATCTATCTATCTAGATTCATTCCTTTAAATGAGAAAGGTCCTCTGAACAGGGGGTTACCATACTGTGTGTGTGTGGGCGGGGGGGGGGGGGGCAAAGTGATTGCAGTGATTATGGCTTTGAAGAAGAACTATATGATACCAGCGTTTGCTCTGCTGCTCTTCGACGTAACACATTGTTCCCGTGTTCTTACTCATTTGTCTACCTCCTGTGAAAAGAGAAATTTAACTGTTCCTCTTGACCCACGTGGGCCAGACTTCTCCGCTTGGAGTGAGACATCTATTATTAGAGAGTCTACATTTTTATAAAAGCTGTAGTGTTTAAATTTTTATTACAGTCCATCACTGTGAGTCTCTTGACTTGCTCTGACCTTTGTGTGTCTACATTAAATATGAAAATAAAACTACACTATTTCACCATATACTCACAATTGTGATGATATTACTCATTTATTTCCACGGTTAATGGTTCATGTTTTTTTTAGCTTTAAATTTGTCGACAATAGACAGACAGTGCCTTTAAATATAAAGCTCCTGTTGACAGGTAGATTAGATTAGATAAGATTAGACGTTACTGATGCAGCACCAGGCAAATTCACTTGTCACAGTCTGAGGTGGACAACTATGAATAGAACAAGCTATAAAGAAAGAGAACAAATGCAAATAGAAAATGGAAATAATAGGTTGGATGTCCTTTCATGTGAGTTTTGTGGTCAATGTTTTCTGGCACTTCCTGTTTCGGATGGCCGACTTCCTGTTGGGAGGTCATGGCTTGTCGTCTCACGTATGAAGTTTTGAGCCGATCGGTCAATGTACGGTGAAGTTACACGGCACTTCGAATGGTCGAAGTTCGCCCAAATTCCGATGGTTGCCATGGCCACGCCCCTTTGAATCTGCAAGACCTTTTGATAACATTTCATCTTTGATTTGTCTAGTACAAATTGTATCTTATGTTGGTGTGATTAACAAGCTCAGACACGTTTGTTTGTTTACGAAACGCGCACCAAATTCAAAATGGCTGTTAAGTTGAGACCAACTTAAGCAACTTGTGCTACTGTGTCATTCTGCACCATTTTTACATTATTTTATAACATTTTTCACCAACATTTCAGGAATTTCATTAGGTGAGTGCTTGGGCCTAGTACTAAAGTACTAAAGTAATAATTCTTTTATATCTCATATATAAAATATATGAGAAGACATTGTATGTATAATAGATTAACCTTCACTGTGGGAAGAGGCGTATTATTGCACATATGTACATTATAATATTTCATTGTTACTGTAGAAACAGCCAGTGAAGGAAAGGAGCAATATGAAATGGATATTTATATTATAAAATCAATACAAAACTAACCCAAACATCATTTCATCCTAATGCTCTTTGTATTTTTAATGTTTTTCACAACTTTATCTCAATACTGCACAGTTAAATATGTTTTTTTGTGGTGTAAACTCGATGTTTTAATTGCCGTCGTCTATACTTTGGCACTCAAACTTGAAATCCTCACCTGTTGAAATTATTACAAAGGTAGAATAAAAAAGAAGCAATTGAGAGCTGCAGAAGGTTTAATTATCTGTTAAATAATTACCTAATTATTGCTGCCATGTGCTTTGTTCTTCATCTACACTTAGTGTGCACTTATTGCTGCCTGATGTTATTCGTTGTGCCGTATGTATGCTGCTGCTAAGTGACGCTGTTTCGCTTATAAAAGGAATTTTGATCTCAGCGTGACTTCCCAGTAAGATTAAGTTGAAATTAAATAAACCAAAACAAAAAAATATGATTTGTAAAAGTGTGCTTGATCATGATTATTTGGGTCAAAATTGAAATAACGACTATTTCAAACGTTTGCTCATTGACTTCAAGTGAAAACAAATGAAATTAATTTTACATTAAGTGGCTTTGAACATCGTATATACTGTATCTTTACTCACGCCGACATGAAAGCGGGACAAGAAAACACCATTACAACATTAAAAGCGTTATTTTCAGATTGTTTTCTTTTGATGTTTGGGGCCATATTCATAATTGAAACACAATCTTTGATGAATTGCACAGCCCTAATTAGTAAAACACATTTATGCTTTTTAAATGTCACATTTATTACGCAATGTAGCATCAACAGTTTTGTATGTATATCCTGAAATGTAAGCTGCTCATTTTTAAATCAAAGCAGATTGAAATAATGGAAAACCCTTAAGAGACAACAGCAGTGAGCTCATGGACAGCGACGAGGACAGAAAAGCATTGTTTGGTTTTCATGATCACAGTCCACTGCGCTTGGTTTGTGGAGTGTTGTTACATAACGTCTACATAAAAACTCAATCTGATGACATAAGACTTATTCAACTGTTAGCTAACCCAGCCCAGGCTGCCCAATCAACTCTTACACTCACTCAGCTCCAAGAGCTGCAGCTCGGTTACCAACAGCTCCAAGTGATGTTGGCTCGGGATCTTTGTGGTCCTCCAAGACATTAATGTCCACTTCAGAAGATCTGGAGGAGGCCCTTCATTTTATCACTGCCGTCTGTGACACATGTGCCTTCCAGTTCAGTAATTTTCACTAATTTAGTGATGAAGAACTGGACTCCTGCTTGACTTTCTTTGTCTCAGAGGGTTCTTTTTTAAGGTGGGGCTAACGGGGTTTGGAGTTATTAGCTTCACTTTTAATTATAATGAGTGTTCCCTTCAGTTTTCTGTCAATGTCAGAGCAGGGTAGGGACACGCAGTGATTCTGTACCATTTTTATATTATTTTATATCATTTTTCACCAACGTTTCAGGAATTTCAGTAGGTGAGTGCTTGGGCCTAAAGTAATCATTTTTTTTATCTCATATATAAAATATATGAGAAGACATTGTATGTATAATAGATTAACCTTCACTCGTGGGAAGAGGCGTATTATTGCACATATGTACATTATAATATTTCATAGTTACTGTAGAAACAGCCAGTGAGGGAAAGGAGCAATATGAAATGGATATTTATATTATAAAATCAATACAAAACTAACCTAAACATCATTTCATCGTAATTCTCTTTTTTCCCCACAACTTTATCTCAATACTGCACAGGTGAATGTGTTTTTTTGTGGTGTAAACTCAAATTTTTAATTGCCATCGTCCATACTTGAAATCCACTCAAACTTGAAATCCACTCAAACTTGAAGTGTTGTAATCAGGTGTGTTGTATCAGGGTCTACAACATGCAGGGCAGTGGGTACCTGAGGATCAGGATTGGGAAACACTGAACTAAGCTAACACCTGCAGACCTAAGATAAAGCCCTGCCTCACACTAGAAGATAATTGGCCAGATTTTGGTCCTGATCTTGGCCTTCAGACAATCTTGGGTCTCTTACAGTTTTAGGCTGTTTTGACCAGATTATCTGGCCAGATTATCCCGCAGTGTAATGGATTCGGGTCTTCCCGATTTCAAAACATAAACAGCAATTGGAGGCGTCAGTAGAACCCCGTGATAACCAATAATAGCGAGTTGACCGGGAAATGGATGTTGCATGCTTTTGTTTAGAAACGTAATTTGTACAAGCCTTGCTCCTAGCACAAAACATTGCACACACATCAGTTATTAATTGACGTCACTGTCACTCCACGTCCATGTCTGTTTACGTTCTGAAGAGTTTCTGTGAGATCCCAAATCCCTGGAATCTCCTCCCTGAAATCGTTTGATTAAATGCCAAGTGTGTGGTCCTGCGTCTCTAAACTGGATCATCTATAGTCTGTGTTTTCTCAGGATTAAAACGTTGAAAATCGGTCACAAAGTTTGTTGTGTCTGTGGTCTACCATGTTTTTAAAATCAAGTCAGATTGGAAAATCCTCGAGTGCGTGACAGGCTCAACAGTCCCTGGACCTACAGTGGTATCTGGTACGTGATATCATGTGTTAATTTCTTCAATGAAGTAACTGAAATAGTCATGTGAATTTTTGAAAATGTTTTCAAATGAAAACATAATAGAGTGGATGTAGCCTGAGAGAATGAACGCATGGCTCCAGACTCTCACTCTCGGTTTGCTTGTTGAAATTAAAATATTTTACAACAATGAACTTCACGTGGCACAGTTGAAAATAGCTTCAGGCAACAGTGAATGCAAATGATCTTTGCTGTTAGAACGTTACCCATCATGACTCACCACTGTCCATCAAGAGACGCCATTACTTGAATGATCGGAGGCGTACCAGAGACTGTGATGAGGTCCACTCAATTTGAATTTTGAATAACAATGAGTCCTCCTGCTCAGCATTACAAAGTCTGTAAACTGGAAACAGACAGTGTTTACCACTCTGAAGGAATAACACAACCGACTGTGCAATCACAGAGCTAATTTTAGATGAACCACTCTCCTACAGGATAATGGAATACTCCAGGATGAAAAAAAAGAGTGGAGTGAGTTGTGTTAAAATAGTATGTTTTTTATTTTATTTTTAACAATGGAGCAATTTTTGTTTAATTAATTTTTTTTTGGCATCATTCAAAATTAATGTCATTATAACCTGCCAGCATTATGTAAATTAATGATGTGAGAGAGCAAGCTTGAGGCCTAATGTATAAAAAAAAAGATGTTTTGACATTGTGAATATTAAGTGAAGTCTGATTGACCAGTGTCCATAATGTCAGAATAAATCAGAATTTCAGAGACAAATCTCTTTGGGGTTGTATCCAAAACCTTTTTACCTCCAGAAGTAAGGTAACACGACAGAAAAATGCAGATTAAGATTCAGATTCAGAACATTTAGTCTTGTGAGCACAGTGCGTGTTCCTCAAGAGCAAAGCTTTTCCCGTCTTTTATGAGAGTTTGAAGGGTTGCAATTAGGAAATAACGGCATGGTAGCGTCATTGAAGTATCTCATATCATTAAAAGATGGAACTTTGATACGTGGGACATTTATATCGATACAGTGGTTCATGTATTTACGGCCTGAGCACCGACTGGTGCAAAGACCCGATTGTGTCGCTCTGATTATTCTTTTTTTTCATCATTTTCTTTCACTTATTCTTTGAAGCCCACCATGTCCAAACACCAAACACCGGCACATCAGGACCTGTGAAAACTGCAAGTTTTTTAGCAATCTGATGATTTTGCAAGTATTATGTTTAGATATTCTGGGTTCCCACTAGCCTTGCAGCAGGCTTCTACGATGATAACCTGCAAAGCCGGACATTGCGTCACCTACTGGCAACTGTCTTGGGTCACACAATGGCCATTGAGGTCACTCACACCCTGTATGGGGGGTGTGAGGGCCCTTCCAGAGCTGCTTGTAGCCCTAGTGATGTATTTGTATCTTTTATTTTATATCATCTATTTTTTATTTGCCAATTTGTACATGGTTAGAAAGAGTCTTAAAGAGGCAATAAAACAAGCAATATAATCTTTAATACCGAGTGTTTCAGAGACGGAGGGATTGACTTGAGCCAAACGTTGCTCATCTGTTGAGAGGAGCTCAGGATGGAGCGATGCGATCCCAAAATGTAGCATTCTAACAACATGCTGATGAAACTCAGTCAACTTTTTCCCAGAGACCCTAACAATTTCTGCTCAAATTGGATATTTCAATAAATAAAATATGGGTCATCATGGCTGTGCATGTGTGGACGGTTGGCGGGATAATGTTCAATTTAATATTTTGCGAGCAGCTGCTGCTCTGTGTCCATAGACTCCACACGAGGCGACTATTGGCAGAACTGGCAGCTGGAGGTTGTATTAATTTAAGCCGTCCAGGACGCTGTGGTTGGGATTCACTGAACTGTCAAAGCTGTCATAAGAGCACACGCAATCACAAGACTCTCACTGCCCCAGTTCACAGTTAGTCTTGTAAGTCACTGTTTGTCATTTAGCTCAGAAATTTTAGCACGTTTACAAGTGGCAAACATGATGGAATGTATCAGTTTTCCTGCTCTACACTGCATTCCTTTATGCCTCAGTAATAACAGCCAAAAATTAGGTCCATAATTAGAATCTCATCAAACGTTTTCCTTCTTCTTTAGGCTTTCTGACACTGCAGTCTGGCGTAAATGACCTGTCCTGCTTTCTCACGCTCTGACGAGCTCATCCAGATGTAATCAGACCTGGCTGATGTTATTAATGACTTGAGGGAAAAGGAGATTACGCTCCTCCACCACACAGCCCCTCACAGCAACGCTCACTCGATGCTCCCCGAAAACAAACGGTGTAAGGGAGCAGAGTTTATGTGGTTTTCAGTGTGGTTTTGATGGATTTATGAGAAATCACTGGTGGGGGGAGTTGAAAATGGTGGTAACAGAAATGAAGTTGCCAGAGTAAACTGGGTCTGAGCTGCTTTTCATGAGTTTTCTTTGAAAATCATCATCAAACATACTTGTATATACTCCTCTGTACTCAAATAATACCAAGCCTCGTCAGTATGAAGCTGCCAGACTGTCGGAGCTGCACATACAGTATTTCACAATAAAAGATGCTGGAGTGCTTTTACTTTGAAACGGGAATAGGACGTGTTGTGTTTTTGACACATGCACGTCATTTTCAGTGTATATTTTTTGCTGTGAGAAAAAATAGGCGATAGTAACATGTCCCACACCCAACTCTTGGGTCCTTGAAATCCTTGAAAGTTTGGGAATTTAAATCTTCTTTTTCAAGGCCCTTGAAAGTTTTCGAAAATCGCCTTAAATAGACACGGGTCATTAAATTTTGTGCAATAAAGAAGTTAAGTTAATACTTAAAATGCCACCTACTGTTTCATGCCATGCATTGCTTGATGTACATAGACGTCAAGTTGTAATTACTAGCGGTAACACTGTCCACTGTCTCTCTCTCTCCGTCGTTGACGTGAGATTTGTTGCACAACAACGAGCGAGTAACGTTAAGCAAGAAAGACGTGATGCCTGCGAAAGAAAATTCCAACATCTCACCAAAGAAAATGACAAAGACTGACTTTGACCCATGATCCCAAAAAGGACAATCACTTGTCCAGATGCAGAGCATGCTGCAAATCAATAAAAGTGGACGCCATCATGGGTGAAGCGGCTCTTACAAAGTTGCCCTCCCATCTTAAGCTGTGTCAGCATATTTGGTCTTTGAATTGGGGGGGAATTGATCCTGGAAAGTCCTTGACAAGCTGCAATACTTGATGGGAAAGCTCATATTGATCGATACTAGATATCCAACTAATATTTATTCTCATAATCGATTATTAGCTCAATTAATCGAGTACTTGTTTGGTCCAGAAAATGTCAGAAAACGCTGAAAAATGTTGATTGTTGTTTCCCAAACCTGGAAATAATACAACAAACAAAAATTATATAGTTTTAATGATTTTGTTTGTCATATGGAGCAAAGAAACCAGAAAATATTCACATTTAAGAAGCTGAAAAATCAGAGACCTTTCGAACCGACTAATGGATTATCAAAATAGTTTACATTAATTTAGTTTTCGATTAGTAATCACTGCAGCGGCAGCTGGATACAAGTTCAAAAACTCCAGACAATTATTCCTGAGTGGGAATCAGTACAGTCGATGTGTTCAGTAATTAGTTTACAGACACGACTCCTGTTCTCAGAGGTGTATTTCATAACCCCCACTTGCAATCATGCACAATTGCTAAAGTGTCAACTCTTACTCAAACACACCCTCATCATAACCGAGACAGCGACGGAGACACGCGGAGATTAATATTTCCAAGGATTCCAGACCCACTTTCTCTGATTTGATTGGTTAACTCGGAAGCCTTTGACGCTAACAATATATCGTGCCAAGTCAAAAAACTTTCCATCATTTGTCACAAGCTTATTATAATGGGAGTTTTGTGTTTCTTCTCCAGAGCTAATGCACCTACTGGCACCGCAGGAGGCTGATCATAAATGCTGATTTCCCCTGCATCTATTATACAGATGCTTGTGGAGAGACACAGGGAGCTTATTTAAGAACTTATTTTCTGTCAGATTCTTTAAGAACACTTTCAAAAATTATGTTTATCATGCGAGTGTTTCCTCTCCCACTTCACTGTTTGCCACCCAGGTGTAATTTTCTTTTAAGGGCCACGTTTTGCGCCCGCTCCGTGGTGCTGTAGGAAAAGAAATGTGGATGATCTGCCGTGTAAATTGCAGGCGCTTTGTGCTGCGGCTGAATCACCGTGGGCCAGACAGCCACATTAAAAGTTATGGCACCTACAACAAAAGGAGATTACAGTAACACGTAATAAGGTCGTGATGTTTTTTCACGTGTCAGGGCCCGTGAGAGTTAAGCGGAGAAGAGGAGACACTTTGCTGATGTCATCCTGCATTCATATAATTTTGATTTGATTACAAGAACAAACACACGTGGAGCATTTGCATAATGCCCCGAGCTGAAATTCACTTACAGTGAATTATGACTGATCCAAATGAGCGAGTGACTCCCTTCGCGTCCTGCATCTTGCTGGTAACACACACACACACACACACACACACACACACACACACAGACACACGCATGAATATTATCTCTTAGTGTTTCTCTTTTTGGTTGTATTTACAATCAACACTCTCGATCCGCTGCAGTGAATAATGAGGAGAAATGTACGGGTGACAATCACCTGCAATCGAGGACAGGGCAGAGCAGAGAAGGAGCACCGCAACAAAAAAAAAATACATGATAATGATATCGTGCTCAGCTGTGGGCAGCGCGGCTATGAATAGCCATCCATTATTCTGAGAAGAAATTCAATTTAGACAAGCGTACAAGGGCAGAGAGGAAAATGGATGCATTTGTGTGATTTTGATTAAAAAAAAAAGGAAACGTTGCAGATTGCTAGGTAACGCACGTTTGAAACAGCAAATGTGATATAAATATATAAGCATGTTAAAGGTCACTCAGTGTGGTTTACAGAACTCATGGTTCACAAAGAAATGATGAAAGGCACAGTGAGGCCAGCTATGATATGGCTTGGAGACAGTGGTACGGTTTAAAAGTGACAGAGCTGAAGATGCTGAGATCTTCACTGGGAGTGAGCGGGATGGACAGGATTAGAAATGAGCATATTCCAGGGACAGCTCAGCTTAAACAGTTAGGAAATAAAGTCAAAGAGTCCAGCTTTGGGAGGGGACAGTGATTATATTGGACAAATGATGTTGAAGATGGAGCTGCTGGGCAGGAGGAAAAGCAGAAGACCACAGAGAAGGTTCATGGGTGTTGTGAAGGACGAGATGAGGACAGTTGGTGTAGCAGAAGAGAAGACAAGGGAGAGGACAAGATGGAGGCAGGTGGTCCAATGTGGCGAGGGAGAAGCCACACACATTATAATTAAAATTTGAACAGTGCAAGTCGTAAAGACTGATAAGAAACAAATACAATTCCTAGTGTGTCGACAGGATGAACATTTCAGATTTAAATATCTTAAATATTTAAACGGTTATAAGAGTAAAGTGACACCATGGGAATAGTTGAGATGAAGTCACAGCAGCATCTTTTCAGTTATTTTCTTCCTATTCATATTTATAGAAATGCTGAATGTTTGAGTGTTAGTAAGGGTAATTTAAGGTTAAGGTGAGAGCCAGAAGATTTCAGAATTTAAATTGGGCTTCAGCGGCACTGTCAAATTTAGGAATGGCTAATTTAGAGGAATAAGAGTGTTAAAAGAGGTCTTCTTTTGGCCTCTCCCTTTAGGGGGCGCCACAGCGAATCATCTGCCACTTCTGTGACACCAACTGTCCTCATGTCCTCCTTCACAAAATCCATGAACCTTCTGTGGTCTTCTTCTTTTACCTCCTGCTCCATCTTCAACATCTTTTGTCCAATATATTCAATATGCCTCAAATATCACCATTAAAAGAGATCAAAGGAGTACAAATACATTACAAAAGACGTATAAATATAAATATATACATTAACATAACATACATTGCGAGAAGGTTGAAGAAAAATAGGTCCATGTACTTAGGAATAGGAATTGTAGGGTTGTACTGCTTTGCACATACAGTATTATGTTAATTTTCCACACCATCAACTATAAACAGTACATTTGTTAAATATTACATTTGTAGTTGCCATTACATGCCTGATAAAGCCCTGAAGATCGCTCAGCCGGAGCATGAAAACATCCCCGCAACTCTCCATCGCGGCACGTACAGTAGCACCTGAGGTGTTTATGTGCCACCAGAAAGCCGTAGAGCTCCTGGCTGGCAACACATCGGCATCATAAGACATTAATCTGCTGCCTCGCTGCGCGATAACTAGCTCCCTGGGTCTCACCGCAATTTAGTCAAGTCTTCGAATAATACGTTTACCTGCTCTGGTGTGCTGCAAGCTTCCTACATATCTGATTTCCCAGTGCCCCACACTCCCACTTTCTGCCAAAACACTCCATTGCACAGTGCACAGCGGGGCAATGATGTCTAACCTCCCACTCTTGATGCTTCAGGGTCAAATTAAAGACTGTTCTAATCATTTCTCTGAAGACCCATCACCATATACTGTATGAGCGTTGTTGGTTGGAGGACAAGTGGAGTGTGATATTGTGGATCACGTCGCCACTGGTTGTTTCTTATCTTATCTCACGTGTCAATGTTTACCTACATGTGTAGCAGCAGCACGAGCGCGTTCATACCTGAGAAAGGCACTTCTGATGTGCACGTGCAACTGGTTTGAGAAGCAAATGACTGCATATGTAATATCTGTATACATTTTTCTGTATGTGTGTGTGTGGGTTCCTGCTCCAAGAAAGTGTTTCCAAGTAAAAACTGAGTCAGGGCTGTGTAATGAGGGCATTTCCCCCGAGTTTCAAACCTATTTTAAACAGCTGCCAGAAAGAAAGATTTGTGGAGTCTGTGGGAGTGAGTTCACATACTTGTGTGTATACATGCATTCTCTCTCTGTGTGTATATATAGAGTATATAGACATGGGACAATATGGACATTTCTTGAAAAATGGGCAAAAGCCTGTCTGTAATTTGCCTATATTTAGTTTTTCCCGTCTGTATTATTCAGGAAGTGTGTGTCTTCCTTATTTGTGCATACTTTATTAATAGTAATGATAAGTTGTGCATTTCATGTCACGACTGACAGAAGGAAGGCGAAAGCACAACAGCTGCCGCTATTAAGTGAAGCAGCTGTGAAAACAAACTAGAACATACTGGAATTTTACAATAACATATCACTGACATTACAAAAGAATGTTATGATATGTTTTAGTACTGCTCTGTTGAGGTTCCGATTGAGCAGAGCCGATACTAAAACGTGACGCCGACAGACTGCCGGCCACTGATTAGTCAGAGAGTGTCGTCACTGGAAGAGTCACGAGCGCGACGTCTGACACAAGAATCAAAGCGAACAATGCTGAGCTGTAGATTAAAGTTAAAAAGACTTAAAAAATCCTGTAAACGTGCGTTAATGGGAGTACAGTTTGTGGAATGAAATACTTGTTCTTAATTCTCATCCCAAATAATGTTGAGGTCATACTATGATCCTTTAATGTGGCAACAATTTCAAATCACAATGTTCTGGAATAACTGGAAATATGCAACCCCCCACCCGCCCTTGTGGCACTTAAAATAATTCACTCGGACTTTGATTATAATTGATTACAATCAACTCAATGAGGACATTTTATCTCGATCTGCAATAATATGTATATATATATATATATATATATATACATATATATATATATATATGTTATATTGCAATCACTCACATGTGCCACAGTACAAATTGAGGAGTAAAAAAGTACATGCGGCGGTGTTGACCCGATCTTTTCCAGAATGACACTAACACAATCTCAACATTCCTTCGCCCCAAATCTCACTCTGAAAACTACAATATTTCCCCTGAAGAGATGAGGTAAACTTCTGCATTTGTAAAGCTAAAATACAAAAGTGCATATGCTGGAAATATGGCCATCACTTTATGTGGTGTAACGGCATTAGACATACACTATTAGGGAAGAGCCATTAAGTGCAAACACAATAGCCGTCCTAAAGTCATAGACTCATTCCCCTTCAGGTGCAGGGTTTGCTGTTATTATGAGCCTGTTTTATGACTTTACAGCTGAGAGTGGTGAGCATAAATCCCAACTTTCGTCTATTTAAAACACCACATTCTTATCAGTGAAAGTCATTTTGTAATATTTAACACTCTGAGGAAGTGTCAGAGAGTGAGGAATTCGGGTCACTCACTCAGACAAAAGTATGAAATAGACTGTCTGATGATAATTGTTATTCTAATGTTCTTTTGTTTCCCTGTGACCACACATTGTTTTGGGGTCAGACATTGATTTTTCTTTTGTCTCCTCATACGTCTGCTTGTACACTGACATTGTGAGAAAAGCCACAGATATTTTCCAAAAATCTATTCACTGGTAGCCTGAAGTGGAGCGCCGGAATCTTCGAGTCCTTGTGCGCTGTTGCTCGGTGACATTAAATAAGTCTTTGTCATATGTTTTGGTGATCATGTTTCTTGCCTCAACAAACCAGTTTTGATTGTGTGACATTAGTTTGAATCGTCTTGAACACAATGACTCTCAGAAGTGGGCTGGAGGTCTGTGGCTCTGCTGAAAACCCACGTGGATTCTTCAAGGCTGTCTTTCGCAACAGATGTCCGTTCTGTCGAGGTGAAGTGTTTTGTAATCAAAAGTGACCGAGAGCGAAAACACTGAGAATGACGGGGAAATGGCAAGAAAGAACACTTTTATGCAAGTTGGGAAACTTGTCTTTCTTTTATTCAGGAATTTGTTGCAACAAATGGAAACACAGTTGGACGTGGGAGCTCTGAGGGCTCTCGAAGCATAATGCAGGCAAACCACATACAAGGGTGAGCCAAAGCAAGACAAGTAATAACATTTCAAACTTTTGAGTCCGTTAAAATGTGTTTCTATTACGGTACGGTTTGGAACGGTAAAGCCTTGGGTTTAGGCTTGTGTTGTGACTGAGAACAGGACCTTTTCTTCTGGACTGTGCCCCGATGGTCACGTAAGAAAAATACGTAAGTGTGACGTCGTACCAATGTGGTGATAACAAGAGGCAACACAACAGACAATAATCGAGATTTGATTGTTTCCTACTGCTACCGGACATTCGCAAACATCACCTGTAACTGTAGGAGCCCTCAATCACACATGTTCACAATTAATGATTAATTCTTCATTTTACTCCACAAGTAATAATTTCCAACGGTGACATCATGTTTCATGAAAATAGCGATTGTGACATTATCTTCTCAGAAAAAGTGACCGTGATTATCAAGTGAGAAGTAGGCAACTTCTCATTTTTCTCAAAGACAGAGTTATTTAATTATAACCAGTGGAGTCGCCCCCTGGTGGCTAACTGCTACTTCCATCCTACTTCCTGGGTTTTGCTTTTCAAACTAGACCAAATCCAGTTCTACATAAAATCCATGGCTATCAGCCTCCAGTAAGATCTCCAAAGACAAAGCACTACTGCAAAGACTACAAATGGATTTTAACCTCCACCTCCTTCATTTGCAGGGTGTTTAGGTTTGGAGTTGTTGCTGGTGCCTCAGGGTAAGAACAGATTACAATCACTGCAGAAACGACTGGCTCCCAATCGCTCTGTGAAATTGTTCAGAAAAATACCAGGGTAGCTGCGTGATTGTTTCTGAATTTTTTTTTACATAACTGTCGTCAAACTCTTAGCACAATTACCTTTTATCTCAAAGAGCAATCAGTGACTCAAGGGCTTTTGTACAAAAACAAAACCTGTGGCAGAGTCGAATCAGACTCATTGACCTTCAGCCAATTAAAATGCTTCAGCGTGACTTGAAACAAGTCGTCCATGTAAGGTATTCAATTAAATCTGCTGGCAGCGATGCTGTTTTTGGCTCACTTTTGGTTCCTTTTGGCATTTCCCTCGCGTCTCCCACATGTCTCCCCCTGAATGTGTCTGGTGAGGTGGGAGGTAACGCCGTCTTTTTGTGGAATGCTTGTATTGTGGGACAGATTTCTCTCAACTTTCCAGGGACGTTGAAAACGATTTGAGGGGCTTCAGGGGGCCCTACATTCGGCCTGTTATCAGCAGTGATTCCCAACCTTATTCTTGAGGGACTGGCCATATATATTAATGATTATGTACTGTACATTACAGTCACTTAATGGGTACTAACAACTGCATTTGAAATATAGTATATATAACTCTGTATGAACCCTGTAACAATGACTCCCATCAAGAATAAAAAAAGGCCAAAACAAGATTTAGCTAAAACACTGTTGCATATAGAGAAACATGCAATGTATAGAATGTTTGGATGGTATTGGATTTAAAATTTTGAATCGTTCCAATATCCAATCCAGTGATTTTGACTATTATTGGACCAATATCGATACTGAGTATCAACTCAGCTCATTCCTAAATAATAGTAGATACAACAATAGCAGTGTTGAACTTTAAATTGTTCTATTATTTACTTTTAATTTCACTTTTAAACACACATCTTAAGAGTCCAAACAGCCAAGCTTGTATCAAGAGCTCTCACACAGTATTTCCTGATCCTTATATTTGAGAAATTCAGAAATTCTCATGTCTCTGTTGTTTTCCTCTCACAAAAATGAAGTAAATGCTAAAATAGCTATTATTTAAGAATTAGAAATGAGAACCCTGCTGACTGTTGGGTTTGAGGGTTTTTGATTATGGTCATCAATCATATAATTTAAAAGGAATTCTCACAGAATGACTGTTGTAGACCGACATAATCAGTTATGATCAGGGCCCCCCTCGCAGCTCGGGGGCCCTATAGGCAATTTTCTACACTGCCTTCTCTGATACGACTCTCCTGTAAACCCCAGAGACGGAGAGACTCGTGCCATTGGCCAAACACGGAGACAAAGATCAGTGACAGCTGTCACAATATCCAATTCATATAAACCCTAAAGCATTTCACTAACGGCAGCTTTCGCTCTGACCATTGCAGCCGAAGCGCAGCGCCACTTTACAAGACATGTATTAAAGATTTAAGTATAAGAACAAAATACTCCTGTAAATGTACATTCGCTGCCACTTTATTAGGTAAAGAGCTCATCTATACGACATGTATTGCCTTCAGAGACGACCTTCCTCATACCTCAGTTGTGGATATTTTAGGTTCTTTTGCAAGTTAGTTCAACTCCTTCGAGAACTGCTGATCTTCTGTAAAACTCTAGCAATGGCTGTACTTGAAAATCCCTGTGGATCAGCAGATTCTGAAAATACTTAGACCAGTCTGTCTGGCACTAAGAACAGTGCGGTGTTCAAAGCCACTTAAATCACCTTTTTCCACTTTCATTTCGGAGACTCAGTTTTGGCCAAGTCTGCACGGTCTAAACGCACTGAGTTGCTGCCATGTGTTTGACTGATAACATAATGTGTGTTAATGAAAGTGTACCTAATAAAGTGGTCACCGAGTGCACAGTATTTCACTCTAAAAACCGCCGTAAATTTACAGTGAATTGTCTAGTACACCTCCTCTCTCCTCGACCTGATCAGCAACAGGAAGTAACGGATGGATAACATTTAGAGTATTAATGTAAATTCACCCACACAGGCTACTGAACTATGACCCCACTCACATTCCGGTGTCAATATCAAATGCTTTAATGTGCGTATGATATATACGATTCATTATATATTCATATTGTGCAAAGCTCTTATATACTGTATACTGTATGTGCCCCTTTTTATTATTCTGTTTGCCAGTAGAAGGAAGGGAGGAAGGAAACAAAGAAGAATATTTGATGGCGTCACTCATGTCTATTCATTCTGTGTGTTCCAGCTCTTACAAATGTGAAGCTGTGGGCCATCGACCGACAATGTTTCCAGACCATCATGATGAGGACGGGACTCATCAAGCACACAGAGTATATGGAGTTCCTGAAAAGGTGAGGAACCCGGGCCTTTATTGTCCCTGAAAGACAGATGGGGTTGAATGGGGGCTTTAATCTCAAGCGCAATGAGTTCATTAAGCAAATGAATTCAGGGGAATACGTCAGAGCTGTTCTCGGAAAAAATGCCCTAATGTTTTACCACTGAATTACATAACGTTGAATACTGGTGTGTCACTGAAGAAAAAACTTTACCTTTAATAACGCTCATAAACATCCCTCTCACTATTATCGAGCTCCCCACTTTAGCTGCTTCTCTGTAGAGAAGCCCCATTATCACTTAAAAGACTTTGTCATACTCTTGTTATTTTTGCCTACATGAGAACAGGATAAAAGAAAGACTAATCAGAAAACAGAGGGAGACCAGCGCTCGGTGACGAAGATGCATGACATGCAATTATACTGGAAATCTCTCTCATCCCTTCTCTGTGTGTCTCAGCCACTTTGGTCTTCATCGAGCCAATTATAAAAAAAAAATATTGCACATCTTTTCTGTATTAAATGTGATCCACTATTATCACATTACTTCATTTGATGAAGGATATAATAGAAATTGCTCACTTACTTGCAGAAGTGCTCCTCTACCGAACCTGTGTGTGCTTAGAGTAACAAAAACCCTTGTAGAGTGCAATACTAATTTGTTGCCACAAAATACTAATTAGTTCCCACGAAATAGGTAAAACGTACACACAAAGTTTGCGAGTCTCATCTGGATTCTCAGGAGAAAGCAGCTCTGACATTATGTCAATACACATCAAAAATACACATTAAATCCCTGAACCAGAACTCTGGTTGGATGTCATTGAATATTTGCCATGTTTATTGAGTGTTGACATCAACCCTGACCTGAGGATTTTTATATTAGGTTTGAAAATGGACATTGAACAACCAGAAATTGTATAAATAATTATTGTGCTGACCTTTTTCTCAGTTAAATTGATCATTTTAAGGAATTGGAAAGAAACGTAAACTGAGCTGCTTCAACATTTTTTTTATATCAGTTCTTTACATACAGTACATACCAAATATTAATGCATTTTTTAAATTTGAACTCTTAAATTGCCATGTTTTTGTCATGATGCACCTTCATTTTATGGTCTAAAAATACACAATAAATTAATTATTTTCATTACCTTCATGTAAACTGGGTTATTTTTGGTTTGATTATTGCAGCCTGGTATAATGTAAAAGATTAGCAGAAATCTTTTTTTATATGCATTTTTTTGCAATGTCAAATTTCAGAAAATACTCACGTTAACACACCAATAATTTCTCATGAAAAAGATGAAGCTATAAAATTGTATAATTAATTATTATTTAAATGTATTTATTTCTTTTTAATTTCCTTTTTTAATTGTTTAAACCAACATCAGTCCTCATCATACATATAGAACATTCATTTTTTTAAAAGTTTTTAACCCTTAAATTGCCATGTTTTTGTCATGTTGAATCAAAAATAGTGATTTGAATGGGTTTCAATTAGGACATTTTTGGTGCTTAAGTGTGTTAGTGTGAGTATTTTAGTTAACCTTGTTTACAATAGACTAAAAAATAAAAGAATACATGAAATTGACAAAAATGCACAACCTGGCATGCATTTTTAACAATGTGCAGTGGGTGTAAGACCATGGGATAATATGAAATTTTATGTTGGGAAATGTAAGGCAACCATAGTATGTTTTCTTGTTATATTTTAAAAAAAAACATATCCTACTGAGATACGACAGTCGACTCACAGCCATGAGGTACAGCGAGTTCGGGGGGGAAATTGTTTTTTCTGTCAAAGTGTTTTTTTTTTTTCTTCTGTCGTCTGTAAACTGGAGTCGTTTGACATTTACTGGCCAGTCGGAATAAGCTTACTTTCACCCTCAATGTATCTCCACCACCCTTTCACCAGACTGCAAGACCTATAGTCCTGAAATAGATTTGAGAACAGATGAAAACACTGTTCCCTGACAGACCTGTCCAACTGAGAAGAAAAAAGAAAAAGACACAAACCACTTGCCTTCCTTTCCCAGAGCATATGAGCATGCACTGCAGCGAGGCTCTTGACTCTCAGCAGCTCTTACATAACATTCCAGTGAATATGTAAATATTGAATAGATATACTGTACATATTGCTTGGATTAGGCTCACTGTGTGTGTATGGTTTATAAACGGGTCCCTGGGGGAGAAATCAGAGATGTACAGCATTAGTTAAACCACAGTGTGTAGATCATTGTATTAATGCTCTGCTTCTTCGAAGTAGATCTAATGTAACGACTGCAACTTAATGGGTAAAACGTATTCTTCCGTCCACTCTTTTTTAACCATTTAACACTGAGTGTATCGAAGACGACATGTTTGCACAAGCGCACTTTGCATCATCGAAATTACGCGACGGTTTGTGCTATCAGAAACGGTTTCTGAAAGCTGAGAAGTTGAACGTCAAAGCCAACATGTCGTTATTACGGTAATTTCACTCGCGCTGTTGCAGGAAGCCAGAGAATCAGCATCTTTGTCACTAGAGAGGAGAAAAACGCCTGTACATAGTTTCCATTTTTTGGCCTGTTTTTGGACATTGAGACAAGCTTAACAAGTGTGACTTTAAATATGTTTTATACTATTCAAATTTCAAATTTAACACACAAAATCTGGTGTTCATGTACAACTTAATTTTATTTATTATTTATTTATTCGCTCTGCATTTGTTGTGGAGGAGAAACTCAGAAAGACCATAAAAGAAAACCACACAGTCTATGACATATGGGAGGCGATAAATGCTTGTGAGGATTAAAATATCCATTTTGCCCCTGTAATGTTTAGTTTAAGGAGAGGAGGAATTACAAGGGCTGTGTGTAAATGACACGGAGCGCTAAATATGCAGTTCTGTGTTATTGTTTTTAAGGTTAGTGGGCCATTAGTCATCACTCTGTGTCCATTTAGATTAAGAATTCAGCTATGAGGCATAGAATTAAAGCAGTAGTCACAACATGTTTCTTCATAATGTTGGTGGGAATTTGACTTAGTTTGTGCTCGCAGTCACAAAATGATTGGTTGTATTTCATTTATTTACACAAACTCCTTAAAAATTACACTTATGATACAAAGACACCATAAAATAAATACAACACCATATCCTGTGTTCCAGACCTTTAAATAAATGAATAAAAAGACATGGACAACATGAACAATGATCAAAAAGAAACTCGAAAAACATTCGTAATGACCAATTTCCCCACCTCTGTCCTTTAAAATTGATATAAATTTTCCCAAGGTGATTGTGACAGTTTAAGATCTTTTTTTTATATATAATATATTCCATGAAACTAGAGCAGTGTAGATACAAATCTGTCCTCCCAAGTTCAGTCCTGAATCTGGAGACATTTATGAAGTAGAATTGACCTTTAAACTTCCCTCATGGGACTTGAAAACCAGCAGAACATAATTAAATTTGCAGTATTCTTTAGTAAAAAAAGAAAAACACCCCAGTAACACACACTTAAATAAAAACAGACACCTGTAACGTAAAGTTGTTAGTGCGTAATTTTAAATATAAACAAGTATCTCTTACATTTAAACCAAATGAGTTCACACTAGATGATTAAGTCTATCACCTCTACAAGACTTTCTATCTCTGTGTTTCCCAGTATTTTCGTGCTGCACACAGGAAGTGATTTATTTTTTGTCGAAACAGACGGAGGCAACAGAAACATTGCGACAGTAAAGTGAGACGGCTTCTAAGAGATTGGAATACGACGGAAAACTGGACAAAGCAACCATGAATAGTTGTGGAAGTGAAGTCATTCCACCTCTCGTCCTCGCCCACCCCCTGTGCTGCTGGTGTATACACACAAATGCTCCCTCAGTTAGGTTGGCCTGACGGAGCTACAGTTCTCACAAATGAGGATAACAAAATCATTGCAATAAACGAGACCATAAAACCTATGTTATTGGAGAGAAACAATAAACCTATATTATATTAAACTTATGTTAGTAAATTAAATTAAATGTAATGAGAGTAATGAAAAAGTAATTAAAAAGAGAGCATTAGTGGGAATAAAAAACAACCCACACTTTCCCTTTAGCGCTGTAGTATCATTATTATTATTATGAATTATCTGTAACAGTGTTTCTTCAGCAGAAGCTTCCATGTTTATGCTCAACTGCTTGAGGGTTGCAGAGTTATTATGTTACATGTCGGCCGCGCAGCTGCTCCGCTATAGGAAGCAGCAGCGACACAACGAGAGACACACACAGTGGCGCGGGTCTGGGTGCAGAGACAAGATGGTTCAGATTACTGTAATAAAGCATGGAAAATGAGAGGGGGAGAGGGAGAGAGATGATACGGAGGGATAAGGCCTTTGGTCACCAGCGTGGGTTATTTTTATTTTTTTCTCCTCCTTGATAAACATTGGGCCAGTTTTATTCAGCAGGCATGATAACACGCTGCCGGTGTTCATGGAAGGAAACAGACCAAACATTGGCGCCTCATACAGGTGTTTTGACCCAGCAAAGCTCTGCTGTGTAACCAGGCATGTTAAAAATACTGTAATACAATATACAGCCAAACTCACTCAGCTTAATATTGATTTTTACCTCTTCTGTATGCCTATATTTATGCAAGTCACTGTTTCAAAGTCAATGTAAGCTGGGAGCTACACTGTTTGGTGACACGTGCGGTAAGAAGTAGCTAATGTTATTCCCAAAGTAATGCCCAGGTAATACCTTATTACTGTCAGCCACCATCAGTGTAAGACCTTAACAGGAAAATGTTTGTGAATCAAAATTCATAATTATCACATTTTGAAGTTCAATTCATCCTCAATTTAACTTGGTTAATAGTATAAAACACAAGATAGCATTACTATAATATTACTTGCTTATGACAAAGTGATTGCTGTACTTCTACCATAATTATAGATGTACAGTAATGTAAAGTGTTCTTCATCTGACAATCACATAAGATTAAATCAGAAATTAAGCAACTTTTGATGCTTTTTCATCTTATTTATTTTGTCAACCCTGACTGCTGCTCTTATGCCATAAAGAAATAATTAAGTTCTTCACCTTGACTACATAAAACGTACCCATTAAAACCTTTTATAATCTCATATATCTTAACCTCCATGTCATTAAAACATATATATTATGCATTCGATTGTATTATGCTTTCATTCTGAACATCAACTATATCATCAATATCATCATATTGACCAATTTTCCTGTTTGGCATAGATGTAATGTTTCTGGGAATCCAGCAGGTGGCAGTGTTGTATTGTAAATAGCAGAACAATTGTTAATTTGTGTTTTATGATCATAAATTATGTTGGTTAGGAAAAAAAACATGTTTATGCAATTTATATGAATGGGACATTTTTTGTACTTAAGGCGATGAGAGTGTAGTTTCTTTCGTCCTGGGCTGTTACCTTCAAATCTCATCATCATGTTGTACATGGGAAATGTTGTCTATTTTGTGTTTCTTATTGTGTAAATAAGTTTAAAAAAGGTTTAAAATGCTTAAAAATATGTTGATTTATTGTCTTACTCTGACCATTGAAACTGAAAAAAAGGGAAATATTTTGCACTTAAGGTGAAGAACTCTTAAGAAAGGGTTGCATTAGAGTTAATATGTAAATAGAATTGTATCCTATTATCAAAACACACTGTCTTTCATTTTTTTCCTGCAGTGTTCCCACATTTCATGGCCTCCAAGACGACATTCTGAGCAAGCTTGCTGATGTCCTTGAAGAGGTAAGTGCCTTTATCCAAAGTGTCTGCCATCTGCAGCCTCCTATACACGTCTTAATACATTTCCATATTTCATTAGCGGCGCCAAGAGTGCACTGTTGGGATTTAGGAGCAATTGTTGCTATTTAGTATGTGCTCAGTGTGGTAATGCCAAAGTAAATGGTCCACCTGCTAAAAGCAGCCAATCTCATGAACCTGCTCAGGAATTCAGTAAACTGCTTTCAGGAGCCATTCCAGTCCTCAGAGGGGGTAAAAGAAGCGAACAGAGTCATCCATTTCGTTTTTTTGTTGTGCGGTGACATCTATTTTGAGCCTTAGCTGGGAATGTTTTCACCTTTTCAGTGTGGTTGTGTGTCTGTGTGTGGAGTGATCTGCTGAAGCAGAAACAGTGTGTGTGTGTGTGTGTGTGTGTGCATCACAACTGTCAGAAAATAGGTGAGAAGATTAGATCAAATTAGACTAGATTCGACTTTATTGATCACACACAGGGGATATTCACTTGTTACAGCGGCATGACAGTCAGTGTAGAAAGTTATAGGCAAAGTTAGGGCTTTTGTTGAAGTGTGGTTGTACTCAAGCTGACTGTTGTGCATCCTCATTGTTACCCCAAACCAAAGAGAGGCAGACACATGCTCAGTGTAAACATGGTTGCCAGTAGATACACCATGAAAAAAAAGAACCTAAAGAAATCGTCACCATAGGGCCGGTTGTGCACATTTTAAATACTTTTCATTCTTCATCTTTTGACAATTTCACCTGTGTTCATGCACATGGGCGGTGTTTTATGTGATCTTCTTATTTCCACAGTAAGGCTAAAATACACTGTGTTCAAACAAGTCTTACACTCATACCATTAAGTGCCAAAAATGTCAAACTGCAATTTCCAATCTCACCATACCATTAAAGCATAATATTAACATAGCATTTCTTTATATCTGGATGTCAATCTGGAAGCTATAATTTTCACTACTCTCCACCACATGGTGTCATTTTTGGCCATATTCGGCATATGGAGAATATAAATGCTATTTCCACTAGATGGCACTGTCACTATTCCCCTCCTCCATGGGCCTCTTTATCTCTCCATTACTCAGTTTTTTTCCTGACTGGAAAATTGAGGAAAAATCAAGGAAATTGTTTGAAATGATCATATTTGTGTAAATGCAGCTTGATTAGAAGAGTCTGGATGGCATTAGCTCATAACAACAATATCAATTTTTAGAAAGGTTGTGTGGACACAGTTTTTATGATGATGGATTACGAAAGTCACGTTTCAGGAGTTCGCTCATCCATCCTCTTCACGAAAACACAAATGGAAAAGAATGGTTGCCAGGAAAATCACTGGTATGTTGTTTTACCTGGGATGTTTTTTGTGATTTAGTGTGTCGTGTGAGATGTGTCAACACCGCTTGGTTTTCTTCAAATCTGCTCGCAACGTCTTTTGATGTTTTCTCAGGCACAACTTAGTTATGCAAACATATTCTCATTTGCTCTTTTGATCTTTTGTGCTCCGAACATTGAGGCTTTCAATGTGTGGAGCAGCTGTTTTTGTCAGTGCAACTCGCTGCGCGTGTCACTACTAGCAAGGAGTCCAGATCTTTCCGTTCCAAAGAAGAATATTTCACACACAGCACAGTCAATAACGAGGACCGTAATTTGTGAAAGACAAAAAATACAATCACAACATTTTTATGTGAGGTGGTGAAGGTAAAACTGACAATAGTGAATCAGGAGAATCAGTTTAGTTACAGCGCTCTGAACCAGGCGGAGGCACGGACGGGCAGGAGAGGCAGGGGAAGGTAAATCTGTGGGTTACACGTAACAACCTTTATGGTGGAGGACAAATCCATCAGGGAGAAGAAAGGTTTGTGGGGAAAGTGCATTGGCAACCCTCTGCATAACAGTGACAGAGAGTGAAGTGGAAAGTGTAAAGATGGGACAGTGTGATTAAAGGAAATGGAAAGAAATAGAACAAACAAAATCACATTGTGGAGTTTCAGATTAAATCTGATCTGTTTAATCAAGGACATATAAAACAAGCCCTAAGTGATGATGCACCTGCGCGAAGCCGATTTAACGGGGACTATTCTCCAGCAGTGCTAACAGGAGGAGGACAGACTCGGAGACAGGTTCGGGCTCGAAAATGACAGCCTGTGATAACAAGAGTTCAGTGTACACAGGTGTCAGCTCAGGAACAGGCGAAGGTGTGATCTGACGTCACACATGTGCAAGACAGTTAATGTGGCAGCGAATGTGAGGGAAACACAAGAACTAACCCACACCAGAGGGAAGGAGAGGTAAATAGATACAGGTGAAAGTGATTAGGGCAACTTGGTGTAATTGAGGGACAGGAAGCGAAGAGAACTGAAACAAGATGAGAGTGTGCTTGTACTTGGATGTCGCAGTTTCCCAGTTAGGAGTCAGAAATTTTAATTGGATAGCCCTGAAGCCACCAGATTGTTCTAAAGGCCCATTTATACTCTATTTACATCCGTCCATTCTAAACATTATCTTTGTCACTGCTCTACTGCACCTCCGTGCGTGTTTTTGCACTGGTATTTTTGCACTGGTATGGACGGCCCTCTATAGGACATCAACAAACCATTGAAAAGGTTCTTTTTTTTGTTGTGCTTGATCCAAAATCAGCTGAAACGCAAGCGGATTTCTTGGCGGTGGAACTTAAGACCACTGAATTTACGTCGTCATATTGATGTGGAATATTACTCATTGGTGTGGATCGGCATTTTCGATATCTCCACATGTCCACTGCGACGTTTGACAACTTGTTTCACCACATAGCCCCTCAAAGGCCTGTACATACTCTGCAAGAACAGAGAAATTAGTTCTCTCTCCCAGGAGCCCTCGTTTGGGAGATATTACAGTTTGTTCTTAACACATTATCTTGGCAGAGCTTTTTTCTCGTGTGATGTCCAACAACTAATTTTAAGTGGGTGTGATTAATGCAGAAATGTAATTGTAATTCCCTATGAAGACTTGAGTCTCTTAGTAAGTAGTAAGTGGTCAGAACTAACTTTGTTCTTGTTCTCGAGAAAAAGAGCAAATGTCTCTGTTCTTGCAGAGTACATGTATGTACAGGCCTTGAGTGAAGCTGGTTTTGTGGCTGCAAGGATAAACCAGCGAGCTCTGGCAGCATCTTTTGTTTCCCTGCTTCTTCATCGTTTTTCTGACTGATTGGACTATTGACTCTACACTGCCCCCACGATTTACGGTGGTATTGCTCTGCTTCATCTGAATCATTGAATGCTCCCCTACTAAGTGCACGATGATGGACAAATGAACGCAAAGATGGCCACTTTGAGTATCAACAGGAAGCGGAAGCTTTCGTTGTCAGTACTTTGATGCACACAGTAATGTCCTGCTGTGGTGTTTTTATGTATGAAATACCACATAATTCATAGATCAAATGGACCAGATTAGCAGTTTCTGTGGAAACTGGAAGGCAAATACTCCTAGTTCTGACTCTGGACTTTACAAGCAACTGGAATGAATCAATGCTATTGTTGCAAGGCTGACTGGTTTTTGCTTTGATTATCTGTACTGAGAAAGCAACTGTAAGGCATTTCAAACATGTCATTGGGGTTTTGTATTTAACTTGAAGCAGAGGATGTGTGGTTCAGTTTGTTTATTTGGCGATGCTGCAGTTAAATCCATCTTTCTTGACTTTTTTTTCCCCTCCCCCATTTCTATAATTAATCCTATTGTCCTGTGATTGATTTCCAATGAGTCACTTTTGGACATTCTCTGTTTGTTAATTTCAGAATAATAAACAGTGTACAAATCAATAAGGTAAACATCACAACTGCGGTGTTTTAACTAAAAGTTGTGCTTGGGATTGCTGCACCAGCAGCTCAGTACAGTGCTTGAAGTGAGGCTTATGCTATAGGGTGTACATTTCCTGGGAGAAGCAGTGTGAGAATAAATACCTGAAATGTCAGCCACATTTTTGTGCTGATCTGCTCATGATCCAACAGGAAATACCAAGCTCAGGCTTTCAGTCTGGACTTGTGCTTGAAGGTGCAGCATGATGTGTATGTTTGATGCAATGATGAAAACTCCAAGCAAAAACAAAATAAAGGATCCTAACCTGTGGACATCACATTAAGTCCCGCCACATTTCACATATCACTTCAAATACACACAAAGACACTGTCCTTGGGACAGAAGTATTTATTTTCCATCACTCAAGGTTACAATTGTGTGAATGCAACTTCTTTACCAATGTGTGTTAGCCTTGTCCAGTCCAGACTGTACAGTATGTAGCCTCTATGCTGCAGGCGGGCGATTAGTTCCAGCTCCCACAACCTGAACCATGCAGAAATACTGGGTGGGAAAAATGCACTGATGAATGGATATCCTGTAATGCTTTTGCTCTCGCAGAGGAACTACGGCAGATTTATTCATTTATTTTTCTTTTAGTTGCTTATTCATATTCAAGGTCACAGAAGCATGTCCGTGTAAGCTGTGGGAGGAAGGTAGAGAAACACCTCGGTCTGCGGTATTAACAAGAGAGAGGAAAAAAAAAAGAAATCAAATTGAGATTTTATCGCACGGCAACAAAATCATCCTCACTCAGGGAGTGCAGTCGTGTTATGTAATAAAAAAATAAAACTCCTGACTGAAGCACTTTTCTTTTCTTTCTCTGACAGACACATTATGAAGACGGAGAGTACATCATCAGACAGGGGGCCCGAGGAGACACCTTCTTCATCATCAGCAAGGGAAAGGTGAGAATGGCTGCCAAAAATGGCCGTCACCGACTGGGATTCGCGCCGCACATGTCGAAACTGTTCTCTTTGTGTGTTTCGCTCCCAAGCGTCAACGTAAATAGACAGCCAGCCAAACTCCTTCTCAAGAGCCAGGAAGTGAGCGTCCTTTGCTCCTTTAATGACTTCCCCAACAACAACAATTAAGTCAGAATGACAACACTGAATCAGAGTGAAACTCGGAAAAGAAAGACAGCAAAACGTCTTTGTAAATAAGTGTACAACCATCAACAGAATTAGCTTCACATTAGCAGGAAAGTGTATGATAGCTTGTCAGGCTAACACTGTAGCCTACTGCTACTTTCATACAAAACTCTGTAAAATATCCATAAAACTCATAAACATATGCAGGATGTGAGGATACAACGGACGATGTACATGTTCTTCCGCGGTACTCTCAACGTTTACATTCACACTCCCCACTTCCGGTGGTTCGGCGGATTTCAAAATAAAAGCTCCGCTTTCTATACGTCCGTTGTGGAAACATTTCAGAGTCAAGCAAAGCGGTTGTGTTTGTGGTTGGAAACTCTCATCACCAGTGGCTGTTTCTGAGCAGCAGAATGGACTCGCTGTCATTGCACCTTCCTGTCGTCAGCTCTCGCTCTCGCACACACACACACTGAGCTCAGATGACACACACTGTCCTGTCTTCTCCGAGCGTGACATGTTCATCAGTTTCCTTTTCCCACTGTCACACTTCTAGAATGTTTCAATTAAATCCACAAAGGCTCAGACTTAGAAGTCTCCCCACCTAAAAGCTGGAGTAGACAGTTTGTCACAATGATATTTAAACCCCAACGCCATCCACATTTATATTGATCCCCACTTGCCGACTGAATCACGTTTTTATGAGGAAAAAAAGAAGAAGGTACAAATCGATGTACAATACAAAGGAACTGTGTAGGAGCTTCTTTTGCTGTTAGTTTATTGTTGGGATCCTCCCACCACTTGCAGAAATGGTGCACAGTCGATTTGTGCAAAGTGATATGGCTCAGGTGTTGATGAGGACCTTCTGTTGCACACGGAGGAAACAGTGTTTGAGTGTGGGATTTAAGTGGTCTGATCTGTTTGTTTAAAGCCCACAGGACTGCAAGGAAACTACTGAACTACATTGATATGAAAATATTGGACCTTTAATCTTTTTTGGAACAAATCAAGCAGCAACAGCCGGGGCTTTTTTTTCTTCTTTCTTTTCTTTGTGACAATTTAGTGATTACAAACTGCTTAATTCAAAAAGACTGTGAAAAATGGCTCTCACTCATTATCTTTGCACAAGGGGGTGTCAAGTGTCTTTTGTGATTTTCGATGACACCAAACAGCGCCGCAGTCGCAATAAAAAGCTGTTTTCATGACGTGAACTCCAGACAATGTGTCCAAGATTTGGGTCTGGACACGATCCACAGTTTTTTCTCCACATATGACGATGATGATGATGATGATGATGAACACAGCTGTGGCACAGGAAGCAGGAGAATCTCCAGAACATCCGGGCAAAGAGTCGTGTTCTCAGTCAGATATCTGAATGAGAATCAGAATACTTAATTAATCCCCAAGGGGAAATTGGCTGCATTTCATTTGCTCCATCAAGTAAAAAAACAACACACACGCGTGGGGAGAATAGAAAATGAGCTGCAATATTATCAGAAGCTAAAAAAGATAAATACGACAAGAGACATGTTCCTTACCCTAATATTACAAATAAAATATAAACTATGCAGAGTAAAACAGACGTGTCAGGCATTTGCACAGACGACTCTGAAGTTTGACAAAACACAACTGGACGTCGTCTGAGTCAGACGCGGTCACAACAGCGGGAGAATCTCCAGACGATCCAGGCTTAGGACGTTTTATCCTGCTGTGTTCTAACACGGGCTCAATCTGACATTTTCCAGAGATTAGAGGAAAGCCTGGTTCACACTGGATGTGAGATATAGAGCGAGACAGGCAGAGAGAGGGAGGGAGGATCTGCACAGCTGCTAAAATAGATTTAAAAAGTATAATATTTATGTTTCTCGTGTGTTCAGATTCAGCATAGACACTGAAGTGACTGTAAAAAGGGACATGTTTTCTGTCGTTTTGCTGCTATAATGTCAATATCATTGACACTATGATAACTTTCTGTCTATTTCTGCAACACACTGCAAAAAAAGTGGCCAAAAATCACACATCCAGTAAGTTTTACAAGTTTTAATGTGACATTAAAATCGTCATTTTAACAGCAATGCCTGCAGTCAGGACCATATACACTTTGAAAATAGTGTTTAATTGAACTCTTTTGGTGTTGATTCAATGTGTAAATTGTTCATTTTAAAACTATTTCAGAGTGTATTTGTAGAGTGTTATCTTAATACTAAACAAGTTAAATTGAACCCTTTAACATTTAATCATCAAAATGTCTGTCTGGACTTTTTTTATGCTTATTTTAACCATAAAAGGGCCAGAAAATGTCCTGTGAGCCCTATCTTTACAGTTTACTGCATGTTAAAATAGTGTATTAACAATTTAAAATGAAGAAAAACTAAACTTTTTATTATAGTTGTACATGAACACCAGGTTTTTGTGTGTTAAATTTGACATTTGAACAGTATAAAACCAATTTAAAGTAACTTTTGTTTGAGTCTTTGCCTCAATGTCCAAAAACAGGCAAAAAAAACAGGAAACTATGTTTCAAACTCTCCTCTCTGCTGACAAAGATGCTGATTCACAGGCTTCCTGCAACAGCGTGAGTGAAATTACCGTAATAAAATAATAATATAATATAATAATAATAATAACCACTTCTCAGCTTTCAGAAACTTTTTCCGGTAGCTCAAAAGGTCGCGTAATTAAAGTAACGCAAACGTGTCGCCGGCGATACGCTCGCTGTTAAAGGGTTAACATGAATCCATTGTGGATTTGGTCCTAAACTGAACAGCTGTTAAATTGTCTCTTACATTAACACTGCACATTTTTACTGTGTATTTGAAGCAGGCCTGAGGGAGCTGGCAGGAGAAGTTCAGGTGATTTTTAGTTTTTTTGCAGACATTTGCATTCCGACATACAGGACCAGCCCCTGAGGACACTTTCCAGAAAATGTCCAGACTGTGAAACAAAACCACTTCATAAAAAACATTAAAATTAAAAAAAAAATCACACCAATCCACAATTTATTAAAGGTGAGATGACTGACAGACTGAGCAGGTAACTGCCATGAGTCATGCTGACCGATGAAGGAGAGGCGTAGACATGGAGTGGGTTCACTTGACACTTAGTGTGCATGGACACACACACACAGAGATTCACTTGTGACCTTATCGCTCGGCTATTTCCACATGTCACACTGCAGGCTGCAGACAGCGCACTCTGTCTAGAGGACATTCCACCAAATCTGGTCTTCTGATAACACAGACACACACAGTCTTACCTCCAGCAAGTCTTTTCTCCTCCTCCGCCCTCTCCTGTTCCTCCACCTGCTCCCACACACAAGACAGTAAATAATTATGCTGTCACTCAGGTGGAGACAGGAGTACAGTGTGCTGCTGCTGCTGATGCTGCTGCTGCTGCTGCTGAATATGCTGCTGCATGTTTGCAGAACTGACTAATGGATTGACAAGATCCTTCATTAGGCGAAGCCGCCGCCATCTTTATTCACTTCCTCTAAAAAAGAAATCTCTCTCACGACTGCAGCCGCCGCCGTCGTCGTCGCTGTGATCTGTGAAGTCCAGTGACGTACGGAGCCATCACTCACACGTCGCCTGGCTAATGAAGTGGTCAGTGGTGCCGCTCAGAGATGGCAGTCAGGTGTTTGTTACAGACTAACCATGCGTGGGACACCTGTCACTCCTCCCACCCGTGCGTCTAATATTTAACCCGCTATATTGAGCGATCATTTAGGTGTCAATTATTCTGTAAACGAAATGTCATCCCTTTCTAATGTTTCAGCTCCACTCGACACTCGAGTGTCAGTCACGTTGTTTTCCATTACTTCATCGTACCTCCTCAGTGGCCTTTAGAGCTTGTGGTTTTATACGCGACACAAACACATAAACTAGTGACGGGTAAAGAATCAGTTCATTAAAAAGATTTGTTCACAGAATGGTTCAGAACTTCCTGCATGAACAGAGGTTCACGATCACCGTCTTTCAGCAGTGCTGTCTCCAAATACACCAGACTCCTCTGTTAAAGATTTTACACATTTCCTTTGCTGTTGCAGATTAACTTTTTAATTAAATTTAATTAAAGTTCTCAGGATCAAGTCTTTTTAACTGATCTACAGTTCGGCATTGTTCGCTTTGATTCCTGTGTTGGACGTCGCGCTCATGACTCAGTGGCCGGCAGTCTGTTGACATCACATTTTAGTATTGGCTCAGCTCGCTTAGACCTCCCTAGAGCAGGTACCAAAAAAAAACACCAGGTACCAGGAACTATTAGTGATGGAAAAGCAAAATAAACAGAATAGAGCTGAGTAGTGCTCGAACTTTATAATGAAAAAGAGCCACTAGTTTCATCCTTGATACTATGGCTGTTCAAAATGCATTTGAACCTGGGAGGGAAAGTACAAATTCAAACCTCAAAAACAAATTTGAGCTCAAAATAAACAGCCTCAAAGCACATCGGCGTGTCTGAAGTGCTTACCATTTGGTCCAGCAGAGGGTGCTGTGAGTGCACTTTGGCTTTAGATCCATTTTGAAAAGTGGAAGTTCTTCCAATTTTGGGTTCTTCATCGTATTTGGCAAAGAAACAAACAAATATGCTGACCCACCTGTTAGCTGTTAGCTCCAGTAACGGCTTGTCACAGTCGCGGGGCTGCTGGTTCCAATCCCAAACAATCTTTCACTCTCACATTCGACGCACACATGAGGAGAACATGTAAACTCCATGCAGAAAGACCCTTGTTCTGAGTCTTTTAGCTGCAAGGCAACAGCGAAACCACTACTCCACTGTGTGACCCATATCACATAAAAGTGAATTTTGACAAACGTGACAGCCCTGACCGGTGCTCACACGACTCTCCATATGGTCACGCTCTCATACTTTCACTTTTGTTCCATTCTTCTCCCTCTCACGCTCTTTCCCTCATTTATATTTGTCCACCAGGTCAATGTGACGAGGGAAGATATACCCAACGGGGAGCCCGTCTACCTGCGCAGCCTCGGCAAAGGCGACTGGTTCGGAGAGAAAGCACTGCAAGGGTAAGATTGCTCCTAATAACGCGGCCTCTTCCAATTTAAATCCTCTTTTCAGCTGCTGTCACTGTCACCTGCCGCCAACTCACTTTGACTGACAACCGTGTCCCTAATATCCTTCCACGTACACACAGCGTACATCGTTCTTTTCTAATTTGCTATCCATCAGCCTCCAGCTCATACCTGTCTCTTCTTTTCCCACCACTCGCTCGTCGTGCGATGATTTTATAAATGTTTGTAAATGCTTAACGGCGGACACACAGTCAGTCAATCGATTTACTGTCGCCGCTCCAGAATAATCCTGTGGGATCGGGACAATATTTTCAACACTGATACATCAGTAACTTTGAGTTCATTAAGAAGGACGAGACAGAACAGAACAGTTGGCAGCCCCGAGTTAATCCAAACAACACAAGTACTCAACCATGGAGATATTTTGTTTTTAACACTCTTTATAGAAAGTACAAATAACAGCGTTGACTCTGAGGTGTGTGCTCTTCTTCCCCCCAACTCTGGGTTTGCCACAAACAAAAGACACAAATGATAGTGTTTATGTTATGTTAAGTTCTATATTTTGCACTTGGCTTTGTCACGCTGACAAGAAACTCCGGGGAATTTATACATTTATAATGTTTTTAATGACTGAGTTTCTGTATTTAACATGTGGTAGCACATACTCTCAGGGCAAGACCCCATTCATGTATTCATCCATCCATTTACTTATCACAGGACCAAGATACAAACCACAACTTACTCACAATCACACCTTCCACAGTCCACAGTTAAAAGATTTTTACCCTAATTTAACAGCTTCAGAGTATGTGCGATGGTTAAAGGTCTTGTTGCAGGGAGATTGGGGGCGGGGGGTTGTATTCACTGCCCCCTACTGTCTGTTAACAAAAGATCAGGGACCGCTGACCCAGAATGCTCAGAATCAGGCTGAAGTCTCAGGTCTCTGGAGAAACACAAATTGCTTCAAGGTTAGCGTCTATAAGTTCAAGGCAGTGATAGCCTTATTTTAGACATCCGTCATGGCAGAGCCGGCGAAAAAGAAGCAAAGGAAACTGTTGTCGGAGGAAGCGAGGAAGAGGAAACTTGTCTTTTCTCTCCCCCCTCTCTCTTCCCCATTTTCATTTCACCCCAACCTGTCTAGGCAGATGACTGCACATCTTTGAGTCTGGTTCTGTCAGAGATTTCTTCTTCTGTTGAAAGGGAGTGTTTGCTGGAGAAAAACCTGGAGAAAACACACACAGAAACATTGATTACATTTAATATTGTAATAATACCTTCATCCACATGATATGACGGCTAATTCCGTCCAAGCCAAAATAAATCGCAATGCCATACGGCGTCACATAAAACGTAGGAGATGCCTTCCACTCCTCTTCTGCGTCCAAAATCTTAATCATCTAATTGTTTCTTGAGAAACTATAAAACACGTCTTTGAAACGTTGCCGATGGAACCAGCAGACGACCACAAGCGGCCATTTCCTCCTCCACAGAAGAGAGGATTTCCTCTAAGTCTGTGTGATTCTTTCTCTTTCACAAGAGACTCAGTTTCTTTCACTGCATCGTTTCACAGCGCTGATACGAGGCTTAAAGGTGGTGCTGATGTGACACAAGATGAAGTATTTCCTTGTTATTTGTGAAGCCCAAAGTAAAGTAGAACTTCAAGAGATGCTCCACGCTGCGGTGGATCGTGATTGATTATGATGATTTTTTTCAATTATTTTCTCTTTCCTTGTTAGAGTAACATCACATTTAAGACAGCACCACTGCGCTTCCCCTCGATCGAAATCTTTTATCTGCACAAATGAATTCAACACCTCGTGTGTTTCTGAGCACAGTCTCTGCAGCTCATGGCGAAAAAGAGATAAAAAACCTGTATAAATAAGCAGATGTTAGTAAAGCATGAACAGCCCCCCCGGCACTAACACCTGTAGCAGAGTATAAACCTGTGCCAGGAACACATTTCTCTGTCTGTGATGATGATGACGATGATGCACCGGGGCAGGTTTTGAAGGAACCAGGCTGTGTGCGGTGGAACTGCAGGGATCAATTGATTCACTGCAGGAGCATTTCACCCGCCATAAAAATGTTCTATATGTTCCCTGTCTGCCCTCAGAGGCCACTGCCTTCAAGCTATATTTGTTTTATTTTATTTATTTATTTATTTTCTTCATCCTGCAGCTCCGAAGATAATCTATTATTAAAACAGACGGAGGGTGGAACATTTATTAGTTTATAGCGCTTGTTCTCAATCTGGAGACCGGTGGCACACGTCCAGGTGGTCCATGAAAAGTGTCCAAATTCCTCCATTTAAAAATGGAACGTGATTTACTCCACATGGATCAATATTTGCACTTATTTTCACGGCTGGTTTCATTTAGAAACTTGTGATCTGACATGTTTAACCTTTGTTATATTGATATACAAGAGCATTATATCACAGTATGTATTGCTTTGGAATGTCTGCCATGTCCTATCTTCTGGATTATCATTATGTCATATGGAATTATAGATTATTTCCTAGTGGAACGATTCCTTAACAAATTACACTATACATTAGGGGGTCCCTAGAATATGTTTTGTGGTTTTTTTTTTAAAAAGAAAAAAAAAGATCCAGCACTAACATGAATGGTAATGGAGATGTCGCCATCTTGTGGCGACACAGCCTCAAATCAACTCCTTTAGGTTTTTAGGTTTTAGCTCAGGAACACATAATAAAAAAAAACACAATAGCCCCTAAAAAGATTTAAAATGTGATAGAGGATTTAAGTTAATGCAGGATCTGAATCTGTTTTTCTTTTTCACTTGATGACGTGTAAAAACTGGGATGTTGATGAATGACAACATGACACAGATTAATAATTTATAATTTAATGGATTAAAGAGCTGTGCTACGTATGTGTTGACATATATTCTTTTTGTATTAAAATAATACACTACTGAAAGTTAACACACATACATATATATTTATGTATACATATGTTTTAACCAAAAAGTCCCTTGAGATTAAAATATATTTTTTGAAAGCAGACTGGCAAATATATAGTCTGTTACTATGACAACGTTAATAACATTAAAATAGACAAAGAACAAAAACTACACAGGGAACAGCAATTACACTTTTTAGTAGAGCTGAAGGAATTATTGGAAATATTGAATGATTATTAAATCATTTTATTATATTTTAATGGACAATCTTTATTGTTTTTTGCAGAATAAAAAAAAATATATTTAATTACTGGAATTTTTTAACCAAGAAGCAGCACAAGAAAAGAAGATCGTAGTTTTTTTGCGTATTTGTGTTTTTTTTTTGTTTTTTTTTTCAATTGTGATTTTGATTTTGATTTTTCATCAATGTTTTGAACTCTATGATGTTTTCTAGTGGAGTACATTATATATACTGTATATATATATATATACAGTATATATCCTAGTGAATAATTTGAATTGAACTGGATTTTAAGTGCTGTTTTAAACGTCTCCTCATGCTCTGTTTTTATCAAGAAACACACATCTTTTGTTTCATAACAAAGTGTTGTCTCTCTCCTCCACCTTAGCATATTATTGTTTTCATGAACGCAGCTTTTGTGTTCGAGCGTCTTGAGCGAGAAATGCCCGTTTCACCTCCACCTTTGATGGTCGAGTGTCGCTCGTACATTTAAATGAAGATGCTGGTCATCCTAGAACCCGACCGGCCTTTTGATCAGAGGGCTCTTCTTTCTGTGTGCGGCCATCTTTCTAATTAGAAGTTATCTGTGCATGTGTGTGTGTGTGTGTGTGTGTGTGTCCCTGTTCATGAAACTCAATAGCCCCCCCCACCCTCCACTCAAAAGCTACTTTGTCCATCTGAAGACGCTGCCTTTGATCTGTGAGGACAAACACATTTACAAATCACAGTCTGTTCTCCTGCCAGTGATAATGGTTTGTTAGAGCTAATGAGAGCCAGTCTTTGATAGGTGTGTGTGTGTGTGTGTTTGTTCCTTTAAAAAAACTTACTAATTTGTTCCTAGTGGCAGAAAATGCCTCCTCCCCAAAAACTGCTGTAAAAACATTATATATTCATTTTTTTTCCACTTTAAATGAGTCTGTTTTTTAAAACTTCTTCAGCCTGAAATATACATATCAAATATTAGTTCTTGCGTAGCTTAGCCAATTTCTTAAGGGTTAAATACATAAATATCACATGTTTGTGCACATTTAACCCTGAATTTAGCCCATGTTTCCTCACACAGCTAAATTGCCACATTTAACTGGACGACTGTCCTTGTACCGCTATACCAGGGGTGTCAAACATACAGCCTGCGGCCCACTAGAGAGTCCAATCCAGCCCCACAGGATCATTTGTGAAACTATATTTTTCAGTTTCTTGTTTTTTCCTCAAAGAATTCTGGGTTGTTAATAATATGTTTTGTAAAAAAAAAAAGAAAAGATACTTCATTAATGTGAAACAAAGGGGGAAACATGAGTTTGACACCGCCACACAATATACAATCACTAAAGGGGAGTCAACTTATTGAATAATGGTTGTCCACCTTTCCACCTCCACAGTTCAGCATTGTTCAGTTTGATTCTTGTGTCAGATGTCGCTCTTATGACGACACTCTCTGACCAATCAGTGGCCGGCAGTCTGTCGACATCACAACCCCTGGGATTTGGCAATTAAGTTAACGTTAAGTGTCTCTGAAATGCCTTGCATCTATTGGTGAGAGAGAAGTTTATGTGTTACAGAGGAGAGAGTTGAGAGATTGTTCTGTCGCTGACAGATTGATGTCAGTGTCAGGCCAGCTTCATACCAACAACAGCCCTCTAATAAATGACTGTGAGGGCTCATGTTAGTGTGGGCATGTCGCCACAGGTCCCACTTTTCACACGTGTGGAGCGGCTCACAGCTCTGCGAAGTTATCCTCCTTCAACAGGAACTGTGAAATCCACTCACACCTTCAAAGATTTCCAGCTATGCAGATGACGTAAACTGAAACTAAAGCAATACTGAAGTTAAAATAAGTGTTAAATAGCTCTGTGTTCCAACAGCTCACCGACGCTGTGGTCAGACACACGAGTCTCTCGGGCTGCACCCTGTTTTTATTTGAAACATGCATATTTTGAGATAAAAAAGATCTGCATTCAGATGAGCGCTTCAGCTTTATCTCAGATGTAATCTGCATCCATAGCAACTCACGGTCTCGTTTCAGAGACTTGAGAGTTATTATGGTTTGGATTTACATTGGAAGTCTGACCTGGGAGCGACGTCACCTCCCTCGGGTCGTCTCGGGTTGACCATTGTTAGGAATGCCAGTCGATAACAACACTCTGCATCTGCATGGAATTGTGCTCACACACACAGTCTTAACAACATGTCCACGGGAAGAGAAATTGAAGAGGAAGATGTTTACGGCAGATAATAAACAAGACACTTTTGTTCTTTTCACTTTTGGCACAGGGGTTTGTGAGGTTGCTCCAATTTTCCGACAGGAAACCCAACTTAATTTATTTATTTTTACATTTTCCAAGTTTGGTTGAAGGAGATAAATGTAAGACAAACAAATACTGGCAGACTCTACAGACTCTCGTTGCTCGCCAGGTAGTTTAAAGATCCGGTGTTGGATATCATGGCCATTTTATGACAGACTACAATGAAACCCCTTGTGTTTTTGTTCAATTTACATGGTGTTCGGTTGCTGTAAGCAAGAGGAATACCAGCCAATAAGTGGGTATTTAATTATTAGGAAATGCAATGTCTGTATGACAGAAATGACAAATTATTGATGTATCATCCACCAAAAAATAAACTTCTATGGTTGCACCACTTTTGAAAATGTTAGCAAAAACTCATGAAAGCTGAGCTTTTAGAAACTTTCCACTCAAGTTATGTTATAAATGTGACATGGAAGGTTGTTCAAATGGACGGTAAACATCAACCCATGTGGCACCAGTAGTTTGTTTGGCGGGGATAAACACTTCTTGTCCCCGCCCGTGTCTGTAAATGCTGATGATAGTATTGCCTGACAGAGGATGCAGCATACAAATACCGTTGAACCCTTTCTGTTCACAAGCTTGAGCTTATCATCAAAAAAAATTGTACTTTTCGTGAACTGAGGCTTCCTGGAATGATAGAAAATAGATCTATTCATGTCTTAATGTGAGGCTGCCCTCTACGGCACAGCCACTTTACCTGTGAAGCACAAATCACAGCCACACAACCACCACCTCTTCTTGTTCTTGCCCCAGTTGTGACCCCGGCTTTTTCTTCCCTTTTACTGCACTTCACAGCTACTGCTCCCAACAATTCAGCCTTCAATCCTCTGTGTGTTATTTTCATAACCCCCCATCCTAGGACACGAGATCCCTGTCCAATTACCAGGTTCATTTCAACCATCTACTGGAAATCAACACCACAGGCATACTCCTGTGTGAGTCCAGAGGACATTCCACACACAGCGTGCAGCTGCTATTAAATGCATCTGTACTTGAATTGCGTGCGTGCGTGTTTTCCAATCCTTTTCTCTTTGTGGTGCAATTAACGAGTGCAGAAACCCTCTTTGGCTCACACCACTTGACTGCTTGCACATGAATCACCCCGACAGATATTGTTAAGCGATTGCGTTTCATATAGAACGTCTCCAGCGTCGACGCAAAGTTGTTTTCCTCAGCTGCAGTCGAGCAGCCGGGCGACAGGTGTAACGAGCTGCTCCACGATAGGAAATCCTTCAGGCCTCTTAAGGATGATTCGTGCTTATGTAAACACTATTTCTGTGCGGCGCGGCCTGTGACGTGACGTGTTGTGTGGTTTTGGTTGTATCACCATGGTTAGTAAATGTCCTTAAGACTGTTTGCGTCGCCCTCATGAGACAAAATTGACAATTAATGCATGTGACAGATTGCGGGTGTCACATTAGGCGGAACTCATCAACGGGAAATGAGACAAATGACGAGTACGAGCTGTAAAAAATAAAGTTTAAGATGTTTCATGACAATTTTTCCCCTTGAATTTGTTGTGACTTTGATGGACAGGTTGGTGCGTTTGTCGCAGTGTGGCTGATTTTCTAATGTGACTCCACAGCTGGCACATTGTCGCTGGCAAATCCACAGCTGGCAAATGACAAGTATTTGCAGCTCATCAGCCACTAACAGTGCAAGATGGCTTGCTGTTCAGCTTCTGAATATTTTAATAATAATGTCCTCTCTTCTCATATCTTATCATCATATCATTATCTACAGCTGTGTGGCCGCTTTGTCTCGATGCTGCGCAGCCTTTTCTGACCGCAAACTTGAGTTTGTGAACCACATACTCTCCCACACCAAAGTCCAAAGAGAATATCACCGATTTTAGCTCACAGAGGACAGATGAGCCACTGCTCCACTGCTGCTTGGATTAGATCAACTCCTGTGTGCTGTGACGTAAAATCACCTGTTTTCCCTATGGGGTTTGGTGCAGGGGGAGAGCGGTTTATAAAGCAACGCAAACTTCAGTTTTCAGTGAGAAAACGCAATGGTGACAAAAAATATATTTATTATTATACACACAACCAAATCCAAATTGAACTATCCTATCAACGTATTTGAAGGCAAGTATTTTTCTATTTCATTCTGGTTTTATATATTTTATATTAATTGGGGTCGGAACACAAGGTGTGTATTTTATATTGAAACTGAAGGAGTTCTTCTTCTTCTGCGTTTTTGAGGGCTGTCCCATGCCCCAAAACTCACGGAGTGAACGTGCGTTGAAAATTGAAAATGGGAGGGGCAAATAACTGCTCCGCCCCCAAAAACTGGTTAGCCGGAGCAGCAGGTTTAACGTACAGTAAATTAACAAAACTTGGTACATGTGTTCATTAGGTCAGCACGGTCAAAAAAGATGCTCTAGACCCAACAGGAAGGCCACCATTTTGGATTGAACGTTCTCTATTTGGCGATTTTACACCAATTGTATTTGAACAAACTTGTTTACCTTGTATTTTAAGCCTATTTGGACAGCTGTGGTTGTTTTAAATATGATATAATTAAAAAATCTCAAACCTTTGCTTCAAACTAACTAGTCACACATTGAAAGAGACTCGTGTAACGAGCCGCTCATTCCCTCCGAGGGTCACTCGTCGAGACTCTCGTTCCCCCAAAACTAATTATCACACCTTGCACAGTCACAGCGATGATGCGCCGCATTGTCTTCATTCTTTCAGAGGAGGACGCGCGTTGTTCTTACACCCATTAACCCGGTTATTAATAACCCTCTATATGTGTATCCATGTAAATGGTATTGAACGCTGTTGTGAGCAAACAGAGGAACAGGTGGAGCGGCGTTTGCCAGAATGTTGTGCTAAGAGCGCTGACGCAAGCTGATCAGCGGTGGATGAAATACTGCATGTGTGTGTGTGTGTGTGTTGTAGTAGCTATAGAGGAGTCCAACAGTCATCTGTTAATACATCTGACACTGCTCTCTCCTCCTCTGTCATCCTCACCTTTCAAAATGTGTTGTTCCCCCACCAGCTGTGGCCTTTACTCAAAAGGGTCAGCAGAAAGAGTGAGGCTGTGGTGTGTGTGTGTGGTGAGGAGAGGGGTTTTCGCATGGGATGGCAGGAGGGAGTTGACCTGGCATGAGGCGGAATTGTCACCTCAGCTCATTGAAATAGCCTTACACACATATGTCTGAGCTCAGATCACACAGACGGCGATGTCGGTCGCACTTCAGCTGCAATAAAGCGACTCGTTTTTGTTTTTTTTGTTTAGTTCATATAAATCTAATTCATCTGCATATGGGGCGTCACCCAAAGAGCCTCCGCTGCTCTTTTAGTAATACGGGAGTCTGCGTTAAAGTGGATAACACCACAGTGCCACAGTGGTGTCCTTTGTTGGACGGTTGCCCCCGGTTCTGTGCCGGAGTCACAGAGTTAGAGCTTGGCCGCTGCGGAAACTCGCTCACAGTGAAAGATGAACACCTGGGACACGGACTCGGAGGATTCGTGCGACTGGGGCGACTCGTCTGAGGACGAAGACGAACTTGATGTCAAATGTGATAAAGAGTAAATGCAACAATTACGTTGAATGTTGACATTTGTGGAGTAAATGGTTTTATTTCACGATATAGTTTAAAATGACTGATAACGATGATATTTTTGTCTATTTTTTGCCTGATTTTCTGTATTTGTTTCTCTACAGGGAGGACATCAGGACGGCCAACGTGATTGCAGCAGAGGCAGTGACCTGTTTAGTCATCGACAGAGAGTGAGTATCAATCAAATCTGAGTAAATGAATGAATGAACGTGTGTCACACGCGGCCTAGAATTCCAGTATTTGCTCTTCATTGTCAGACAAGGTTTGTTTTGTGCCACCTTTAATGAAACATCGTGAATCCATCTCGACCACTTAGTGTACTTTACATTTCCAAACTGAAATAAAAGACAGAGAAAACAGAGTGCTTTTGTGAAAATGTAACTGCTGCATTTACTTATTTATTTATTTGTCTAGTAGTTGTGCCGAGACTACAGCAACACACTCCTCCTCCTCCTCCTCCTCCTCCTTCCTCTTACAAATGAAATCCCTGAATAATTTAGAGCGTTTACAACTTTATCACCAGCGGCTTTTAGTCGCTAATGTAAGCAAAATGATTGATAACAGAAGGACAGGCATCAGGTGCAGAGTGGGAATGAAAGAAACGTCATTTTTGGGGAAAAACATTCCCATAGACGCTCCTTTAATGGATGCTTATGAAAATCGCAGAGCAGTCACGTCATCATGTAAATATTTCTCAGACACTGAGACACAGAAGAAAGAGTTTAACATCCACATTTGGTCTGTGAAGTGCTGCGTGGAAGGCAGGTGTGAAACATGTTCCTACGCTTCAGAGAAGAATTTAGATTCATGCAGATTTTTTTTCTCTCAGACGATTATGAGAGAGCATAAATGTACACTCCAGTGTCACACTTTACCCTGTTAATGGTTTCATACCATATCCTTTGTGTCCCGTACCTGCACTGATCCCACAACGTTTCATATTTACCGATACAGTCGTCTTGTATCTTTTAAACTACTAAACTGTTCATGACACATTTGTTCTGATGCATTACAAACTACCCATAACCAGCCATTTGAAAAACATAATGTGTTATTAAGAAATATTCAGGTGCAACGAACAAGAAATAAACATTAATCATTTCTGAGATTGTTCCTGCTTCTTATATGTGAATATTTTATGTTTTCTTTGCTCCAAATAACAAAGAAATCATTAAAACTAAAAACAAGACATCGGAGAACATCTTCATTTCGAAGCTTTTGTAAACACCAATCAACCAAATGAGTGTGTATATTGAGAAATAATTGTTAGTTGCAGCACTAAAAATAGGCATGTATGATATTATCGGCACAATATACGCCAAGATCCCCTGATATGAAGAATATCAGGAATTAGAGTAGACTCAATAGTCTGCTGCCTCCTTGACTTCTTTTTATCTTCTTTTCTTTTGTTCTTTTTTTTTAATGTTTATATACTTTTACACAATGAAGAAAATGTTTATCTGCTGTGACATGAGTATGAAAAATTTTGGAAATCAGCGTATCAGACATCTACGGAAGAGTATTAGGGCCACATGTAAAAAAAAAGATTGAAAGAAAGAAAAAAGAATAAAACAGCATGAATTCTGAGATTAAAGACTATTGAGAATTGTGACTTTTTCTCAGAATTCTGACTATTTCTTTAATCAGAGAATTCTGATTTTATTTAATCTCTGAATTCTCAGATTAAACTCATAATTGTGACTGTTTTCTCAGAATTCTGATTTTAATCTCATTATTCTGACTTTAATCTCAGAATTCTGACTTTTTCTTTAATCTCAGAATTCTGACTTTTTCTTTTATCTCAGAATCGTGACTTTAATCTGAGAATTATGGTACGAAGTCTGAGATTAAAATCAGAATTCTGACTTTAATCTCAGACTTCTGATGTTTAATTTTTTCTTTCTTTCAATTTTTTTTCTTTTAACACGGCCCTAATACTCTTCCGTAGATATCTGCAAAAACTCTGTGATTAAAACCTTTATTTAATTCAGTGTTTTATGATGTTCTGGTCGGATCATTTAGTCCAAAGAAAACAACCCAAACGGGTTCATATCAGGACGCCGTGAGGGGGAAAACAAGCCTCTGAGCATCTCTTTTCTCCAGCATGAAGTCGTGTGGTGAGAGTATAGTGACAGACGTCCAGAGCAGTGGGAGGAGGAGATGGTATCAGTTTACTCAGGGCCTCCCTCCGGCCTCAGGGAACACAGCAAGCACAAATGAGCCATCCTTAGCATGAGTGAGTGAGTGAGTGAGATTACTGCTTTCATCCATTGTGCCTTTCATAGCAGCTGATCCGGTCACAGCCCAGCAAACCAGTTCATTATACAATATTTGTGCCCGGCCAGGAGGGGGCAGACGCTAAAACACTCGACATTTGTCTGTGTGCATTTGTGCGTTTTCGTGTCCGTGCATGTACGATGTGTCGAGCGGATAAATATAGAGCAGCGCTGGAGGAGACGGAGACAGACAGGGAAAAGACAGGGAGGAAAAAAAACACAAGCGGCTGGGAGTCGCCGGCTCAGTGCGATTAAGACGCCACGAGCGGCTAAACGTTTAAAGAAAAGCTCCACCCCGCTAACAGTTCCTGCTCACAGGCATTATGGTCTCCACAGGAGGAAACACCACATGTATTGCATCTTCTGCTTTGACAGCTTGACGCAGGAAAACTTGTTTGTGTTTTTTTTCCCCAGCAGCCATTTTGGTCACGAGAAATGAGCCAGAGCTGAGTTGTTATTTTTAATGTAGCACGCCGCGCCACAAGAGCAACTTTGGAGAGTTTAATTTCCGCAAACGCGCTCATTTATGTGACTTATTACTCTGCAGTCGACTTCACTTCATTATCTTTGTTTGGCTTCCGTTTACCCCACAGTCACTTTTAGATGAATTGGATTTATCGATGTCATGTAACCAGAAAATACCTCCTTTTTTTGACAGTATGTATAAATGAATGAATGAACGCACGGCTGCTTTTGTCTCTAACAATCCCACTCTCAGTCTGTCTGCTCTCACCGTTTCACGCCTCAGGGCAGCTCCGTCCTCTCGTATGTTCCCGGTGATTTCGAAAGGCTCATCTCTAAAAGCAGATGAATATTTAATAATGTCTGGCAGTGTTTTCAAGTTTTATTGCACCAGCTTCATAGACACACGATCACTTGCAGTTCACAATCTTTGTGATTTAGAGTGTATTATCCCCTATAATGGGGCATTCTCGAACAAAGTAAAGCAGTAGTACGTAACTTTTAGTGATTGTTTGTTGTTGTTGTTGTTGTCGATGTTATTATTCAACTTCTGTTTGATCTTCATGAACAGAAACAATATAAAATGAGTTGTATGGTTAGTAATTCATGTCAAGCAAAACTATCAGACATGACTGATGGAGCATTTGTGTGTATACAGCAGCAGCACAGGGTTTTGAGCACTTTAAAAGACTTCCAGGTCTGTCTTCACATGAAACAAATCACTTCCTGTGTGCAGCATGGGAATGTCACTATAGGTGACACGGGTCTTATTTATGTGATTGTGTGAACACAGACATTTCTTTACATTCATAAGTGACACACTGCACCTTTAAATAATCTGTAAACACTTTGATTGTGTGCCGTGTTAACGTTTAACATTGTTGTTTTTTTTGCAGTTCATTCAAGCACTTGATTGGAGGTTTGGAGGACGTGTCCAATAAAGGTCATGAGGACGCTGACGCCAAAGCCAAGTAAGACACAATTACCATTGTTATGCATGAATTCATTATTTTAAAAAACATACATATGCAAATGTTTCTTATTACTCTGGGCCTGAAGCTTAATTTCCTCTTTTTGTTTATCTATTGTTTTAACCAATTAACTCCACAAATTAGTTTTCATTTCCTTGCAAACATTTAGCATAACTGTGACTGAGCAACAAGCAGAAAGGGGGGAAAAGGGCTTCAGGCTCCAGGCAATTAATCCAACGCACCCTTATGTCTGTTTCATAAAAAACAAAAACCCTCCGACCTCTGCCTCTGTTTCCTGAAGGAATTGCTTGTGTACTCTGTGTATTGTTGTTGCTGTGGAAACAAGAGAATGAAAGGCCTGGGGTCCGGAAGAACACGCACAGGGGTATCACATGACACTTCACTCACTCACTGGGTGATGAAGTGAGGAGGAAGTAAGAAGCCAGTGACGACAAGTTACAGAGGCTGAGACAGATGTAGATACATGGATGAAGCAGTGAGACAAGGAAGACTACACTTATGGGTCATTATATTAGGTACACCTGTTATCTAGCCTGTTGTCAGCCAGTCATATCCCTGCTAGAAAAACCAGCATCATTATGCTGGACCAGCATGGACCAGCATAAAACCAGTACCAAACCAGCATAGTTTTTCCAGCAGGGACGGCAGCAGTTCTCTACATTTAGGCTTGGAGACGTGTTAAAAGATCACAGATTGCACAGAGAACATGTCTGAACGCTCCTCAGTTCTTCTTCTTCTGATCTTATCACAAAAAGACTCATTTTGAGGTGGTTTGAAGAAGCATGTGGTCACATTCCTGCAGCTGCACGAGGACAGTGTGTCCTCAGGACGGGATAGAGACCATCTCATCCGCTGATGTCCTCTGACCTGCTGTTTGACACTTATCAGCGCACATATGTGGATTTATTTATAGCCACTGCCAGAGTTTTAACAATGATTTGTTAAAATGATGTTACAGCAGCACAAGGACCTGTTAAAAACATTCATTTGATGTGCAAAAAATGAAGTTGTGATATTTTTTTTTTATCAAACAAATCTCTTGGGAATATCCATTGACCCGTTCGTAACAATGACAATAACAAAAGACAATAGGAGGGTTTTTGGTCATCTTTCAGCCTCTTTCTTTGCCCCATATGACACAGAAATCATTAAAATGTTAGTTTGTGGAGAGAACACGGCATTTGAGAAACATCTTTCAACATTTTATGACATTTTCTGGACCAAACAAATACATGTATATCAATTATGTAAAAGTAGAATAGCTAGTTGCAGCCCCAGTTAGACCATGTTCAACCTTTACCCGGTGTCATGTGTTCCATGTGTACTAAAGTAGCTGCAGAGTGACGGTGCATAGACGGAGTGAGAAAAGAAAGAACACAAGTGATGGACAAGACAACAATAGGCTGCCGTCCAGTGCTCTGGATTTCTAGCTGACTGCTCAGAGTGTCAGGGGTCTTTGCGAGTCAGTGGCATTTGTTCAGCACAAAGCGGAACATAACAGCAGTTACTGTGTTACACAGGCGTTTGCCCCTGGCATTTAGCCCCTGGCCAGGCTCCTGCGACGGCTCAGAACCACTTTGACGAGCGTTCCCTGAGCCCCGCCGTGAGCATTCGCCTCCACATTCTCCCCGTGTGTGTGGAAGCTGGTTTTGAGGCGGATTTTATTCCCTGTAATTACAGCTATCATTCATAACCTTGTCAGCTGTCCTGTCGTTTTTAAAGATGACAAAGTGTTATGATCCACTCGGCCTTTCTAACTATTTTTATTGCCTTTTTGTTTTTATTTTAAATCGGAACAGTAGCCGTTTCCAAGAGAAATATTAATCGCAACTTTATTTTATACATGTGCTGGAAGGAAATGTCTAAAATTTACAATTTAACCCTTTAACACCAAGTGTATCGCAGGCGACACGTTTGCACCAGCGCACTTTGCGTTATTGTAATTACGCATCGGTTTGTGCTATCTGAACGCTGAGAAGTTGCACGTCAAAGACAACATGTGGTTATTACGGTAATTTCACTTGCGCTGTTGCAGGAATCCAGCAAATCAGTGTCTTTGTCTTCAGGAAAAAGTTGGTACATAGTTTCCATTTTTTGGCCTGTTTTTGGACATTTAGACTCATAAAGTTTTATTATATATATGTTTTACACTGTTCAAATTTCAAATTTAACACGCAGAATCAGGTGTTCGTGTACAACTACAGTGTTTTGCATACTTACCGAGCAGGTTTTTGATCAGTAGAATCCACTTTAAAAGCTTTTTTGTGGACACTTCTATAGGTGTTCTTTCTGTCTGTCTTGAAACAAATCACTTCCTGTGTGCAGCATGGGAATGTCACCGGGTGACACGGGATCTAAGCGAGAGTCATGTGGTGTTTAACATGCAGTAAATTGTAAATAACTACTAAGTTATTCTGGAAAAATGGGCAAACGCACATTTTCTGGCCCTTTTATGGTTAACAACTTAACTTTAAAGTACATAGTTTTATTCCCCATGGAATGAAAATTGAGGTTTTAAATAATTTAATAATAATAAATTTAATAATAATTTAAAGAATAGGTTTTATTTATATAATATTTAACAAGTATGTTCAATATTTGCCTTTTCTGACCAGTTTTTATTTACTTTTTACTTCATTCATTCATTCATTCATTCATTCAAACGCTCTCTCCCCCCTGAAAATCCATCACATCGAAGCCGATTTCAGTTCAGTTAATTAAGTTGTCTTTTTCCCCCTGCTGTGTATTTGTCAGAGTCAGAGTCCCACAGTGAGGGGAAACCGTCTCTTAATTGGTCACAGTGGATACAGACACACACACACACACACACACACGCCATGCAGCGGCAGCAGTGTGTTTACGACACAGTTGCTGCTGCTGAGCCGCGGCTCCCTGTGAGTCTGACAGCTCTCTTGTGTTTCACAGCTGACCTCCGTGCTGTGTGCTTTAAGTGAGCGTTGTTTTTGATCCAGCTGTTCTTCTGCAGAAGGAGCCACACCCTGAAGAAAACAGAGAAAATAGAGTTAACGCTGTAGTGTGTGTTCACACAAAGCAGATTAGGCCAATCTACCCTGAACTACATGTACCAATCACCGCTGCTTCTGCTGTTTCTTTCCCCAAGCAGCTCCAAGTTTCCTGGACGCAGTATGAACATAACGTTAAAAGACAGAAATAGAGAGAGAGAGAGCGGCCTAGAGTAAACTAGGTCATAGAGACTGCTCTGTTTTGGTAATTACTCTGAAGTCCACAAGGGGGTGATAGAGATTCCAACACATTTGAACACATTTTGGATACATCGTTTGTATATTAGTTTTATTTTTATTGTTAACACGTTCAAAGCCATTGAGTTATTTAATAGAAAAGTGAGAAAGTGGTAATTTTGACTTAACCCTTTTATTATATTATAGTATCATTATTATAAAGTAACACGGCAGTAAGATAGAAGTCTCACGAGTGTTTGACGAGAGTTTGAAGATACTTTTGAGTTTAATAATCAGGACTTTGTATTTGTAACTTTTACTTTACGACAGTTTACTGGTTACATCTCCTCTTATTGTGAAACATGGCCCACCCATCAAGAAAACTCTTTATGATGGAAGATTGATGAAAAAATAAAATAGGACCTGGTATGACTCAGCGTTTTTGTGTAGGCAACAATCACGGGTAGATAAAAGTTTGATGAGAGTCACTTTTAAGGTCAGAGATGATTCCGTCTCCTCTCTTCAGTCCCTTTATGGTCAGACTAAACCACGAGGAACCGGAACAAAGCAAATGAAGATTACAGCACTCACACACTGTAACACACATGGGGATTACATCATTTCATATGATCTCACCCATTTACTGATACAGATTATCACCCACTGGGGGGGGCAACTTGACCCGCACCGGAGCGTGTTTCTGCTGCAGTACCAGTAATGGCTTTGCCGTGTAACAGTAATAACACGTAACATGTTATCTCCACCTCATGTATGTGACCTGGAGTGATTGTGGTCTGTAGACGTTAACGTGTAGGGGGTTGCGTTACAGTCCTGGATGTTCGTTCAAGGTCATGGATTCAGAGATCTATTTCAGGTGAATGAATGAATGAATGATTAAATGAATGGCTCCGATCCCTCTGGGTTTGCTCGCCAGGATTGTGTTCTTGTTTTCAGACGTCTGGGGTTTCAGCCGCAGACGAGCGCTGCTTTCTGCTTTATCAGGGAAAAACAAATCTATCGGAGCGTTTGTGTCACAGCTGCAGTGAATGTTTATTCATTTTTGAAATCGAGAGCTGATTAAATTGAGAAACCAAACTTTTTAATCATATAAATAAGATTTGTTTTTAAAGTGAGAGTAGAATATGAGGCCTGTTTTTAATTTAATGATATTTTTTTTGTCGAGCTTTGATTTTACATACACACAACCTTTATGGCGTAGACAGTGATACTGAATTAAAACACACAGAGAAACAAAAGAGGATAGAATGCATTAACAACACAGACAAACAAAGGTAATCAAAGACATACATTGATTTAATAACTTAAAATGAAATCTGAAAATGTAAACAAAAGTAAAACTAGAACACAGTTACAATCAGAAGTTGGAAGCAGAGCTGCATTTATTAATCGAGTAATCGTTTGGTCCATAAAATGTTTTAAAACTCTGATCAGTGTTTGTCAAACCTGGAAATGATGATGATATCGAATGTCTCGTTTTGTCCACAAACCAAAATGATTAACTTTAAAGATTTCTTTGTTATATGGAGCAAAGAAACTAGAAAATATTCACATTTAAGAAGCTGAAAACAATCAGAAATCTGGTTTTAATCATGAAAAAAGCTTCAAACCGATTCATCGATTATCAAAATAGTTATTGATTACTTTAGTAATTGATTAATAATCACTTAATCGTGTCCATCTGGACTTTTTTTTTGGATTATTTTTACCATTAAAGTTACAATTTACTAAAGTTTTATTTTGAAAAAACACTGTCGTCGTAGACCAACACCAGAATTTCCGTGTTAAATTTGGAATTTGAACAGTATAAAACCTATTTAAAATAACATTTGTTTCAGGTTTTTGTCTCAAATGTCCAAAAACAGGCCAAAACGGCTTCCTGCAACAGTGCGAGTGAAATCACCGTAATAACCACATCAGCAAAGTGTAGCCTGCAGTAAGCTCGGTGTTAAAGGGTTAAGATTATATAACTTAGAAATAGAATGTTTCGGTGCAATAAAAGAAAAAGCACTTTCATGGAGCTGATTAATCTTAATCCATGTAGTGGATCATTGCTGCCATCTGCTGGCCAAGACATTGTATTACTATTAAATCTTCCTGGAAACCTTGGTGATGTAAAACGATCCCTGATCCGTTTTTTATATCTTGGAGGAATTTTACAAGACATCGCCTTGATTAACAGGATCCAAACACACACACACACACACAGAAGGAGGAGGAGGAGTGGAATGTGTGTGTGTGTGTGTAGTCTTCCCCTCCTCATCCTCATAATCCACATCCTCTCCATTACTTCCCTCCATTCGTTTTCTTAAGCCGTGCATACTTTGCGGTCCACACTGAGTGTTTGTTTGCTTTGGGCACGTTTCCAGACAATGACGGCGGTGACAGAAAAAGAGAAGAAGATCACGTGATACAAACACACACACACACACACATGCAAACACACTGTCCTGGTAACCTTGTGTTTCTCAGAAACCCTGCACTCGATAACCTACTGTAATGCCCACTGGCATGCAGCAGAGGGAAAAAGGTTTTACTGTCCTGGCGTGCAGTGTCACTGATGTAGCTGCTGGGGTTTTATGGAGTGAAAGGCCCGGTCCACATCTCTAAGTAAAGACATGCCATGTTTTATTTATTGAATTTAAATCCGGGCCAGGACTTGCGGCGCTCCATAAATCTTTGTTTACCCTCAGACTAAATACTGTATCTGCTGCTGCGAGAAGGAAGAAATCTGTCTAAAACTTGTAAAGGTGTTTTTTTGTGTCGTTATCGGCGTCTTTTGGCCTGAAGTTGGGATTAAATTTGACGGCTGAGTGACCCAGGGCGGCCTGATCTGTCCTAAGCCCACTGATCCAGAGGCTGATTCGACAAAACTCTGTTTACATCAAACAATAACCAGAGAAGACATGGGTTTATCGTGGGGGGGGGGGGGTCACTTACAGGAGCGAAGACTTGTGTGCGGGTCTTTATTCTTTCCGTTTGAAGAATGCGGACACGCTGAGGACAGTTAATCAGTGATTAAACTCAATCACATCCTTATCACATGTTCATATTTATACACACGTCCTCTGTGACATCCTTAAAAGGAGAGTTCAGGTGCTGCTGAACCAAACTGAACCAAAGCCCATAGAGAAAATCAGCAATTTTACATCACACCACACAGGAGTTGTTGAGCTACTGTTGTCTCCTTTAGAGAGTTCAAATGTGTTATCTTGTGACTTCTGTGTATGAAATTATTAGTCTGGATTCACCTAAGTGACATAAAGTTACCAAACAAGTCAGCAGTCTACCAGGAGCTGCTTTGTCACCACAAGGTAAAAACGCAGATTTTCTCTATGGAGTTTGGTGCAGGAGAGTGACTGGATTATAAACTGTAGTTTCCAGCATTAAAAGGCTGTATAACAGTGAGATACATCAGCAAATACAACATTAAGTTATCTTAAGCTTTTTTCATGATTAAAACAAGATGTGAATATGTTCTGGGTTCTTTGCTCCATATAAACAAAGAAATCACTAAAACTGAATCATTTTGATTTGTGGACAAAACAAGACATTTCAGATGATCATCATTTCCAGGTTTGACAAACACGAATCAAGGTTTTTCAACATTTGATGACATTTTATGGACCAAACGATTACTCGATCGATCGTGAATATAATCGTTAGTTCGAGCTCTGAAGTCATCACAGGATTATAAAGGAAAGTATTTTGGTCTCAGGCTGGTTTATAACCTGAACTTTTCTCTGAAGAGATTATGTACCGTGATTGATTTGCAAATGAATGATCTCAAAAGAGAAACTGCTCGTTGTTATTGTTGAGCGTTGCTATTTTTCATCACAAATCTCTCCTCCACTCCTCAGGTACGAAGCAGAGAACGCGTTTTTCTTTAACCTCAATCTCGCCGACTTCAACATCATCGACACCCTGGGGGTCGGCGGCTTTGGACGCGTCGAGCTGGTATGAGTCACTGCGCCTGGTTACTAAAAAATAAATGAATGATTTTGTTTTGTAATCCTTATCATTTTGCAGTAATGATTCTTTGTCTTTTTTCTGTATAGGTTCAGCTGAAGAGCGACGAGAGCAAAACCTTCGCCATGAAGATCCTGAAGAAGCGGCACATCGTCGACACGAGGCAGCAGGAGCACATTCGCTCAGAGAAGCTCATCATGCAGGAGGCGCACTCGGATTTCATTGTTAGGTACACAATCCCATCATATATATATATGAATTTTGTTCAAATGAATTGTGTACAACATTTTTTTAAAAGTACAATTTTAATGTAATTACTTGCAATGAAAACATATTATCTGTCATTACAGTAGGTTTGGAAAACCAGTGACAGTTAATAAAATTGCAGCCTTTTTGCAATTTTATTTAATTGCAACGTTTGAAAACTATGAATTGTAATAACCGAGGAGTTATTGACATCAAACTGCCTTTTTTTAAAAGAACAAGTGCTCATTATGGTTCATATTCAAAGAAAACGTGTTATTTTGTTATCTTATTACACAAAACAATCAATGAATAGTTCAAAGTTGCACCCTTTGTTTATCCTGTGAAATAATACAGGCAGAAAAAGACCCAGAAAGATCAGAACATAATCTGATGATACAATCATTATTTAAAAACATAATTAATGGAAATGAATGTACATGTTTTTCGGCAGCTTCACACCTTTGAGACCCTGCTTTTTCTTCCCTGTTGTTACCAGACTCTATAGAACCTTCAAGGACAGCAAGTATCTGTACATGCTGATGGAAGCGTGTTTAGGAGGGGAACTGTGGACCATTCTGAGAGACAGGTGAGCGCCATCTCACCACGTTTCATTCTGTTTCTGCTCTGGATACACACACACAGGCTGAGTACTACAATTCATTCAAAGCAGACTAACCAGTTTAACCAGATTGACAACAATAATCCAAATGTAAATGTTAAATTTAAATGTCAAATGTTAATCTGCCACTCACAGTTTCACTGTTTATTTAAATTTAACATTTAGATTAAAATATTTGGATTTAACATTCAGTTGTAAAGTAAAAACTGGACACAACTTAAGTTTAATTTTGATTTAGAACATTGTATTATCCAAACTCAAAAATGTATTTTTAATTTTGCAAATATTGCTGTGCATACATATATATATATATATATACATATATATGTATACATATATATATATATATATATGTATATATATATGTATATATATATGTATATATATATATGTATATATATATATATGCTATATACATTTTGCCACATTTATCTCCAAATAATGACAAAAAAAATGCTGGTAGATGATCTGAGTCATTTTTAACACATGAATGTTCAATACAAATGTTATACATAGATGTGAAAAGTGATTTCAATAAACTTGAACCATTTAATTTGTCATTCTTTGGAGTTAAAAGTTTCAAAATGTTGCTGTAAAATCCAGCACAAGCTATTTTACAACCAGTTTTTATTTCAACATGGATTTATGCAGCAGTATCTTAGATTTCCAGCTCTGTTTTGTATACGTTTAAAACACGACAGAAGCCTCAGTTAGAACTGAATCTGATTTAACAGCAGATGTAATTATTGCACCGCCGCAGTTTTTCTGCTCATATCTCGTCAAGTTCACTCACAGTTCAGCTCTTTTCATCCCCACTGTGTTTTTCAGGGGTTCATTCGAGGACTCGACCACGAGGTTTTACACAGCGTGCGTCGTCGAGGCCTTTGCTTACCTGCATTCCAAAGGAATCATCTACAGAGACCTCAAACCAGAGAACCTTATACTGGATCACAGGGGCTACGCCAAACTGGTAAGACGTCAACGTGGAACCCTCAATCCATAGAATATCTTAGTTTTTCTGATAAATAGAAAATATATACATGATATTTGACACTATACTAATGACATCATTTAAAAACATCAAGTAAAAAGTGTAATATTAAAGCCATTTTATCTTTTTACAACCCGGTTATAGACTACAATGAATAAACTTCAAGTTTATGATATGATACTATACAAACGACGACTTCCTGTGATTTTTGATAGGCAGAACTTTGATGAATGAATGAATGGGAGTGGCTCAGATGTGTCTTTTGCATTTTTTTTTAATGTATAGCTAGTTGTTGCTGTTTTTGTTCTTGCTGACTTCCATACCCTAGCTTTAATAAACAATTACACTTTTTCAGCTTCACAATTCTGCTGGTGTCTCTAAAATCACAGTATTTGATGGATTTGATGATGAGATTGAGTCTTCGCCTGTTACAGCCCACTAACAGCTTTCATTTCTTTTCAATTGCATCTAAAAACCCTTGTTTTTTGAAATATTATGAAATGTTTTGGGAATTAGACTCTGTTTATGTTTGTTTTTATGTGTTTTATTGGTTTTGTTCTGTCTCTCTGTGAAAATGTCCTGGTTTAAACCACCCTTGTTTTCCTACTTCCACAACTATATCAATAAATGTCATTATTTTATGTGCAATAAAACAGGCAAAAAATGCGACATATATAATAATTTTTTAAGTTCCTGTTTAACTCGACACAAGGGATCAGAGCAAAAATGTTTTGTTTTTCTTGAGGTGGACTTTGGTTTCGCCAAGAAGATCGGGTTTGGGAAGAAGACATGGACTTTCTGTGGAACGCCGGAGTATGTAGCACCTGAAATTATCCTGAACAAGGGCCACGACATCTCAGCCGACTACTGGTCCCTAGGGATCCTCATGTTTGAGCTCCTAACTGGCAGGTACACACAAGCCCAGGCATTTTTACCCATGACACCAAATTTGTGCTTCAATAAATGAAGTTGATGTTGAACTGAGAATTTCCTGAAAACAAATGACAAGTTCATATTGAATTATTGTTTGTCTGATGTGTCTCTGTAATGCAGCCCTCCATTCTCGGGCCCCGACCCAATGAAAACATACAACATCATCCTGAGAGGCATTGACATGATTGAATTTCCAAAGAAAATAACCAAAAATGCTGGCAACCTAATCAAAAAGCTATGCAGGTGAGCATTGGCGCCTCCAGCTGTTGAGTTTTTATAAACGTTTGTTGAAGCGTTTAAGTGGATCTACGTGCTGAGCCGTCGTGTCTTCTACTCTCCTGCAGGGATAATCCTTCTGAACGACTGGGAAACTTGAAAAACGGTGTCAAAGACATCCAAAAGCACAAGTGAGTGATCTGACAAATAAATATCATTCTGTAATTACATTATCAGTATGGTATTGTATATTATTATTGTACCATATTAACTATTTATATACTAATAATAATAATATGGTGATAATTTTTGACAGGAAAGTTATTATTTAAGAAATAACCATGTAACAACCATGTAATAGCTCTGTAATAACTGTAATAATAAGAAAATGTAGTAATATTATAATAAGGTTATTATCAGTATTGACCCTATCACAATTTAATACCTGTATATTTTATAATTATTAAGAGTATTACTGTGATAATATCTCCTTACCTGTATTATTATTTGTATCAGAGGTGAGATTGTTTTCCCATAACCCCCTTATTACAACGTTGTTCTCCTTTTTTTAGATGGTTTGAAGGCTTTAACTGGGAGGGTTTGAAGAAAGGGACGTTGACTCCTCCTATTATCCCGAATGTAAGTGCACGTCACATGTATTATCGCTTATTTTTTTTATTGTACATCTCTACATTTTCAAAATCCAGTCATCATGCTTTTTACTCACGCCACGGAGTGGGAGTGAAGTATTGTTTTTGGTGCCTCTGTCTGTGTGTCTCTCTGTGCTTGTGCAATTGCTTGGAATATGCGCAACAGAAACCTGTTAGACACACACATCAGGCACATGTTTATGTACATTGGCCAAGAATTTTGACCCTGAAGTGGATTTGAACAGGCAACCTTGTGATCTGAAGTGATAGTATATCATCCAACATGTGACGATAAAATCTTAGTATGTCGTCCAAAATGTGATGAAAAAGTCATAGGTTAGTATGTCGTCCAAAATGTGACATAAAAGTCATAGGTTAGTATGTGGTCCAAAACGTGAGAAACAAGTCATACTATATGTCGCCTCCCAGACAAGTTGTAAAGGAGCTCCAGTGGCCTAATGGGTAAGGTATTGGCCTCATAAGTCTGGGGTTGTGGCTTCAAGTCCTATCACGGGTCATACATTATTATGTTGTCCAAAAAGTCATCGTATAGTATTTCGTCCAAAATGTGACAAAAAAGTCATACTATAGTATGTTGTCCAAAATGTGGCAAAAAGTCATAGGTTACTATGTCGTCCGAAATTTGACAAAAAAGTAATGGGTTAGTATGTCGTCCGAAATGTGAAAAAAAAGTCATAGGTTAGTATGTCGTCCAAAATGTGACAAAAAAGTCATAGGTTAGTATGTCGTCCAAAATGTGACATAAAAGTCATAGGTTAGTATGTCGTCCGAAATGTGACAAAAAAGTCATGGGTTAGTATGTCGTCCAAAATGTGACTAAAAAAGTCATAGGTTAGTACGTCGTCCAAAACTTGACAAAAAAGTCATAGGTTAGTATGTCGTCCAAAATGTGGCAAAAAAGGCATAGGTTAGTATGTCGTCCAAAATGTGACAAAAAAGTCATGGGTTAGTATGTCGTCCAAAACGTGAAAAAAAAGTCATAGGTTAGTATGTCGTCCAAAACATGACAAAAAATTCATAGGTTAGTATGTCGTCCGAAATGTGACAAAAAAGTCATAGGTTAGTATGTCGTCCAAAACTTGACAAAAAAGTCATAGGTTAGTATGTCGTCCAAAACTTGACAAAAAAGTCATAGGTTAGTATGTCGTCCACAATGTGGCAAAAAAGTCATAGGTTAGTATGTCGTCCACAATGTGACAAAAAAGTCATAGGTTAGTACGTCGTCCAAAATGTGACAAAAAAGTCATAGGTTAGTATGTCGTCCAAAATGTGACGAAAAAGTCATAGGTTAGTAAATCGTCCAAAACGTGACAAAAAAGTCATAGGTTAGTATGTCGTCCACAATGTGACAAAAAAGTCATGGGTTAGTATGTCGTCCAAAATGTGACAAAAAAGTCATACTATAGTATGCCGTCCAAAATGTGACAAAAAAGTCATAGGTTAGTATGTCGTCCAAAACCAGACAAAAAAGTCATAGGTTAGTATGTCGTCCAAAAAGTCATAGGTTAGTATGTCGTCCACAATGTGACAAAAAAGTCATAGGTTAGTATGTCGTCCAAAACATGACAAAAAAGTCATAGGTTAGTATGTCGTCCAAAATGTGACGAAAAAGTCATACTATAGTATGTTGTCCAAAATGTGACAAAAAAGTCATAGGTTAGTATGTCGTCCAAAATGTGACGAAAAAGTCATACTATAGTATGTTGTCCAAAATGTGACAAAAAAGTCATAGGTTAGTATGTCGTCCAAAACATGAAAAAAAGTCATAGGTTAGTATGTCGTCCAAAATGAGACAAAAAAGTCATAGGTTAGTATGTCGTCCAAAACGTGACAAAAAAGTCATAGGTTAGTATGTCTTCCAAAAAGTCACCAAAAAGTCATAGGTTAGTATGTCGTCCAAAACCAGACAAAAAAGTCATAGGTTAGTATGTCGTCCAAAAAGTCACCAAAAAGTCATAGGTTAGTATGTCATCCAAAATGTGACAAAAAAGTCATAGGTTAGTATGTCGTCCAAAATGTGACAAACAAGTCATACTATACGTCGCCTCCCAGACAAGTTTTAAAGGAGCTCCAGTGGCCTAATGGGTAAGGCATTGGCCTCATAAGTCTGGGGTTGTGGGTTCAAGGCCTATCAAGGGTCATACATTATTATGTTGTCCAAAAAGTCATCGGTTAGTATGTCATCCAAAATGTGGCAAAAAAGTCATAGGTTGGTATGTCGTCCAAAATGTGACAAAAAAGTCATAGGTTAGTATGTCGTCCAAAACGTGACAAAAAATTCAAAGGTTAGTATGTCGTCCAAAACCTGACAAAAAAGTCATAGGTTAGTATGTCGTCCAAAATGAGACAAAAAAGTCATAGGTTAGTATGTCGTCCAAAATGTGACAAAAAAGTCATAGGTTAGTATGTCGTCCAAAATGTGACAAAAAAGTCATAGGTTAGTATGTCGTCCAAAATGAGACAAAAAAGTCATAGGTTAGTATGTCGTCCAAAATGTGGCAAAAAAGTCATAGGTTAGTATGTCGTCCAAAATGTGACAAAAAAGTCATAGGTTAGTATGTCGTCCAAAATGTGACGAAAAAGTCATAGGTTAGTATGTTGTCCAAAATGTGACAAAAAAGTCATAGGTTAGTATGTCGTCCAAAATGTGACGAAAAAGTCATAGGTTAGTATGTCGTCCAAAACGTGACAAAAAAGTCATAGGTTAGTATGTCGTCCAAAACGTGACAAAAAAGTCATAGGTTAGTATGTCTTCCACAATGTGACAAAAAAGTCATAGGTTAGTATGTCGTCCAAAATGTGACAAACAAGTCATACTATATGTCGCCTCCCAGACAAGTTGTAAAGGAGCTCCAGTGGCCTAATAGGTAAGGCATTTGCCTCATAAGTCTGGGGTTGTGGTTTCAAGGCCTATCAAGGGTCATACATTATTATGTTGTCCGAAAAGTCATCAGTTAGTATTTCGTCCAAAATGTGACAAAAAAGTCATACTATAGTATGTTGTCCAATATGTGACAAAAAAGTCATAGGTTAGTATGTCGTCCAAAACGTGAAAAAAAAGTCATAGGTTAGTATGTTGTCCAAAATGAGACAAAAAAGTCATAGGTTAGTATGTCGTCCAAAATGTGGTAAAAAAGTCATAGGTTAGTATGTCGTCCAAAATGTGACAAAAAAGTCATAGGTTAGTATGTCGTCCAAAATGAGACAAAAAAGTCATAGGTTAGTATGTCGTCCAAAATGTGGCAAAAAAGTCATAGGTTAGTATGTCGTCCGAAATGTGACAAAAAAGTCATAGGTTAGTATGTAGTCCAAAATGTGGCAAAAAAGTCATAGGTTAGTATGTCGTCCAAAATGTGACGAAAAAGTCATAGGTTAGTATTTCGTCCAAAACGTGACAAAAAAGTCATAGGTTAGTATGTCGTCCAAAACGTGACGAAAAAGTCATACTATAGTATGTTGTCCAAAATGTGACAAAAAAGTCATAGGTTAGTATGTCGTCCAAAACGTGAAAAAAGGTCATAGGTTAGTATGTCGTCCAAAATGAGACAAAAAAGTCATAGGTTAGTATGTCGTCCAAAACGTGACAAAAAAGTCATAGGTTAGTATGTCTTCCAAAAAGTCACCAAAAAGTCATAGGTTAGTATGTCGTCCAAAACCAGACAAAAAAGTCATAGGTTAGTATGTCGTCCAAAATGTGACAAAAAAGTCATAGGTTAGTATGTCGTCCAAAATGTGACAAAAAAGTCATAGGTTAGTATGTCGTCCAAAATGTGACAAACAAGTCATACTATATGTCGCCTCCCAGACAAGTTTTAAAGGAGCTCCAGTGGCCTAATGGGTAAGGCATTGGCCTCATAAGTCTGGGGTTGTGGGTTCAAGGCCTATCAAGGGTCATACATTATTATGTTGTCCAAAAAGTCATCGGTTAGTATGTCATCCAAAACGTGACAAAAAATTCAAAGGTTAGTATGTCGTCCAAAACGTGACAAAAAAGTCATAGGTTAGTATGTCGTCCAAAATGAGACAAAAAAGTCATAGGTTAGTATGTCGTCCAAAACTTGACAAAAAATTCAAAGGTTAGTATGTCGTCCAAAACGTGACAAAAAAGTCATAGGTTAGTATGTCGTCCAAAATGAGACAAAAAAGTCATAGGTTAGTATGTCGTCCAAAATGTGACAAAAAAGTCATAGGTTAGTATGTCGTCCAAAATGTGACAAAAAAGTCATAGGTTAGTATGTCGTCCAAAATGTGACAAAAAAGTCATAGGTTAGTATGTCGTCCAAAATGTGGCAAAAAGTCATAGGTTAGTATGTCGTCCAAAATGTGACGAAAAAGTCATAGGTTAGTATGTCGTCCAAAATGTGACGAAAAAGTCATAGGTTAGTATGTCGTACAAAACGTGACAAAAAAGTCATAGGTTAGTATGTCGTCCAAAACGTGACAAAAAAGTCATAGGTTAGTATGTCTTCCACAATGTGACAAAAAAGTCATAGGTTAGTATGCCGTCCAAAATGTGACAAAAAAGTCATAGGTTAGTGTGTCGTCCAAAACGTGACAAAAAATTCATAGGTTAGTATGTCGTCCAAAATGTGACAAAAAAGTCATAGGTTAGTATGTCGTCCAAAACTTGACAAGAAAGTCATAGGTTAGTATGTCGTCCAAAACCAGACAAAAAAGTCATAGGTTAGTATGTCGTCCAAAAAGTCACCAAAAAGTCATAGGTTAGTATGTCGCCAAAATGTGACAAAAAAGTCATAGGTTAGTATGTCGTCCAAAATGTGACAAACAAGTCATACTATATGTCGCCTCCCAGACAAGTTGTAAAGGAGCTCCAGTGGCCTAATGGGTAAGGCATTTGCCTCATAAGTCTGGGGTTGTGGGTTCAAGGGTCATACATTATTATGTTGTCCGAAAAGTCATCAGTTAGTATTTCGTCCAAAATGTGACAAAAAAGTCATACTATAGTATGTTGTCCAAAATGTGACAAAAAAGTCATACTATAGTATGTTGTCCAAAATGTGACAAAAAAGTCATAGGTTAGTATGTCGTCCAAAACGTGAAAAAAAAGTCATAGGTTAGTATGTTGTCCAAAATGAGACAAAAAAGTCATAGGTTAGTATGTCGTCCAAAATGTGGTAAAAAAGTCATAGGTTAGTATGTCGTCCAAAATGTGACAAAAAAGTCATAGGTTAGTATGTCGTCCAAAATGAGACAAAAAAGTCATAGGTTAGTATGTCGTCCAAAATGTGGCAAAAAAGTCATAGGTTAGTATGTCGTCCGAAATGTGACAAAAAAGTCATAGGTTAGTATGTCGTCCAAAATGTGGCAAAAAAGTCATAGGTTAGTATGTCGTCCAAAATGTGACAAAAAAGTCATAGGTTAGTATGTCGTCCAAAATGTGGCAAAAAGTCATAGGTTAGTATGTCGTCCAAAATGTGACGAAAAAGTCATAGGTTAGTATGTCGTCCAAAATGTGACGAAAAAGTCATAGGTTAGTATGTCGTACAAAACGTGACAAAAAAGTCATAGGTTAGTATGTCGTCCAAAACGTGACAAAAAAGTCATAGGTTAGTATGTCTTCCACAATGTGACAAAAAAGTCATAGGTTAGTATGCCGTCCAAAATGTGACAAAAAAGTCATAGGTTAGTGTGTCGTCCAAAACGTGACAAAAAATTCATAGGTTAGTATGTCGTCCAAAATGTGACAAAAAAGTCATAGGTTAGTATGTCGTCCAAAACTTGACAAGAAAGTCATAGGTTAGTATGTCGTCCAAAACCAGACAAAAAAGTCATAGGTTAGTATGTCGTCCAAAAAGTCACCAAAAAGTCATAGGTTAGTATGTCGCCAAAATGTGACAAAAAAGTCATAGGTTAGTATGTCGTCCAAAATGTGACAAACAAGTCATACTATATGTCGCCTCCCAGACAAGTTGTAAAGGAGCTCCAGTGGCCTAATGGGTAAGGCATTTGCCTCATAAGTCTGGGGTTGTGGGTTCAAGGCCTATCAAGGGTCATACATTATTATGTTGTCCAAAAAGTCATCAGTTAGTATTTCGTCCAAAATGTGACAAAAAAGTCATACTATAGTATGTTGTCCAAAATGTGACAAAAAAGTCATAGGTTAGTATGTCGTCCAAAACGTGAAAAAAAAGTCATAGGTTAGTATGTTGTCCAAAATGAGACAAAAAAGTCATAGGTTAGTATGTCGTCCAAAATGTGGTAAAAAAGTCATAGGTTAGTATGTCGTCCAAAATGTGACAAAAAAGTCATAGGTTAGTATGTCGTCCAAAATGAGACAAAAAAGTCATAGGTTAGTATGTCGTCCAAAATGTGGCAAAAAAGTCATAGGTTAGTATGTCGTCCGAAATGTGACAAAAAAGTCATAGGTTAGTATGTAGTCCAAAATGTGGCAAAAAAGTCATAGGTTAGTATGTCGTCCAAAATGTGACAAAAAAGTCATAGGTTAGTATGTCGTCCAAAATGTGACGAAAAAGTCATAGGTTAGTATTTCGTCCAAAACGTGACAAAAAAGTCATAGGTTAGTATGTCGTCCAAAACGTGACGAAAAAGTCATACTATAGTATGTTGTCCAAAATGTGACAAAAAAGTCATAGGTTAGTATGTCGTCCAAAACGTGAAAAAAAGTCATAGGTTAGTATGTCGTCCAAAATGAGACAAAAAAGTCATAGGTTAGTATGTCGTCCAAAACGTGACAAAAAAGTCATAGGTTAGTATGTCTTCCAAAAAGTCACCAAAAAGTCATAGGTTAGTATGTCGTCCAAAACCAGACAAAAAAGTCATAGGTTAGTATGTCGTCCAAAAAGTCACAAAAAAGTCATAGGTTAGTATGTCATCCAAAATGTGACAAAAAAGTCATAGGTTAGTATGTCGTCCAAAATGTGACAAACAAGTCATACTATATGTCGCCTCCCAGACAAGTTTTAAAGGAGCTCCAGTGGCCTAATGGGTAAGGCATTGGCCTCATAAGTCTGGGGTTGTGGGTTCAAGGCCTATCAAGGGTCATACATTATTATGTTGTCCAAAAAGTCATCGGTTAGTATGTCATCCAAAACGTGACAAAAAATTCAAAGGTTAGTATGTCGTCCAAAACGTGACAAAAAAGTCATAGGTTAGTATGTCGTCCAAAATGAGACAAAAAAGTCATAGGTTAGTATGTCGTCCAAAACGTGACAAAAAATTCAAAGGTTAGTATGTCGTCCAAAACGTGACAAAAAAGTCATAGGTTAGTATGTCGTCCAAAATGAGACAAAAAAGTCATAGGTTAGTATGTCGTCCAAAATGTGACAAAAAAGTCATAGGTTAGTATGTCGTCCAAAATGTGACAAAAAAGTCATAGGTTAGTATGTCGTCCAAAATGAGACAAAAAAGTCATAGGTTAGTATGTCGTCCAAAATGTGGCAAAAAAGTCATAGGTTAGTATGTCGTCCAAAATGTGACAAAAAAGTCATAGGTTAGTATGTCGTCCAAAATGTGACGAAAAAGTCATAGGTTAGTATGTCGTCCAAAACGTGACAAAAAAGTCATAGGTTAGTATGTCGTCCAAAACGTGACAAAAAAGTCATAGGTTAGTATGTCTTCCACAATGTGACAAAAAAGTCATAGGTTAGTATGTCGTCCAAAACGTGACAAAAAATTCATAGGTTAGTATGTCGTCCAAAATGTGACAAAAAAGTCATAGGTTAGTATGTCGTCCAAAACTTGACAAGAAAGTCATAGGTTAGTATGTCGTCCAAAATGAGACAAAAAAGTCATAGGTTAGTATGTCGTCCAAAACGTGACAAAAAAGTCATAGGTTAGTATGTCTTCCAAAAAGTCACCAAAAAGTCATAGGTTAGTATGTCGTCCAAAACCAGACAAAAAAGTCATAGGTTAGTATGTCGTCCAAAAAGTCACAAAAAAGTCATAGGTTAGTATGTCATCCAAAATGTGACAAAAAAGTCATAGGTTAGTATGTCGTCCAAAATGTGACAAACAAGTCATACTATATGTCGCCTCCCAGACAAGTTTTAAAGGAGCTCCAGTGGCCTAATGGGTAAGGCATTGGCCTCATAAGTCTGGGGTTGTGGGTTCAAGGCCTATCAAGGGTCATACATTATTATGTTGTCCAAAAAGTCATCGGTTAGTATGTCATCCAAAACGTGACAAAAAATTCAAAGGTTAGTATGTCGTCCAAAACGTGACAAAAAAGTCATAGGTTAGTATGTCGTCCAAAATGAGACAAAAAAGTCATAGGTTAGTATGTCGTCCAAAACGTGACAAAAAATTCAAAGGTTAGTATGTCGTCCAAAACGTGACAAAAAAGTCATAGGTTAGTATGTCGTCCAAAATGAGACAAAAAAGTCATAGGTTAGTATGTCGTCCAAAATGTGACAAAAAAGTCATAGGTTAGTATGTCGTCCAAAATGTGACAAAAAAGTCATAGGTTAGTATGTCGTCCAAAATGAGACAAAAAAGTCATAGGTTAGTATGTCGTCCAAAATGTGGCAAAAAAGTCATAGGTTAGTATGTCGTCCAAAATGTGACAAAAAAGTCATAGGTTAGTATGTCGTCCAAAATGTGACGAAAAAGTCATAGGTTAGTATGTCGTCCAAAACGTGACAAAAAAGTCATAGGTTAGTATGTCGTCCAAAACGTGACAAAAAAGTCATAGGTTAGTATGTCTTCCACAATGTGACAAAAAAGTCATAGGTTAGTATGTCGTCCAAAACGTGACAAAAAATTCATAGGTTAGTATGTCGTCCAAAATGTGACAAAAAAGTCATAGGTTAGTATGTCGTCCAAAACTTGACAAGAAAGTCATAGGTTAGTATGTCGTCCAAAACCAGACAAAAAAGTCATAGGTTAGTATGTCGTCCAAAAAGTCACCAAAAAGTCATAGGTTAGTATGTCGTCCAAAATGTGACAAAAAAGTCATAGGTTAGTATGTCGTCCAAAATGTGACAAACAAGTCATACTATATGTCGCCTCCCAGACAAGTTGTAAAGGAGCTCCAGTGGCCTAATGGGTAAGGCATTTGCCTCATAAGTCTGGGGTTGTGGGTTCAAGGCCTATCAAGGGTCATACATTATTATGTTGTCCGAAAAGTCATCAGTTAGTATTTCGTCCAAACTGTGACAAAAAAGTCATACTATAGTATGTTGTCCAAAATGTGACAAAAAAGTCATAGGTTAGTATGTCGTCCAAAACGTGAAAAAAAAGTCATAGGTTAGTATGTTGTCCAAAATTAGACAAAAAAGTCATAGGTTAGTATGTTGTCCAAAATGTGGTAAAAAAGTCATAGGTTAGTATGTCGTCCAAAATGTGACAAAAAAGTCATAGGTTAGTATGTCGTCCAAAATGAGACAAAAAAGTCATAGGTTAGTATGTCGTCCAAAACGTGACAAAAAAGTCATACTATAGTATGTTGTCCAAAACGTGACAAAAAAGTCATAGGTTATTATGTCGTCCAAAACGTGACAAAAAAGTCATAGGTTAGTATGTCGTCCAAAACCAGACAAAAAACTCATAGGTTAGTATGTCGTCCAAAACATGACAAAAAAGTCATAGGTTAGTATGTCGTCCAAAATGTGACAAAAAAGTCATCGGTTAGTATGTCATCCAAAATGTGGCAAAAAAGTCATAGGTTAGTATGTCGTCCAAAAAGTCACCAACAAGTCATAGGTTAGTATGTCGTCCAAAACGTGACAAAAAATTCATAGGTTAGTATGTCGTCCAAAACGTGACAAAAAAGTCATAGGTTAGTATGTCGTACAAAACGTGACAAAAAAGTCATAGGTTAGTATGTCGTCCAAAATGAGACAAAAAAGTCATAGGTTAGTATGTCGTCCAAAATGTGGCAAAAAAGTCATAGGTTAGTATGTCGTCCAAAATGTGACAAAAAAGTCATACTATAGTATGTTGTCCAAAACGTGACAAAAAAGTCATAGGTTAGTATGTCGTCCAAAAAGTCACCAACAAGTCATAGGTTAGTATGTCGTCCGAAATGTGACAAAAAAGTCATAGGTTAGTATGTCGTCCAAAAAGTCACCAACAAGTCATAGGTTAGTATGTCGTCCGAAATGTGACAAAAAAGTCATAGGTTAGTATGTCGTCCAAAATGTGACAAACAAGTCATACTATATGTCGCCTCCCAGACAAGTTGTAAAGGAGCTCCAGTGGCCTAATGGGTAAGGCATTGGCCTCATAAGTCTGGGGTTGTGGGTTCAAGGCCTATCAAGGGTCATATATATTATGTTGTCCAAAAAGTCATCAGTTAGTATTTCGTCCAAAATGTGACAAAAAAGTCATACTATAGTATGTTGTCCAAAATGTGACAAAAAAGTCATAGGTTAGTATGTCTTCCGAAAAGTGAAAAAAAAGTCATAGGTTAGTATGTCGTCCAAAATGTGGCAAAAAAGTCATAGGTTAGTATGTTGTCCAAAATGTGACAAAAAAGTCATAGGTTAGTATGTCGTCCAAAATGTGGCAAAAAAGTCATAGGTTAGTATGTCGTCCGAAATGTGACAAAAAAGTCATAGGTTAGTATGTCGTCCAAAATGTGGCAAAAAAGTCATAGGTTAGTATGTCGTCCGAAATGTGACAAAAAAGTCATAGGTTGGTGTGTTGTCCAAAATGTGACAAAAAAGTCATAGGTTAGTATGTCGTCCAAAATGTGACAAAAAATTCATAGGTTAGTATGTTGTCCAAAACGTGACAAAAAAGTCATAGGTTAGTATGTCGTCCAAAATGAGATAAAAAAGTCATAGGTTAGTATGTCGTCCAAAACGTGACAAAAAATTCATAGGTTAGTATGTCGTCCAAAATGAGACAAAAAAGTCATAGGTTAGTATGTCGTCCAAAATGTGGCAAAAAAGTCATAGGTTAGTATGTCGTCCGAAATGTGGCAAAAAAGTCATATGTTAGTATGTCGTCCGAAATGTGACAAAAAAGTCATAGGTTAGTATGTCGTCCAAAATGTGGCAAAAAAGTCATAGGTTAGTATGTCGTCCAAAATGTGACAAAAAAGTCATACTATAGTATGTTGTCCAAAACGTGACAAAAAAGTCATAGGTTAGTATGTCGTCCAAAAAGTCACTAACAAGTCATAGGTTAGTATGTCGTCCAAAACTTGACAAAAAAGTCATAGGTTAGTATGTCGTCCACAATGTGGCAAAAAAGTCATAGGTTAGTATGTCGTCCACAATGTGACAAAAAAGTCATAGGTTAGTATGTCGTCCAAAATGTGACAAAAAAGTCTTAGGTTAGTATGTCGTCCAAAACGTGAAAAAAAAGTCATAGGTAAGTATGTCGTCCAAAACGTGACAAAAAAGTCATAGGTTAGTATGTCGTCCAAAATGTGACAAAAAAGTCATAGGTTAGTATGTCGTCCAAAACGTGACAAAAAAGTCATAGCTTAGTATGTCGTCCAAAACATGACAAAAAAGTCATACTATAGTATGTTGTCCACAATGTGACAAAAAAGTCATAGGTTAGTATGTCGTCCAAAATGTGACGAAAAAGTCATAGGTTATTATGTCGTCCAAAACGTGACAAAAAAGTCATAGGTTAGTATGTCGTCCAAAACCAGACAAAAAACTCATAGGTAAGTATGTCGTCCAAAACATGACAAAAAAGTCATACTATAGTATGTTGTCCAAAATGTGACAAAAAAGTCATAGGTTAGTATGTCGTCCAAAATGTGACAAAAAAGTCATAGGTTAGTATGTCGTCCAAAACGTGACAAAAAAGTCATAGGTTAGTATGTCTTCCAAAAAGTCACCAAAAAGTCATAGGTTAGTATGTCGTCCAAAACGTGACAAAAAAGTCATAGGTTAGTATGTCGTCCAAAATGTGACAAAAAAGTCATAGGTTAGTATGTCGTCCAAAACGTGACAAAAAAGTCATAGCTTAGTATGTCGTCCAAAACATGACAAAAAAGTCATACTATAGTATGTTGTCCAAAATGTGACAAAAAAGTCATAGGTTAGTATGTCGTCCGAAATGTGACAAAAAAGTCATAGGTTAATATGTCGTCCAAAATGTGACAAAAAAGTCATAGTTTAGTATGTCGTCCAAAATGTGACAAAAAAGTCATAGGTTAGTATGTCGTCCAAAATGTGACAGAAAAGTCATAGGTTAGTATGTCGTCCGAAATGTGGCAAAAAAGTCATAGCTTAGTATGTTGTCCAAAATGTGGCAAAAAAGTCATAGGTTAGTATGTCGTCCGAAATGTGGCAAAAAAGTCATAGGTTAGTATGTCGTCCGAAATGTGACAAAAAAGTCCTAGGTTAGTATGTCGTCCAAAATGTGGCAAAAAAGTCATAGGTTAGTATGTCGTCCGAAATGTGACAAAAAAGTCATAGGTTAGTATGTCGTCCGAAATGTGACAAAAAAGTCATAGGTTAGTATGTCGTCCAAAACGTGACAAAAAAGTCATAGCTTAGTATGTCGTCCAAAACATGACAAAAAAGTCATACTATAGTATGTTGTCCACAATGTGACAAAAAAGTCATAGGTTAGTATGTCGTCCAAAATGTGACAAAAAAGTCATAGGTTAGTATGTCGTCCAAAATTTGACGAAAAAGTCATAGGTTATTATGTCGTCCAAAACGTGACAAAAAAGTCATAGGTTAGTATGTCGTCCAAAACCAGACAAAAAACTCATAGGTAAGTATGTCGTCCAAAACATGACAAAAAAGTCATACTATAGTATGTCGTCCAAAACGTGACAAAAAAGTCATAGGTTAGTATGTCTTCCAAAAAGTCACCAAAAAGTCATAGGTTAGTATGTCGTCCAAAATGTGACAAAAAAGTCATAGGTTAGTATGTCGTCCAAAACGTGACAAAAAAGTCATAGCTTAGTATGTCGTCCAAAACATGACAAAAAAGTCATACTATAGTATGTTGTCCAAAATGTGACAAAAAAGTCATAGGTTAGTATGTCGTCCGAAATGTGACAAAAAGGTCATAGGTTCGTATGTCGTCCAAAATGTGACAAAAAAGTCATAGTTTAGTATGTCGTCCAAAATGTGACAAAAAAGTCATAGGTTAGTATGTCGTCCAAAATGTGACAGAAAAGTCATAGGTTAGTATGTCGTCCGAAATGTGGCAAAAAAGTCATAGCTTAGTATGTCGTCCAAAATGTGGCAAAAAAGTCATAGGTTAGTATGTCGTCCGAAATGTGGCAAAAAAGTCATAGGTTAGTATGTCGTCCGAAATGTGACAAAAAAGTCCTAGGTTAGTATGTCGTCCAAAATGTGGCAAAAAAGTCATAGGTTAGTATGTCGTCCAAAAAGTCACCAACAAGTCATAGGTTAGTATGTCGTCCGAAATGTGACAAAAAAGTCATAGGTTAGTATGTCGTCCAAAATGTGGCAAAAAAGTCATAGGTTAGTATGTCGTCCGAAATGTGACAAAAAAGTCATAGGTTAGTATGTGGTCCAAAAAGTCACCAACAAGTCATAGGTTAGTATGTCGTCCAAAACTTGACCAAAAAGTCATAGGTTAGTATGTCGTCCACAATGTGACAAAAAGTCATAGGTTAGTATGTCGTCCAAAATGTGACGAAAAAGTCATACTATAGTATGCCGTCCAAAATGTGACAAAAAAGTCATAGGTTAGTATGTCGTCCAAAACCAGACAAAAAAGTCATAGGTTAGTATTTCGTCCAAAACGTGACAAATAAGTCATAGGTTAGTATGTCTTCCAAAAAGTCACAGGTTAGTATGTCGTCCAAAATGTGACAAAAAAGTCATAGGTTAGTATGTCGTCCAAAATGTGACAAAAAAGTCATAGGTTAGTATGTCGTCCAAAATGTGACAAAAAAGTCATAGGTTAGTATGTCGTCCAAAATGTGACAAAAAAAGTCATAGGTTAGTATGTCGTCCGAAATGTGACAAAAAAGTCATAGGTTAGTATGTCGTCCGAAATGTGACAAAAAAGTCATAGGTTAGTATGTCGTTCAAAATGTGACAAAAAAGTCATACTTTAGTATGTTGTCCAAAATGTGACAAAAAAGTCATAGGTTAGTATGTCGTCCAAAATGTGGCAAAAAAGTCATAGGTAAGTATGTCGTCCGAAATGTGACAAAAAAGTCATAGGTTAGTATGTCGTCCAAAAAGTCACCAACAAGTCATAGGTTAGTATGTCGTCCGAAATGTGACAAAAAAGTCATAGGTTAGTATGTCGTCCAAAATGTGGCAAAAAAGTCATAGGTTAGTATGTCGTCCGAAATGTGACAAAAAAGTCATAGGTTAGTATGTGGTCCAAAAAGTCACCAACAAGTCATAGGTTAGTATGTCGTCCAAAACTTGACCAAAAAGTCATAGGTTAGTATGTCGTCCACAATGTGACAAAAAAGTCATAGGTTAGTATGTCGTCCAAAATGTGACGAAAAAGTCATACTATAGTATGCCGTCCAAAATGTGACAAAAAAGTCATAGGTTAGTATGTCGTCCAAAACCAGACAAAAAAGTCATAGGTTAGTATTTCATCCAAAACCTGACAAATAAGTCATAGGTTAGTATGTCTTCCAAAAAGTCACCAAAAAGTCATAGGTTAGTATGTCGTCCAAAATGTGACAAAAAAGTCATAGGTTAGTATGTCGTCCAAAATGTGACAAAAAAGTCATAGGTTAGTATGTCGTCCAAAATGTGACAAAAAAGTCATAGGTTAGTATGTCGTCCAAAATGTGACAAAAAAAGTCATAGGTTAGTATGTCGTCCGAAATGTGACAAAAAAGTCATAGGTTAGTATGTCGTCCGAAATGTGACAAAAAAGTCATAGGTTAGTATGTCGTTCAAAATGTGACAAAAAAGTCATACTTTAGTATGTTGTCCAAAATGTGACAAAAAAGTCATAGGTTAGTATGTCGTCCAAAATGTGGCAAAAAAGTCATAGGTTAGTATGTCGTCTGAAATGTGACAAAAAAGTCATAGGTTAGTATGTCGTCCAAAAAGTCACCAACAAGTCATAGGTTAGTATGTCGTCCAAAACTTGACCAAAAAGTCATAGGTTAGTATGTCGTCCACAATGTGGCAAAAAAGTCATAGGTTAGTATGTCGTCCAAAATGTGGCAAAAAAGTCATAGGTTAGTATGTCGTCCGAAATGTGACGAAAAAGTCATAGGTTAGTATGTGGTCCAAAAAGTCACCAACGAGTCATAGGTTAGTATGTCGTCCAAAACTTGACCAAAAAGTCATAGGTTAGTATGTCGTCCACAATGTGACAAAAAAGTCATAGGTTAGTATGTCGTCCAAAATGTGACGAAAAAGTCATACTATAGTATGCCGTCCAAAATGTGACAAAAAAGTCATAGGTTAGTATGTCGTCCAAAACCAGACAAAAAAGTCATAGGTTAGTATTTCGTCCAAAACGTGACAAATAAGTCATAGGTTAGTATGTCTTCCAAAAAGTCACAGGTTAGTATGTCGTCCAAAATGTGACAAAAAAGTCATAGGTTAGTATGTCGTCCAAAATGTGACAAAAAAGTCATAGGTTAGTATGTCGTCCAAAATGTGACAAAAAAGTCATAGGTTAGTATGTCGTCCAAAATGTGACAAAAAAAGTCATAGGTTAGTATGTCGTCCGAAATGTGACAAAAAAGTCATAGGTTAGTATGTCGTCCGAAATGTGACAAAAAAGTCATAGGTTAGTATGTCGTTCAAAATGTGACAAAAAAGTCATACTTTAGTATGTTGTCCAAAATGTGACAAAAAAGTCATAGGTTAGTATGTCGTCCAAAATGTGGCAAAAAAGTCATAGGTTAGTATGTCGTCTGAAATGTGACAAAAAAGTCATAGGTTAGTATGTCGTCCAAAAAGTCACCAACAAGTCATAGGTTAGTATGTCGTCCAAAACTTGACCAAAAAGTCATAGGTTAGTATGTCGTCCACAATGTGGCAAAAAAGTCATAGGTTAGTATGTCGTCCACAATGTGACAAGAAAGTCATAGGTTAGTATGTCGTCCAAAATGTGGCAAAAAAGTCGTAGGTTAGTATGTCGTCCGAAATGTGACAAAAAAGTCATAGGTTAGTATGTCGTCCAAAATGTGGCAAAATAGTCATAGCTTAGTATGTCATCCAAAATGTGACAAAAAAGTCAGAGGTTAGTATGTCGTCCAAAATGTGACAAAAAAGTCAGAGGTTAGTATGTCTTCCAAAAAGTCACCAAAAAGTCATAGGTTAGTATGTCGTCAAAAATGTGACAAAAAAGTCATCGGTCAGTATGTCGTCCAAAATGAGACAAAAAAGTCATAGGTTAGTATGTCGTCCGAAATGTGGCAAAAAAGTCATAGGTTAGTATGTCGTCCGAAATGTGACAAAAAAGTCATAGGTTAGTATGTCGTCCAAAATGTGACAAAAAAGTCATAGGTTAGTATGTCGTCCGAAATGTGACAAAAAAGTCATAGGTTAGTATGTCGTCCAAAAAGTCACCAACAAGTCATATGTTAGTATGACGTCCAAAACGTGACGAAAAAGTCATAGGTTAGTATGTCGTCCAAAATGTGACAAAAAAGTCATAGGTTAGTATGTCGTCCAAAACTTGACAAAAAAGTCATAGGTAGTATGTCGTCCAAAATGTGACAAAAAAGTCATAGGTTAGTATGCCGTCCAAAAAGTCACCAACAAGTCATAGTTTAGTATGTCGTCCGAAATGTGACAAAAAAGTCATAGGTTAGTATGTCGTCCAAAATGTGGCAAAAAAGTCGTAGGTTAGTATGTCGTCCGAAATGTGACAAAAAAGTCATCGGTTAGTATGTCGTCCGAAATGTGACAAAAAAGTCATAGGTTAGTATGTCGTCCAAAATGTGACAAAAAAGTCATAGGTTAGTATGTCGTCCGAAATGTGACAAAAAAGTCATAGGTTAGTATGTCGTCCAAAAAGTCACCAACAAGTCATATGTTAGTATGACGTCCAAAACGTGACGAAAAAGTCATAGGTTAGTATGTCGTCCAAAATGTGACAAAAAAGTCATAGGTTAGTATGTCGTCCAAAACTTGACAAAAAAGTCATAGGTAGTATGTCGTCCAAAATGTGACAAAAAAGTCATAGGTTAGTATGCCGTCCAAAAAGTCACCAACAAGTCATAGTTTAGTATGTCGTCCGAAATGTGACAAAAAAGTCATAGGTTAGTATGTCGTCCAAAATGTGGCAAAAAAGTCGTAGGTTAGTATGTCGTCCGAAATGTGACAAAAAAGTCATCGGTTAGTATGTCGTCCAAAATGTGACGAAAAAGTCATAGGTTAGTATGTCGTCCAAAATGTGACAAAAAAGTCATAGGTTAGTATGTCGTCCAAAAAGTCACCAACAAGTCATAGTTTAGTATGTCGTCCGAAATGTGACAAAAAAGTCATAGGTTAGTATGTCGTCCGAAATGTGACAAAAAAGTCATCGGTTAGTATGTCGTCCAAAATGTGACGAAAAAGTCATAGGTTAGTATGTCGTCCAAAATGTGACAAAAAAGTCATCGGTTAGTATGTCGTCCAAAATGTGACGAAAAAGTCATAGGTTAGTATGTCGTCCGAAATGTGACAAAAAAGTCATCGGTTAGTATGTCGTCCAAAATGTGACGAAAAAGTCGTAGGTTAGTATGTCGTCCGAAATGTGACAAAAAAGTCATCGGTTAGTATGTCGTCCAAAATGTGACGAAAAAGTCATAGGTTAGTATGTCGTCCAAAATGTGACAAAAAAGTCATAGGTTAGTATGTCGTCCAAAATGTGACGAAAAAGTCATACTATAGTATGTTGTCCAAAATTTGACAAAAAGGTCATACTATAGTATGTCGTCCAAAATGATAACTGATTCATTTTAGAATTAATTTTTAAGAGGTCTTACATCTTTGACCTCTTGAGACCATGTTCATGAACACGATCACTAAGATCTTCAGATCTTGGATCTCATAACCCGGGTCGATCGTTCCTTCCAGGTCAAAGCTCTTCTGCTTTGAGATACACTTCCCTTGCCTTTTAACGCTGTCTTGAATCTGCAGATTCGTTTAAGGAGTTAAAAACACATATTTTTAGCCGCTGTTTCTTCTTATTTACGTTTTAAGTTTTATGGAGTACTCTTTGTCTCATATAGTCTTGTTTTATGTGTGCATTTTATTTGCTGTGAAGCACTTTCTGGCAACCTTGGTGTTGAAGTGCTAACAACTGCAGTGGCTCACAAATATAAGTTTAAATTTATGAATATACAGGTTACACCATTGTTATCAGTGAAGCCAGAAACACAATTTAACATCATGGTCTTTGTATGACTTAAGATAATACATTCATTTTACATTTAAAGCCTCTTTCAGTAAAGGCTGGGGGGAAAAGTCTTCAAATGTGAAGTAAATATTAGTTAATAAATCACAATTCCTTGTCATTTTTTCAATGACAGATGATCATGATTTTATTTCCCTGCCAGGTCACATCACCCGTCGACACGAGTAACTTCGACAGCTTCCCCGAGGACAACGAGGACCCGCCTCCCGACGACAACTCGGGCTGGGACGTGGATTTTTGAAAGGCCTCCTCTCCTCCTTAGTAACCAAAAGGAAACTTGTGTTTTTCGGCTCGGAGGCCGTCTTTCCAGGACATGGCTGCGGTTGTAAAGAAAAAAAAATAAGAGAGAGAAAGGAAAAAGAAACTGTATTCAAAAAAGAAAGAGAGGATAAAAGAAGATAAAACAAAAAAAAAGATGGATGGCAAACCCTCTGGGTCACCGATATGCCTTTATTTCACTGTGGCTCTGGATCAAGCATTTATAACGAGGACGGCTGTAGCACTTGTGCGATGTTTTTGTCTTACACTCAGCTTGAAAGGCAAAGAAAGTGCAGGGAGACACACACAGACACACAATTACACACACTTACACACAACAGAGTCTGATGATGGAGCCAGGGTTTTTTTCCCCATGTGACGGGGAAACATGTTTAGATGGTGAAGGAAACATCTAATATCTAATTTAAAGTTTTGGTTGTGGGACGAATGGAAAAAAAAAAAAGAGTGATGAAGGACTGCTCCAAAAAGAGAAAATATTTTTTATTATTATGTTTTTCTTGTTTTTGTTTCTTCGCAATATCTCGTGGTGGAATAAGTAACGTGACGGACTCTGGGAGGTGAGAACATGACGACGACGTGCGGCCACTCGCTGCAAGTTTGGATCTTTATCGGTGACGGCAAACAAGTGCTAACCTGAATGTCACTGATTTACTTCCATATAGCATTCATTTAATATAAATATATATATATATATATATAATACAGTATGTACTGGTACACAGTATTTGAATTTTTACGAGTTACATTCGTACAAGAGCAGCTGTTGAAACTCAAATACTCGGTACCCTTTTTATTTAAGACGACAAAGTGTTGAAAAAGCACAAACACTGTGCAGTCAGTGGAAAGAGACGCGACTCTCCAAGTGCCCTGCTTAGTTTCCAATGAATCTCACACACACACACACACACACACACACACACACCGACGACGCGTGTGAAATGTCAGCTCGTGTTTTCCACAAAAACAATCATGTCATTATGCACTTAAGACCATTAACTGAGCAAAGAAGAAGAAAAAAAACACCAGTTACAGCTAATTTGAAGCTTGGGCAGATGAAGTCACACTCTTTAATATGCTTTTAATCACACATTTGAACGCTCCTCTGCCTTCATCTTAAGAGTTGTTTTTTTTTTATTTAAATCAATCACACAAAATGCCTCCTCCCATTCAACCAGACAGGACACACACACACACACACCATCTATTTGCTCCTGTTGTGTAGTTCTGATATAACTGTGAAAATGGTTTTCAATGTCTTTGGTGCTGTTAATGATAAGTTATAATAACAAACCATGGTGAGATGACAGTCCTGGTTATTGTTTTTTTGTATCGTGATATTTTTTCTTTTTCTTTTTTTTGTGCTTGGTTTCTTTGTAACGTACTTGACTGCTTTCTTAGAAAATTGGAGATTTTGTGTCGATTTGTGAACTTGAGTGAGGCTTTCTTTGGTATCACTTGACATCGTGATAAGTGGTATTCTTCTCTTTTTAAAAAAACAAAGAAAAAACAGGTTGAAGCATGTTAAAGGTCCAGTGTGTAAGAAGTAGTGACATCTAATGGTGAGACTGCAGATTGCAACAAATGGAGGATGCCTTACTACATAACAGGCTTTGAAAGGATGTAAACACCCCGTATGTTTACATGACGTCGGACAAACAAATGTTTTAGTCTGGACCTTTAACAGGGTTCCCACACCTTTGTTGACGTCAAATTCAAGGACTTTCCAGGACCAATTTCAAGGCCTGAATGTGCTGACACAGCTTGGATAGCTAAGATGGGAGGTCAACTTGTAAGAGCCGCTTCGTCCATGATTGCGTCCACTTTAATTGATTTGCTCTCTCTTGCTTAATGTTACTCGCACAGTGGATAGTGTCCACGACAGCACTAGTAGTTACGACTCCACGTTTGTCGTGCGTAGTTCCTAGTCTACGTACAAGCAATTCAGGGCATGAAACAGAAGGTGGCGTCGTGACAAACAAGGGAGATATTTCATATCTGACTGAAACTGTATGAAATGTATTTGTTTTTAAAATCTGACTAACAAACAGAAGATAATGTGATTATTAACTCAAGCTAGCCTTGGGGCTCCGCGCCTGCCGGAAACGAAAATAGAAGGCAACAGCGACAAAAACATGGTGGCTACGTTTTTGGGCTAATGAAGAGACTGCATTTGTGCTCTGTTAGCTTTAAAATTTGAAAGTTGGTAGGAAAGTACAAGGATGGTAGGAAGGACTTGGAACTGTGCTTGACATGCTAACAACTAGCCACATGCTAAACAACAAACTGTCTAATACTAACAAGCTGAGAAGGGGGCACATATTGCTACCTAGCGTAGCATAGGTGGATACATCTCTAATACCTAAGTTTACATAGCCGTTTCCTCTTTCGTCTTTGTTGTTTACGCGAGTGAAGCCATCCACTGTCCTTTTCGTCGCTAGCTTCTTCTTCAAACTGCTTCTTTACCCTAAAAGACTTATTCTATGCGTACGAAAACCAAACAATTTTCATTTTAATGTGATTATACAAGTTACACACTGGACCTTTGCTTTCATCACCATCAAAACAACCCTCTTCCTGGACGGCAAAGTGTTCAACATTCCCTTGAAGCCTTCCCATACATCGGCAACATTGTGCGGACATTTCAAAACGACGACCACTCTCTCACCTGCTCGTCACCTCTCACGCCCACGAATCAAGAGCATAAAATCAGACGTATTGTATATGTAAGTGCCTTAAGTCAATGGCATACAAATTTTAACATCATGGGACCTTTTTGATGCTGCATGAACACACATATATACACCTCAAAATATATAGTGTGTCCTCTCCACACGGCTGCTTCTCATCCTTTTGTTTTCAGCTCACGAGCGCATTAACCGTTGTGAATTTCTAGGCATTCGATTGCAGGAAATAGTTGCGTATTAAACACATTTTTCCTGCTTTGAAACCCTTTGAATTTGAAAAGTCGACCTGATGTGGCTGCAATGACATGCTTTTCTCTACATACCCGATTCTGGTGTGTTTTCACGAAGTCAACCACAGAAGCAGACGCCGTGGACCATCGCTCATAACGAGAATCATCCACTATCCGCAGAAAATCTGAGCATTTAGAGATGGCGAGAATGATTTGCAGGTTTCATTGATGTAATGACAATGTTCTTGTTTACCACTGTTGACAATCCTTGACAGTACGATAGCACTGATTGTAAAGCATCCTCATTTCATCCCACACATAAACACACTCACACACATGCATTTAAATAGCAAACATCAGTGAATCACGTAAAAAGGGAGCTACAACTGAGAAGGAATCTTATTTCTGTAGGTATACATAAGTATTTTACGGCATTTAAGGGCAGGTTATGTTCATCACAAAGCCTTACGTATGTCATCACCTGACAAACTGCTGGGTTTTAAGTCTTATATCGACCGCCTTCTGCAATGTTACCTGATATCTGCCTTGTGTTCTGTTGTTTATCCTGCTGTACATTTGATTTTGCAGAGTGCCACGTGTAAGATTTTTTGAAATTATAAGAGTAAAAAAAAACAATACTTTTGAGTGGTGTTTGTCTCTTCGGTTATTTTGCAGTTCTAATGCAAAAATACTTTTAATGATAAATGCATGGAACATCTGACCACGTAACTGTCCATACTTCAAACTTGGCAGGAGACTTATTCAGGGCACCAGTGTGTTCAGTGCCAGCTTTGACATTGTTTGCATAAGAAAAGCCTGAGATATCGGTAGAAATGCAATAGATTTATCGTTAAAAGAGTTGTCAAATCTGTTCTTCCTGGGTGACGTTCACGCCTGCAGTCAATTTAGAGTGTCCAATGAACCTCTGTATGTTTTTGGACTGAGGGTAGAAACTGGGGAACCCGGAGAAAACCCTCCCATTGTGGGACTAATAAAGAATTATCTCATCTTATCAAAAATACACAAAGAGTTATTCAGTCTGTCAGGTTCTGCAATATATTACTTGATCTTCTTGGATTTAAAGACTAATTTAAACTGGCACTGGCTCCATTTCAACTGTGCCGAGGCTTGAAAAGTTCTATATAAATACAAACCATTTACATACACATATGAATACACACTCATATACACTTATATATAAACTTATTTTACTCCTTTATAGAGCAAAAATTACACACTAATAATGACAAGTCAGAAAAAGGAGTAGGAAGAAGTATAAACTTATTTAATCCGACACCTTTTTTCCTACTAATTTTCATTTTTAATCTCTCAGCCAACTTCCTCCATTAAAGCAAATCTTACAATATCTCTCTGTCTGTATGTGCTCCATGAATTACTGGTGTCGTGGGGACGTAAATCCATCACATTATGGGGACTGATCTTCCTTTATGAGGACAAAAAACATTACATTTTAAGGTTATGATGAGTTAGGGTTAGGTTAAAGTTAATGTTAGGCCAGTACTATGGTTAAGGTTAGAGTGAATCCACAGGAAATGAAGGTAAGTCAATGTAATGTCCTCTGAAGTCATGGAAACCAGACTACAACAACAACAAACTGAAAGGTTTGGCTTGTTCTGATGAGATTTGACTTGTAGTGTGTGGTAGTTACCACACGGGGGCACTACAGGTATGTAAACAGGTCCCTCTCTCTCATGTGAAGCAGCAAGTGTTGTCCCAACATCTAAATAATCAGGAGTGGAGCTTAATGTTATCCATTTGCGGTAAGTGCTGACGATTCTCTGCTTCTCTTCTTCTTCTTCTGTTTCTGTCTTGGTGTTATTCACACAACAAATCTGTTTTGGGGGGTAGGAGTGGGAGGGGGGGTGGGGGGGTTAAGCAGAGGGAAATGGCTTGAGCCATAACAACAGGGTGACACTTGAGTGAGATCAAAGAGGATCAAAGTGGAGCTCACCTTACCAGCTCTGACATTTAGTAAAGTGGAGATAAAAGCGCCACTTCAAAAGATATACAGCAATTGAAACGCTGCAGAGAGCTGTGTAGTGTGTTTGTCAGGTGTCTCCACCTCATCACACACACTCACACTAACACACACACTCACAGGGGCCACAGGTGACCAGCAGATGACGTCCAAGTGCCAAAATATCTTAATAAAGAAACTTAAGGGCTCGTTTCCATCGCTCACGTCAACACCTTCTGAGCTGTTCTGCTCTGTCATCACTCTGGAAAGTGACTGTCACAGGTTTTCTTCTTTTTTTTGGGTCTGGAAACAAGTTGCCGTCCCTCCCTAGAACATAATGTGTCGACATTTGTTTTAATGACACAAAGGACAGGACAAATCAGGACAAATCAGGGCAATTAAGGATCAAAATAAGCCGAGTTAAAATGTGAAATTGCTTGTTTGGCAGGTTTTCTGTGTGCTGATTGGATAATTTGAGCACATAAAAAGTGTTTATTCCTCATTTCTTGATGGACGTGGAGTACTTTTCTTATATTTAAGGGGACACTTCACTTTCACTAAAAACTTTGTTTTACTAATATCCAGAGATAAATGTGTTATTTGATCGTTAGACAGTGGACGTGAGACACATGTAACAACAGAGCAAGTTGGGATTGAAAAAAAATCAAATAAAACTGACAAAAAGTTGACATCAAAGTGACTGCCTTCAAAGAGAATAAAAGCCCTACACTGCTCTTTACTGTGTCTCTGTCAATTATAGTTTTATGAGTAATGGATCTGTAAAAAAAATGGGTCAAATTTAATCCAACTCTCCAACTATTATATTTGAATTATTATCTATCTATTGATCTATCTATGGGGAAAAGGCAATATATCGACACAAATTCCTCCAATACTAGAATAAAATTGTATAAATAAATAAATTAAATAAAAATAAATAAAACATGTTTATTGTCTCAGATTTGTGAAATATGTGTCATAAAGAATGTTTAAACCACAGTTTACTGATTTATCCAACTTTCAAAGAGGAGCAAAACATATCTATCTAATCTTATCTATCTATCTATCTATCTAGTCAAACGTTACAGGTTTAATTCCTCTTTGTCAAGATTATTATTAGTATATTTCATTGAAGTGGAGGATAAAACAGTGGAATGATGAATGTGGTCATTCTTACAGTGTTGGATCCAGAGAGGGTCGCAGACAGATCACAGCGTTGCCTTTAATCTCAAAGTGCCAGTCAACCCTGAAAGGCCTCGCCGCGGAAGTCCATTAATTCGGTAAACTTTTCACACGTCCTTAATGGTTGTGCATATCCTTCACATTGATGTCCGTAACTGGTGTAATCAAGCGCACTTTGGAGCATAATTGCCACCCCACCCCCTTTTTGCAATCACAGGGATCAAATGAAGTGGTTAATCGACGCAAGCGACTTCAATCACACAAGTCTTCACAGCCAAAGGTCAGTGAGTTTGGCTTATTGAATGTCAAAGAAGCTGGAATAACCAAACTGCTTTTTATAGAGACGGAGCTACGAAGAAGAGAGGATGAGGATTTAAAAAAAAACAAAAAAAAAACACTCTACACTTCACAGAGGAAACTTGCTGTAATGGAACATATGGAATAGTTGCAACTATAATTGTTTGCTTCAGTTGAAAAATAAACAAAATTTGAGGAAAAACATGAAAAAACGCCTACTATCACATAACAAATATATTGTTTTGCGTCCAAAACTGATAAATAAAACAGAATAAACTGCACCAAACTCACATTTCTTGTTGAAATAATGCAAAACAAGACCTTTATCAACAAATGATATGATTTGTATACGATAAAGACTGAGTCCATGCACATGTTTGCAGTATGCGTCACTATTAGCGCTGGTCATTCAGACAGACTCTGCGGGTCATTATCATTACACAAACATTGTGAAACGCTCTTCTCGTGCACGCAGAATGGAAGGCCATTTCCGTACAGTGGGGCTCTCTTTGAAATTCCACCCCTCCGCCTTTGTTGTGCACAGCGAGGGGCGGGAAGACAAACAGGTCCACATGTATAAAGAGATCATCCCGGGACAGAGAGAGGACAGGAGTCTCCTTCCACTGAGCACCGCGCTGGGAAACGCAAGGACAACTGGGATTCAACGGGACTTTGGACTTTGTCACTCTGTCAGTTTCTTGTTGTCAGTAAAGGATTCTTGTTTTTTTATCATCTGAGGGGAGAATCATGCATTTGTTGCCGTCAGCGCGCCGCTTCTTGGCTCTGTACCTCACGCTGTTTGGATACTTTGGAGACGTTTACGCGGGGACAGTGCTGATGAACTCCAACGCCATCAAAAACCTCCCCGGAGCTCCAGCCGGCAAAGGCACCAACACTGTCAGCCCGAGTCCGCGCACCTCACCCTCCTCCGTTGCCGCGGGACACAAACCTCCCGCAGACACTTTGCAGGTAAGTCACTTTAAACCCGTGCGTAAAAGTCCAACCTGTGCGCAACAGCAACTGCTGCGTAAATGTGAGTTTTAATCGAAAATGAACACTTCTCTGACACTTTTATGTTATTGTTATTGTTATTGTAGCAGCCGGGTGTGTGCACTGATGACGAAGACTGCGGAGGTGATGAATTCTGCAATGACGCCCGCGGCGCCTGTCTGCCGTGCCGTAAGAGCCGGAAGCGTTGCGCACGGGACTCCATGTGTTGCGCAGGAAACCGCTGCAGCAATGGTGAGCAGATGTACTTTCTACATAAATACTGACACCAGGCAGAAGCTGTTGTTGATATCACTGACGCCAGGAATAGTTTGGAACATGGAACACACATCTGTCCAGGAGTTATTAACTGTATAAAACTGTATTTTTAATTGGAACATTTGGTTTTTTTTTTTCTTGTAGGTGTTTGTCAGGCAAATGATGTCGACTTCACAGATGCATCTGTTATCACTGAGTGGCACAAACACAACAACACCATGGAGCATCAAGCAAAGAAGCCCCCCACTGCACACGGCCATCAGCCTCATGCTGTGAAAGGTGAGTTAACCTTGAAAATCATCACTATTCTCATTCAGGTAACAATCGATGAAGCCTTGTTTTCATGTGACATGTTTTCACTCACACTCTTCTCTCTTTTCCTTCTCTCCAGGTCAGGAGGGTGACAATTGCCTGCGATCCTCCGACTGCTCCGAGGGCCTGTGCTGTGCCAGACACTTCTGGTCTCGCATCTGTAAGCCCGTGCTGACGGAGGGCCAGGTGTGCACGCGCCACCGCAGGAAAGGCAACCACGGCCTGGAGCTGTTCCAGCGCTGCGACTGCGGCGAAGGCTTGGCCTGCAGACAAGAGAGAGGAGGAGAGCGAGAGCACAGTGTCAGCAGGACTGCAGCCCGGAACCTACACACCTGTCAGAGACGCTGACACAGAAGCACACACACACATCCTGGGTCAAACACTTTGCACACACACCAAAGATGCTGACACACACACACACACACACACTCAGACACCCAACACCTAAGACATTCTTTCCTGCCAAAGTTGCTAACTCAAATACAGCACCAGCGGAAGGAGAGACATGATTCCTGGAAAAGTGATACACCCAGAGGGACGCAACAGTGCGAACGTGGACTGATCCGATTCCCCCGACTGCACGAGACGAGGGGTCGGAAGTTAGGAAGTGACATTTCAGAAGTCTTTGGAATATTGATTCATGTCATTGTTAATGGCAGAGCAGTTTTGTTTCTCTTTTTATGGAACTTCGAGCCTCAGTTATTGCAGTAAATTACTGTATTGTGTAAATATTATCCTGGAGGTGGCACTTAAGTGAGCTATTGGATTCTGTCAACACCAGTATTATAAAGACGTGGTGCTGCATGCATTGTAAATGTGTTATATATATTGTTTTATAAGAAAATGTTATATATAAAGAAAATTGGATTATATTTGTTTTATTAAACCTCATGTGATAACCTTACCTCCTTCTTTCTGCCCCTGTTTTGTTTTTGGCCCAAGGTTTTTTTTCTTGTTTTACAAAAGTCTACTGGGAGAATAGGTTTTCGGCAATTTGCGTCGGACAGAATTTCTCCTGCAGCAGTTTGGGTCCAAACAGTTTAGTCCAACTATTCACTCCAATGTTTTCAGAGCAATCACACAGTGGTGTTTAAAAACCCAAATCATTGTTTCAGGCTGAGTGGCTGCTATAAATGTTTGGCACAGATACGCTCCTCGAACTCAATTGCACACAATTGCTGAGGCATGTGCAGACACACAGTCAAAGCATACTTACCACGTTCTACTTTAAAGCTGTAGCATGTTACGTTAAAAAAAAGGTATATTCAAACAGGGCTGCAACAATCAAATATTAATGGATACTATGGGTGGATAACGGATACATTTGTGAGAGTTAGTTAATAATTAAAACAAGTTTTTCAGGTTTTTCAGATTCTAAATGTGGATATTTTCTGGTTTCTTTGCTCCATATCCCCTAAAAAAAAACATTAAACTGAATCATTTTGGTTTGTAAACAAAACAAGACATTTTGAATGTAACACAGATAGTTGTTTTCATCATTTATGGCACAAACAAAAGAAAATAATCAAAATATGACAAATAATCGTTAGTTGAAGGCCTACGGTCAAACTAAAGATAGAATCTATCAGCTCCACATGACTTGCTTCATGTCGCCCGGTGACATTGTGTCTTATCATGTCAAGACAGGTGGCGCCAACAACCACATTGTGTTAATACAGTGAAAACAAGGTTGAGTATGACTGAAAACAAAAAGAAGCTTCCATGAAAAGTTTCAGAAGTGAATTCTGCTGCTTAGAAAACTCACTCAGGTCTGATAGTTTTGCTTGACAGAGCCCAGTTTCCCACGAAGGACGCAGCATACAAACAATATTACATCATATCTGTTCACAAAAGAGCAACAACAACAACAACACACAGAAGTTACTCACTGCAGCTTTAATGGCTCATTAGTGGACGGGCCACATCCTGCTCTGGAAGCGGCGCGTCGTCATCTCAGGGGCGATGTCATCAGACAGACATTAAAAACAGGACAGGATGCTGCCGTATCAAATGATAACTGCACACAGGTAATAACAAAGTATGTGTGTCCTGCTGAGTGTTTGCCACCTAACCCTTTGGTGTTGCTGGCTAGTTTCTAATTATAACCTGCCCGCCTTCATGTGCAGCAGAGCAGATAGCTAGCTATCCGAGCGACAGCCTCTAATTACTTCATCTTCCTCAATCTACACTAGGATTCATGAAATGAGGTGCACCACAGGACTTCTTGTGATGCAACTCTTAAGTATATATAAAAGGGGGGAAGAGAGAAAAAATAAACGGGTCATCTCGCTTTCCAGTCTTTCCAGTGCAGCACAGCCCATTTCCTGGCTCTTGTGCAATGGATGTGCTCCTCTCATGTGACGGCCACGAATCCACCCAAATACACTTTTTGGTGTCTGTAATTAGACCTGTTTAGATTAGAAGATAGCGAGGAAATTACCGTGCTTTCTTGCTCAATTCTCGCGTCAGATCAAACGCAGGCGTGCGCGACTCTCTTGATATTCAGGCCGTGCCAGGTTCTTGTGTTTACACCAACAACACATTTGGTGTTTTTGTCTGCGGGGAGGACAAGGTGAGGTTTAAACCTTACCGTCATCGGGGATTAGTGAAGGAACGTAATCGAGGATATTAATTTGCTCAAGTGCAGCAGTGAGATATCCTGTGAGTTTTGGGTACTTTTGAGGGTACCTATTCCACAACATCTGATGATTTTTACAAATCCAGTGAAACTATAAAACAACCCGTGAAACTACCAACTTTTATAAATAATAGTAAAGAAAAGAGCTGTTCTATCTTAGGAGGGTTTAAGATGATTTACCAAGGGCTCCAGTGTGTCCAGTTCCAACTTTGACATAGTTTGGATGAGAAATACAAGGAGCATCAGTCATACACACAAAAAAAAACATGCACATATCGCAGTAGTCATGTAATGATGACACACTAATAGAACATACGAGGACGACGTCACGTTGCCCTGAGCCATTGTGTCTAAGATTAGCTGTTTTTCTTGAAGAGAAACTTGCTCTGCAGGTGTGTGGCGTACATGCATGGACTTCTCTTAAAATCCACTTTAGCAAATTAAAAACAAGAAGAAGAATTAATGAAGTCAGTGAGTTTCAGTTGTCTTGACTTGAATATATGAGTTTACTTTCTGCACAGAAATAAATACAGAGAAGGAGAAGATTCTTGGTCTGTTTTTATTCCAACGCCAGGACAGAGAGAAAACCCCCAAACACTTAAGTATAGACAGAGTTTTGTTTTTTATGTAAACAAACAAGTGTCTGACCACAATTTATTGGGTAAATTCTCTATGTGAGTTTTTACAGTGTAAAATCAGAAGAAGAAGAGTTGGTAATGATCTGTGTCCATAAAGATCTTTTCAGTTTTCACCCATTCACACACTGCAACTGTCTTTGCTCAAGGACACAATAGACAAGAGCCAGGAATTGAACCCACAACCTTCCAGTTGAAAGACAACTCACCCTACTACTGAGCCACGTTTGATACTTAAGTACAGTTAATGTCATGTACTTTAAGACTTTTACTCAAGTACTATTATAAAAAAGTGACTTCAACTTCTACCAAAGTCATTTTCTGGTTAGATACTTCTACTTTTTCCATTTAATGTACTTTATACAAGACTGGTTATTGGTCAGTGTTTCAGAAACTGATCTTCTGGGATTTTCACACACAATCATACAACACAACATATGGAACCTTGAGGTAAACTCTTTATCTGTTTACATCCACATACATTTGGATGTAAGGTTACGTTTAACCAAAGGATAGTGCAGCAGTAACATATTCGTAATTCCCAAGCCTGTAAAAATCCAATGAAACTACTGTATATAGTGACCAGTTACTGTAGGCATCAAGTCATTTAAAAAACAAACAAACTAGCAGTTACTTTCTTGATTGCAGGACTTTAACTTTCTGTAAAAGTCATATTGTCACTAAATGGTTGTTCCACCGTTGTGGAGGGTGAGTGCATTGACAAAGACACAGGCAGACACACACACACAGACATACAGAGACACACTCAATTTAAACAATTTAGTGTCCATTCTTCAGAGTAATTAAGAATAATGGGCGCATTGTCAGCAGTACAATATTCCATGCAGCCTCAGCCAAGTCATGTTTGTGGGGGTCCTGGAATCTGCTCGTGTGCGTGTGTGTGTGTGTGTCTGTGTGTGTGTGTGAGCCTGTCATCATTACACCAAACACAGACTAACACAGGCCACAGGCATGTGCCCTGACTCGAGGACGACCAGAGTGTGTGTGTGTGTGTGTGTCCTATAAGCAGCCACGGTGCATTTAGTGGACTCCAGAGAAACAACAGCATTCACAACACACACACACACACATTTGCAAAACTATACTTCTGAGGACTGTGCATTTGAATGACATAAATTGGGACTAAACAAAGCCTTATCCCTAACATTAACAATATCAATAACCACTTAACTTAACCTTAACCTAATCACAATTTAAAATCTTAACCATAAACTTGAAAAAAACAGGTTTTGGTCTCCATGAATACGACTGGTCCTGAAAAGGTCAGTCTATATATATATATATATACCAGAAAAGGTACTAAATAGGTAGTACTATAGTACTAGGTACTAAACACTAAATACTAGAAGACACAAACACATGTCCTTGTACAGCATCCTTTGTGAGAGCACACAATGCATTCCCTAGCCCCTTACCTTAACCTTAATCATCACAACTAAATGCCCTTAATCGTCTAACTTGAATTTCCTTCAGGATCAATAAAGTATCTATCTATCTATCTATATATCTATCTATCTATCTATCTATCTAGCTATCTAACCCCATACCCGAATCTAATCTCGGACGAAAAGGCCTTCAAAGTTGCGAGGACCAGCAAAAAAAAAAGCCCTCACAAGATCAAAATTTCCTTTTTGAATCAACATTTATCCCCACAACCCACTACACAAACACACACACACACACACACACACACACACCAGCTATCAATTTAAGCACTTCCATTCATTTGGATAATTTCAACAAAACCTTATCACAACTCAAATCTTAGCCCTAAACTTGAGGTTCTGCCTCATTAGGACCAGGTTTTGGTCTCCAAGAGACCCTCACATGGTCAGTGTTTATGCCACAAAAAGTCCTAAAGCAGTAACAAATACAACACACACACATTCTCATGTCCTCACATGCCACCTAACAACCATTACATGTTTACAAACACACTTTAACAAGTCCACACATGCCCAGACACACACACACACGCGTGCACAGGTTTGCACAGCTATACTTCATAGGACACTGCATTGACTTCTGCCTCATTAAGACCAGGTTTTGGCCTCCTATGAGGACTACTGGTCCTGACAAGGTCAGTGTTTATGCCAGTCACCTCTTAAAGAGGTGACAAATACACAAGTACACAAGTCCTTTTGGGACAATTCACTGACTCAACCTTAAGCACAACTTGTTAATGTCTAAAACTAAGTCTTTGCACTCTACACTGAAGTTGTGAGGACCTGCTAACATGTCCTTACAACGATGGTTTTGTACGAAACGTGTCCTCACAGCCCTGTAGAAACACACACACACACACATCTCGGGCTGTGAGAGGTCTGGAGAAACACCACACTCGCCCACGTAATGGCACCCTGACCGACAACATTTGGGTTTTGTCGTACCACAGGAACGAATCAGCATTTTCACTGACACGCGTTTTCATGCCGCTGCCCACTTTTCTGAAAGACGGGAACGCGTTACTATAGTGGACATTTAATAACAGCGGCCTCAGCGCCATGAATAATGTCAGCGCTGAGTCACACTTAAACATCCCATCATACGAGCTTTATGTGGATTCAATTTGCAAGACTGAAGATTGATATTTATACAGGTACATAGGACACATAATACTTGTGCTGCTGTAGCTCATCTACTTCAACGTTTGTCATGTTGTGCATCCAGACATGGTCTTCATAAATTGAGTCTGTTCATTCTTCTTTGACCTCTGGCACCAACAAGGCAACTACAAACCTGAGAGCCTTTAAAAATCCTAGTAAATAAGCAGTGCCTGAAATATTCAGACCAGCCCGTTTACCGTCAACAACTACGTTCAAAGTCACTTAAATCACATTTCTTCCTCGTTCTGATTCTGAGATCGTCTTCATCATGTCCGCAGGCTGATTAGAAATGTGTGTCAACAAGTAGCTGAACAGGTGTCCCTAATAAAGTGGCCGTTGAGTGTCTTTTCAGTGTGTTTGGGGCCGTGATTGCTGAGGGTACAAAGCTATTGAGATATTTCGCACATAAGTGTTCCGCAAAAGTGGTGATTATGTCACTTACAAAACACTAAAACCCATTTGCTTGTTCCGCTGTCTCGAAATTTGTCATCTCCCATTAACATCTAAGACAGTAAAGCCTTTCTCAGCTCGACTACCTGTAATATCTGTCTTTGTTATTCCAGCAACCGCTGCCAAACACCAACGAGGGACCAAGAATTAACATCAGTGAGCTGTCATCGCGATGGAGCGATAAAAGAGACAATGCCGTGAACGCCAAGATTTTTTTTTCTAAAGAATTCATGGATGCAAGAAAAAATAACTTGAAAATCAAGTAAAATAAAAGTAGGAGTGGGGGAGTCGTCAAAAACTGTATGGGCTTATATGAAATATTATATGAGGTAAAATTTAAAATGATTATATTTCAAAATGTTGGGGGGATTACATTATAGATTACCTCGGGCCACAAAGATAAAAAAAGAAAGAAGGATATATTTTAGTGGCCTCCTCCTGCAGTAAGTGATCGGATCAAAGACAACTCTTGTGTAAACACAATTTCTGAGGGAAGGCTCAAAACTTCTGAGTGCTGGCAATGTTCACTTCATTGAAAACAAGCACAATGCTCACTATTCACCTTTGTGGGATAATAACCGGCGCGATTGAGCAATAAGTGGAAATCTCCCTGTTGGGAGATTTCCACTTATTGAGAAATAATGACTAAACAAAGGACAACTCATTGAGCACAATGCTCCGAGTGTGTGAATGCAGGTGGAGAACAGGTTTGCTCTGCAGATTTAACTTCACGATGATGTAAACACATTGAGCTGAGTTTCAGGTTACATTTTACTTTAATCACAATGAAAATTATTTTTTACTCTGCAGGATGTGCTTATATTGTGTTTCGTTTGATTGATATCGGTGTATTGAAGCTGCAGTGGGAAGGATTGCTGGAGACTGTTGAGTTTCAACCACAGGTTATTTGATGATACTTTAGTTTTGAGATTGGAACACGGACAGGTGCACTCATTTCACAAGTGACAGATAACTGTATTTTTATTACTTTTAAATGTCCCATCCTCTTTTAATACTTTTGTCTTTTAAGGTCAGGGTCATATTTATCATATTCCGAGTCCATGGAGGGTCAGAGTCAGTCTAAGACTCCTCATATACAAACTCAGCCTCATATTTCATTCCAGTCGTGGTGATCACTCACTTTTGTATGTCCTTGTTTTCTCTGAGCACTACAGTAGTACATATGATGGTACTGGCTGGTGGACCTCAAGCACGTTTCCATGGTTACAGTCAATCAAAGTGGAAGTGTGTGCGGATTTGTCCGTCTAGGGAAACGTGGAAATGACAAAAGTTAGTGTAGAGTATTGTAGGGGATCTAAAGTTCCTAGGTAGCATGTGCAGTGGGCTTATCCAGAGTGCCTTTTGTCGTGTTTCCATCATGGTACGATTCAGTTTGGAACTGGAACTGAGAACACTAACTTTACTTGGTAGGTCGGGTGTGGGTTGTGCCCGATGGCCGCGTCAGTGAGATACGTAGCGTGACATCATACCAATGCCAACAAAATAATGACATCAACGAAACAACACAAAATGAAGCTTTGTACGAGAATAAACACCAGGAGTTACGCTTTTCTGTTGCCCAATCAGCTAACCACGCTGTACCATTTTACTCTGGCATCACAAGGGAAGGGTTAGGGCTGGTTATTTAGGTACGGTTCCTAATGAAAACACAAAAACCGAGTCAGAAACACGGCTTTCGTTAGCTTAAATTGTAAGGCTGTAAACCTTGTAGCACAGTGGAGGTGCAGAAGTGTTGAGAAGTTATTTTGGAGTAATAATTGATCAATAACGCATACAAAAAACCTGTCTACTCTTGACCTTTAATACAGCTACAGTTTAGCTTAGCTTAGCATAGCACAGCACAAATACAAGAAACAGGTGCTAGCCTTAATTTGTCCAAGTTTTAAAAATGAAAATACCAGAATCCCTCATGATTATGAATCATATCATCACCAGGAGACGTTTCTATCTGACCTGTGTGTGGGCGTTTCCATGTGGTGACCATTAAGGCTCCACTCGTTCCGCTCTGTTGCCCCAGAGAAAGTGCCGTGTCACTGGGTTCGCTCGCCAGCGGGAGGCTCATGGGTTTGGGTGTTTTGATCCGTCCTGGTGTTCCTTCCATCAGCTTCCAGCTGACACCTCCTCTGCGCTCCCGGGTCCCTCTCTGATGATGTCACGCCTTGCTCAAGTCCCCGTTTACCACATGAAGGAAACTCAGCTGCTCGGATTTCAGCTGCAAAGGCCCAAGTTTTGGTGAGCGTACTGGGGCTGAAGCAGACACAAGTGGCTGCATCATGTCGAGTAAGCTGCATGTTGCAGCCGCACTGAATGAAAGAGATACCTGACCACAAGACCCAATGTTTTCACTATGCTCTGTTGCCTTCTGGATTTATGTAAATGTTTATTCTTCTCATTGCTACTTGCTTTTTCAGCAAAGTCAGTGGTGGCAAGGCTCGAGGAGGCTCCGCTGCTCAGACCTGGTTTTGACATCCGTCCTCAGTGAAATATGACTGTTCACACCATTAAAATGCGTCCTGGATGCGTCTCCTGTGACCACATGAGATTGGATGTGGCTTCCCCGGCACTGTATTCAAATACATGCACACCTTATGTCTGTTTGTGAAGAAAGACTTAACATTTTAATGAGTCTGACTGTACAGAATTTTTCTGTGGTGAGTGTGTTTGTGACTGAAGGAGAGAGAGAAACAAAGATCTACTCGCACTGTTGTAACATGAAATCAGATCATAAGAAAATAAGTGTTAATAAGTAAGTGTTAATATGGTTGTAGCCGCAAGCAAATCAAATTATGGATACTGAAGAGTGGGAAAACTGGGAGAAACTGCAGAGATTCACATTAGATGACATTGCAGCTAAGGACTGTGGCCAAACATGTCCCAAAACCGCCTCAGAATGTGGTTTTTGTGTCTCAATCTGAGGATAAATCTCTTCACTGGTCCGAACAGGGTCTATGAAGGCTATGAAGGTCTACTTCAGCCTCCACCACCTGTATCCTTCAGGTGGATTCCCTCACTCCAATTCCACCAGCGGTTACACAACTGTGACCAAACAAAACAATCTGCCCATAGTTTTATATAAATTATATTGCAATATTTGTCCACTCTGCCAGAGCGGGAAGTGAACAGATGCAGCGTGGGTGGAGGTGGGGGTGGGGGGCAGAGTTACAGCTGGGGATAAAAATGCCTACTCTTTATTATGGTTGGTCCAGAAGCCTGATGTTGGCATCCTTGGGTCTGGGACTAGGACCAGGGCCAGGACTAGAGCTGGCTCAGCTCCTGGCGGCTATGTAAAGTCTGCCTCAGCCACAACCACATTGCGCAAAGCTGCTTCACACATATAATTTACTCATTATTCACAAAGTAAAAAAATACATCTTGCAGAGTGAGTGAGAGAGTATTGATGGAAAAGGAACACGGGCCGAGTCGTTATTCAGATAAAAACATTTTAAAATGTTATACGCAGTTATATAACAATGAAAGATTGCAGGCTCATGGAAACATGGGGAGATAAAGGTGCAGTGTGTGTTGTTGCTGCTTTGATTCTATCTCTCTTTGGTCTTTATGATTGGAAATCATTGATATGCATCTGAAAACAGGCTGTCAGACCTCACTGAGGGAGAGTTTTGGGGCTTTTCTATTATATAGTTCTAACACTACTCGACTCAACTCATAGTACCTGGTACTTGCTGATTTTTTTTTTTTAGTACCTGCTCTGGCGAGGTTCCAAGTGAGCTGAGCTGATACTAAAATGTGAGGTCAACAGACTCTCAATAGAGAGAAACAGAGTAGATTTGATCCAAGTAGAGCAGTTTTTAGCAGTAGAATTAACTTCTGAAACTTTTCATGAATGCTTCACTGTATTTTTCTGTCACGTTCCAACTTTTACGTTCACTTCAATAAAAAGATTTTGTTCACAGAATTGTTTAATACTGCCTTCATGACAACTGAAACGGGTTGCACTTGGGCTCACGATCGCCGGCTTTTGACAGTGCTGTCGCTAAATACACCAGACTCCTCTGGTAAATATTGAGATTTTAGACATTTCCTTTGCTAAATGCTGGAGATTAACGCATGTTTTTAAGGATTTTTAAGTGTTTTTAACCGATCCACCATTCAATATTGTTGGGTTTGATTCTTGTATCTATCAGACATCGTGCTCATGACTCTTCCAGTGACGACACTCTCTGACCAATCAGTGGCCGGCAGTCTATAGACCTCACATTTTAGTATCAGCTCAGCTCGCTTGGAACTTTGCCAGAGCAGGTACAATAAAAGCACCAGGTGACTAATGGAAAAGCAAAAAAAAAAAAAACAAGTCGAGTCATGCTAGAATTGTATAATGGAGTGAGGTCATTTGATAAAGTTTTTAACCTAACAGACATGAGTTTATATTTATACGCACACGGCTGATTGAATAGAGACGACTCAGAAACCTTTACATTTTGAGAAGTAACTGAGGAGAAACCGTCCACGGGAAAATCTCAGAACATGCCATCAGTACACAAGGGGCCAGGAAATAGGCGTCTGAACTGTTGTTCCCTTTTCATAAAACATTCCCAACAGGAGATGAGCCTGTCTGTCAGAGACATGGACAAATATCTTTGTGCTTAACAGCATCAAAAGCCCCGAATGTTGTGTAATGGCATACCTTGACTCAACAGGGAGGCATCCTATCATCAGACAATGGCACAGTAATGGCTCCAGCAGTTAAACCATTGTCCCATTAACAGTCATCGGGCCTTAATCAGAGCTTTTATTTTGCCACTTGCAACCTCCTTTCATCCCGTGACCCCCTCCCTTATACAGTCCTCCTCTCCTTCTCCTTCATCACCAAACTCTTTAATGTCTCTGCTTGTTTTCCCTCCTTTCAAAAACACTGTCCTTAACCCCACCAAAGAAAATGGCTGATGCACAAATCTCATTTGTGTCGGGACTTTGCAAAGGTGGAGTCTTTGGTAATAGAATGACAAGGAGGAGGCTGGGGCTTTGATCTCTCCGGGGGGCAAATGGATTGGATTGTCTTGCCCCTGCCGGTGGGGCTAAGCTGGGGACAGTGTGAGTCGTGGGGGGTGATATCAAAGATAGTTATCTTTAGAGGGTCCTTCTCAGTGGCACATTAGTACGCTATCTAAATGTTGATTTGTTCACACCAACATCTGAGGAGTGCTAAATGAGCTGACAAAAGGAAAACACCCAGTGAATGTAAATGAGTGAACCCGGTCAAGTTCAGTTCTCTCTGCAGACGTGTGCACAGCACTTCTCCTCCTCAGTGTAAATGTTGACTATAAAGGCAGGCCCGAGACGACAAGGTAAAGAAAGTCAGTATATTTCCACGCAGGGTTTAGTCAGGCTTGACGGCGACTACCATCCCTGTCCCACGATACAAACACTAGCAGGGAATCGATTTATTGAATGAAGCGTGTCTGCCTCAACTACCTTAGCTGGCGATATACTCCTTCCACCTTGCTAGTATTAGGCATTTTCTACCTGTTGACCAAGCGGTCTGGATTTTTGCGATGTGTTTTCTCGCTTATTCCAATTTTGTTTTGGCTCAAACCTCTGGAGCAGAAACTGTGGAACATGCGCAGAGCACCCAACCAAACTCATACATTCAATAGTAATTTGAATTATCTGGGTGTGTTAGTGTGAGATGCACAATTTAGAACAACTTTAGTCAAAACTAACATGTTTACGTGTCATTTAAAACACGTACCCAAGAGAAAAGGAAAAAGAAACGGAGGAAATAAATAAATGTAAAATATAATCATTTAATTTAATCTTATATATAAAAGCCTACAAAGTGCTTCATGGTTCTGCTCCCACCTACTTAAATGCTCTCATAAAGGCTTACGTTACCCTTTGACTACTCAAGGATTGTCGTCTGGCGGTGCCAACGCCCTGAACAAGACAATCCAGACTCACTCCACGCTGGTGGAATGACCTACCAAGTGCTACCAGAACAGGAGGCATCCCTGTCTATCTTCAAGAAGCTCTTGAAGACCCAGCTCTTCCAAGAACATCTTCTGTCCTAGCAGAAGATGCTTACCCTTACCCCCGCCTGCATCTCCTTCTGCACTTGGATCCACCTCGGCACTCTCACCCTCTATCAGTCCACTGTTCCTATCTAGTGGAGTTCTTTCCAAGACTACTTCTATGTAGCTTATTCCTCTTTTGTAAGTTACTTTGGATAAAAGCGTCTGCTAAACGCTTAAATGTAAATGTAGTTTGGTCACCCTTTCTGCAGCAAGTCAACAAGCTCACCTGGAAGGTAAGTGAGGAAAGGTTGCCAAATATCACAAAAACAAATTGTCCATTACCCTGTAACCCTAAGTTGTTCCACCTTTAATATTTCCCTGAAACAGAAAACACCTCTTTGCGAGAAGGAGAAGTTTACCCATTAAGGTCAATTCCATATGTATATTCAGGAGGAAGAAGGTTGGTGCTATATTTACACTTTTATGGAAAATTTAACTCAGCTCCAATGTGTATCCACATATTAAGGGACACTGCCAAATACAATGATAGTAGGTCCCTACTTTGTTTTTACACTTCACACAATCCTGTTTAGAAAATGGGGGGGTGCGGTTTTAATCGAGCTAACACAGTAATTCAATATTTTCCAGTGTCAGTTAAATGTACTGACTCTTAATTCCATACAGCAAGAATTATATAAATTACAGCCTGGGTCAAATGTGCTTGGTTTCCTCACGTCTTCCACTGACAGAACCAACTCTGACTGGCACAGCCTGCTCATTGTCTTTATTGTGGGTTTGGGAATGATTGGGAACACCCTATAGCCGCAGTGAACGGCCCTGTTGACACAGTCTCTGTGTGTGTGTGTGTGTTCTTTGTTTGTGGGTGGGAAACATCATATTACTGTCACTGTCACAGACTGAGGTATAAGTCACATCTGCACACGTCGGTGCCCACCAGTGTCAGGCAGAAAACAAAGAATTTAAGTTGATTATGTGTGACATCTTTTCCCCCCTAATATGATTAACTGCGGACAGTATAAAAAAAAGATTTGATCATAAATGCCCCTGCTGGTACAAACCACAAACTACGCTGAGATCACTGTTGCATATAACATCATCCTGAAGCCACAGGCCTCAAATTAGAGAAGATAGGTGAAAAATACTGAATGTTCCTGGGGAAAAAAAAAGGTTTCACAAGTTTCTTTACTCTTGTGCAACTCAAGATTTAATCACAGTGAGAACGCCGTGAGCTCCCAAACCTTCAGTGTCGCTGCTGTTCCTCACCAGTAACGCATAAGTCAAAGGACACATTTCCATATTTATTATTCCCAATGCGGCCAAGCTTGTTAGAGCAAATTCTCAGCAATAATCATAAAAGAGGGAAAATTAGAATCCGCGCCCGGTGTCACAGTTTGCCATGTTTCTGCACGCATGGCCAAAATGTGGGATTGCAAAATAAGCATCTCTATTTTTAGTGGGTTTTATGAAGAGTAGCACCCATCTCGGTCGTTCCATATCATTAGAAACGGCTCCAGAGACGAACAAACTCTCCCGGTGTTGAATGCGATTCTGGTTTTCAAACCTTTATTGTATGTAGCGTGAAATCAAAGCCGGACATGAAACTTCAGTTGACACGTTGATTGAAGATGACCACGTACTTTGGTTATCTTGTGCATCAAACGTCCAACGCAGCACATTCCCGGAGAGGCTTGAAATGCACTCACAAGCCTCAATCTAACCCCCTGTTACTGAAATGTACATTTCAGCCTTTCTCTATACTCCGTCATTAACCATGCTAGCTGTTTTTTTTTTTTTTTTCCCTCTTTTGGCTGCTGGTAAATATTTGCTAGATGGAAATTGCATTCCAAATTGGTTCTCCAGTGTCTCCTTTGCATAATAGTTGTTGTGAAAGCATCTATTGTCTCATTTAAACTGACCACATAGTGTATTTTGGTGATGTCGGCAAGGGTTGGCTTCCCTGCAACCCTAATTAGCATTCCTTCCAGATAAAACAATGATCACTTGAATACGACTCAGCTAAGCTCGCAGGAAGTGATCTCAAGAGCTGATAGGAACCCGTGATTACCAAGTCCTCCGTGCATAATGTTTTAATTCAACATCACCCCCCACCACCTCATTTTGTCCCATCACTAATCTTGTCTTAAGTTATCTTCAAACTACTGCTTCGCCCCGCAGCTACAGGCCTTATCATTTATTGATTATGTCTCTCAGATTAAAGGACCAGCTTTCATTTCCACAAGAATGTGCCCCGGCTCTTTGTGTCCATATGGAAGCATTTGCCGGACAGATGGGTCATTTTCTCCTTCTAGACAAGGTCTCACTGGTCAGAAAAAAAGGGGGATTCACAGGGACTTGGTAAGTGATGGTGCCCTTGATATCTAATTGTTGCTGTCTTTGAAGTCCAACTGCCAGGTGATCTGTACTCGGCTGAGTTCTGAAGGGAAAGAGTCAGTATGTTGCAGTTGCAGCCTTTTAAATGGAATCCTGTCCTTATCCCGGTGTACATGATTGATTGGATGAAGCGTGATGTGCTAAATGATGATATACGACCTTTCAGCTTGTCATTATTAGGGTCCATTTGACCTATTACATCACAGACCAAAGCAACTTTAGCTGGCAGCTGGTCTTTAGCATGTCAATCTGTGACTTTCCACCAGCCATTATCTCCAAAATAATTGATATATTTGAAGTTGCGAGAGCATAAATTCTGTCTTCTTGTCAGTCCAAAAATCCACAGCTTTGAATTTTGCCATGTTTTTCTCACTTCTGTCATTTCCAGGTCAAAGCCCAGAGACAGAACTGTGAGATCCCTGCAGTTAGTATGGGTTGGTAATCGTAATTTGATGTTCCCATCGCATTATCTGTACGTGTTTTCATTTTAATTCTTTTTTTAACATGTATATTAAATGTAATGTAAACATCTACGTCCATCTGAAATGGCACTAAATCAAATTTTTGGACTGACACACTATAGTTATAGTATATACTCTCCCCACAGTTCCCACTCCTAGAAAACGCTGTTCCACAGAAGAATAAGACAACTGTGACACAATCCAGACCTGCTGACAACTGCGGCTCAACTTAACTGTGCACAGAAACATTCTGACATGGACTAACACGTTTACATGTGTTTCAAAAAAAGTCAGCTTTCAGTCAGACTATGTCGCAATAATTCACTTTGTTTTGTGAAAAAAAAGTCACGTCAACAATCCAGAGACGCTGAGAATCTCGACGTTAATTACGCAAGTCAGTTTTTACAGCAAGTCATTTTAATTCCTCCAGACAATTCGGGCCAGTCAAACGGCTGCAATAATACAACCCCAAACCCCCTCAAGCCTCCCAGACTTAATTCCATGTGCTGAGAAGCTGCCTGAATGTCGGTTACACACAAATGACGGACATTTTGTCTTGGGGTAATTACTAATATGCCACTGTTGTTGCCCAGGCTGCCTGTATCTGGGTTTTGGTTTAAATGTTGGGTTTACTCTCCCTGGGCTGTGTGGTTTGCAGCAGCTTAATCACAAAGCCACAAGCATCTCAGCCATTTTGATAGAAGCCAAAAACTGGGACGGGCCTCATACGTAGCACTGTTTTTTTTTGCCCGTCCTACATATAGCAGGCCTTTTTTGCAGAGTCAGCGAGGCAGCCAAATTGAAATAGTACATGTTGACAAATTGAAAATGTGCAAATAAAAGGAGAATAAACTTTGGGGGCCGTTATGGACTGTAAAATTTTACGCATTGTAAATCTAATGAGCGAGAGTGGAACAAAAAATGTCTTGGAGTAAAGTTTTTTTTAAACATAGAAACTCAGGCACTGTTAATCCTAATACTACACATTGTTGCTGCTGTGTTTTCCTGTTTAGACAAATGTAATCAGTGACAACAGCTGGAGCATCTGGACACACTTTCCAGATCAGATTCACGTTCGGAACGCAAGCAGATGAGTAAGAAGCCAAAAAACGTGGCTTCAAGATTAAAGAGAATAAACTGAGAAAAGATCTGAGATTAGATGGAAAAAAAAAGGCTACTGTGAGATAACAACGGATCCATCTGTGAATACTGTGGACCAGCTGCGTTTCACTTATCAGCTCGCGACAGACTCCTCTCAGCGTCCAAAGTGTCCTGACACATACGATATTTCCCATCATACAGGTGTTTACCGATGGAATTAGATTGGTGTCAATATTTTCAAACAACACTTTTTAAGAAGCAAAAAAAAAAATCGATTTCATCATTCAAAAATATTGTATTTTATTGTTTGAAAATACACTTGTTGTTTGCGCCGTGGTTTATTGTTTGTGGGCTTGGAGTCGCTGTTTGACATCTGACAAAATAATTGTAAATATCTAACATTTGGCAGATTATAAACCTTAAATACTTCTAGATTAGATACTGGATGTCGATGGGGAGCGAGTTCCAGACGGACAGCGACTCCAAGCCTGTGACGACCTCCAAAACTCAGTAGCCAATGAGCAGGAGCAGCAGCTTCCTAAGGCCCGCCCACAAACAAAAACAAACAATAAATTACAATATTTTTGAAAGGAATATATTTTTCCTTCTTAAATAGTTGTTGTTTGATTCGTGAAAAGTATTGCTTTAAAATAATACAAATCAAATTCCATATTTACCCTCCTTATTTTTTAAACAAACTTGTTTACAAAAACAAGAACCTTAATTTAAAAAAAAAAAGACCTGGGAAAAAAGTTGGAGGCGATGAGGTAATTAGCGCCTGTGTAGCTCGTCCAGTTCCTCAGCCTCACTACTACTAATGGTCTGGGGCTGAGGACCAAGCCCAGTTTTTATTGAGCACTCTGCTTGTGAGACGTCCAAATGTTGCCACAAGTGAGGTTTTGAAACACTGGCTTGAAATACAGAGGCTTTTTTTTTGTTGTTTTTTTGATGTTGTTGTTATTGTGCTGAGAATGTGAGTTACAATCAAATTTGACTCCCACGGCGCAAACTCATAAAGGCAGTTTTTTTAGCTTGGTGCATTGTTGGTGTGCGGGAACTGTGAGGCTGAAGTTTGGCTGTCAGCACTGCAGTTGTTCCCACCGACGAGAAGTGATGCATTTTTACAAACACTCATTTGTAGGAATGTACCACTGGTATGGAGTAAATGTCCGTTTTTCAGGTATCTCTATACTTTTCTTGAGTATTTGTTTCCCAGAGAACTTTATTTTTTGATTTGTTTGACCACAAATATGTGAACTTTTTACTCTTTACATTCTCAAAACAGGCCACTTTTAATTTTAGCTGTAATGAATGTGATGGGAATTATTCATTATTTTGTTTAGGTTGCACCACCAAGTCATTTTGTACACCAGGAGTAAACTGCATGTCCACAGATAAAGATTGGACCATACTGTATGTTTCACTGATTTACTGCTAAACAAATAAGACAACATGCTAATTAATCTCTTGGCCAGGATGCACTCAGAAAAAGACATTTATAATCTCAGTGGGATTATCTTGGTAAAAAAAAAAAGTGTGGTGTTTACACGGTATAGGACAGCTTGAATGATGGGTATGCGTAAAACAATGGTCGTTACTGAACTCAAATGACAGTTTTTGCCCTTAAAACCTATTGTATAATCCTGTCAAAGGTATCAAGACACTTATTTGTGTCAGGGCAATTCTCCGTAGTAAGAATCTCAAGACCCTTTTTGAAGCCGTGAGCTTTGAGATTTGTCGCCCAACAATGCCCCCCCCACCCACCACCTTTTTAGCTTCTCAGTATATTCTTATTTCCTGGTTGGCTTCAGGAGGCCAACAGAAGAATATATCAACTTTTTTTTTAATATAAGGTCTATGTGGGGCTTTTTATGTTGTTTATGTTTTTTGTTTACTGTGTTTTGCTTTGTGTACATTACTTTGGTCTCAAACATGCGGCCCTTCAATTGGTTTCATGTGGTCCGCCACTTAAATGTTTGTATTTGATAGATTTCATAAGTATGTTTTTTTTATTGTGAATTATATATAATTTACTGTTTAAAAAAACTATTTTGTGATATCATTTTAAGATAATATCACCCAATCCAACTGAACAGTTTGTTTTTTCAATTTTTTTTTTCACTTTCACTGGCCCCTCGTTCAAACACATGTGGCCCCCAGGTCATTTGAGTTTGAAATGAGCCTATAGCTAGTGTCCCTACTCTCAAAATAAATAAATAAATAAATAAATAATGGCATCTTTTCTTCCAAACGTGTCACACTTTCGTCACTGCTTTCCTTGTGTTTCAAGTTTCCCTTCCGTCATTGTGCCACACGTACTGTTCTGCCCTCACTCTCAGTCCTCGTCTCCCTCTGAAATGCTGTTGTCTCTCTCGTGCCTCCTCTCATCTCTGCCTCTCCGTCCTTCCCTCTGATCTGTGGCACACACATTGGCGAGGAAGCTAACCTCTGCTCCTCAGAGATCTGTGAGTACATTGTGAGGAATGTGTGTCCTTCCTGACATTACAACGCTCTTTATCAACTAACAAGAGGAGGAGGAGGAGGAGGAGGAGGGAGGAGGAAGAGAGGAGGATGTTAAGATGTTAAGAACGTTTTGGGAAAAGGGGGAGGTGGGGGGGAGAAAAAAGAGAGAGAGCTCTTTGTGGCCGCTTATCTGACAGGATATGAAGCAACTCAACGACTTTGGCATTTGGGGCAAAATAGCTTCCTTCAATGGGCATTCGCGACAAGAGGCATCCCCCTGACATGAGGCTGCATATGTCTGAGCAGCTGAGGGAGGGAGAGAGAGAGAGAGAGAATTTCAGGAAGAGGAAAGACAGCCAGAGGGTGTTTTCAAGGTTCCGTATTCTGTTAATTGCCCACGATAAGATGCAGCAATTTGCCGGTAGTTGTGATGATTATCGATGGCAGCGATTTAACAGATGTTGGTTGAACTGGAGCTTTTAAACAAACCAGGCTCGGCAATGCCAACTAAAGGACAATTCTGAGTTCTGCAGCAGGAGAGGGACCAAATTTAACCCACCGTGTCTCTCTGTCTCTGTCTCTGTCTCTGTCTCTTACACACACACACCCTGCCTCTGAGTATTATTTTAGTTAATGGGATCTAAGGGGACATCGTTTTTCCTGATGTGGTGTAATTGAAGCTGCTGTATTAAAGGCTTGTGTTCCTCTCCTGCTGCTGAGACACAAAGTAATGCAAACCCCATCCCAGTTATTAGCCCAGGAAGTCCCCACGGTGCACTGCACTCTAATGAGAGAGGCCGCTGCGTTTTTGACTCATTTATTTATTTTTCTCATTTAAGACGTTGCCCCTTTGACCCCGGTGAAGCTTGTGCACCCGGCGCTCGGTGGTTCTCTGGTTCTGTTCCGTGCGTCTGAACCGATGATTCATTCTCTCTGTTTTTGACCTTTTTTTTTTTTTCCTCACAAATCATATGATTTTTTTTCTTCCTCTGGTTAATCCGACGTTATCTCCACTTTAGGATGTGCAGCAGATGTTTTTTGAAAGCGAAAGGCAATTAAAGTAAGCTTTTATTTCTCAACCTTTTCCCGTCACCTGATCACAAGCTTTACCTTTTGAACTCCATGAGAAAGACACACAGCACATTTGTTGTTTTTGGGATTTAGCCGCGTCCTCTTCGCCAAACACGCTGATACCGTCTAATTATGCCCGCTAAGGCGCGATTTGTGTGTCGGTCGCTCACACTTTAACACCCAAACATTGATCTATTTCTCTGCGGCACATTTAATGACTTTTATTTAAAGGTTTTACTCACAGCACATGCATTCTCCGTCCACTCAGACAATTCAGGTTATATTTGTTATATTGCTAATTGATTTCTATCATTTTGAATTGTTTTTAATTAAATGTGTGGTCACTTGGGTCCATTAATAAGATGAATAGCCCTCAGTGATGTATTAGTTTGATTTAGTGTTGTCATTGTTTTAATGAAATGCTGATAAATGCAACAGGCGCTGCGTGTCTGCATCCTGCCCCCGACACAATAGGCCTTCTTCTCGCAGCACAACAGCTCCTTGTCTTAAAACAAATGAACAATAATGCATCTTAATGGGTTTGAAATTACAACCCCCCCCCCCCCCCCCCCCTGCTCCGTGTTTCCCCCCGAGGACAAATTTCTGACAGGGACTCTTCTTGTTTTTCCGCCCCGATCTCACCAAACATCTGCTGTTTCCCATCATTTTATCGGTCCAATGGCTCTTTCTCTCTTCACCTGAGTGGCTGCTCCCGGCAGCGCACCTCCAGTGGAATGTCGTCACTGTTGTGTATCCAAAGAGGAGGATTAAGTCTCCGGGCGCGCAAAAACACTTCTGACTTTCTCACACTTTGTGAATAAAACCAGGCACAGTTGCATTGTCTCCCTCTCGCTTTGATGTAGGACTTTGAGCCCTGACGGACGTATAATATCGTTTACAGTCGGGATCTGGGGTGGTCTCTCTCTCCTGTTGTTACCAGCTTTGTGTTCTACTGATTCCAAAAAAGACCAGAGGTTTTTTTTTTTCTTCTTTTTCTCAGGCTGTTGAACATTCACTGAATGGTTTAATTGCAAGCAGATCCCCGAGAGTTTGGATATTTGAATCATGCTGAGTAAAATATGGCTCCATCTGGGTTTGATAAGCACATAAATGAATGCCATGTGATGCTGATTTTACACTTTACACTTCAAACAATTACTTCCAATTCCACGGCACCTACTGCACTTTGCCTGGGAAGCGGTAATCACAGGGCGGACACGTGGTTAGAGAGTTTTCGTCCCGATCCCCAAGAAACTATTAAGAGAAAAAAAAGAAGAGAAAGACGAGCGTCTTCACGAGTGAGAACCTCTCTGCTCTATCACAGGGGAAAAAGGAAGAGAGGGGATTGCGACGTTTCCACTTTTTAATACCAAAAACAGCTTTTACCCGGTGTTTGCATACAACAAAAATATTTACCAGGAGATGTAGTGCGAACAACATTTACTCACCGATATCTGTGATCACGCCGGGTTCACAAAATAAGTGTCAAAACAGGTTTAAGAGGAAGCACGAATCTATAATTATATGGACGGTATAATTACGAATCAAGCACATATACAATCCCTGGTATAATTATGAACCTCTGCAGTTATAAGCCACTAATGTGAACTGGGAGCGAGGAGTTATTCAACACGCAGACAGCTAATTACTGTGTAGGCCTCGTTAATTGGTTATGCCCCCTGTTTAGCGCAGGAGTGCGATCGGCTCGGCAGGTTTATGGAGCGGCAGCACACGTATGCATGCAGCGACGCCGTTGCCTGAGGACGCGTGTTTGGTTTTATTGGCATCTTTCAAGTATGTTTGGCTGATTAAAGCGCCGTTCGCGCTGGAATTAGCGGGTCATACCTGGGATTTGTGAGGACAGGTGAACCTGCTAAAAAAAAAAGGGAAGATATTTAACGTCAGCGGGGATTCTGGTCGACCGCGCATGAATTGTTGTGACGGAACGGAATAAGTCGCAAAAAAGGAAAACAACAACTCGGTAGTTAGTATTTTGCCTCTTTTACGTGAATCGATCTTTAAATTGATACAGTTTTAAAAGTTAGGTAAGAATGTAAAATCCGACACGATCCAAAATTTCTATATATAGAGGTATAGAGAGAGAGCTTGCAATGGCACAAATTGTGTGGTTAACAGCTTCATAGATTCTAATATGACTGTATTGGACTGATATTGGTATCAGAGACAAAAAAGTAGCATCGTTTCATCCCTAATAAAAAATATCATCTATTTTCCTCAAAATGGAAACATAATTTAAAAAATCAACATCATGTTCTGTTGAAGAAAGGCCGAAAAACTAGCAACTGAGCAACTCCCAATCAACTCCTCAGGAACATGTTTGATGACGTTGTGAATCAAGTGAGAAGTAGACTAGACTATAGTATCAAACAATAGTATCGCCCCCTGGTGGCTATTTGATAAACTGTTACTTCCTGCTTGGATTTATCCTGCAAACTAGAAGAATATGTCCACTTTCATGAATGCTGATTGGACCCAAAGCTCAGAAACGAGTGGATGTCACTTATTATTAATAATTATTTCATATTTGAAGTATGAAAGAGGACAACAGATGTAAAGAGAAGGCAAAAACAGTCTTCGTCAGGTGTGTGTCATGAAAAACAAACAGGTCACAGGTCACACTCCCACTTTCTCACGTCACACAGTTTGTCTCTGAAAAATCTCTCCAAGTGTCAGGAAATCGCAAAAAACTGAAGCAGAACGATGACGTTTGCACCGTGACATACAATCACATGGCCACTTTATTAGGTACACCTTATTAACTGCTTGGTGACGCGTTGGATCGAACAATATGGTCAAGATGACTTGAATGAGGAAGAAATACATGTTGTACCGCTTTGCTTTAAGAACCCATGCTAATGACACAATTAGCCACTGTGTGTGCTATTGAGTCTTTTACACTTGATAAAATGAAAGAAAAGCCATGTGGAAACAGCCAAATGATTAGCCTTGTGGTAGTGTAACACACACACACACACACACACCGAGAGAGAGAGAGAGAGGGAGAGAGGGAGAGAGAGAGGGAGAGAGGCAGTGGGATCACCAAAGCAGCTTGGTTTTGTATGGAAACAACTGTGGCTGGATGTTTGGTTCTCATGGAAGCCACATGACAGGGAGGTCATGAGAGAGACAGCAGGCCCGGCGCTGTGTGCGATCTCACCACACTCGTTCCCCACCGCACTTTTTGATGTTTCCCTCCTCAACTTTTATCACCGCTCCTCCGGGGACCCCAACTCTCACTGTCAGGGAAGCAGACAGGCGCACTCACACACGCACGCACACACACACACACACGCACTCTGCTCCTTCTCCATCTGAACACAAGCTTGGCTGCTGAGCCCCCATTTCCAGATTCACAAAAACGACTTTAACAAGCAGCAAAATCACGAAGCGGACACTTTCCTGGATCATGAAACACCGAGCGAAGGCTTCGGGATCCTGCGCCTGTACTTTCCGATCAAACGTACACTTCCTGGGCCAGGCCTGGTCAGCTTGGAAGAAAGGAAATGTGGGGGGGGGGGGCTTTAGGATGGCGGTGTATGTGTGTGTATGTGTGTGTGTGTGTGTGTGGGGGGGGGTTTGCACTTATGTGAGGCTGAAATGTGAGCCGGAGCCTGTGTCGCATTAGTCTTAACGGGCTGTGTGGCAGACGCACTGGCACCACAGAGCAGAGAAGACGGGTGGAGGAGGAACTGAGAGGAAGACGACGGAGGCAAATCACTGGACACCCTGACGCAGGAACAGTATGTGGGGCTAACGTAGCAGGAAGGAATGTCCTCATCCTCACTGGAAAGTTTTCCGGCACCAAACACCCCACACACACACCCCCAACAGAGAAAGAGAATAATACTTATCCTTTCGATCTAAGTCACCTTTGTACCCGCAGTACACACATCATCACACATCCCTTGTCAGCCTGTCATCCCACAGGGTCACGGTCAAACTGGCGCTCCCTCTCCCTCTGTCTCCCTCTGTCTCCCTCTGTGTGTGTCATGTTGTTTCTCTCCTGCTCTGTAATTTCCTCCTTTTTTTTTTTTCTCCCTCTCCTCTTTCCCGGAAAGAATGCGTCTCCTGTCGCTCCACCAGTCAGTGTCAAGGAGCTAAAACAGCCCATTCTCACTGTCTGACTCAGTAACGGAGTCCCGCAGGTTACCTGAGGGATTCCAAGCATTCCAAGAAGCGTTTGCACCCGCAACCGTGACGGCACCTGAAGGAATGCCACAGAGATCATAGCAGACGCTTCCTGCGCACGCTCGGGATTCATCGTCAAGCAGCGACATGAATCCCGGCGCTTCACGACTGAGGTGACGTGGTTCACAGTCAGGGGGGGAAAACAAAGGACGTGCACATGGCGGTGGAATATTAGGCAAAAACACTGCAGCTGTGCAGTGAAGGCACGAAAGAGTGATGATGACAGAGAGGATGAAGGGGGGCACAGGGAGCAACAGTGGAAAGGAGACACAGAGCCAGAGCCAGAAGAGTGGAGGGGGTAATGACTAGGTCTGCTCAGGACAGAGGAGGCGACAGAGGGGGAAGCGTCTCCGATCGTCTCCTCGTGGCTCCTCTTTGGCGTCTGTGATCCTCGGACCCTTCACGCAATCTCCCTTATTACAAGGCTTCCCCTCTCCACACGGGCACCACTACAAGATGGAGCAATTACATTTAATTAGGCTGCAGAGGGTAAGCTAGCCTGCCCCATCCCAAAACCTCAGAGAAGCGCAGACTTCAGGTAACACAACGGTCGGGGAGAACTTCAAAGGGAATGCAAAATTACAGCGCCATTAGTGGAGCCACCACAGAACTGCTGTGAAGCCAGGGAATCATTTTGACCCAGAGAGGTAGATTCAAAGGAGTCGACGCTGAAAAGACGAACGGCGGAGACAAAAACATCTCAGCAGCCAAGAATTAAGGGGCAGACGGAGCACCGCTCTAAACATTGTTTGTGCTGTATGGGAGACTTGAAAAATCAGGGAGTCTTCACACTATGACTGAGTCACCGGGGCCTCCGAGCAGAGCATAGGATAGGTAAGATTTGCCCCTGAGACAGATTTACCCAGGTGAGCTAACACACATGTCTCCCTGCTGGTTGTAATGCTTTAAAAGGAGATTGAGTAAAGTGACTCAGTTGAGTTTTTTTCTACAGTGACACATGCACACAAACATATAATTAAAGGAAAACCTTGTAAATTTGAAGTATGAGAGGAGGAAAACAAACGTGCACGCTTCAGTTCAGCTCGAGGAGCCGTTTTCCAAACTTTCTCGTCAGAAAAAGAAAAAAAACGGACAGAAATCTATCACATTTCACGCTGGAATCTTCACAGACGCATCGATGTAAGTCCAGCACCATGCTGTGCAATCACCAGCCACTTTATTAGGTACACCCTCTCAAAACATGGTTCAAAATGACCTCAATTGAATGTGATGTTCCAAGAAACTAGTGATCTACTGGAATCTGCGTGCACAGCCAGCGGTTCTCTGGGAGAAAATGCCTTGTTAGAGGTCAGAGGTCAGAGGAGAATGGCCAGACTGGTTTGAGATGATTGAAGGGCAACAGTAACTCAAATAACCGCTTGTTACAAACCGAGGTATGAAGACCATCTCTTAATGTCCACATGTAAAACTCTGGAGCAGATGAGCTGCAGCAACAGAAAACCACTCCCGCCACTTTATTAGGTGCTGTGTGTTCCTAATAAAGTGGTTGTTGGTCCCGCCTGAAGTTTTTATAAACATCTAGGATCCGTGCCCATTAGCACAGAGCACTTAAAGCTTCTGAGGCTGTAATTTCTTTTCAAAAACACTCATCATATTTGTTGAAAAGCCACAGTTTTGGAGTTGGGTTTGAACGTCGTCAGTTTGCAGCGATGATGAATGCAGCGGGAGATGGTCTGTGTCACATGTTGATGTTCACAACAGCAGGTAAATCTCCGGGAAGATCCCATTCACTCACTGTGGATTATGCACAGCTCCTCCTGCTTTCTAACATGAGCTCACTCGGACATCACTCTGGAGATTAGATATGGGAGCTGTCAGAGGATTCTCTGGAGAACATCCGGAGCAACTTCTGTGGATGTTTTCATTCACACTGAAGGTAGAGTGATTCATCTGGCCAATATTTGCCTTTTTTTAAGTATATAATAAAGGCTGGTGATTACATATTGGAATTTTTTGTTTAGTTTTTGGATTACCTGGTTCATGTATTTATATTTAATTTATACATTTCATTGAGAATGATGTATATGATTGCTCTACAGCGTAAAGATGTAGAAGACAACTTGTCGTTTTTATTAAAATGTTCGTTTTTTGCTTGTCCATCAGTGATAGTACCTGGTTCCAATTAAAGGAGCTGAGCTGATAAAATGTGACGTCAACAGACCGTCGGCCACTGATGGGTCAGAGCGTGTCGTCACTGGAAGAGTCATGGGTGCAAGGTGCGACACAAGAATCAAAGCGAACAATGCCAAAACTGTTGATCAGTTAAAAAGACTTAAAAATCACAGAAAACCTGCGTTAATCTCCGACATTTAGCAAAGGAAATGTCTTAAATCTCAATATTGAACAGAGGAGTCTGGTGTATTTTGCAACAGCGCTGCTGAAAGTCGGCGATCGTGAGTTGGAATCACAACCCGTTCAGTTGTATTTCAGTTCAGTGACCGTGTGAGAAGGAAGTACTGAACGATTCTGTGAACAAATCTTTTTAATCAACTGATTCTATAATGATTGTGTTATGGTACTACGACGTAATGGAAAACAACGTGACTCGAGTTTAAGAAGAGCAAGATCTTCTTTTGACTATAGGCGGACAGAAGCAGACTGAATTGATCAACTGCATTATTTCGCATCGCATCCTGAACCGAGTTTATAACCTCTCACTGTATCCCAAGACACCCGATATTCAAGTCACCCATCTCTATATTAACTGCCGTGAATCTCACTTTCCATCCCCTTTGTCTGCGATTGTCCACCCCTGACTCGCTCTTTCACGCGTGTTAATGTGTCTTTTGTAGTTAACTGTGACTCCATAAAGAAAGGACCAGGTCGCCCCCCCTCCCCACAACCACCACCACCACCACAAATTAGTCTCATGCTGCGTCATGATTTACTGTCTCCGTTATAGTAATCACAACCAGATCTGAGGAGCAGGACTGCTGGAAACATTAACAGACAGCCAGTCATATACTGTTGTCGCCTGTGAGGGAAGCGCGCAGTTTAGATTCACGCTGCTGTATGTTGGTACAATGCATGCTGGATTTAAATCCTTTTCTTCATGTCAAATGAAATCAGTGTCAATAATAACGTTCCTCATAACATGCAGCGTGAGGAGAAACATAACGATCGAACGATAATGAACGTTTCAGCTTTGAATGACAGAAGAAATCCAACATTCAAACTAATGCTGCAGCAAATACTGAACGCACGTGTCACAACCAACAAATCCACTAATTACGTGTCAACTTAATATTCTGAATATAGTAGAAAGTAGTTTCTTAAGTGTGATGTAAAAGCTTGTAAAAGCAGCAGAAGGAGAATGTTGATTTAAAAGCATGACTCACGGGGGGGCTGCGGCGCAAAAAGCCGACACCGTGTTGCACTCGTGCAAACCCTCGGCTGGATCGTGACAACGGCGCTCATCAGGCCGCTATCTGAGTAAAAAAAAAAAAAAGAAGAGGTCTGACTCCACTTTCTAGACGGCACGGATGGCTTTAAAGAGGACTTGAACTTAAGTGCGGTGCCTGATGATGGGTGCAGCCTGCGAGATACAGTGACAGATATAAATCTCCGGATAAGGGAAAGAGACATGAATTAGATAGGAAGTTGCGTGAAGTGCAACAAAGATGGGAGCAGTATCTTGTCTCGGAACGGTTCACGGAGAGCTCAGAGGATATGAGGCATGTGTTGGCCAGCTGCATTTAGCCTGAAGCACGCAGGTCAACATCTCGCTGATAAAACACTCATGCTGCTGCGGTGCATCAATGAGGAGAAACCCACGTATTATGCAAGACTGGTGCAGATAATATTCACTGCTTTCTACCAGAGCTCAAACATCCAAACAACGCGCGGCATCTTCGCTCTCCCCCCCCCCCCACACACACACAATACATTCTTGAATGTAAGTAGACGTCTAACCGCCTCCACAGCTGAGGGAGCAAGAGAGCGAGCGCTCGCTCTCCTCTGTGCATGCATGTCATTGGTCACATGTGCATGGCATTAACAGAGACACAAACAAGGTAGGGGTGTACCACAACCCTGTGATTAGGCCGATTTACGAGGATGTCAGAATGCACTCGACAAAAATATGATGCACTTTCCCCTGAAAAGGGATTTAATCGACCAGTTTTTGTTCTGAATTATGGAAGCCTGCAGCTGCTCTTTCACATGAATGTAGAGGAAAAGTCGCATTTAGAACTATGTCATACACCCCGACAACAAGGACACACTAAGATATCAAGACCTGGTGCTAATTTGGTGGTTTCCCACTGGACAAGCGATGCCGTTATCAATATTTATGTTACATTTATTCTAAATGTAACTATTTACAGCCCTTTACTAAAGGTTACATTATTATATTATTATTACATTATTTAGTATTTTTATGTAAAAAAAAAGCATACAGTACGTTTGAAAATGCTACTGTCTCCGTTTTCATTTAAAAACGGATGGATGGATGGACAGACAGACACACAGACAGACACACACACAGACAGACAGACAGACAGAGTTGTTATAGCAGCCTGAATATGACATGAGGTACAACAACAAATGTTCAGTATGAGAACTGAAGCCTTAATGATAGCCATCACAACTCAGCGGTTAGAAAACTTTTCACTTCTCGAGGTCTCCTAAAACAAACGATGTGGACTCATCAAAGTAAAAGGGCCTGAATGCAGCTCTCCATCACCAATCGATGAAATCTAGGCAGACTCAAAACACACTGCGGGCAACATTTTCACAAGGCCCTACTGTATCATAAATCACCGCTGAGACCACCAAGTCACCAAACCACACCAGGCTTAGATTTAGGCTACTTTTAATGGGAATCACTTATGCTCAAAGCCCTGCAAATGATTAAGAGTTGAGGTCATGAGTGACATTTTACATGTTGACAGCCTCTCTTAGCCTTAAATATGTCTCTGGAGTTGCACGACTCTGCTTTGCTGCATGACTTTCCCTCCGAGTTTGTGTGTGAAATTGCTTTGACTAATAGATCCAGAGCGTGTCTTCAAGCTGTCCAACACATGCTTGGCTCCAAGTCTCAAAAAACTGTCATTTTGTTTGCCACCTTTTAGCCACACTGAGAGATGTGCAATTTGGTTACGTGTCACCATGCATCATTGCAGGATTACATCCAAACCTGGCTCTTAACACCTCGGCTATTTTTTGCACGCAGACCTCTTGGAAGTCCAAACTATACGAGCGTGATTGGCCAAATTTAGCTGCGCTGCTCCATCGGAACCCCGGACCATACAGGTTGCATAACTCTCCCTCTCAAGTGGTCTCTCCTTATTTCTTTTTCTCCCTTGTCCTCCTTTCAGTAAACACCTCTACTTTGACAGGAGTGGCAATTTTCATCTCACTGATTGAAGAGTAAAGCTGCTGCTGGTCCGCCACACAGACTCCTGCCCTGCCCTGCCTTGCTCCCTGTCTCACTTTGTACTATCAGTCATTTAAAAGAACCTCCCCCGTAATCTTAATCCTTCATGTCTCAAGGCCCCTCGAGAGTTAAGTCCCGGTCCTCAGTGTCTCCTCTGTCCCTGTTTTCATTTGCCCCTCGGGTTACTTAGGCACAGTTTTCAAACGTATAAACTTTATTTTGGTCACGGCGTTTATTTTTTCCACCGCGAGTATATTTAGACTAATGGACAACAAACAAAACGTCACCCGCTCTACCTTCGGCGGGGCGGCGAAAACACAAAGAGCCACTTCATTTCTCCTCTCTTAATCTGCCAGTCGCCTGTCCCTTTAATAGCAGCGCTTAATTGTAATGACTGTGTCTGTTTGTCTTGGGATGAATGAGGCTCTTGGGTAGCAGGGAGGCGGCAGGCTCAGACCACAGCAGCGAGGCTGGCCAGTGGTGACGACTAACAGCTCATCAGCATCGGAGACGGAGGGCACCTCATCAAAGGCGGAATCAACTAAACTGTCCCCCCGCAGATTAGAGCCACGAGTGGCCGAAGCCTCTCAGCAGTGACTCGGGATAATCTTAACCTCACCAAAGCCTGCGCTAATATGTAGAGAAAACACCAAACTCACCGCAGATTGTGTCTAGACGGAGCCTTAATCTGCTCTGATGACTTATTCTAAGAACTTGCAGATGAGGATATTGACATCACTGGTCGAGAATTTTATACACAAATGAGTGAAATGTATACACACACACACACACACGCGCGCTCAACGAGAAATCTTTATACGACGAAAAAAATGTTTATATATATACACGCGGCACTTTTTGGAGGCCGGTGAGAATATGGCAGGTACAAAAATAAACAGAGAGCAGGCGAAAACATGTCAGCGACGACTACAAGCACTTTAAGTAGAGACTGCTTTAATTGTGACACACATGAGGCGGCTCGGAGCTCCTTGAGCAGTTATTTCCAACCGTTGCAGTAAAAAGGAATGTGTGTCTCTTTCTTAATCCAGTCTTTAGAGTGGCTATTAAATGTGTGCCCCGGGACACGAAGGCTCTGTGGTGCTGATTAGTTTTCTGAAGTGATCTTGTTAAAAAAAAAAAAATGAATAAAATCAATTTTAAACCGAGTTGGCCCTGAGGTGAGCCAGCTGGTTTCAAATTGGAGCCATTATTAACTTAGCAGGTTAAGTTCTTTAATTGAATTCGACATGTTTTCCTTTATTTGTCTTCTTTTGCTACAATTTGGGTAAAATTGAGTTACATTTATTAATACATGTTGCACGAGCGTGTGAGAATTGTTAGGTTTAAAGACAAAGTCAGTCATTTTCGGGGGTTTCTGTGCGCGTGAAGACATTTCTTTAACTAGAGCTGAAACCATTACTCGATTGAAGCTTTTTCATGATTAAAATGAGATTTCTGATTGTTTCAGCTCCTTAAATGTGAATCTATTCTTCATTTCTCTGCTCCATGTAACAAAGAAAGCATTAAAAGTGAATCATTTTCTGACATTACTCGTGAAAACAATTGATTATGAAACACGTACTTCTCATTACTGTAACTCCTGTAGACCATTTAGAATATGTAGAACATTCTAAAACGATGGAGTGGTGATCTACACTATGTCAGCTGAGATTGGCACAGCACCCCTGCGCGACCCTCATGTGGAGGATAAAGCGGTAGAAGATGGATGGATGGATGGATAGATGGTTCCCAGAAAGAAGAGAAACAGAACCTTTCATTACGGTAGAACCTCAGGACTTCCGCGGAACGACCGTCCAATCACAGACCAAGATTCACCAGCGCGTCACACGTTTGTGACGTCAGCTTCTTTCTAAATGGTTGAATAACTGCCAGATATTGAAAGTGAAAGTTATCTTAGGGGAAAAAGGGGCAGAAAGAAGCAGAAGCACTCACTCATTGAATATTCTTTTGACAAAACTCATTATCTTGATGGTCACAAGAGGTTTAAAAACCGCTGTGTTCACGGGAAACTATTGAAACACGAATAAGTGGATAAGGCCTGAAAGAAAGTGAGATATTAATTTCAACATGTGAGCGTTGGCTGAATTGTTGCCTCTGTTGCATCATGAAACAAATGCATCTGTTTGATGAGGACAAAGAAACTGCGATCCAAAAATATAGAATTTGAACAATCTCATGGATGAAACTCGACAACCTCGGCCACCTTTGTCACGATCTTGCGTACTGCAGCTTTAATAAGGGGAACCACATATATGTATATATACATATACATATACATACATATATGTATGTATATGTATATATATATATATACATATATGTATGTATATATATATTTATACATACATATATGTATGTATAAATATATATATACACATACATATATGTATGTGTATATACATATATGTATATATATCAGTTTGTGAAACACAAAAACAGACGCCCTTCTTCCTTTTCCTTCCCAAACTTTTTTTTTTCCTCATAAATCTAAACGAGCTTGAAAGACTTTACTTGTTTGTTTGTCTCACTCAAATGAAGAGAAACTGTAACAATTATTTATGATTCCGTGGCAGTTTCATGTTCTTCACCACAAGCTACGATGTACAAACCAACAGAACAATAAAAAAGTGCTTGGTCTTGACCATTACTTAACTGTTTTTAAGAAACGAAACACACTGCTGAACAGAAACATGTAAATGTAATGTAACTATGGCTATTGTTGACATGTTCTAGTCTGACAGTTGTGTTTACTTCAGAGCAATTCCTCCTCTAAGTACAGATATTTCACTTTTGAGGACACATTTGGCCTCCGAGCCAAGCGTGAGTGTGCATCCAGTGGTTGGAGGAGGTGGAAACAGCAACCGTGTTTGTTTAGATGGACAGGAGAGCAGCTACAAAATAATAATTAGTTCCCGGGATAACCCCAGACTGCGGCGTTCATTACAAGCATGTGATGATAACACTATGTGTGATGAGAGGAGAAAAACAACATGTCTCCTTTGCATTTCCCCCCGCTGCCTCCGTTGATGTTCCTGCATGATGAAAGCATCCCATAATCCCGCTGGAATGACAGTGGACAAAACATGGATAAGAGCAGGGAGGAAATTGCAGTACAAACAGCCTGATGAGTGCCAGAGACACGGCCCAATGAGTCTGGTCTGATCTGTGTTTGCACAGGACCGACGCATGGAGATTGAAGCTCAAAGCCTTTGTGTGTGTGTGTGTCTGTGTGTGTCTGTGTGTGTGTGTGTGTGTGTGTGCGAGGGCTTCATTGAGCAACTCACTCAGGTCGGGGCTAACAAACAGCGAGCGAAGCCAGCAGGTGATTCAGGAGAAGACTCCTGCACAGCAAAGATTCCCATGGGATTTGTGGCCACCTTTTCTTCCTTTTACTCGTTTCCTCTCCCAGATCCCAGAGGTGTGATCAGAATTACCCTGGATGAGATCTATTGTGGATTATTGACAGGCCCAATCTGACTCACAATAAACATGTGTTTCTCTCACACGAGTTGAGCAAGGAACACGGATTTGGATAATAATCTTTTCTTCCTCCCAGAAAGCGTCTAATTGCGTCGGCTGGCAAGCCCACACAAAATGGTATGCAGTTATGAATGGTGTGTTTACGCAGGTTGTTTTCTTTTTCTTTTTCTTTTTTTAAGTGAAGTGTATGTTTGCTTTCATATTGCGTATAATTGGCCCAATAACACTCACGCCTGCTATTAAGTCACCGCAGAGTTACTTCAGGCAAGAACACGACGGATTAACTCTTTATTATCTCGTCTGGCCCGGCAATGAAATGGGAAACGACAACAAAAGACGGTTCAGTATTAGAGAATTCACCTCGTGAAGCTGCAGTGACATCCTTAATACTCCACATCCAGTCTAACCAGCCCACCAGCAGCTAAGACACCACAGTCACAGACAGGAAAAGTTATTCAGGTTTTCTTTGTGCGTGGTTCTATGAGGCGTTGACACACAGTGTCAGCGCTGACTATGCTGCGCACACCCCCTGCATCGAGACACAGAGTTATCCCTGAAAACATGGCCGTCAGCAGGGATTTTAGCCACAGCTAATAAACCCTACGACTGCTTAAGTTTATTCTATTTTAAGAAGACATTCAACGCTTTATTGCACCTTTTAAAATAGCCCTTTTCTGACTTGGAAACAAGGATGGTGACACTTTGTAAAGCCGCTCTCTCCCCACACCAAAGTCCATAGAGAAAAACAGCGATTTTAGAAGAATGGCGATCATGGCACATGGGACTTGCTGATCCACTGCTGCCTCCATCAGTGTGTTCAACTGTATCATGTCGTGACTTCTGCATTTGAAATCCTTAGTTTGGATTAACCCAAGTGACACAAAATTACAAAACATTGCAGCAGTATATCAGCAAATCCTGTGTCTCCATGGGCTTAAAAAATGCTGATTTTCTCTATGGACTTTGGTGCAGGAGAGTCAGCGGCTCACACACTTCAATTTCCAGTCAGAATAGGCTGTTTAACACCGAGATAAACATGTTCTTAAAACACTGAAGACTTAAGTAAGCATACATTTTAACAAGTGAGCATTTTGTTAAGTGGCTGAAATCAGTTTTGTCCTGCATGGTGTCAGCACACCAGCCATTCCTCAGGCTTGTTCTCAGTGTAGGGCGTGAGCACAGAACAGTCAGTGCTGATTATGTGTCGCTACCTCATACAACCACATTAAAATCTGAGCTATCTCTAAAGCATATAAAAAAAAAAGGTAATTGATAAAGCAGCAGTAATAGATGAACGTATCAATTCCCATGTTCACGCTGACCCTCACCGCACAGCCGCCTCTAAATCAGTGGCGCCACAGCCACAGAAGCAGGTAGTAATAAGGCTCTGGACGGTTGCCCATAGATGTGTGAGCTGATGTGTTACTCAGAGGGCTCCAATGAAAAGACCCCAGGCGCCTGCTCCAGTGCCTGTCTCCACAGCGCTCAGCGGCCATTAGGCCCTGGATTTAAAGGGCAAGACATTTAGGCTGCTGTCGTCTTGTGTCAGTCCACCACAGGGACCGCGTCGTGGTTAAACAGGCTCGTAAATAAACACCACACACATACAGGCAGGGAGAGCTGGGCTGTGGCGCTGCTGCTGCTGCTGCTGCTGCTGCTGCTGCTGGTGGTGGAGAATCAACCGCACGTTTGGACTAAGGCTCCTTTCAACGCCCCGCTCCCTCCCCACCCCCGCCTGCAGCAGCTCCACGATTGCCAGATCTAACCTTCAACCTCATAAGTCACCGGCTAGACTGACGGCTCCCCACACGTTCACTTTGTCCCACTCTTGCTTTTTTACTCCTTGCATCTTTCTTTAGCCTCTTTCAAACTAAAATTAGCACGTTTAAAACCCAGGATTTTTGAACCTGGTTGAACCTGTTATTAACACCATTCCCTTTGCCAGTGGTTGTTCTGCCCTTTAATGTTTTTTTTCTTCTTCTTCTTCTTCTTCTTCTTCATACCAACTTCACCCTGCCTGAAACGTGACGTCACAAAGACACCAGACGAGTGGGAAGATGAAAACAACGACTCGACGTTAGTGTTTTTGTCTCTTTAAGTTCTGTCCCTCTTTCAAACTCAACAGCGAATGAATGATTTTAACCCTTTAAAACCAATATTACGGTAATTTCACTCGTGCCGTTGCAGGAAGCCGTCGAATCAGCGTCTTTGTCTCCAGAGAGGAGAGAGTTGGAAAAATGCCTGTACATAACTTTCCATTTTTTGGACATTGCAACAAAAACTCAAACACATGTTTTATACTGTTCAATTGCACAAAATGTGGTGTTTGTGTACAACTACAGTGTTTTGTTTTCTAAATAAAACGTTTTGTTTTTATTCATTTTAAATTGTTGAAACAATATTTTAACATGGCAGTAAAGAGTAAATAACTGCCAGATATTAAAAGTTATTCTGGAAAAATAGGCAAAAACACTTACATGACCTTTTCTGGCCCTTTTAAGGTATAAATATAAAGGATAAGTTACTAATAACATGAAGTAAGATTAAATAATGAATACTGGGTGTAGTTGTAAAAAGTAATGTTTGCTAAAAACATTCATGGCTAACCTCTTCAAATAGTTTTTTCCACATGGGAGAACTTGTTTAATCGACAGTCACTCGCAGGTTAAATAACTCAGTGATTTTTAATAGAATCAAACACAAGGACCAGCTCATTTCTCATTCATCTGCTTCATTTTAATCTGGCGCAAAGATATGAAAATGAAGGAGAGTTTTCTTTTAACACCAATTGGATCATCTGAACGATCGATTCGAGTAATAAAGACTGAAGTAAAGGATGCTAAATCATAAATGCTGTAACATTATTACTGAGGTCTATGGTTTTGTTGCTTTTATTCCTTTTAGTCATTTTGTTTTTGGTGTATTCATGATGTCACAATTCACAAATTGGTGAAAAAACTTTTGTGTGTTCATTCCGGAGACGACGCAGGAATATGAAAAATGAAGCAGACAAAGACGGAAATGAATGTGTTCACCTGAGTCTTGTGTTCCCACAAAGATGAAGCTGATACAAAAACAAAAAACCTGTGTGCATTGCAAAGTCATTTCAGCCTGAAGTAAATGCCAATCAAACACATTCCCCTTGGTTAAACAAATAAATAAATAAATAAATAAACCCAGGATTAAATGTGTTTTTTGACCAGTGGGGACAAGGTATTTCTCGTCTTTTCCCACACACACACACACACACAAACATTTCATCTGCCTCACACTGTCCCCTGGCTTGGCTCAGCACGGTGGTGGTGGTGGCGACGGCAGTGATGGAAAAACTGAGGGCGTCTCTCTCTCTCTCTCTCTCTCTGAGCAGCCCTGGGGTCCCAGCAAACCCTCCCTCCCTGCCTCCCCCCTCTGCTCCTCACCCTCTGTCTCTCCCCTGTCTGTCTTCTTCTGGAGTGGGGACCACACAGATGTTCCAAACCACATCCAAGCAGTCTGGCTGTGATGAGCACATTTGCACACAGAGTGTAAGTTAACAATCTGCCAACAGCTAAATGTGTCTGACTGCAGCCTACAGCGCTAATCTTAGTCTAAAGACAACTGGGGCTAAAAACCATGCCACTTACCTAACTCTGGTAGAATTATTAGTACACACACACACATTCATAGTGAGGACCCTCACGGACATAATGCATTCCACAGACCCTTACCCTTACCCTTAACCATCACAACTAAATGCCAAACCCTTATCCTAACCCCCAAATCAGGTCTTAACCTCCAAAAGCCTTTAAGGTTTTGAGAACCAGCCAAAACGTCCCCACTTTCTCAAAATACATGGATTTACGTTCATTTCCTGGAGTCTTATTCTAATCGTAACCATAACTACTGCTGGCCTAATCCCAACCTTAACCTCACCCTAACCATTATAACATGTCTTCACCTTAAAATGTAATAATATATATTATGGGGACTTACTTTTTGTCCGCATAAGAAAATGTAAAGGCACATTTGCATTTTAAGAAATAAGCATTGACTTACATTCATTTGGACAGCCTACCTTAGGCCTTATCCCGAATCTTAACCTTGACCACAATTTAATAAATTCTTAGCCCTACACTCAACCAGTTCCTCAAAGATGAGGTTCTTCCTCATTAGGACCAGGTTTCTGTCTCCATGAGGACTACTGGTCCTGACAAGGTCAGTGTTTATGCCAGAAAAGTCCTAAAGAGGTCACAAATACAAGACCACACACATGTTCTTGAATGACAACTAAATGCCTGATTCCAAATTGTAACCTAACCTGAACCAAAACCCATTTCTAACCCTAAATCCAAGTCCTGGCCCTGAAGATACATCCTTCAAAGATTTGAGGACCACCAAAGATGTCCTCACAAGCTCAACCATAACCAGTGAATGCCTAACCTTAACTTTAACCTAACCACAATTCAAATCTAGGCCTTAAAATTAACCAGTTCCACATAAATGAGGTTCTGCCTCATTAGGACCAGGGTTGGGCCTCCATGAGGACTACTGTTGTCTATGCCAGTTAAGGTCTTTAAGAGGTAACAAATACAAGAACACACACATTTTCTTGTATCACAACCAAATGCCTGATCCCAAATTTTAACCTGATCTGAACCCAAACCCATTTCTAACCCTACATCCAACCAGTTCCACAGAAATGAGGTTCTGCCTCATTAGAACCAGGTTTTGGTCTCCATGAGGACTACTGGTCCCAACAAGGTCAGTGTTTATGCCAGTTACGGTCTTAAAGAGAACACACACACGGCAAATTATCACATGGAATATGGGATGAGCTGTTGCTTTGGAAACAGTGTGAACAACTTAATAGCTCTGGGCCGCCTGTCGAAGGCTCTCGACTGTCAGCGGTGATGTTTTGATCACCGAAAATAAGAACAAGTATCGCAGTGTTTGCAGAGGGACTTGCATTTGAAATCACTCAAGAAATTAGAAGAGGGGAGCGAGAAAGCCGCGGATTAGGAATGCATTACAGTCAGGAACAGCTTAGACGGTGTGATTCCGTCAAACTCCGCCGAATACAGAGGAATATAATAAGAGTTACTGGATGCCACGTCCTCTTTGAGTAATCAGCCATCTTTACCAGCCTCACAGACATCAATGCGAGCATGTCTCAGCCCCTGTCATTTAAAACAGCTACTGTTTTAATGCACCAAAAACTAGTCAAACCCCTCAATTACACTTCATGTGAATACTGTGTGTGTGTGTGTGTGTGTGTGTGTGTGTGTGTGTGTGTGGTGTGCATACTCATCTGCAGTCTGTGGTTTGGTATGGTTTGGCGGGTGTGGGAAAGTGTGGTTAGAGCTATACTCACACAAATAGCGGTTTTAAGTGTGAGCAGACAGTGAAATTCTCATTTTAAGACAACAACACAGTGTGTACCTCAAGGCTCGCCAGTGGCCAAACCACACGATGTTTAAATCATTTTGGCTTAATTGCTTTTTAACAAGGCTCCCTACTGCATTGACATTAGACATTAACACTGTGGGTGCTGAAAGGCTGGAAGAGTCTGGCACGTCTGAGGATCGCACATTGCCACGGCTGACTCAGAATAACACGAGGAATGTTTTCTGGTCCAAAACTCTTATTTTGTGCTCTCCATGAAATCAACAACGAGGGGAGAAGACTCTTCCAAAAGCTGCAGTGCGTGTTGTGTAATACACGGTTGTATGAGTTGCCGATTAAGCTCCACACCACTCTCTCTGTGTCTGTCTTTCTTTTTCATAATCCTATTTTAATCACAATTGTGGCTTCTCAAGAAAATGTTCCTGAGCAGCTGCTGCTGTTCCCTTTACTAGGCGGCTCCAAGATTCCTGGATGCAGTCTGAACAAGTAAACAGTTCTAGCACGGTTCAGTTTGACTTGTTTTTTTTGCTTTTCCATCAGTTATAGCACCTGGAACCTGGTGTTTTGTTTTTTTTCTTTTTGTCAACAGAGCCATGAGTCATCAAACTAAACAATGCCAAACTGTAGCTCAGTTAAAAAGACTTAAAAATCCCCAAAAACATGCGTAGTTTGTGTGTTTGTGTCGTGTATAAAACCGCATCACGGCAGTTTTGTGCAGCCATGCTATGACGACCCCATCCACGTTGAGGAGGGACTATGAAGTATCGGTGTCTGATACCAAATCGAGAAGAGTCGAGTCATGTAGATTAAGAACTGTATCATGGAAAAGCGCCATATGTTAAAAGACAGATGTGCAACATGTAGCTTACCTGCTAGTGAAGTGAGATGGCTGTTTCAAAAATCTGGTTGTTCAGCAGTTTGAAGAAGCACCTTCCTGTCTGTCTCCACCCACTTCTGTACCGCTGCTGTCGACACACAAACGCTCCCTCAGTCAGGACTTGAGGCTGCAGCATAGAAAATAAAGTTACATTCATGGATTTGCACAAGTTACTGCAGGTGGCGCTCAAGCACCTGCCCTTTTTCAAAAACACTGTCTTTCTTGCATGGTTACTGAAATCAAAGAACTGTGTGTGTGTGTGTGTGTGTGTGAATGGGGGGGTGGGCGGACTTACTCGAGCCCCTGGCCCCTGAAATGTCTGTGCACACCACTGGCCACTGTGTTTCTGTTCATGAAAACCAAACAAACACAGAATAATAACACGATCAACAGCAAAAGTTGCATACTGTATAATTTAAATACATTTTATTTTTTTAGATCACCGAGAAAATGGTGGTTACACGTTTGAGACTAATAGTTTTAGGCCTCATTGCTGACTCGCTGCATGCAGGATGAGATATGATCTGACCTTGTCGCCAGTGATAGAGTTGTGCATGATACATGGTCGGCTACAAACACAGGACTACCAGTCATAAACCCCTTCATTAGGAGAGCCAGACAGTGTGGAGCATGTATTTTACTACACACCCAACATTTCGGATAGAATATAACCTTTGGGCGGGATGTTGTACAACACTGAAGTACACTATGCATGCGTGTGTGTGTGTGTGAGTGTGTGTGTGTGTGATTGTGTGACCTGTCTGTCAGTTAAACCTTACTTTTGGGTTTTGAGTACATTTCCAAAATAACAATGTGCAGCATAGAAATTATAAAGCACTCAAGATGTACAATATATAGTTATGGAAACCTAAAAAACATCGCAGATGGCTTCTGGAATGGCATTAAGTCGTATTGGCCTGCACGCTTTGTGCACACGACGGTCGGCGAAAGACACGGGGCCCAGAAATGTCAAAACAAAAACATTCGCAGCACATCCCTAATATCTTCGAATTAGGTTGAAAGCAGGTCTGGAGATAGCTCTGGCTGCGGTCACCGGGTGCCTATTTTGGAGCAGCACAGTCTTAAATAGCGGCAGGAAATGAGGAGATGATGATGGACTCTGCCTAAGCACCGCTCTCCTAAAATAGTGATCTCTTGTCCTCTCGCATGCCAGAGAGAAAGAGGGAAAATAATCGGATTGAATAGAATATGAACCGACCAGACAAAACAATAGTAATGTAGACAGCATAAGAATGATCAAATTAATTGAATGAATTAATATTTGAGTAATATTTAATGGGCTGTGGCAAAAAAACAACAACACAACATTAAAAACATCAGCAACAAGAAAGAGGAAAGGATTAGTTCAGATTAATCAATTAAATCAAACTTGTTTACAAGTCTTTTCATGTTCCTTTATGAGAATCGTCAGCATCCACACTTACATAACTTCATAAACTCATGCAAAAAAGTCATGCTGCAGGAAATCAAATGTCTAATGTGTTATCTTTAATTTCCACCCTGTCAGTGTTGACTCAGCTCCTCTTTCCTTTGCCTTGTCGTCTTGTCTTTCATCAGACCATGACAAGCCTCAGCCGTGAGGTCCAGGCGCCATCTTGTGGCAGTTTGTGGCCCACAGCCGATGTGATGTGAGGCTACAAACTCACATCACATGAACTACATACATAATGTTATACTCTTTGTATGGTTATTGATATGGTGCATCAAGTGACACACTGAATAAGATGAATGAAATGTTTTCAGAACACGTTCAAGGCAAACATCAGATCTGGTTTCTTTTTTGTGTGATTTGCTGTTGCTATATTTCGGGTTAGGATTAGGGTTAGGGTTTCTTTTTGTGTTTCTGGAGACATTTTGTTTTGATGCATTTAGTAAAGAGAGATGACAGTGGACTTTAGGTTAAGGAATTAACCCAGGTTCTTTGAAACATGAGTGACGAGGAACAAATGTTGGAAGATAAATTTAGGTTAAGAAATTAACCTTGGTTCTCTGAATGTTGGAATTGAACTTTAGGTGAAGGAAGTCACCCTGGTTCTCCGATTTGTGAATGATCTTAAAAAAAAAGAATAAGGTTGAAATATAGCTTAAGGTTAAGGAATTAACCCGGGTTCTCTGAAACATGAGTGAGATGGAACAAATGTTGGAAGAGAACTTTAGGTTAAGGAAACAAACCTGATTCTTTGAAATATGAATGGGCTTAAAAAAAAGACGAAGGTTGAAATATGACTTTAGGTTAATAAATTAACCTTAGCTCTCTGTAGGATCATGGAACCATGGAGTCGTCCCCTCAGAAAGTTCTCCAGGTTCACCTGAGGCATGGAATTACTTTGTCTTGGCAACAGAAGTTACACACTGGAGCTTTAAAAACGCTGCTGCCGACATAGGAAAAGATAAAAATACGACGTGATATGTTGCAAAGCCTGCATTTGCATAAATTGCAGCTTGTTTACCATGTTCTTGCAGCAGGACCTTTATCAGTCCTCAGGGAATCTCAGTTCCTCTGGGTCAAACACGGACTGTTATTCTCGTACGGCGTCTCCCGCTGTCTCTTTTCTCTCTCTCTACGATCTGAGCTTGGTAAGGTAATCTAATTAGCGGGCAGTGATGTGTCTGAAGACGCTGAAGACGCCGCGCGAGTTAAACGCATTCTTAACAGGTGTGGGAGCCGCGGGGCAGAGCTGCAGAGGCCAGAGCCAAATTGATGACAAACACGGTGAAACGAGTGGCTCGTCTGTGGCCCCCTGGGAAGAATGCGCTGAATGTTTATGAATTTGACTTAAGTGTGTTTAATCACGTTATAACGTTGCCGTTGGCGAGGATTTGATGGATTCAGCATCGACCGGGAAAAAGGGCAAAGCTCGTCCGGTTGCATCACTTGTCTGTGGCAGTAATGAACTATCGAGAGCTGCGGCAACATCGTAACTCAGTGGAACGTTCTCAGCTGTGGAAGCACGGGAGGAAAGGGCACGAGGAAGTAAAACTAAACAAAAACAAAAGAGAACAGGAGGTGAGTTCATGTGGTAATTAAAAAGCAAGAGGGCTAATACATACCTGAGTCACTGCTCTTTTTCTGCATGGGGTTTTTTGGTGAGGCAGGAGTAGGTTTTCTTCATCTGGGGTTGGTTTTCACAGAAGATAGGAACTGTGTTTAATGGACAACATCAAAAAAATATTAAAGCAAAGCAAAATGGAGCAAAGAAAATGCAGAGATTCACCTATCTATGGGGTAAACCGTGAAAAAATTGTTCTGGTTTAACAATAAAACAAACACTAGATGGGTGAACGGCACATGGTGCAGTAAATTGGACACTCTAAGGGTGCATTCATTCCATCTCCTTCTTAATCGAACCCTAGTTTGTTTGCTGGGAAAGTCTGGTTCATTTGAGAAGGAGTGAATGTACAACCAAACTCCGGTCCGCCTAAAACGTAGGTCTAGTTTCGCTTCAAGTGAATCAAATGCGGGATGTGGACTACAACGCGGGGCTTTGTGGTGGTAACAGACGTCGTCCTGCATTAACCAACAAATGAGCTTGATGAGTTTACTTGTTCATTGTTTGTCTCGTCTTCTCCTTCAGTAATTCATGATGCAGCGCCGCCTCTGGCGAGGAGGGGCTCAAAAGGTTCGGTTTCGGCCACCTGAATGTTGCAACCCCCAATTGAACCGAGTCCTCAATCGTACCGAGTCTAGCGGATTAGGTGGGAGTAGATGGTCGTTTGTCTCCATGTGTGTCCCTGTGATGGACTGGTGGTGACCTATCCAGGGCCTTTTGTCCTCCCTATGTCAGCGTAGATTGGCTCCAGCCTCCACATGCGACCCTCATGTGGAGGATAAAGCGGTAGAAGACGAGTGAGTGCGTTGATGCTGAAATAGATTTTAATCTCAATGTGACCTGTAAAAATGGTTGCTCTACAAAGAGCCCTGTGCATCTCCTCTCTGGTTTAATAAACAGTGAAAACAGTGATAAACAGTTGTCCGCAACGTCTAAAAAAATTTTTTTTTTTAATATTAATAATGTTGTTGTTTTAATATTTTTTATACAGACTGAATCATCAGCCCACTGATGTGTTTCAGAGAATAAATTCACCACTGACAGCTGAGTGAGGTCAGCCAAGGTACAATCAGTAATCACAGCATCTGTGTGTTATACCTGTGTACACCAGAAACAGGAAAAACTACAATCACTGCACCCTGTTTATGTTCAGATGACATCATAAAAAAAAAGCTCCGGCTCATTGATTAAAAAAAATAAACTCACAGTTTTTGCCGTTTATGAAATGACCCTTAAACCAGATGGTGTATGTTTGGGGTATAAACGCTAATGTACAGCACCCTCTGATGTGGCTCCGGTGTAATAACTGTGAGTCACAGTTTCCTGCAGCTCTGAATGATCCTCACCTGTCCACACGCTGGCTGCAGGGCAAACCTGATCCAGTTTAGAGCGCAAAGAAAAAAACAAAACAAAAATAATGGCACACGGGGGTTCATGGTGTGAGCTGTAATTTCACCCATAGCTGCATATGGATATATATTTTCTTTGTTTTGGTTGTTGTTGTTGTTTCCATGGCCTCATCTCATTTTCGAAAATAAATCTGTGACCTCAAGTTCTGAGGGTGAAGCCAGTGAAAGTGATGATTTTATTTGGGAGTTAGATTCTGTAGAAAAACTCGAGTCCTGCCCTCCAGGTCTGAGCACGCAGTAAGCAGCGGTGATGGAAAGGTATTATGAGGAGTTTTCTCCTGACTCCGTTAGGGATTTATAATAATCTCCTTTAGAGTGAGTCATGGGTAGATTACCATACTGCCTCCTGTAGGCCAGGATATCCTATATAGGCTATGCTAATGGCTGAAACTCAAGAGGCTCGCCAGTGAACCTGGAATGCAAACAGAGCTTATACCTGTTCAAGTGTGTGTGTGTGGGGGGGGGGTTGTATTATTGTATTAGCCACTTCTCCTCTGCACACAGAAATCTAATCTGAGCCAGCAAGGTGAGGACAACACAAACACAAAGTATACACAACCAGGCAAGTGCACAATGCAGGAAGTAAGCACATATTGAAGAGCCACCATTGGTTGCACAAAGAAGTGACTTTGAGTGGAAGCTTCTACTTCTTCTGGCTTGATTTACAACGTCAGTTAGCATTTCCCTGAGGAGTTAATGGTCTCAGCTCTTCTTAAGATGAGGACACACTACACAGCCTTCACAGTCGTTAATGACTTTGGAAAGAGCGGGAGACTGCGCCTGACGAGGGATCCCGGACGACATGATTCGTCAAACCAACTGAAGCCAACTGAACGCATCAAACTCTCGCGAGAGCGACCTTGTCTATGACAGTTTGAAGGGTAAACAAACATCGCTAACGTTGTTTTAATATTTCCGCTACTTCCTGTCATCTTCGTCTCCTGGTACTATTTCCTGTGTCCCACCTACTGTTTTTCATTGGCTGTTTGCAGTTGGGTCAGTAATCTGTACAGACTACCCGATTACGTCCAGAGTTGGATCGAGGAATTCAAAAATGTTTGATTAACTGCGACTGAGGTCGGGTCCAGTCTGTTACCCTCACAAACTAAAGGTCTGTACATACTCAGAGAAATGTGTTCTCTCTCTTCCAGGGCTGTGACAAAAGAATGACGTCATTATTTTCTTGCGTTTGGGAGTTCTTGCAGCTTGTTCTTGATACATCCAAATCCAAATCCAATCCAATCCAAATTTATTTATAAAGCACATTTAAAAACAACCAAAGTGCTGTACAGTTAGACATAAAAACAACACAAGAAAACACTAACAACCAACTTAAAACCAACAGAAACTTAAAATAACCTACTGAACGCTACCAGCTTCTTCAAGAAGCTCTTGAGAACCCAGCTCTTCCAAGAGCATCTTCTGTCCTAGCACTTACCCTGCACTTGACTCACCAGTCCACTGCTTCTATCCCATGTGAGTTCTTCTTCTACTGTAGCTTATTCCTTTTTTGTAAGTAGCTTTGGATAAAAGCGTCTGCTAAATGCTTAAATGTAAATGTAAACATTTTGTACATTATGTTCCAATTTTGGGGAAAACAGACGATAAAGCGCGGCACATGTGAGTGGACACCAATGTGCTTGACAACGTGTATCGTCCAATAGGAGCCCGGTGATGCCTCTGACCCTCCAGCTTCACCACATCAACATGAAGGTGATTAGCGCGGACGCAGTTCTGTTTAGATGCTCCCACTTCTCTGTGTGTGCTTAACTGAACTGAACTGAACTGAAGGGTAACATGGTGGGAGGTCCGTGAATCTGTATCATAGGCGGCGATGCTACATCACAGCAAACCAGCATATTAGTATGAGCTTGTTGCAGCGAGTAAACTAAGGGCCTCCAAAGGCCAATTAGAATAAACAAGCTGTCAAAAGCCAGTGCAGGACCAGAGCCTGGCCACGGTATCTTTGTTTGGTGCACAACCAACACACAGACAGCAACCTTTACTTTGCAGACTCTCCCCGAGTGTATGAATAATAGCTTTACATAAAACCTTGAAAGTGTATGAAAGCATTTTTGTTTCATGATACTTATATATGTATATATACACACAGGTCTATTAAAGAATAACTGTGGGTACATATATTTAAACCCTGAGGGTGAAGAAGATCAGTCACAATTGGCACACAAAGCTAATGCTCTACTGCAGCTCCCGTTATACTGTGGCTGTCATGACCTCAACTATTCATTTAGTGAATGTACTGAGATGAACCTGGATCTGTATTCATGTTACATCTTTCTTTACCCAGTGAAAACTTTTCTGAGGACAGTTGTGAAGCTCGTAGCTTTGTGAGACTCGTGTTCCTTGTTCCATGTCAGCATTTAAACATTTGATAATCATCGCTTAACCCTTTAACACATAAGTCTCAAAGAAAATGTCCTCTAACTAAGTGTCTTTGCCCATTTTTACAGAATAACTTTCAATATCTGGCAGTTATTTACAATTTACGAGTGAAATTACTGTAATAACCACACATTGGCTTTGAAGTGCAACTTTGCAACTTTGAAGTGCAAACCGACCGAATTTTCCGATATGCTCGTTGTTAAAGGGTTTTAATTCAAATGCTATTGGCTTGACACATATAAGGTTATAAACCAAACTACCTGATGATGTATTCTTACTGTAATTGTTCCGTAAAATGGATGAACATTGGCTCATTAAAGCTGCTGTTAGCACTGTTGTCTTTTTCAAAAAGTCTCCATGTCGACAGACTCAATATACATCATTTGAAATTTTGTAGGGACCCCCAGATTTTAACTTTCTCTCGTTTAGACTCAAATATGTATGCTAAGATAATATAGTTACTAAGCAGAAAGGTCTTTAAGGTCAAGGCAACCTTGACCAGTGAACACCAAAAGCAGAATCAGGTCACCTTCAAGTCCAACTCAACGGCTGTGCCAAATTGGAAAGGATTTCCTCCCTCATGCCTTATGCATGATTCCTGAGCTCACAGTGAACTCTGACTCACATTCATTTAATTTAGATTTTAACTTTGAGTCCATGCAAAGATGTGTCCTGCATCGGGTGTCACCGGTGTGGACGCATGTGACCTGCATCAGGTGTCACCGGTGTGGACGCATGTGTCCTGCTTCAGGTATCACTGGTGTGGACGCATGAAAAGCACTTTCGTATGAGTTCATATGAGCATCTTCACGTGTAAAATAGACGCGTCCTAGAAGGTCTAATTAGTGTCATCCTCCCACATTTCAAATAAAAATGTCTTTCAAACACTGTGAGGCAATCTAGCAAATTAGTATTTTCTCCAGAACTGAATTAGAAACTCAGCCTCAGTGACCAGTTCCAATTTGAATTACCTTTTCTAGATTTTGCTGTAAGTATTTTTTGCAGATTACCACGTTGCTTTGCCTTCACCATCTTTCCGTTATGACGGATTACACTGAAGGGAAAACAGTAATGAAACCTCAGGTATGTTTAGAAATGTTCTGTACAGTGTGCCCACATTTCTCTGCAGACAGTGTTGTATAAAATAGTGTGAAACGCCATAGCCGAGTAAATCCCATTTGAAGAGTCTCAGGGCTTTGCGAGTTCTCTCTCTCTCTCGTGTCTTTTGTTACCACAGGGATGTATATATCCATTCTAAATGCTATAATTTAATCTAAGTGAAATGATGAAAGTGAAAAATAAAAAAATAAAAAAAAGGTTTGAGACACTGCAACAGATGGATATGCTCGTTTGGAACCTTTCCATTATTTTTTCGGTCAGCTATAATCCAATTCATCAGGAAAGTATTCCAAAACGAGATTGGTGAAGTGTGTCCTTGAGGGCACAGATGCATTTCATATCTACTTCTAATTATTTCTGTCTCTCTCACTCTCTCTCGCTCTCTCTCTCACTGAATACTATTGAGCTTTGGTTTGTGCAATGCCGTTTTTGAGTGAAAATCCAGTGGGTGACCTTTTTGTCTGTCCGCAGCAGAAAGGTCAAGATATACACAAAACATCTAGTGGTTCATGCATAACTGTAAAAGACAAATAAAACTTAAATCTATATTATTTGCATTTGTAGTTTATTTTAAAGTTAAAACAGGGTTTTAACTTCTTGACTCTGGCCTTTTCCTATTTTATTGTTTTTGTTTTATTGTTGTGTTTGCATGTCTTTCCTTTTTAAATTTGATTTCCCTTTTATTGTGACGCACTTTGAGCTGCAATCGATTATCATTATTATTATGGTTGTATGTTTTATTCAGATGCCGTGGTTCACACAGGAGTTAATGCATGCTGGAATGTTTTCCATCTGTTGGATGAACTTAAAACTCAAAGTCGCCAAAAACTGCAACAACCACAAAAGACAATGGAAGACCAATAGAGCTCCGGCAGTCACATGACTGCTCACGGCGCCATGTTGGCAGGAAAAATTCATGGCAGCAGTGTTGGTTTCAAGCTTTAAGACTTCACTCTAACTCCACGGAGATCGGGCAGTATTTCACAAAACCTGACAGACTGAATATATCGCACTCTTAAACAGCTCTGGGAGGTTTTCATGAGCATGGCATCAGCATACTGGACAACATTAAACCCAGACTTCAGCTTTCTGCTAAACTTTCCCTCGCTCTACTCCACAGAATGCTCACATATCGAAATGAAAGCATGTCAAAATAAAAAAGATATTTAAGTGAATTAGCGCAGGAGTCTGTAACAGGTGCTGAGGTTTTCATTGAGAGAAGATGGAGCTGCCGTGTAGGAGGAAAAGAAGAAGACCACAGAGAAGGACACTTGGTGTAAAGAAGAGGAGACAAGGGAAAGGCAGACGAGGGTACCTCATGATACCATATGAAATGTGGATGAAGCATCTCTTAACGTAGATTTCTCCACCATTATCACGCTGTAAACTCCCTTCTTCTTCGGCCAGGTAACTTCCACCCCAAGTTTCCCCTCATTCATTTTGGTGGTGCCACCCTGAGGAGACATGAAGTAATGATGCCCGGCGAGTGAAATTGGCAGGAACTGTTTACTTTAGAGCGCCTTCATTTGTTAAGTAAAACACCGACATTTGCCCTGGCGTATTGATTATCTTATTGCACTAGGAAGAACAACAAAATATCAACAGGTCTATATTTAGACCCACCCTTAGTAACGACGGTGAAGTTGAAAAGCTTTCTGGTTGGCAGTTAAGTGGAAACTTGAGGGGAACTTACTGCTTAATGCTACCAATGCTACCATATCAAGTAAAATTAAGGTTTTATTAATGTCGTACTGTGTCTCAAAATCCAGAAAAAAACTAGAAAATGATCGTTGTCAGTTACATTTCCTTTAAGTGTCCGATTAATTGCCGACCAGTGAGCTGCTAACCTAAGAGTTGTGATTCACGTACCTGATAAGCAGAGGTCACTCTACAAGCAGCATCCGTTGTCTGTGGGTTCCCATCCTATCCACGTCTGCTACCTCTCAGCATCTTTGGTGATCGGGTCAAACGGTCTCCTGTTAGCCTGTCCCGGACTGTCCAGGACGGTCCTGAACTGTCCTTGCATCCTGGCTCACATCACCTGTCCACCATGTTCACTTTTAATGAAAAGAGCCGATGAAGAGACGAGTTGTCTTTCCCTGCCAAAATGGCGTTGCTATGGTTGCATGACATCGGCTATCGGAGCTCTACAGATAGAAGTGCGATATGACAGATGACAGAGTTATGAGAATGGAGTGGAAGTTTGTGACAGATGACAGTTAAGAGAGTGAAAGCTCTCATACAGAGGCACAAGAGTCAGCGTAGCAGCTGGGCTGTGGCAGCGAGTTCCATGATTGAGGAGCTTCTCCACAGAAGGCTCTGGAATCTATGGTAGAAAGTTCAAAATAATCTTACCCATTTTTCTCCTACGGCGGTCAACACCACAACGATGAATAAACCACTTAAAGTTCACTGAAAGTGTTTTATTTGTTCAGATTTGGAGTTTGGAGGACAGCACGTCATCTGGAGGGAATAAGATAAAAAACTGAATTTATGCTTGAAGGTTGTAAAAACTGGTCAGGTTTGAAGGAAGCCTGGAGCAAGGTCAAAACACAAGGAAACAACAGTTTGTCTGAGCAGATCTTCTTGTCAAGTATTATTTCCCTGTTTTCTGTCAGCACAGTGCACGGATATTTCCTTGATACTTTCTTTGACACCAGGCTGGTTTATTTGTGAACACGGTTGACCCTCAACCTGTTTTCCTCCGAGCGTTTCAAGCTTCTTCACTTTGGCATTCAGCTGCTGCTCCTCGGTGAACCATAGAACCTACAAAGAATTCTGTGAACTTGGTCGCCATTCATACAGTTTGACTGACAGCGGGACACCTTTTTTTCTTTGGAAATGTCTGGTTCTGGATCTTATCTTTCATGTGTCCATCTCTGACAGACCAAGAAGCAAATGAAGACAACTGGTGGGCCTAAAGACACCTGGATGGAAACACAAATTGAAATATCAAATAAAAGACTGATTGCCTGAGGAAGGTTGACGAGTTGCCTTATTGATAAAAGTTGAATTTGGCACAGAAAGCGAGGGAAATTGAAATTGTCACAGCAACTTTTACCGACAGTGGTAATCACTCTTCTTACTACAAAAATGAATGGAAAAGGACAAAATAATTACTTGAATTGCACCCGATTATTTTTTCTGTGTGGACTTTTGTGCTATTCCCTGCTTTTCTTGGTGAACTACAACTCCTACAATTCGACTACTATACTATTCTATGGAAACGAGCATGAATATGTATTTTATTTTAGCACAATTTGGAAAATCAGGTCAAAACTTGCGATACGTTTAAATTATTTCACAGCTTTTCATCATCTTATCACCTCAACACATCATGGACATCCTCCACACTCATCCTCCAAGTATTTGCTGTCAAAAGTTCTAGTGAGTTGACATTCGAACCAATAAAAATAATTTTATAAATACAAACCCAACTGTCAATCACCACCACTTCAACTGTCATTTGAAATGCTTTCCTGGTCCCTTGCAGTTACACAAGTTAACCACAAGATGGTTCACTATTTTGTTTCCCAGTTTTTCTTAAAAAAAAAACAAAAAAACAACAACTTTTATTGTGCTTTGTGTTGACGGATGGGAAAGTGCACTCAGAGAAGAAGACTGTCACTATGGCAGACTTGACAGGAGACTTCCCGCTGCTCTTCAGAGACACCGTGGCGACGCATGTCCCCCGTGTTTGGTGACCTGTCACTGCTGCTCTTTTTTAAAGAGAAAGCCCAAGTGCTCGGAGAAGCCCTCACTCTGACAGACGGACAGGGCTCTCCACGCAAACTGCATCTTTTATGAGCTTACTGTTGGGTTCGGCCGCCACAGTTTTACCTCCACATTCTACTTTCATCTCCATTATGAAGTTCAAGGACTCTCCACTCTTTGTAAACGCAGACATTTTTCACATTCTCTTCTTCTCCTCTTTTTGTTGTGAACACAACGAACACGCTTCGAGATGCAATTAGCGTTAGCGGCGCTTGCTAAAGGACCTTGGTGTTGAGGTTAGAGGGAAGTCACAGGGAACCGTTGAAGTCTGCAATTATGCTTCACAATAAAATTTAAATTACTTCACAGCTTTATTGTCGAGTGCGATACAGTTGTATCCCGACGTGTCAGACAATAAAAACCCTCATTAACGGTGTGATTCCCCACTGTTGTTGAAATACTGTGACGACAGTCATGTGGGTATTATGTTTTGATTTAATATGTTAGATTCTCCATCTCTGTTAGATACAAAATAGACAAAAATAATTTCATATATATATATATTCCTCCAGAAATTTTTTTCCAAAAACATTGTCAGGTGATCACAACGGAAAATATTCAGTGACAATCTTATATGCAATTAAAATGCCTCTTTTTTTTCTTTAGCAAAATATGTTTTGTTTTTTTAATAGACTATACAATGACAAGTTCTGAATCACCGTGATTTTCGCTGTAAATACTTTAAACGACGTAGTGAAATGAGGGACAATCAGATGCTTCAAGATTAAATAATAATAAAAAAAGGAAGAAGACATTTGAGAAAAGGCAGCAAAAAAACACAGACACTCAAAAAAAAAATGTCATTTCTCTTTGAGGCACTCCTTTCCTTGCAGCTCCGACTCTCCCTCTGCTAAAGCCCTGTCGGTGATTTATGCTCGGTAACAAATAACATCTCTAACATATTGTAGTTAAATAAAATCTGACAGTATGTGTAATCACCAGTCGTGGACAGCGATTGGAGCTTATACAGTTGAGGCACACAATGTTTTTCTCTTCTTCTGTTTCTTTTATGGTCAAAAACAACATGATAAAGGTGAGAATATAACAAAAAAAAAAAAAAAAGGGACATACAGTAAATTTTCTGCATGGTCAGTCAGAGTTTGGTCATTGGTATGTGCAGATTGTTCCAGGGTCCCATCCATAACTCCTCCTCGTCCGACAGTGTGTGGTCACTGTGGCTCTCCAGCGTCTCCCTGCTGTTCTTGAAGTTATCAACCGAAGTCTCTTGCTCCCCCGCGACACACGAGCCAACGCTGTTCCTGTCGATCATCGCCTTGGCGATGCTGGATTTGGACCCAAAGCTTTTCAGCTCTTTGACAGCGGACGTCAGCGAGCCGCAGGAGGAGCGCGTGTTGAGGTTGACGTCCACGTCGGCGGGAGCAGATGTACCTGTTCCGTTGTCAGTGTTGTTCCCCGAGCCCTCGATGCTAATAACCGGGGGAGGCTCTTCATGTGTCACGCCTAACTTGTCTAGTTTTTTGAACTGCTTACCGAGGCGACACGGAGAGCCCACCTTCAGGTTGTTTGGGTGCGGAAGCCGCCTGGTCCGGACGATGGTGCCGTTTTGTGCGAGGTAGACGTTCCCGTTGATATTTGTGTTCGGGGGTCGGTTCCAGTGTGTCTCTGTGCTGCTCTCCTCTCCTGTAGAGGTGGTCTCGTTCTCTCGATCTACCACTAGCTTAATCCGCTTCTTTCTACCGGCCTGAGGAGGAAAGAACGGATTCTAGTGAATACATTTTTGGTTTTCCAGAAAGCACAAACAGTGAGGTCGCACACCAGGTGCAGTGAGATCACAGCTTCCATCGGAAAACTCGCGGCAACGTTTGCTTCTTAGATTTTACTACAACTTTACAGGAGGTTGATTAAATGCGATTTTTTAATCAAATAACAATAGTTTGGAGCATGAAATGAAAAGGCTGCTGTGAAGTTAGCTTAAATATAGCCGACCACTGCTGGAGTCAGTGTTTGAAACTGACTTCACAGACAAGTACTCTTTGAGTTTGGGTGCCATTTCATTTCATGTCATTTTGATTTTTAAGTCATGTCCACACACTTTTAAGTAAAAGTGGGTTTTAAATGAGTAGATTTAACCGTTGCAGCTGTGGCTGTGGGGCGCCAGGGTTTGCCGTTGTAAAATGTCCAATCAGAGGCAAATAATTGTCAAAAATTATTAATCAGTCGACCCCTAGTACTTGACTAATTGATGCTTGGCTAAAAAAATGATTCTGGGTAACCTTAGTTTTCTATAGGAAGCGGTGTTCATGCACATATTGCTGAAAATGGGTTATTTCAGAATCAGAGGGAAAAGATTCAGAAAAAAACAGATCACACTGTAACATCACGGCAGACTGGAAGAGCAGAGTGTGAATCAAAAAGTAAAGGTGCGAGGACACACTCAGGAAACATCAAAGACGAGAGCGAGGCAACGATGTAAGACAGAGCAAAACCCGCACACGCTGCAGAAGGAAACCATCAATGCTTTTCCTCGCTAAAGGGGGGAAAAAAGGACGTGTGAAACACTCAGCCGAGGAAACATTTCTTCACTCTCATGCAAAGGTAATTGATTCTTTTCTCTCTTACTTCACTGTGTACAATCTCTCTCTCTCTCTCTCTCTCTCTAGAAGGCAGTCAAATTTCCTTCAGACTCTGAATCAGCATCTGATGTCCCAGTTTTTCCAGATCCTGAAGATCTGTCAGAGGAGATGGCGTCCTCGTCTACCTCAGTGATCGGGGACAGTCCTCCGTATGTCTCGTCAGAGGTGATGCTCCTGACTTCGGTGCCATATGGGGGGCCGGCATAGGGGGCAGAAGGCCCTGGGTCTCCAGATGCCACACTGGACCTCCTGGATGATGCGTCATCGCTGGCTTCACTGGACGACTCTTTGCTCTCTTCAGCTGCCTCAGATTCTTCCTCCTCCTCCTCCTCCTCCTCCTCTACTTCACTCTCCTCTGTGATCGTGCCTTCGGATCCGCGGCTCAGGATGGACTTTCTGGAACGCCGGCTTCCACTGGTCGACTTGGAGCCAGCTGAACTCCCCTGACTACCCAGGGAACTCTGATCCGTCATCTGACTGCCGGAGGACGAGCCTCCACCAGACTCAGACCCGGATGTTTTCCTCTGACTGGACCCACGAGATGAGAGGCCTTCACTTGCAGACTCTGCCTCACTGGCAGTCCCTGACCCTGACCCTGACCCTGACACTGACCCTGACTCGGCCTCTGCCTCGCTGGCTGTCCCCGTCCCTGACTCTGCCTCGCTGAGCTCTTCGCTGGACTTCTCCGATGACCTGGTTCTCTGTGAAGACCTAATGCTTGAACCTGATCCTGACGCGGCGCCGCTACCGCTGCCACTCTCACTTGGACTTTCAGTTTTTCTGCTACCACTACCGCTGCCGCTACCACTACCGCTGCTGCTGCCACTACCACTGCTGCTGCCGCTGCCACTGCCACTGTCCTTGCTGGCCTCAGTAGCTGATGATCTCATGGAAGAGCGGGCAGATGACCCACTTTCCCCAGTAGTCCCTGAAGCCTGTTCCGCTTCAGACTCTTCATCAGAGTCTCGCTCTGTTCCTGTACCTCTGTCTGAACTCGTTTCCTTCTCTGTAGCTGTGCCTGTCCCTGATTCTGATTCTCTTTCAGACTCAGACTCTTTCTCCGAGTCAGACTCTTTCTCTGTTTCAGACTTTTTCTCTGTAGCCGACGACTTTTCTGACTCTGACTCTTTCTCTGAGTCAGATTCCCTGTCGGACCCAGATTCCTTCTCGGTTTCGTCTCCTTCCGATTTGGACTTGCTCTCCTCATCCGAATCCCCCAGTTCTTCATCAGGCTCTTCCTCCGAGTCCACAGTGCTTTCGTTGGCATCATCCCGGTCAAGATCCACTTTCAGATATTCTCTGTCAACACTGCTCTTCTCTGAGGATTCCTCGTCGGAGCCTTTCTCCTTGCCGCTCCCACTCGCCTCTGCTTCTGGCTCACTTTCTGTCACACTAATAGACACTTTAGATTTCCTTTCATCCTCACTGGCCGCCTGCGAGGCCTCCTCGTCTCTCTCGCTGCCGGTAACCGAGCTGCGACTCACGCTGCCCTGGGACTTCCTCCTCAGCTGCAACTTGTTGCCCAATTTGATTTTCTTCATAACTTTTCCGAGGCGGCTGCGGGACTCAGACTTGCCGTCGATGGGTCCCGTAAGTGCCGGTCCGTCAGTCAGACTCTCCTGGCTGTCGATGCGGCGTGCTGACATCAGTTTGGCATAATCTTTGTCCTTCTTCCCAGCACCAAACATCTTGAACATTTTGGCCTTCTTCCATGGAGATGGGCCAGCATCAGATGGTTTGTCTGTTCTCTTGCTGGCTGCCAGGAGCTTGCTGAGTTTCATGACAGACTTCAGTTTCTTGGCAGCCTTGGAAGGCTCAGCCGTCTCTGCTGGCTCAGCTGGTTCAATCTCATCCCCTGGCGGCCCGTCTCTAAATGCAACCCTCTTGGCAGTTCCTCGACCCCGCGCGCCGCCGCGGCCCCTGCCTCTGCCTCGGCCCTTAATAAGACAAGTCATGTTAAATTTGGAAAACCTTTTGGTGATGATAAAAGCCACAATGTTAAAATCACTCATACTTTTTCATCGATACACTGAAAAAATACACAATCCAGTTAGTCCATTATTGACATTGTCACAATGAGGAAAGGTGATACCTCAGGGCCATGTGGACTGTAGTAATACCCATCGTCCTCCACGATCACCTCTCCATATTCATCATACATGGGAGTAATCAGCCTCCTCCGACTGCCAAACTGAGGAATGTCATACCTGAGAAAAAGTCAAATAAATAAATCATATTTATGATTCAGTTTTTGGAATTACAGTGGGATACCTTCACCTATTTCCAAAATAAAAATAAATTGAAAGCATGATTGAAGTTATGAGATTAAATGTTACGAAAAAAGTTAATAACCTAAAACTCTAAAACATCGAGGCAACAATTATCTTTTAAAGTTCCAGTGTGTGCAATTTTGGAGGATTTAGTGGCAGACGTTGAAAACACTTATCTTTGTAAAAGTGTATAATTGTTTAAAAAAAAAAGAAGCTTGGTTTTATGTATATCTTTAGCATTAGCCTTTTATATGTTATTTAGGCATGGGTCTTGCTTTACGGCCTCTGTGTTTCCAGTCCAGAGCCGCCCAAAGTGACTGCAGACCGGCTCCGCCCACATGAACCCTGACACATGAATCCACCTTCACAGATACACAAATCACCCACTGATTGTCTAAAGAGTTAAATTGAGCCTTTAACACAGAGTGTATCGCTGACGTTGGCATGAGCGCACTTTGCATTACCGTAGTTACGCGCCGGTTTGTGCTATCGGAAAAATCCCAAATGTTTCTGAAAGCTGAGAAGGTGCACATCGAAGACAACGTGCGGTAATTACGGTAATTTCACTCGTGCTGTTTCAGGAAGCCGGAGAATCTGCACCTTTGTCGCCAGAGAGGAGAGAGTGGGAAGAAGACCTGTACATAATGTAGTTTCCATTTTTTTGCACAAAAAACATTATTGTAATTACGTTTCATACTGACTAATTTCAAATTTAACATGCACAGTTTGTTGATTTACTAATGAGGAGTATTAGGGTAAAAAAATTAAATAAAACAGCATGAATACAGAATGGGAATTTAAGTCAGAATTCTGACCTATTTTCTCAGAATTCATGCTGTTTCATTTATTTTTTTTCTTTCTTTCAATTTTTGGCCCTAATGCTCTTCCATAATTTACAATTGCAGTGTTTTTCTAAATAAGTGTTTTTGTTTTTCCTCATTTTAAATCATTAACATATTTTAACATGCAGTAGATTGTAAATAACTGCCAGATATTGAAAGTTCTTCTGGAAAAATGGACAAAAGCACTTAGTTACAGAACATGTTTTGGTCCTTTTACGGTTAAATTAAGCAAAAAAAGTCCAGACGGACATTTTGAGGGTTAGATGTTAAAGGGTTAAAGCTGTAGAGCCAGTGACTGCTCCTGTACAGTGACAGTCAATATGCTCCGAACTGGCATAGAGCAGTTTCAACCAGTAATCACACGGCCTGTCATATCCATTCACACCTTTTATGTTTGAAAATTCTTTTCCCTTTTTAACCCCAAAAGCCTCCATCTGTTCTACCTGGCAGATCCCATTCATCACTTCTCTTTTTTCTCAATAAGAGCAAATCGTCGCTGCACTTTCTGAAAATCACTTGCCAAGTTCCAAAGGAATTAATTGAGGAGGAAAAAAAGAGATTTTATATAAATATAGGTACGTACACTAACATGTCACCTGCTGCAGAGCGGGAGCTTTTAATGAATAACAAGCTGTTACAGCTTTGAGTTCCATGTTTTTTCCTGTTTAGACCATATGGGCAAACATCGTCTTATCCGTTAAACCACAGGAAAACCACTTTTTGGCTCTCAGGTACCAGAGTGAAGGCAAGTATAGTTGATGTGGTTTAAATGGAAGGAGAAGAGAAGGGCGAACATTTGGTTGGTGCGTGTGAAGCTGAAGGGGCAGCAGAAGTAACTCTTTTATCCTTTTATTCTGAACTTCCTCCACACGCCCGCAACTCCCAACAGCCCTGAGCAGGAGATGCTGAGCCACAGATGTCAATGCACAACTAAAAATACATCGAAAAGCCTGCTTTTCATTTGATTTTAAACATCAGTTAACATTCTCCTGACGAGTTCATGCTCTCAATCACTTGGTTCAGGTCATCTACAAGAGAACACAATGCTGATTTTGTTCATTTTTGTTTTCTTGGCTGCAGTGTGGATAACAGGCTGAATTCCATGCATTGCTCACCCTTGGTCATAATTATAGTAGTCCTGTGCGTAGTAGTCCTGGCCCGGGTCGATACCTGACTCCATGGAGAGTTCCTGCATTTCAGAGAGGGAAAAAAAAAAAAGTTTAAAGTTTTTGTTCAGAGTAGGACAGGAAAAGAAGAGCAGCAGCATGCAGGGGAGGTGCACGGTGGCTACATTGGTCGGTGAATAAGGAAAAGCAGGAGTGTCTCTACCTCAGGTCTCAGAAGAGACGGCCTCAGCAGTTGCTGTTGCTGCCCAAGTTTAGTAGAAGAGGAAGATGAAGGAGGGAGGTATGGAGAGGAGGAAAAGATCAGGAGACACACAAACACAGGGGAGAGTTTAAAGACTTCCCTTATGTCAACATCTATGTTACGTCGTGTTTCCATCGAGTGAAACGGTTCGGTTTGGTACAGTATGGAACGTAATCAAGACTTAACACGACTGGCTCCACCCACAACAGAAAAATGTCAGCACACGCCCCGCCCACCAAGTAAAGGTACCGTTCTCAGTCAAAATGCAAGCCTGAACCAGGGCTTTACTGTTCCAAACCATACCGTACTGTACCAAACTGAACCGTACCATGATGGAAACACAGCAGTGATTCCCAAACAATGGGTCAGGACCCAGAGATGGGTCACGGAAGTTCTTTTTTTGGGTCCCCAACATTTTAGTTCAGATTTATTTGTTATACATTGACCAATTCAACATGATAGCAGGTGTTACTGACATGGCTGTACAGTATATATGGAATAGGGTGAAGGTTGTTTGCCATCTTTACAAAGTGGGTCCCCATATAGAATGTTTTGGAATCACTTAAATTATTGATTAATATCGATGGAAAGAAAGGAAATAGTTAATCCAGCCAATGGAGGAGTAAGAAATTGTAATTTTGACAAAGTTTAATTGTCACATTTGTCAAAATGAGAGTGATTTAGTTTGGTTGCGGGCTATATTTTATTTTTTATTTCGATTTTTCTTATCTGCCATTCGACAGGAACACTTGAGAATACAACAGCAGACTTCTCGACACAAACCCAAACCGTAATGTCAGTGTCCTCAGTCCTATCAGCAGGATCTCATATTAATCTCATTCAGCACTCCCCCCCCCCCACACACACACACCATCCACTCGGTTATAGATAAGAATAATTGGACAAAAGCAGCCTCAAGCTGCATTGAGAGGGACAAAATGTCATAAGAGCACATCACGGTGGGGGAAGCGCTTACCTGCCTGCCGTAGCCTCGCCGCCTGCGCCGCAGAGAAGAGAGAACAAGACAAATAATGAATGTGGAGTGACAGCAGCATTTCATGAGCTCTTAGATAAATGAAATGTTAATTCTGACGAGAGAGCGTCTACATTTTTGCTGACCGGTGAGGAAAATTGCATTTTTACTTACTGTGCATTTCCATTACAGAAATACTTCAATATTAAAGAGGCTGCACTGCTGTCACACTGTGTGTGTGTGTGCGGGTTTTTCTTTTTTTGTTGTTGTTGTTTTTCTCTTGTTATCACATCCAAACAGGAAGACGACACAATAAATGCAAATATCCACGGGGTTGAGATGATGGAAGGTTCTGAAATGAGTAAGTGTTTATACAAATACATCTGTGGGGAATCTCCGAGCAGATATGAAGAGGATATTGTGATTCATGGAGGCGTCTCTTAATAACATTGGCTTTGGTTATCACGTCGTAGTGAGCCATTCTCTCAACACAACACAAGTAAATCTCTGGAAATCTCACTGATCAGACGTGACATTCCTCCAGTGTAACAATCACGTCCGTAACTATGACGACAGCAACGTAAAAGGAAATGGCCTCTTAATCTGCACCAAACTCATAAATATCATCATTTTCAAAAAAGTCAGTCTTTTAATATGACAATCCATAACCCACGACAGTTTATATTCTGACAATTTGATGAAAAGATGATGTGAGATAACGTTAAAGGAATAGTTCAGGTTTAATGAAGTCGCCAGAGATTCATTTGCGCACTTTGAGGCTTTTTCTAAATCTCCTGCACCAAAGCCCATGAAGAAAATCTACATTTTTAGCTCATGGGAACAAAAAGGCACTGCTGCTGCTCTACTGATGCCTCATTAAGTAAGTTTGTGTCACTTAGGTTAATCCAAATTAAAGATTTCAAAATATGAAATGAAACCCATTTAAAACATAGAAGTGGATCAACAAGTGCCCTAAAAATGCAGTAAAAATTTGTGATTTTCTCTATGGACTTTGGTGCAGGAGAGTGAGCAGGTTTACAAACGCCTGTTTCATGAAGATGGTGAACATGCTCTTAATATATCAAATGCTTACACAGGATGACTTTTTATGCCATGAGCATTTTTTTTACAAGGCTAAAATCTATATAATCCAGCTGGTTCCTGGTGCTGATGCTGTGGCACACAGGGAAAAGCGATTAAAAAAAGTAAAATCCACGATCCATGGATACAAATACAGTACCCTCCATCAAATCTGATACAACTCTGATAAGTACACAGGTGAAAACGGCGCCCTCTTAGTGAGAAATAAAACACAATTCCTGCTCCAGACGAAACGAGCGGTGCACGTGCAACGCACTCAGACAAAGTCAATGAGATACGGCGAGTGATAGGAGCAGGCGGGCGCACACCTCCGGGTTCACAAGCGTACAACTGTAACCTGTCTGAGGCCATAAATAATGACAACTCGCACAACTCAGATATATATACGGCCGAGCGACTGGTGTGAGCTTCCTCTGGAGAGCTGTAATCTGTTATTATGTGCAGTGACCAGGGGACACAGCAGAGGCATATGGCCACACCTCCCAGGCAGAGGGGCTGATGGGAGCGGAGCTCTGATGGATACCTTTCTTTGCTTCGGCCGCCGGCTGCTGCTGCTTCATGCAACATCAAGACAAATGGCCCAGTGGACGGGAGCCGCGGGACGTTTGCACAAGAGGGGACTTTTGGAGACAGGGGACGGGTGATATGATCCATGATCAGGTACACGAGGTAATGTTGTAGAAAAAGAGGTGAGAGGTGAGCCGTTGGATTACAAGATCCAAGATGTGAGGAGCTGAAGAAGGGAGAGTCTTCTATATATAACAGTATGGTGCATATTGACTCTGTAAATAACGCGCTTTCTAGGTTTCTCGCTGCAGGACGTGATGTAAGAGGCGGAGATCGTATTATTCTGCTCCCACAAAAACAAAAAACAACATTTTATAACAACACAGAGGCAACACCTCATGGACGGACGAGGGAGAAGGTATAGTTCATCATCTCATCCATCTTCTACCGCTTTATCCTGCACATTAGGGACGCGGGGGGGGGGGGGGGGGGACATAGAGGGTTGGCGGGGTGGTACATATAGAGACAAACACCCATTCACTCTCACACTCAAGGTCAATGTGCCATTTACTAATCCCCATTTCTGCATGTTTTTGGACTGTGGGAGGAAGACAAGAGTGCTAACCACTACACCAGGGGAGTCCAAACTACAGGCCGTGGGCCAATCACAGCCCTCGGTGAGATGTTGTGCGGCCTGCAGCTTCGGTTTTATAATGTGTTATTTATGGATTTATCACGTCACCACCCCATTAGCTCCCGGGTTCGAAACCCACCTGTGACAGACAGCTTTATGCAGAAAGGCAATTCTTCCTTTTCATTTTGTTTTCACTCCTGCGCGTCTTAGATTTGGTTACATTTCCATTTAAATATGATAATTGTGACAATGAAATGTAAAATGTTACTGTTTTAAAAAAAAAAAAAAAAAACATTGGCCCCCGGAAATCTTCACATTATCAAATAAGGCCCTTGTTAACACCAGCCATGTGGCCCTATAGTTCCTCATCTTTGGGGGAAAAAACAATGTCTTTTTCTTGTCATTAAGATTTAGACAAGGACACTGAAATCATCCTCATGTCTGGAAAGTAAACAAAACCCCAAACTACCATCCAACAAGGACAAGTACTGGAATCTATAACCTCCTGTAAACAAGCAATTTCCCCAGTGAGGGATGATAAATACATTCAATTTAATCTAATTCAGTTTATAATGTTACCATTTGGATTTTTGTAAAGATTAAATCATTTAAATGAGGGTATAATGTAATTATTGTTAAAATGTTGCTCTACATCATTTTGAATGTGGTGTTAGAGCAGATGGGAGTTTTTTATTGAACATCCATCCATCCGTCATACATTATCTACATTCTTTCTTTTTTCCTTCTTTTTCTTGTCCTGGATTTATTAATTATTATAATTCCTTTGTTTGCAGTAATGTTATCATCACCCAAACATATTATTCAGAGCTGTTAAATGAGCAGAATGTTCATCAAAAGAAGTATAATAAAAAATATAAATCATAAAAAACTGTTTGATGCATGATCATTGATGACAGCTTATTTCTGTGCAACATATGGTCAGTGCTTTGTGTTTTTATTTAGTTCTGATTCCACATTGTAAAATTTTAATTTATTTCCCTTCCCATGTGTTTTATTTTGCACCAGAACATCTTCACGGCAGAAAAAAAAAGAGAAAAAGAGTTCAATAAATTGAATTTGAAAAATGAAATAAACAAGAGACCGTCCATTAAAGCCTCACTACACTTTGCGTGGAAGAGAAAGACACAGCACGTCAGCTGCTTGCCTCTTTACAAAAGAGATGATCTCATGTCGTGAACACGGAATACAGAATCAGCGGGTCTTCGATCTGCCCATCAGGGGAATGAGCGATGAATCAAACATTACATTGTTCTGGAAGAGAGGGATCCTCGCAACCGTTTGCCTGAAGGTACAGAGGCTAAAACACATGAAGGGTACGTGGGAGACAGACGGAGGAGAGGAGGGAACGGAGAAACCCGAGCGCACACATACGCAAAAGAGGGAGAGAAGGGGAACAGATGCCACATTGCAATGTGTGCAAAAAAAAAAAGAAAGTTGATAGAATCTCCAGAGATCTACGAGGAAAGATTAACAAGGAGAGGCCAGGGATCGGAAAGAATTAGGGGGGTAGGAAGGAGACGTGAGCAAGAGAAAGACAGATGAATGGATGAGGCAGAAGGTCGGAGGGAAGGAGAAGGGGAAGGAGAAGGTAACAGCAGCTGACAGTTCCACAGGCAGCGTCTCTGGCTAACGATTGATTGGCTCTCTAATTAGCCTTTTCCAGTGTGCAGTCGAACATCGCAGCAACTACTTTATCGTGCTGTGAGGATCTTTGTCGACATGTAGGAAAGACACGTCCCCCGGAGCTCGGCTCAATGCGGGTGTGAAGTCTCTCTGAGGGAAACCGGAGCAAAGGTATTTTTTTTTTTTACAGCTGATGTTATATCCATCAGATGTTTTTACTTTGAAGAGCCAATAACTTCACTATCTTCAAATAAAACATGGCCTGTCAAAGAAAGTTTGTTTCAGTATGAGGGCCTGAAACTGTATCATAGACTCTTTTCATAACATTCATGAAACAATATCAAAACAAAACGAAACGGATCAATTTGAAGTTGATGATAGCAAGTGGCAGAATTTAGGATACTGTGGATACTTTTCCAATTATTTAAATATTATAAGGTTTTCCAGTATTCATTTGTCTACTGCTGCAACACATTCGTATTCTATTCTATTCTATTATGACCTAGTACAGGAGAAGGCTCTTTGTTGGTGGAGTGCACGTGAATTTCCTGAAAGATAAGCGGTTCCTTGAATGCATGTCGTAGCTGCTCCTCCACTCCTGCAAAATCCTAACTCAACCTGTTTGTATAAAGTTTGTTGCCCTGCAGGCTGTGAGACGTTGTATCAGTGTGATGACAACGAGCCCCAAGTCCCCCAGGGGAAGGGTGCCAAAACTGGACCAGTTGGAGATGGTTATTTTGGGACTATTCCTAACAGAAAAGCCAACAATTGCATTCTGCGCTGTACCCAACCGAACCGTTCCACTCCAGGGAAACACAGGCTTACCAAAAGAGGCAGCAGGGTCCTTGTGTTTATTTTGTGATTCAGTATGTGAAAGTACGATTAATACTTACAATATTATGCTCTGAAATTAAGAGTCTGACACATGTTTGGGCACCATTTTTTTCTGTTGGGCAGAGCACTACTGTATATGTCACATTCTGTTGAATCTTTGAGGCCCTGAGAGCACATTTGGTAGCACAAGTGGTTATTTTGACCTCATGGACATCACATGACTTTACCAACTGGTCAATTCTGTTGTACCTCTAAAGTAAATTCTAATATACTAGATCTTCTGCATTCAACAGCAGATTATTTTGTGTAAATCCTGTCTCCTTATTGCTGATCAATAATAATAATAATCTCACCTACATATCCAATCGATGTCCGTGCTTTTATTGTCCATGATCTGTTATTACCTCAGAATATCTCGGTGTATGTTTTTTCCATAAATTTGTGACACCTTAAAATAATAAAAATGTTACATATATGAGCTTAAATTACTGCAATAACTTTATTAAAGTGTTTCATCAACATCCCTCCTGAATTTCACAGAATATGCACTCCTGAAGGAAATTATTAGCCTAATAAAAATTTGCCTAATTTAAAATTTTGATGCAACGAAGCAACAACATCTTACATTTTAATGCTTTAAACCAGACCCACAGACCGCAGGAAAGAAAAAGAAAAAGAAAAAAAAAATTGGCTTAGTAAGTAATTTTGAGTATAAAATTATAATGTTATTAGAATGAGTTTAAATATCACACATATTTTCACATGGTGTTCTGACTAATCTGTGAACTCTGGGGGAATAGTTCCCAATATTGTTGCATCTAATTGCATTTCAGATCATTAAACATTGCAAATGAACCTGTAATCAGCCGGCGTATGCAATTTAACGTTCTAATTCAAGCTTATAAGCAGATTGTACAGTCGCTGTGACTGAACTGAGCACATTACTTGGCAGGTGGCACTAAAATTACATTTTCACACAAAGGTACGTGTAGAAAGCCGCAGTCTCACAGCCACTGTTCTTTGTCCTGGTACATGCTCGTATAAAATCCTACAACTTGTGTGAAGACATAACGGGAAAAAGAAAAAGAAACAGGCATGGAAAAGTAGAAATGGAAATAATGAGAGTATGAAGGAGAAAGTCACAAAATCGTGAATTGAGAGGATAGGTGATCATCAAGTTCTGCACTTTTTGATCCGTCCGGGTTCGTCGGCTGAACCTTGGCAGCCGCGTTCCCTTCACTCGTTTCACTCTCGGAACAGTTTGCATTCATTTGGACGGAAGAGTTCGTCCTTTTTGGCGCCGGATCAGACGTCTGCGGATCCTCAAACTCGTCAGTCACTTCCTGCTTCTTGTTAAAAGTGGGCACCTTGCAGTTCTTGTCCACTTGGCTGTACAGGTTGGCGACCGACCGCTCGATGTCGGCGAGGTTCTGGAGGTTTTTCAGGATTCCTCTGAGCTCCTTCTTTTTCCCAACGTCGGATTGCGGGGGGTCGAGGGGACGAGGGTGCTTTCGCTCCGAGACGGGCCGAAGCGAAGACAGGGACGGTAAAGAGGTGGGGACAAACTGGACGGGGTACAGCTGATTGATAGAAGGTGAGGGAGGGGGAGGGGGGGGAGGAGGGGGAAGAGGAGGCGGAGGAGGCGGAGCACGTGGTTTATGGTCAGGAGGAAGTGGAGCACGTGGTTTGTGTTCAGGAGGAGGAGGAGGAGGAGGAGGGGACGGAGGTGAAGGTTGTGGTTTAGGAAGCGAGGAGGCTGGAGCTGGAGAAGGTGGTGGACTGGAGGGAGGAGATGTTTGAGGAGGTTGTGGCTGTTGTGGAGGAGGAGGAGGAGGAGGCGCAGGGATTTCCGGCGGGTCGGGTATGATCTCCACGGTGATCTGACAGGGCTGTGCTGCCATGTAGCTGGAGATGCTGGTGCTGAACCTCCTGAGGACGGGTGGAGTCGGTTGTTGGGGCCACGACTCCTCTCCAAAGCCGGGGGGCCCGTCTCTACCGACTGATGTGGGGCTGTAGGAGTAATCCATGATGGAGAGCAGGGTCTCCGGGGTCAGCTCCAGCGTTTCGTTGCTGTCTCTGTCTCTGAGAAGGATAGAGGAGAGGGAGCAGTGGGACTCTCTGTTCTGCTTGAGGCTTTGTTCCTGCTGGGCCTGTTGCTCAAAATGCTTGGCCTGCTCTCTCACTGATAACTTGGTCTCCGTGCTGCCACTCATGTCAAGTGCGTCTGAACTCCTGATTCTCATCCCCCTGAGTATCTGCTGCTCCCAGTCGGCCTGGTCCATGAGCGCGTGTCTCCTTGGCACAGGGTAACTCTGCAGCCCTTCGTGAATACGAGCCGGCACTGACTCAGCTGAGTAGGAGGGAGAAAAGGAGAAAAGCCTTTTTCCCCGAGGACTCACCCCTCGCTCACAGCCATGAGGACTGCAGGGGGCACTGTTGTCGTCGTAGACGGGGTTGTGCGTGGTTCGCGGGTTGCAGTCGGAGAGAAAGGTCACGTTGCTCTCCGACCGGGGCAAGTTGACGCGCAGCTCTCCGTTGCCGAGGGCTGCAACGGCGCGACAGGCAAAGGAGTTAAAAATCCTCTGGTGGTCGGCCTCCTCAGTGAGAGACTTTTTAGCCCTGCCGCGATGAAAGGTGAGGGTGAAAAAAGGAAAAAAGAAATAGACTTGAAACAAGTAGAAGATTGATGGTTTAAGAGCGAGCGAAGCAAAAAAAAGGGTAAGGCGAGGTGAAAGCAGCGGTGTTCTGCGCCTGCATCTAAACCAAACTCTAGTGCTGTAACGTTCAATAACAAGCTCAACAACTTAATGATTTTAAATAACTCGACATAACCTTCAGTCTTCAGCGTATTCTTCAGAGTATAGCAGTTGAATAGAAACCCTATTCATTTTCTGCACCGAAATTGTACTTGACTTAACATGAGACTGTGAAAGGATGTGATCAACTCCCATTGAAGGCACACGTCTTTATCATACAGGAGGGTTTTCCCTCAGATATAGTAATACATCATATTTATATATTCACTGTTATATTTAGCATAAACGTGAAAATCGTGTCGGCTACGATTTCATTTAAGAACAGAGAATAATAAAGTATAAGATTTAGAAGCCATTATTTCACTGGATTCACTGTCACTGGATGCAGTAATGTAGTTCCTTCACTTCCCTTGAAGCTGCAAGGCTGGCAGACAACACAATTTAAAAGGAGGCTATGCTACGCTACATTAAACTTTAGTACAAGTTTTATTTTTCGTTGGGTCAGAGAGAATTTTCCAGATATGTGGATTCCACCCAACGACTGTATACTGTGTATAAGAGTGTACTGTGGGATGTGAAGGATCTTTCAAAATTAAGTTCCTTCCTTTTCAAACCTTTATTTATTTTGTTGCAAAACACACGTTTTACGGCAGTGACTCATCTTGTAAATCTGATTTAAGGCTTTAAACTTGACCAAAAGTATTTCCAGGACCTTGCAGAGGCAGGTCTGAGACTGCTCCACTCTGAAGAATAACAATGTGATGAGATCAAATATTGAAACAGTAGAAATTTGATTATGTCCAAAGGTATGGGACAGATAAGAACGTCACAGGGAGGCAACACTGAGAGACATGAAGGTATTAAGGCGACGGGGTAAAGAGGAGAAAACTACAAACTCACATGGGAATAAATTGGTTTTCAAAAAAAAAAAAAAGATAATACTAATTAAAATGTATTTACATCCAAAGGTTAAAGACGACAGGGTTAAGGGTTTTTAATTAAAGGTTATGTCGATGCCCGTATATCTACAGTAAAAGCATATGCTCAGCAAAAAGAAAAAAAGCCAGAGGGGAAACAAAGTGTGTGCTATTTTTGGAAGCAGTAGTGATTATATTCATGGAGCTGGTGTGTTTTGGGATTACTTACTGCAGTCTGAATCCAGAGAGATGGGGGGGGGGGCGGGGGATAGAGATGATGGAGAAGAGTGACACAGACAGATGGTAAGAACAGTGTGAAACAGACGAGGTGTTAATGTAAGAGGGGAGTCAGGGAGGAGGAGGCGTGACCACGAGGGCAGGTACACGCCGTGTTTTTGCAAACTGAGAGGAAAAAAATAACAATTTGTTGCCATGCACACGAAAACTGGACTTTTCTTGTGTCAAAGACGAGATTTTATTATGCACACGTTTTCTTTTGGAGCGGCTGCTGCAAAGTGTTTTTATTGGTTTTGTTGGTTTATAGGACAAGAAAGCTCCACAAAATGACCCCTAAATAAACGCCACGGCACAAATCCTCCAGGGAGCTTCTCTCCAGCTACAAAGTCAAACGCTTCTGCGCTGAGAGTTGGTCAACATCTGTGTCCCATGCCCACCTTTTTACAGCAGCAGTATAGTTTTAATGGCAACATTTACACTGACAATACGGTAAAAGTATGGTCATCATTTTAATGTAAACGCCAGCTTGTTATGTTGTATGTTAATAGTAAGGAGATAATATCACAGTGATACCATGCTACAGCTTCATTATGAGGTAATGTAATTGATAAATACTGCATTTTTCATTGTTATTACCAAGCTATTAATTGGTTATTACAATAAAATCAAGACTAACACTACAACACTACTGTACTGTAATTTAAGGTTTAAATGTAATATTCCCAAAAAAGGTATAGCACTTTTTTTGCACGCACCAAGAGGAATTCAACCAGAAAGTATATTTCCAGTAGAATGCAGTATGTGGCAAACTTGTCAACTCAATCTTACCGTGAGAGAAGGTCTTGCAAAAAATGCAAAAAGCAGTCAAATTAGAACTAAAATGAATGCACACATAAGTTAAAGTCAGTGCACAGTTGCAGAGTGTTGGTGTTTGGCAGAAATTTGAAAGCCAATGAGGAGCGAGATCCACTAATGCAGAAAGACAGAGTCAGACTTAAGTTAGACTTAAAGTGACCTGAAGAGCCCCAGGTGTCTCCGTAACTCATTTGTTTTACTCCACCATGCTGGCAGGCAACACTTCTGCTGTCGCCGAGTCGTCTGAGTTCACCGTGTAGATTTTATTAATTCACAAAGATCAGAATAGATCTGACCCTTATTATCTCCACGGGATGTTTTTTAATGAAATGTCTAATCCCCAGCATTTTCTTCTGATTAAATTCTAATAAATTCAAGTGACAGGTTACATGTAGTTTCACACTTAGACGCCTGTTTATGAAACTCTCGTTGAAGGGAGAGATGATTAGACGGAGAAGCTCCACTCTATTCAAGGTTGTCTCCACAGAAATCAAAACTGACCCCCGTCTGACCGGAGTTGCTGGTGGAGCCGAGAGCACATCGTTACAGAGACACTTTTAATGAACTACGTTAAGGTCGTAGACAGACAAATAAACAGTGTCTGTATCAACCCTGGCGAGCTGCTCCTGTCTGATGTCTCACTACGGAGCTGTTTTCAATAAATTCTTCCAAACTTAACCCATCACTGAGTTCACAGACTTCTTCACTGGTTTTCCGAAGCCTCGGTAACCAGAGCTCTATGTAATGAAAGAGGCAGATAATACAGGGTCGGGGTTCACTCACATGCTGCTGTCGCCCAGCTCTTCGTAGAGGTTGGCGGTGGGAGCGCCTGCAGGGGGCGCTTTCCCTCCCGGCGGCAGCGCCATCTGAATCCTGGCCGTTTTGGCACATTCTGCCTGCCGCCTGCGCACAAAACGCAAACATTAACGATCAAAAAAACATATTCAGATAAATCAGAATCTGATTTATCACAAGATTAAAAATACGACTGAATCTTAGCTTTTTCTCTACATTTGGTGAAGAATTGACTCGTTGCTTTCGAGGACAGTGTGCTGGTTAAAAAGTGAGCAGATGTCAGACAGACACCATCACTTATGCATGAAGTTACTGCCATGAATTAAATATGTGTGTGTGTTTGTTTGTTTTTGAAAGATAAGACAAAACAAGGCAAGACGAGCAGTAACTGGGAGTGAATATAAAGATGCTTGGTCACGTCTGAAGAGAAATAAATATCTATTCTTCACATGTGCATGCATAAAGACTTTCTGGATGCTTAAGATCAGAAAATACTGGTTTAAAAGGAATTTTGAAACAGTACTGTGATTTTTTTTTATCAGCATTACTGCAGCAATGTTCCGAGTGGGTAAGATGACATTTCTGTTACACTTGACAGGAGGCAACATTATACATCCCCCTCTTTATCGATTTGTCCACAGCTCTTGACGGAGTTGACCCTGATACTTTGAAAAAGTTCCCTTTTTCAAAGTCTGATAATTGCTGGAGGCAGATTTGTGAAGCTGTCAGTGCTTCTCGTTGAACTCGCTGTGAATTTGGATTCTTCAAAAGAAGAGGAATCTTTTTTTTTTTGCTTTTTGTTGTTTTCTGTCGTCTGGTGTTTTATTCCGGCTGCCGCCCGCCTTAATCCCGTCTCCCCGGAAAACGAGGCTCTTAGTCTCAATGGGATTATTTAAATCAAAACAAAACAAGCTCAAGGCATTGACAAATAATTTTAAATACAGTCACTCAAGCTGTTGTCGACAATATGGCTCGGGAATGGAGACATATGTCTGCAACACCGGCTCGTGACAGTGACATCCATCTCAGACTTCTTCAACGGCGTCTCGAATCTTACGAATCAGCAACGTTTGCTGCACTTTTGACTTTGAAAAGGAGTGGACGTGCATTTGTTTCACGTCTAAACTCAAGAGATCAATGAAACATGAACCCTTTGCTGTGATACACAATTTTATCACTCGTACAATTGTGACCTTAATTGAAACATTTAGCTGCTTTAAAAGCTTTTAATTATGCTTTAATAAATTCCATACTGTTCAACAATATGATAGGAAAAAAAAACGAAGAATATCTATTAGGATAAGGTCAAATTAGATTTTTTTAAATTGAAATGGTAAAAACCACCCTCTGTTGTAGAAGAAGAGCACACAGCGACTTGCACCTGTTACCATTGTGCCTATGGGGCTCAGCACTGCCCCCTATCAGTGCGGCACTGTACTTTCTGCCTGTGCATTTTCACTGCAAATTTACGGCCGATCAGAAAGACTGAAGAGGTCACACACATTCATTAAATATATGAGACGGACAGTAGAACGTAAAACCAAATGGAAACTGCCTAAAAAAATACTGTAATTAGGTGCACGTGTACAGTATACCCATGAATACCCAAATATTCTCACTAATCATGAAACTACTTTTTTTAATTTGGTCAGATATTTATGTCATGATATCTACCAGACTTTAGTTGTGTATAAAACTATATCTTAACAGCCCACAACAGTGAAATTAAACATATTCACAGACAGTTAATGCAAAATAAAACATGAAGATAACATGAAGAGGTTTAATTACTTACTCTTTGAACCTGGTGATGAATTGTGATGCAGCGGGGAGGAGGAGAGACAAAGACAGAGAAGACACATGTAAACATGTATAATTGCATAATAACACAACGTTAATGCAAGGATGAGTTTAATACAAATAGGTTTCAGTTAAACACGCGGATGCATTATTGTTGTGTTTTTAAACGCCAGACTGGGGAAATGGGTGAAAAATAAATGTACATGTTTTCTCCAATTTCTATGCAAATTAGGAAACACACACACACACACACACACACAGTGACTGCAGGGCTACACGCAAAAGCAGCTGTTGCTTTTTCTCCTTAAGTGAATCTTCTACACTTCATATCACCATTACTTATTCACAACAACAACAACGGCAACAAAAAATTCAATTATTCCACATGAATACACCGATTCTCCTTTTAAATATTCATTCCCAAATTAAGGGGGGAAATAATTTTTTCTTCCCCTAAATCATTAAATTTCCTTTAAGCAAAGTCACGTCGCCACCAACAAACAACAGAGCGCCATCTGTTTTGACAGTTTGCGCGCGGGGCTGATGTCACCGCCGACATTCGGTCGCCGCATTTGCATAAAGACGTCCACTCTGTCAATCTGCCGCGGATAAACATCGCTGTTTACGGAACATGAGAACATGATGAACATGATGAGAGCCCGACTCGTACCGGGGTGGAAGAGTTCACTGACCTCATGTGAACCGAACGGCAGTGCTTTAAATGTGAGAACAGTGCAGAGAGTCAGTCGGGGCCGAGGTGATTAAGTAGTGCGGAGACTCGCTGTGACGGTCACAATTGGCGGAGGATATTTGACACAAATAAGTGGTAATTAATCGGCTTTCATGCGGCGTGAGCACGGACGATAAGGCCAGTCGGCATGTCTGATGAGGGAGAGACACAGAGATAAAGAGGAGCGCAGAGCAGGAAGAAAAAACACAAGCAAACAAGCACGACGTGTGCTCTCACTTTATCTCGGGCTTCATATTCACACACGGACTCAGAAACGTCCCCAGACGATCTTATTTTATCTTTGTCATGAACACAGAGTCGTTGTAGGAAATGTCTTCATCTACACGAAACCCTCCAAAACGGCTCTAAACGCTGTAGTACACATGCCAGGCCTGTGAGTGGTGCTGTAGTGACGTCGAGCATTAAAAATAAGTACATTATTACAGTGTATAAGATCACAGAAACACAGAGAGAATGAAAGTTAGCACAGAGACCAAAAAACTCCAAATACAAGAAGACGATGACGATGAAGATGGCGACAGCAAATGCAAGAGAGAGGCGGGGCTATGACATCATCAGTGTCTATTTCTGTTATGTTAGTTCCATGTGGATAAAAGAACTTTAGCAGAAGTTGTTTTTCATGTGTACGCCCCCTAAAATACAGTTTTCCACATGATGTTTGTGGAGTTTCATTTATTTATGATTTTAGTTATGGGGTATTTTTCTAATTTGTTGAAATTTCATAAGTCTTAAATGGTTTGTATTTATATAGCAGTTTTCTAGTCTTGATGACCACTCAAATGTGCCTTACACAACAGGGTTAAAGGCCCTAGTATACCTCCACGGACTTGCACCTTCACCATCGGGTGGCGGTACAAGTCTGGACGCAGGGAACAGGACACATTCCTACCAAAAAAGAAGAGAACGATGCTACAGCTCCCTCAGTCAGTCGGTTAGAGGGTCGCCAGGTCGAAGCTCAGATGACTATCCTTGGCGACTACTTCATCTGATGTTTTTTCTGCTTGGTGGGCGGGGCTTAATACGCCAACTACTGGTTGGACGTAAAGTCAGTTTGCACATGTGCTGTCCACGCGCATGGGAGCTGGGAATCGAACCCTTCAACTTGAAAGAAGACTCGCTCTACCACTGCGCTACTATTGCCCCATCTCAGCCAAAAATATGTCATCAGATGAAGGCAAAAAAAGAAAAGAAGAAAAATCGACTGACCCTAAAGATCAGCACTGGTCATAGAAAAAGACGATGTTGTTCCACACAGACCAAACGTTCAAACAGAGTACAAACATTTCACTAAAGCTGAAGTAACACAGCATCTAACCAGATAATGGTCCGACTAATTAAAATACATTTCCCTCTTAGCGCCCGTGACAACCAGCTAAAGATGATTCATCGATCACAGGAGCCGCTGATCATCACCGAGGCGACAGAGTTACTCACTGTTTGTACGAGACCATGACGATGAGGATGGCAGGGATGCAGCAGAGGATGATGATGATGGCCAGAGCCAGGAGAGCGCCCTCGGTGTAGCCCACGGCCTGAGCCGCCTTCTTCACGCTGGCCACGATGTCCGGGGAGCGGATCTCGGTGACGCGGCCGCCCTCGCCGAGGTGCGGCTGGAACTCCTTGTTGATCTCCAGCACGTTCCCGTCGAGGAATCTGCACGTTTATGAGGAATAATGAGAGCGGGAGAAGCCCATTGAGTTCATAAATCACCTTAATCATATTAAAGTCCGGAATACGGAGTTTGCAGGTGTGTTTAATGGATTAGGTACAGGATTTTTGTTTCATTTTTGGTGTTTGGTTCTAGAGATGACACCTGACTTTACACCGGACTATCCAACAAAACTTGTCTTCAAATATATACCTTCTTTCCAATGAAATGTGTAGTTTTTTGTGACATGTTTGTGGTTTTGGGTCAACAGAAGACGAGACACAAGATGTTTGTGCACTTTAATGTCGTAACGTTACCTCACACCTGAAAAAATAGATTCTAAAATCAAACATTTCCCAGTAAAATACGTTAAACTGCATCTCATCACTCTCCTCTCATTTTTCCAGGCAGCTGCTTTGGCCTAAAAGCTTTGAAAAAGTGAGTGACGACGGCTGCCGGAGCCGCATGTTTGACAAACCTTACCTGCGGAGACACAATCAGAGTCAGTGACAGAGGGCTGAAAAAAAAATCCATTAAGCCGTTTATTCTTTATCTTTAAATACAAATTATACTGTCAAAAAAAAAGTGACCTTTCTGCCAACTTTGTGGATTGACTCACAGTCTTTTTTGCAGAGGTGTTAATTACAGACCACGTGGTCCGGCTTTGCATTAGACTTGATTTAAAAAGCACACACTGCACTGCACATGTTCTCAACATCCACTGGAACATAATGAATCACAAAGGACGCGGCACTCTGCCACGTGCCAATTACTGTCATTTTTGTTTTTCTATAGGTAAATAAATACGTGTGTCATTAAAGGAGGGAGAGTCCTGCATTCAAGGTGGCACACGGAGGAGCTCCATAAGTGCACGATCCACTCTGCGTTCTTTTCTCTCCCTTTGTGCGATCTGACAGCAGAGTCACAGATATATAACATGCAATTACCCCACTGTGTTGTCAGACATGCGCCGCATGCATAAAAAAAGGCCCTTTCTCCTGTGATCTAAATGCCTCCGCTGTCAGGATCTGCACGGAGAAGCTGATTCTCATTAAAGCAGGGATGTTGCACGCCTCTCTCCTACTGTAAAATTAGCTCCGTTATCTGAAAGCTGCCATTTGTGATCAGGGAAATAGTCAGTATTTGTATGTGGGGGGGAAAAAAAGCCTCAATTACCCCTACTCCATCCACCCCACTTAAAGAAAATGCTGCAGTTCTCTTCTCAAGGACACTGATATAATGCTAATAGATTCAGGAACATGCACAAAGCACCTCCAAATGTCACCGCAGCGGAGGATTTTCAAATGTTTTTGTACTTTTGTAACTTACGTTGAGACTCCATTAGGACCTGAAGGCTGACAATGATTTATGTTTGTTTCCTGTAATCGTTGTCGGTGCATTTGTCACGCAATACAAGAATATTATATTTGAAAGAAATCATATTATTTACAAACTACTTTCAATAATGTCATCGTGTTCGTGTTTCTCCTGGACTCTGGACTGAAGTGGCAAACATGTTTTTTGAGATAGCAACGCTCATTGGTTCCCAAAGACTGGGTCGCGAGCAAGGTTATCATGGAACGCTTATGAAATAACGAACATTGGAAAAATCGTTTTCGTTAACTGAAAGAAAAAGGAAAAAAAAACGATAACCAACTGAAACTGAATTGTGTGTTTACAAAACTAACTCTGCTTAATTTATACGTCTTTGTGATGAAGTGTATTTATTTTTTCTCCGCCGGCAATTACAAAAGGTTGTTTTTGTGATATAATGAAATGCTTTCAGTTTGTTTTGTTTACAATGTGGACAGAAGGTTATGCTTTGTTATTGGGTTGGTTCATCTAAGTGAATTAAATAACCCTCTCATAACACTTACACACTAGTACCATTCAACATCAGCACTATGATGCACATCTTGCACTTCAGTCTTATTTCTTGTAGACTGTTATATTTCATACAGAGATGTATCAAATTCATCATATTCACGTGTCCACATTTTTAAAATGGCATCTTTTGTTGGCTTTTTATGACACAAAATACTTATTATGAGCTTTTTGCTAACCTAACATTTGTTGCTAACCTTAGACTAAAACTAATAAAACCTGAACTAAAACTAAGCATTTACAAAAAAATGAAAACTCATAAAAATGAGCAAACCCGCTATAAAAACGAACTCAAACTAACCAATTTTAGACAAAAAGTCAAAACTATTATAACCTCTGTGTCAGGGTCTAATGATAGAGGGTGTAACTTGCTGTACACCCTCTATCCTTAGACCCTTTGAGGCAAATTGTGCCAATAAAATTGACTTGACTTGAAATTGACTTATGAATTAAGTAATTGATGACAAAAAAGTGACTAAAATGGCAGAAAAAAAATATAAATATATATATATAATATAAATATAAATAAAATACTTTACATACAGTATATACAAATCAAACTCCAGTTACACATTACAAATTTCTCGCTGAAATGCTGTCATTCACGTTTTAGTTTATTTATTTGTCACCTCTAGTTGCCGCACTTAAGTCCATCCTGGACCTCAACTCTTTCTTAGGTTATCTGGTGTTGAATTGAACTTGAACTCAATCCCTCTGGCTCTTGAGACTCCGGGTTTATAGACTCGACGTCTACACTGATCTACAGTAGCCACACAGCAGTGACAGCTCAGCGCTGCATGAATCTGTGACGCAGGAAGGGAAAATAACAGTTTTTGATATTTGACTGGCAACAACTCGAGTTCTGGTGGAGTCGAGAGATTTTCATATTGTTTAATATTTAACCAGAAAGCGCTCAGAAACAGGGGAAAAGTTTCGCGTGTTGCCAGCTTACAGGCCAAACTCTTCTCCTCTTTCTTCTAAAGAAATGAAGTCCTCCCCTTTTTTCCTGTGCAGATTTAACAGGATGAGACGAGTCCTGTTTCAGAAAGACCTTAAACACTCTCTATCCCTATGTCCAAAAAAACTAAAACTCGAATGTAGCGTTGACATAATCACACAGGCTTCTTGGGGCAGCCTCTGAGGCACCGACATGATGGATTGACGAACGAATTGAAATATACTCGTGTCTCACTCTCAATTGTGTTCATACCTAACCTCAACCCGCCCTGCTCTCGCCTTCCTGTGACATGTGACAGATTTGGTGCCGTAGTAGGATAATCAAAGTCGAATAATGGACACGGAGGCAGAGGGACAGCGGAGACGTTGTAGCAGAGGACGCCAGGGGGCGGCTGAGAAAGAGACATATGCTGATTCACTGTTTGGACTGAGGGGGAAAAAACAGAGACTGCTGGGAAAACATCAGGTGTCGGGAATATTTGTAATAACATTTCATCCACTCACTTGAAAAGCTCCTGGCGAGAAATGGCTCGGTTGGTGAGGGGGTCGATGGCGTACACCATCAGGTCCGACTTACTGTAGTCCTCCAGCTCAAAGCCGTCGCCGTGGCGGCGCGGCCCGATTGCCTCGACGATTATTTTGGCGCCCGGGATCTGGTCCTGGACGTGGCGCTCCAGAATACTTGTGTGAACACAAACACACACACGAGTCAGACTTTTTCTTCCCCCCCGTCTGATACTGACATCACATGACAAACCTGCGTATCTATCAACGATTGTATAAGCCGGTTACAGTCGTTTGTGCATCTTTGAAAATACTAAACAGCACATTTGTGCTTTTAAAAAGCCCAAATGCTCCAGTTCTGTCACAAATATTCTGTACAGAAGAAGAAATCAACAGCCCTCAGCATGACTCAGCATTATTTACAGTTTTTGCAGAGCTTTATGCAATAGTTAGGCTCACAATGAATTTAAGGTTTTCTATTTTTTTCCCATATAGACGACAGACTTTAAACAAGTATTGAACATAACTGTGAGTGTCATATGACTTCAACTCTGTTCAAAATTAAAATATAAAGCCTAAAAGGTGGAATTAGAATATCTTAGGATGTAATACGAGGAAAACATCCGCAACCTATTGATCAATAAATAAAACAATATGGGTGTTAACACTAAATTAAAGTCTTTAAAGTGAGAGTTCAGGGTTTGTTAAGACTTGTGGTTGTTTGAGGTACTGACATTGTCACCTAACTAAAAGCTCAGCAGATTAAACCAATGCTACCTTAAGTGAATTGGTTTGCTGCCTAATCTCACCATTAACGAGAAGAAACAGAAGTTTGTGTGGCTTTGTAAACCGCACACTCTCCAGGGATTTTAAATCACAGCACGCACACACTGTTAATCCACTGCTGCCTCAATCAGTGAGTTAATACTGGTTATTTTATGATTTTGATGGTTTGAAATCCATTGTTCAGATTCACATAAGTGACACAGATTTACCACAACGTGGCAGCAGTAGACCAGCACCTCCCGAGTAACTGTGAGCTTAAAACGCACATTTTTCTCTATGGACTTTGGTGCGCGAGAGTGAAAAGTTAGGCGATATCAAACTTTGTACAAAAAGTAAACTCCACTTTTTCCATTACTTCAAACGGTTTGAGGCAGCGCTGCGCCTGGAACCGGTACAGGATCCAATCTAATGCACTGCACTCTGGAAATGTTTGTCCCACTGGGCAGCAACACAGCGGGCTCTTGGCAAAAGCCGGAGTGCGATAATCCCCCTTTCAGGCTGGGAGAAATCCACACCTCAAATTACAGCCAATAACGGAGAGCCTTGCTCTCTACCTTTGCCAAAGAGGATAAACAGTTTGAGCACTCAGGTAAAATGGCCCTGGACCATCACCAGCACTGTGAAATATCGCAGACCCCCTTTTAAATGACATCACGGCAGAAGAGCTTAACATAACTAATGTGTGTGTTTTTCGGTCCAGGCAGCGGCGGCGGTGTCACTCGTGTGGGGGAGAAAACACAGCGAGCTCCCGGAGAACAACTATTTACACTCATTTCCCTTTCAGATGAACTAATGAGGCTAAGCACTGTTCCCCCATGAGCTGCCAAAAAATGCCTCCCGAATCTCATCATCTCAATCTCATCATTAATTAATTTGGACTAGAAAAACAGACTCCAGAGGATTGAGTCACGGGGCTAATCCGCGATCTTATCTTTTTGTTGTTTTTCTATTTGACACAGATTTCCACAGTGAGCTCCAGTCTTCTGAAGTTCCAGTGAGTAACATTTACACGGGTTTAGAGGCAACAGATTGAATATAGCACATGCATAAATGTATATAAGCGGGTCAAAATAGAAGATGCTTGGTTTTCATGGCCTTAGAATTAGCCTTTATAGGCAAGAGCCTTGATTTACAGAGGCGGCCATTTTGTGCCAAAAATATTTCTGACAGAGAAAGAGTGGAGAGAGTATCCTTTCTGGTCTGTGAAGGCCACCGTAGTTCCCTGATGTGTGATTGATCTATTACACACTGGACCTTCAGTCCTACACAGTGATATAAACGATTCCTGACCTTAAATATTCAGCATTGACTTTAAATCTAATTCTCATGTTCACTCACATAAAACCAGACCTTCATCTTCATTGTCATGAAACAAAACTAAGAAATAAAATAAAAAACATTGTGGTGTGAAGATATGAAGCTCCAAATTCAACATAGCCAAAAGATTATCATTGTTAGAGGAGTTTAAAAGGGATTTGTTGTTTAATTAGGTTTGATGTTCTTTTTTTTTACTGAATTACTTTGTGGCGTTCATTCCTGTGACTATAACTTTCCTTAATTTGTGTTAGTCCTTGTGAAGTTGAAAAAAAAAACAATTCCTTTAAGTGTACAATCACACGATTGTATGAACGGTTGTTTTTCAATTACTCCAAAACAAGCCTTTTATCAGGAGCTGGGTTTGTGTGGATTTCTGTTTTCACATTAGCTCACAATGGACAAACTACACATGGTATCCTTTGAGCTTTTGTGCTGACTGAAGGCTACAAAGTTTCTCCAACACACTTGGAAGTGAATGGTAAGGTGAGGGATAATTAGAGGTGGGTGGAGAGATGAGGATAGAGGAGAGATCGAGACCAGGGAAGGTTGTGTAATAGCTGAATTTAAGAAAGAACATTAATAACTTTAATCATCTCCATCGTCACGACCTGAAGGGAGGTGAGTTCACGTTTTGATGTTTCTGGATTTTATGGATATTCGTGTGTGTGCAAAAGATGTCATTTTATGTCATCGTGTTCTCATACTTGATAAGCTCCTCCTTCTTCTCCTCCACTAAATGCGGCGGGACGGTGGACACGACGACCTGCATGTCCAAGGCGTTCACGACAGAAACCTGAGAGAGAGCAGGACAACAAGGGAGGAGAGTGAAACACAGGACTTTCAGATAATAAAGAGAAAAGACTCACTGACGTCTTTATTAACATGCTCAAGTGTTCATGCAAAAGCTTCTTCTTCTTCTTCTTCTTCTTGTTCAGTAATTGCCTCCATGTACCGGTGTCATGCGGCAAATTTAACGGGGCCTAATTGTGACCTCACTCTTAAGTGCCGAGCCTCTGTGGCTCCGGAGCCAAATCTCCCATGTGGTGTCTGAGAAATTAGGTTTCCCCTTGAAAATTAACGAGCACCCTGGTTTAAAGCGCTCGCTTGCTCGCTCCCACGTCCAGACAATGTCCCAGACCCTCCTTCTGTCTTGTTAGTGGCTTGTTAAACAGTCGTATTTCACCGGATTGAAAAATAAGCCCGGCCACGGTCAAGAAAAGAGGTGAGGTCAGCTATGAGGCGGAGGGGGAAGCAGCTGAATCCTGGAAATTAATAGTGAAATTAAAGGCACACAAGAGACAAGAGACACACGTTCTGCACACACACACACACAGAGGGCGAGCATGAGTTTTACCTGATAAATGAGATGCTCACATAAAAGCAGAGGACACATGCATTCAACTGCATTCAGTCATCCATCCATGATGTCCTTGTCTGTCCAAGTGTCCCTCTGTCCATCTATCCATCCATACTGTACCTACCTTCCTTCCTTCCATCCACCAACCTACCTACCTACCTACCATATATCACTCATGTCCCAGTCTCTCCATCCATCATCCACCTTTTTTCCTTTGTTCCTTCCACCATCCATCCCTCCATCCCTCCATTCTTCCATCCTGTGAGGCTTGTGTATCTTCATATTGATTAAATGCATCAGTCGTTCATGTTTACAATCCAACCTCATAAAACATGGAACACATTAACAGGTGTCTCATTCATCTGTGGAAGCCATACCCAACACGCCATCAACACGCCACTGGTGACAAACTGACACATAGTATCGTAAACACACACACACATTAAACACGCGTGCACTGTGCATGTATACGTTCACGATCTTCATACACACACACACACACACACAAGTGACACTCACCACCACTTCAGCACTGCTGCTGAGGCCGATCCCATAGTCGTCAGTGGCGATGACTTGAAACTTGAAGTAGGTCCTGCGCATGTTTCGAAACATTGTGGCCGACTTGATGATGCCCGTGTAGGTCTCGATGACGAAGGGGTCCTGGCCCTCTGGTGTTGGGGGGATGATGAGGCGGTAAGCCATGGCGCTGTAATTCCCCGTGTCCTTGTCGGTGGCCTGTGACACGCATATAAAAAATTTAAACCCCTCTTCATACGTGGTATTAACATCCGTCCTGGGTGATATAATCTCATGCTGTGTCCTGAATTCATCCTCAGGTTTGATCATAAAAAATCATCTAGAGGTGGTGTGAGGACGACGCCCGTACTCCATACTGAAATCCTGTGACCTGATGCAAATCATCGCACCATACAATGATTTATGTTAACACTTTTCATGAAGTAAGCAACACTTTATGAATTGAACAAACAAAAATTAACCACACAATCAAAATACACAAATAGCAAAGAAAATATCAATTGAATCATTTAAAAATATTGGATTTCATTTGTTTGAAAAGACACTTTTTGTTTGCAATGGAAATTTAGTTTGTGACTCTTTTTGCGCCGATTCTGACCATGGGCGGGGCTCAGGAAGCTGCTTGCTGATTGGCTACTGAGTTTTGGAGCAACAGCTCCCTGTTGCGACGACATCTAAAGTTTATAATCTGACAAACGTTAGATACTTTTTGTCAGATGTTCCAGACAGACAGCGACTCCAAGTTTTCCCCATCGACATCCGACAAAATAAATGTAAGTATCTAACGTTTACATCTGACAAAAATATTAACGATTATTTTGTCGCATGTCGTTCCAGACGGACAGCGACTCCGAGCCTGTGACTACTTCCGGTCCAATGAACTGTAGCCAATCAGCAGGCAGCTTCCTAAGCCCCGCCCATGGTCAGAATTGCAAACAAGTGAGGGAGCAAAAATGTAAAAGAGACGCCGCATAATAAAGTCGAGTGAACACACTCATGGTTGGTAACACTGAGGATTCAGTGAGACAGTGTGTAACAACTGCTGCTGGAGCTGTGGACCGTGATGGTGGCAGTTTCATTCTGAGCATATTGCACTTCTGGCTACTTTCCAATCATTGATATCACAGGACATTTTTTTTTTTGCCTTTGACGGCTGATGGGAAACCCTGCTGTGATATCACTGAATAGGGCTGGCAGTGTGTCGCGCTTGAAAGACTAAAGCGAAAAAACAGCGCAGATGGGGTTATCATCCTTGTGTGATTCCGTTTCAATTTAACACACACACACACAAACAGACTCGCTGATGGTGAATCAGTCTTGTTGGTCCTCACAGTTCCAGCGGACGTGACAAATTCAAGACACTTCTATTTTTCTATTTCCACAGGACACAGACCATAAGAGCTGTGGATTTTTTTTTTTTACTCCCCTCAAGGGGAGCATTTATTTTCCAGCATCTGTGAACAGTTTTCATTCAGTATGTTTCCATGCACAGTCGAGTTGTGCTACAGTGTTAACTCAACTGCCCTGCCCAGCCATCCATTAACTTAAAAAATATCCAATTATTGAACATTTCGAATAACTCACAATTGAAGGTGATCACACTAAAGGACAAGTTCCTTCAAATACCATTGTGCGAAATCGCCAAAATCGGCTCTGAGTCGGCGTTCAATCCAAGATGACGGGCTTCCTGTTGGGTTTAGACCATAGGTCCTCATCGACTTTTTTGACTGTCCCGACTTAATACACGTGTGCACCAAGTTTCGTTCATATACGTTAAACTTGACACCAGATGACACCAGCGTTTTGGGGCATGTTCAGGCCCTGAAAAACATGATTTATTTCAAGGAAAAAATAATAATAATAAGAAGAACTCCTTGCGTTTCTAAAAAGAAATGTTAACGGTTCCCTTGTGCCTGCATGAGTTTCCTCCTCAGTCCAAAGACGTGCAGACAGACTGGGAGTTTTGGTTAATTGGAGACTCGACATTGCCTCAGGTGTCAGTGACCTAGAATGTTTTCTGCTGGAAAATCTATGAACTTATAGTAATGGCCTTTTTGACTTTTGTTGGCAATTGTGGGGCAAGAAAATGACAGGGCAAAAAAAAAAGAAAAGAGGATCATATCTCGCACGGGGCTTGTTAGACCACTTTATGTCTGAGAACTCGAAAACCACATTTTTCCTTTCCCATCGACCTCTGAGGCACCAGTTGTGACAGGCTATTGAGCTCGCACAGGCATCAATTTTCTGAGTGCTTGTCTGTGGCGAATGACACTGATAAATAGGAGCAATCTCTTTTATTTATTTATTTTTTTCTCTTCTCCACTTATTGGCAGACATGCGATGGAAGGGAGGGAGGGAGGGAGGGAGCACAGAGCGCAGGCTCCATGAAAGAGCAGCATAAATCAAGAGAGTGAGATACCGTCATTGGGTATAAAGACAGTCTGTAACTGGATCATGAATGTGGGGCAAACCGTTTAAAAGCAGCTACAGGCACAGGAGGACAACTGGAAAATGTGTGGTTCCCACTGGTTCACACTGAAAATTCTTCATAACACCAAATAATAAAGTCATGGAATTATGGCTTTGTGATTGTGAGCTTTCACTGGAGGAAATAAAGTCTTGATTTCACCTTCTGTTCCTGAATTACAGCGTTAAATGATGGCCTCTTATCAAGCTTAATACATCACAGAATGTTACAGCAACTCTGTATCGATTCATTTCATTTTGCATGAATATTAAAAATAATCAGTCCATTAGGGCCGCAACAACTTATCGATTATTGTGGAATTGGTACATTAATTGCCAATTTCATAACCGATTAATCACATTTTCTACGACTTTATTCTCCACAAGAGGGTCATTAAGGAGCAGTCCCAGCTACAGGAGAACGACTCTGGCCTGACAAAAGTAGCTCAACTCCACTTATAAGTTTGATTTAGTGCTATTTCAGTTGGACTAACATGTTTACATGTATTTTAAAAGACTTTTATTAGTTGGGTTGACACAATAATCCAATTTTTTCCTAATGTCGGGTCACTATACTGCTTTCAGACAGAAACAGTTCTGGTTCTGGCTCTGGTTTTGGTTCCATTCTGTAGTCTCAGAACCTTGGTACTTTCTGCCGGACTAGCCCGCGTTCACACCGGTTTAAGAGGAACCAACGTGGGAGGATGTTATTGAGAATTAGACAGTTGAAAGGTACAAAAACCACTGTCGTCGGCTTTCGCCAGCTCAGAGGCACAAAAACAGCTCTGGGTGCTTGAAGTATCTGCGTGATGATTAGAAAGGCTGTGTTTAAAATAAGTGGGAGACTGGTGAAGGGGGAAGTTTAGAGTGTCTGTCACCGGAGCTCCCGCGAACGCTGTTACTATTCATAGCTGCTCATTAATGCTTTTACTTACTGCTTATAAAACAGGGTCAATTAAGTGCCACATGGTGCAAGGTGTAATCATGAGATCAGACTCCTCGTCTCAACAGCAGCACACTATTACTTTTATTAATCACATGTTCAGTTCACGTTAGATACAATTAATTAACTTTACCACACCCAACTCTATCACTGTATTGTATTGTACTGGATTGTTTTGCATGATATACAATATTATTAGTCAAAGTTCCAACACCTTGGTTGATGTCAAATTCAAGGAATTTCCAGGACAAATTGCTTCAAATTTAAGGACTGAGTGTGCTTAAGATGGCAGGGCAACTTGTAAGAGCGTCTTCATCCCTGATTTATGTGACAATATGTGAAAAGTTGACCTATCCTGATTAATTATCCTGTTAATATTATTATTATTACAAAGTCAAATGTTTCACATTGGTCATTCTCCAAAAAGTTTTTGTTTTGGGTAAATTATAGATCGTACTTGACCTATAAATTAACATTTTTAAGTCTATTCTAAGTGGTAAGAAAGAAAAACAGAAAAGCTATTTAAAAAAAATTAGATGTTTTATGTCATGGAGGCTCTTTTCAGTGGAACATCTGCACCTGCACACGTGTTTCTTTTCTTATTCTGTGTCGCTGCAGTGATTGCACTACTGTATCTTCAGTGTCTGCCTCCACAGCACAATCATCCATTTTATATGCTAAACCCGGGTTTAACACAATAAAGAATGATTCACATTGCTTTATCAAGTCCTTGAGGGGAAGTCGTCTGTGTCCCAAAAGAGCTTTTATAAGCCATAAGTGAAAGATTAAGGGTTAGATTCTCCGCCGCAGTAAAAACAACCCCCGAGTTTTAATCGAAACCATCAATAAAGTGAACATTATCCCCGCGGTTTCCCCAGGTATTCTTATCTTTTTACTTTTAGACAGTAACAAATTCCTGGCCTATACCGTTAATAAGGACGTGGATATATGATCAGCTCCCTCCTTCTTTTTTTTTTATATCATTTTTATGATTTTAGGTTTTGTTTAAACCTGCTGGAGGCTCTGAAGTACCATTTTATGAATTTTTCCTCCCTGACCTTTTTACTTGCTAGATATTGCAACCACTTCTCTTCAGCTCCACAGATCACTGGCTCGTGTCCATTACCAGTTATACTGTAAACAGCTGTTTACTATTATGTTTCCTTTGGGTAAATTTGCTTTTTCATTTGTTTAACAGGTGTTTTATTCTAGATCATGGTAAAAAATGTGAGAAACAGTAAAATTCTGTTTAATTCCAAATCAGATAAGGACCAGATTCACTATAAAATACATTTCAGTGTTAAATGTAACACTATTTGACAGTGAATTTGGTCCCAATGGAATTAAAGTGACTATTTTAGTGTTACTTTATACCCGACACATCTGATTATATCTTATTAAGAATTTAATAGCACCAGTGTCCAATGATTTGGCTAAATTTCAACACTATTCCTGATAATTAGCAATCCCACATGAGCACCACATCAAAGATAAAACTTGGCACACGGCAAAAGTATCTGTTACAACGTTGTTTTTTTCCCCAGTACTGAGCTGACACGCTGCATTTCTTAACACTTTTGCAATAAAGTGGTGGGAAAGAAAGTGAGTGTGAACACATTTAACTGACACCGATGTGTGTGGGCAGGCGGTGAGTGAAGTGTAAGTTGAAGTTTAAGCTTAAATCACTGGAATTGTTCATGACACATGCTTTCGGGGGGGGAAAATAAATGCAGACTAGATGTTCATCCTGCCTTCCGTGATAACTTAAAGTGACACAAGATGAAAAAAACTGAGTAAACAGAAAAGACCAGGAAATCCATAAACCTTCAAGACAGAAAACATCTCTTATATATGCCAGTTTAACGTTTTATGATCCTACTTTTGTGACCCAATACTTCATTAAATTATGACAAAAGCAACTTTATATTTAACACTTTTTACTGTCATGTCTGTAACAGCTAATATTATTTTGAACAGGGAAAGTCACAGTAAAAGAGTTGGAAAAACTTCTGCTACACAGTTCTAGCACTACTCGGCTCGAATGTACTCGGTTTCCTTGCTTTTCCATTAGTGATAGTACCTGGTACCTGGAGCTTTTTTAGTACATGCTCTGACGAGGTTCCAAGCGAGCTCAGCCGATACTAATATGTGATGTCAACAGACTGCCGGCCTGCGTGTTGTGTAATACACGATTGTATGAGTTGCTGATTGAGCTCCATCAGCTCCACAACACTTTGTCTGTCTCTTTCTTTTTCACAATATTATTTTAATGTCCCTGAGCAGCTGCTGCTGTTCCCTTTACAACACAGCTCCAAGTTTCCTGGATGCAATCCGAACAAGTAACATTAATGGAGCTTTACCATTAAACAGTTCTAGGACCTTTTTTGCTTTTCCATCAGTGATAGTACGTGGTGTTTTTTTTTAGTACCTGCTCTGTCGAGGTTCCAAGTGACCATACTAAAATGTGATGTTAACAGACTGCCAGCCCCTGATTGGTCAGAGAGTGTCGTCACTGGAAGAGTCGTGAGCTTGACGTCCAACACAAGAATAAACCAAACAATGCCGAACTGTAGATCAGTTAAAAATCCCTGAAAACATGCTTTAATCTCTGACATTTGGCAAAGGAAATGTCTAAACTCTCAATATTTAACAGAGAGTCTGGTATTTAACGACAAGCCGGCGATTGTGAGCCGAATCACAAGCCGTTCAGTCTTATTTCAGTTCAGTGTCAGACAAGAGTCTGTGCTCCGGTCATGCAGGAAGAACTGAACTATTCTGTGAACAAATCTTTTTATGGAACTGAGTCTAACGATTCAGTCACATCGAAAACAACTGCTTTGACCGTCGCTAGTTTGTGTTTTTGTGTCGTCGTTAAAACGTCACAGCAGTTTCGTGCAGCTGTGCTATAATGACCCTGCCCATGTAGAGGAGGAGCTATGAAGTAACGGAAAACAACGTGTCTGATACCTCAACCGAGTAGAGTCAAGCTGAGTACTGCTAGAATTGTATAATGGAAAAGAGCGATCTAAGAGAAGTGCGTCCTTTAAAAAATTACGAAATTCAAAATACTAATTATTATTATAAGTTATAACAATAACAACCAAAAAAAGAAATGTTTGTAGCTTCATTGGTCAATCTTGAATAGTTTTGCTGGCATGATTTTACGGCTGACTCAATAAAACTGCACAGTGAGGCAGAGCAGTGTGAAAGCAAAAGCCCAGAGTGACCAGAAAAAAAAAAAAAAAGCAATAAAGGGCTCTCTGCACTGGTGGCTGCTGCTCGTAAAAGCTCAACAATTTCAACATAAGGTAATAATAGTAATGCATCAACTAAGGGGGACTGAAAAACAAGGAAGCAACGTTCACACAAACCTCCGTGAGAGACTGACAAAAACAGCTTTTCCTTCACCAACATCTGCATTAAACACAATCACAACATGGCTGTATTATAGAAAACAGGCTCTGTCAAGCAAAACTATTAGACCTGCCTGAAGGAGTTTTTGTGTATATACAGCAGTTGCACACCAGAGGGCGTTTTATCTGTCAAACTGCTGAACGACTGAGTAGAATTCACTTCTAAAACTTTTTCGTAGACACATAAGATAATGAGTAGAAAAAAAAAAGTCCTCAGCAGAGGAGGCTGATAATCAGACAGGGTGTCCACCCATGTGTCTGTGAACGTGAGCTACTGCGATCGCACAGATATCAGCTCGCAGTTGATCTCACCTGCTTGTGAACACGGCAGACAGCAGGCCGAGTGAAATTGAGGACGAGATGTGGGAAGTGATAGCATGAGGAGATGACACCCAAGGTACATCCTAGGCAAATATATATATAGATATCCCTGTACAAATATGTGCCCTTTCACTTATTGCCTAAACGGTACATGTCAGTATGTGTAACTTTCAGTATATGAGTAATGTAAATGTTTGAGTAAATGGCTTGTCCCAGTGTCCCACGATGGCTTCATAACTCCTAAATTAAGGTACGAAATTGTCACCAAGGGTACAACAATGGTCCATATTAGGTACAAACTAAAGGCGTACCAATGAGTACCCAATGTCAGTTGGGTACAAACCTGTTCTCTAGAGCTGGGTTTCCCAAAATGTTCTATATGGGGACCAAATCTTTACAGAACTATGAAATTACCTTGGCCCAAGTGGCAGGTGCATCTGTAAACAAATAATTTCCAAGATATAAATTGTAACTTACTTGTAAATGTTAACTACAAGTTTGGAAAAATAGGGGGCCTCAAAAAAACTCTCCAACCACCCCTCTGTGGGTCCTGCCCCAGACTCTGGGAACCACTACCTTACCAACCCTAAAGTTACAACTGCTGAATCGGCCTCTTCAGTTTCAGGATGTTCCCACACATGCTGAGACAACCATGACACACAGAAGTTGTTGTTTTTCTTACCACTATCTTGAGCACAGAGCTGAAGATCTTGGTGTCCTCCGTCACGCCACCGATGTAGAGCGTCCTGGTGAAGACGGGAGGGTGGTCGTTCTCATCCTGCACCTCAATAAACACCTTGGCCGTGTTGGCTGCAAAGAAAAAAATAGGCACGGAATTTGAATTAATTCAATGGATTCTTACCAAAGTCAAGCCTTTTGCCTTGATTTGTTTCCACCGCCTCACTGATTAGTAAACACTCGTATTTAATTGCCTGCTCTTTTCAGACTTTGCCTTGATGTTTTTAACCAACATCGTTCAAAGCTGCGGGACTAGTGGTATTTGACCTGAAACACCCGACGACCCCGGGAAATATCACCGAGGACGTGTCTAGATGCATTGCAATGATTTATGTAATAAGTTTGTAAGGTCAAACCTCCCCGAGAGACCGAGGCATTTTCTGTCCTCTGTTCCTTGTAGTAACTCTCGCCGTCATAATTGCATTCACTGCTAGTCCACGATGAAGGGAAATCACTTCACTCATCTAAAGTCTGGCCTGGATGTTATGGTTAGAGGCTTGCTTCGTTGTGATTCAAAGCGTCTGTGAAATGTATTTTATGTTGGTAAAAAGAAAATGCAGGGTACCCAGTGGTGCATGGGGTCAGCGCTGTTGCCTCGCAGCAGGAGGGTTGCTGGTTCACCATGTTCTCCCTGTGTGTGCACAGGCTTTCTCCGGGTACGCCGGTTTTCTCCCATATGTCCAAACACATGCAGAGGTTACTTGAACACTCTAAATTTCTAAATTGAACAATTGTTTGTCTCTATATGTTGGCACTGGTGGCCGGTCCAGGGTGCATGTCAGCTGGGATTGGCACCAGCAACCCTCATGTGGAGGATAAAGCAGTAGACAATGAAGAGAAAGCATCTGTGGCCAGCAGCTACATAATCACACTAAGTTTTTGTGAGTGTCATTTTGTATCAATGTTTTTATTGTTTTGTTTTCAACAAAATGTGTTCATTTTTTCATTTTATATTTTTACACAAAATTACTGTAAATAAAGATATTGAAATAAGCATGTATGATAATAACAATAGCAAATAATGAAAGATTTGAGAAGTCAGCGGCTCTTTTAGCGATATGTCCGTCGCATTTCTACCGATATCTCTCGCATTTCTTATCCAAACACCACCAATGGAACCACTCAACAGTTATGCGATTAACAGTCAGACAAATGTACCATGCATTTAGAAAAAGAGTCATTTAAGATGCCTCTGATCTCTAATGATAGAATCCTCTGATAATGAAATTGGATACATTAGCTTGACTCCCTCCTTCCTAATGGTATGAATGAGGAGAAGCAGTTCTATCATTCACATGTTTTTATTTGTATTTTTGTACATCATTTTACCAGTTTATATAAAAATACCTCATATATAAATGTTTTCCCTGTATATCCAAATATCCCAGGTTGAACATGCTTGGTCTCCCCCTGTTGGAAATGTATCAGAGTGACTAATAATTACCACACCTATGGATACTGTGTCCTTTTTGTAATAAAGCAGAAACACCTAAACCAATTATGTCTATTCATGTAAAAAATAAAAATGGATCCAATTCAAATGCACCTAATGACCCAGACTCGCCACGCCCCTTTAACGAAATAAGAACTGGGACACACTCGAGTCCACAAAGATTATAGATTATATCATCGCGGTCACTAACTGTGGCGTTGATGAAATGCTGCACAATTTAGCTTCAAAATTGCCAAGTCGATATCATTTTTTGTCATGGTCATCAACTGGTCCACAACTTCAAAGCAGCGCTTGAAAATCCTTTTTTTCCCCCAGACTGAGTCATCATTGAAAACATCACAGCACGTCAACAGCGACGCTCGCCATTACCCACTTTGCATTAGTTGATAACTTTCTTATCAACTGAGGTATTTTAACCCATTTAAAAAAGTAAGTTTTCTATATCTTTGAATGAGATTTTCCCGTGTGAAAGTTGCTGCAGAGAGGAGCTGTTTTCATTCGGAGGAAAGTTACTCACTCATTGGAAGCCATTTTGGTTTAACTCTGTGTCAATAACAGGGAGGTTAATTTTGTTTTGATCACAGCAAATGAAGTATGGCCACGGATTGTCACTGGCCCCTGATAAATATATAACAACCCAGGCCATTTGCATTCTGTTTACCAAACCACTTAGCGATAATGCTAATTAATAAGCGTGAGTGAAATATGGCTCTGTGAAACAATTAAAAAAATATCAATTATTACTTGACTTCTAACTCTTTACTTTAGAGTCAGGCTGTTATTGACAAGTTGGCCACAATTTACTATCTGACAATATCATCCTTTAACAGTTGTTAAAGTTTAAAAAGGAAAGGACTTTGAGGGAAATTGCAGATAATATTTTGAAGGCAAGACAACAATCACTCAGCCATAATTTGAGGACACACTGTCAGAGAGACGAGAATCAAATAGACAGAAAAAAAAACCATAATTTAAATCACATTTTGCCAGTTAACCGACTGTCGTTTTATTACTTTCCCCCAGTATACACAATCGTTTGTCTCTGTGTGGTGAAGGATTCTTTCTCTCACAGCAGCTTAGTTAAAAAAAAAAAAATGAGCAGCGTCGTGGGCCATTTGTCTTCTGGCAACAAACACAAATGTGATGTCATATGGCGTTGGAGCTAAGGATGCACCGGGGAAATGGGACAAACAAACACAGCACATCAAATTACACAGAACAAAAGCTGCACTGTGAGGCGCAGAGGGGACGGAGGGAATTCTGTGTCTCCAAAGACAGTTGCTGTTTTCCTTCCTTTAAGTATCTGGTATGGAAAACAGAAATTCAGCCAACCAGTTCAGCCTCTCCCTCCCTCACACATCCATTTAACAACTCTCATTGACTTTCTATTCAGTTGGACAGCATAAACAAAGTGTTATCACTAATCTTAACCATAACCACAACTCAAATATTAGCCCTAAACTTAAACAGCTCCTCAAAAATGTGGTTCTGCCTTATTAGGACCAGGTTTTGGTCCTAATCAGGACTAACAGTCCTGACATGGTCAGGGTTTAAGCCAGTTAAGGTCCTCAAGAGGTGGAAAATACAGGCACATACACTCAAGACATAATGCATTCACAAGCCCCTTACCCTAACCTTAACCACAACAACCAAGTGCCTAACCCTAACCCTAAAACCAGGTCTTAACTCTGAAAAAGCCCTTTAAAATTGTGGGGGGCCATACAAAATGTCCCCACAAAGATAGGTCTGTGTGTTTTCTGGACCTCACAAACATACACAAACAAGTACACGCAGGGTGAGAGAGTGACGTAGAGCTATCTGTGAGTTTAAAAAAACAAAAACAAAACAGGGTTAAACCAGGTCTTAACCCTGAAAAAGCCCTTTAACGTTGTGCAGTCCAGACAAAATGTCCCCACAAAGATAGGTTTGTATGTTCTTTGGACCTCACGAAGATATAAATACAAGGACATACACACACACACAGAGATGAAGACTCCTAAAAGAAACAAGTCCATTAAGAGGAAGAATTGCAACAGTGGCAAATCCATCCAGAGTCCGTTTAGAAGCGTGTTAACATTGTGAAAATATGTTTAATTAAAAATCTTCTTATTTTTTAATACCTTGTGTTCGCACATTCATACACGATCAACGACAACTTTATTAATTATCACCATTTCATCTGCTTGTTAAAGCACATAACTAATCAGTCAGCCACATGGCGGCAACTCATATTTCGTCACGGTCAAGACCAGCTGCCGAAGTGTCGGACTGGGGGAGGAAAGTTGATTTAAGTGTTGTTGAACGCGGTACGGCTGTTGTTGCCAGATGGATTCATCCGAGTATTTTCGATATTTGCTGATCTGTTGGGTTTTTCACACACAACTATCTCTAGGGTTTAGAGGGAACGGTCAGAGGAAAAAAAAAAATCCAGTGAGCAGCAGTTCTCTGGGTGGAAACATCTTGTTGCTGCCAAAGGTCAGAGGAGAATGATTCGACTGGCTCTAAATGATAGAGAGGCAACACTAACTCAAATAGCCACTCTTTACAGACAGTATGCAGAAGATAATCATGGGGGAGACGGAGGCTCAAGATGTGTTTCCATCAAATGGAACCATTCAGTTTGGTACAGTAGGTATTTGTTTGCTTTTCCATTAGGAATAGTGCCAAAATAACCAGCCCAAACTGTTCCATTTTCAGCCCTCTTCCACTGGAGTACCAGAGTAAAATGGTACGTATGGTCAGGGTGGAGCTCAACTGGCTCCACCCACGACAGTCAGCTGATCAGCAGAGAAATCGAGTTTTGAGGCCATATACGTGTCATTCCCACGGAACGACCGTCCACCAGTCACAGGCGACGTTCACCAGCACGTCACACGTTTGTGTCGTCAGCTTCTCAGTACCGTAATTCCTAAACGGTAGAATAACTTCCAGATTTGACAATTCTACAGCCATAAATATCTAAATAAATCCAGGCAGCCTGATTATCATGATGATCATAAGAGGGTTGCACATCATGATGACAAGAAAAGAGTGACATAAATGCAGACCATTTACTCCTGACACACTATCATTACACATGTACATCTGAGCATGTGCAGACTGGCCACATGTGTTATATATGTGTAGAGTCCTAATGGGGAAACAGTCTCGTAATTGTCTGATAATTTAAATCCAATATGGGCTCATTAATGACAGGAGTGATGTCCTGATCTGCATGACAAAAAACACAAGTGAGACGAGCGAGGAGAGAAACAACTAACTGCCGAAAGCAGTTGTCAGTGTGATGACGCCTCTTAAGCTCCCGTCCCCGTGTGCGAGAGAGAAAGTCCTCGACTTTACATCAATCACACAAGTGTGTGTGTGCATTGTGTACTTGTAATTGGTGTCAGGATGTGAGAGACAGATGGTGCGAGCGGGGAAGAAGCAGAGAGAAGAGGTCATTGATTATTCATTGGAAGCTCAAATGGATTGAGAGTGAGGTATGAAAGCCATTTGCTTTTGGAACTTTGTCCATCATTACGGCAAACTTTTGTCAGTAAACTGGATTTAAAGCGGCCTAATGGTATCCAAACTGTCAAGACTTCAAACAAAGTGCCTTCTGAGTGTAGAAGAGGCAAATCGCAGGGTAACTTCCAATATGATTCACAATACATCAGTGGTCCCCCAAGAATGGTTTGCAGGAGATTATTTGGATTTCCCCAACCATTTAGTGAAGATTTATGTGTGTGTGTTTCAGTCTTAAATTAGTTTCTACATTATGTATGAATTTGATTTTTGTCATGATTTATATTGTGATTTGAGTCCCAATAGTTTCTTATCATTAAAAATAGGTCGCCATATCGAAGGTTTGGGAAAAACACACATGAGCAACAATAACAATATCGCAGGTGTGTCTATAGGTACAAGGAGTCAAGCAGAAATTATATAAATAATAATTATTTTTCCTTTAAGGAAATGCAAAAGATGTTTGTTTGTCCATTGTGGGTATAAACAACAATTCACACAATAAGGTGATTCTACACTGATAAAAATTAATAAGTAGATTTATTTTATGTTCAATTTTCTGCCAAATGAAAATAATTCCACTAAAATTTTACACAGAGACGGCCATTTTGGACCACCATGCTCCTACCGAAGCCCGGAATGGACAAACTAATCATCTTTTTTGTTTGTTTTTATGCTAACTGAAGGCAAAAATGTTCTCCAACACACATGGAAGGGAAGAGTGAGGCGAGGGATATTCAGCTGCAACATGTACACACTGTACCTTTAAAATATATAGCTTAGCATTTTTTTTTTTTTTTAAATGAATTGTATTATTTTGTACACTACTTGTTTCATCATATTGTATTCATGTCACTGCCTATTTCATTGATGTATTTTGCATTTTATTTAATTTTAATTTACATGTTAGTATTTTTGAAGCACTTTGAAGCAGAATTGCAATTTTTGGAGAGAGATCTAGAAGAAGGGTGAGATACATTCAGGAGGAGGAGGACAACAGGTTGTTTCTATCTAGTTTGTGTCATGCACAACAAGGCCTAAATAACGGGAACACACTGTTCCCTTATTAACCAAACGTTTGCTATGATTAATGTTTCGTCGCCCTCCCTCGCTTTGGGGGTGGTGGTCTGACTAAATTATAATAAATGGTCTATTTCCTATTTTGTTCGACCCTCGTGACGAAATTGGACACGACGATTTTGAGGATTTATGATACTGTTGATTTTCCAAGCTGCTGCGATGTCAGTGAGATTAATCATATTTTTTGGGGATTGTTTTTAATAATCATCGTAATTGCAAATTAAGAGCCGTCTTTCCTCTCCTGGTGGTGCACACACCACAGGCAGTCAATTAAAACTCAGGGAGGTCCTTGATTAAAGGGCCGAAATGTCAAAACATCCAATAGCTGTGTCGCGATTCTGTACAAAATATGTGAGTTGGCATCTGTGTTTAGTCAACAACTGGCATTTAAATCAAAGAATTTTAATTCAAATCATATTTAAGCAGTGTTTTTGTCAGTTCTGACACTCGACTGGAGGAGGTACACGAGTAGAAAACTCGTGTCAAATAAAGGTTTTTAGAATCATTTAAAAATGTGCATGTGAATGTAATCATGTTTGAAGAGAGTCATAAACATTTGTCTTTTCAGATCACATCATTTGAAGACACTTTTCTCTAATTACTTCTCTGGTAACTTCTCCCACAGTTCAGCTCAAACACAAATGAGGGCTCAATTCATTTTCAATGGACAAGGTGGAGGAAAAAAGTCAAAGTTGTTTCCTATGTAGCAAGAAATGTCTTAGTTGAGCCAAATTGTTTGATGGAGGAGGAGACGGAGACCAAAAGAAAGACAGAAATATTGGGAATTGCTGACTCAGCAATAATAATAATACAGAAAACAGGACAACAATCGTTGGAATCAGCGTTCCCAACTTATTAAACATGTGTCAGTCATAGACTCTTCATACAAAATGGATGCAGTCTTCCACAGTTTCCTTCTGAAGCCAACCAGGTAATAAGAATGTATTAAACTGCCAGCAGGGGGCGACACTGCTGGTTGCAAAAAGAAGTCAGTTTGAATGGAAGATTATGGGAAAATAAGCTTCTCATTGAGATTTAACATCAGCAAACAAGAAGTTAATGGTCTGTTGACGTCAACTTTGTAAATTATGAACCCATTTAGACACTAACTTAAGGCACATGTGATTGGACACCAGTGTGATTAACAGCTGGTGTCGTCCAATCGGAGCCTAGTTTCATGTGTTGTGTGTAAACTGCCTACGTCAACATAGCGTTGTCGAAATGGCGTCACATTGTCCATCCGCTGTTTATGGGTTAGTCCATCGGAGCTCAGGACAGAGAGCTGCGACGCTGTACTGACAGTGTTTTAAAAAAAATCTGTGGCTGAAACTCAACAATCGTCTGTTTAGAAATCCACAGGGACTGCACTTGTGCTGCCAAGTCAACAGCACATCTTATTTTTCAAATGCCTTCCCTCCAGCAAGAGGACTGGTTTAGTGTCTCTGTGATTATTTTAGCACCGACTATAAACGCAATGAGAAAAAGAAAAAGAAGAAAAACAACGGCTCCATGTATTCCTGGATAATGTGATAATAAAAATGAAAGATAAAAATAGCCCGTGTGAGAGAGAGAGAGAGATAATTCCTACAAACTGTATTTAATTGTAAACTGTCACAGTGAAGGATTATGATAAAATAGAAATTCATCACCTGGAATCACATGAAACATCATTTCAGCCCACACATGTTTTTTGTTTTTTTTCTTCTTACTTTTGGAAGGAACGCGCAGGTTGGACATGACAACGAGCATGGAGTCTGCCTGGACCCTGAGGACGTAGCTGGTCATGTTTTCATAATCCAGAGGTTGAGCAGTGGAGATGACGCCCGTTCTGTTGTTCACCTGAAAATGACCTGGAAACAAATAAGAAAAAATGTGCACTTGTCACTCTACTGTTAAAAAATCACTCTTCACAGTCTGTAGTGAGGGGCAGAAAACACATAAAAATGCCCCTGAAAACTCCAAAAAGTGATAGTTTTTCTCTGCATATAATTTTTCTCCTTCTTCCCAAAAGAACGCCTTCCAGCGTTTGTGCCCGCCCACTGCTCCATTGACTTCCAGTGAAGCTGAGCTACCCTGGAAGTGACGTTTTTGCCGCATTTTATACAACTACTGTCACGCTCACTGCACTGAAATGTAACTTCAACACAGAACATATTTGACGACATTTTAGAGGAAGCTGAGCTTCCCTTGCTGTCTTAGAGCACTGCAGTAGATACACCAATTTTTATCACAACATGAATATGTTTTAATATTTTACACTAAAGTGTGAAGATTGGTACCTGGATCATCAAATAGCATTACTATAGACACTGGTTTACACCTGGAAAATGTAGTTTAGGGCTTTAGTCACACTTTAAATAGCAGTGCACCAGATACAGGCACACATGGCTTTGAAAGGAAAAGACAAGCAGGTTTGTGACCCAGTTGGAGTTTGCATGTTCTCACCACGTGTGCATGGGTTTTCTCGGGGTTCTCTGGTTTCCTCCAAAAACATGCAGAGGTTAATTAAGGTGTGTCTGTGAGAGAATGATGTTTGTCTGTATGTGTTGACTCTGCGATGGACTGGCAACCTGTCGATGGACTGGCAACCTGTCGATGAACTCTGATTGGCTCAATTCATGTTACATCCAAACACACCGTACCCTGTGCCTCCCTCTGTGCCTGGATTACACGCCGCATAAGCAGGAAGTGGAGTTGTACTATAAATTGTTTCAATAGAGCCTGGAGTGTGACTGATATGATCTGTGGCACATACCCAGTTCATTTCCTGACACAATAGAGTAGAAGATGGTTTGATTGATAGCAGCGGCGAGAATCGTCCCCACCGGTGTGCCCACTGGAGCCAGCTCACTCACCGGAGGAAACCTGAGGGAAAAAAACAACACAAATCACAAAACACGTTATAGAACCTGAAGGATCAATACAGAGGAGTCGAGCAACTGGAAGATCAATATCACAGATGCAGCAGAACAATGATGTTTAAAAACATCAAAGTAATTCATCACTGAAAAATTAACAAAAACTGCTAAAATAAGATCTATTCCGACAGCACAGGGAATCAATCAAGAGTTTCTAGATGACAAAATAAATGGGCTAATTTAATTTATTACACCAATTCCCTGTTTTAAATTGAATCCCTAAAATGGAAACACTTAAGTATAAATTTCAATTAACGCACACATTAACGACTAATCGTCTTATGTATAATCAGTTGTTGACTATAAACTAATATAGATATTTAAAATATCCATTGCATTTAATCATACTATAATACTTATTATGATGTGTGGTTTTTCTCTCTCTGGACGTCTGGGAATATTGTTTCACAACCACTGCTATACAGAGAAAGTTAACAGTGTACGTCTCTTGACAAAGTTCTGTATTTTATCATGAATATTAATATTTTTTTCTGTAATATGACTTTTCAAATTAGCTTTAAAAGACATAACATAATGTAAAAGTGTAATACAACTAATTATTTTTAGTTTATGAGTCACTTTATCGTCACCAGTCTCCAGATAACAGCCCCACAGATAAAGGTGCATCACTATATTTCTATTTACTACCTTGTAAATGCAAAAAATGGGTTTATGTCTAAGGGAGTAAAGATATTTTTTAGGGGGGGGGGGCTTATAAATAAAACAATCCACAAGTGTTTGGTCTAATCTCAAAAAAACATGTTTAGTGAGGATATGAGCGTGCACCAGCCTGAATGTGGCTTTGGTGTATATATCAGCAGCAGGAAATATTGCAGGCTTTGTATCTGAGCCTGGCACTCAGGAAAGGAAACCTCTCATTTTTCTGCTCAGTCCTTTGCTTTGACTCTGAATTACACGCTCATGAGCTCCGTGGAAGTGACCGCAAGCGCGTGATTGAGGATTGGAGCAGCTGAGATGAGGTTTCTCTGCGGGGTCGCTGGACTCTGTCTCCACGTGATGAAGCAGAGGAGCTTAGTGATTCCAGAGAAACTCTGTGTTCAGCCTTTACAGAGAGAAAGAGAGAGAGAAGCCAAGCAGCACAGGTTGTTTGTTTGTCTGAGTGAAGATGCTCACTGACTGCTTCCTTCTTTCTGGGGATGAAACAATCAGCTGGGAGGAGACCGCTGGGCACATCCAGTATAAACGGATAAATGAGATCTTTTAGATGGGGAAGTTGGGTTTTCACTGGGAGGAGTTGTGGAAAAGCTGCTTAAAGGTAAAAAAAAAAATGGCTCTGTTTCCAAACCATTTTATTCAACAATTGAATTTGTGCGTAGAAAAAAACAAGAAGTACAAACGTACACTCACAACATTGACAAAAAGAAAGGGGAAAAATATAACAAAACAATACCAGGGAGAACAACCGAGGTCATTAAAACAAGAGAGACAAGCACAAGTAAAAGCAAGAAAAGAAATGTTAATCATTCATGTGGATGTTTTTGGTCTTTTGGGGAATTGGGAGGATTTTACTTGAGTAACACATCAAGCATATGTTGAAATAAGCACATAAAGAAAAAAAGATGTATTTTCTTCCACCTTCCACAATTATATATACTCACAATATATTTTATTTAATATATTGTGAGTATATATAATTGTGGAAGACAGACAGGCAGACAGACAGCAAATAGAGAGAAATCTTTCCACCTTGTGTTTTAACTTGATTTAAGATTTCTATTAAGTTTAAGGATTCATGCACAAAACGAGCTTCAGTCTCATCCTATTAAATCGCAGGACCATGAATATATAGTTTGGATGATAATAATTCATAGACTGACACATTTTCCAGACTTAGTATGTTTGTGACTGTGAGGCTGCTCTGAAACCGCTGTGGTGATGCAGACGACTGGTGTATCTGGAGCAGAATTTATGCTTTTTATTTTAAACGAAAACGTGATATCACCTGAGTTACGACACAGATCAGCTGAGATTAGATGCCTCCAGTCCATGTTTATATCCGCTGAAGAAGAGCTTGGGCCTGAAACGTCACCTGGTTGGTGATCAGGTTTTTTTTTAGTGGGAGCAGTGCCTGGCATGCACATATTTTTTTGCAGTTCCTCATGTAGTCGACGCTGCCCAGCCCCCCGGTCTTTACCGACAATGGATGTGCGTGCCTGTGCACACTTCCTCTACTGCTTTTATCCCTCTATAGTCCTTGCTGACCCCCTCACTTCCAACTATTTTTTTTTACTACATGCAAAATAAAATTAAATGAAAACTTAGTCAGCCAAAACTTTCCCTTCGGGGGTTGATTGTTATTTTATGGACTAGATCCTTCTTTATATGATTGCAGTGTTAAGAGCCAGAGCAGGAGGAGCAGGATGAGAGAAAAGAAGAAACAGAACATGTACAGCAACAGAGAAGTGCATTTGCTGAAAGACTTCACAGGTGTTGAGACAATGAATGACACTGTCTCCACTGCTCACTGATGTAAAATGTTTTTTTCCCTTTTTTTGGACAAATTTCAGGTCTAACAGCCACCACAGAATATGTGTTTACCCTTGTCAAATTTTAAGAGGCAAAGGGTTGCAAACAGTAAAACCTTGAAAAAAAGAGAAAGAGTCGTATATCCATCCTGGAGGCAGCAGTTAGTGTCTCAGGAGAAAAAACAATTCCCCAAGGACATCTCAAGTTGAGAATGACTCTGGAAAATACAAGCCATTCTCCAAGACAGAGGATGATATACAGTAGCAGACAATTGTGAGAGATAATATTGCTGAGTGAATGCTGCGGTGGAAGGACTGCGAGCGTATCTGCGACAAAGCCTCTCACACAAAAAAACACACAGTGCTGTTATTGACATATGAATAATGTGCTGTTTGGATAATACTAAATGACTTCTGTTCAGCTTCACTCTAGGTGTATTGTCAGGCTGTCGCCAGATAATTGGCTGCATCTGTGGCGTTTGTGAGCATGAAGCTCCTCTATGAGTGTGGGCTTCACATTTAAGTAGATCATCTGCTTTTTGGCTCAGGAGGAGGCTAATAAAAGGCTTTGGAGCAGTGTGGCCACAGTGAGGCGCAGCAGAGCCTGACATGTCACTCCACATTCATCACCATCACTGATTGTACATGCACTCATATTATACTTTTAATACACTTTTCAGGAATCAGTGTTTCTGTTGAGATGAACAGCCCAGAAATGGGGGATGTCATTAGTGGGATGAGTCTTTTTAGCAGGTTGAGTGGGATATTGCTTAAAATCCTCTTCACACCTCGATTTTAACCAACTAATTAATGCATTGTCACAGAAATCATCCAATCATAATGATTGGCACACAGTTTGTGCGCAGAAGACAATGCCTTGTTAAATCCAAGGAGACAGTTGCAGCAACGTTATGGCAGAAAGGTTGTCAACAACAGGTGTTGGTCGCAAAAGCTACGGCCAAGAGAAAGAATGATGATCCAACACCAGAGTGATCATCGGTGTTGTGTTTGAATGGTGGCGACAGAAAGGGCTTCAAAATGATGAACTGTTTTTACTGGACATATAGGTTATACTGTCTAGGTGATCTTTTGTGACTCTTTTGAGAGTATTTTTATTTATTTTTTCGGCATCACGTTGTCATTTAAACAAGTATCCAAAAAAAGTTAGCGTCACTGAAAAGTACCGAACGTTAGCGATGCTGCGCAGTGCTCGTGAATCCGTGTTCGTTGCGTGTTCCTGTCCTTCAGACGTTAAAACACGTTAAAATCTTCAGTTCAACGCCATCGAGGGTTAGGGTTTGGAAGGAGCTTGGACTTTTGAATTCACAATGTAGCCCGCTGTAACTGTTTTTCCACGATCTCGGTCTTTTGCCATAGAGTTACTTGTCCAGACTGCATTCTGGAAACTTACAGCTTGTGAGGGACAGACACATAGGGCATCAGGCAGCTGTTTATGCAAACATTGTTGGCGGATCATGCATTTTCAATATCAGACATTCATTGATCATGAAAATAAAACATGATTCTAATTCGAATCATCTATGAAACTTTTTGCGTGTGCTTCTTGGTGTTTTCAGCCCTGGTGCATCATCTGATAAAATTGTTAATAAAGAGCAATAATTAATCCTCGAAGGATGTATGAATGGTTCTGATGGATGTTGGCACAAAGCTTGACATGGTTCTTTCAGTCCAAAAAGTAAGTGAAGTTAAAAACGCTGAAACTCTGTTTACTGGTCGAGATGTTTTATTTTCATTCCTGCTTATTGATTTCTCCCCCCCCATTTATTAATGATCACTCTAGAGAGGATCACGCTTCATCTCAGATTCCCAGAATCTATTTCTTCCCTAACTCTACAAATTATGCCAACAAAAATCACAAAAATACTGTATACCAAAAAATATTTTCATACATTTCTAGGTCATAGCTTTTTCTCGCAGGTTTGTCACGGTTATGCAACTTTTAGATGTATATTTAAACCGCAGCTTCTCTCTGATGAGTACATTATGATTTCAGATCATATTTGTGTTCTTTTCCCCGTGGAGACGGATACAGTTTCTCCGCCAGACTCTTGTAATTTGGTATACACCTAATGAAATTTAAAGTAGGTGACAAATATTCGCTGAAATTACTCATACTCTGCGGGCTCCTTGGAAACAAAAGTATTTTTATATATGTTCTAGATTGCATAGAAACAAGATTTTGACTGTTTTCCTCCTCAGCTTTCAACAAAAAGCCCACACATTGTCTATTTTAGGCACTGAGCTTTTGGTTTTGATATTTATCTTTACTGACCAATTCTTGGGTTTCTCTCTCTCTGTTCTTTGGTTGTGAGTCAGGTAAGGATGGAGGGCTGTGTGGAGAATCATACAACACCAGGCCTCACGCTGTGATTGCCAGGTTGAGGCAGAACTGACATGTTACCTCTGCCTTGCAAAGTGGCTCTGCCTGAGGGTTATACGCTGCACAAGTGTTTAAAGGTGCATTCACGACAGGCGGGATGACAAAAAGGTACAGTAGAAGTAGGATGGTTAGATGCAGTCTGATCTCATCTGATAATTCAGTGGGTTATGAGTGCAACAAACAAGAGGACATCTCTGAGCATCACTTCCTTCCCAAAGTATGAAAGGGAACTACAGTGACCTTTGCATAGATGAAAGAAAAAACTTTCAGAGTTTTCTCTCTTTACTGTTGAAGTGGATGGAGCCATTCTACTCCAATTTAAATTCAAAATACAAAAAGCACGTCTGTTTGGGTTGCTGGAGAAACATGGTTGTGTAAGATGGGGGCCTAAAGAAAGCAAGGACCTTAGTGGAAGTACACATAAAAGGCTTATTGTATAAAAGTCTGTAGGAAACTAAACAAATACATATTTAAAGTGATTGCCTGCCAATAAACCACTCTTAAATAGGATAAGGAGACAATGACTCAATATTAAGTATGGCAACTGCTGTAAAACACCAGAGAAGAGAAAGCAGTAGAAGAAGGGTTTTGTTTTCCTTTGAAATCCCAGTTCCCACACTGAGACTTGTTTATTGCGTGCTGCAAAGTAGGTGAATTCAGAGTCAGGTGTGTGTCATGTAATACCACAGAGCAGGGCCAAAGCTACCTTTAAATTTCTTTCATATTCAGATCGGGGGGGATCCTATGCAGAGCAGCGACAGAGCGATAAAGAAAAGCAGAAGATGTTGACGTGTCTGTAGGCAACGGCAGAGACTTCTCGTGTCAACATGAGCGAGGATGAGTGACACTGCGCTGCGAAGTGTGGGCGTCTCACGGGTGTTAGCGAGCGCTTTGCCCCAGGGCCACTGGTGGAGTGACGCCTACGAGGTGAGCCAGAGCCGGGTAAACCTTGTCGCGCGCCGCAGAGACCATGGAGACTTTCTTTCTACCTCACCGTCACACTCATGTTCATGCATCCATGCTACTACATTGTCATTTGAAAAGGAGCAAGTATTTTCGAGGTCAGATGAGCATTTTAGCTCAGTTTTTAGAAATGATCTGCGAACCCAACGAGCCTGAAAACATACATCACATTCTGCATTGAGGTAAACTCATGCTGGTGTAAACACGAGGCTGATTATCTCACCTCCAGTCCAGTTGTTTGGAATAATCCACCCTAATCTAGCGTTTGTTTCAACCTAGCGGGGTCTGTTGGTCAAAAACATAATATGTGATTTCACAAAGTAGAAGAATGCAACGATGGAGGACATCCAGCATTCCACGTTCTTTCTTTTTGGAATGCAGCCATTTGTCACAAGAAAACAAGTGTTGTTTGAGGGATGGCTTCAGGCTGCACGCCAACGTTTTTCCCTACCGTCACACATTATGGATAAAACTCTGTTGACAAACGGGACTGCAGTGAAGCCGTACCACTCGGTTTGTTACCCCAACAGAAGGGTGCCAAAAAATGGGAAGGTACAGATTGGTTTTGGACTGTTTTTGCATGCATCCCCACTGAAAATCACCACTATTCTAAGGCCATGTACAGTATTTACATGGCTTGCCTTACACCAGTGGTGTCAAACTGGCGGCCCGTGGACCACATCACTTATAGTGTTATAATGAAATCATGGCCCGCAACCTCCACAGAATATAATACGAACTATATTTAGCAGCAATATTTTATTTAGTGTTTTAATTACAGATGCCCATGTTGTTATTTACTTCATTTCACATTTATTTGTGTCTGTTTTTGATATTAATAGATTTATTTCGCATCATACACGTTTTAAGTATGCATCAAAACAAAGACTTTTACTTTTAAATTTGTGAAATATCATCATGTATATCTTTATTGTGTTATCATGATGGACTATTGTGGTATAATTTTAAGATCATATTGCCCATTCGCTACTGTACAGTTGTTTTTCCCACTTTTTTCTCCAGATCGGCCCCCTCGTCGGCCCCCAGTTCATTTGAGTTTGACACCGCCGCCTTACGCCATGCCGTGTTGGTCGCGATGCTCATTAAGGTCCGACAATAACTTGGAGGAAAAGTGACCTTTGTCCTTCACTGGCAACTACTGCTGTATCTTAATGACTTTGAACAAATATCACTAACACCTGGAACTGCTGCGGACGCAACATTTATACTGTTGCCTCGTTAAAAAAAAAATCTGTCCATAAAATCATTTACGTGCTAAATGTCAGCGTGTGCACGACGTGCTTTACTTTCCCAAACTATCCAAACCCACTGAAAGTTCATGTCGATATACGCGCCGCGCCGCTCATTTAATGCAATATAATTTTACAGTTTGAGCTGTAGTGTTCTACTGACAGATGGGAGAGATTTAAAGATTACAGGTTATGTTTGGCAAGACAGAAGAGGGATGGAGAAGTGGAAGGAAGAATGGCAAATAAGAAAAGGATTTAAAAGAAGTGAGAAAAAAATCCTCAAAACCACATACGATATTTGAAAGGTTGTGGGAAATAGTCGAGGGTCTGACAGCCAGGGCGTAACAAAGTGAGCAAGAGTCAATTCTCTGAATGTACTGTGGATTACTGTCTTTGAGAAAGAACTTGAGATTAATGCCTCCACCTGTCAAGTAACAATTTATACCCGCGTCAGTCCAGACTTGAATTATACAGCATATGCAGTAGTGCGCATCTTTTAAATGTAAGGAAACGTCTGCTGCGTTCAAACCCCAATCAAATAAGTTCACACAATGCAGATTAAGCCGATCACTTCCACATGAATCTCTATGAAGCAGTCTGGCCGGAGACGTCAAGAAGCACCCATTTAAAGTTTCAGAAGTGGACGGTTACTCGAAATGCTGAGGAAACCCACAACTCACCGTTTGCCATCAAACAACATATTATATCATAGAGCGTTTCACAAAACTGCAGGATGAGTCCCACGCATGCTGAAACTCTGGCGTAGGACGGCGAAGAAGAAGGCAAAAAAATGTGTCCATGCTGTTATTAATGTGTACTGCCTTAAGCTGCACCTCTGTTGCTAGAAATGCAATGAGGAAATACATTCTAGACTTCTTTTTTTTTTACAGCCCCACACATCTCATCTGATCTCGTTCCTTCCTGAGCTTTTCCTCTGATCACCTGTCCGCATGGTCAGGAGAGAAAGATGGAAAACATTATCAGGGCTGGAACAACAATTACCGTGCAGCACAGACACTTTGTGCCTGATTAGCTGTGTCAGCCCACAGGACAACACTTCACATATCATCCACTCGCTCATTTAGCACACAAAAGGGGACCCGGGCCAGTGAATGTTTGGACACCAGTGGATGAGTCAGCCATCGGAAGCTCGCAATGTGAAATGACCCGGCGCCGTGTAGGTACAGATGCCACCCTGCACATTATACTGTCAAATTACTGCTCCTGCCCTAATAATCTATTCCAGCACACCAACACCTGGTGGCTTCAAACACAGAAAAAAATATTGGTGGCTGACTCAACATCAGAGCACTGGATGAAATATTAAGCCATTTTTCCACTGAGTGGAACGGTTCGGTCTGGTACGGTGCATATTTCTGGCATTTCCATTCGGAATAGCACCAAGATAACCAGTCCCAACTGTTCCATTTTTGGTAACCTTCCCTTCGGGTACCAGAGCTAATAGTACGGTACAGTCCGGGTGGAGCTAGACCGGCTCCACCAGTGGACCAGTGTTTCTTCAACATCCACAGTCTACTCTAATACAACGCTTGACGCCTTGTTGTGACAAAACAGTCACAAACCGAGCAAGACAAAAGAGCTGCTGGATGGCCTCCTCTGTTGTCTGCTGTGTTGCCTTCAATGTTGTTGTTGTCACACCGGTACGACACCACGCCCACACCCTGCCTACCAAGTAAAGGTACTGTTCTCATTCGAAAACACAAGCCTGACCCAAGGATTTACCGTTCCAAACCGTACTTTACTGTACTAAACCTGCTTTTGAATGTGTGCAGCCATGTGTCTCTTGTGCCACATTCATAAAAGGTTCCATTTCTGACAACATGAAAACTGGGCCCTCACACCGTAGCAGTTAAGAATTTAAATAACAGACACACTTTCCTTCTTCTTTTGTTAAGCTTTGGCATCAAAACCCCTGCTGCAATGTAAAACAATAATAAAAAATAGGCAAGTCCACAATGATTAGACACCAGAAGCCTTACATTATTATATAGATAGAGGAGAAGAGAAACCCAAAAGTTCAAACAATGAGCGAGCACCGACAGGATCAGACTCAAAGACATGCAGCCATCTGCCATGGCCGGTTGGGGTGAAATAAATCATGGGGGACAGAGGAGAGTTGGAGGAGAAGAGTTGGAGGAGAGAAGAGGAAAGAAGGACCAGGAGAGGACAGGACAAGACAGTTAGTATTCAGTCAGGATTGGTTTCCATTTCTGACAACATGAAAACTGGGCCCTCACACCGTAGCAATTAAGAATTTAAATAATAGACGCAACTTCCTTTGGTCACAAAAGCCGTTCATATAGTCTTCCCCTGGCTTTTCGGCATCGACCTTTACCTGATATTCGGTGCGTATGGAATGTGTGTGACTCGGCATCCGTTAGACAGGTCCAAGTGACGCCTGCCTACTTAGCAGAGACAAGTGAAAGGTCAGTGTGCACCACCGCGGTGTTTAGAGGTTCAAGACTCAGAGCATCGGATTCAAACCTGTGGCTGAAAATCAATCATGCCCTTCAAAGGTATGAAAGACCTCCATACCTTACAACCGTTTCAGTGGAGGGTGGAAGGACTAACAGGATAGAGTGACAAAGCCAGGAATAGATTTAAAGAAAGTGCACCGTGGATTTGGAGCATGTGTGTGTGTGTGTGTGTGTGTGTGTGGGAGGGCACCATGGCAGGTTTACAGCTAAACCTTTGTAGCAAAAACAGCAGCGATGCACGTGCTGGAAAAAAAGAGCTACATGAAGGCTGCCAATAATAGAGCGATGCACTATGAAAGTGTGTCATCTGCCTAATTAAAACTGAATTACAGCTTCTTCTGAATAGCAAATGTAACATGGGTGGATTTGTTTTCATATATAATGTATATATATATATGTGTAAATATACTGTATATACATATATGTAGATATTTATATATACATATATATCGATATACACATATATATATATATATATATATATATATATATATACACACACACACAAAGCTGAGCTGCTGTGTTGCTTCAATCCCGATCAAACAAGCAGCACTTTTCTCATGCTATATGTTGTTTTCCCCTTTATTTTAAAGAATAATATGTTGCTTTTAGGCTACAGAGGCCAATGGTTGCAAAGTCCATATGCAGTCATTTGTCCAGAGAGAGAGAACATTAAATCAGTCGGCCAAATAAATGTACACGGGACGTCAGCCTGCTCTGTATAGACCTCAAGAAACTGCAGAAAAAGTGACATGCCATTAAGTATTACAACACAATCTCGTACATCACAACCACTGACATTAACATTAATGATCAGAATAACAATAGAGACAGAGGAGAGAGCCATGTCTCAAGGCTGAGGCTACAAATTCACCCCAGATTCCAAGTGATGTGTGATGTGGTTGACCTATAACGGAGTGATCTGAGGCCGCGTATCATACAGACATAAACATGGAGACGAGGAACAGGGACGCTGCTGCTGCTGTTAGGTGACAAGGTGACACAGAACATTTTTCTTTTGAGATTTGGAGAGAAAAGGAAAGAAGGACCAGGAGAGGACAGGACAAGACAGTTTGTATTCAGTCAGGATTGGTTTAACTTGGTCGGGATATTTTTGTAGTATTACAGTAAAGGCATAGTTCATTACCTGTAATCAGCGATAGAATATAGATTATCCAGTTGCACAAACCAGTTGTGGTTTTAATACTTGTTGAAGAGAGAAACATTTAAACCAAAACAGTAGGTGACGTCACGTTATATACGCTGTTATCATAGTCAACAACAACATTAACTTCAATAAGCGGCATGCTGGTAGTCAGCTGCTGCTCCATTTACACAAATTGCACAATTAGTGACAGCATGTGTGGATATTTTGTTTTCTGCACGTACAGTGCATGCATATATGAATACATCATGGATTACATTACATTTATTAATCCAGCAGTGGCAGTGACTTTTAAGTGACATGCATCACCGGCACAGGAGGAGCCGGTGATTTGAAAAACACGACCTTCAGGTTGAAAGATGACCCCGCGCTACCGCTGAGCCGCCGCCACCCCATATAACTAAGATCACAGCTGTACACACTGTTCTCAGGATCCCACCGCTGCGTGTTTGTGCAACAGCAGTGCCCTTGCTGCGTAATGCATCGCTGTAACTAACTAATGGTATTACATTACATTTCGGTCCCAAATGATATTCTCTTGACACACAGTGAAAATTGGCAAGCACGGAAATATGTTTCAGAGGGAACAAGCTTTATCAACATCTATCAAAAGTCTATTACAGAAACATCTGAAATTCACTCCCTCGCTGAAGAGAACATGAAGGGCTACTGACGGCAAGAGTGAGGAGAAAAGCAAAGGAAGTGAGAGAGACAGAGAGAGAGAGAGAGAGAGAGAGAGAGAGAGCGAGAGAGAGAGAGAGAGGTTTAAGCGGAGGGGGCAAACTTTGGGGATGGGGATGCAGCGGCTTGAGGCAGGTGAAAGAAGGAAGAGAGAAAAATGACTTACTCAGAAGCGGTGAGGCAGGAGTTTCATATGATTCGGAGCCGATGGAGAAGGGGAAGTGGTGTGGGGGGAGATAAGCGGCAAAGAAAGCTGCTCAGACCACAGCTTTTCAAGATCGGGCTCCAGAAGCAGGCTTAGTATAAGAGGAAGGGGGGTGGGGGGGGACTCACACATAGTATGACTATGTCAGATAAAAGCTTACCCTCTTTCCTCTTCCTCCTCCTCCTCCTCCTCCTCTACAGCTGAACAGCCAGGAGAAAAGTAACTCTCTTCTCAGTTCCTAGTGTTAAAGATTGCCCAAAGGGTTTTGTCTGCGAGTTCCATGTAAAAAAGCCATTCACGCCGGTTTAATGGTCGAGCACCAAAAAACAAAATCTCTCCAAAAAGTCATTATCATTGTTCAAGCACATTAGCTATAATAAACATATTTTAATGTCCAGTGTTTAACATTTAGCAGGGTTTATAGCTATAGAACTACAACGAAATATAGAACCCAAAAAAGTGTATGTTTGCTTTCAAATAAACAATATTTGGTCTTTGTACTTATATGTACTACTACTATTTCAGGTGCTTCAATCAGGCTTTGGGCTCTAGGCCCCTTATTTCCAATAAGGCACAATCTTAACTCCTCAGCATACCAACATTGTACATTTTTGGACAATGCTGTGCTTAGAAATTTGTGGCAACGCTTTGAGGAAGGCCCTTTTGTACTCCAAGATGACTGTGTCCCAGTGCAGTGCACAAAGCAACGACTATAAAGACACGGTTTGACTTTGAGATTGGTGTGGAAGAACTTGAAGTCCCATAGAGGCACTTCAAAATCGTGAGGGAAGTCTTTCAAGAAGTGTGGAAGCAAAAAGTGGGACCAGTACTTTATTGTATGTATTTGAATATGTCATTACAGTCCCTGTTGGTGTAATGGTCAGGCGTCCCAACACTTGTGTCTACTTTATGTACATTTCACATGCGTTTACTCTGCAAATGACATGCAAAGGCCACGATAGTTTCCTGACACACGTTTGTTGCAGCCTGCAGTCTCACCGTTAGAAGTCACTAATTTTAACACACTGGACCTTGACATTAAAAGAATAAAAAAGGAAATCAGGTAAATGGAATGAAATCACTGATTTCCATTCAGAGTGGCTGCGTGATGAATCATCCACCGCATTCACGTGAGCAGCCTTATTTACTCCAGTCCCACTGAACTACACTAAATATGTAAACCTCATAGATTTAGTCTACCAAATAAAGTCGGGCATTTTTTGATTTCTCCCTGTGGCTGTATCAACAAATGACATCAACTGATTGCAGATGCAGGAACAGAGGAAAGGGAGGGCAAAAACAAACAAAAACAAAACTATATAGAGTGTGTGTGGGAGAGAATGACAAGTATTTGGACTGAAGAAAAAGCTTTGGAGGAAAAATGAAACAAATTAGATTTAAGAAATGTGACAGCGGTGACAGTTAAAACCACTTGGGGGACTTGCAAATTTTTTGACACAGTTGCAGCAGATGATGCAGCTTCATGGGAAAAAATAAAAAAAATTAAGGCAACGGAAAAACTAAAGAAAATCCTTCCCATCAAGCTAAGCACGGGAGATTTAGAAAGTCAATCACTTATCACCTGGTCGTAAACAGCCCGGATCCTCGCAGCTCAGGAAGCAGATTAGAGATGATTGGTTGGTGCAAATCTGTGATTTTCTCCACTGAGTGCCATCAGTGCCACTGGCTCTAATGTCATTCCAGCAGCAGCATGCTGTCAGAAATACATATCAATTAGATCATGCATAGCAGCTGGACCAGATGTGGAAGCAACATGAAGTGACCAGAAGCACAGGCGGCCTCCATTTGGCACTCATAATAATCACTCATGCTTTTCAGACTGGGAACCGAGCTGAATCGGTTCATAATTCCCCCAAGGTTTGCTTCTGCTTTCTGTGAGCACATCTAACCAGAAAACCCATTCAATTTGATTATAAAAAATGTGTTACAATCTGGTTTTTTGCCGCTGCATCACAGGGGGCAGCAGCCTCAGAGACCCAGACACTCCCTGCCATTGCAATCAGCTCTCCCGGTGGGACACAGAGATTCTCCCAGGATAGATAATATCTCTCCAGCATGCCTGGGGCCTCCTTGTGGTTGGACAACACTGAAGCATCTCCCCAGGGAAATGTCGAGGAGACATCCTGACTAGATGCCCGATCCACCTCAACTGGCTCCTCTCGATGCGGAGGAGCAGCAGCTCAACCCCGAGCATGCCCAAGACGTCTGAGCTCCTAAACCTTATCTCTAAGGCTGAGCCCAGACACTCTCCGGAGGATACTTATTTTGGCTGCTTGTATCTACGACCTTGTTCTTTCTGTCATAAACCACAGCTCGTGACCACAGGTGAGGGTTGGAACATGAGATTGACTGGTAAATTTAGAGCTTTGCCTTCTGACTCAGCTCCATCACAACGGAACGGTACAGCGTCCACATCACTGCCCCGAGCCACCTGTCAATCTCTCGCTCCACTCTCCACTCACTCGTGAACAAAACCACTATGTTCTTATGCTCTTCCACTTGGGGAAGTAACTCCCAGGTGACCTGAAGTTGGCCGAGTACCATGGTCTCAGACTTAAAGGTGCTGATCCCCCAACCCATTTCCATATTTTCCACCACAGTCAACCCCTTCTCTCCACTATATGAAATATAAACAAAGAAAAGCAGTGCACAAAAGAAAGTTATTTGCTAAATAACTCTTCCACAACAATTGTGTTGTGGTTTTATTAAATCTTCAGATATACTAAATTTACTTAAAGAGCACCCAAACATTTGTCATTCATACCAAGGGAGCAATAAAGCAGACATGCACCACAGCGCCAGAAGGAACGGACCAAGTCCTCGTACTCTTACTGCTGATCTCTATTTAGGTTTATCTGTTAGGGGCAGTGTGGTATTTATGTATGTTCATGTATTAACCATATTTTCACCATTTTTAATTTAGTTTGATGAAGTCCAGAATACAAGGATACAAAGAGATCCAGAGTAGAACTTCTACTGCCCCCTATGGACCACATCATTACCAAAACACTGCAGCAGCAGATCACCATGATCTGCTTCTCGCTGTCTCTCCCCACCTTTCTCAGTGTTACACAGAGAGAAGTTTGCCTTCGACTGTGTGAGACATTAGCTTTTTGATTGTTTTACTGTAATTCAGAATGCATCCAAAAAAACTTGGAGCTGCATGATGAAGGAACAGCAGCAGCTGTGATTGAACATGCAGGCAGTTGGTCAGGTGCCTTGATTTCCTTCGCGTTCCATTGGTGGAGCACGCATTTTTAATATCGAACGAAGCCAAACTCAAGATTGTGCAGCCTGACTGAGCGTTGGGGTTCTTCTTGGCATTTTCAGCCATAGTCAGCCAACTGTATGCAGCTCAGATTATAAAATAGTCTCTAAAGAAAATGAATAGTAAATTGAAGACGCAGATAGAAATCTCTGAAAACAAGAACATATTTACAGACAAATATGATATAGCCTAATCAGCTTCAGTGTATATTCTGTGAAAAAGAACTGCTCTTACATACTCTGGTCCACCATCAACAACTGCTCAAATCAAATTTACTGTAGCTATGACAACAGGGTGATGACTTTCAGTGTAATTCACTTGTTTTTTCTCACTGCACTGGTCCAACTTTAGACCTTGTCGAAACTTTACGGAAAATGTGTTGAAGTTATTAATCACACAAAACCGAACTGCGGTTCGACTCCTCTGCTCATGTTCAGCACCAACAAGCCACATTTTCACACACCGGGTCATCGTGAGAACCAACAATAATATTATTATGAAATAATGGTTTAAAAAATGATTCCTGATTTGTGAACACAGTGCAAAACAAAAACAATAGCATTTCTACACAGACAACAAGGTGCTTTGCTCATTTTCTGAAACCTGGGCTACAGTCGGCATGACGGCATGAGCCATTTATTTTAGCCAACAATGACTGGGAGCCCCTCATTTCCCTCTGACAGATGGAGGGGACCGACTATAAAGCAGGAGCAGAAATCATTAAGTCAGCCAAAGCCCTGCAGAGTTGTTTTAATTGTGTGCACTGGAGCTGCAGGCATAGCTTACCTGATTGCTACTACAACTAACTGCCTTCACAGAGACAGACGAGATCTTCTGTGGACGTTTAGAGAATGATTTGTGTTCAGAAGGTTCCTCTGGGAGTGGACCACGGGGAGCGGTGCAGATGCGAAGGAACGTCGAGACAGTTCATCGCAGAGCAAGCAGATTGGACGCTCTCTGCTGGAGAGAGCCTCGTCCAGCTGGAGCGGCACGGGCACCTGGCTAATGCGTCTGCGGCTCGTAATTTACACCGGGCGCGCCACTGAGTGCGGTTAGCATTGTCAGCGTGGCACTCTACAGAGGCCCGTGCCTGTGGCCTCAACCTTCAGCATGTGTGTCAGACAGATCACTCACTCACAAGCATTAATCAATGGCCTTTCAGCGGTAATGCTGCTGTCCCTGCGTTTCACTCAGAGAATAAAGCTGTGCAACGGGAGAACATGAACACACACAGAAGCACTGAATCAGAAACACGACGTATACCATGCACACAGTTCAATGAAGCTGCCATCTTTGCTCATTGCGTGTTCAAACTCCCCAAAAAGAATCTTGTGAAACTCACTTAATCTAAAACTTTATTAACCCCCTTAGGGAAATTATTTCTCTGCATTTGACCCATCCTAGAATTAGGAGCAGCGGCCTGCCACACTGAGTAGCGCCCGGGGAGCAATGGGGGTTGGGTACCTTGCTCATGGGTACCCCAGCCCTTTTGACCTGGTGGGGACTTGAACCGGCGAACCCTCCAGTTACAAGCCAAGTTCCCTTTCCACTTGGCCACAGGCTGCCATGGACTAGTTTTAAGACTTAAAACTGTGGCTCGATAAATCATTCGTGTCTTGAACTGGTTTTAATGAAGCTACCATACTTTCTTATTGGGTCTTCAAACTCGAAGGCTCTCGTAAGACTCACTTTGCTGCAACTTTTAAGTTGTCTCTGTATTTGTGTGTTGCACCCAGTAAATTATTCATTTTGACAGACAGCAATGGCAACCTTGCACTAGTAAAGTGAGTCGACTGTAAACCTCAAGGTTCAAGGTTCAGAAGTGAGTTACACTGCTCAGAAATCCCAATTATTTAGCTTCTTGTTCCCACCCGCCTCTGCCCTGCTGCTGTATACTCTCAAATGCTCCCTAAGATACGAAGGCCGTTATATATATACACAGTAGAACAGTATTTCTGATTTCCCTTCGAGTACCGCCAGAGGTACCACAGTTTTAGAACCATGGCTCTAAGGCCTTGCATATTCAATTTCAGCCAGCAAACCCCACCCCCCATGTTACAAAAAGGACCTTTAAACAAGCTAGAATCTCCCAAAATATCCAACTTTAAACATCTCAGTGCAACAGACAGACAGGCGCTGACTGCAGCACAACATTATAGATCGTCTGAACGCCGTACTCACTGATCATTGAAGATCGTTCAAAGCAGCTTGAGCTGCGGGATTAATAATCCATGTTTGTTTTTAATTATAGATGACTCCTTGGACTCCTTCTGAATCACAGTGACATCAGCTGAACCAGCTGACCCAGTGCAGTCGCTGACCGCACGCGTCACAGTCAGCCGCACACACACACACTGTAACAGTCTAAACTCTTAATCTCGTCAAAAAGAGCCGCTTAATAAACTCCGAGGGAAGCCGCACTTTTCCCTCGGAGGGGAAACAAATGTGGTTTACAGCAGTGATGATCTGCAACATCTACCCTGAAGCTTTCATAAATATTTATACTGGAATGCTCATTAATCTAAAGGGAGAGAGCGTGGCAAAGATGGAGAATCACAACTCATGGAGCCACTTCATTTGGAGATAAGTGATATTGCATAAAAATAAAAATAAGCAGGACTGGCTGTTTGGAGCGGATCGAGGAAGATATAAAGTAAATATTAATTAAAGGAGTTGCAATTAAGATGCTTTCGCGGGTGTTAATGACTGTTTTTAATATACCTTACTCACTTTACGAGACTACGGCCTTTAATTTAAAAGCTGCAGCAACAACTGCGTGCGAGTGAGACTTACTTGTATTCTTCCTGGGTGAAGATCGGGATGCGAGAAGGCTGAAGGACGGTGATCTCCACCAAAGTGCTGCTAGACTTCACCGGCTCCCCATCGTCATAGGCGATCACAAACAACTGCAGAGGGCAAGACGGAGCGAGAATTAACAACATATCCATGCAAATGCAACCACAAAACTACTTTTCTTTCACCCGTACAACTGCTCGCTCACTCGCTGCACACATAATTTCTTTTATGAAGTTGCCAAGCATTTTTGTGGACATGTTCAGCATCCTAATAGAGACCGTTTTCTTTCTTTTTTTTTTTGTTTGGCAAAATAGGATCTGGCAGGGAGCCTGCGAAGCTGACGGTGAGTGAGTATGAATGTATTGATTCACATTCACAGGCTGTGGAGAATGGGGCCTGGGGGAAACAGTGGGGAGAGGGTGAGGTGGTAGAGCCAGGGGTGGGGGGGGGGTCGATGGGCAGAAAGAAAAACAAATACAGACAAATGTTTGAAGAAATGGGGGGAAAAAGGGGGAGGAAGACAACATGTGTGACACATCCTTGTTAGGATGTAATATCTCGCAGCACCTGCTCCTGTGTTTGCGGCCATGCAAGGTCAAAATAAGTTATAGACACAAACACAGCAATGTCACGGTCACTGAGAGACTGAAACGTGTCAGAAAACAGTGACGACTTCATTGAAATGAGTCCGTAGGTAAATATTCCTGAGCTGCTAGGTACAATAATACAGTAGCAGTAGCATCCATGCAGTTTAATGTAATCATTTCAGGGGTTTTGATGAGTGGGTGAATGAGACACAGACACAAACTGAAGCGTGTAAAGCGCTCACTCTCCCTCACCAAAGTCCATAGAGAAAATCCTTGCTTTAAATCATGGGGATGCAGGAGCTGCCATTCTATCGCTGCCTTGTTTAGTAAGTTTGTGTCACTGAGATAAATCCAAATGAAGGACTTTAAACACTGATGCCACAAAATAACACATTTCGACTTATTTGTGGACACAGCAGTGGATCTTTGTCTTGAATTTTCTCTATGGATTTTGGTGTAGGGGAGTGACTAAAAGAAAATAAACATATTTAATCTAATCTTTAATCTATAACACATTTAACATATTTATATAAGACATTATAGATGGAAGCGGGCACATATTTTATAAGGTGAGCCACTGCTAAGTGGCTAAAGTATCATTTTAGCTTGCGTCCTTGTCTCAACATAGCACAGAGCACAGTTGGTGCTAACTGGCTGCATTTAAAACAGACTGTTTTGTCAGCTAATAAAAACCCAGTGAAGTAAAGCTGTTTTATAAAGCCCTGTTGTTGTTAGATACTGACTTTAGTTGTTTTCACTCCTTCCCCGTCTGTGTATTTGGCAGCTGACTACTAATGTCTGGTAATCATATGCAGGTGTACAGCAGGATCTTAACAAACTGACAGTGAGCGCTTCATTTTATAATCCAACTAAGATGAGGTTTCATGTTAATACATGCCTCGCTAAGGGGGTAATTAGCTCAGATTCCCTGCGAGCTCTGCTCACACAGGGCAGATCCTTTCCTATAAACTGTAATTGTCTCTGACAGACAAACACAATCACAAACATCCTGGAAGCGCCGCGGCCAATTCAACAGGCAGCTTCTTGTCACCATGGCAACCGTCACTCGCCTTAAAGGTGACACTGGGCTCTTCGTTGAGGTTGACCTTGGTGACGACTCGACCCGTTTCCTCTTCCACGTCAAAGATGCTCCCGCTGTACGGCGACAGGTCCTCGTCCACTCTGTAGCGGACAAAATTGGCCGGTGTGCCCTGGAGGACAGAGAGGAGAGAATAATGCAAAGAGCAAATGGTTGAGTGAAATAAAATTAGACAAAATGTCGTTATTTTACTTGCTAACTTGAGTTTGATGTAACCTAATTCATGTTTCTCAGTGTTATTAAGTCACAAGGCTCCATATGACAACCATTGCATACCACACACGTTAATAATCATTTTTTTCCAGACTGTGTTCAGTGTGAGATTTCACATCGGCGAAGGAATGTCCCTCAGCAACACTAGACTTTCTATATTTTCAAAGGTTTGTTTCCAGTGGGTAGATATCTTAACCAACCACAATGCATATTTTTGATAATGCTGCATTTAAAAACAAACCTGATAGAAAGTTATTCTGCTTCTCGTTCTCTTTATCCTGACCTCAAGCCCTAAACCTAACCTGACCCTGCAATACATCAAATTAAAAATAAATAATACTTAGTAATGGTTTATAAATAAATGATTAAAAACAAAGAACTCCTTATTAATAATTATATTTAAAAAACAATTGGCATAAAAAGTAAATGAAAAGATTAAGGTATGGTTCTCAAACTGTGGTACGTGTACTAGTGTTGTAGTACTCGAGAACGGTCTTGGTCTCGAGACCACTTTTTGAAGGTCTCGGTCTCGTCTTGGAATCGACTGCATTTTTACTCGGTCTTGTCTCGGTCTCGGACAAAGGGGACTCGGGATTTTATTTCAAGACCGGTCAAGACCACCACTGTGGGGATATCAATAAATTGACTGTGCGGTTTTGGATTAACTTGTTAATATCATTACTTCTACACTAATTCTGCAAAGTGACGCTAACGGTCTTGGTCCTGTCACGGTCTCGACCCCTCAAAGTCTTGGTCTTGTCTTGGTCTCGACTTGGTCTCGGTTTAGGTGGTCTTGACTAGAACACTAACGTGTACCACCAAGGATAATGTGTGAGCTTCCTCTGGTGGTCAGATCTGACTGAGGGAGCCTTTGTGCGTATACACCAGTAGCACAGGGGTGGGCGGGGACAAGAAGTGTCTATCCTGGTGAACTGCTGAATGACGGGACTTTTCACACGTCTCTGCGTTCGAACTCGAACCTGTTTGCAGACGCCTTGCTTTACTAGCGCAATGTCGTCAAATCACTTCCTGTTGTGCTGGAATATCGAGATCTAAAAGTGACTCTGAGAAACACTGTGGAGAGTCCTGTGGTACTGATAGACTCACCCAACGATGGTTTTTAAATGTAACAGACATTTTGTTTATGTTTAAAAGTAACACACTTCATCTTTAAGCACTTTCTTTGATCTATAAGAACACGTATAGAAAGCCTGTTTGTTTTGGAGCGAGAGTCTGCTGTTATTACACTTAACTGTCCCTTAATATGACAGATCGCGCCGCATCACCCCAAACTCCTCTCCATTTTAAAAACCTCTTATCTTGTCATAGCCCTCATTACTCGTCATCAATGGTGTTATTATAAAGTCGCTGCTATTCACTGAATCAGACCCTTTCATTCAGAACAAAAAAACCTTCTCCATTACACTCAGCCCTCAGGTCTCCACGCTGACATTCATTAGCGAGAGCCTGGGCTTTAATGTGACCCTTTGATTAAGATTAACCATTGTTCCTGATTGTTAATCATCTCCTTTGATTATCTTACACTATAGTTTCTTCCCTTGTGGACTTTTTTTTTTTTTTTCCTTTTCTGTAACTGATTTAGTTCTCAAGGGATAAAGTAAAAAAAAAAACCTGGGGCAAGAGTAGAGAGGTAAATCCTGGAGTAGCAGCAGATCCCTGGGGGAGCTTACTCACAGAAATGTGTCTCTCATTGGTTATAAAACTATCTGAGTGAATTCACCGAGGGGATTCGTGGAAAAGGCATCTCATCTCTTAAAAGCTCTTTCTCGTTAATGTGTTGCATCGAGGGCGATGAAACCATGAATCACGTCGTGTCCTCTAATTCCAGACCCTTACAGTGATGGTCAAAAAAGCCCGACTTTACGTCGGCTCCTTTCAGTGCATCTCATGCAGCCGGGTCATGAATGCCGCGTCGATGAACTGCAACGTTTTGCCGTTTTCAACTTAACACCTTTTTTTTTTTCTTGTTTGGCATTACAAGCGAGACAATAAATGTTTTATATCAAAGCGCTGAGGTGAAGTTACGGCGTCGTTAATGCTGCCGTCGAGCAGCGTAAACAATCCGCTCCAACTGCAACCTTAGGGGAGAAGAACTTAACCAAACCAAATTTTGAAATGCATTTTGTGACACGTGCACATTTCCTCTCCGACATGAACGAGGCACTTCATGAATAAAAGAAGACGCACAGACGTGTCGCGGAATTGTGAACGACGCTTCGGAGACGGAACAGAAGTGCAAGCGTGTGCGCGTGGCGGCCGAATGAACACATTAATACGACTTCATTCGGCGTAGTGCAGTTATCTGAAACATTAATGACTGCTTTGATTTGCGTGTAATTGTAGGTTAGTGAAGAAATGTCTCTTAACCAACACCGCAGCACAAATAAAGGTTTGATTTTCACTCACAGGAAGGAGGAATAAAGTGTGAGGATATTTTGGCTGCTCCTAACGATCTGTCAACCCTTAAAGGTGGTTTTAGGATTAGTGTGAGAATTGGTTTTAGGTTAGACATTTAGTTGTGATGGTTAGGGTCAGGGTGATGGTCTATGAATACAAGTTTTGGCTCAAGTACAAGTGAGCAAGTGCTCACAACTTTAAAGGTCTTTCTGTAGGTTAAGACTAAGTTTTAGAGTTGGAATTAGTACTCATGAGTACCCATGGGCAACATAAGGTCCTGGGGCCCAGAGACCAGTTTTATCCAGCCTGCGACGTCCTCACACGTCTCCTCAAGTTGACTCTGTCTCAGCTCAAGTTGATAGATCGACACTGTGATATCAGCAGTTGTGATGACAGAGTCGGAGCTAAGACGAGAAACAGAAATGATTTTTATTTTTAACCACGTTTACTGTAAATACGTTTCTACACAAGAGTCACAAAGTCTGACACAGTGAGACAAACAAAGAAACACTGCAAATACAGACTGTTTCCACACCCTCGCAATAGCATTTTAACTAGCGAAACACAGCCGGGCTTTTATTTTGAAATCGTCACAGGAATGGAAATGTATCAGTGATGTTATGTCACAGCTAAAAAAAACCCAAAAAAACTTGTATTTGTTGCCTTTTTAAGACACTTTCTGTCATAAACACTGACCTGGTCAAGACCAGCAGTTCTCATGGAGACCAAAACCTGGTCCTACTGTTAAATTTACACAGCTTTTCTAATCTTGATGACGACTCAAATCTGCTTTATACTACAATTTCCCCAATCACTCATACATTCTACTCCATGTGCAGCACTTTTCCTGTCATGCATCTTTCATAGCCATTCACACGCCGCTCGCACAGCTCCGGGTGAAGTGTTTTGCCGAGGGACACATGGGCAGACTGGCGGAGCCGGTAGTTGAACCCCCGCTCCAGTCGAAACACCACTATACCGTTTGAATGGTTAGGGTTAAGGTGAGGCATCGAGTGTTTGTGTTTAAGGTCAGGGATAACACTGTTTAGGCTGTTCAAATGAATGGATGTTAATGCTGGAAGAATAGCCCTGTGTGTGTGTGTGTGTGTGTGTCCACAGAGGACTAAACCATGTTCCAGCAAACAGACGTGCCCATGACAGACAACCCATCAATAAAATTCTTTGAGCTCTTAAATCCCGCTCAATAAGAGCCCGGGTGAGTCGACTCCTCTTAGGGAAACCTAATCTGTCTGTCTGTCAAACTGCTTTTCTGAGTCACTCCCATGTCTCACTCGCTGCCACTGCGTTTATAGTAAAAGATTAATGCTTCTCAGTGACACTACACAAGCTCATTCAGCTCCAGTAGTAGAAAAAAAAAAAAAAAAAGCCTAAAGCCATGGCTTCTGTGGAGGTAAACACCGTCATCCACTCATGTCCAGCGTTCACTGTAGCACAGTGAGGGTAGGAACCAAGGACATGAGTCTGAGGTCATGGGAGGAGGTCACAAGTACAACCTCTCACTCATTCAGAGCAAGGCAGTGGAGGTCACTGGGGTCACTTGTGTAGAGATGGAATAACTTAAAAAAAAAAAGGGAGAAAGACAGTGTGTTGTCGTTTCTATAGAAAACTGCTGAGTCACAGGTACGGGCGACACAAATACACGCCTGCTACTTCACTGCGATGATATCCTAAAGCCGCAGCGCGTCCATCAGCTCCACATGACTCTCTTCCAATAGATGTTTGATATTAAAAGTTCATTTTTTTTACACGTAATTTAAAACATTGCTGCACTTTTTGTTTGGGGACCCAGAACAACATCTCCTGCGACCCACATGTGGGTCCCGAACCACACTTTGGGAGTCTCAGCTGTAAAGTACTGCCGACCCAGTAAATGCTATATACTGCTCTCTCAGAGTCTCCTCTTAGTCACACAGTTTGTAGCCTTGTCTCAAATTTTTATCTTCAGCGTTGTGTAATTTTTTTGTTCCTTGGTTTGCAGACGCTGAAAAAAAAAAAAAGAAAAAGAAAAGAAATTCTTCTTCATAACTCCGGTCCCAGGAGGCCCTGCTCAGATATTGTGAGGTAAAGGAGTGTGAGGAAACATGACGCCGTCTGAGGCAACCGGCAGATGACTCATACGAGCGAAGATGCCAAACAAGACTCCTTCACAATTAGAAGTAGTCGTGCAGAATGAAAATATACGGAGCGCTGTAGCTCTCTAATGAGAACACATAAGTCTTGAAAACATCTTTGAAATGCGGCGAGTGGAAAAACTCCACGGCTAAATTGGATGATGTTCTCTTGTGAGAAACGTGGAGGGAGAAGGTTAAAAAAACAAAAAACCACACAACACCCAGCAGTGCTTTCATCTTCTTTCCACCCATCACATGGTGTCGACGTACCTCCCATGTTTTAACATTTGAAACACGGTGCCTTTTCCATTATACAGTTCTAGCACGGCTCAACTGATTTATTTGCTTTTCCATTAGTGATAGCGCGCTGAGACGAGTCGTCACTGGAAGAGTCACGAGCGCGACGTCCAATGACGAACTGTAGCTCAGTTAACCCTTTAACACCTAAGCCTCAAAATGTTTTTGCCCATTTTTCCACAATAACTTCCAATATTTGCCAGTTATTTACAATATACTGCATGTTAAAATACTGTTTTAACAATTTAAAATGAAGAAAAACAGAAAGGTTTCAGTTTGGGAAACACTGCAGTGAATGTACAGGCGTTCTTCCCGCTCTCTCCTCTCTGGCGACAAAGACGCCGACTCTCCAGCTTCCTGAAACAGCACGAGTGAAATTACCCGTAATGGCCACATGACATGGAACTTCTCAGCTTCCAGAAACCGTTGGGAATTTTCCAATAGCACAAACTGTTGCGTAACTACAGTAACACAACGTGTGCTTGTGCCAATGTGTCATCAGCGACACATCAGCGGTGAAGATGTTGTGGGGTCATACTCACAGGTGGGTCTTGGTCGGTAGCGAAAACCCGCGCGATGACCGTTCCTTTCTCTGCGTTGGGCGCCACCATCCCCTTATACAGCTCCTGACTGAAGACGGGCGAGAAGTCGTTCATGTCCTGACAACAGAAACCAACGCACGTGCAGTGAGTGAACAGGTGTGTACAGGTGAGACACTTACACAGCATATTTGTTATTTGTTAACAACCCGACCACCTCGCGAGTCGACTGCAGCTGAAGATGAGCAGTAAGTGCTGGTGTGAGATGAGATTAATGTCAGTGCGAGTGATTGACGTTTTCTGGCTGTCAAACTGATGTTTAATTAAATGTCATGTGTGTCTCGTTCCCTTTTCAAACCAAACAGCAATGGAAACAACAGGGAGAGTGAATGACAGCGGCTGAAACGATGCCACACAAATGGCTCTTTTTTTTTTCTCTCCAATGCCAGCTTATATAACCACAACATCATTTCTTTTTTAACGGCAACTGGGGCTTTTGCATCCAAAGAAAATGACATTCATCAGAGAGTGATATAAAGAAGTATAGTATATAAGTGAGCTATAGTTATAGATGTTTCATGTGGAAACTCGGCATCAACGCTGCGTTTAATCACCGTCTCTCCCTGTAAATAATGCACAGCACAAACCTGCCAGATGGTCGCCATGCAAAAGCCTAACTGTGCAACCTTTGCTTTAGCGTGTGTGTGTGAGTGAGTCAAACCTCTGAGGAATAACCTCGGCTCAAAGGAAAAGTGCAGCCGCCTGCTTTTTCTTTGTCTTGACTTTACTCCCCTTTATTTTTTTTACCTTCCACAGTTTTTGACGACGCAGCGAGCGCCGGCACATGTTTTAATAAACACAGCGCTTTGAGAGCAGCCTCCCTTTGATCTCCTCGCAGGTTTAACGTTTGCTGGCACAAAATCCATGACGCGCTTCTTGCTATGAATGATGAGGCCTGATCCTTGTGCTGCGAGTGTTTACGGGCTAAGCTGTAAACATGACATATGATTTCATGTGCTCGTGTTAAATCCGGGGATGAGTGGATGTGATACTCCGCACTGGTGTCAGACTGATACTGATCAAAACCACTGGATAGGATATCGGAAATAAGTCGCTCATTTTGAGTTTTGAGGATTTCATTTACTGCTAAATCATGCTAAATCATGCAAATGTTTATTGTACAAATGTTATAAGGGAGTGCAATGAGCAATTATTTCTCTTGTTGGTTTGAGACTGGTGTACCTCGCATTTAGTTAAAAATAAACATGCTTCGTGGTGTTACTTATGATAAACATGAGTTGATTTAAAGGTAAAGTTTGCAGCTTTAACCTAAAAAACACAAATCCCTGTCAATCATCATTAATGAGCAGTTCAAAGGTGTTTTAATCTGCTGAGATGCTGCCCTCTGCTGGTATCATTATCATTACTGTTTTCACTTTGGTTTTTTTCTGTTGGTCGTGTTTGTTTACGGACACCAGCCAATAACAGCGAGGGGGCGGGGCAATCAGTTTACAGTAGGTGAGGTATCAGAAGATGTGATTATACTACTACTGTTGTTACTACTATTAATACTGCTGCTGCTGCTGCTACTACTACTACAACTACTATTAAACCACTGCTATTACTACAACTGCTGCTGCTACTACTAATACTATTGCTACTGCTATTACTACGTCTTATACTGCTGCTTTTACTACTTCTACTACTACTAATATTGCTGTTACTACTTCTACTATGTCTAATACTGTTGCTGTTACTACTTCTACTGTCTAATATTGCTGTTACTACTTCTACTATGTCTAATATTGCTGTTCCTACTTCTACGACGTCTAATACTGCTGCTGTTCCTACTTCTACTACTACTAATATTGCTGTTACTACTTCTACTACATCTAATACTGCTACTGTTACTACTTCTACTATGTCTAATATTGCTGTTACTACTTCTACTATGTCTAATACTGCTACTGTTACTACTTCTACTAGGTCTAATATTGCTGTTACTACTTCTACTTCTACTAATATTGCTGTTACTACTTCTACTACATCTTATACTGCTACTGTTACTACTTCTACTTCTACTAATATTGCTGTTCCTACTTCTACTACGTCTAATACTGCTGCTGTTACTACTTCTACTATGTCTAATACTGCTACTGTTACTACTTCTACTATGTCTAATATTGCTGTTACTACTTCTACTTCTACTAATATTGCTGTTCCTACTTCTACTACGTCTAATACTGCTGCTGTTACTACTTCTACTACAACTAATATTGCTGTTACTACTTCTACTACATCTAATACTGCTACTGTTACTACTTCTACTATGTCTAATATTGCTGTTACTACTTCTACTATGTCTAATACTGCTACTGTTACTACTTCTACTATGTCTAATATTGCTGTTACTACTTCTACTTCTACTAATATTGCTGTTACTACTTCTACTACATCTTATACTGCTACTGTTAATACTTCTACTATGTCTAATATTGCTGTTACTACTACTTCTACTACAACAAATACTGCTACCTCTACATCTACTACTACTAATACTGCTGCTTCTACTACTAATGCTGTTGCTACTGCTCCTACTACTGTTATGAGCGTTTTTCTATAACTACTACTACTGCTGCTACTAGTTCTACTACTACTAATGCTGCTGCTGCTGCTGCTGCTACTACTAAGAGGAAAAAAGTAAAAATCCAATAAGGTACAGAAAACCTAAGTATCCTAAGAGTGGAAAAATGTAAATAAAAAGCAGCAGCAGCATTTTAACTGCGTCATGTTCTGAGCTGTTTATTTTTACTCTTTATAGGAGCATAAAATATTTGCTACACAGTTGGAACATTATGATTTTGAAATGCCCGGTCATGGCTATAGGTGGTAAATGCGTCAGCCGAAATGTGCTGTTTAAACTTTGTTTGGTCAAAAATAGACGAACAGCGGTCTGGATTTGAAGGCTGTGCAGACGCAGACCTACTTGCATAAATATTCATAATTGCCACATTCTGAGGGAGTGTTTGTATTTCCACTGGAACATTTTCTTTGCTACCCTCGGTGCAGACTCATTTGTGCTGTAAACTGTCACTAGTCACCACTCAGTCAGTCATATCTGTGAATTTGGATGAACATTTTGATTAATCAGTGAGTGCGTAAGACGGACGCACGCACACACGCACACACACACACACACTCCGGGGAGAGACGTGCGGAGGAAGATTAATCAGGGGAAAGAAGTAAGAAAAGTAACGTCACATGGCGTGATCTAAAGAGACAAACACAGACAGCACAGAGATTTAATCAAAACAGAATCAACACCATTTAAAAATTTTTGTAATGTTATTTCCATTTTTTTGTATTTTACCCACTAAAATTAAGCACTTTATTTTAAGATTAAATCCGTGTGTATAAAGTAGGGGTGGGAATCACAGGATACCTCACGCCTTAATTTGTAAAATAGAGATATAACATTAATTTGTTGTATCTTATTTGATATGAAAGTAAGTTTTTGACAGAGACTGAAAGAAAATGAAAAAAATAAAGTGATTGCACAGCATCAGAAATTCCCAACAACAGAACAAGGAGAAATCAAATACAAGCAACTTCAAACAACACACTGGAGGTGTCAAACAAGGAATCAGTGAAATCAACTCTTTCTTGTGCCTCAGAAGCTTGTGTGAATCCATTAGGCTCATTCTAATTCATGTCTGCCAATTCAAACAACAGCCATCAGTTTGATAACCGTGTTTGTGCAAAACTCGAACCCATCAAACACTCTGTGAGAAACACCACGGAACTGCGACAAAAGCTTGTCCCTCATCAGAGGACCGACTCACTCGACAGGTCGTCTCAGGCCATGCGGTGAGCCGGCATGAATACGGTTCCACCCATTTTCCCTTTAATATCTCTGATTCCGCAGACCCTGCAGACGGCGACTCAGGCCAAACACAAGGAGGGTATTTTCTTGAAAAGTGAGGGTTTTCCTCCTGCAGTTTTTTAAAAATAGCCCTGTCCACACAGCTCAAGTTGTGTCCACATGAAAACAGAGGAAAAAACCCACTGGTAAACGCAGTCGAAGGCACGGCGAGTCAACAGGTGGCGACATCACAGGAACTGTAAAGTCTTGCCGGCCAATTGGAAAAGACACAGACAAAATGTCGCTTACTGTGTATTAAATAAGAGCAAGTTTAAAGCATAATAGTAGCCATGTGTGGAGATTAATAAGTAATAATCGGCCAATGCGGATTATTTAAAATTGGCAAATATCGGCCTGATCTTATTTGCTGAGACCTTTTCCATTGTGCTTTTTTTCTCTACGGAGCTCCCCCTACAGTTTTGGAGTACATATTTCTATGACACTACCATCAACATCCATCCATCTTCTACTGCTTTAATCTCACTGTCGTAAAAAGCTCACCACTGATGCGCCCCGTCCCCCTTACCCCTCTCCTAGCCACGTGCATTTGCTTTCAACAGCGTCCGTTTTTCATGCTTCCGACGATTACTCGTGTGTGGCCCCTTCCTTGCTCGGTTAGACAGTCATTTCCTCTTCCTCGCTTCCTCCGGCTACGGATTTCTCTGCTTCTTCTTCACCAACTCTGCCATGATGAACGTCTAAAATAACGCTGTCACTGCTCTGATCTTATAGCCGATACATGGCTAGGGTGTGTATGTGTAGTGTCATGAAGCAATTTGTGTTTCTCTCGAGACCTCTGGATTCTGAGGACTCCCGGGTCGGTTTTCAGCCCCCCCCCCAAGACCTTTAACCATCACTCTGACTCTGAAGCTGTTAAATTGCCGTAGAAAACCTGCATGGTTCTGCTTTTATGCAATGTTTCAAGATAAGACTTCCACCCATTTTTCATTCAAAGGGGTTTTTAATGCACATATCAAAAATGTGCCGATGAAAAGCTAACCTAATGACACACACCGGCACTGTGACATGAATAGTATCACAACACGAGGCGTTTAATCCTTTTGTTGGCATTCAGCTGTTAATCTCTTGAAAGGTTGGAGAGGGAGCAAAAGCTCCTGAAAAAAACCTGACGTAATTGCTGTTACTAAGCCAATGAGTCATTCAGAGAGGGAATAGCACTCGTGTGCAAGGGACAAACACCTATACATCAGTTCCCTTTGTCTGCGAGAGGCTACGAGATCAAGCAGGTTGGGAGGCCGAAACGTGTCGAACAAAGCAAATTCACTTGGCTCGTGTGGTAAATGGCAAAACACTGGATTTACTATCACAATAGCAGCACAGGTGCCTCACTGTACAATCATGAAGTGTTGCAGCGAGGCTTAGGAAAAACTAATATGACTACAAAACTCTGCTAATGACTCATCACATGCTCAGTGGCGGGGTGGCAGATCCTGAGGGAGGAGAATGAGGATGGATGGAAGGAGACTGACTGACTTACCGTGATGCGGACCGTGACGTTAGCCAGTCCCGGAGGCATGACCCCGTCCTGGTCGACAGCCTCCACCTGAAAAGTGTAAGAGGTCCCCATTCCCATTGCTGCCAGGTTTTCGAAATCCAGGGCCTGCAGCACGGCTAACTCCCCCGTGATGGGGTCGAGAGAGAACAGCTGCCTGGCTGACTCCGTCTCGATCCGATACGTGACTCTGGAGAAGAGATCCGAGTCCACTGCCTGTGAAGAAAGTGATGAGTCAAAAAAATAATGAGAGTACATTACAGGAGACATATGGCAAAGATGGAGAGACTGTGGGGTAGTAGAGAGAAGGATATTTTTTTATTTGCAAAACTTAGAGAAAATATGTGCTGTGAATGAGCCGTGGGTGAGGAATATTGACGTTCCTATTTAAATTTTGCATCTTAACACTGCTGGGGTTACTTCCATCAATCATTAATACCTTTAAGCTTAGATTAAGTGGATCCTTATTGCACTAAAATCCCACCACACAACACACAAGTTTCTGAACTAAGAGCTTTGAACACAGTATGTCGATAAAGATATTCATTCATTTTCCATCACTTTATTCTCCACATCGCGAACCCCGGTCTACTTCAGCCACTACTTCACCGTGTCACCTTCGATGTTATTAGTCACCAAATATTCTAAACTCCAGTGCATGAGAGCTACTAAAATGCAGGTTTCACAGCGTGTTGAGCTAATAGGAGCAGCTAACGAGATGCATTCAAAGACCATGGTAAATCTGCTGGATCTACAGTGCGTTGAACTTTAAAAAGGAGCAACATGCTAACTCCACACAGAAAGGTACCAGAGTCATTACACCCACAGTCGCTCTGTGAGTTTGAAATTAAAGATCCAGTATGAAAACAAATTTGTGAAGCGCACAACGTGGAACTAAAAAAGAAAGACTTTTGTGCTCTGATATTTTTGTTTTTATCGTTAATGTTTGGCACAGGTGAAATGATCTTATACATTAAACTGGCTAAGACTTTAAAAGTCTCATATTATATAGTTAGTTAACATGATAAATAGTTATATCATGTTAATTCTAACACATTTGAGTAACTTAATAATCACAGTAGTAATAGTGTTGTAATAAGGAGATAATATTAGAGTAATACCACATGATTTCCAAAGTAATAGCCAGGTAATAGCTTGGAATTGCCGTCGTCTCACTATATTTTAATGTTAAAATCCATCCTCCTTATGTCCCACACACACTTTTCATTGTTATTAAGTAATAACCAAGTTATTACTTGGTTATTACTACAGAAATACCACATTACTTCCCCAGTATACAATTAAAATTACATAAATGTACTTACGCTGAGCGTCAGAATGATAGTTCCCACTGGACTGTTCTCGGGTACGTTCACCACATAGGTCGGCTGTAGAAAGACGGGGCTGTTGTCGTCGATATCCATGACCAGGATCGTGAGGGTCACCGTGGTCCGGCGTGGGTCCACGGCCCCGTCCGACGCCTCCACCACCAGGTCGTACCGGCTCCTGAGTTCCCGATCGAGGGGCACCCTGGTGTAGATGCTGCCGTTTTCGGTGATTGTGAACAAGGCCGGGTGATTTACGATCCGGTAGCGCACCTTGCCATTCGCTCCTGCGTCTGGATCTGTGGCCTGGGGGGGAGATAGAGTGTGATCAGAGAGGTCTGTGGTGGTGTGTGATTTTTTTTGTTGTTGACTTTATTATTCTGCCTCTGTGAATAGAAAGGATGTACGATTATTAGTATAATCTGAAAATGAGCTTGGTCAAGCAAAACTATCAGACCTAACGAAGGGAGGCTTTGTGTGTATACAGCAGCAACACAGGTGGCGACAAACTGCAGAATAATTCATTTCTGAAACTTTTCATTGGCGCTCATTTGCGTTTTCAGTCATACACAAACAAATCACTTCCTGTGTACAGTGTGGAAATGTCACCGGGTGACATGAGATCAAAACACTGGTACACTGAGAGAAACAGACACAGTGCGGAGGTTAATTAGCACTGTGTGAACGTATTTGACAATGTTGTGGATGTATCAGCCATTTATTTACGTTCAAAGGTCACGTACTGCAGCTTTAAGTGTCACGTTTGCCTTTAGCTCATTTTTACCGACGTTGTTTTCAACAAACAACTACAACTTGATGCTCTTCAAGTTAGTCAGAGAACTCCAAAGTCAGGCGTAACAGCACTTATTTGAACAGCGGCCTGTGCTAACACTAACTGTACAGAAGAGCAATATCTAATACAGCCCGATTGATGTGTTAAAGTCTGCCAGTGTTACAGCGGTCATTACCAAACTGTGTTTGATTAAAGAACGAGAGATAAGGCTTGCAAAATTAAACATTAAAAAAAGACATCAATAAAGCCACCCCCCCATCCCCCGTCTCTCTTAACACTTCAGAGTGAAACACTAGAGAGGATTCACATATGACCTCACACATTCACTATAAGAAGACATGAAAAGTACAAACTTAAAGGCAGAAATCTGCTGTTTCCTTTTAGAGAGCTAACATGCTGAGTGTTTGATGTAATTCACGACAGGATCCATTACAGCTTCACTTTATCTTGATGCCTGGGGTAGAATTTCACCAATTACACAAAGAACATCAAATTCTTGGGTTTAAAGAGCTGCAACCCGCTTTTTTTCACACTAATCCTAAAGGCTTAGTAACAATTTAAAGGTTCAGAATGTATTTATTTAGATTTTATGGCTGTAGACTTGTCAAAAAAATCACATTAATTTTCAATATCTGGCAGTTATGATTGGATGGTCGTTCCGCGGGAAGTCCTGAGGGTTTACCGTAGTGATAAGTATGTGGGTGCAAAGCTCTATTTCTCTGCTTTCTGGTATCCATCCATCTTCGACTACTTTATCCTCCACATGAGGGTTGCGCAAGGTGCTGTGCCAATCATAAGGCAAAAGGCGGGGTCACACTAGACAGATCCATGGATTTTGAAAACTTTTGAAACTTTTTAAAATAAAAACTTGTCTTGTTGATGAAGTGCTTTATACATTTACTCTAGGCAAGAGCCTTGCTTGGAAGAGGCTGCCATCTTGTGACACCAACAGCCAGAGTGGACAAACCTGAGTGGAAACTTACTACGCAAAGAAAGAATGTAAAGAAAGCAGAAATGGTCGAGTGGAAGAAAGTAGAGAATTATGAATTAGCGTTAACATCCTTTCTGGTCTGACCTTCATATAATCTCCAATCTCCTGTCTGGCCTTTGGAATATAATATCATCTTCCTCATTCAGATACTAGCTTTAAACCTCAGCACTGTTGCCTTTGCAGCAAGGAGAACTAAACATGCAATATGGGGAATGAATGTGTGAATGGTTGTTTGTCTCTATATGTGGCCTTGCGATGGACTGACAAATGCCTATCGCCCTTTGTCAGCTGAGATTGGCACAGCATCACGCGTGACCCTCATGTGGAGGATACAGTGGTAGGAGATGGATGGAAGCAGAAATGAGGCATAAACTGAGGAGAACCAGTCGGTGCTATATTATATATACATGTAAGTGAGATGACATGCAAGTTTTAACTCCTGTATGGATAAGACAGGTCATAATTATGCCTCCGACTGTGCACAGTATATTTGTGGGTTCATAGAAGCAACCGCTGTAGTAATTCTTAGTTATAACTGAGAGATAGAGAGGGGGTAACGAAGGAGAGGAGAATAAAATACTGAGGGAGATCAAGTCTCATTTCATCCGTCTGGCAATAATTTTTAACTGCGGTTCAACTAAGGACAAGGTAGAAGTCCTGTGAGGAGGAGGAGGACGCAAACATGGCTGCTAAAAGCTGGCTCCACAATCGTTGGACATGAAGTACCTGAAAAGGCCAACACTAAACACTAGACCTCAGCGTTTTAAGCCTTTGCAAAACAGACCAAAGCACTTTGCGTCAATATGTGCACACGGATCATTACTTCCCACTTCTCTGCGGTTGCATAACTGAAATTCCCCACTGCTTCTCGCCTTGTACGACGTGTAATCCAATCAATTCACAGCCAAATAAAAAAAAAAAAAAAAAATCAAATAACACATTTGCATATTTCTAATGGGAGAAAAAAGAGAGAGATGTACGTTTGTGTTAAGGAGGTTTGTTCAACGGTCCCACGAGACTTTGAAGAGATGTTCACAGACATGACAATAACGCTGTGCGGCCTGTTCTCACTGCAAACTGCTGAATATATGGTCTGGTTTGAAAGCCTTAGCTCATGAAGTGGCTATATTTCTTACAAAAATCTTGGGTACTTATTACCTCCACAATGGAGATTATATTTCTGCCAGCGTTTTTGTTTATCGGTCTGTTTCAATGAAGGATAAGTCAAAAATTAAGTGTGTATTTGGGCGTAAATTACTGGGGATTTTTGGTGGTAAATCAAGACCCAGATTCAGGATTTCTCTCAAAACAATTGTTAAACTGGAAGAAACTGAGATACAAAACAGAACGACCTTGATGGAAGTTTGTACTTACTGAGTACCTTCTCTTGTTAGGAGCTTTATTACTGTTTCTCTCTGTCAGGACATGGAGTTGCACATATGTTGCTGGAAGGTTTCCAGCTTGCTTTAGTCTTTATTTCCCATCTCTTTATTTGTCTTGAGGAAGCTGAACTTTTGTATATTATTTTACTCGTTTCAAGTACTGATGCAGTGAGTCTATACAGAGCTTAGTTATTCAGAGAAATCTGGGTGTCATCTGCATAGATTAGGTAATTAATCCCTCAGTTTTCACGAGGCAGCAAAACCTTCACATGATACATCGAAATGATCCAAAGTGACATGGAAATGACATGAATACTTAATGGTAACTTAACACAATGCAATCACAAGGCACTTTTATGTCTGCCATTTCTAGTCATCAGGACACTGGTGTTTAGTTATTGTCGTGTTCAAAGGCACAACCTGCAGCTGAGGGTGGTACCAAAAAACGGAAAAGATATAACAGACACACCAATCAATGGTACATCCCACATATTTGCAAATGAAATTGTCTTTTGCATCAGACAAACTCTGTTCATGTTTTAAGTAAGGATTAACCAATGACACCCAATATCACCCAATACAGGTCAAAATCACTGGTTCATATATCTTGAAATGGCACAACTGTGTTGTTAGCAGCTTCATAGATTAAAAGGTCTAAAATGAGTGTAACAGACTGATATGGGTATCAGTAGATACTGGAGTTTGTGATATTGGTATCACATCCAAAAGGAAATATTTCTATCGTGCCATCCCTAGTTTTAAGCTATTCTTTTTGCCGCGAGTGCACTCCACCATCCCGCATCTGTCAATTTAACTGGGATCGAGGTTTTGTCTCTTTTATTTACATTACAAATTCAAATTCTGTACAAAAGTAACAGCCATACACCACCATCGAACACAACAACGAACAGAGCAAGCTTCAGCTACAGTTAATGAAACTAAAAAGCCTCGTTACCCCTCCAAAAAAAATCTTGACTAGAGGAGAAAATCAAAGTATGCTATAAAGATCCACACCGTGGTTGAAAAACGTAGGTGGCTGAAAATGGAAGGGAAGTTTAAGACACATGTAGATGTGGCTAATTTCCTCCTAAACTGGTTGGCAATTGAGATTCAGCCAGTGTTACATACTCTTCACACTGTTCAGTATTTTGAATTTGAATGGCAGCACCTGTTTGGAATTCCACTGGCAAAAACAGTGTTATATATTTTACATATAGATCTCTGTAACCAAGTAAGATGCACGGAGCTTACAAATGTTTTTTTTTTTCCGGTTACAGATCAAAACCATTACCCTCTTTTTATAAAAGCAATCGCTTGGGGTAAAAACTGCAATCAGTTCAACAGCCTCACCGTTTAGTAACGAGCTTAGCAACTTCTACTCGTTTCCCCCGGCGGGAATGTGTTGAAAATGTTGGAGCCTATAAAGAACATTACATTTGAGAAATGTGTTCTCCCCCTTAACAAAAGAGATAGGAGGAGAATATTTAAAAAGCCAGATTAATACAGACATTGCACAGGTTTTTAAAAATAATTTCCCCCTTTGAACTGCATTCGTTTAATAATTAATCATTTATTCATCGTGTTTCTCACAGGCTGATGATTTACCCGTGGCGGCGGCAGATGGAGGCAGTGTAAAAGAAGCGAACGTTAATCAGTGGCCCTTTGAACTGATGAGTGGATTACATGATTTATTTTTTCTTACTGGCGAGCATGTGCACAGCTCTTTGACTGGCATCACGAGCAGTGTTTCTCGCACCGTCGACCCCCTTTGTCGCGATAAATAAAAAACGCAAACAGAGGAAGCTTTTTATCCGCGTGTATTTCACAGACACAGAGTGAAAGGCTGGCGCTGTCGCGAACACTTCTATGCTTCTATGACACGTGTCTGACGTGAATGCTAATCCATTCGTCCCGCGGACATCTGCATGTTCAGATTATGGCTCCCCGCTATTAGCAAACAGAACGGGCAGAATGGTGCAGACACAGAACAAATGACTCTATTTGCACGAGCAACAGTGCTGTCAGTCCTGATAACCTGCAAAATTGTCTTCATTGTGTAAGCGTGTGTGTGTGTGAGTGAAAAAAGAACAGGTGGTAACCAGTTCCAGATACGATAATCCAAAAATGCCCCAGGGCTGCATTAATCTACTTAATGGCATAAAGCATTTGCGCTGTAGCCATCTTCACCTTTGGCAACTGAAGCCTGAAGGTTTGTTTTTGGCTGCGTTTATTATCCCTCTCCTCCAGGTAAATTCAAGACGCTACAGGGGGAAAATAAATAAAATACAGATTTTACAGGGTCACGTTTAAGTATGAAATTATTATTGAATCCTACTTTGAGTGCACGTGACAGTGAGATGATACTGTGTTGATAAGGGCAGCAGAGAAAGAGTTCAAGTGTGTTTGTGACATTCTCTACACCAGTGGTTCTCAAAGTTTTTACACCAAGTAACCACCTGAGAAAATAATGAGCACTTGAAGTGACACCATTATCTCCAACGTTAAAAAACAGCGGTGAAAATAGACCCAGCAAAGTCAGCTACGGACTTTTCACAGGAGGCATATTTATTCTCTCATCGTCCTTCCTCACATATACTGGTGTAGTGAGATTAGATAAAGACGGAGCAAGAAATAACATATTTGTTTAATTTTCTACCCTCTCTGGTCAAAATTCCTCAGCCCCACTGCGATCACATACCCTGGTATATGCAGTAGAACGGTATATTTTTCTCCAAGTACGCGTACCTCAGTTTGAGAACCGTGGCTCTAGAAGTGTCAAAACGCCCAAGCATGTTCACAAGAAGCATTTCTGCATGTTCCTACTCTGATTTTGCCCGTGTCTGAATCCAGATCTCTGGACAACATTGCCTCTGCTTCCTGGTGTACTTAACCTGTCAAAATAAAAGCTGTTTGTGGTAAATAAAACATATTTGAATATAGAGCTGAAACGATTAATCGATTATTCGATTATTAATCGATTACTAAATCAATCGACAACTATTTTGATAATCGATTGATCGGTTTGAAGCTTTTTTCATGATTAAAACAATTTTTCCAATTGTTTAAGCTTCTTAAATGTGAATATTTTCTTAATTTCTTTGCTCTGGATAACAAAGAAATCATTAAAAGTGTATCATTTTGGTTTGTGGACAAAACAAGGCATTTGAGAACATCATCATTTCCAGGTTTGACGAGCACCGATCAACATTTTTTAAAGTTTTCTGATATTTTATGGACCAAACGATTAATTGAGAAAATAATTGACAGATTAATCGATTATGAAAATAATCGTTAGTTGCAGCTCTATTTGAATCATCTCCTGTTCTTGGGCCGTAACCCCTGAGAGATAAAACAGTGTGTTCATGGATGATGCTCTGGAGTGCTTGTGGTTGTGTGGTAGCTGGTGCTACTTTCCTCATTGTCTCTTTTCTAAATGAAGAACAAGATCCTTAAATTCATGCCGTTCAGTGTGTGACCCCAAAAAGGATCTTTTGAGTTCTTCCTGAAACCTGAAAGATTTTCAAATCACTCCCCCCAATCAAACCAAAATGCTGAACTTCCATTTACTTCCTCCGAGCACTGACACACAACGGCATTTAATCAGTTGGTGAAATCAGGGTGTCATCTGCATAAATACAGAGTAATTCTATTGTATTCGGCTTTTGGTCATAAAGAATAAATGGGTGCACAGATTACGTGAAATTATATGGTGTAATTTCACAACAAATCCAATCACAAGCCATTGTTTCACTGATTTTGCGAATACGCGGGGAGAGTTGCGAAGCACAGCTGCCGTGACAGAAATGGGAAAGGGGGAAAAAAACAGCCGCAGTTCCCCTTCTTGATCAGCTACAACGGGCTGAGTCGTAGTGTCTCCGCCTGTATTTGCATGAAGAGCAGGATTGTGTTGAGCTAAGTACTCGGGCTGGCAAGTCACCAACGGAGAAACCTTTCCAAGATGTAAAGAGGGGGAGAGAAAGAGTTGGTGATGTTGCCTTGGTGCGCTAAGCCCCGATCGAGCAGCTGGCTGCATTTCCAAGGAAACATATGGGACCGAGACTGGAGTTAAGGCTAGCTCGCAAAAAACAACGGGCTTCCCTTCTCATGTCCTTTTGTCTCATTTCACAGTTTATAAACTTGGACCATTTTTACGACCAGCTGAAAACGTTATGGGATACCTACTGTTAAAAAGTGTACACCCTGAAAGCAACATAAACCTTCAGGTTGTATCAGTCACAGTTTACCACAAGCAATTCCAAGCAGGAGCACAAATAAATACTCCAATCAGAAATGCACAAACAATTTCAAGTTTCCATTTGAAAACGATTAAATCCACAAGTAACGCTGTTAATATTCATTTTACGAATCTGCCACACATGCTTGTTAGACTGGATAAGTCAGTCAAATTGATTACGGCCCTTTATTGTAATTTCATTCCCATGAATTACTTCAAGCAGTAATTATTTTGTTTTACAGTGAACGTGTTTGAAAGTGCATTTCCATTAGATAGGTATTTTATAAATTTTCAGACTCATTTCAATCTCACCTTCTACTTACGGGGTTTTTATTTACGTATGTAATGTCTATATATACTTTTCCATTAATGTTTCATCATGTTTTTATACTCTTTGCTCTTCTTTGTGTACTTTTATGTAGATTTCATTTGAACTCCAACTAGTATATTATTATTATTACCATATTATTATTATTTTTAGTATCACTGCTGCATATCCCAGATGCATCCTGGAGTTTACTGTTCTGATGAGTTTAAAACAATCTTTTGAAACAGTCTGTCGGGAGACATCGTTTAAATCGGGGAGTGAAAACTTTAGGAGAAACAGAGGCTGATCTGTCAGTGTGAGCCAAACAGTCAGAACTGTCAAAATTCATAATTACCCCACTGACGGGCACGGGGCAAATTCATCTACAATTAGTGATTTGACAAGTAGAGCTTTGGTTGACAGGTCAAGACTGCAGCCTCCACAAAAAACTGACTACACAACAACACAACAAAAACAAATGAGTTCTAAAAAGCCTGAAAAAGGGCATAAAAAACAAATTCCACAATTATTAAAAAACATATTTCACTTACCACCACTTGTCCTATAAACAAATTGGCCTGTTCTTCTTGCACGGTGAAATTAGCTGGTATGGTGGTGTTAAAAGCAGGGTCGTTATCGTTGACATCAGTGACTACGATGTTCACAGTAGCAGTGGACGTCTGTGAAAACACAGAAAACAACAATGTTATGCAGTGTTATAATGCAATTTTAAAATCATGAGGTATCGATCACTGTTGACTGCTGTTTTCTAAAGTACTGTTACTCTCTTAATACCTGCTCAAATCTCACTTCCATGTGTTTTTGCACACACAACTGAAATATTTAGCCAAGGCTATGTTTCACAGACCCAACAAAGCACTATTAGAGTCATAAATACTGCACTGCCTTACATTTACTCATGTGGCTGATATGGTTTTATCCACAGCGACGTACAACTGAAGGACGACACTAATGTTTCTGTACAGCAGGAGAGCGATCCGGTAAAGAAAAGGAATAGAGATTACTCGAGGTCAGAGGAGTTAGAAGAGAAGGTATTCTTGAAGAGTCAATTATTCATGATGTTCTTTAAGGATGCCCTTGCTCTAGACCTGGGTCTCTCTCAATCCTGGTCCTGGGGAGCCACTGCACTGCATGACTTAGAAGTTTCCTTCACTGCTCCAACACTGATTTAAATAAATGGGTCGTTATCAGACTTCTGCAGTGCTTACTGATGAGCGGACCATTTGAATCAGGTGTGTTGGAGAAGGGAAACATGCAGGGCAGTGGGTCCCTAAGACAAGGATTGAGAAACCCTGCTTTAAGGCCCAAATTCTTGGCTGCATTTTGGAACCGTGTGCAAAGAGTGTGCTGGGTGCGCGTGGACTGAATTTTCCAGACTTGCACTGCCACACAATGGTGAAGTGAGATACCCCAGGACCCTGACGTGCCAGTATACCAGGGTCCGCGCAATGGCATGTGCGCTGAAGTATACAAGGGCCTTTAGAGCTATGGTTCCCAACCTGGAGTCCAAGCCCCACTCAGGGGGGCATCAGAGACCAGAGCTTTGTCTGCTCTGAGGTTGTGAGGTGATAAAAAGTGTATTTGTGCATAGTAAAGTTAGAAAATCTAATTCACACACTTCATTGGATAATCGGAACTCAGTATCAGACAAATTCAAACCCATTTTTTTGGTTCACCTTTAAATTTACTAAGATATTCATTACCAACACCTCTGTGACCTCTGAACTCGTGAGCAAGTCTCAGTTAGTGGCTATACTTGATAGCGATCCTGTTGTGAGCATCTGTACAACAAAATATCATGTCTGAGAAATGTACCAAAGATGGTATCAAAAAAGAAAATAAGGCAATATCTCAAGAGTCACCTTGGTTTTGATTTTATAGTTTTTATCCATATACACTGGGAACAGGAATGAAAAACTGCTGTTTATTTCTGCATATAAACGTTTGTGTGCGTGGACAGGGGTTCAGATTGGGGGGCCTGGTTTGTCTTGGGGGGTCTTCAAGGAACAAAGGTTGGGAACCACTGGTCTAGACTATGATCGTCTACAGTGGAACTGCAGTACCCAGACAACATTCTCCAGAGGAACGAAAGAGCATGAGCTTGCGTTCGAGAAGACGACCTGGATTTTGCTCTGTAGGCCAACATTAGAGACTCAAATTTGATTTGGGCAGCCATGGATAGCGAGTGCGGGTCGATGAGCAGTTAGAGTTGTGCCCTTTTAGGCTGATTAAAGACCAGACTGCAGGGAGGAAACCCCTGTAGGGCCCTGCAGCAGTCGACAGAAACATTTTAAATTCTAAAAGTATTGGTGAAAATGTAGAATAAAAAAATAAATTCTGCTTAAAATACTCAAAAATACTCTGATAGGTAAATCTACTGGACAAACCATTGTTATGCATCTTGCTCAAACCATGCACTAATACAAGGCTGACATTTTTGATTTATATGGATGAATCCCCATGTTATTTTATACAGATGTTTGAGGTGAAAACGTTTCGTTGATGCCCTGAATCACCCTCAGGTGGACATGAAGTCTCATGTGCTAGAAGATACGATAGTCTTGCAAGACGGAGAAGGACAAATTAGTTTGTTCTACCAGCAAGGAACCACAAAAGAGAATGTGCTGTGGCTGCCTGTGTAAGGACACATCCCCTTCTGGTGGACATGGAGTGCTAAGGTACCCTACGGAGAGTCTTCTTGAGATTCTTGAAGATGGAGAAGGTTGCCCTTAGCTTGTTTTATTGTACCAGCAGGGAACCAAAAAGCAGGAACTGTCTGGACCGTGACTGCCTACACGATCCTTGGTGGAAGACAGTAGCATGAGCTTGTGATTGAGCTCAATTAGATGGGTGTGGGACTGGAAATTACTTTGTAGGTCAGCATTAGTGGCTTGAATTTGATTTGGGCAGCCATGGATAGCAAGTGGGGGTCGATGAGCAGCGAGTGATGTGCCCTTTTGGAATGATGAAAGAGCAGAGGTGTGTGTGGAAGTCCCAGAAAGTCACTGGAGCAGTCCAAACCGGCAAAACATTTCCTAGTTTTGCGGAAAATGTAAAATAGAGAGAATCACAAAAACACAAGTTCTACTCTTACTCCATCTTATTGGCAAAAACACTGTAATGCTCCTTAAATGTCACAAAGGGGTGGGGTTTGGAAATCACATATAGAGTCTTTGATTTTTTAATTAATGTCAGCAGGGAGCGGTAACATGGAGCTGACTTTTATTTTGTTTTTGTGAAATATTATAATTCGAATGAATTCTCGTGACATTTGGAACAGATATTGTCGGCGCCGATGGGACGAATCCGTGAACTCTTTGTCGATCTCCTCACACATGCAGCCATACAGTACAGTGCCCTTTATATTGTATTACGATACAAAGCACTTAACTATTTTGCCTCTAATTCACCCAGGGCATAAACACATTGACATAACGATGATGGCAACGGGAGCCTCCATGCACGGCACTGGACTGTGCATGGGGAGAAGTTAAGAATTCAGTGCTTTTGCCCAAGGATAGTTGGGCAAGCCAAAGAAGCGCCTGGGATTTGGAGAGATTTGTGGATGACTCACTCTTTCTCCTGAGCCACAGCCACATGTAAAATGTAATGAAGATTTCACCGACAGCCTCGGGATGAATTGTAATAAGTCTGGTGACCTCCTCACTTTTCGTCCAGCAGCATCATCATCATCATCATCATCATCATCACCAGGTCAACACTGTAGTTTTTCATTTGACACGCTCCAAAGACAGCGCTGCAGAAGTGAACTTTAAACTATAGTGCGTGTCTCCAGAGGGACTGAGGCTGCAGTAGAAGGGTGAAGATGAACCGGACTATCTGGCTCAAGAAAACCCCCCAAAAAAACAAGTTGCCTTTCAGAACAATCAGCTGCAAGGTAAACATGTGGACACTTGGAATCAGGGAGTGCATTGCTTATAAAGCTGCTGTCCCTCAGGGCCAGGAGGAGACAGATAAACCAGACTACCTCAACCCTGAAAACCAATAACTGTGGAATCTAAAAACATGAGGCTGCCAGGTAAACTTGAGGATGCACAAAATGGGAGATTACTTTGTACGAGCATTCACTAAAGGATATATATTATGCAAAAGAAAGCCTCTGCAGCCTCAGAGGATATGGTATACAACCTGCAGGATGTAGGGATCCTAGGGAGAATGATGATATCAACGCTGGGTTTAATAATGTACACACAATACAGCAGAATAATCAGACTCTGACGCAGGTGGAAATTATGTCATAGAAAGCCTGAGTTTCATTCAAATCACATCTGTCTGAGCATAAGACAAGACAGCATGACCTTGATGAAGTCCTGAGAAGAGCATCAACTGCCCGAGGTTAGAAAACTTTGACCAAATTCAAAATTCAGCATCAGACTGAGTCAGACTTCCAGGTCAGACAAAATCATTGACACCAAGCTCAGACTCCGAGTGAGCAGAAACTCAATGTGAGGAGGAGGCACGGTGACGTTCAACGACATAAAAATTGGATGATTATGCACGATCAATAATGTCTCAGTGCTCTGGGACAATGGCATACGCAAATAATTGTCCTCACTGTGGGGGGAGGAAGGATGAGTAATTTTTCGGAGGAGATGGCAGCAAGGGGAAAAACAATACCTCACCAGAAGCTACCGTGAACGATGAGGCGTTTGGCGTCACGTGTCACGAAGGAAATGACCGAGATAATAATCACATTCATCTCACTGTCCGCGAAAGAATTGCTTCTTTTGCCATCGCTGTCCGCTTTGTTCGGGCACATATAATCGTTCTTGTCATGTGTTAACTGACACGGCCCCACGATGCCTCCTCCACTCCTCCACAACTACAACGAGGAGGACGCCTCCAGTGCACAGAGCCGTCGTTGGCGCGGCGACCGGCTCTGCCGCTTCATTTCACAGAAGACCTGAAGCCAATTAGCATCTCCATCATGCGGTGCACGCGGTCGTGCGTGCTCGTTATCAAACCTCCTACCTCATGAGTGTGATTAATGAGCTTCTATCATTTATTCAACACAGAATAGACTCTGATGTCTTATCTTCTGTCCTCGGTGCCAAAAGGATCCAGAGGTGGATGATGGGTCTTTCAAGTGAGGGTCCTGACCAGCAGCCGCGAAGAAGGGACTGATACGACCGGGCTGGCAGACGTAATTTTTACTCGTGTCTCTGAAGGCAAGAGGAGCGGCTTTATCCAGATTCCCCAGGTGCTTGGTGTAGCTCTGATTTGAATCTTTCAATATGGTGGTAATTGAGAACAATTAGCTTCATGCACGAGTAGGTGAAAATAAAAAAATCCAACTCAGTCAAACTCAACAAAGAAAAGTTAGTGGGTGTTCACGAACCCAGATTTGACTGGACTCTCAGAGGCCGTAGCACCCTGGGGAGCATGACTTTCCTTTGCTCCTTTTGTCAGGTTGCCATGGTTACCAACATTCTGTGCTAATTACACATTTGAATCTACGGTGTCCCCTTTTTCCTTCGCCCCTCTCCGTCCTCCTCTGACAGTGCCGTATCTCGTTGGAACATTTCCACCCTCTTTTAACCCTGTTCCTGTTGTGACAGCATTTCTAGTCCAGCTGTGACATTCAACCCACACAAGTCAGCGAGGAATTTACTCAGTGGACAAGACATTTGCCAAATACAGACACACACACACTGCACATGTAAACGGTGCCAGTTTGTATAATCTGGCAGCATGTGGCAGCTTCACACTCGCTTTTTACTCGATTGATCTTTGCTCTGTGACTCTTGTCACTGTCCAGCTCCTCTGCTTCTCCCACTCCAACACATTACACACTGATCTCCTGTGCAGCCGCAGCCTCAGCCCTTAACTTAGGTATTTATTTTTAAAATTCTTCTACTCTCAAACAGATACGGGCTGGTTTTTCCCGGTTTGAAGGTAAGCTACAATGTGAAGACGTCGCGGTTTCTCAAACACCAGATAACGTGGCTAATTAACAAACTAACACCAAGTAGTCTCCAGCTTCTTAGAGCGGAGCGATGTGTGTGTAAACACGCGAGTTGACACACTCACTTACGCTTTATTGTTCTGCATTAAACTAACAGAATTTAAGTGGTAGTAGTTGTAGTAGTAGTAGTGCTGGAATCACACGGTAGATTTAAGGCACAATCATGTACATTTACCACAACTGTAACGGTGACCCCCGAAATCACTGCCCTGAACATTAGCTCTTCTCTTACCACTGATATTTGAAGTTTTAGTTTTTTTGTATTGCTTTCAGTCACAATGAGGTCACTGTTTTAATGTGTTGCACTTTGCCTCATCTTCTGTCCTCAGCTACATCCATTCTACTCCTATCCTCTACACCTACTTCAAAATGCCAGCAGGGTGTGGCCCCGCTGGCGTTTTGAAGCCCCCAAAGAGAGATGTTCAAAAGCACTGCAGGCAAAAGTCCGGGGCTGTGTTGTAGTCTTGACATCTCACCTGCATTTTACTCATTAAACGGTTCTTGACGGGCAACACCTCCAATATTAGATGTGAATCAGTTTCACATCCTTCATCAGTCAAATAAAATAAATCTTTTTCTCCATTAGATGTTCTTCTGGAAACTCAATACAATACTTTTTCTTTTAGTTCAGTACAGTTTCAAGAAACATACCCATGCACAAGAAAACCCATGAAAATGACTAGTGAATACTGGGCCTGTACGTGGAGCTGTAACTCTGCAACAGCCGTGGAGCATGCACATGAAGCTAGCTGTTCTTTCATTCTGGCAACCGTTTTCCAAAAATCCCTAAAACTAAAAAGGTTTTATGTGGCTAAGAAGCAGATATAACACAAAACGTTTGATGAGCCCTAATCAAACAACTCTGACAATGCGTTTTTTTAAATGATGCCGCAGTCGCGTGGTCTAACGTCGCTCCGTCTAACCCTGTGTTGGCTCAACCTCCGCCGTTATCGTGAAATATAGTAAATGAACTCCAATCGTCTTGACTCCTGCAGCACCACTTGACGAACGTGTGCGGCGTGTCAACAGAAGGAGGATGTGTTTATGAGAGCGCAGGTGCAGAGGGAGGCATTTAACATAATTCCAGTGACGGCTCATCAAGTAAAGTTCATCACCAATCATACGCGGCATCTTTAAAGGGGAAACCGAGTTTCACCTCTGCCTGGAATGGATTCAGCAGCAGAAACGGAGCCAAGTGAAGTCAGGTCTAATTAAATAACGTCAGTTTATACCGACTGATTATCAGCTCTGTGTGTGTTTGCTGCTTAAAGAGGCCGTTACAGAGACATTACTATCTACTCCTCAAGTACTATTGATGATAGCATGTGGGCAGCACCTTATTGTAAACTAATTGTAAACACTTAAGTGTTTTTAATCTTAAACATCACCTTTCTTGTCATACTTGTATAAGTGAGTCAGAGAACAGCTGAATACTGGCTTAATCTCTTAAAATATGAGAAAATAACACTGATTATAAAGGTGGGCAGCAGGAACCTATCCACAAGTTAGTCATTTCCCCAATTTGCTTTGGAAATTTGCAAAGCTAAACTATTCCACTGAAGGACGATGACTCATTTACTGAAAGACCTTAATGTCACTCCACTTTTATGGATGTCTTCAGAGCAGTTCTTTGTTAAATTACGTAAACTCAGCACGATAGATAGATATCATGGAAAAAATATCATGTTGTGTTAAACTGGGCTGAACGGAAACCACTGACACATTTACACATGTGAAATGTATGGTATCATTTTGAATTGGTGCATTAAACATTCGCAAGAGATGTTTATTAAATTAATAACAACATATTCACTTGGTGTAAATCTTCACTAAAAGGTTGGGAAAGTTCTGCAAATTTGTTCCCAGACTAATGAATCAAGCAGCTGAATATCTGACTTATATCTGCGTATAAGAAGAAGTTCTTTGTAAAAAGGTGTTCAAAACTGAACCGTTCTGTTGTGGACAAAAGGGAGCTAAGCTCCGAGGCCGAAATGAGCTTCATTTAGAGATAGGGTCAGGAGCTCTGACATCCCAGAGAGGCTCAGAGTAGAACCGCTGCTCCTCCAAGTCAGGAGGAGCCAGCTGAGGTGGTTCGGGCATGAGGAGACCCGCTGGAGGGATTATATCTCTCAGCTGGCCTGGGAATGCCTCGCAATGAGCTGGTAGAAGTGGCCAAGGAGAGGCTGTTGCCCCCACGCCCCATTAGCGGAAGGACAATGGAACGGAACGGGTGTTCAAAATGTTTCCTGGGTCTCTGATGCAGAAGAATCAGGTGGTAGTTTTGTTTTTTAAAGAAGAGAGAGTTGTGCCTCACCCCACCCAGGTTTCCGTCAGAGGCTGTGACAATCAGACGGTATTGATCGGTGGTTTCTCTGTCCAGAGGCTTGTCCAGGAGAAGAAGACCAATACTGTTGAGAAAGAGAGAGAGAGAGAGAGAGAGAGGTTAGAGAAAACACTTAGAAGAAGAAGAGCAAAATACACACCTCATTCATTCATGAAAGTCTTGTGGTTTGCAGGTAAGCAGAAAAAAGAATAGAACACACACACACACATACAGTATATATATACAAGGAGTAGGGTGAATTAAACCCTTATTTTGTCCTACCCCCCTTAATTCAATTCCTTATTCCTCTTTATATAATCAGATCATATACCCATATAGATGCTCAATGACACCCCTCTGAATATCTATACCTAAAATAACCTCTTTATATTGTTTTTTTTGGACCGAGTTATTGTTTTAGTTCCACAATGAAACTGTTCCACAATGTCCTTAGCACAAACTTTCAAATTACAATGCAAATGTTAGTTTTTCCACACTTGCCAAGCCAAGCTTTAATCCAAGTACATTCATTAAGTAATATAATTCAAGAGAGGCTAATAGAAAAGGCAAAGTTCACTCACTTAATAATAGACAGCGTGAAATATGGTTGCTCATCGAGAGAACGAAGAGCAGGTTGGCTTTTAAAAGCTCCCACTCTCTTTTTCTTCCCCTGCAGCCGCCTCTTTGCTCCCAAAGCACATGGACAACAGACAGATTCATGTTTTCTTTCCAATGACTGCAGCAGTCGGCGCTGCCTCCCCTGCTCCTTCATGAAGGATAATTTGGCACTCTGGTATCCCAAACACAAAGTGTGCACACGCTCCCAAGCAGAACGCTGAATTATCTTTGTTTGCACACACAGCTGCACAAGATGCAAACACACACAGGTTTGTGCAGCCGTCTTTTCAAGGACCAGCATTGACTTCCATTCATTTGGACGTCAATGCACCTTATTCCTAACCTTAACCTAACCACAATTCAAATCTTAGCCCCGAAACTAAACATTAGGAGCAGGTTTTACTCTCCATGAGGACGACTGGTCCTGACAAGGCCAGTGTTTATGCCAGAAAAAAGGTCCTAAAGAGGCAGCAAATACAACTACAAACACACACACAGCACTGCTGCACCAGGGAGGGAAAGATGAACGCTGCCAGATTAATGTCCGTCACATTTCCCTGTTCCCTCTCGCTGCTCCTTCACATTTCTAATTTAAAGAGTCCGAGAGCAACCTGGCGGCTGCTTTCGTCTCTCTAGCCCATAACTGTCAAACACCGACATCTCAAAAGCACCTGAAACCTCTAGCGACATTTCTGTGAAGCTTTTTTCCAGGCAACACTGTGCAACAGTGTTTCCCAACCTGAGGGGCCTGACCCCTGCTGGGTGACATGAATGCTTAACAATGGGTTACAAAGACTTTCAGAAATTAAAGGTTGTATTGTTTTGAATACATCAAATGTAAAATATATATATATATATATATATTATGTATATAATTTATACATATATACAGCATATGTATATATTTTTTTTTTCATACACATATCTGGGTTGTATTAAACATTTATTTATTTAAAAAATAGTTAATGTCAAAGTGCCAGTGAGAGAAGATTACAAAAAAAAAAGGTGGGTCAGATATAAATGAAGTCTCTGAGCTCTCATTAAAAGCCCGGCTGCTTGGACTCTTGAGATGAGAGTGAGATTAATAATTAATATGGATAATACAGAGAAAAAGGGAAACATTTTTATAACATAAAAGGGGAAAAATCACCAAATCATAATATGTTCAAGACTGACTTCAAAATGGCAGATTTTCCTCGGGACTTTCTGCAAGTATTAAAAGATAACTGAACATCATGAAATATGATGAAGATAAGACATTTAAGAATATGATATAAAGGATACAACAACACAAGATGCGATAAGATACAGATCTTCAAGTATCATATCATGGGCTGGACCAGTAAAATAATAGCATATTAACCTATGAACAACAAGAACACTGTTTTACATTTAATGAAGACTCCTTCTACAAACCATGACATTTCTTGATAAAAATATGTACAATTTCAACAATGTTATGCCTAAATCTGACAGGAAGATCACGCCTCTGTAACATCAGCTGATAAGGCACCACCTAACATCAGGTGACAGTTCTGAGGAAGGCAGAGGATACGTGCCGAAACTGGACATCCCTGTCTTTAAGATAAAATAAGATGTAACACTATACAATGTCGTAAGAAACACTACACTATGAAAATGTGAAAAGACAAGATATAAACAATTACATGAAATGACATAGTATGATACAGTAAGATAAATAAGATGGGAAATGTACAATGTGATGCATCCAATACGATAGCATAAGACGTGATGATACGATACATGTCATTAGAAGATAAAATAAGTAGTAGGTTTTCTTCTCATATCTGTGAGTTTACGTGGGTGGAGGGGGCCACTGGGGTCCTCGGTATACAATCATAAAAATATGGGTCTTTCAGAGAAAAGGCTGGGAACCACTGATCAGGGTCAAAGCGTCTTCGGGAGATGTTCTTAGAAACAGACCAATGCAATCGCTTTGAGTAAAAAAAGAAGCTTCACCTCTCATCCAAAAGGCTTTTTTTAAATTCTCGAGGAATTCGACTCTTAATCGATGACATCCTCGACAAAGTCAAGCAAGACCAATCTGCCCGCTTCCACTTGCAAGGACTCACTTAACATCCTCCATTTCTAGAACACAACTCGCACAGAAGCCGACACGTGTGATGACTGGCAGTTCAAGAGGGCAAACGCAAAAAGAAGAAGAAAAAACTCCATAAAAATGCAGTGCACATATCCTTCACAGAGTGCTGGCACTCATGTTTATTTATACATATGCACACGAGTGGAAAATAGACGCCTCTGTGTGCAACAAAGCCAAAGAAGGAGATGGGGGGGGGGTTTGATGCGAATGTGATAATGAAGATATGCTGCGATAATTGTTGTATTTTCAGTGTTAATGGTGATGATGTTGGTGGTGATTATGACAAGAATTAAAATGATTAATCTTTAACTTTGCCGGCCTGGAGAGTTAATTTCTCCGCCTACAGCTGGGCGACTGTAGTAAAGCACACTTAAGCAGCTGGGTCTGAAAGGTTCACTGATCATGCATGATCGTGTCCTGCCTCCTCTCCAGCGGCAGCAGCAGCAGCCATCATAAAAGAGAAGATGTTAACGCTGTTAACGGTATCATTTAGTGACTGTGGTCTCTCCATCCCAGTCAAACTAATGGCTGATGTTTCATTCCACCCAGATTTGTGCCTCTATATGGTTAATTGGACTTAATGTGCGGGACTTTATTCTGGAGTGACACGAATGCATTACCTGAGGTGAAATCGGTACGCATTAGCAGTGGAGTCACAGTTGCACTTCTGAGAAGTGATTTGGATTAAGACACATATTTAGGCAAATGAGATTGAAGAGGAAGGCCAACTCTGCCCGAAGTCTGATTTGGAAAAATGACAAGACATGGGCTGAGAGCTAAGGGAGGTAGAGTGGGGAGAAAGGTCAAGAAGAGACAATGGGAGCCTCGCACCGGTTGGATAAGAGTGTGAGAAGAAGTAGATACGCCAATTTGTATTACAACATGCATCATTTCAATACTTTACACTAATAGTTCTTTACCATTAAAGAGTTCAGAGCCACAAGTTATAGAGATAATAAGAGATGGATTCCAGTTCAGGTGTTTGTGATGCTGCTAAAAAAAAAAAAAAAAAAAAGCTTTGGCTTCAATGGGGATTTCAATAGTGAGTTTATATTTTAGAGAGGGCTGTGTATTAGATGTTAAATCACTGACCTGCGCCTGCAGGACATGGATATGTTTGGATAAAATATATTATTAAAACAGTTTATTCACTTGCCCTGTTCTTAAATAAATAATAATAAATAAAAATAAATAATTAAATCCGCCTTTAATCTTTAATATTCTGTAAATATTTAATTCCTTTGTAAGTTCTTATTAATTTCTTTTAAATGAGCTTTTTGTTGTTCTTCTTATTGAGCCTAATTGTGCCTTGCCATGCCTAATTTATCAGTAGTTCCACACAAAGTTAGAAATTATGATGATTAGCTCCCCCTGCACTTGTTTGCTTAATTTCACAAAACACGACCAACAACAACCAACAGTGATGAAAGGTAAGAACCATTCAGGAAGTGAATGCAGGGAACTGTGTCATTGTTTCCAAACTCTGCATTTTCTTGCCCGTCTAAACTAAAATGCAGCCCTGGAGTTTTTGCGAAACAAAAACTGAGCAATAAGTGTTTTTTGTTTTTTTTTAAACTCATCTATTTTTAGGGTTCTTGTAAGTCAGGGTAAAGTGGAGGACAGGTGTATCCAGAGTAGAATTTAAATGCATAAATGTATATGGTAGTGTGCTAGTAGTAGTATAGCCTTAAACTGTAAGCCTGCTCCTGCAGGTTTGTCAGTTATTGGTGTACGTTCTCTGAAAAGCACCTGGTCACTGACAAACTCGCAGCCACTAATTCAATGGTGCTTACTGCCTGCAGCCATAACGCTTAAGTGAATATGAAGCGTTTCTATCCTTTGAGGAGAAACTGCCTTAATTTTTTGGAGAATTATAGACTCGAGAGCTCATTTTTCATCTGAGTTTAATTGAACAAGCTCCATACGGAGATCGAATCTGATCATGCGGCAATGGAAGCAAAAAAAAACAAAAAAAAACATATCCTCACTGAATCACGCTGGAGTCGTGAAGGGCTGAGAAATGAGAACGTGAAGCGGGACTCTGTGTGTTGCACACTCATCAAATGTATCAGCTAATCAGGCTTTGATTCATAGCATGCTCTTTCGGCACCTACTTATTAAAAGGTTGCTGAATGAAATTGTAATATTTCTGACTGCCGCGCAGACAATGAGCTGAAGAATGCGCGGATCTACTTCAAACAAGATTTCGCTCATATCTGCTTCAAGAGATTACTCTGGCAATGCAAACAATGGTGGTTCTCTATTACTTATTTTTGACAGTGTCACCCTGCGATGATGGAAAAGCCCAGTTTCATCTGACACCGGGTCACTTTCGCTGTAGATCTTACGGCGTTGGCACCAAAGAAACGCACCGAACATGCATTCACACTGAAAATCTCAGAACCATACTTGATCTATTTTTCCTTGTGATTACATCATCACTGTGTGGAGAGCATGAAGGAAGGACAACATACCAGTGAACAAAAGGAAACAAAGAACATGCAGTGGTCTCTGGAAGAGGAAACGTCTGAGCATCCGTCGAATTACATGAGATTTAACAGAAGAAAAGCTCACTGTGATCTGCTTTGTCGCCCCCCGTCGTATTAAAGGCCACATAGACCGGAAGCTCCAATTAACGCTGTGTTTGTGTGTGTATCTGCGTCATGACCTCGTTTATGAAACCCTAAAGTTTCAGAACAAACAGTTCAGCCACTGCTGAGAAAATAGTGTTGTATTGTTTTCCTGGGCTCTGCGAAGCGGATCTGCACTTCCGTATGTTGATGATGTCATCAGTATACCTCACCACTCCTCTCACCACCGTAGCGCCTCCTGGTGCGGGCACTAGTCCGGGCACATCCGGTTGCGCACATTCAACCGCAGAAGAAGAAGAACTACTCTCGTTGTAGCTGCTGAGATGCAGAGCATCCACCGTGCCAGAGGGGGAGCTGTGTATCTGAGAGCTGGCCTACCAATTACGTCACTTCCAGGTACCTGGCCAATCACAGGACAGTGGGAAAGCTGTCGTTGGCTGGCCAATCACAACACAGTCCACATTCTGGGGGTGTGATTTTGGTCTGAAACAGCGTGGCTGACAAGAGCGTCAGTGAGGAGATATTTTGATCGGCTCGTTTGCAGCGACTGGGAGGTTTTTAACCATGAAAACAAGTTAATATATGTAAGTAGACCTCCATAACTAACGTATATGTGTGATACAAGCATTCCATGTCACCTTTAACCTCCGCTCACAACGTGCCAGCAGTGGATGACGTAGGGGTGGTAGAACCCTTAATTACGCTTCACTGATGTGAATGCGTTGGCTGCTTGGGTGTGAAAGTGCAAGAGAGCAATAAAAACAAATAAATAACTAAAGGAGAGAAGGGCAACGTGTCGGCGGCGGTACGTTTTACAAGGTCTGAATCAATTATTTATGTGTCATATTTTTATGCAGTGATACTGCAGGAATTCTATGAAGCGCTGTATTGATATGGAAATATTGTGGTTTTGTGTTGTATCTTCATTAGCTGGCAGCAGGCCTTTGGCCCTTTCTTTCCTCTCCTCTCACTGGGCAAAGAAAACTGTATATTATTTAGAGCTGGGCAATATGAACTAAAAGTCATATCTCAATATTTTTTATCTGAATGGTGATACTCGATATACATTTCGATATTTTTTCTGTGATGTAATTGGGGTTTCCCCCAAAGCATTATAGCATGTTAGATAAAATGTTTCCCAGAGGCAAAACCCTTTAAAAAATAAACAGTCCATTAGAAGTTTAATCCATATGCCAAATGTCAGAGGTCACTGAAATAAAAATAAAAAACAATCTCTTTCCTGCATGACAATAATATACAGTAACTAATTCAAAAATACAATACTGTTACAATTTTAACAGAAATAAAAACGGACATAATAAAATTGGAACAAACATGACTAATAAAATAAAAATTGTATCTGTGAAAATGAACGCTTAATTGGGTTTGAACAATTTTCTCACTTATTTCACATAGATATTTAACACAGCTTGTTGATATGATCATTAAATAATGTCTTATATTTTATTATCAATATTGACAACTTTGGGCTTCCATATGTCCAAAAGTGACTGACAGTAATTGAAAATAAGTCAAAACTCTATAGTGTGTGAACTACTAACCAGCTAGTTCCCGCCTCCTCAGAGTTGAACAACAAATCTAAGGCGGGACTTAAGGCAGAACTGCCAATCATCAGCCGGTGATTGGCACTCAAAGTTGGTGTCATGTTTGAGGCAACGACAGGAGAGGGAGGGGGAGAGGAGGCTTATTTATGCTGACGATATTATGATGTTTATCTGAAATGGCCTATATTGGTTTTTATTATTGCCAATTAACAGCCCTACTAAACAATTTCCTCCTTCAAATTTCTGACAAAGGTTGGATTGATGTCTCAATGATGATGATTCATTAATGATGTCTGGTTGATTAAACAACACCTGATGGTCTTGCACCATATTTTCCAAAAGCATTCTAGTGGCTCAATGAATGCATTCAAGAAATATCCCTCCATAAATCACATCTTGGAGTTGAATAAGGGACATAGTTGCTGCAACATGGCTCCTCGTTGCCTAGCTGGAAGCCTTAGGATGGAGACAAAAGAAGCTTTAATCAATTAGTAAGAAACGTGTCTGGCAGGGTCCTACACTTTCACTCTCCTCGTGTCTCCTCTCTCCTTATTTGCTTGCTTCTTTAAGGGAAGTGGACAGAACACTTTAATATTTTATGCCTATGCCCTTGCTTCCGAGAAATGGTCTTACTGAGGTGGGTTTCTGAATTGCTGATGTTGATTATGAGAGGTAAGGTAACATGTTTGTGTCTTTTTGCCTCTGCCGAAAATAATTGGTCCTTAATACTCTGGCTTTCTGTCAGACAGCAACAACAAAAAAAAAGCTCATATGAGGATGAATGAAGAGGAGAGAAGCAAACTCCAGTGGAAGAATAAATCATATTCTGTGTGATTATATTCTCCACACATGTTCATCTTCTGAGATACAAGTCAGCTCCGCCTATGAGCTTCTGGCAACTCTGGCCTAATTGCCCTGGCTCTGTAAAAATTCATGTTTCTGATCATTTTTCCTTTGGCATACATAGTCGGGCTACAGCAATTCAGAACTCTTCTGATTCCGAACGTACACAGAATTCTATTAAAATGGTGTTTGAAATGACTCTTAAATGTATAACTATTAACAAAGAGCAAACCTCCAGGATACTTTTACTGATGTATAGCAACAGTTCATTAACATGTTGAAACACAGAGGTCACACAGTTCCATCATGCTAACTTTTTTATGTAAGTTTTACCAGATCACCAAAGATCCCAGAAGACATCAGAGTTGGATCACTGCTATAAAAAGTGGCCAAGTGGCAGGAATTGGGCTCATAATTGGAAGGTTACTGATTCAATTCCAGGACAGGTCAAGGGCTGGGGTGCCCCCTGAGCAAGGCACCCAACCTCCCATTGCTTCCCGGGTGCAGATAAGTGCTGCCCACTGCATCACAAGTAACTAATTCAAACTGCCTTGTTTATTTTCAAAAAGTAGGGAAAGTTTATCAGAAAGTTGAAGATGTCCGAGTGCTTCCGTACTCGTGCAAAGACCCAGTATGTCCGGTTCTGCGATACGTTGCTCGATCTCCGTGGATTTAAAATGCACAGTGAAACTGGCACCGATTGCCTCTCATTTTTTTTGCACGGCAGTGTAAACAAACCGGGTCACGTGGCGCCTCTTGGAGCTCTCGACATCTGTTCCAGCTCAAGTACGTCTTTGGCCCCATTCAGACCCGGTATAAACATCCATCTCATTCAGATGGAGGTAGATAGATGTGCTTTTCCACTCAGTTCACTCTTTTTGGTGCCAACAGCAAGTGCCAGCGTTCATAAACAACATCATGTAGTAAATTGCAAAATAAATCATCCGAACACAAGAAACGAGTAAGTCAGCGCAAACTCGACTCACTGCCGTCACATGTACACATCCCAACGCAAGCTAATGATGATCACCAGACTTAAGAGACTCATTACACCTTAACTATCACCACTAAATGTCTTACCCTGACCCCTAACCTAACCCTAGAACCATGGTTTTGATCTTTAAAAAGTCCTGTTTTTAAGGGGTGACACAATGTGAGGACCAGCCCAAATGTCCTCACGTTGCCATAATCCCCCACTCTGGTTTATAAGCTTTTTGGGTCGACGTGTACACAGTGTGTTAAAGTTCCCAGCTGAACCCACAGAGACACGAGATGAAGACACAAACCCAGCACATCTATCTTCATTTAAAACATCCCGTGTTTGTATGAAAGACTGCAGCTGATAAATAATGAAGCAATCTTTGTATTCGTCCCTTAACTCTTACACGGTGGTGCTGAGAGTATTTGGCAAAGCCATTCTCAAAGTCCGGAGCTCCCCCTCCCCACAACCACCCATTCATCTGGAGTAAGTCTTGGACGTCGCACCTGCACTTGAACAGTAATTGAACTTACGTTTCAGAGAGGTTGAAGACCTTCTGGGAATCCCCGCTCACAATGTGGTAGATGATGGGGTCATTTTCTCTGTCTGTGGCCTGGGGGGGAGGTAAAAAGTAGAAAAAAAATTGAAGGAGCAAGGAGCTTGAAGGTCATGTGGTGCCATTAAAGCAAAAACTACAAGCCAGTTACGCAATGAGAAGACTGAAGTGGAGGAACAAGAGTTTCATAGTGTTGCCCAAAAAGCTTAAAGGGGCTTTATGTAAGAAATGTACAGTATATGTCATTAGAGATCGAGGCTGATATATTCACAATTAAAATTTTCATTTAAGGGCGAGAAACTCTCTTTATGTTTCAGGCTCTTGCTCCAACCACTTGATAACGCAGCTCAGTGTGATTTGATACAGCACATAGCTACACTAGCCCTCTGAAACACATCTCCATCAACGGACATGCGTTTAAATATAGATGATAAAAGCAGAGAGAAAGTTTAAAGTCCCTGTAAAGTGACAAAAATATCTCGAACTAACCACCTTACTAAATTTGAACGATTAAATAAGTAGAGGAACGTTGCTGTTCATCAGTGTTTGTACAATTGTGTCAATTCTTTGGTATTAAACCACTTAACAAACATGTGAAGAAGCAACATTTTCATCACTTTTTGTACCTTTTAAATAATTAAACATTTTAAATAAAGAGCCAGAGCTTTTCTGTGTTTTTCTTTGGTTTTTCAGGACATCTGAAAATGCATCTCAGGAGCAGGAGCAGTTACTCGGGCCGAACCGCTGGTAAAGCTCACTGAGGATTTTTATATATCGTTATATATCATGTTGGAGACTTTCCTCAACTGCATCTATGGGAATTTGTGTCCATTCATTCTGTAGAGCATTTAAGAGGACAGGCACTGATGTGGGACGAGAAGGCCCGGCTCACAGTTCATCCCAAAGGTGCCAGTCAAGTTCTTCTTCACTATAGTCCTTGCTTTGTGCACTGGGACACAGTCATTTAAAAATAAACTAGCTGAGCAGCTGAGGACAGATGCTGTGGATGTCGGCCATGATGGTGTGGAATAGAAAAGGGTCATCCTCAAACTCGCGAGAGCACAAACACTCACCTGCAAATTGAGTAGAATAGCTCCTATCCTCATGGCCTCACTGATTTCGAGGTTGTAGGTGATGAGGGGGAAGCGCGGCGGGCTCTGGTTGTTGGGAGGCAGAACCTCGATGTACACTGTAGTTATGGAGCTCCTGGAGTAGAAAAAAAAAAGCCACACATCAGCTGACTGACACCATCACTTTATCCCTGACAACCACGGAGAACCGTACCCACAGTGTGATGTACAACCTTCTTCATATATAATCCCTTAGCAAAGCTCTTTGTGTGATTTTAATGATACAAAAAGAAAGGATAAAAAGAAGTCGCATTTCTGATAAGTGCCATGGTTATTTGTTTCACAATGGCATCACAAATAGATTTTTTTCTGTGTCAAACCATCATAAAAAAATCCTCTCATTTATCTGATCAGCTCTCTTGAAATCTTTCTGCTTGTTCACAGTGGAAAGAAATGAAAATGGAACTGACGGCTGTGTTTAATATTCATTCATCGTGTGCGACATCTTTTGTTAAATGTCTGCAAAACAACCTTTCTACTGTATAATTATGTCAATCTGCAGCCTGTTGTGACTGGTTGTAAATAATTTCCATTGAATGTGTCTCTGTTAGTCTTTGTTTTGCTTGGTGACATAAATAATAGATCAATTATTTCCACCTCCGACAACAATGTCTGATACTCCGACCTGAGGTTTTTGGCACATCGTCAGTCGTTTGATTGTGTAATGACAAGATGAAGAAGAGACATTTCATGACATGATTCCAATGCTTTTTAACTCACAACAGCTTGTTAGAAATAGTGTTTCTCAAATATTTAGCACAAAGGACTTTTCTGTGTCATTTCCATGAAAACACGTGAATCACTTTGAGCAAGTGCTGAATTAAAAAAAAAACAACGTTTAAACCGGTTTTTGAAAGGTGTGAATATGTTTAATCCCTCTCAGGTTAAATGCACTCCTTTTCAGCTCCTAAAAGCCCAAAGTAAACATTTCTTCTTCTTTATTAAACATTATTAAAGCAGCAGAAAACAATTCAGAAGAGTGCTCAATATTTTTTAAATTTCATTTGGACCAATTAAAAGATCATAAATTGTCTTCTTCCTCCAACTTCCTCATCTCTTTACATGGGTTCACCAGAGCTCAAAAATCCTGGATATACCTGCTAATTTTAATGTGAAAGTGGCTTCAAAAGGCTATGTGTGAGACATACAACTAGAGTTTGAAATGGGTACTGCAGTCCAAGGGAGAAATAGTGGAGAGTGCTATAGCCAGGGTTCCCACAGGTCCTTGAAATCCTTAAAAGTTCACACATTTCAAGGCCCGTTGAAAGTGATTGGATTTTGTGCAAGAAATAATTGAAGTTGATATTTAGGTAAATGTCTCCCTTGTTTGTTACTGATTCATGCCCTGCGTCACTTGATGTACAATGATGTCCTAATTGCTAGCATCGTTGTGGACACTGTCACCAAAGAAAAGACTGACTTTGACCCAAGATCCCAAAAAAGGACAATCACTTCTTATCCAGATGCAGAGCGTGGTGCAAATCAATAAAAGTGGACGCCATCATGGACGAAGCGGTTGCCCTGCCCATCTTAAGCTGTATCAGCACATTCTGGCCTTGAATTTGAAGGGAATCGGTCCAGGAAAGTCCTTGAAAAGTACTAAAATTCAGTCAACGTGTGGGAACCAACCCTGTAATTCCATTCTTTCCCAGAAACTTGAACTCCTCATCAACCCAAAGTGGGAGTGACATTTGTTTGACTTTTCCACAACATTAACATAAACAGAATTTGCATGCTGTGAATCAAAACCTGTCTGTACCTTTGTTTGTTTCAGTGTAACATTTCCTTAATCTCTGATAACAAACCTCGGGTTTCCTACATACGGCGTTTTCTTTTAAGTGTGAGCAAACTCTGAAACATCCGTCTCTCCTGTGCGCCACATGAACCACGCTACAATAATAAACCTGTCACTCCCGGTGGCTACTGTACCTTCTCTGGGTCTCCGGTGCATTGTCGGAGGCCTTGACTGTCAACGCGTAGGACCGCCCGACACTTAAAGTGACACCAGGTGCCACGGTGATGCGTCCGCTGCGATTATTAATGACGAAATCTCCCTGGGCGCCAGCGAGGATCTCATAGGTCACCAGGCCGTTCGCTCCCTCATCGGCATCTGCCGCTCTTAACTGAGAGACGAGAGGAGAGAGAAAGAAAGAATCACACGCTCACAATATGCAACTACACGTTATAAATGTACAAAAGTGTAGTTTTACAGTGTAGAAACGACGGTGTGGCCAAACGCTTTTATCCATTTTATCATCAAGGGCAGAGTTTTGTGAGTGACTGTCAACTCGCCAACCTGGAATTTATTTTGTCGCCCTATTATTGTGTGTTGGACACATGACCTTTGATTCATGTGTGGGTGGTGAACAAAATGGTTGACATTTAACTAAAAGTACACTGTACTCACTCCTGACACTGACTTTTCCTGTCGGTTGCAACTTCCTCGCGCTCCCGATTACAGTTTGGTTTCCTTAATGATCAATTAAAGGATTCAAATGAATCACACGATAGATAGCTGACCAAAAAAAAAAAGGATTTTATTCAAGCAGTAAGATTAAAGAGGGAGAGAAAAAAAAAAACATGTAATAATCATACAGAATCTGTTATCACATCAAATTAGGCCGACACCATTTTCTTCAAGCCAGTGATTTAGGGCATCCTGCTGCTTGTAATTATGAACCCTGTTGGTATAGTCGGCTTCATATCTCTTAGGCCTTCAAACTTTAATCCAAGCTACCCGGGCTTCGTTTTTCCATTAGCCTATGTTACAATAAAAAGCTGCAGCATCAAATAAGCAGCAGCAGCAGCATCAAATAAGCAGCAGCAGCAGCAGCAGCAGCAGCAGCATCCTCGGGAAGTGGCACGCGGCTTTCATAAACTGCTGATAAAAATCGATTAAGCGGTCATACCAGGACTCCCTGTGACCCTTGGCCTCATTTCAGTGTAGGTGGAACAGCTTGCTTTTGCTTTTTGTTTTTTTTGTTAAAGACAGATTAAACTTGACCTTTTCAGTGTGTGACATTCTTCTGGAGAGGCTGCGGCTGAAAGGACAGATCAGCGGAAAGAGATGATGCGATCACGGCTGCTGCTGCCAAACGAGAGACGACCAAATGACGGAAGTCCCAACGTTTACAGACTCAGTGGAAGCAGGTTATCGACTCACATTCTGAATCGCGCCTTGTCTTTGAGCCAACTGGCGACCTGAATTGGCCAAAAAGTGAATTTCAGAGACATCACCTGCAACCACGCTCCTATTGGACAATGTTCTTTCATAATTTTTGGTTTATTTCCTTTTAAATGAGAACACAATTTACAAATCTGCTATCATGCTCTCTTGAAGAGGAACTGAAACTCAGGATTGAGACATTAACTCCTCAGGAATATGTTTACTGACGCTTTTAAAGAACCACCAAAGAAGAACAAGAAGAACAAGAAGAACAAGAAGAACCTTTCTGCATGGAGTTTGCATGTTCTGCGGGTTTCTCCAGGTTCTCCAGGTTCTCCAGCTTCGTCCCACAATCCAAAAACATGCAGATTTGGGGATCAGGTAAATTGGACGCTGGATTGTGAGTGGATGGTTGTTTGTCTATATATATATTGTCTCTATATGTGTGATCTATCCAGGGTGTGGCTCTCATGTGGAGGATACATGGGTTAGCATGGGGTTAGCATGATAGAGAAGAAAATAAAAGGATATCATGACCTTTTAATCCAGTGCACTCGTGAAAACAACATTAAAAATGTTCCCAGCGCATGAAAATAATCCCAACTGACTCAAAACCGCGTATTAAACCTTTTTATGGTGAATGGTTGCAAAATTCAAGTCATGATGGCAGCTAACCCTGATCTGCTGGGTTTCAGGTACAGTGAGGATGCAGATATAAAAACATTTTCACTGATTTGTCTGCCATGACTGGAGATGAGTTGGAGGAAACCGTTCCCAGGTTTTTCCCTGTCAACACAGCGCTCCGGATTGTTGCGGTTATTTGCTTTGGGGCGAGAACGACTGTGTGTGACAGATTTCCGCGTGACGGGGACAAAGACGCCGACATGCAGCGATGCGCCTCGGCAGGAGACCGAAACAAGAGGAGGAGGAAGAGGTAGGAGGGAAGGAAGGAAGGAAGGGAGGTTGGATTGGTTTACCTGGAGTACCGTCTCCCCCGGCTGCATGTCTGTGAAGACTTCAACACTGTAGGAGACCTTAGCGAACGTGGGCGTGTTGTCGTTGGCATCAAGGACCAGGATGTTGACAGTTACGGGGCTGCTCAGCTGGACGCCGTCTGATGCCATCATCTGTGAATACACAAAAAAAGGGGAAACGCACATCGTAGCTTAAGTAACTATAGATAACGTCGACTGCAACGCTGAAATAAATCACAGCTCGTGAAATAAAGTCACTTCCACTTTCATTTGTTACTTGTTCATTCTCTTTATGCAACAAGAACACGATGAAAGATATGCGTAAGGTGTGTGTTTCTCTGCCTCAGAGGACGATTGGATTTGTATCTAGACAAATAAGGCTATGATGTAATTCTTTTTTAATTATGGATCAATTCAATTCGACTCTGTATGATTCAGAGCAACTCCCTAATGAAGGTTTGAGGATATAACTTGTGGGTAAGTATGTATTTTATAAGGTTTGTGATTGGATATTCATGCAGGTCCCTCTGGACGCTCGGGAGTCGAAGGAAATGAGACGTCAGATAAACTGGCTGAAGAAAGCACTGGCCAGGGAAATATAGAGTGGATCAAAAGGTTTGTCTAGGAAAGGAAAGGATGAGTGTGTTAGTGTGTGTGAAGCAAATGTGTTGAGACAGTGGCAAGAGGAGATGGAACAGAAGGGGCGGGCATTAACACTCTCTGCAATCTTCTGTTAGAGCTAAGTAGCTTTCAATGAAGTCAATCAGAAGGGATGAGGTTTATCCTAACTAGAGACTGAGAATGTGGATTAACCAGCTATATGAAAACTATGGGATAACACCCAGGTGGTGTGAGCCAGTGTGGCGATCCAGACCTGTGACTGTTGCATATTTCCTTCAAGTCAATTTTCAATATTGAGTAGATTCATCACCTTGACAAGAAGGCAGTTTTTGATTTCTTCATGCAACTGGTGGAAGAAATGCATTACAGTAAATTACATTGAAAAGACTGCTGTGTATGTATATATATATATATATATATATATATATATATATATATACATACACACAGTATATATCTATATAAATATACATATATGTATATGTATAATATATATATATATATATGTGTATATATCTATATAGCTTTTCAACATTTTTAATCCTGACAAAGCTACAGATTAGTCAATCCAGTCAAGACGCCGGACCACACGATTCAGGGAGGAGATTCCAGGGATTTGGGCTCTCACAGAAACATGATTTTTAACGTGTCGGCGTCGTCAGTTAATTGCCGTTTAGTTTAGTGCTAAGAAACCCAAAAAACAATGGATGAAGTCATGGGTGAAAAGACAGAATCAACCAAAAGTACGCAACATCTGTTTCTTGCGGGGTTCTGCTCACGCCACCAAACGCTGCTCAGCCGTAAATATCAAACACGTAAGATTTGAAAGGAAGACTCTCATGTGTCTGCTTAATCCCTCACACTACAGGATAATTTGGCCGGATAATCTGTTCAAACCAACCTACAATCTGGCCAATTATCCCCTAGTGTGGGGCGGGGGTTTAACTGCAGGTTCACACATCATTTGTGAAATGCCAAACTGTAATTGTGACAAAAACAATGTTAGGCCTCAAGTATTAAGTCTATAACACCTGTGTCCATAATATCAAAATTAAACAGCAGTTTAGACACAGCCATTTTCTAATTTACAACATCTAAAGCTCTTCAGCCAAATCATTGCTACTTCGGAAGTAAGGTAACAAAGAAACACATAATTATACATTTAATCTCCAAGCACAACGGTGTAAAGAGTTTAGAGTAATGCGACAGCTAAGCAGCCTTGTTCAACCAATTCATGTTTGTATCTTTAAAACAGTTTTCTGGTTCAGAATATTCAGTTTCTTCATTGCTAATATGTTGTGTACAAGCTCTTCTAAAAAAGGCAGTTACTGCTCTTTTATTCGTCACTGGTGGCTGTGATACTTTAAGGGAGATGGAAAGTGGTGCCAGGCAACAATCACAGACACGTGGAGGTAAACAGATGTGAACTATAACTGTGGCAGGAGACAAAAATACATGTTTTTCTGTTTTTCTCTCCCACGAACAAAAAATATCCATTCTTAGAACTCAAGTGGAAACTTTCCTGTTATGGCGTGCATCAGGAGGATGCCTCGAGGAGCGGGTAAACATTCCCAGTAAAGGTGCTGGACATAAACACATGATAACATATAAATTATAGGAAAACAACACACGCTGGGTGTTTCTGTGCTGCTTTTCTGCAGCCACAGCCTCAATTAAGAGATGCAAGGAGGGGGGGAAGTTTGAGTTCCCTGACTCATACATGCATGTGCAAGTGCGGCCACATATCTTTGCAAAAACACGGAATATATACAGTAATCTGTGTCTCACACCGACAGAAACATTAACACAAGGAGCTTTTAAAAGCTACTTTTTAATCTTAATTGTATCAAAGCTCTTTCTCTTAATCTCTGTCTGTAGGTCGGGATGTGCAGATTAATCATGATGTTAATTTGATGCCACACTTTCTTTCCGTGACAACCTTTTGAGAATTGAAAGAACTTCACTGGTTAAGTGTGATCAGACATAATGGCAGTAAAGCTGGGCTGTGTTTCATGTGCAACTTCAAGTCACTTTTGCTTTTATTGGTCAGTTTAATGAAAGTCTACAAAGGCTGTGACTAGCCCGGGTCGATTTTTGCAAACCCACACCAGAAAAGTCAACTGCTTATAGTCGGTACCGACTATAAGATCAAGTGTTATTTTAGACGTTCATCATGACAGAAGAAGCAGAGGAAAATATTAAGATGCTCATTTTTTTAGTTACATTTAATTTTGCAATGGGTGACCTTGAAAAACAGAGCTTGATCTCAATGGCTGCTTTTGTCCATTTCTCAATAAATGATACAAAATACAGTGCAATTAAATGATTTGTAACATTTGTTTAGTTTCATCCAAGAGTCTGCAGCCGTCTGTCCTGAGCTCCTTTAATCAAATCAGCAAAGACAACATATTCATCCATCTCTGGAACCATCCACCGATGTTGTCACATGTTAGCGACACGTTATATTGTGTTTATTGTGTTCTTTTGTAACACCGGTACTTTGTTATTGCTTGCTGAATATAATAAAATGCGACTAAACCTTTACATTCCCACTTTCCACGGCAAAAAAAATAATAGGAAGGAAAAATAAATGAGTTTTCACATGCTGCCCACTGACTTAATTTATACCAATGACTGTACCATTTAATTTGTATGAATAATTGTAGCAAGACAAATAACACTTAATACACTTTATAACATTAAACATGCATATTTACAGCTTTTGTGTCGAGGCAGCTATGGCAATTAAAACATCATATGTAACTCGGAAGGCCGTCCTTTTATTTTGAAATTTTAATACGCAGGGAAACAAGTTCAGCAAAAGCAACCATTTGAATATTGACTTTAAATCTCACAGTGAACGCAGCATCCATTTAAAGAAAGAAAAAAAAAACGTAAGAAACACACTCTACAGAGCCACTGCACACTTTTCAAAATGAAACACTGGACCACACGTCATGTTCAATTCCACCGGGGAAACTATGCCAGATAAACTCTGCATATGTGGAATGAACCGGGTCAACGCGGCACATACAAAAATCTTCATTAACTGCTGGAGCTGATGTCCAAAGAGCCCCAGCCAGCCCAGACAAACGCAGATTACATCAGACCAGAATCAAGCCTCCACTCTCCGGGGAATCACTCCCACCGAGCTCACTGTTGATTTGCCAATGCTCTTTGATCCAAAGAAATCCTCCATGATGGAGGCAGCGGCTGTATTTCCCAAGATGCCGTAGCATCCCCTCCAAGCAAGTAACAAGAAAACAAGTTACTTTGGTGGGTCAGGCTTGTTGACATCAGTGTAACTGCAGTAATGCTGACAGAGAAAGAACACCCCGTATACATTAATCAGCCTCCGAGTCCTGATGGAACTTGAAGCCCTGACCTTTAAACTGCTGCTGATGATCCGGGAGGAGAGGTTTGACTTTAAATCTCACGGTGGACGCAGCATCCATTTTAAAGAGCCCGGGGAGCAATCAAAATGTAAAAAAGTTCAACACAGTCACCACTGCAAAATGGAGGCACACGATCGTTTTTTGCTGTAAAGTGCAAGAGCGAGAAAGTATTCTTAGCACTGAGAACTGAGAATGAAGACTGAAGTGAAGGTGAACAGTATTATGGCACTTTTACATGATCAGGCACGTCTGATGGTTAAAGCAATTGTTTTTGGTGTGACTGAATCATTAGAATCAGTTTTTTTTGTTACTATATATAATTTGTGATTATTAGTTTGTTATCACTTTTATATAGTTGGATGATTTTTTTTTTGTGTATGTTAATTTTGTGTTTTCTTTTCAAATATTGTGAAATTTTAACATTATTTAGGTAGAGGCTTCAAATAAGCCCACTAGGCTTTCTGCCTCTTCCTGCACTGTATGTTACTTTGTATTCTTTGTCAATCTTGTATTTTTTCTTTTAAACTGTGCAAAATAAAATAAACAATAAACAATTTGTTCAGTACTTCATGCATGACCCCTCTGTCACAGTCACTGAACTGAAATACGGATGGACGGGTTGTGCTTTAAATACACCAGACTCCTCGGTTAAATATTGAGATTTTACACATTTCCTTTGTTAAATGTTGGAGATTAACGCATGTTTGCAGGATTTAGTTAAGTCTTTTAAACTGATCTACAGTTTGGCATTTTTTAAATTTGATTCTTATGTCGGACTTCGCGCTCATGACTCTTCTGGTGACGACACTCTCTGACCAATCGGTGGCCGGCAGTCTGTTGACGTTATAGTATCGACTCAGCTCACTTGAAACCTTGCCAGAGGAACCAGGTACTATTCTAAATGGAAAAGCCAAAAAAAACTGAGTAGAGTCGAGTGGAGTGGCGCTGATTAGTGCTAGAACTGTATCATGGAAAAGCGCCATAATACTTTTCACCTTCAAATCAGGTACATTTTATTTTCTGGAGCCGGCCCTATTTTGTATTGTTTTTTTTGCAATTGTCTTTCTTCCAACACTGTAGTAAGGCAGTAGCAAACTCCTCATCCAAAGCAACTATACACTGGATTATAACAGAATCGACAGTGAACGGAATCATCATCGTCATCATCCCTGCTCTCTCTCCCCAGGAAATCCTCCCTGCCGAGCTCACTGTTGATTTGCTGCGGCTGCTTTCTAATCCAAGGGAATCCTCCATGATGGAGGCAGCTGCTGTATTTCCCAAGATGCCTTTAAGCAAGTTACACGAGCACAAGTTACTTTAGTGAGTCAGCCATTAAAAACCATTAATAAGCCTCAGAGTCCTCATGGAACCTGAAGGCTAGTGCTGGCTCCGGTGATCCAAGACCTATAGACTATAGCTCTCCCTCTCTGTCTTTCTTTGTTTTCATATCAAACAACAGGATCCACTTCTACAGGATTCTGCAAGTCTGCAACATCCATATCTGATAGTATTATCTTTATATTAAATGATTGTTTTTCTTAATCGCAATTAATGGCAGAAGTTCAGTAGTTTCTCATGATGTTTAAAACTGTACTTTTTGCAATCCACGGATATTTTAACTCCACGTTGACAGTGTAAACCATCTTTTTCCAATGTGTCTTGATTAGGAATGCTCAGAAATGTACCTTACGAACTGATTAATACATCTAAAGAAGTGAAATATGCCTGAGGTAACAAAATGCCTACTTCAGAAAGGTTAATGCCTCAGCGTTTGCACTTTGCAGCACTTCCAGTTTCTCTGTTTCATTCAAGCTGTGCATAAGTGTTGGGCGGACAAATTAACCTTTTATTATTATTATTATACTGAGCCCTTGTTAATACCATCGTTTTTATATGTACACATTGTTACTGCATCTACTCTTATTGCTGCTGTAATTACAAATAAAATGTATATTATACACAATTGCTTTTGGCTGTTTCTGATTAAGAGTCACCTCCCTTTTCTCGCTATCCTCTCTATCCTCCACATCCTTCTACATCACACCTGCCGCATTCATGTTCTCTCGCAGCACATCCATATTACTGAGGCGAGTCCAGTTGCCTATATCTACTCTATTAAAGATCCATATACCATCTCCTCAGCCTTACTCATTTTCTCATGCCTGGCAGCTCCATCCCCAACACTCTCCTTCCAACATCCTCTTCATTTCCTCTCATGACGTGTCCACATCGCCTCCATGTTGCCGCCGTCAGCTTATTATTACCAAACCTCTCCACATGTGCCGTCCCCTCTGATGCGCTCATGCCCGAGCCCGTCCGCCCTCATCACTCCACCATCACGGAACCTCATCATCCCCGGCTCTTCCCTGTCTCGTTAACGGCGCTGTCTCCGTTCCATACATCACAGCCGGTCGCACAACTGTCTTCTCTATCTTACCTTTCACTCTCGCTGGGACTTTACTGTCACAAATGATTCCTGAAACCCCTTCTCCATCCGTTCCACCCTGTCAGCGCTCTCTTACTCGCCTCGCCATCGCAGCCCTCATTTTTTTGTGCCACAAGTTTGAAAAGGAGATGATTCAGTTCAAGGTTTTTTATCATTACTATAAAGTGTAGTGTCCAGCATTGTTGCCCCACAGCAAGAAGGTCACCAGTCTCCAGGCTCTCCGGTTTCCTCACACAGCCCAAAAGCACGGAGAGCTTGTGTGAGATTGAATGGTTGTTCATCTCCATGTTTGCCCTGGTACCTTTCGCCCTGTGTCAGCTATGATTACTGACCCTCACGTAGAAGATAAAGCATTAGCAAAAATGGATGGAAACAGACAAACACGACCATAAACTAAGTCTGTTTAGTGGTCGTTTGGCCACTATTAAGTAACAAATGAAAAACGCCGCTAAGAGGTCATGAGCCAAACTGACAAACAGTCCAAGCTGCGTGCGTCAATAATGTTCTTCAAGTCCAAAAAGGCTGGTAAATACAAATGAAGTAGCCATCCGGTCAATCCATGGCAAAAAAACGAAACATAATAAAATCCATTCAATCCAAAGACTCTGCAGCCCCAAATCAGATTTGACCAACTGTTCACATTATATATAGCAAGAAGTCTAGTCTTCTACATGCATTTCTATAGTTAGAAGTAGTCTAAACAAAAGAAACAACATGGACAACAGAAATCTGGGACTGTTTCTGTCCCAAATGGTGAAAATACGATCAGAATCACATTCGAAACCACCTCCATATTTGGTTTTATTGGATCTCAAACCAAATATTTGAGATCTCAAGCTACTGAGTATGCTTAAAAATCTGATTTGGTCTGACGTCGAAACACCAGAAAATAACAGAGCCAAATTCACCCTCTTGTTAAAAACTCCTCCATGCTAGTGAACAGGCCAGCAACAGTAATATAAGATAAACTGAGGGTTTTAGCTCCTACAGAGGTAATTACAAGAAAGATTTCAGACATATAGTCAATAACGCACATACAATGGTTACATAAAATCTTGTATTTCTTTCACCTGAACAAACAGAGCCGACCCACCTTTGGGTGTGCATTTTTAGAGGGAAGTGAACCGTCTGCAGTCAGACTGCAGATAAAGGTCATATTGTTCTGTAACTGTCAGCTCAGCTTTGTTTCAGCAAAGTGCCTCTGTGTGGTGCCGACCTGTGTGAGTTCTAATAATATACATAAAAAGCACGGATGTAGGTCACGGGGATCCGGCGCCGTCTTGGAAAATTGACTTACCGTGAACGTGTAGGTCATCTGCATCTCGCGGTCCACAGGTTTGAGGAGCCTCAGGTAACGGATTAATCCGGTCGGGTTCAGGGCAAAGATCGTGGTGTAGTCATTCAAGGTAATCTTCACCATGGGGTCTTTCGTCTTCCAACATAAAGATATACAAAGAGGGAGGTGTTACTATGACAACAGGAGTGTTTCATCATTCCCTTTTCTTCCAAAGGTGCAGCTGTGGGACTGAAAAATCCGATCAAACAGTAACAATGTGATCCATTAGAGTTGAAAATGTAATCTCAACGGCATACCACTCACTTCAGTCTTCAGAAGAGGAAAACAAAGTAGAAGGTGGAAGTAACTGAAGGTGGAAGTAGAAACCAGTGTGTTTGTAACAAGACGGCATCAATAAAGACGGGGGAAAGAGGAAATGTTTCATGTCTAAATAAAATAGACCCATTATTGCTTTGGCTCCTTTGTCAGGATAAATAGTGATTACATTAAGTAGATGTTAAAGGGGCTTTTACAGCTTTTATTTATCTTATCCAGATGCTGAAAGCATGTTTTTTTTCATTTACCAAATCATTTACCAAAGAAGTGTCATCACTTGCTGTGGTTTGCAACGCCTCGACAAATAAAATCCGGAGTCTATTGTTGTTCACTGCTTCGATTTCCGTCCATCAGCGAGTCCTCTCAATTATGGTTTTGGTAAACATCATGACTGAGTGGCTCATTGATTTTGTTATTTGTGTTTGCACTCCACTTTGATTTGTTAATCTCCTCCACAGACTGAGTGAACAGATATTTTGAACGATGAGCTAAAGGCAGTGGTCATTTGTTTTTGTGTCTGTGCTTGTATTTTACCCATTTAAAGGTGCACCGAGTAACATTCGGGAGGGTGCATGGGCAGAAATTGATGATAGGTTGTTAGTTTGACAGAAACGGCATGGAGTGTAAACAATCTTTTTCTTTGCCGTTTTCAAATAATTCCCCATAAAGACAACATTGTTTCAGGATAAATCTCCATAGCTGTAGCGCTGTATACGTTGCACCGTTAAACAGAGAAGACGAAGTTGATAAATAAAATGCCGTTTCAGAATCCCTAAAGCGCCATCTCTGTGTGAACCGAACGCCTCTCCGGCAAAAAAAAGGATGCCTATTCACCTTAACCTGTTTCCGTGTGGACGGCCCCCCAATAATCGCTTGGTTTTCACCAAGAATACGTCTTGTTTATTGAATGTAAACACTGCGTTTTCATGTACATTGTGCTTTAACTAAGTCTGACATCTTGTACCGCAATGTTTCAAGTAGCCTAGGATGGACAAAACAAGCCAAAGCGTACATTACTTTTGTTACCTCTTTTCCGAACTTTCCCGTTTTAAACTCTGACCTTGTCAGAAGTAGTAGTCCTCATGGAGACCATAACCTGGTCCCAATGAGGCAGAACCTCGTTTTTGAGGAGCTGGTTAAGTTTATGGCTAAGAATTGAATTGCAAGTTAGGTTAGGGTTAGGGTTAGACATTAACTAGTTATAGTTAAGGTTAGGGATAATGCTTTTTTACGAGATGAATGGAAGTCAATGCAGTGTACCAGCAATGGCTGCATAAACTATGTGCAGAAATCATAAAATATCACTCTTTTTTTTTTAGAAAATAAACTCTTCAGGAACGGAATATAACACTTCCATTACACTGTGGTGGGTGAACACACAAACACACACACCTGAAAAATCACCCAGTTTGTTAACCATGTCAAACAAATATGTCAAACACCCTCCACCCACTCCAATCTATTCATGAAAGTCTATTGAAATATTAAAGCATTCAAAGAGTATTCAACGAGAGCGGTTGCATAAGTCTCCGCTCATGCAACAGTAAAAATCCACAGCAATAAAAAAAACAACAAAACATTAATGTATTTGCATATATGCAAATGACAAGCATTTGCATCTAAGGAGAACACAGCACGGCAAAACACACACACACACACACTGTTATTAGGGAGAGGAAAGTCAGTGCATCAGCCAGATTGATCCACGTTGGCGCCCATCATTGCTGGAGACCTGCTTAGTTCTTAACTTGCATTAATGCAATTTTGAGATCACAAATAGCTCAACATGGGTAGCGAGGACATTTCCAGCAGTGATGAGTGTTCTCAGTCTGGTTTTTTTCACAGTGTGATGCACACATTAACATTAGGGGTGGTGATCTGATCAGTACCAGCAAAATAAATAATAATAATATCGGCTGCTAATTGTTTGTTTATTGGAATCTACTGAGCTTCAGATAGAGCAGCAGTAAAAACAAAAAGCTGTATCCAAATAAACAAAACCCTGCATTGAGGGAAAAACAGCAAAACTCAGTAACTACCAATTAACAATATCCATGTTGACAATGTGCCACAGTGGGCAGCACCTTTTCAGTTTAAAACAAACAAAACTAAACAAAAATGCTAATGCTCTTGCTCCAGCACTGTTTAAAGTGGAGATGAAGTAAATTGGCTCAAATCCTGTTCAAACACCGAGCAGTCTCATTCCAAATACATGAGATAAAACACTAAACTAAATACTGTACGACACATATTACTGACTCTGAATTACTGAATCCATTATTTACTGAATTTGTGTCTTGTCCAGATGTAAATGGAGGCCAATTTTGAGCATTTAAGTGAGCACAGTGCAGGCGGTATTATGCAGGAAAATATGGATATTAGATTAAACTGGTGCTCAATATTTAAAAATTAGATTAGGGGCAAAAACCTGGAGACATCCCTATAGAGGACTGTGGTGTGTGTGTGTGTGTGTGTGTGCATCTGGAAACAGCCCTTTTTACCTACAGGCGTATCACCAGGAGCCAGCTACAACAGGGAAACACATACAGCAGGAAACAAAAATACTTGTTAACACAATGACATGAATAACTGTCGATGTTTGATCTGAATATACTGTAATCAATTAACTAAAAACCTTCATTGTTCATGGATGAGATAAGTGTAGGGCTGCAACTTACTCTATGTGACAATAGTTTAAAAAATTTTGATTATATATGTTACATATTTTAAAATGCTTTTGTGCTAAGTCTAAAATTCTACTATGAGCTAAACTAGCTACACTAGGTGAACAAGACGAGACAAGAAGAAAGAATGGGTGCATTTCACCAAAAATAAACAAGTGAAACTAATTGAACGCTTGCGTTATTACTACTGGCTCTGAAGCATAGTAAAAGGTGTTGTGTTAACATGCTAAACAAATTAAGCACAGATGCTACGTTAGCATAGCTCATCAGCGGTAACAATAAAATATAGAAATAATTTTGATGGCTAATTATGATGAACACGAGTCAGTCGAAACATTTGAACAGCTACTTATTTTATCCAAAATTCTCATTTGAGAAATACTCTTTGACAGTAGTATTACTAAAAGCTATAAAAGCATGTGAATGAGTTTGTAGTTGTGACTTTTCTATAAGTGTTTATTAGTAAATTAGTCAAAAACTCATAGAAACATGATCATTGTTTAAAAAAGTATGGGCATAATGGAGTACAGGTGTAATAAAAGGTCTTTCTCTACCTCCTCGATGTCATTGTCCAGAGCGATGATTCCCAGGGGCGTGGAGAGGTTGGCACTGGCTGAGATGGTCGTACCAACAGGGGAGGACTCACTCACGTAGCCCTGATAGGTGGCAAACTGGAAATATGGCGCTTGGTTGTTCTCATCCAGGATTTCGATAATAAGGTCGGCGTAGGCCGGGAGGGGGTGACCATTGTCCTGCTCAGCCTGGAAAAAAGAAGAGAAAGGGAAAGTCGTGGTCAGTATCTTTTTTTTACTACACACAAAACTGAAAGCTAGTCAAGTGGAAATTTACAAAGAGGTACTAATAATGAGTTAAATCATGACAATGACAGTGATGTGCTCAAGATTAATGAGGCCCCTAATCTGCAGGCACAGACACATCCATCTAGCCACATTGCTTATTCTTTGGGGAAATGGAGCCCATCCCGGCTGACACTTGGTGAGAAGCCGGGGGACAAGTCAACAACCGTTCAGACCTGCAGGTCACTCTCAAATTAACAAATTATCTCCTCTATTTTCATGTCCAAACAAAGAGGAAACATTAACGTCGTTCCCGAGTCATCCAATCACATGGAAGAATACATCCATACTACTCTGCTCCAGTGACACCTGACAACAACACAAACCTGGCATTTTAAAGACCTAAAAATACGGTCACATGAACTACAGTCCATTTTTAGGCATGTTGATATGCATCCTCAGATCCAATCACACATTTTTTTGTCATTTTTTCGTCTGGGTTTTGTTTTCCTCAATTCCTCAAATGCCCTTTGACCCACTGCCATTTCAGCACCCATTATTTAATTTGTACCCACTGCAGAAATATTGTATTTCATGTTACAGCAGCGTGAGTAGACTTTTATTCACTCAGTTGCTCCTGCCTCTTCTTAAAACCTCTCTAAACTTGATTTCGTAGACAAAGACACACTGGCAGCAGACACATTTGTACGGTTAGATCTATTAAAAAAAGAATTTTGTTAATGCAAAGAGATATAAAATCTCTGATGACGTCAGATCTGACCCCATATGGTCTCAGGAGACACATCCAGAACACATTTTAATAGCAAGTATAAAGAGTCTTACTTTTAATAGGTTCTAGCCTAAAAGGCCCCAGTCAAGCCAGGATTCAAATCAAGAAGCTTTTCTGCTGTGAGGTGTCAGTGCCACCTCAACACTGTGCTGCCACAAGGCAGAAAAGTGTGATATATATCATTGTCATTTCAATTACAAAAAAAACCTACATCGACTAAATTTAATCAAAGGTCCACTTGGAATTAAGCCTCAGTAATTACCAGAGCACTTACAGCAAATACCCTCATTTGTAGGAGGAGACAGTAATTAGTGGCTTGTGCCATTTTGTCAAACGGTTAACCAATAATTGAAAGAGGCTCTATGGAAATATTAAGAGGTGAGTAAATACTAAAATTAACCACTTAACTGGTCAAAGAGTATTCTCGCACTTGTTGTGTGCACACTCAGCTGAATTGATTTCACAGTTTCATTGATATATGCAAAAGCTAAGAATAAACCAGAGAATTATCTATTATCTATGGCAAAAAAATCAAAGTTGACACAGTGTCATCTCTTCAGCATGTTAGTAAGATCGTCCAAAAACAGACATGTACCATCCAGCTATACAACAAAACCCTTACGCTAAAAACAACCATGTATGGTAAATAGTGGGAAAATGCATACAAGTTGCTCAATCAAGGTTTTAACAGCCTTACAATAAAAGCAAAGAACTTGTTTTACAAAGGTCAAATGTGCAAAAGTGCAGCTACTTACCCACAATAAACCGAAATAAAAAACCCTAATTGTAACCCTAGCCCCTAACGAGTATTTATTTTGAAAGAAAATCAAATATTACATTATTCTTATTAAAATGATCAAATCTGCTCCAATTTCTTTCAACAGGAAGTAACTGCACTTTGCACATGCGTACAACAAATCAGGTTTCCGGTACAGAATGGGTAAAGAAAGTTGCTATACTTGCTCCATCATGGTTCTACAAAAGCCCGCAATGGACAAACAAGCCAGAGCCTTTTACATTTTGAAAGTGAGCCTTACAAAAGCAAAGAAACAACAAAAAAAGAAGAAGAAAACCATGTTTTCTGGTATATGGAGGCCACTGTAGTGAATTATAACAACAGCAGACTCACCATTAGCAGTCTACATATGTTTACACACAAACATTTAAGTGAAGTGATGAGAATGCAAAGTAATATTCTTTTACACAAACTCCACAGTCTCACAATCCTAGAAAACCTGCAGTTGAAACTGCACATAGTAAATGTTACAAACCAGCGTACACATAAATCTCCAGAGCTATTCACATTCCCATGAATGAAAAATCGACTAACCCGCATCCCAAGTCATTTTGCATTTGTCTCACAGACAGTGGAAGACAAACCTGAACTGTACAACACAATCACCTGAATATAAATGTGTTTCCACCCCGTTTCATTTATCTGTAGTTTGACAGCTTTGGCAACACAGTACTTTACCAAAAAAACAGGTGTTTTTAAAAAAACAAAAACAAAGGAAAACTTAAAAGTTGGGTCTTAAGGTTGGATTATATATATATATATATACATATATATTTACTTACTTACATACTTCAAATACGGGGATATATTGCGGTCCCAGCTCGTCTCGGCACGGTTTACGTTGGTTTTCCACTACAAAATAATACTTCATCAATGTGGGCGGAGTCATCACTGATGCATGAAACTGCCATGACTTCATTTTACACACGACACACACAAACGAGTGACTAGTGACTTGTAAAGCAGTTGTTTTCTGAATCATTAGAATCAGTTAATTAAAACTATTTGTTCAGTACTTCATCCATGACGGGAGCAGGGTTTGTGATGTGGCTCGCCGGTCGTGATTGCGATCAGCAATGCTGTCGCTAAATACACCAGACTCCTCTGTTAAATATTGAGATTTTAAACATATCCCTGGTAATTGTTGGAGATTAACCCAGATTTTTAGGATTGTTAAGTCTTTTTTAACTGACCTACAGTTCGGCATTGTTCAGCTGGATTCTTGCCTTAGCTCGCTTGGAACCTCGCCAGAGCAGGTACTAAAAAAAAGTACCAGGTAGCAGGTAATATCACTGATGAAAACACAAAATAACCATGCCGTGCCGGGCTAGTAGACATGCATATTATTGGATAAGTGACGTGAAAGTGAACCTGTCCAGGATGCATTCCACCTTTTTTTGCCTTATGTCATCTGGGATTGGCTTTAGCTCCCCCGCAAACCATCAAGGATGGAAAAAGGACGGATGGATTAAAAATGGATGGATGAATCATATTTTCTTTGCAACTTTGCAATGTTGTGGTTGCAAAGTCTTACTTCTGCTGTCTCACTGCAGTATTCACCCGCTGAAAGCAAACACGTGCTGTACTGTATTTAAGTGACGATCGTGCCACCCACGCAGGGACACTCGAGAAACACTGTGGCTTTGAAAACACAGATGGAGAGGGGGAGTGCAGCGACATCAGCTTCAACCATGACCTGGAAATAATTTGTTAAAATTCACTGCCGAAGTGTAAGAGGAAAAATGACTGTGCCACAGCTAAATATTAAAGGACGAGAGGCCAAGAAGCTGTGACGCCGCCTTGTTTACTGTCTTGTGTCGTTTCCGCTACGACTGCTTGCGCTCTTGGACCATTCCAGCGGTGGTTCACTCCACTCGAGTTCACACTTATTATTATTGTCAATGCCTTCGCAGACTATCCTTCACAAATCTCCAACCTTATTCCCTCGCACCGCGTGATAATAAAGAACACCCACACTGCAACGACCCACAGATGCAATCTTCTCACTCAAACACCTGAGGGAATTTGTGCTCTTACTGACAGACTGTGTTTGTGTGTGTGTGGCGGACTCACATTCCCACACAGACATTGGTGTGTCTGAGAGAGAAAAGGCAGCGTGTAGTAATACAGCGTTCCCCGGTGATCTTGCTCTTTAGTGGTGTCCCTGTTTCGGCAAGGCAGTGCTAAATGACCTGTGCTCTCCACTGCAACACACACACACATATGTATGCAGACCTGCAGGAGATTCACCGCTCATCACTCAGTGTTGATTCTCCTATGATGACTCCATCATCCGCAAAGTGTCATACTGCATCTATTTCTTTTCTTTTCTGCCATTTAACCAGACTCTTCCTCTCCATCTCCACATGCCATTGTCATTTTGATGGATAAGGCTCCGCCAGGACCTGTGACGACTTTTAATGGAACTGCAGATGGGTTTGATTTTCACTCCTGAGCTACCTGTGAATGACTTGTGATATTATGAACATGGCAGAAACTGAATGACCCCTTTAACACCGAGTGTATCACAGACGACACGTTTGCACAAGTGCATTTTGCATCGCCGTAATTACGCAATTACGCGTTTGTGCTATCGGAAAAATTCTAGCAGTTTCTGAAAGCTGACAAGTTGCACATGAAAGCCAATGTGTGGTTATTACGGTAATTTTATTCACCCTGTTGCAAGAAGCTGGCGAATCAGAGTCTTTGTCACCAGAGAGGTGGGAAAACGCCTGTACATAGTTTCCATTTTTAGGTCTATTTATGGACATTGAGACAAAAACTCAACCGAATGATATTTTAAATATGTTTTATACTATTTAAATTTAAGTACAGTTTAGTTTTTCTTAATTTTAAATTGTTAATACACTATTTACTAACTGCCAAATATTGAACGTTATTCTGGAAAAACAGGCAAAAGCATTTAGTTACAGGACATTTTCTGCCTCTTTTATGGTTAAAATAACCCAAAAAATCCAGACGGACATTTTGAGGCATTGGTGTTAAAGATTTAAGCCGTGTTTTTTACAGTGATGAACGGTTGTTTTTTTATTTCCATAAGGAATAGTACCAAAAAAATAACTGGCCCCAATGGTTCCATTTTTGGTACCCTTCCCTTGGGGTACCAGAGTTAAAGGTACTCTAACTCCTTTGTGACCGCAACGGCCGAGCTGCTGGACGTCCTCCATTGCTGTCTGTTGTGTCGTGTATGATGTTATTGCCTGACCGAGGGCTTTACCATTCCAAACCGTACCAAATTGAACCATACCATGCTGAAAACACAACTTTAGACGAAGGGAGAAGAAAACACCATGGAGCTCACTGACTATATGTTACCATGGATGCTATATTCTACCTTTTAACTTCAGTTCCTCTTTCAATCAATCTTTCAACTGATCCAAATGATGAAATAAGAAAAATGAACTTGAGTTACATTAAGTTTATTTCTGTAGCACATTTTAAAACAACAAAAAGTAAGGTTCTCTACAACCATTGATGGCTAACGGCCAGACGATGAATGCGTGTCAAGGCATTGTGCCACAAATGATGCAATAATTTGCTTCACTGCCAAAAACATGAAGATGACAAAGAAGAAATTAGCATTTTCACTCACTGATTGTAGCCAATAACAATCCAACAAAGCACTGCACAACTAGATGGACCCTGGGGTGAAGGCTGATAAAACACATTCATCTATAACGGTTAAAAAACAGTTTAAAATGAACTACCACGTACAGAAAGTGGATGTTTGACTTTCAAAACAAACTCCTGCTCTGCAGCCTGGAGATTTGTGATTTGGGCAGATAAATGTCAGGTTTTATGAAACTGGAAATCACCAGACGTCGCCTGAAACCAGGCTCCTGTTTGACGATACTGGCTGTCAATCACACTGGTGCAGAAAGTGACATTGTGGTCTATGTAAAACTAGTGATTGGGACCATTAACTCCTCAGGGAAATGTTTATTGGCATTATATTATAAAATTAATTAAGAAGTAGTTTTCCCATTACCTCCTAGAGCCCCCTCTACATTACTGCTTAGATCTCCTAATGCCAACCTAAGGTTTAAGCCCAGATTTAAGAAGATTTTCATCACAATCTCTGTTTTCTACCATATTGTTTACTCTGTTCCCCTTGGAATGGCATATAAAACATGCCTGAGATGGTGCAGTGCATTCTACCACTGTATTTTCAAAGCATTAGCTATGTAGACCACATACTGTGCTGAGTCACAGCCACCGAAATGCCCAAGTATAAAACTCACTTCCCCCCCTTTTTTTTTTCTGCTTCCTAGAGCAATGGTTAATGCACCTCTCTATGACTCAGGTAGATAAGACTCCCGACTATCCTTCTTACACTCCTCTGTATCTATCTTGGTCTTCTTCTGGAACCTCGCCTGACACCCCCTGCTTTACCCCCCTTCCTCCAGCAATGCAAGAGCCTTGCAAAAAAATAACGCAAAAAGCCCTTCTAAAATAATCAATCCCTCCTTCACCTCTGCCTCTCACCACTTTGCTCCCCGGTTTCCCTGGTAAACAGCAGGTTACACGGTGCTTAGAGGTGTCAGGAGTGGATGGAAAGTTCGTCTTGGCTGCTGCTCTCCAGCGTCAACACCCGACTCGACTCCAAATTAAGATTCATGAGAGCACAGAAAGCCCATCCTTCCACTTAGTTCATAAATCATAATATCTTTGCAGCCCTCCCATCTACAGAGCAGCCGCAGATAAGGTTAATGGTCCTCAGGACTCAGGTTATCTGGTCGGAGCAGGTAAAGGGATGCCCGCTTAAGTTTTCCCAGGAATGAGGGAGAGTTGATGAGGCACAATATGACGACAGAGGTGTTTAATTAAACTGCCTTCTGGACAAGACTGCGGCAAGAGGAACAATCGATAGCCTCCGTTGGGCTAAACCACTCAGTCTCCATCACATTTACAATTTACAAGTACGTTTTTTCTTTTCCCCCCATTAGACCTGCAGGATTAACTCACATTATTATCATTGCATGAACGGCAATGACTGATTATTATCATTCTAGTGCGGAGTAAGCAGCTGTTGAGTCTATTTATTATCGTAAGACTTTAGGCGTAACAGGTGGGTTTAGTAGATTTATGTTCATTCATGTCACAAAAACACAATCTTGCCATTTGCAGAATTGACAGGTTGTTGAATACACGCATTGTAAAGCATTTAGGGTGACCTACGTACCTTCACATTTAAACAATAGCTCAACCCTGGCTCTCTTAACCCTTTACCAGGTAAAAAACTATATTTTAGAAACTACCAGAGACACCCAAATCTGTGTTACCATGAAATTTGACCAATCAATGGAGGCCTGCGATGCTCACAACTACACTCATGCGGCTCAGACTTCTCCTGCATCTCTACTCAAAAACTAATGATAGAAAGTTGATGAAATCAGTTGGATGTTCGAAGCAGGAAAAACATAGAAAACATGCAGGATTGCTGTTCTAGGTCTAGAAGGTTCTCAAATAAGTTCCTTTCAATTTAAAAAGATTTTCTTGTATATTCTTATGAGTTAATGAGTGCCCTTTTAAAGGGTTAAAACCCATGGAGTGGAACCCTAATTAAAGTCACATTACCTGTTGAGAGGAAAATTGGGGGTGAAAAATGTTCAATCTAAAGATATTTACATGTCTGTCAGTACTGATTGATGAAAAATGCAGCCATGTGCATTAATAATAAAAAAAAAATGAATAAATTGATCACAATCAGAGCAAAGATGACTGACTCGTGACCTTTAACGAAATGAAAACGAAAACAGAATCTAAAAATCCAAACTTTGCCGTTTACCTTGACGACGAGCGTGAACCGCTGATACAAGTCCCTGCTGATGGGCTGGAGGACACGCAGCTCTGCGGTGGTTTGGTTCAAAGAGAAATACTGGGAATACGTCGCCGGATGACCTGCAGACGAGGCAAGACAGAGACGGATGGGATTCAGAAACTTTCAGAAAAATCTCTCAAAAGTCAAATCACCAGTGATTCCAAAAAAGTGTGGGCCGTGGACAATGTTTAATTTTGTAATTAGACTTCAAACATTAAGAACTAATTAATGGAAAAGACAATGCATATGGTTACAGTCTTGGTTATCATGCGTAATTTATGGATGATTATAAATAGCACTTTGTTTTAAGAGATATGCAGATGCCTGATTAAAGGTTTAAATGTCATTTTCTGCCTGTATTTTAACCCTTCTGTGCGCACTTATCATTAAAGTAACTCCTAGACTGTTTGTGAATGTCAGCTTGTTCCTAAACAGTTGAATAACTACCAGAAGTTATCTTGGAAAACGGAGCAGGAAGCACTCACATTTTTTGGACAATTCTACAGCCATAAAATCAAAAATAAATCCAGACGGCCTCATTATCTATAGTAGCATGGGGCCTCACAAGAGTTTCAAAAGTCCAGAAACCATTAAACACGTCCAACGGACATTATATATAAACATAGAAAAATCAACCTACCAACCAGGATGAAGTAGAGAATGCCAGGTCTGTCTGACGGGGGTTGTATGTTTCTGTCCATGTCCACTGCTCGGATGGGAGGGGTCACGTTGAGTGGGTTCAGTTTGCTCTGCAACGAGAGTGAGTCGGTCAAAAACACATCAAACGCTGGACGACTGGACATAAAAAGTCTTGAGGTTGTAAAAAAATGGCCTCCTGTTTTGAAGCCGTGAGATTTACGACGTGACCGTTGTCAGATTTTGAAAACCAGACGTTGACAGACATCACCTGTGAGCTGTCAATCACACTGGTGTCCACTCGTGTTGTATTTAATTGTCTATTTTGAACAAAATTCGTAAAAAAAATGTAATGATTCATCTCATTTACGGTTATAAATCAAGTGAGAAGTAGATTTTCCCAAAGACCATTCAAATGGAGTTGTGGTGGAGTCGCCCCCTGGTGGCAAAGTTTTACTTTTCAGGTTTCAACCATTGTTATATACAGTCTGTGAGTGAGACACATGGAAATGCAGATTACATTTTTTTTTCCCTGTTGACTGTGTAGCTGCAGATATTATCTTCTTAAATTCTTTTTTTTTGTGATATTGTTAATGCCGAACAATTGAGCTTAAAATGATATTATCAGCCCTAGAAAACACAGTTATCTTAGATGCGTTGTAGATTTTGCTGTGACAGTAGTTCCCAAACTGGACATTTGACATATACCAATTCAATTTTGGAATATTGATCATTTAAGCTTATTATTTATTGGTATTTTGGTCAATTTATACTGCTTTCTCCACTGTTAGTCTCCACATTAGTTTTTAAGTGCTTTTTCCAACAAGGCCCTGGAAACCTTTGAGGTTTTGGAAGCTCTGCTGAGAGAAGCTGCCCTGGACTCTCCTTCTGGCCCATTAAACTATTTTCTATTTTTAAAAGGAATGTGGAGGAGCTGCTGTGATTGGGCGTTCGTGAATTGTGCCACAGCTTCACCTGCTGATACTAAATTACTCCAACAATATTGCCAAGGCCGCATGCAGTCTCTTTTTCTTCACATTGCGCGATGCCGTGCTGGGATCGCATTTGTCTGGACAAAAATGATAAAGCTGCAGCCACGAGTACCTGCAGTTCCACATTCCTCCCCGCATTTGAGGGAAATTAAAGGCTACAGTGGTAAATTAAAATAAAAAAAAGGCTGCCGACACTTAATATTAAGACTTTTAAAACAACATTCCATTAACTCACCTCATGTAAAGCCATGCCTTAGCTGTTCTAATCCACAGCACACCGGCCAATTATTAGAGTATTAAATTAATACGCCAGAGAGGGATCGATTTCTCATCAAGGCGCTTTTTAAAGAGCTGCACATCGAGGATAATGTGTAGCTGCAGGGTTCGTTTTCCCGCTCAAGCCTCATCAGCACTAATTACCCGGCTCTGCGTCGACATGTTTGCACCAACATATGGCTAAGTAGGAATACGTCGAACGCATCACATCTCAGGAAAACCACCACACGTGCAAAAAGCCGTCTTAAGGCTAATGCAGTATGTGTGAGGATGCTCCGCGCTGAACTTCCTCTCAGCGTGGATCGGCACATGGCTAACCGCTCTCTGGCAGGAAGAATCCCTCCCTGAAGGGGTTTATTTATATCCCTCAGCTATGGAATAATCCTCACGCCCCTCCCAAATCAGCCCCTCTCTCGCTTTTACAATGTCTGGAGGTGCGCTAAATAAATCAAATCCCTTTGGCTCTGCGCAACGATGATTAGCTATAATACCCTCCTGCAGCAGTCATTATCCAGGGGACGCCAGAGCCCATGTTATTTCCCCGCAGGGTTGAAAATAAATACAGATCAACTTAATAATGCCAGTCTCACCATTGTGATTAATTACAATAAACTCAGCAATTACAAGAAGCCAAATCTCCCCTAACATCGTGGTTACTCAAAAGAATGGAGGGGTAAAAAAAAAAAGAAGCCAGAGATTAAAATGTACAAATCCATGGTTCTCAAAGTGTGGTACATGTAGCACCAGTGGTACGACAGCTTCCTCTCGTGATACTTGGAGGAAAATCAGAAATACTGTTCTACTGTATATACCAGGATCTAACAATAATAATCAGAGTCATCTTATCTCTCGCTCCATTGTGATCTAATCCCACTATACCAGTGTGGGAAGTATAAGTGAGGAAGAGGAGGATGAGGAGAGAGTAAATCTGGCCACTGTGAAAAGTCCGTAGCTGACTTTACTCGACTTATTTGTATTTACACCACTGTATTTCAACGTTGGTGATAATGGAGTTACTTCTAGAGCTCAATATTTTCTCAGCTGGTTACTTGGTATAAAAGGTTTCAGAAGCACAAAAAAAAACACAGTTTATTACAATAAATGAAATTAAATGAAGTTACAGTGTGTTAGTCTCCACGAACACAAACAATGTAACATAATTTGTCCTTTTTTTTATCCTGTCAAGCAAAACTTTTTTAAAGAGTTTAATTGCACCGTTTATGGTGTGAAGACTCATGGTTGCATTTATAACTAAGCTAAATATGGTGCTGGTCAATGGAAGCTCAATTTTTTCCCCATATCTTTTTGACAACCTGTGGAGACGCCCCCTGGTGGCTGACAGTTTCATTTTACAGGCTGCAGCCATTTTTATATAGAAACCTATGAGTAAGACAAACAAATGCAGAAAGAAAGTTGCCACAGGTTCACTGTATTGTTTGTTTTTTTCCATCCCTGTCTTATAATTATTGATTTTCTTAGCCAACCTAAATTGATACCACTGTGTTTGTTCAATTCAATTAAATTCAGTTCTACTTCCATGTTTGAAACACCCCTGTACACCAAACTATGCTTGATGCATTCTTTTCCCAATAGTATTTTGAATTGTATTCTCAGCAATGTCTGTCCAATAGTTTTTTCACACTTCAGTTGGTGGCAGTAATGAAACTGTAAGGTGCGTTTGCCAACCTACAATTTGTATTAATAAATTGGCGTCCGCTGTATTTGTAAAGCAAAAACCATTTATAAAGAGAAATACATCTTTTGTCGAACTTGCATTCATCTTCAAAATATATAAACTGCACGAGTTCCACGACATAAACACAGGCGAGTATGTTCACACTTTGAAGTTTCAAAAAATGCAAACTTCACACAGTAATCCTGAGATTTAAAGCCAAGGCTTTTCACTGTGCCAACTCCAATCCAGCACAGTCAGCAAATCCAATCAAATTAAATCCAAACTACTCCAGTCCAATCCAATTCAGTGCAGTTTAATCCAATAGTCTGGTCTAGACTGCTGACAGGGACAGCGCTGCACGCTTAAAAGCACCAGGAACTAAGTAGACGTGATTTGAGATCATTGTGTTTCAGACGTGACGGATGGACTGTAAACATCTGAGTCAACATGAACAAGAAGTCATGAAGGGGCTCCAAGTAACAGGAAGTTTACATCCACGGCTCCATGGCAACTGAGCATACTCCATCTGCCGATGAGTGAAATGAAAGTGGGGAGGCTAAGGAACAGCTGCTGACTGATACTTAGGACCGATTTCTTTGTTTCCGAGTGTATTCAGGACGAGTCAGAATCAATAATTCATCACGGTGCTCTTTCAGTTGGTTTTAATCTTTCAACACAGAGATGCACAATATACCTTTTGCTTACATGCCAGTGGTGTTAAGATATTAAATAGTTCCGTAAAAGATGTGGCATAGAAGGTAAACATGTACTCCAAATGTTGATCCTATAAAAGCACTGAAGGCCCTGGTATACTTCCACACAAGGAATGGGTTGGGTACGCGTTGACAGCGTTTGCGCAGACTGAACTTCCACCCCACAGATAGGTGGAGTATATGCCCCATTTTAGCAATAGAAGAAGTAGTCGCCAAGGATAGTCACCCAAGCCTCATCCTGGCGAACCCTCGAACCGGCGGACACCCCGACTCCCCTGCCCGACGGACCTTTCATCTGTGAACCAGACGTGTGCGAGGGAGCTGTAGCATCAGTCTCTTGTTCTTTGGAAGGAATGCGTCCTATTCCCTGCGCCCAGACTTGTACCCCACCACCTGATGGTGAAGTTGGATACTACAGGACCCTAGCGTGCGAGTGTACCAGGGTCTAGAAGTATACCCAGGCCTTGACACTATAAAATCTATTGCTAAAGATCTAACTTCCTGTCCATCATAGCATGTTAGCATTCCCCTGCTTCCTCTTGACGTCACCTCGTAAATGAGCTTGCTGTGGACGTCATGTGACTCGGCTTGTTTGCACCGCCATGTTTGCAGTAAAAGCTCCTGCAAAAATAAACAGTTAAACCCTAGATTTAACACATTAGAATTAGAAATGTCACTGTGCAGCAATGACCCACATGAGTACATGTGGGACAGCATTCTGGCTACTGACTGGACTGGTTCTCCTGGACTTACAGACCCCTGGGACTGAGCAAACAGTGTGGATCAGTGATAGCTGTCGGAATATCAAGATGTTTGTTTCCCGGACAGCGGCTTTGAGAGAAGAAATTCTGACCTTGTGTGTGCTTGGTTCTTACCGGTTGGGTGAATTCAGGAATGGCAACGTGGTAGGTGATGGGGTTGCAGTCGCGGGTGTTGTTCACCAAAACACAAGGGAGGAACATGGGGCCCAGGTCGTCTCCGTCCAGAACGTCCACCGTCAGAGTCGTGGTGGCCGTCCGTCGGTTGGGAGGGTACGGGGCGCGGTCCTGAAAGATGAGCACACGCTCTCAGTTTGAACCTTTGAACGCGGACGCATTCACCGTGGAAAAAGACAACGGTCGTCATATATGGCTGATTTTAAAGAAACAAACTCAGAGTGACTCTTTACCACTTTACCTTCAGTCCCACCAACCTTTAACACAACAAAAACTTTGTAATACTTTATTATACACACACACACACACACCACTCAAACTTCAGCTGAAATCAATATAAAATGTTGACATTATAAAAGCTGTTCTCCAGAATACATTCTATAGTTTGCTGACATAAAGAGCAAATGTATTAACTCTGTGTTTACACTGCGTTTGTTTGGCTGCAGGAGAAAGGCTTTTAAAAAACTAGATTTTTTGGAGGTCAATTTTTAAAATGACAAATTGTATTTAATGCTCAGTCCTTGTCTCTAATCTGCAGTTTGTGTCTACACTGTAGGGCACGTATACATTACATTAAACTAAATATCAGACAAAGCACAAAGTAATGCAGTGAGTTGCATTTGTCATGTTTTTGAGAACACAAACATGCAGACTTATATAAGCAGTTATCTTCTGATCAACTATATTCATACCACAACAAACCATGTTTGTTGCAATGTTGAATTAAGTATAAATATCCTTGGCAGAAAACAACTAGCAGTGAAGTAACATTGAACAAAAAGTTTTGTCTTATGGAAATAAATCTTTATAAAAGACAAAATTTCCCCCCCCAAAAAGAAATCCCACTGTTGAGCTGCTGTTGCTCCTCACAGTGCGCAGCACAGCATTCCACAGATTTGTGTTGTCAGTGTAATTGAAATCTTGGCACCGGCAGCACAAGCCCCGAGTAAATATCTCGTCCTCTTTCTGTCTCCACTTAGATTTCGTCCTGCAGGAGAAAATAAAATCTCCCCGGAGAAACCCTTACCGGGCTAAAGAGCCGAGTCTTTTTGCTCTCTGGAGCAGAAAATGGAATGGAATGGAGATGAGTTTACTGCCAAATGATTATCTGTGCCGCGGTGCTTTGACTCCGCCATTGTAGGGTGTAATATTTGACTTTTGTTTGTTCAGGTAAACAAATCGCTTAAGATAAGAACCCGGGACTCTCCGATCGCTGTTGCCGGTCAACAAAGCATTTGCGTCCTGATAGCAAGAGGTAAGGACAAAAATAGAGAGCACATTATGTACATTTAAACTAGTTTAACTGCGGCATTTAAATGTCTAAACATCAAATAATAATGTAGCATGAGAGTGGTGAGGAAAAGTGCTTCCCTCAGGTAAAATACCACAGACTGTGTATAAAACTGGACCAAGTCTTTCAGTTTGAAAAGTGAATCACAATTGAAATGGAAGTAGCAGTTAGCCTGGCGCACTGGTGTAATGAGCTGCAGCATCTTTAGCATAATTTATTCCCCATTAGCACTGGAATGGGATATGAAACAGAGATGCAGTCGTGCCACTGGAAAAAAAACAAGCTCATAATAGGATTTAAACCATAGGTTTACACAGAGCTGGCTCAAGGCAGAAGCAAACTAAATGCCTGCTTTGGCCCCCCCCCCCCCCCCTCGATCAAATTCTGCTTAGGTCCCCATAAATGTTTGGGCTGGCACTGGGTTTACAAAGACGAAACTAACAACTTATAACTGATTTATTAAGTTCGTAAACATTGTCCTCAAGTGCTAATTGTCTCAATTGCTAGTTTCAGCTCTTCTTCAATAGAACACGATGCAAAGTTTATTAATTATCTTCAGATTTGGATAAAAATGGTCTCATCATAGATCATCCAGTTGAAGCCGAGTTTCCCGGGACGTCTGTGTACTTGATTTCTCGGGGATAATAAACAAAGAATCACACGATACAAACAGTTATCAGAGGCTATACTTGCAGCGATTACACAGCAACTTCACATTCAACGTATGTGCCATATTACACTTTTCAAATACACTTGTATGAAAGAAGTATGGAAATTCAAATCAATAGAAAAGCTATGTACCCATGTGAAAAATCTAATAGCGTAATAGAGTATTTGTATGAGAGTTTTGCATCTTCTGCAATAGGCAGACTCAAAAACCCTGGATTTAACACTTTAGTCTTGAGTTGAATTGACGTTACATAACATTATTTTTATGATATCTTCCCATGGACTGAATTCGAGATATCTCAATTTATTTTATTTGATCTTTAACCATCCCATTCACAATGTATTTTAATTTATGGAGGGCTCACTTTAGCTTTTAAACTGCACTCTGCAATAGATGGATACTGTGTTATGTAAGGACTTCATCAAAGCCACTTCTGACTTCACACTACAGTATATATCACCTAAAATGACTCAAAGGTCCAATATGTGGTGAAAATAAAGTCTTACTTTTCTAGTTTTCCTGCACACAAACGAATTTGAGCATACAACTGCTCGACACTGAATACAAATCACATTTTGAGAGGTAGGTGTTGCTGGGTTGAACACAGTCAACGCTGACTTACATTGGCTTGGACCAAAACCAGGTAGCGAGTCCTCTCCTCGTAGTTTAGCCTCTCTGCCAGAGTAATGTGTCCTGAAAGAGTGTTGGCGACCCTCACTGTTCCGTTTGACACCTGGAAACAGAGAGGAAATAAAGGTGGAAGTCTGGATTAGGTTATGAATGATTAACTGTTAGAAACAACACATTAAGCACATAACAAAAGCTAATTATGGCAACGGAATCTTTAAGTTGAACATATAAGTTGGAAAAAAACATCACAAATGTTGATTAACTTAATGTCATTTGTAATTTATGTTCTAAGCCGTATTCTCTGTAAACGGCATGGGGAAAAAAATGCAATGAGACATTTTACCCAAATCATTCAGCTCTTGTCGGCTTTGAGGATAAATTTACAATAGTGCAGAGTGTGTGTGTTTAACGTGCTGTGACTTGTCCATTTACCGGATCATTGGGGTTGTAGAGGACGCTGTATTCTATATGTCCATTGGGCCCGTCATCGATGTCCACTGCGCCGTTATTGCCCGCAAAGCCGGTGAAAACTGTGGTTCCGACTGGTGTGAGCTGGAGGCAAAAATAGAGTAAGAAGAAAATGGTGTAAATCATCCACTTCAACGCAACTCAAAGGTGAGAATGACTTCCCTGATGGGTTACACTGACAAAATAAGTAAATCCATTTTATGATTATTTGTCCAAGAGGAAGTCATTCATCTTCCACCAACTGATCTGGGAAAATGGAGATTTCATTTCCTTTACAATCTTTTTCTTTTTTCGTTCTTAAGAAAGTTTTCCAAAACTAGCATTTTATTCTCTCGTCCGACTCGGGAACTCACAAACCCAAAATATTGCAGAGTATAAATGTATTAATCTTTATTGAAGACAAAAACAGATGTTTTTTAATCAGTTACAGCAGCCATCATTTTCTCGAGGATGATAGAGAGGTAGAATAATTATGTCAAAAATATTAGTTTATTAACCTTTTAACACCACTTTTTTTTTTGCTTATTTTAACCATAAAAGGGTCGGAAAACGGCCCATTTTTCCAGAATAACTTTCAATATCTGGCAGTTATTTACAATTTACTGCATGATAAAATAGTCTATTAACAATTTAAAATAAGTTAAGTAGGTTTGATTTAGAAAAGAAACACGAACACCAGATTCTGTGTGTTAAATTTCAAATTCGAACAGCATAAAACATATTTAAAAAAACATTTTGTTTGAGTCTTTTCTCACTGTGCAAAAACAGGCCAAAAAATTGGGAATGAGTACAGGCGTTTTTCCAACTCTCTCCTCTGGTGACAAAGACACTGATTTGCCAACAAACGTGAGTGTAATTATGTTATAACCACATGTTGGCTTTAAAGTGCAGCTTCCATAAGACAGTTGGAATGTTTCCCTCAGATACTGTAACTACCGCAGTATGTGAGGGTTTGTGTGTCGCTTCGGTGTTAAAGGATGCTTTTCTTTTGTACATCTGTGCATTTGTTATTTTTTGTTAATTTCGTCTTCTGTTCTGTTTTGTTGTGTTTGTTTTTTTACATTCATCAGCTTCTGTTAAAGAAAGGCTGCACTCAGTGGGTGTTTCTATATTTGTATACATGAATAAAAAAAGAGGACATGTTGCGGTCAGCTGCGGTCCAAAGTCTAACGCACACTGCTGACAAAAAAAACTAAAACCCACTGCTGATCCCCCAGAGGCCCCAGCAGCAAAAGGCCACGGGGCCGCGTACCGGGCAGTAGCGCTCGTGCTCGAGGATAGCGTTGACAGAATTGCAGAATGATTCACTTTATCGTCGAGGCGGCTTCATATGGCTACGCTAACACGCTGTGACAGGAGGTTTTGAAGGAGATAGCTCCATAAACTGTGAACAATGCTGACTGGGAACTCAGTGGGGAACCATTTTCTCATCTGAAAACTCAGGAGTATAAAAGACGAGAGGATTTCATGAACTGACCCGACTCACTGCCGGGGGGGAAAAACCTCTGTTTTTGTCCTGGTGTGCTGTAAATTAAGGCAACAATAAAATGTCCAAATCCTCTCCCGACCTACCTGGTTACATGGAAACACGATTTATATGAACTGTACATTAAGACTGTACATTTATCTATTACTCTGACTTTTAATTTAAAGCTTTATTTTCTTTGCAGTTCTGTTTCTGTCCTGGTCTTTGTTTAGTTTTGGAATAGTAAAGCTTGGGTTTTGACTGAAAACAGTCCCTTTACTTAAGGGTAAGGTGTGAGGTGTGGGCTGTGTGGGCTGCCGTCACACTGGTGCAACGACAAGGAACGACGACATTGAACGCAACACAGCGGACAACAAAGGAGGACATCCAGCAGCTCGTCCAGCTCTGTATGAGAATGGACTGCTGCCCCTGAAGGGAGTGACACCGGTCTAGCTCTACCCGGACCGTACCATTTTACCCTGGTACCCCAAAGGGAAATACTATTCCTAACAGAAACGCAAAAAAAATACCTTATCGCATCCAAGCGAACCATCCCACTCTGGAAACACTGCTTTTGTTACATTAATGTGCTCACATCTGTGTTTTCCTGTTGTTCTTGGACCCGTTGGCATTTATTTTATTTTTTTTAAAGATTTTAGTCTTTCTCTTGCCTGGTTTGTTTGCCTTTTTTTCCCTGATTGCCTTGCTGTGTTTGACCCTGCCTGTTTATCGAATTCATGTGTTTGGATTTCAGACTGGAGTTGTTCTGTCTCTCAGTGGAGGTCACATTGCTCCAGTCGGTTCAAACAGAAAATGTTTGTTACAAATATATTGTTTGGTGTTCCTCGAACCTGTGATCCCACAAAATTCTTTCTCTTAGAATTCAAGCTTCAAAAAGACTCTGTGGTCGACAGCAGTGTTTACCATGACTCCCTCCTTTGTATTATCAACCATATAGTTACTAATTGTAAGTCGCTTTGGATAAAAGCGTCTGCTAAATGACATGTAATGTAATGTAATGTAATATAGGACAGTGTTTCTCAAACTTTCTATACGGGGACCCCATTTTTTAGACTATTTTTTAACTATGTGATTTTGTGTAGTGTAATGTGGCAACTTCTGTCACGCGCAAATTAATCATGCCCCCAATCATGTTTGGTAAATGAATTACAACTTTATTTCATGCATGTAATTTAAAACAAATGCACCTTAATCTTAACTTCAACATTGGTCCGACCCAATCCTTAGGAATCACAGAACTGACACAACAGACACTGATAAAAGTGAACTGCAGCCAACACATAGTCTGTACCAAAACACAAAAGGGATTAAGAAAAACATCATTCAGAATCCTACAGGAACACTAAACTCACCTCATTGACTGCCACATAGTACCGTGGCTGCTGAAAGCGAGGCGTGTTGTCATTCTTGTCCCTCACAATTATCCGCACCTCGTGAAAAATGACCGTACCCACCAGCACGTTGTTACACTGGACCTGAACCACGATGGTGCTGATGTAGTTTGGCGGCTGAGAGGGAGAAAAGAAAAAAGACATTTTCATTAACCCTTTTTTAACCCCCTTTTCTTTTATTTTGTCATTTCCAACAAAGTGTGTGACAACTACCTGAAGATAGATGTTGATCCATTTCCCTATGCTATTATAGAAAAAGACCCATTTCATCAGCGCTCTGTTGATCCTGACTGATTTCTCAGTGTTCCTTGAGACTTTGAGACTCACAGGGGTGGTTAGAGGTTTTGAGAAAACTCTTGTTCACTGGCATCTTCCAGGCATGACATGAAAATGTGACTGTAGTAAGATAAAGATAACTTGGTTCTCACTAAATTTAACTACTTGTGGGCTGTGGGTGCAGTGAAAAAAAACAGGTATATTATATACCTGGACCTATCTTAACCATAATATTACAGTACAGCAGATAATGCAACAGAATTCAATATTCATCTGAATGTGTAGAACCACTCAAATTTACTCAGCATGAAAAACCCACACAATAAATCTAGTATTATTAAGTATCTTGCAGCCTGAGTCCAACACTGCTAATAAAGGTAGGTTCTGCAATAAGTGGCTAAACCAATATATTCCACCCCCTCTCATTGGCTTTCTCATTAAAGTGCCAGCCCCAGCATACGAGAAGTTGTTGTCCGTAGTGGAACTGTGAATATTGGTTTCATTTTCTCTGCCATTGTTTTCCCACATCTCGCTTACTTCTAGCCATCTTCTCTGATAGCGTACAACTCTCCACTGTTGTTGAAAGAGCTCTGGAATCCTTCAATGTTTATTGGTCGAGTTCATTATTACTACAGACTCCTGTTTTTCCCCAAATCTTGTGTATTAATAACTCTCAGGAACTTGAGGAGGATTTCAACAAATACAACTGTAACTGTTTTGTCACAGAGCCGAGCCTTAAGGATACAGTGTGTAACTTAGGATGGGGAAAAGGAGTCTGCAGTATAATTCACATCTGAAATGTGTCCTTTTGTTCTTATTACACAGGTATCCCTGATTCCAGAGCTTCAACACCACAGCTCAAATAACGCAACTATAGCCATTACTATATAATATATATAGCTACTCATTACTGGTAAAGTTAATATTATCCTCAACCAGCTTTCATCCACGTCCTTTTCTAAGGGTCACATGAGGAGCTGCAGCCAACTTTGGATGAGATGAAACTAATAGTAATGATATAAATGTTATTAATGTTATGGATTTTATGGAGTTTTTCCTCACTCGATGTGAGGGTCTAAGGGCTGTTGTAAACATTAGCCGCATTGCCACCACTACTTGTCAGCCATCATCTGAATTTAGAAACAAGCTCGGCGTTGTTGCCCTGCAGTGTCGCGCTGCACAGCGATCATCTCTCCCCCTGCTCTTTTCCTTTCCATTTGTAAAGGTCTGGCTCTCTCATGCTCCTCCGCTGTTGTCATTGCCGCCATTAATTGGCCGTATTTCTGAGTAGACTCCCATCCACCTCCCTCCCCCTACATTAATCCACGTGATGTAACCAACCACACTTTTCAAAAACAACTCCTTTCCCACACCTAAGCCCCCTGGCCTCCAACATCACACTTCATACTGTATCATTTAGCCTGATCTGTCAGCACTGCAGGTTTACACTGGAAAACTGGGGAGAACGGAGCATAACATGCAGCCACGGACAGTAAAATGTCTGCCTGTGCACATTTATCAACGCACTACATGAAGCATCACGGCTCTATCACAAATTCTGTCGCCGTATCACATCATCACATCACATTCTTCCTTCAAAGCTAAAGGGTGGAGAGACAAATTTGTAAGGGCGAAAATGTGTTCATTGATAACACCCTAGAATTAGCAAAACTGAAAACAAAGCATTATTTCCATAGACTTCTTTAACAAAAAAAAAGACAAAAATAATCCTCTGCTTTCCTCAAGAAGCGAACCAGGAAAGAAGAATATCATAAACAGCCACAAGGGGCACAACACAACTGATTGCAACAGTTTAAATTGAAGTCTATGGGAAAATGAGCCAACTTCACATTTGATTTCAAGTCAGTAAGCATTTTCCTGAGGAGTAAATAGTCTCAATCGTTAGGTTTTGGTCTTCTTTAACAGAACATTATGCCATTTTTGTTAAATGTTTTCCAGTGCAGATTAAACTACATGATTAAGTATTGTACATAAACATATAAATGCATGATTTAGAGCTGGTATTGTGTGATAGGGTCTGTGATTTCAAAATGTAATGGCACCAGGAAAATCATAAATCTCGAGGCTTCACAACGGGGGTTCAGATTCCGGTGGGACATCCTAATTTTGTGACGTTATTATTTCAAAAGGCATCACTGAGGCAATGATGAGCTAATTTCTCTATTCATAGAATTAACATGACACGTTTGAACATTTTTGGAAACTTAAAATTTAACATTTTGTCAGAAAACCTCCAACCATGATGTAAAAAATTGCCAATTAATTCATTTTCTACTTGAATGGGCTTAAAAATGGAAACACTGGTGATTAATTTAATGTTTGTATGCAACACTTATTCATGAGACCAAACAAACTAAGCACAATAAGCTACATGACCACACATGATGGGAAATACATTTAATTCTTTTCTGATAAAATCTCCTTGTGGACATGCTTGCCACGTCATCTCATGTTTAGATGTCCCTTTCTGCAGGTCTACTGCTGCCTCTTTGGTAACTTTGTGTCAATGAGGTAAATCCAAACAAATGATTTCAGACACTGAAGTCACAACATAACACACTTGCACTTAGTGATGGAGGCAGCAGTGGATCAGCAACTCAGCAAGTATGTAAGCCTTTTGTTTAGCCTGAACTATTACTTTGACGTCCTCATCATTGACATTGTGTACTCACATCTCTGTCCAGAATACGTCCAGTGCTGTTGAGGTAGAGCCTCTGTCGCGTTGGTTCCAATATCACCCAGTAGTCGTAGTTCTCCAGCAACGTCAGCGAGATGGTTCTTCCAGGGTCTTGGGCTCGACCTTTTATCTGCATGTTTTCCACCAGAACTGTACCTGTGAAGGCAGAACAGTCTCCATTTTAATGAATAGTCATGTCATTGAACGACATTTTATATTATGATTTAGTATTGATAGTTAGAAATAATTTCTTTTGGGACAAAATAAGAAAAACAAGTGGTTTTCAAGACTGTCCTCATGAGGTATATTTAAAAATCCATGGAGTGTTTTTGTATGTTTTATAATTTAACGACAGCTTAAAGCTTAATTTCACTCGGCATACCCATTTGGCAAAACACTACAAGAAAAAACAACATTTACACTATTTACATACGACCAAACAGCAGCCAGTGAAGACTCTCTGAAGACAATTCCACACCTTATGTAGGCAAATCTCTAAAATTCATAATTCTTACGCCCGAGGGCACCAATGCTCATTTCATATTCCACATCTTTTAATCAGTGGGTGATTAAACTTTGCCACAGCAGCCCGGTGGGACAACCCACCCAAAGCCTGAGAAATCCAAGCAGTGCTTGATTCCCGAGAGGGCAAATTAGTGGATTTAAGAAATAACTAGAGATTCATTAAAAGAAGAAAAACAAATTTAAGAAAAGGAATCACCAAATTCCAGGAGGAGCAGTGGTGAAGTCTTTTATTTGAGATTAGTGGAGCACAAAGGAATTTAAACTCTAAACCTCAATCAAAGTCGACCGTGCTGAGAGAGTGTTAAAGGAAATGAACGTCCACCAATGTTAAACTGGTAATTCAAAAGTTTTAGAGAGCTGCAGGCGTAAGATTAACCGATGACTTGATGTAGGGAAAAACAAACACCAGAGATTCAAATACAGCAATCAACAACGCTCAGATATTATGCATACATTTAAAATATAAGCTATTATAGGTTATAATGAGATCATTTATCACATCACAGTGTGAAAGAGTTCCACATTATCTCAGAATAAAGACATGATGCAGTTTTATGTCATAATAACATAGAAATATCTAAATATAACCTGAAACTTTTCACCTGATTACATCATATTGATTACCTTTTATGTTTGCTGGTGTAGAAGTGTGTTTCCATAATTTCATCAACAAAAAGGGTGATAAATATTGCACCAAAGTTGGAAAAAATTAAAAATCCAACTGCACAATTTGGTAAAACTAGATCATAAAAATTATACGTTGGTTGGGTGTTTGGCTGGAATTCAACCCACTAATGGTTCTAACTGTCAGCTAATCAGTGCAGGAATATTTAGCTGCAGCTTGTCATTTCTGAGTCGGCTCTGAACGTGGGTGTCATCGAGGTAAAACGACAAACACTGTCCACCGTTTGTCAAATCAGCTGTTTAAAGCTGATTAAACACAGCTCGAGTGCTTTCCGCATCAGCTGTCACTACCTGTCAACGATAAACTGTGAGGGACGAACCGAAAAGTCGTATAATCACTGAGTGAAGTTGTCGTGGGAGTGTTCCTTCGAGGTCCCACGAGTCGGACACAATGAGACGTCTTATCATCACTGTCAGATGAGACGTATGAGTAAGTTACACTTTTAACCTTGTGTTTCTGGACCCTGGTGTTTAAATCAAGGCGCTCATAATAGAACAGACTGTGAGCATTGTGATTCTCTCTTGAAGAATTAGCATGGCACGCAGGAAAAAAATCAATAACCAGAAATAAAAACTTCACTGTGCAATTTTGGGCAGTCACAGTCTGCATACATCAAACTTCATGTCCTTCCAAGGTTTATTACATGCAATAAACATGTAATATTGCTAAAATCTCAGTGTGTAGTAGGCTTAACAGCACAGGAGCATAAAATCATCAGCATCAAACTAAACGTACAATATCACATGGTTGATGAGTCCCTAGAGATCTAATAATAATATGCCTTTAAACTAGTAAAATAACAAGCAAACAACTCCAGCAGAAGATAATTGTGACCAGCAACCAGCTAGCTTCTTATCTTCTTGGCAACAAGTAGATAATGTCTTAGCTTCTTAGCAACTAGCAGCTTTTTCCTAGCTTCTTAACTAGCAGCTAGTTTCTTTCATTTTTAGCAACTACTTTATTTTTTTTGCTTCTTATCAACTACCAACTAACAGCTAATTTCTTAGCTTCTTAGCAACTACCAGCTAGTTTCTTAGCTCCTTTGCATCTAGAAGCTAGTTCCTTAGCCTCTTAGCAAATTCCAGCTATAGTAGAAGCTTTCATTCTTGGCAAGTACCAGATTTTTTCCTAGTTTCTTTGAAAGTAGCAGCTACTTTCTTTCCTACTTAGCAACTAGCGGCCTTCTTACCAACTGGCAGCTAGTTTCTTAGCCTTTTATCAATTAATTGCAAATAACAATAAAAGTGTTTTTACAATTGACACAAATGGCCCTGAATTTGGAATCCTACGTCAGGGTTTGTAAGGTTGTCTGACTTTCCCAGAGTTGGGAATTTGACCTGAGGGTGTGTTCCAGTTGAAACTTCCGACTAGGAACTTTCTGACTTTCAACCACAACTTGAACGCACAAATCCACCCGGAGTAACAAGCCACTCAAAAGAGGCAGAAAGTAAATGGTAAATGCTTTATATTTGCAGTGCACAATTGCCAGTCCCAGTGCGTTAAGCCAACCAGGTTAACAAGCTGTTTCCACCACTGGCGATCTTGAGCCAGCTGCTCTGCGTCCTCCACAGCAACTCCATGTTATTGGAGGTCGCCCACAATAACGTCGAGCCATCAGGTGCGGGGCTTGCCTCGTGGTCGTCTCCAGCCTGCAGCCCTCGGGTCAAATTGAAAAATGGCACTCGTCGGATGGTCAAGGGGAAGACAGAGAACATGACCAAGCCAGCGGGTGCAGCACTGCGCGACCAGACAAGATGCTCTGGGCTGGCGCGTGCGGGCCCTAAGCGCTTCGTTGGAAACCCGCTGGGGCCATCTGATGTTCTCGATGGTTCTGAGAGCCCTGCTATCAAAACCATCTAGTCTTGTGGCCAGATGCAGTAACTCTCAATAATTGCCATTTTAATGAAAACCTAGCTTTAATTTCAGTCGTCAGGACTTTAAACTGATTTAAATAAACTGAGCTTTGAGGCCATTTGGACAGAACTGACTGTCTTTCCCCCCACTTTGCATTCAACATGTTTCACATTCCATTAACCATATGCCAAGGAGCTAATGGATCTTCAAAGTACACCGTTTCTTCCAAGTGAGTTTCACGCTTGTAGACGTGAACATATATGAGCTTGTGTGCAGAGTCTTGATATGCCTTGCCAATCTACCTGCGGTAACAAAAATAACAAAGAGGTCAGGGGGGTTTTAATTGCTGCCCGTAACATATTTCATCCTTCCGTGAGCAGATTATTCTGCAGAATCATTCAGACTTTCAGGCACTCGAGAGGGAGCCCAGATAGAGGTGTGATGGAAGTGTTATAATTACAACCACCCCTGCATTTGTATGCTACCATTAATGACAACGCTGTCTGCTTGCAGCAGTCAGGGCTTCTTGATGCATGCGTGTGCCGTGATCACAAGGACCTGTAATTATCTGTCTCACTTGGGCTAAACACCGTCTGAAAAATGGATCTTCTAAGAATTTCATTTAAAAGTTAAAGAACACCACTCCCTCCCTCCCTCTGCTGTGGGTTCATTAATCTAAAACAGCTTTTCATAAATATATCTGCCACAGAAACTTGAGTGGTGAGCTACATCTTTTTGAAAACAGTCGGGTCATAAATTACAAGGCTGATAATATTAGAAGGGAGGACTCAGAGAGCCATCTTTTCTTTCTCCAGCTAATTGACCTCAAGATTTTTTTTTCCCTGTGGTGACAGCCAATACTCGCTCAGTTCTAGGAACTTACTCTCTCAGTCTTTGTCACACGCAGCAAAGTTGTCGCCCTCATCAGTCAAATGGAACGCCAGAGTCTATCAGACCTACATACGTAGTGCTACCCAGAGTTTCACTGGGCTACATGTGCACGCATTTTCAAAATAAATAAAAATCTCTTTTTTAAGCAGCCAGCGACTGAGACAGGGGTCATACAGTCTGTGGTCAGAGATGATCTCTGATCTGGACTTCACAGTGGCCGAAGCCCACAGGGACAACACAGATGGCTCGCTTTTATCCTAAATATCAGTGGTGTTGGCACTGGTGGAAGATGGCAGAAGATAAGTGTCGTGGTCCGTTTCTGATGGGGCTCCAGGTTGAGTATTAAGTAGGTCTGTGGCAAAAATCAATACAAATTAATAATCAGTCATAAAGATACATCAGTACAAAAGACGACAGTATGATCCAGTTGATTTCCTGATTGTTAATGTGATGAATCAATTTGATGTAGCTGGTTTGCCTGCCAAAAGTTTTTGTGTGCAAGTCTAAATATTGCTTTTCTTACAAGAAACTCCAGCAGAAGATAATTGTGACCAACTACCAGCTACCTTCTTATCTTCCTGGCAACAAGCAGATCATTTATTAGCTTCTCAGCAACTACCAGCTCTTCCCCTAGCTTCTTAGAAAGTAGCAGATGTTTATTTCCTTCTTAGAAATTAGTAGTGTAATGGCTAGTTTTTTAGCAGCTATTGTAGTTTCTTTTTTATTTATTTATATGTTTATTTGGGTCATGACATTTAGATCACTCATCACACATCATCGTAGTGTAGTTCACACAATACACATAACCGAAAGGGAAAGCGGGAGAAGCACAAGCTTATCTAGTCCCGCCCCCATTATCATCATACAATACATAATTAGCTCAGTGTTCATGGTGTTACCTTACTTCCCTTGTCCAAATGATTAAACTGAAGTATTGTAGAACTGTTGTCCCATTTTGGCCATCTGAAAGTCACCCTAAAGTATCTAAATGTAATCAGCCAGCTCTCCTCACTTCTTCTGCGCCCAGGTAGTAATTTCCTTTTTCTTTTTATTTAAGGGAAATCACTGAACAGTAACTCATCATTGCCAGACACTCGACAATTTTCCCCCTGGTCCTCATCATTTATCCACTTAATTGTGTCGCACTTGGCGTGAACGTAGAGGGTGCAACAAAATTAAGTCTCTAAATAATTTGCAATTTTGTGACATTTATTTGTTGCTGCTGGTGTGCAAAGACATTTAGAAAGGAGTCCTGCCTAGAATACACAGACAATAATCCAAGATCTTAATTTAATTGTGCCAAAGCACAGTTTTATTTGGTATGTGTCATCAGAGTTTAATGCGGATCTCATCTCCAGTCTGGATCTGGGGGCAATTTAGAGATCAGGATTAATTTAGTCATGCTGATGTAAGATGATAATAGCTATAAGTGAAGTTCTATACAGATCGAGGAAGTCTTGTGGATCCAGTGAATCAAACTTATCAGTATGTAAAACGCTTTGAATGGTAAATTTATTTTTTGCACCTAATTAATTAACTGAAAAAGCTCAACGATAAATTACTTTTAAAACAGAATGACCTCAACATGTGCCACCTTCCTGACTGAGGTCCTGATGAAGCTACCAAGACCAAAGATGATCCTTTGCAAATTCAACATAAGGAAGATAACACAAAAGATTAAGACCCGGTTTTCAGATAATGCCAAATCTCCATCTATAACATTGAGATTTGCGTTGAACAACCTTGATTTACAACACGTGAAATTATACTTTGAAGGTGAGAACTGGTACAAGCTTCCATAACTTATCTCTCCATGACACTGCAGTGTATGGATGGATATCTTTATGTTATGGAAAAGGATTTAAGAGGAAACCCGGTCATAAAGGAGAATTTTACACATTCACGTCCGTCACAGTGATTCTGAAGTCACAAAGTATGACATACAGGGCGTAATCCACACTTTTTCAGTGACACGGCTTCATACGGCTTCCTTTTCACTTTAGTTGTGTGCAGTCATGGATCCCCTGCAGTGCATCATCGCTGTCTGTGGAATGGTTTCTGACAAGAGGAAGAGGAAGAGGGTGAACTAAACCTGAGATATTCCTCAACTGAAAACATCTGTGTGCTCACTGTGTGTGGTAGTCGAGCTGCATACTGCATGTGTGCATGTTGTTGCTTTGATTTATCCTGTTGCATTCAAATATGTAATTCATTATTCTGTGAATAATGTTTTATTGATTTCTTTGTTTAGCGGTTTGTGTCTTCATATTTATGAGTTAAAAAGGTGCTATCTATCTACGGTATCAATCTATCTATCTATCTATCTATCTATCTACGGTATCTATCTACGGTATCAATCTATTTATCTATCTACGGTATCTATCTATCTATCTATCTATCTACGGTATCTATCTTTCTATCTATCTATCTATGGTATCTATCTATCTCTCTACGGTATCTATCTATCTACGGTATCTATCTATCATCTATCTATCTCTCTACGGTATCTATCTATCTCTCTACGGTATTTATCTCTCTACGGTATCTATCTATCTATCTATCTATCTACGGTATCTATCTATCTATCTACGGTATCTATCTACAATATCTATCTATCTATATTTATCTATCCATCCATCCAGCCGTGTCATATCACTCTATCCATCTATCTTCATCCATCATCTCATATTTATTCATATGTACAGTATCTAGCAGTCAGTCGATCATAATATGTCATAATAACAGTAATTTCTCGCTCATATAATAAAACACACATGGGACTGATTAATGACAGCCGTGTCATAAAAAACGTAACGTATATAGTATCTGAGATATGAAAGTGCCATTGCTGTGCCCATCAGCAGAATCATTGTTTCACTGAGGCTCCAGCAAACACAACACTGTACAAACACAAACACATGCAGCAGCAGCAGCAGCAGCAGCAGCAGCAGCAGCAGCAGCAGCAGCAGCAGCAGCAGCAGCAGCAGCAGCTGTCAGGAGACGCACTGAGCTGCACATGTCGCCAAAAATTTAAAAAAAATGTCTAACACAGCCACGATGAACGGGGAAGGGTGTAATATCGCTGCCATCTTAGCACTCCAAATGCTTAACAACCTCTAATTACCTTTGATATAATTTGACATGAAAAACATCTGTCAGTTCAGGCGGCTCTGCCAAAGAAAACCACAGTCAAAGAGACAAAAGGGGGGGAGCGGCAGCTGTTTCATTGAGCACAGATTCTGAGATGTGCAGCGCCTGTCACAGCAAAAGGATTTTTTAACAAAAAAAGACTTCTTTTTGAAAGAAAAAAAAAGACTTTTTGTACTGCGTGAGGCGTCATAAATATGCAAACGCTGAGCTAAAACGGTTCCGTACGTCGTACACGTGCCAATGCGGGGCATAAAAATTACCGTAGTGCCATTCACTATATTTGGAGTTAATTTCAGCTCATGGGTGACATGAGCAACTTTTTCGCTCTCTCTTCATTCAGCGGAGGCAGCTGATTTGCCTCTGAGGAAGTCTGAAAATAGCTCAAATATAAATATTATTTCCTGGCTGCAAATTGATGTGTAAAAATCAGTGTGGCACAACAGCACAGTGACGTCAAACTCACAGTCAAAATATTTCAACATCACAGCATGTGTGGATATTTGTGTATGGGTTATTTAAAGCAACAAAATGCAGGATTTCAACCTTTAAGTAATGTCAGCTAAATCATTTTGATGGTACATCAACTTACAAAAGAGTAAATCGTACAATACTGTACAGCATACATCATCTTTTGATGTATTTTTGTCTTGAGAAATAAAACAATGCAATTATATTTGTATAAAATGCTACGGGCGACACCTTGAAGCAGTGGCCAGCATTGTTGGCATGTCAACAAACTACCGCAACAAGTATTTTACAAACGTTGTAACAGACAGTACCGTTTCCCAACTGTAGGGCAACCCCAAGAACAAATCCTACATTGTGTTACTTTAAGACAATGAAAGAGAATTCACCTCTAAAGTGTAGAATCCATAAAAATATCCCAATATTTTTAAAGCAGGGGCCTCAAACTCAAAATGACCTGGGGCCAGTTAACTTCCAGTTGGGGAAAATGATACTTTTCAGTGATTTGATATTAAAATTATATCTTGATGATCCCTCATGATATAAGTAAAAGTGTTTGTTTTGATATATAGTTCACAAAAAAAGAACAGGATGAAGCAAAAATGTATATTTAAATAACAAAAACAGGCATAAACAGGCATAATTTATCGATAACAACATGTAGACAATTATAATTAAAACACTAAACAAGCTTTAAATAAAATATTGAATTTAAAACATTTAATAATGTGATAAATCTAAGCTTATGTTTTATTATAACTTAAAAGTAAGTGTAGGGCCACATAACATGAACTGGGTGGCCTGCATGTGGCCCGTGGGTCTTGAGTTTGGGACCTCCGTCATACAGTATAATGGAAAATATTGCACAAGTAAAGTAAATGATTCAGGATTTAACAATAGAAAATTAGAAATAAAATACAAAGTTCACCACAGACATGCTAACATTTAACTATGTGTATTTATGTAGTTTTTCTCAGAATGTGAATTAACAATCACTACTTCACTTCTACACGACTACCATAGTTATAATGTTGTATGTTCTGACAAATAGCCGCGCTTTGTAACACAATACACAATAATCTGGATTTTGACTCAGAACAGGGGCTCACTTCATGTTCTGAAGGACGGGAAGCACGGTGAGCGGAGGCTCCACTGCCAACAAAACCTCAATTTATTCCGAGGAAAAACAAAATGATCTGCGTGGAGCAGATTCAGAGGGTGAATCTCTGTGTGTATGAGATGTGACGATGCAGACACACCTTTTTACCACAGTGTGGAGAAGAACATACACCGTGTACTAACAGCAAATCCAAGAATAACACAGCGGAAAGAATGTTGAAATAAGTGCACACCATTTGGAAAACGTTACAGTCCACCTACATCATTTTGATAAAGTTGCAGAATCTGAGAATATCTCCTGGGCTGGTTGCCAGTGATGGCAACTGCTACCCGTCCCCATCATTCAGATTTGTGTCCACACGTCCCTGCATTGATGTAGTGTCCCCGCTGTTGAGGACGGCTGGTTTTAGTGAAACAAGTATTTTCAGCAAGATTTGTTGGCATGCTCCGGAAATGAGAGAAGTATCAATTATGCCCAGAATGTCAATCGAACTATTTCACTGTGCGTTTATTAAACTCGTGAACAAAGCGTGGAGATTATAGCCGTTAATCAAACGAGTTAACAATTGCTGGAGCTGAAGAAAGATAAAATATTTGCATAAAAGAACCAAACAATAAAATTAATTTTCAATTCAAAGAAACTTATTGTAATTATGATTTAATCCATTAAAGGTGGCATGCTGGCGCAGTGGTTAGCACTGTTGCCTCACAGAAAGAAGGTGCTGGGTTCAATTCCTGGTCTGGGACCTTTCTGTGTGGAGTTTGCATGTTCAACACATGTCTGTGTGGGTTTCCACCAGGCTCTCCGGTTCCCTCCCACCATCAAAAAACATGTTAGAATGTCACATTCAGTCAGGTTGGTCCCTTGTGGCGGCGCGCTCAGTCGCAGCGGCTCTCATCAACCCTCCATCTGACCTCAAGATTTCATTGTGCAATACCAGTTGTATAATGACAATAAAGATGCTTTCCTTTCCTTAAACAGTACATGTGATGTTGTCAAGGGTTACTTACAATGCTTCAACCACTTTAACAGGCTGGAATATTTATTCAAAAGAAACCTGTAACCAGGATATGAAAAAGAAACCACACATTAAGACGTCCATGTGCCCTTATCCAGCAATGCCTGGATCTACATTAAGTACCATTAATGCCACTATTCATACGGGAACAGTAATATTACATACAGCAGGATGTTTTATTTATATATATATATATATATATATATATACATATATATATACATATATATATACATATATATATATATATATATATATATATATATATATATATATATATATATATATATACATATATACATATACATATATATATATATATATATACACACATATATATATTTTAGTGTCATAAATATTGAACTTATTTGTTTGTTATTTCATGTCGGACTAAAACGCCAAATCAAAACATAAACACATTTTGCGGTGCTACTGCACTATTAACCAGTGAAGACAGTTTTGTCAAATTAACCTTTTACCTTAATCTCATGGTCATTGTATGTCTTTTTTTATATAATATATCATCTCTAAAGCTGTAGTCAGGGTTCCTATACCTTGGTTGACATTAAAGTCAAGGACTTTCCAGGACCAATTTCCGCACACCTTAAGATGGGAGCAGAACTTGTAAGAGTCGCTTTGTCCATGGCGTCCACTTATTGTCAAATGAGTTCACACTTTCTCTGTGTGTCTCAGTATAGTCGTCGTCGTCGTCGTCGTCTGGCTACACATTACCACCAAGCTGTACAGTACACAGGAAGTGACTCATTTTACCTAACACATTACGCATCTTTAGAGAAAATAGAAATAGGAATAGAAATCATTATGGGTGTGAGCACAAAAGACACACTTTTGATAATTTAGCGAAAAACGTTCAATTCTAAGATTCAAGAGCGACGTTTCCCATTGTTTGCTGAAAAGGTTAAATCGCATTGTGTTTCTTGGGAGACCAGACTGTAAATACACTGCCTCTACAAAAGGATTCTGCATCCCCCCCCTGGACCAAAATAGCCACGGTGACACATTTTACAAGAAGATGCATGAGGTACATTATACAATAACCACATACAACTAAGAACGGGGGGTTGCTTCCCCACAATGCAACATGAAAATACCTCCAACTATATCTTCCCACCACCGTCTCTATCTCTCTCTCTCTCCAGTGTAAAGCCTGAGGTGAATGAAAGACACGGTGATCCATTCAAAGTCCCATTCCAGCCTCTGCTTGGCCGACAGACTCGCGGCTCTGAACAATGTGAGCTTGTTAGAAAAACAACCGCATTCAGCCACAACTAATAAATGTATTGCTTTCAGTGAAATGAGTTCATAAGCATTGTTGCGACGAAGAAACAAGGTTCCCCTTAATTGGGGTAAAATATCAACAAAACAACAGCTTGGCTATAGAATGGTTGGCCATTAGCTGCTTGCCAATAGTCATTTACGGCACCAATAATACACTGAGTGCACTGGTCTTTATCTCAATCTATGACGGAGAGCAACACGGTGGAAAAAAGCTCATTTCTAACCAAACGTGGCTTTAAGTAACTGCGTTTATACGGTCTTAAAAACATGAAATATCCAGCCTGAAAATGCATCAGACTGTTTTGAGGTAATTACCAAGTTGTCCAGCAGCGGGAGCTGTGAAAGCAGCAGCAAAACACCAAAAAGTCAGGGGAGGCTTAACTGTGAGAAGAGAAGTCTCGGGAATTCACTCCGAGCAAACATCCGAAACATCGTCACTCTTTGTCCTATTTTATCTTTTCTGAATTAAATTTAAGTCATCGCTTTTCGCTGACTAGTCTGCTATGACCTATATTGTGTGTCCAATATAATATTTTATCTAGTACAGATGTGGACAGTTAAAAAAATTCAATTTTTACTTTTTTATTGTGCATAAACAAGTTTGATTGCACAACAAAATTGTTATGAAAAAATATGAGAAAGAATGATTTCATAGTTTGAAAATATGTTTCAATGGCATGGTCTCCCTAATTTTTTTTCAATGTCAAGTGTGTTTTTAATTTGTTATTGGATTTCACTTGTAATTTGATCTCCGTTGTTTCCATAGAGTTGGGCTGGTCAAGCAGAGACGGAGACCAACATGGACCAACGTGGACCCTCCTGAGATCTTTGATGGATGAGTAGCTACATGTACATGTACGACTCCTTGTAAACTTAGCCATAACTCAGCCTCTAGTTGCACTTTGAGAAATACAGGATTCTGCTTTCATTGACAGTTAATGGTAATATAAATGTCCCTCTATAGGGACATTTATATTACGCAATTGTATAAGGTCAGTTTAACACCTCGTGAGTCCGGTGGAAAGGAAGCCGCAAAGACTCTGATCACAGGAAAGACAAATATAGGAAAAATAGATCCTCAATTTTGAAGTTTTGCTGCTAAAATGTGTAAAAACTAAGTTTTAGCTTCATCCTCCTTTCCCGTGTAGTAACCACTGAAGTGGGGGTTTACTTGTGTCGGGAGTGGAAGTCAGTTCTCCGGGTTCCCGGGCCTATTTATAAAAGCCACAATTCCCTGCTGACTCACTGTACTGCAGCCTGAAATACATACATTTATATTCATACAGTGAGGTTCAGAAAATCCAGAATAGGTCTCATACATAGTAAGCACTGGCCTCACTGTGCAGACACACAAAAACAAAACTAATTTTTAGTAACTTAGTAACTACCCATGCTTATTTCTACATTTTATTTATTTTATTTTATTATTATAATGGCTATTTATTCTCTCTATGGGATTTGGTGTGGGAGAGGGAGCAGTTTACAAAGCATCATAAACTTCAGTTTTCATTTAAAAAAAAAAACAGTTAAATGGTGAGATAAAGAGAAAACAATATTCTTAAGACATTGTGGACTTAAGTTGAGGTACTGGGGTTACACCAGAGGTGGAAAGAGTACTGAAATATTCTTCTCAAATAAAAGTACCACTATTTTGATACAATTTTACTTACTTGCAAGTAAAAAGAAGTACTTTTCTACAAATGTACTCAAGTTAAAGTAAAAGAAACAAAGTAGCTAGTTTAAAATGTACTCAAAGGGGACACAAATCTCACATCCTCATCATCCACCTGTCCTTATCATTCACTTGTCCTCATTATTCACCTGTCCCCATCATTCACTCACCTGTCCTCATCATCCACTGCCAAAGTTTCCAGTGTGCGATTTATTTATTTGTAAATTAACATTTTCTCTTTACTGAGTAACACAATTACACAGAAAACCTACTCAATTACAGTAACGCGAGTAAATGTAAATCATTACTTTCCACCTCTGGGGTTCACAGGCGGAACCATACAAGCACATTTTAAAAAAAAACAAACCCTGACCTTTTGCCTACAATCGATAATTATCCGCTTTTAATACGCGGAGACACAAAAATCCATTCCCCTGTACAAGCTGTGGCGTAACAAACAATAAAAGAGCGATATCACTTAATGACGATGGTGCAAAAAACCTTGGTCCTGTCTGTTGACAGCAGCTGTGAGACGCCAAAAGGGCCTAAGGTTTTCATTAACCTTGAATTTAAGGCTGAAACACTGTGATCCAGACTGTTCTTGGATTATTTAAAACGCCCTCAGCGTTATTATCACAGCGTCCACAAAACCTGACATCTGTCGTCTCATCTCCGGCATCTACAATATCACATGTCACGTTTGCCGTGTTATTGTGGCGTTGCAAATTAAAAAGAACTATTAATATTTTTTTTTTTTAGCAGAGATTTCCCCCGTGCGCTCCTCTGAGCCTCGTACGGTTCAGCGTGGGAGACGAGAACCCATATTCCTCCTGTGCGGTCTCTGCACAAGACGCTGCAGTGAGACAATAGCGTGACTCCCAGAGAGAGACGAGAATTAAAGAGACACAAATTCTATTATGACGACGACACTTGTTATTCCAATTTTCGAGGGGGAAAACTGGGTCAAATGAGGCGAAAAATGTGGTGCGCTCACACCGGCGACGGCACAGACGTTTACTTTTGTCTTTTTCAAAAGAAATCACAGTGGGAGGAGAAACAATAAGACGTCAAACATTGATTTGTTTAAAACCTAAAGTAACTAACACATGTTCAACAATATGACAAATTAGGGGGAAACAGACGAGACGTGGAAGACCACTTTCAATCTGATAACAGCAGCACCTTCAGTTTTACCATAAATCCCGCTATGTTAATAATAATTATGGCTTGTTAGACGCGCAGAGCAAACAAGAACCACAGACTGTGTACCGAGTGCTTAATGTTTTGTATGACTGAGCCTTCGCCGACTGTCCCACCCTCCTGTTTTGCTCCGTAATCCCACAAGGAGCAGGTGTTGTGCACTAATCCAGGCCTTTCAGCTCGGCTCTAATTATAAATTGATGACCCAGCAATCATCGCCGCCTGACACGATGATAGAATGTAACAGAGCAGACACTTATGTGTGTATGAGTGTGTCCGTTAACTTGTATTTGTTACCTATGCAGGACATTTTATGACATAAACTCGTCCTCATGGAGACCAAAACCTGGTCCTAATGACGCAGACGATCAGGCTATATCTCAAAATACGGGATATAAATCTGCTGCACACAAGTTGTTTCTCTGTTTTCTTTTGAGATGTTTGTGCTCCGGACACTTCTATATAGTTTTTACCATTTTACTTTTCTATTATGTCACTATTTTACAGTTTTTCTTCTATTTTTTTGTATAGTGCCTTCAGCACAGCAACTGTAAAGTACTTTGGTCAACCTTGGTTGTTTTTATAAAGAGAAATGAAGTTGACTTCTCAAAGATACTACATTGTAAACACACTCTAAAATAACACATCTACTGTTTATAATCTGTATTACATGATCAATAATACCTGGTCTATTTGTTTGGCTTTTTAATGTGTTAGAAACAATAAAATGGACTTTAAATATGGTCAAATTCTGCAATAACGCAAATAATGAGGCTTAAAATTAAGGATGTGTTATTAAGATACTTTTTTTTGTAGATACAATTTTGTCGATTCCGTGTATTTTTTTAAATTAATATATACAATATTTAAAATGTTTAATTCCGTATAATAAATGTGACGATTATATGCAATATCTTATCACAATAGGACATAATTTAAAAAATCTAAGACCATATGTTCTCACATGTCACAATAATACCAATACATTGCCTAGTCTTAATTTGAAGTTTGGTAGGATTAAGATTAGAGGTTGAGATTAGAGATAACTGTGTGTGATAACGTAGTAAATGCAATGTCTGAAGAAAATCGAACAAACAAAAAGTTAATCCTGTTTCTCACGTATAGGAAATAGTTGAGCAGGGATCATGAATTCTGAGTTTTTCACCCCGCTTGCTAAAAGACTTACAAATGACAGCCGTGCTCTTCGTACAGGGCTGCACTGAAAGCCTCATACATCACTCCGCTCCCCTGCCGGAACACTACTGTTTGAAAGCAGTTGGGTTCAGGACTGAGCATGTTTGAAGATTCATCACGGTGAGAGGCGACGACGGCGCTCCGTGTCAGACTGGAGCGGCCGCCCACTGTTGGGTTAACCTTGGACAAAAAGGTGAAGTCGATGCAACGAGATCGATGGACTTCTCGTGAGATCTGACACGTTTTAGTTTTATTTAGAAAAACTGAGTCCAATTGTCCAATTGACAAAGACAATGGGTTTAAAGCGGAACTTTGAAAGTCTGGTCGCTCTACGGAGCTCCCCCTACAGTTTTGGGGTACATATTTATACGACACCACCATCCATCCATCGTCTACCACTTTGTGAGACATCCTGATTCTGAGGAATCCTGGGTCGGTCGCCCTGATCTTGCAAGGCTGGTTTTCCACTAACAGACAGTAGGGGGCAGTGGAGACCAGTGTTCATTTCGTCAGGCGAGACGAGACGAATTATATTCGTCAACAAACTTTTGTTTTATGACTAAGAAAAGAAGATGATGATGATGATGAGACTGCGACAATGTCGTAAAACACTGACTAAGACTATGTTAAAACTAATGATGACAAAAAAACTAAAATGTTTATTAATCGATTACTAAATGTAACTATTTTGATCATCGATTAATCAGTATGAGGTTTTTTTTTTTCATTATTGAGACAAGTTTTCTGATTTTTCAGCTTCTTAAATGTGAATATTTTTTGGTTTCTTTGCTCCATATAAGAAATAAATCATTAAAACTGAATAATGTTGGGTTGTGAACAAAACCAGACATTTGAGAATATCAACATTTGAGGTTTTACAGAAAATTAAGGATTTTGAGCTTTAATGACATCATGACATGGTTGTTGCATAATGGCTGGTGTGTTTGTGTGTTTATTGTCTGGTTTCATTTTCTGGACCAAACAAGCCCTCGATTAATCGAGAGAATGATCAACAGGTTAATCGATTACTTGCAGCCCTAATCCAGATTACGATTTTAAAATAGTCCAAATGAGTTAATTTTCCTGCAGGAACAGCAGCGATTTCTTACCATAGCCACAGCTTTTGAATAGTGTTTCAAAATAAAATACTAATGTAAAAGACAAGCTGATCACTTGTGAATGTGTCTTTTAAATCAGCAAACCAGACACTCTTAACAAAGGTGTACTGAAGTATTGATACCAATTTAGAGCCATTTAAACATTACAACGACTACAACACTGTTCAATTAAGGTAAAAATCCTGCATAGTTCCACTTTAAATCTATGGCCATATCATTTATGGGTGAGGAGGTTTTGTACAGGTAAACAAAACCAATTTTTATATTTTGTTGGGTCTCATTAAGTGTTAAGTCTCTTGTTGTGTCTATTTAAATGCCTTTCGTTATTTCTATTTAAATGTCAAGTCCTTCGTTCGTTATTTTTGCTATTTTATTGTGTACCTAAAGCCGGGAGTCTCTGCAAAAATTTCATTATGTCTCATAATGACAATAAAACTTCTTGAATCTTGAATCTTGAATCAAAAGAGAAGATGGTGGTATGTTTGTAATTAAAAAAAAGAAAAAAGGAAAGGTCAGAGGAAAGAAACAATGAGATTCAAAGGGGTCAAACTAATGTCAGGCCTGGTCAAGAGAAAAAGCACGAGGGATTGAATTCACTTAAAGCCGAGAGGCTAATGAGCCCATGGAGGCTTTAAAAAAAGAAAGAAAAAAAAAAAGACAGTCACACAGACTTGCTCATCTCATTAATTAGTTAAACCTTCAAGCTCTTCAAACACAGGAAGCAAAACAGTCCACACACACACACGCACACGCAGGTAACTTTCTCACGAGAAAAACAAGTCCATACTCAGGAGAGCTCCATAATCCTGGATGAGATGAGGAACTTTCCAACAGACTCCACCGTGTTTAGCATTAGTGCTACATTTCCTCTCCTGTCCATCAGTCAGCTTTCATAGAGCACATGTTTCCTGATGTGCATTTAATACAGAAGTGGTTTAAACCTGTACTGCTTTGATCAAAGTGAGAAAATGGGGGCAATATTTAACCATGACGCTGATTATAAATGTGGTGGTTTAGAGACAGCGAGTAACACAGTGAGTTAGAAGAAGCCTGAAAAAAAAACCTGTTTAAAATGAAGGATTAAATATGTTTTTTTGGCCATTGGCCAGAACAATTTAAAAGTAGTACAATACTCAAAAGTATGTGTGTGTCAATGTTAAATTATGGAACAGTCCAACACCAGTGGTTGTGGGCCGCTTTTTTATGGCCCAACCTGTGGTTCCACCAGAAAAACTGAGAAAAAAAAAACTAGATAAACACTTTTCACTGTCCCTTAAATATTAGTCACACAGTAGTCACACATACTGTATTCATCACCCTGCAATTAGTATAGCAACAGCCATGACAATTGAAAGCATTATGTTTCATAATTTAAACATGGCTCTGTGTTTATTTTGTTTTTATTTTTATCACACAGTGTTTTTTATTTTTACCCAGGTTGAAAAAGCCCAGGTTTGGCTGCTAATTTTATTATGAAAGAGGTTTTTGTTCCATAATTTTAGCTCAAAATCAAACGTGGCATAAAGCTCATAAAAATTACAAGTTGAGAATACAGATTTGTTCTGTGCAGACATAATTGCTGAGCTAGAGCTGGGTGATATTTAACCATAAATCCTATTTGTTATTTGTCTCAGAGGTGAGCCGAAGAGAGACGAGGATATAGTTAGCTTCCTCCCAGAGGAACATATACTCCCCACTACACAAATGATTAGTCCGAGTATTGGATTGCTTTGCGCTGGAGTGTCTACTGATCGTATGGCTCTTAGATTTAGTCCCAGGGGAGTTTTCATAAAAACATGCAGCTATAATGATAATAATAATAATAACAATAATGATAATAATAATAAAAAAGAGTGACCCGCCATCCAAATTGTAATGGAATTGGACTTAAATCACCATCAGATAATAAATTCCAACACAGGCTGATACTGGGCCTGATTCTGCACGGTACTGTTTCATTGCCACGATGTTAACAGCTTGAACTGTGAACATAAAGTTTTTATTGTCAACTTTTCCTTCGTAAGGCACAGGGAGAGCGGCTGTAAGCCTTAATGAGAGTGCCATAACCAAACAATCAAAAAAGACAGTCAATCAGAGCAGTTAATATAAGACTTAGTATATCACAGCAGCTGAAAACACAGCTCAGGCTCGTGCGAGCACGGGTCTTACATTCAGCGGGCAAGAAATTCAACGTTAAACCGTTTTTATGAATCATTATATTCACAAATGAATGAAGACAAACATTGGGCTATAGCTGCATCTGATTCCTGCTCTGAGAGTTACTGTGCTGAGGAAAAAGGTGCCGTCGTACCACGGCTGCACAGAACTGCCATGACGCCGTTTTACAAACTAGTAACAAGCTAAGAGTTAGAATCTGTTCATTAATAAGATTTGTTCACAGAATTGTTCATTACTTCCTTCTCACACAGTCACTGAACTGAAATACCATTGAACGGGTTGAGATTCAAACTCACGATTGCCGGCTTTCAGCCGTGCTGTCGCTAAATACCCCTAAAGACTCCTCTGTTCAATATTGAGATTTTAGACATTTCCTTTGCTAAATGTTGGAGATTGCATGTTTTCAGGATTTTTAAGTCTCTTTAACTGATCTACAGTTTTGGCATTGTCTTAGCATTGTTTGGTTTAGCCAGGGAAAGGGAAGCCTTTCCCCCTGCTGGAGCTGCTCCCCGATCTCGGATAAGCGGATGACGATGGACGGATGGATATGTTTTCTTTCAGAGCGTCAGCTTGTGGAATGACTGCTGCATTCATGTGGACTGCAGTTGTAAAGACTGATGCACGTTTAAGTGAAATCAGCTTTGTCACACACACCATATGAAAGAATGTTAAATTGACCTCTCTAATAAAGCCCTTCAGCAATCCTTGCGTCTGATTTCCAAGGGCTGCGAGGATCCTCGCAAGCGTCACTTGATATAAATCATTAATTTGCAGAAATGGGATAAAAGCTGTAGGAGATGGAATTCTCATTTATGGACACAATGATTTCCCACTGCTGCTGTTATAAAACGCTTTCTGTCAATGAGAAAATACAACCCCCTCTGGCTCCACTGTTCACGTATCCAGCTGCTTCTCTCCACCGAGATAGAAATCTCTTCAATCTGATTAACCGCTTTTGGATTTAGCTCATAGACCAAATAAAGGCAGCATATAGAAAACACGCCATTTCCCTTCCCAATAGATACGACTCTGTGAGTCAATGAGACTTCATGTGTTGTGTCTGGCACCTGTCAGTGGGTCTGCAGAAGCCTCAGTCTGGATAAATTAAACATGCTACGCTTCATTTGAGCAACACGGTTGCGATCCCCTCGTGGCTACTCGTTTCTCTGAAGTGAAAAACGTCAAAGCGAGCTCGAAAGAAAGAGAAAGCAACCAGGACAGGAGGAAGAAAATGGTTTGTATTGTCTAAACCACACATGTCAAGCTCAAGGCCAAAACTGAACCGCAATACAATTATTTTTGGCACCTAAAGATAAAATCTGATGCCTGCTAACATCAGTAAACACTTTCCTGAGGAGTTATTGGTCTCAACTGCTAGTTTCAGGTCTTTTTCAACAATTTTGTAAATGATGTTTCATTTAGACTGAGAATAGTGAGTGAAAACCAGTGAAATCAATCCAATAGGCACCTGGTTCCATGTGGAAACTCTTCAATATGGTGCAGTCGAGAATCTTATGAGTGATGTCACAACTGGTTCTCCTGTCCCTTTATTGACTCACGAGAAGTCAAAGTCAAGCCAGGTCATGGATGAAATGAAAGGTAAATTATGTTTAGCCGTTTATTTTATGTCTAACTTGAGGAACTTTTAACTGCAATCGAGGACAACTTCAATCCGTGCTAAAGGTGAGAAAGGACTTAGAAGCAAAAAAGGAAGATGAAGAAGAAGAAGAAGAATTGTGAAAACAGGCATGTGGAAGGCCGATCTGTTCACCATCATGAAAGGTTTGAGCTCTCCGTGCTGTGGCCATGAATAAAGAATATAGCATAAAACGACACAAAGCACAAGAATCGTGAACATGAAGAAGAAGCTACAGCAAGAAGAAGCAGCAATGAAAAGATGTCTGGTGGAACAAATTATGTTCACAGGGTTTAGGTCAATCTATCTGTGTCAATAATTAGTCCTAATACTGTTAAATTTAGGAAAAAGAACTTTGTCTGCCTTGTTTTATGTTTGGAATGACACATTTGGGCGAGCACTCACTCGGAATGTCTTTGTATTAAGAAGCACAGTAAAGACAATAAAGGCTTCCAGACTTTTCTATTCATTTCGTCCCTCTGTGACTCAATCAATGAACGAACTCGTGGCCCGACAGTCGCAGACACACCTCTCCCACTGGGAGCGCTTCACTTTCACGGGGCTTTTTGACGGATGTAAAAATCTCTAGGTTTGCAAACAGGATTATGTTTTCGTCAATCCTGTCTTTTTTGTCTTTGTCCATTCACCGCCACGAAAGGACTTAAAGGTAAATGCTCAGAAAAACACGGGATCTTATTATCTGTCATTTGCATGGCTTCTGTGTGACAGAGGAGAGGAGATGAAACACATTCAGAGGGATAATTGCTCCGGTCAATAATGGCGGCTTGCCTGTTTTACATTCCATTATGGGCAGGACGCTCTCCAGGCCGTTTCATCAAGGAGAGATAAATAAGAGGCCGGTGGAGCCAGAAGAAGCCCGTATCACGAGTAAATGAGTGCTTTTATGAGGAAGATTAGTGCAAATCCCCTAACAGGCAGTGTGTCGACACATGTGGGGGTGAGGGGAGGCTTAGGGACGCAGGGGAGGCTACCTCCATCTCGCACATTCCCCCCGGCAATCGATCAAAACCCCAAATCTCAGCTGCACACGGAGAGGAAGGAGCGAAGGAGACAGTCTGACAGTCTGCTTCACTGACGAGCGGCACCGACTCATCTGGCGAAGAGCCGGACAAGAAAAAATACTATTGGATGTGCACATGTGGTGTATGAATACTACGAGTATTATTAACACATTAGCAGCACTTCTGGCTTTTAAAACTGAAAGCACAATATGGAACAATTAGCGAATGGCAAAGCTTGCAAAATTGTGATATAAATGAATGGTATACAGCCATGGTTCTCAAACTGTGGTGCGTATACCACCAGTGGTACACAAGTTTCCTCTGGTGGTACTTGGAGGAAAAATAGAAATAGTGTTCTACTGCATATACCAGGGTAACTCATTTCACTATACCAGTGTCTGAAGCACTTTAACCCTCTTATGACCATCGTGATGTTCAGGCCACCCTGGATTTATTCAGATTTCATGGCTGTAGAATTGCCAACATCTGAAAGTGGGTTAAAAGCCAAAGAGCAGAAACGTGTTTTAAGAGAGGTCTTAAAAACAGGAAGTGAGTCGACGGCAAAGACAACTCATTCCACAGCGAGTGAAAATGTGCGGTCACGTCAAAGTTTCCTTAGCGACGACAAATGGTGACTGATCTGCCGACCTGAGAGAGTGCACGGCTGAAGCATCACATACTGTGAGGGCAAGTGCATGAAGACATTTGAAAAACAAATCAAATCATTTAGAACCTGGAGCCAGTGCCGCTAAAACTGGACTAATGTGCTCTCGTTTTTACCGTCCCAGTTAACCCTTCTGTTACCTTCCTGTTATCGCCGACAGGATTTGACACTCGTACTTCTCATTACCGTAACTCCTAGACCGTTATTGTGATATCTAGTAAATTCAAAAACTACCATAAAGCAGAGAAATAGAGCTTTGTCCAATCACAGAGAAGATTCAAGAGTAACTTTGAACAAGAGCGTTTTCAACCGACTGTTGTCGAGCAAGTGATGTCAGGCGAAGCAAATAATCTGCATCGGCCTATTTACACCACTGTATTTTAACATTGGTGATAATAACTGTGTTTCTTCAAGAGCTCAATGAATATTGTCTCAGGTGTTTACTTGATATAAACATTTAGAAGAAACTCTGCTGTAGCATTTCCTGACTCCTAAAAGTGTAGTGAGAGCAAATGTAACGTGAATACGGAGAAGGGTATTGTTTGTCTTCATGGTCGTACATCTCCATATATATGAATGCTGATTAACAAAAAGGAGCAAAAGCTTCAAACTCATGCAAAGAAAAAAGTATAAAGGTAAAAAGGAAATCAGAGGAAGACGGAGAAAGAAAAGTCAAGACAAGGAACAGTAGAACAGTTCCACTCGATCACGTCTGCTCTCCGCGGCACAGGTAAACCACACCAAAGACCACCTGAGCGCGGGGGAGAGGACTTCTCATTAATGTAGCCCCATGTCACATCTGTGTGCCAGACACCACCTGAATGCACACACAGGCCCTGCGAGAACAAACTCACACAACAGGAGCCAGAAGTGGAATTTATTTATCTATAATTTAAAACACAATCAGAATGGCAATCCAATATGTCTCACAAAACATCGGCAGTAACCGACCCGAGTGCCATCGACGGAGAGCGACTGTACTTGTGCAGAGAGAGACAGAGAGAGAGAGAGCGACAGAGACAGAGAGAGAGAGAGACAGAGACACAGAGAGAGAGAGACAGCAGTCCCAGCGGAGAGAGGACGTATTAATATGTACTGCAATATCAAAAGCAACGCTGACGCAGACACAGAAACGATCCCAGCTCTGCGATCAACACCACGACACAGCACAGAGGTGTTTACCACCACTCTTATGTGATTGTTTGTTTACGTACCGTTGGGGCTCTCCTCGTCGATGGTTACGATGGTTGCAGGGGGGCCTGGTCGAGTCAGCTTACACTCTGCACACACAAACAAGAGAGAACACAACATTAAGTTAATATCTAATTGTGGTTATTTAGACTGAAATTGTGATATGATTCATGATATGAGAGGGATATATTTTTATATAATTATTCTCATTTTCCTTTGAATAACATGATTTTATCTGGGATATTTTCACCTCCCAAGGAGGATGAGAGACATTTTATCAGAAAGTTGAAACTGTAAGTCTTAAAAAACGTTTTCACAGTGGTGAAAAGCACTCCGGGGGCATTATGAGGGTCAGTTACACTCAGTCTGTCAATTTTTCGCAATATATTTGCTGGATCTCCGTGGATTTAAAGTGTGCAGTGAACTCTGACGGCTTCAAACCGACACCAGCACTGTTTAAAGCTTTTCCTGCCAAAAAAGGACAATGTAAACAAAATTAGGAGAGTTTTTATGTTATTATTATTATTATTATCATTATTATTATTATTATTATTTTAGCCAATAATTCAATCACATAGCAAGAAAGTGACCGGCACTGAAACGCCTCACTGGTCTATGGGAAAATCAACATCAAAGTGTTGCTTCGGTATCTTCCTTTCACGCCATAATAAGCTGTCATGTTGACACACACGCACACACACACACACACACACACACACACACAGAGAGAGCGCGAGCGAGGGGGCGGCGGCATCGACTGCCAACACATAAACATCAACAACACTGACACCAAACTAACAGGGCGGTCAAAGCGCGGAGCAGGAAATGGCTTCACTGATGGAGGTCACGGTGGCGAGATGGTACAAGCACATGGGACTCACGGGTAATGGCAGCGTGACAGACAGCAGCAGATGGGGCAGGAGAGGGAGAGACAGGCCGGGGACAGGAGGAGACGAGAGGAGACAGGAGGAGACGGGAGGACGGCGGGCAACAGGCTGATGTGAGGAAAGTTGAGGATTAAATGCCCTCCAATGGGAATGGATGGAGGCAGAGTGAAATGTTGGAATAGAAGATTGGAAAAACAAACAAACACATGTTTGCCCTCTTACCCTCGTACTGCCAGCCTGAACAGGAGGGAGTTAGTGGAGCCAGAAGGGAAGCAGAGCAGAGGCAAGGAAGACAAGAAAAGTGTGAAACAGTTGGTTTGAAGAGCAGGAAAAAAGTTCATTAGAGGAAAAAATTAGGACAGATATTAGAAAACGGCTGAAAAGACAATAAACTGCACAGAGCTCTTCACAAAAGACATGATGGAGGTTAGTGAACCACACAAGTACAAAGCCAGCGGATTCTTTCTTGCTGCAAGTGGCCAGCTGGTGTTATTCCAAATGTACGTAAGACGGTGGTATTATAATGTGAATCAATTAAAAACTGTAACACTTACAGTTAAATTGAGTGCCTTGTATTCAGGGAAAAGGAAACAGTCAAAGTTAAGACTTCTCTTTTTTCCTTTCCTTCTTTTTTAAGTAGCTTTGTTTCCATGCTGAAAGATGATCTTGTGCGGTGTCGCCTTACATGACATGTAATTAGACACAGAGTGAAAAAGAAACGACGCCGCGTCAACAATCAACACTCTCCAGTTTCACACCCACCGTCTGTTCCCGCCTGTGTGCACCTGTTGCTAGGTGCCAAACACTGGATAGTTTTCACATTAAACATTAAAACATGCACATGCACACGCCTCTGCTAATGTGGATCATTCAGAGATCAAGAAAATAGACGTGTGTATTTCTGATCATGTAATTATAAAGAAAATATGGTTATTGTTTGTTTTTCTAGGAGCTTTTTTGTTCCATCTTAAACCTTTTGTTATCTTTTTATAATATTTTGCCAAAAACCGAAAACTCATATGGTTATTAACTGTTCCATATTTTAGAAATTAAAAATCCTACTTATAGTTCCAAAATCTACTTATAGTTACGAATTCTACTTATAATTATAATTCAATTCAGAAAACTTTCTTGATCACCAAGGGGAAATTCAAGGTCCAGTAGCTTAGACATCACACACAACATAAACAGTATGATGAAAAAAAGAAATGAATGAATAAAATGAATAAACATGAATAAAATGGACAATAAAAAATACTAAAAAAATCAAACAATTACTAGAAAATAATATTAATAAAATAACTATAGCAGTGCAAATTGAGTCTCAGGGCTAGAGGGAGGGGTTGTGCATATGGCTTATTTTGGAAAATTCCCAAAACCTGGTTATAATTCCAAAATCTACTTATAATTCCAAAATCTACTTATAGCTCCAAAATCTACTTATACTTCCAAAATCTACTTATACTTCCAAAATCTACTCATCATCAACTGATTCTAATGATTCAGTTACACTGAAAGTCACTAGTTTGTGCGTTTGTGTCGCTTATAAAACGACATCACGGCAGTTTCTCGCCGTCATTGAGGAGGAACTATGAAGTCACTGGAGATGACGTTTATGATACCAAACTAGAGCCCTAAAGTCATGCTAGGACTGTGTTGGGCAAACATGGGTGGGGCCATGGACTTGCTGCTGTCGCATTAGATTTTCCACATACCCAGGAATAAACTGTATATTATGAGAGGGACAAAGGAGATAAAAAACTGTGATGTTGCTGCATTTTTAATTATTGCAGTTTCCAAGATACAGTAATTAGCAATTTAATGGTGCTATAAATGATGTTTTTTTTACTTTTTTTTTTTAGTATATAATAAAGAAGGGGCTGCAGCAGGTGAGAGATGATGAATGAAAATTGCACTCAAAAAAATAAATAAGGACAATTCCACATGTGAAAAGGCCACACGTTTGTTCAAGTATATGAACGAGCAACCTTGAGTCCTTGAGGGAAATATCACAAATTTCTACTCTTCGCTCAAATTAAACTGCACAGTTAAAAAAAGGATGGATCTTTTTTTATTTATTTTTTTATAGAAATTAGAGCAGGATGAGTGTTTTATTTCACGGCAACCAAAATAAAAAAAAAAGAAAGAAAGAAACATAAGCTTTAATGTGAAAAATAAGGATGTAAATCTGCCCTGACAGAATATCCTCCGTGTGAAATAAGAAGAGTCTGCGCACGTGTGCGGCTCAGGGATCAGAGACAGCCTGTTATGTTAGTTTTGCATATGTCACTGTGTCTATATGTGCAGTGTTTTCTGTGCTACAGTCTACCACAGAGATGTCAAAGAGAGAAATGTAAAGAGTCTCTCCTCTGAAAAAAACAAACAAAAAAGACACGGATAAATATTTATGTCTCCATTTCCAATCCCAGGAGTCTCCCACATATGAATATAAACAACATAAACTGGCGCGTTTTTAAGCAAGAGAGCCCTTTTAATCACTTTACTGACAGGATTGATCAAGGCATTGCACTTTTTATCACCAACTACAACAAGCTGTGCTTCCATTGAAATAATAAAACTCTTTCTGAGAGTATAAAACCTTTTTTTCCTGCCAATTGATTTCTCAATGGCCGAATCTTACAAGGTCTCATTACATTACATCTCTCTCGATGCACAAATATGGTTATTTTCGGTCCGAAATGACACATTTGTGCCGTGGGCATCTTGGTATCAGCCGGTACTGGTGTCTAACACAAGCTCAGACTTGACTTGAACACATGTCCAACCTTGAAGCTACAGTCGCTGAAGAAAACACTGGGCCCCACTTAATTAGGTGTCTTGTGTACCTAATAAAGTGGCCAGTGAATGTGTCAGGCATTAATATGTAAAAAATGTAATGTTTGATCAGTGTTCGTTTGCCTTACAGATGAGAGCATGACTGCACTACAGTTTTGTCCATGATAACGATGATATGATGCTACAGAGATACTGTGTTCATTCATGTCATGTGGGGCAGCAACGGTGATTCGAATAATTGATTAATAATGAATAAGTTCAAAATTAATCGTCAACTATTTTGAGTGTTTTTTTAGCAAATAAAACAAGTTTCTCTGATTTTTTTTTCTCGCAAAAATAATACTTACCATGCTAGAAAAACCAGCATGGTCTATGCTTGATCAATTTTTGGTCTATGCTGGTCAATGTTGGTCAATGTTGGTCCATGCTGGTCTTTGCTGGTCTATGCTGGTCCATGATGGTTTTAGCTGGTCAATGTTGGTCTATGCTGGTCAATGCTGGTCCAACAACATCATTATGCTGGTGTATAATGGTCAAAGTTGGTCTATGCTGGTCCATGCTGGTCCATGCTGGTCCATGTTGGTCCATGCTGGTCCATGCTGGTCTATGCTGGTCTATGCTGGTCCATGTTGGTCTTTGGTGGGCTATGCTGGTCAATGTTGGTCCATGCTGGTCTATACTGGTCCATGCTGTTCCATGCTGGTCTTTGCTGGTCTATGCTGGTCCATGTTGGTCTTAGCTTGTCAATGTTGATCTATGCTTGTCCATGCTGGTCTATGCTGGTCAATGTTGATCTATGCTGGTCAATTTTGGTCTTGGCTGGTCTATGCTGGTCAATGTTGGTCAATGTTGGTCCATGCTGGTCTATGCTGGTCAATGTTGATCTATGCTGGTCCATTTTGGTCTTTGCTGGTCTATGCTGGTTTAGGCGTTTCTGTCACGTTAGATGCTTTGCGCCAAATTATTTGTTAGACCAAAGATCTCAGAGCATTGGAAGTTATGCTGTGTTTAAACTGCCCTGGCCTAAACCTGGACGTATGGCAAACTGTTATCAGTATATATCAGTAATATGTCAGTTTTAAACAACCAACTTAGTTGGATAAAAAAAAAACCCTTAGAAGAAATCTGCACACTTGATTTAGAATAATTAGAGCGTGTTGTTTTTATTAAAATATACAGAGTGGCAGAAGAACCAGAGGAAGATTTGGTGCAGAGTGGAAGTTTGTTATTTCTCACTGCAGAGGAAGAGACGGAGAGAAAATAGATGTAGATGTTTAAAATGGTAACCACTCCAAAACAATACGGAGCCGAGGAGTGGGAGCTGCAGATAAAAGACTCGCAGCTGATCACACAGCTCAGGGAGAAGGGTACAGCAGCATGGGGTGCTCACTTACTCACGTCTATACAGGATTCCTATAATATTATTCACCAGGCTTCTTTTTTTTTTTTTTTTAACCTAACCAGATTTCAAAATAGAAAGTCTGCGCCGCTCCCTCCAACATTATTTTGTGGGTAAAAATATTCAGTTCCCTGCTTCTATTGGAACAAACGGCAAATCATAAATAATTAGATTAGGAATAAGGAGGGAGGCGCTCGCAGTTTTCCACCTTTATCTCTCACCGCAAGAGTCCGAGGTTACATCCGCTCAGTGGTGATATCCAGCTGCGGACACTCATTATGAAGAGTGGGTTAGTCCAATAAGCAGAGGTTTGGAGGCTCTGCCCCGCCCCCCCAGCACTTGAAGTCCCGATTACCCCTGATTGTTTTACCATGACTGTGAAAATTACATGTACTGTACCTGATTCAAGCTGTGGTGGCAAAGTGCAAGTCCTCAACACCTAAGCTTCAACATGTCCGTCTGGACTTGTTTTTTTTTTGCTTATTTTAACCATAAAAAGGGCCAGAAAATGTCCTGTGAGGGAGTGCCTTTTCCCATTTAGTACCTCATACGATACAATAAGGGATACCAATAATATCACGATACAATGATTCTGTCATCATATAACGATACATCGCGGTATCGGTCCGAACTCAGGGGTGTCAAACTCAAATGACCAATGAGCATCTAGTCTGGCCAAGAGGGGGGCGTGTCTAGGGGGGAAAAAAAAGCGGGAAAACCCAACTGTTCAGTATAAGGTGGGCAATATGAGCTCATGTAAAGCACATCGAGTCGTCCTTGTGTACAAATAAAGCTGCCTTGAAACGATAACACAATGTGTGCGATATCACAATTAAGACACTTGTGTAGATATTTCACAGAAGAGCAAACAAATACTTAGTATAATAAGTCAGTCTAGATTCTATCACCTCACTGGCAGCCGTGTTTAAGTGTCATATGATATGATGTAATTTATCATATCATATAGCAGGTGTGAACAGTTGTACAAACTCACGTCATTTACTTTATGCCGAGAGATTAACAACAGTAAAAATCCTCTCTACTGTACCTGAAACGCTCCTGGAGTGAGGAAGAAAATAACAAATGAGAAGAAGTGGTTAACAATCTGTGATAAGTGATCGGGCCACAGTGTAAGGCAATCACAATCTCCTAATTTGGACCACGGGGGTCATTTAGTCTCTCTTTAATAGCTCCTCTCACTAATCGACCTAACAATGTTGACGTGAATGAGTGAAAAATTCAATTACAAATTGATTGCCGCTTGTCTCACGGTGGCACGTGGGCAGAAAGAAGACGATGCCCGTGAGCGTGGATCAGTGAAAAGCCTGCGACTGAACAAAAACAACATTAATCCCTTTGAAAAAAACAAAAAAACAAAGTTTGACAAAAGCATTGAGAGCCGAGGGAAACTGATGAGACAAGAGTGAAATGATGAAACGCTTGATTAATAGTTTCCTCCCTTTTTCAACAGCGGCTGCTTTATGTGAAACTTAATCGCCTCAAATTAACTCTCGATATAGAATATAGATTTTAGAAGTGCTGGCTGATAAAATCAATTTGCAGCCCTAATTCGATGACTTAAGAACGGCTTTTGCTGCAGAACATAAGTTGAAGAAATCTATGTCTTTAAAAATTTATAAGAGCACAAAACAACAAACACTGAGCCTGGACGACGTGTGGAAAATATCTCATTTGTGATGTTTGTTTTGGCAGTTATTAAGATTGTGATCAAACTAACTCGCTTGAATACAGGGATGAAGTTTTTCCAACGTCTTTGTAGAGCTAAAACAATGACACGATTAATCGATTATTAATTGATTACTAAATTAATCATCAACTCTTTTAATAATCGATTAATAGGTTTGAAGCTTTTTTTCTTTATTAAAACGAGTACGACTGATTTTTCATATGAATATTTTCTGTGTTTTTTGCTCCATATAACAAAGAAACAATGAAACTGAATAATTCTGTTCTGGGGCCTAAACAAGGCATTTGAGAACATGATCATTTCCAGGTTTGACAAACACTGATCAACATTTGTTAATGATTATTCGATTAATCGAGAAAATAATCGACAGATTAATTGATTATGAAAACAATCGTTTGTTGCAGCTCTACATCTTTGTGTAAAACATTTTCTCATAGGACAAAGAGCATATGCAGCCTTTGCAGTTCTACTAATCCCATTGTTTTAAATCCTAACTTTGATTTGGGGATTAATATTTCAGCACATTGTTAATCCTTCTGTTACCATTCTCATTACTGTCACTCCTATAGCTCGTTTGTGACATCTAGAAAATTCTGTTCAAAGGCGGAGTTCAGGTTGTGACTCCGCCTTTGTCAGCTGAGATTGGCACAGCATACCCACACGAGCCTCATGTGGAGGATAAAGCAGCAGAAGACGGATACCACAAAGCCTTTGTGCCCAAAGGCTGTGGATATTTAAAGAAAGTGAAAGTTATCTTGGGGGGAAAAAGGGGGCAGAAAGAAGCGCTCACTCATTGAACATTTTTTGGACAATTCTACAGCCATAAAATATCAGCCGGAATATCAAGATGCTCATGAGAGGGTGAAACAGAAATGTTTTACAAATATAAAACAAGTTTATGACATACTGTATCTCAAAGTGGATTAATATTGTTGTACCAGGGGTGTCAAACATACGGCCCGTGGCCCAGAACCATCCCACCCAAGGGTCCAATCCAATTTCATGTTATGATTACAGTCTGCTCATAATGTGAAAAACTATAGTGTCTATATTATATTATATTATATTATATTATATTATATTATATACTATATTTGTTATTTCAGGTTGTTCATGATATGTTTTGTAAAGAAGATAATTTACATTAAATGTCTCGTAGTACGAGACCCCCGAGTCTGACACCGCTGATCTATACTGTACTGCATCATCTGTTATATTGCTATTGTTTTACCGACACCACGCCTGCTCAATAGCATTGATGTTCACATGCAAATATCTACTCAGCCAATCACAACGCAGCGACGTATTCATGCGTGTCAAACTGTAGTCAATACTGAGATGCTGGGGTTCACAAGTGAGCATTGGAACGTGAGAGGAAAAGGTGACTTTGAACGTGGGGCTCGTTGGTGCCAGACGGGCTTTTCTCCGAGTAGTTCAGAAACCGCTGATCCACGGGGATTTTCAACAAAGAGAAAGTATCCAGTGAGTGGCAGCGCTCTCTGTGTCGTTGATGAACGAGCAGACGGGTTCAGAGGAGAGAGTAACAGCAGCAGCTGAGGTGTCCTACAAAGTGGCCGCTGCGGGGGTGTGTGTGTGTGTGTGTACATGTATAACATGTCATTTATTTTCCATAGTTCCCCTTCAGATAAATTGGCAAAGCTGTGCAAAGCTATTCGACTTTTCACAATGCAACTCATCGACCGCTACATTACTGCAGCAACGAGGCAGCGGCCAGATGAATTCTGCTCACTGACATTTCCTTTCAAAAGGCTTTCTCCTTTTTTTTTTTTTACCTGCCACTCGAGTCAATAGCCTGTGCTTTCCTGTGGCTTCATCTGCAAAAGCTCCCCTGTTAGCACCGATAAATCAAACTCCCGCTATATGGTGGAGGAGAAAAGAAAAGAAAAGAAAAGAAGGAAAAACCCCGGCAGTGTTTAAAGGACAGCTAATGTAATAAGAAACATGCTGCTGGCTGCACCGTCCCAATCAATGTGGCACTCCTGCATCAGAGGCGTCTCACTTAAACAACTAAGTGAGATAAATAATTGTGCATTCACAGCAAAACAGGCTGTAAATGTTCCCCTCCGTGTCGGCAGCCGCTCATTAGTTAGTATTTGTATGATAATAAACACATGTGTGTCCTTTTATATAAACACAAGGCTGTTTGTGTTGATAATGGAACCTCTGATTGAGTCACATTTGACAATGTCTCCTCTTCCTCCTGAGGAATGGATGTGAACTGACCTGCAGTGTGATCAGATTTTATTTGTAAATATCTTTCTTTAAGGTTGGAGGTCACAGATGTGACTCATCCCACGTGTGGCAGAGAGGTCAGAAAGGTCATAACCCGTTGTGACATCACCCACAATAAGCGGAACTCCTGTCCTGAAGTCTAGAGATTTGGGATTAGGTTGGCGCCATGTAACCTGCAACCAGGCTTCTAAACCAACTGTCAATCACACTAAATGTCACATAATTTATGTGCTGTACTTGTCCGTTTTTCCTCTAAATAAGAATATTATGTACGGTCAACATCATGTCACTGCTGCTGCTGCTGCTTGTATAAATGACATCGTAGTTCTGTAAACACGTCATCACTGACTCAGAACTGTCTAAACTTATAAAATGATACAGTTGTTGTACATCTGCTCCAGGCCTTTTTCTTCTATCCCCCATTTTTCCTTTCACCCCAACCTGTCTTGGCAGATGGCCACACATCTTTGAGTCCGGTTCTGTCATTTCTTTCTCTCCACTGTTGCCTGTGTTTGGTCATTGTGTGTTGGGTTTCTCTGCTTTCCATGATGTTGTTTATGTACAGTGCCTTGAGATAATGCATGTCATGTAACCTGGAACTAGCGATTGAGAGGGCCGGCCAACTTGCCTGACTTTTTTTTTTTTCTTGTGCCGGATTTTTATTTTTTTTTTGTGCCAGACTTTTTTTTTCTTGTGCCGGAATTTTTTTTTTATTTGACTGACTTTTTTTTTTTTTCTTGTGCCGGATATTTTTCTTTTTTTTTTTTCTTTTCTTGTGCCGGACTTTCTTTTGCCTGCTTTTTCCACTTGTGCCGGATTTTTTTTTTTTGGCTGTTTTTTTTTTTTTTTTTTTTTTTGCTGAATATTTTTCTTTTTTTTTTTTCTTTTCTTGTGCCGGACTTTTTTTGCCTGCTTTTTCCTTTTGTGCCGGATTTTTTTTTTTGGCTGACTTTTTTTGTGCCGTTATTTTTTATTTTTTTTGCCTGACTTTTTTTTTCTTTTTTGCCGGATATTTTATTTTTATTTTTTTTGGCTGGCCCTAATACTCCTTCGTACCATACAGACAGATTAAATTAAAGGAAATCTCACAACCCCTTCGGCCGTATTTAAGTTCGGTGAAGATGCAGGAAGTACTGAATGATTCTGTGAACAAATCTTTTAAAATGAACCAAAAAAAATGCTTTACAAGTCACTAGTTTGTGTGTTTGTGCCACGTTGAGAAGGTACTATCAAGTAATGGAAAGCAGACCAAACCGTGCCATGCCGGTACTGTGTAGTGGAAAAGTGCCATAAGTGGAAGAAAAAGCATAATGGAGCCATGGCAACAGTGGGTTCTCTGGCCCTAATGAAGAGCATCGTCTTCATCGTGTCCACACGCTGTTGCCACCATGTGATTAACAGGAAGTTAAATCAGCCGTGAGTGCATTTTGCATGGATTTGTGTCTTCTGGGGGAAGAAGGGCATTCTGGTCCAGGTCCAAACAGGACATGGAGACAGACATTTGCATGGCAGCGGTCCAGTGGCTCACATTGCCAGGTAATGGCTGCTGCTGCTGGACGGACAGCAGGTCCAAACAGATGAGAAAGCAGGGTTGTGTTAAAAGGGTAAGCAGGGAGGTGGACAGTTGTCCAAGCGTCTGTCTCTTATTTAATCCTCAGCGCTGAAGTACAACACAGAAAAGTTTCATTTGTATTTTCCACGCACACACGTCGCTGAGCAGATCCACAGCGCGGCGCACTCAGCGGCCTGAAACCTGCAGTTGTTTGTTTCAGCTCCTAAATCTTCAGATTTGTCACCTAATGGCTTTAGCATTGATCGGCTACAGTCCTCTCACAGTGCATTTCACTTCATCACAGTCAGACTTTCTATACGAGTCATGTAGTTTTATTAGTGTACTGTGTTGTTTATTCTCGTGATTTACAGTTGGCTACGTGTCTACATCAGTTGTATTTAGAGGCCGCCGTTACATCTCAAACATGATATTAGAAAAAGAAAAACAAAAAAAGTCTGTATCATTGATTTTTCAATTGCTAAACCTTTTGCCAGAGTGCCATAATGTTCACAATCTATCAGCCTCAGTATTTGCAGACGCTGTAATAAAGTCGCAAAGATGACACATCGATTTCTTAGAGTCAGCGCTGATATTTGTCTTGTAGGGACGAAAGTTATTAAGATACAAAAAGTTGAGAGAATATACGTATTCAGACGTCTCTCTCTCCATATTATGACCAGAAATAACTCAGTCAGCATTTGTTCTCATAGGCTTTGTTTAGACTGCAGCTCAAACCAGATTCTTATGCATAACCAGATTGTATTTAACTTGTTTTTTTGTGCGCAGTTTGTACAGCTAAAAAAAACACACACGGTCCACATAAGGAAGTGGTTTCAAATTTTGATCCGTTTTTTCACAGATCTGTTTCAATCTAAAAGGTCTCGGTTGCTATGTTTGGGTTTCAAAGCGTCTTCTAGAAAAACAACAACAATGACGATGACGTATATCCAATGAGGCAGAAGTTAATTGGAAGCACATTAAACGATCAATACAGTGGAAGACGAAACCATATAAACCATAGAAATCCGTGTTGAAGACTCGACTAGACTAGACAATGTCAATAAGGACACACACAGATTGGATCTGATAACTTATAATTAGGGCTGTATATGTATTCGTCCCGCGGTATCATGGTACGGGGGTCACGGTTCGGTGCACACATCAACGCCAATAAAAGGAGCATGTGAAAACTAAAAAAAAATACAATAAATATAGATTTGAAAGTAAACTAAGACACATGAGTAACAACTGCTTTAAAAACGAGATTTAAAAACAAGAAGTGTGGGTGCTGCCTGATGATTCCACAATGTTGGAGCTGAAACAGAGAAAGCTCTGTCCCCCCTAAAGCTTCAGCCTTGATTTTAGGACAACTAATCTTAGTGAAAAAATGCCTCAATACTAGAGGTCAGAGGAAACTGGTTTAAAACGATCAAATATAACTCACAATAACATCTACTGTACTGAAGGTTGACCTAAAAAAAGAAGAAGGTTGTAGCTCAAATCAAATCACAATGTCTATGAAAAAAAAGAAGAAGAGAAAATTGAATCCTGCAGCATTATGTAAATCATTAGTGGTTGATAACAGAAGGGGGGATTATTTTACTGATGTGTAATCCCTTGCAGAGGTTTCTCACCCTCTTCTGCTCGTCTTCAGAACATTCCACCACCTCCACCACGCTGCCGTCACTCCTGCCTCTCTGTGAGGTTAACCACACAGTCAGGGGAGCAAAGCAAAGGCTGCAATCACACGTCGCTGCAGAGCACAGGGTCCACAAAGACTGGACCCCCTCGCCCCTTCTCCATCCTCCCTCCTCCATCCTCCTGCTCCCAGAGCCTGATTACTGCCTACTGATGACCAGATTAAACCCCCCCTCCGGCCCCTTACCACCACCACCCCACCCGCTGCCATCACTCCACTGCAGCCAGACACACATCTGGCCAAGAATCAGACGATCCCAAAAATAGACAGACAATTGTGGATCAGAATGGATATGCAGATGGGAATTTAGGGGAAAAGGCAAGGGGACAGACATTGGTGGTGGGGGGGCGGGGGGGATGTCACATGGCTCCACAGGCATATTAACTCATACACTTCAAGCAAACAAGAGAAAGAGAGACACGCACAAACATACAGGGCGAGCGTGTTCGCCTGACGTGGATGTAAAGATGTGGGATTTACAAGCATGGAATGAGTTTGACCTTTCACTACCATACGTTAAACTGTTTAACAGTGAAGTCTCCGCTCACGCAGACAGGATCGATGGTAGCACAACATGTGCAGGTCTTACATGCACATGTCCATAATCCTGCGTGATATGAGAGAGAGAAAGAGCGAGTCAGGCCACACGCTAAATGAAAGGATGAAACATGGAACACAAGAATATTAATGGACAAATGATAGAGCTGAGATTCAGCATGTGTTCATGTCGACACACGTGTTAACTGATTTGCTGCTGAAACAACATGAATTTGTCCGCTGTGGGAATAATAATAATAAAGGATTATTTTTATGTAATCTTATTTTATTTTAAGAACGTCCACACTCCCCCTGTGGGTCACATGACCTCACAGCAAAAACTGTAGCCAAAAAAACAAAAATCTTTCTACAGTTTCAGCATCTGTATCTGTCACAGATGTAACAAACAACACATCCTGTTTCCTTTTCAAAGTAAAAGCATGAGTGATTTTGTTTTCTTTTTTCTTTGAAAAAAGCTTTATTGTGAAATATGTAAGTCCTGGGAGGAGTATTTAAAGTATGTTATGCAATTTCAAAAAAAATTAATTATGGCATTCCACAAGGCTCAATGCTTGGGCCTATACTTTTTATGCTATACACAAAATACACTTTCATTGTTATGCAGATGACACATGTCTATATTTACGATGAAGCCTGATGAAACAACTCTTTGTAACTTTGTAACATCCCCATAGATTCCAGTTCCACTCTATGGAACCTTGTAGTTCATTTTTGACCAGGATTTGACACCTATAGCAACACATACGGCATGTTAGCTTAGCTCATTAGCATAGAACTTCTTACTACAACTGGGAGAGATAACAGCAGATTAAAGTTTCAGAATAAACACAACTTTTAACTCACTGTTTCATTCAAACACTACTATTGAAAGTGTTTTATTATGCCTCTGTTCCTTGTGCGCTGCAGCTCCAAATTAATATTTGTTGCCTTATTTATTCATATTACATATCTAAATATAGTATATAATCAACATCATTACTGATGTTGACTGATATCATAATTGCAGTAGGGCTATAATTAAGAAAGATATAATATGACGGGAACAGAGAAATTAAAATTTTTCATTTGAAACTTTCCACTTTCAGGGCAAAGTATTTTTTTCTCGGCATCCAGAGTAAACATTTTGTTTTGTGTTGTATTTCAATTGAATCTGACACCTTATGGAATTTAAATGACACTTTTTAGTCTTTAATATCAAGCAGCTTTTAAGAGACCGTGGCATGAAAGCACATTCATCTCAACAAGATCAACATCGGTGAATGGATGCTTCTTCATTTCAATTAAATCGGCTGATTGATTACGGATTACAAAGACTGATGTCTCTCAAGGTCGGCCCAAATTTCTCACACCGCATCCACGGTCCCATTAATCACAAGAGTCTGAGATTGATAATGTCTCCCTGCTAATTAAATACAGACTTGAAAATACACCATGACGTTCGCTGCGTCCATGTCTCTGCACCGTCTATACAAAGTTCCCCACCGGACGCTTTATTTTCATTTGACGGACACACAACGAACAAGTCAATGGAGCCGAAAGCCAAGGACGCCGCGAGGTGAGTCGAGCGGGGGAGATTTACGAGCGAGGGGATGAAGGATGTGGCGTCGAGGGGCAGAGAAAATCCCCGATCAACCTGCGATCATCCCGGAGGTGACAGTGAGTGTCGTCACGTTCAAAACCACAGCGACGCTGCTCATAAACAGTGTTGTCTCTCTCAGTGTGTACAATTATTTTGGCCTGCACTATAGTTAAATTACAGGCTGCAGCCGTTTACGTCAAGAGCAGAAGGAAAAGCCATCATAACAGCCAATATCACATTAGACAAAAGACCACAACAGTCGCTTTACTTGACAAGAACTGAATTATTCGGAGGAAAAAAGCAGGTTTTTTTAAAATAGCTGTGAATCACAATCTGAATCAGAATCATTATAAGTGAAAGTGCTGATAAAAAAAAAATACAATAAATAAAGTGTTTGTATATAAATGGACTGAATTTGTGTCTTGTTAAATTAACTTATTTAATGTAATGTTATGCCCAAAAATCCAGATTCCAAACATAAAAAAATCAATAATTTTAGTCTAATAATAGTTTTGTGGTGAAACATTTTCAAATACCAATGAAATGCAAATCTTCACAGATAACGGCAATAACTTTACTTAAAAACTTCATGTATTGCGACACATTTTATACATTTCTTGAACAATTTAATTTTAAAAACAGGATAGAATTTATTTAAAATGAATTGTATCCAAAGCTGAAACAGAAAAACTGTTTAACTGTCTGAAACCTAAAATATCGTTTTAATCCTTTAACACCTAAGCATCAAAATCCGTCTGGACTTTTTTGCTTAAAGAGCCAGAAAATATGTGCTTTTGCCCATTTTTCCAGAATATCCTCCAATACCTGGCAGTTATTTACAATTTACTGCATGTAGTGTACTAACAATTTAAAATGAAGAAAAACACTGCAGTTGTACACAAACAACAGATTCTCGTTGTGTTAAATTTTAAATTTGAACTGTATAAAACGTATTTAAAATAACATTTGTTTTTGTCTCAATGTCTCAAAAACAGGGCCGAAAATGAGTTAAAATTACCGTAATAACCACTTGTTGGGTTTGACGTGCAACCTCTCAGCTTTCAGAAACTGTTGGGATTCTTCCGATAGCACAAACCCGCGCGTAATTATATTTTTTGCATCTCAACTGTCATTTACACCAAAAATATGTGTAATATAAGGACACATTCTCCTGGGATTCATTGAGAACATGAAGAAAAATGTCAACAAAACAAGATATTTTTAGGTTGTTTATAAAGTATAATTACTTTTCAGCTGTTAAAGCATTGAAGTGGAATGTTGGGTGAGGGTTGAGCAAATGTAACGTATCCTATTGTTTGCAGAAAATAAGCAGTGTTTATTTCCAGGAGAGCAGGCTGCAGATTTACCTCCGAGTCAGTGAATCCACAATTAATCAGGATAATTTGTCCTCGCACCGACGAAGCTTTGATAAACAGTCGCTTAAAAATGACTAATACCTTCATGTTGTTGTTTTTTTTCGTTTAGATTTGGGGAAAGAAAGAAAGAAAGAAAGAAAGAAATGACTCGCAAACACATAATTCGGTCAGGCTTTTTCTCAAAGTCCACAGCTGTTATGATTTGGGTCAACGGTTTCTCCTCACTCGGCGCGACACGACTCGTATATTAATGCGTTCAGAGCCTGGGAGTGAAACTCCGTCCAGGGAGGAAACCACGAGTCACTCGTTCACCTTCAGACGCTCAGTCAAGTCATGGCTTCGTCGGATGACAGATGAACGGAGCAGGGGTTGACGACGTAAAGCGAAACATGCAATAATTAGTATTCGATCTTAAAATTGAGTTATGTGCAACGAAGCACGTCGCTCTAAGCGCGTCCTCCACGTCAGCAACGTCTTTACAGACCATGTTACACAGAAAATTCACTTTTAAGTGGCATCTGCCTCAGAAGCCGGCGAGCCGAGACTCTGAACGCTTGATTCCTTCTCTAATGTGGGAACTTAAGACGCCCCAAAAAACTACAAAGAGAATCCTCCCAGCACAATCAGTGGAGTGTGTAGGAAGAGAACTGGATTCATGCCGCCCGTTTGAAAAAGAAAACATTATGTAAATGTGAAAGTTATTTGCAGTGGAGCTCTCGTGAGGAGCTCTCATGAGAGCGTCGTCTCCGCGGTCCACCACCTACGCTTCGGTGGAATTACAATTTTCTCAAGAAAGTCAAACAACTTGGAACTCATCGCTTCTATGAGTTGAATGAAGCAAACAGCGGATTGACATTAACGCTTTAGTTTATATTATTTGATTTGAGTGTGATACAGACATGGCAGCACATATGTAAACAGGAGATATTCTGATATAAACCACTTTGAATAGTGCACTTAAATGAATAGTTCAGATTGTGCAGTTTTAGAAGCCACGTGGCTGCAAAGCCAAACACAATGCTAATACAAGGCCTTTTTGAATTACGTGAATGAATGAAATTGAAGTTTGTGTCACTTTGCAAACAGTTCCCTCTCCAGAACCAAAGTCCATAGAGAAAATCGCCATTTTTAGCTGATGGAGACACAGCAGTTGTTAGTCTACTGCTACCTCCGTTGCTAAGTTTGTGCTATGTAGGCTCAAGCGAAGGATTTCAAACACTGATGACATAATAGACCAAAATTGAACTCACTGAATTTAACACTGATTGACGCAGCAGTGGATCAACAGCTCCTGTGTGCTGTGTTCTAAAATCGATGATTTTCTCTATGGACTTTGGTGTAGGGAGTAAGCAGTTTCCATAAGCTCCAAGAGATTAAGCAGCAAACATGTTCTTAAAACATCATAAACTCAAGCTGGGGTGGATTTTATAAAATGAGCTTCTTGTAAAGTGGCTAAAATCAGCATGAGCATCCAGGTTAGATTTGAATGGATGGAAACACAGACGTACAGTATACATTTAAAACACAGTGTGAATGAATCAAAACATGAACACTTTTCATTGTCCACCATGTTGGTCTTGTGATATTGGGAAATAAAGGTGGCGTGGTCCACATTACTCATCCCCCCCCCGCCCCCCCCGGCAGTGCAGCTTCAGTGAGGTGACAAAGGCGAGGCCTGAGGGTGTTTTCTGCTCAGTGCTGTGCTCAGTGCTGTGTGTGCTGCAGTGCTCATACCTTCTGTGTCCTGGCCCCAGCTGTGGGTCAGCAGAGACAGGACCGCCATTCCCGTCCCCAGCCACCTGACGAGCCACCACCCCCGCCGCATCTTCTGTCGAGCCTTACTGCCTGCCCACCTGCACAGAAGAAACAACGAGAGAGGATTGTCGTTATGTTTCTGTACTTCTTTTTTTTCTCACTCACCGTCGCAGCGAGTTGTTCAACAGCTGTGACCCACTCGTGCGCGTCCACAGTACCTGTGCAGCCACACCATCACTCGTGCAATCCAATTTTACAAATAGTAAACAACATAATCTTCAGGATTATTTTTAAATCAATCAGAATTCAGGCAGCCAGTCCTGGATTACTCTATAATCAATGTCCAAATCCTCACAGTTCTTTGCTGATTCATCATAAAATAAAATGCAGATTTTTAATGGAATTAGGTGCAGTAAATCAAAGAATCATGGTTACCCAAGTGTAAACATCCATTTATATTATATTATATTATATGAGGTTAGTAGTGCAAAAATAGTGCATCATGGTTGTACATGATCACCAAATAATTGTGCGTGTTAAAATTGAACAGTATAAAACATATCTAAAATGACATTTGCTCATTTGTTGCACTTCCTGCAACAGCGCGAGTGAATTTACCGTAATAACCACACATTGGTTTTGACGTACAACTTCTCAGCTTTTGGAAGTTTTCGGACCGTAATTACGGTAATGCAAAGTGCCAAAGTCTCTGCATTAAAGGGTTAAGGCCACGTACACCTTCCATCCCACAGACACACACACACACACACACACACACACACACACACACACACACTGGTCGCTCTCAGACGTCAGTAGAAACTAAAAGGGTGACGGTGCATTTTCTAACCCGGCTCCTTGACTCTGGAACGACCTGCGTGAGGAGATCAAGGCTCAAAGTTTCCGTTTCTGTTTTTTTGAAGTCTCTCACGCTCTTGAAAAGTCAGGACGGCTTTTCAGTGACTTCACGGGAATGTTTTAACTCCCTCGTTCGTTCTTTCTGTGCCTTTATTTCACTTTGACTGACAGGTTCTTTCTGTGCTTTGGTGCCATTTCAACTTACTTACTTGCTCTTAATGCACTTTTATGTTTCGCTCTTCATAGCTTGTTGTTTTCCCCGCTGCTGTATATTTTTTGGTTTTTAATTACTACGTTTCATAAGCTACTATTGTCAATTAGTATTAGTCATAGTGTTACCATCAACATTTCCAGCATTTTGTGAAACGTTATGGACCAAAGAAAACAGATTGCAGCCATAGATATTGCCACTTATCTCTTGGAGGACTCATCCTGCTAAACAAAAGCAGCACACTTCAATTTTTAGGGAAATGTGAGAAAATTCAAACATGGTTTAACATGTTTCCGTCAGAAAAAGGAATCAGTTTTACAATACTGTAATTTAAGCCTCCATTGTTGTTGAAACAGGAAACTAACTCAAAAAAGGAAATCCAAGTTTTAATATTTGATGCACACAATGAGGAGCAGCTTTCGTCTGAAACGTAATGGGGTGAACAAAACATTCTGATGTTAAAATCTGAAATAAATCACAAGCAGGCAGCATATAAAAAAAGACAGAGAGAGAGAGAAAGTGGAACAAAGCCACAGCGCAGACATTGTAATAGCTCCATGCATTATTATTATGATGTTGACAGTAAGGAATTACAGTGAATAAATACACCTTTTAAGGCTGCGGTGGAAGCGACAAGCAAAGCAGTGCATTCACACTCTCACTGTGTGTGTGTGGGGGCAGTGAACGGACGGCGCCGTTATCTTGTTCATAGACATTCCACCTGCACTGCAATTTGCACCTCGTGTAAATTCTACCCAGCACATTTCTGTTTTACTGCATTTTCTGAAGATTGCACCAACTCAAAACATTCACACCTGATGTAAAAACACCCTATTTTGTCACTTTTCAGACTTGTTTTATGTTTGTTCATAACTGCTCTATGTCCACACTTACGGCAAATCAAGTTGTGTGTTGTGTGTTAAATATTTATTTATTTAATTAATTAAATTCAGCCTTCCTTGCTGCACATTAACCCAAAAATAAAATCCACTGCACTCACAGGAATCAATGCTTTCTTCTTTTTGGTTTACCATCAGTTCATCAGTAACTGATAAAGTTAATCCTACTATATACTATTTTGATAATCAATTGATCGGTTTGATTATTGTTTTAAATAAAATATTTCAAAATATTAACCATTACTTCCATAATATTACAATCTTGTTATTGTACTGTAATGGAAAGTGTAAGTAACACTTTTACTTAGTGAGTTTTACTTCAATGCTAACTGGAAACACTGCACTAGCCATTTTTCCTTTCACCCCAACCTGTCTTGGCAGATGCTGCACATCTTCGAGTCTGGTTCTGTCAGAGTTTGTTCTCTCCACTGATGCCTCTAGTGTTTCTTCATGGTGTTAACTCTTGATGATGTTGTCTATGTACAGTGCCTTGAGATAATATGTATGTTGTGAGGCCACATCCACTACAGAACTTCTAGTGCCAGGGTTGGACATCCCTGGCACTAGAGGGACATCCAGCATAAAAAAAAATCTCTGCCAAATTAAATATGTAAATCACTGAGCAGTAATCTGCTGTTCTGCCCGCGAGAGAGAGAGAGAAGCCATAAGAAAAATGTACAATTTAGCACATCTTCACCCCTGTATCACCAGATTCTTGCCAATTCACAGAGCTAACACAAATCTCCAGCCTAAAAGTCTGAGCCGGAGAAAAGGAGGGATGTGATGAATCAAGGTTTTTCTTCTGTCTGTCTTTTTATCTTTGAGCTACTTGATGTCACACCTCCCTCACGAGGCTGACTCTCAAAGCAGGCGATAAGCTGTGAAATCAGCTTTCACAGCGTATGCTAAGTGGACGAGGAGGACACTCGCAGGTATCAACGCCATCACAGCATGAAAAAAACAACAGAAAACTGACAATCTCTAAATTGCCAGAGTTTATTCATATAAGGGGATGATGTCTCGGCTTTTTTCCCCCCACTTGGTTTCTCTTGTTCCCGGCTTTTTCCCAAATCTTCTCCTCACTCTAATATCCACGTAACAAAGCGGCAGACATCTATAGCATGAACCCGGAGTGGACAACAGGAGAGAGCCGTGTTTCTCTGCTCTTACAGTGCAACAAGAGTGTTAAATGTTGGTTTCCCATTCCCTCGCTGTCTTCTTATCTCTCGGGGGCGCAGCGGTGTTCCCCTTTGAAGAAGAAGAAGATTTGATTTGCCCGTGTTCCAACAGCTATCTCTGTTAAAAGAGGCCGAGCGAGATTGCTTTGATCCCTTTCACGCGAGGGGGAAACTCAGACCTGCGACGGCAGCCACCCCGAAGAGATGAGTCGCTTTTCTCCACAGCCTCCACCAGATACCCCCTCTCTCTCTCTCTCTCCCTCTCTGCCTCTCTGCCTGGTTGACATGGGAACGCGGCGTCTGATTTTCATAGGCTATAACAAAAATGTTCCCTTCAAACTTAATGATCGGGGGGGTAAGAAGTGGAGAGTTTGTCGACTGGCTGTGTGAAAAGAGAGAGAAACAAAGAAATGGCTCCAATACTCTTTCACCAGTCCATTCATGAATCACATCATGAAGACCGTTTCATATTTTCAGCAACGGTAAAACGTTGTGCTGCAACTTTCAGAGTTCACGTCCACTAAAGAACAACATCACGAGATGTCAGGAAACATGGAACAGTGTATGTAGAATAGTTTTGATGTTGTGGGCTGTTTAATTACCTGGAATAGGATTTACGAGCATAACCTATCGATAGAATTCCAATTTCAGAGCGTTCACAGCAGACGATTGTTGACCTGTACTTGGTTACACTGGTTTGACCAGGTAAAATAAATGTGGTTAAATGTCTTCTTTGTCTTTTTGAAAGTTCTTAATCCACACTAAATCCTCAATGAAGTGAGTGGGATCTTATGACAGTTGGCAAACAAAAAAGCAAAAAAGGTGCAATGTCACCACACATATTGCTCTAGAAAGAATTCTGAGTTATACATTGCAGACAGACACACAAAGGAGCCGACAATTCATGTGACATTTGGAACAGCCCATGTCGCGGTGCTAAGAGGCATTTTGACAACATCCACGCGGCTAATGGCACTTGACCACTATGTAGTTCCAGCACGACTCGGCGCAGCACAGCTAGCTCCACTCTACTCGGAATCGTTCAGTACTTCCTGCGTCCTCCCTCTGACACAGTCACTGAACTGAAATACCACTGAACGCCGATTGCCGATCCCGATCGCCGGCTTTCAGCAGTGCTGTCGCTAAGTACACCAGACTCCTCTGTTAAATGTTGACATTTTAGACATTTGCTTTACTAAATGTTGGAGTAGTTTATTAATTATAGGACGCGTATACTGAGGTGTGTGAATGTGTAAAGTGCAAGTGTTTCTTTATGAAGTAATCTGAGTACATTAAGTACATTAAATCTGTATGAAAAAGCCATAAACTGCAGCTAAAGATTGTCAGATTTTGCATTTTTCCCCCCACTTTCGAATCATATAATCTTTAACATCAGTCTGACGACGACCTCACCTCGCCAACGTGTCTTTACTGTCTCTCTTTCTCTGTATATACTGTACGTCTGGCAGGAGAAGAAAGGAGCGATTGAACCTACGACGGACGAGACAGAGCACAGTGTGTATGCTCGGCCAAAGAGGAGCGAATGAGGCAATCGCGGTTATGGATTACACAGTGACTGTAGATGCACTTCTTTATCCCCTAAGTGCACAGGCTTTGCTCTGTGTGGAATGAAGGAAAAAAAAAAGGAAGCTTGTCTCTCTTTCTTCCACTGTCAGTGTTTCTTCGATCGTCTCTTCTCCGGCATCTGTGGTGTGTGTGTTTATTTTTTTTTTGTCCACCTCTTCCTCTGTGTCGACAGACTGTCAAAACATTTCAACAACAAATGTCACAACTTTTAAAAACTTTGTTTTTTTAAAGCACAAACACGGTGTTATTATTGCACTGCCGCGTCTGACGACTGGAAACCTTTTGATAAACAGCTTAGTTAAATAATTGGAGGTGACGTGAAAGAGGGGAAAATTCTTAATTAACTTATTCAAATAAATTCATTGCAAGTTATTTTGAATAAAGTCCTCAAAGCTCACTGCCTTTATGCAGCAAGTCTCACAGAGTTCTACAAATTTAACACTTAATTTTAAAGTAAAGTATAAACATAGTAAAAGTTTAATTCAAGGTAGTATTTTCTAAATACCGTTTCATTTCTGGTGAAATTTCCATCTTAAAAATGTTTGAAAATGAAAACCAGGGATGCAACTAGCGAATATTTTCATAATTGATTAATTTCCTTTGCTTGTTTATGTGTCATTTTAACACAAACCATATAAAAAAGAATTATTCCTTTTTCCACTGCACGCTATTTACATATTCTGTGTTTGTGTAACTACTTTTACATATCTTTTCTCATTTTATTCTATATAAATGCACCAAAACACCAAATCAAAGTCCTCGTACGTGTACAGTAAATGTACTTGGCAATAAACACAACAATTCTGCTTCTAAAAATGTCAGCGAAAGCACAACAGTGTTTATAAAACCTGGAAATGCTGTGGTTTTTTTTTAAATGTCTAGTTTTTCTCCACAAACCAAACCAAAAAATGACTCCTTTGAAAACATTGACATTTAACAAAGCCAAGAAAACCACAGAGCTTGTTATAATGATTAAAAAATAAATAAATAAAAGACTCAAACCAATTCTTCAGTATCAAAATAGAGGACAATGAATTGAGTAATCAAAGTAACTGTTGCAGCCTTGTAAAATAGAAAGTCAATTACACTTGTTTTTTTTACTTTGAAACTTTTGAAACTAAAACTGGGTTAAAGTTAACTTTGTTCATCCCTGAATTTTACTAATATTTAACTCTTTGCATTAAAGCACAGTAATAACATGCTCAAAAGTATATATTTTTTTAATGTTACATTTCAATTTAGGTAATAACAGTGTAATAGAGTGGTAATAAAGCAACAATATAGTAAATGCTCATTATTTCCTACGTAATATCCAGGTCCATAAACACATTATGACTCTACCTCACCTCCCTCTTGTCCTTTGTCCCCCACCTCTCCTCTGTCCCCTTACGTTCCCTTTCACCCCAACCTGTCTAGGCATTTCTCTCCACTGACGCCCAGTAGTGTTTGCTCATGGTGTGGACTGTCGGGTTTCTCTTCTCTCTATAATGCTGTCTATGTACAGAGCCTTGAGATGATGTATGTTGTGATTTGGCAGCTTACAAATAAAAGTGAATTGAATTGACTGTGCTGTAATGTAAGGTGTGACTTGAATTTAAAACATTACGGTACAAACAAAAACATGACAGCGTAGACAACTCTCGTCAAACTTTACTGCAGGTAATGGCCGGTGTAGACTCATCATCATCATCATGGAGTAAAAGCAGCAGATTACATTTTTATTTTTTTTAAACGGCTCCTCCTCCTCTCCGTTCGCAGTATCCAGCCTCGTCTCCCAATTGATCAAGTGACCAAATGAGAAACAAAGCCGTATAAATTATGCAAAAAAAAACCTGGGAGATGCAAACGGCAGCGCACACACGCGGGCTCATAAATTAGGAATCAGCTGATGTAAATGCCAGAGTGCTCAAATAAACTCTGACATGAGGAGTATTTGTTTAATCAGCATGTTTACAACCTTATTAGCAACCAATTAGAATTACAACAGCGGCAGACTGTCCTGTCTTATTCAAATTTCAAACACCTGCAGGCGACGTGTGATGGCGATTTACAGATAAGCAGAGAACAAGGTAACAAGGTAACAAAAAGAGAAATTACAGTGGAGTGACTGTGTGTGTGTATGTGTGTGTATAAGCAGCAATAATCAGTTAAAGAAAGTGTGTAATAAAGGCCGAGAACAACAGCTCAGAGTGAAGAGGACGAGGCAGGTGGGGAGAATGGCTGCTTCATGCATTATTTCACGAGATTAAAAGGCATGTGATTGGCTGCCTCAGTGCTCTCTCTGTTCAACAACAAATCTTTATATCTTTATATACACAAAACTGTTCAAATTAACTCTTAAGCCTCCTACAAACTGTGAGATGTTGGCAATATTATAAGTGTATTGCTTGCCACACAGTGCGACATGGATCGAATAAACTTTAACATCAGGTTTGGTGTATCCAGACGACGGAATCGCAAGCCACGGTGTTGATCAAGACCATCCACGATCAAGTCAATTTTACTGATATATAAGCCCAACATCACAAAAACAACAATTTGTCTCAAAAGGGCTTTACAGTGTGTACAGCAGTACGACGTAAGACCACCATTTTGGAGGCACGACCAAAGACATCGCCATGTTTAGTCGTCTTCCATCTGAGACGGCCAAATAACCGCACAGTGTGAAGTCAGTACTTTAATTCTCTGATGCCACCTTCGTCTTCCTCTTCTTGTGTTTGGCGTTTGCTCTTTGATAGATTTCCTTAGTCACTCTCTCCATTCTGTCTGAGTTTCTATGATTATATACGTTTGTGAAGTTAAAGTATTTGATTTAAAAGGTTTGTACACAAAGCAAGTGCTCGACGTCTTCTACTCCATCTTTGTTGTTTCTGTAACACTGTTACAGTGCCATATAGAGGCCTGGCATATGTACTACAGCATTCAGAGTCATTTGTGGGGGGTTCCCGTAGATGAAGACAGTTCTTGAAACAATGCAGTGTTTACAGAAAACCTTTTAACACCACAGAGAATAAGATTGTGTAGATAAAGTTCTGTTGCAGTGTATATGTCAGGCCTGTATGTGGCGCTGTGACGTGTCTCAAAACTCAAGAAGATGACAATGACAACAAAGATGGCAACAGTAAATGTAAGAGCGAGACAGAGGTGGGGCTATGACATCATCAGTTTCCCAAAGTTTTACAAGTTTTAAACACAAAAATGCAAGGAAAGCATTTTGTTTTCCAAAAACAGCACTTTAGGGGGCGACCAAGGCCAGTTCCATATGGATTAACAATCCAAAAATGTTGCTGATTCTCCAAAACTCCAAACTTGCTTCCTAACTAACACTTTGTCTGAAAACAAATCTTATCAAAATGCGTGTCAACCACTCTGCCCTCCCCAGGAGACGTCACCCACTGTCCACCCATGACAGCTCGCATATTTGACCCATTACTGAACATTGTCGAGGCTCCACAGCTGCACACATTCAAACTCTCGACTGTCCTGCTTGGCTGAGTTGGCACAGGCCAAGTGCTGATGTTCTGAATAATGCCAGGCGTCCTGGGGAAGCAGAATTCCCGTCTCTGGAAGAGAGTGTTATAATCTCCATAAAATATTATTCTGCTCCTCATGCTGTGGCTTTGTTAGAAACATATTATGGGCTTTTTAATGTAATCGATGGTGATATTAACTGCAAAACCTACACAGTCTCATTTAAAGAGGCAACATAATGCTTTATGTACCTAATGGTTTCCTGTTTAGTCACCGCTGTAAAGAAGCGTTAGTAACAATATATGCTGGTAAAGGTGTCTTGCTTTTGACATCTCGAGAGGAGTAGCTGGGAATCGAACCGTCAACACTGTGACTAATGGTCAACCTACTCTATGACCTGTTAAAGTTCAAACGGAACATGAGAATGGGGAAGAAAGGTGATTTAAAGGTCCAGTGTGTAATACTCAGGAGGGTTTATTAGCAAAAATTTAATTTACTACCCACAGCTATGTTTGAGTAAGTGTATAATTGCTTTTAAATAAAAACCGTTTGGTTTTGGTAGCCATATAATAAGTCTTTAACATGTGCCTTGCTTTACAGAGGCTGCCATCTACATTTACAGAAGGCCCACGTACTTCCCCTGATGGATTTGGGGCGAGTGGTGGAAGCTGCACTTCTCAGTCTCACCTTCAGATGCCACAAAATCTTACATAATAGACCATTGAGTGACTCTGAATGTGGATGTTGGTGCCAGACTGTGCTGGTCCGGGTGATTCATAAACTGTTGTCCTAATGGGATTTTCACACGGAATCATGTCTAGTGTTTACAGAGAATGGAAAGGCAACAATAACTCAAACAACAACTCATTTCAACCAAGGTATGAGGAAGACCATCAGAACCTTGAAGCAGATTAACAGCAGAACACACGCCTGACTCATTCATGTCATGTGTACCTAATAAAGTGGCAGTCATTACAGTCATTACAGTAAATGTCTCAGTGGTTTATGTTCACCTTTGTTATGCGTCACCTGGGACTGAAAGTTGATCTTCGCAGCCTGAAAGTCAAGCAACTGTCACGGTAACAAAACACCGACTGCTCACTGACCGACGTGTAACTTAAAACCTGCCAGTGTAAACAAGCCTGACGACACACACACACAAGTTCTTGTGAAGCATTCTAAGTGAGGACACACAAAGACACACAAAGACATAATGGATTACCTGGCCACAAACCCAAACGCTAACCTTTAACACAAACCTAATTCTACCACAAACCCTAAAACCGTGTCTTAAGCCCTTTAACGTGGCGAGGATGAAAAGTGTGTTTTTCATCAAAATGTGTCCTCACAGGGGACATTTTAAGTGTTTCAGAGAATTCCAAAAGGAATTTGGACTTGAAAATAAAGACTTCTTTAGATACCTGCAAATTATTACGAGATTATTGCAATAAATTAATAAAACCAACATTGTCCCCAAGTTTTAATCAAAGGATGGACAGGAAATGTATTCAAAAGAAAAGATGACTTTCTGTCTGAGGTCAAACGGAGCAAACTTTCACAGAAAATGGGAGAAATGGACTTCCTATATCAAAAGAAATTAGGACACTACTAACTAAACAGGACAATTAAAGTCACTGGACAAGACTTCTACCAGAGGAAGTTAAATAAATTTAAATAAAAAGTATTAAAACAGCCTGCACGTACACAAACATTCTTCTTTGGAAACTAAGTTGACTTCCATTCACTCAGACAAACAAAGTGTTATCCCCCCACAACCAGTTAATGCCTAACCCTTACTTTAACCTTACCCCTAAAATGAACTAATTCCTCAAAAGGACAAGGTTTTTGGTCTCCATGAGGACTACTGGTCCTGACAGGGTACTGACAAGGACTGTGAGATCATATCAGTGCTAGACTGCAGGTTAGCTAACATGCTAGCTATCAGTGCTAGCCTGTTGTTAACAGTGTGCTAGCATGCACATGGAGAGGGATAGCATTCAAATACTGTAGTACACAGAAAGAGTTTGGTTTTAAGGAGCTGTTACTGATGCAGTTACAGTATATTATGAGTGACATGCGTGTTTAATTACAGGATCCAGAGCGCTGTCACGTTAATGTAATGACACAAGATGAAGGTAATAAAATAAAGATAATATATTACAAATGTTTGACTGAGTGATCAAACTAATCAAATTAAATTAACACTGTAGCACAGAACTAAAAGCTCCTATATCTTCTTCGTTAAGTTCTATCACCAAAGCGATGCTACTTCAGATGAAGGAAAGAAAAACAAATCCTTTCTATTCACAAAGACCAAACAAAGGCAGAAGAACAACATTTAAAATCACATAAACTTACACACTGCAGCTTTTAGGCTTGAACTCAGGACTTAATCATCAAATACCTAAAAACAACATTAACATTCAACTCATGTATGGAACAAATCAACGTTACAAACGTGAAAAACCTTCATTTTTAACTCACAGGAGCAGTGCCTTTGTTTTGGTGGATGGTTTTGGAGGGAAAACGAGGGGTCAAAGGCCTCTTATATAACTTTAGGGGGTGTGGTCAGGAGTAGTAGTAGCTTCCTGGTGATGCAGGTAAAAGGGGTGGAGTCTTGTGATCCACATTCACTCACTCCCACATTCTCCCTATAATTACAGGCTGAGTACACAGTGTGAACGCAACAAATGGATAATGAAAGTTGCTCGGTCCATAAATGTCACAAAATGGTTAAAATCAAGTGTAAAATAAAATCAAGACAATCCTCAAATGTATCAGAGAACTGGAATTTATAATAAAATAAATAGATGATATAAAAACCTCAAACCAATTACTCAGTTCTCAAAGTACTTTCCTTTAGTCAATAAATGAACCCATTAAATGTCGCAGTCCTGGTTCATTAGAAGTTCAGACTGGACGTGATATCAATAAACTGTGACATCAATAATGTTCACACTAAATAGATTCAACATTTGACAAAAACATAACCCACACCGCTGAAAGTAGCCCACATATGCTGCCATTTAGGGAAATGCTTTTTTAATTCGCTCTTAAAGTCACAATGAGATGAAAAATGGCTTTTGCGCCCCATTAGTTTTTTCCATTTTCCATGCCACGATACAGCCTATTTAACAGTAAATGCTAAAGAACTACGCTTTTATGCATTTCCCCAATCTAAGCCTCCATTTCCGTCCATGCGTGTGTGAGACTGCACACGTCAAACGTTTCACCTTATTGCACTTAACCGCCATCAGTAACGTCTGTCAAAACTTGCGTCATTTTAAACTTTTCTTTTCCCAGACTTTGCCCTGTGTCACTCGTTCCCTGTCCCGATCTCCCCATTACAGGCTGACAAATTACAGAAGGAAGACAATGCCGTTTTCTCACAATTTTAGCCTCATCTCATTGTTTAATGGAGGCAGAATGAACTGGAGCCAGGCCGTATATCAACGTGACAATTTATTCATCACGCAGGCAGGGCTGTCATTTCCCAAACACTGTGTGATGAACTGTCACATTCATAGTATAACTACAATCACAGTAGAAGTCAACGGCTTTTTTCTGATAAACATTGCAACTGCAATTTGCTTTGCATCACATTTTTTCCAAGTCACATATTCACTGAGAATTTTAAAGGTCCACTGCATAAAATTGGGATGAAATTATTTAGCATGAAGATTTAGCATACCCAGCATGAATTCTGACTATAATATCAGAATTCTGACTTTAATCTCATAAATCAGATTTTTTCCTCAGAATTTTGACTTTAATCTCAGAATTTTGATTTTTGTTCCCTCATAATTCTGATTTTAATCTCAGAATTTAACTTTTATCTCAGAATTCTGACTTTAATCACAGAATTTTAACTTTAATCTCAGAATTCTGACTTTAATCACAGAATTTTAACTTTAATCTCAGAATTCTGATTTTAATTTCAGAATTCTGACTTTAATCTCAGAATTCAGATTTTTTTCCTCAGAATTCTTACTTTAATCTCAGAATTAAGACCTTTCCTCAGAATTCTGACTTTAATCACAGAATTTCAACTTTAATCTCATAATTCTTGACTCTTGTGCCGGACGTCGCGCTCATGATTCTTCCAGTGACGACACTCTCTGACCAATCAGTGGTCGGCAGTCTGTTGACGTCACATTTTACTATCGCTCAGAGCAGGTTCTAAAAAAAGCACCAGGTACCATCACTAATGGAAAAGCGCCAATCAAAACAACAGCTTTTCAAATTGCACTTTCAGCTTGTAGACAATGGAAAGTTCGTTCCTGAATGAAAGCATTTTCACCATCATCTTGCAAGACGGCAAAATCCATTGATTTTATACTTTCCCTGACTCTCACGCGAACACTAAGGGATGATGTAACCGCTGATATAAGTGGCTCCTGAGTGAGTGCTGTGTGTGTGCATGTGAGAAAAGAGAGAGAGAGAGTCCCTCAATACGAACGCTGATCTCCATGTGCACTTGACACAGGAATGAAAAGCTATTATGCAGTTAATGTTCACTCTTTTTTTCTTCTCTCCCTGAACTGTGCCCGTGTCGTGAGGTGCATTTTATCACATTCACGACGGACTGTGACAGAAGTGAGCCGAGCCACTTTGTGCTGACGCCATACACACACACAGTCACGGACACCGACTTATTTAAGCCTTGGAATATCTGATCCTCAGGGAAAGAATTGTATAAACACCATTATATGCTTTCGTGGACCTGAGGTGGTCTCATGATGTTCAGTCAGATGACTGAACATGATAAACAACATGCACCTGTTTATTCTAGATACTTTTATACACAGAGTCAGCAATGCACACCCTGCATATGCACCGTATATGACATCTACTGTTAGCTTTGGTGCTTTAGTAATGCTATAATGACCACATAGTATAGTTATTTCCTTTTAGAAAACATGTATACAGATTAAAAATACATAATTTGCAGGGAAAAAACAGCCTCTACAGGTTAAAGTGTCACGTATTTAGTGTTTATACCATCCTCTGATGGTAGGCATAGTAGAAAAACATGTATTTAGCCCAGTCTGGCCATGACAAATTTGTTAATGGTATTATTTCATGGTACCATCACAACCATGAGACCTACAGTATAAATCAGTGTTTCCCAAACTGTGGCACAATTCACAAAATGAATCATGAAAAGAGCAAATTTGTGCATAACAGAAACGTTTTCTTCCATTTCTAAAACGTCTAATAGCCCATTATTTTTGAACATGTGAACCAGGCACACTCTGCAGGTGTATTACAAATGTAAATCGTAACAAATGGGCTGGAAACACAAATTCTGCAAATGCATTTGCGGTTATTTAGATGATTCATCTAAATAACCTGTAAATCATGCCTCTAATGTCACCAGTGGCAACAGATAATGCATTCTGTATGTCGGGGTGTGTACCGATACACAACAGTACCCAATTTCCAGTACTTTTACTTTAAAAAATGTTGTGAAATTTCTCCATTTCAGGTTTGTTTCGGGCGTTGTACTCTTTAGGACCTGAGCCGAGCTGTGTCTCACAGTGTGAGGCCAAGCAGCTTGTGATTCTCACGGTTCAAGAGTTCACGTTTATTCTCTTCACTTTCATGTGTACTTCAGGTACTGGAATCCGACACGGACCTGTCAGTCATAGTCTTGCTATTGGCAGCACAGAAGAATCCTGTGCAACAAAACATCCATAAAGTTTCGGCCGTCTTTGGCGGGTTGTCAGAATCCAGCAGGAAGTTTTGCTGTGAGCACTCACAGGGTCACGCACGCTCGTATATTAACACATGTCCTTCTCTGATGTGCAAATGTCTGCTCCGACACATCAGCTCCAAAAAACCACTGATGCATATTTGAGTGACTTGGTGTAGTATTTATTTAGTATTTATCCAGCATGGTGAGTAAATAAGAAATGAGCGCTCCAGAGTTTGCCATCGCTGTTGCATTTCTGCACACATATACTCAGGGATTATCTCAGATTACGAGAAATGGTGATGATGAGCAGTATGCAGAAATACAGCAGGAGGTTGTCTATGATGTTAGCTTCACAGATGTGTGCACATGTAAAAGCAAACACAGGAGAATGCAAGAACCTAATTCTCTAAAATGCAGGAAAACAACTCATTTTCACAGTATACAGTCACATGACCACAGTGTCACTCCATCTACTATGGCCCAACATGCACAACACTTACATTTTTTTAGTAATCTGTGCTGTTCAGATTAGCGTTTTTAAATCCACTTGTGGGGGTCGGGACAAAACCCATGCTGAAATGAGCTCTTCTCCATTTCAGGATCCCGTATTTGCAGCCTGAGAGCGGCAATGTGACGTTGGTGGTAGGTGATGGGAATTTTCCGCTATCATTTATGTACTGTGCGTTAAATTCAATCTGTGGTTCAGACATGTAGAGGAGGATGATTTCAGAGGGAGTATGTGTAATCTGGATTAGTTTTACTGGTGGTAGGGTTGGGGGTTGGGGGAAGCAACAGAAATACTGTAGCACTGACAAATTGGAAAAAAATAAAGAGGGTAGCTGACTGAGAGGTAGCTCAAGTGCCCCAAATTATGTCCACATGGTGTTGTGTGTATACCAGATTTTCCCATATAACAACACGCATACAGAGCATAAATATGAAAAATCGATTCAGAACCACAAACAGAACCAAAAAGCTTACTGTTCACCAGCAGAGCAACACACGCCGTTCAGCACAAGACAGAGCTTCGATTTGAAGAAGGAAACCGTCCCATGTGGGCTCCAATTAGCCATACTGGCACACAGCACCATTGGTCTGTTGTCCATTGTTGTGGACATCAGGGTTGCCACTCCTTGGCTGACATCAAATTCAAAATTGTGCTTCCACGGCTTGAAAGAGCCATGGTGTCCCTTTTTATTGATTTGAAGGATACTCTGGACAAGTAATTTTCCTTGGGATCTTGGTCGAAGTTTATCCATTCATCCATTTTCTACTGCTTAATCCTTAATAATATGAATATGATGGGCTGTACAGGCACTATCAGGCCAGTGGGGTAAAGTGCAGCACATCTGCCATCATCTCAGCAACAGCTTTGTTTTAATAACGTGGGATCTGGCTTCAGGGTTAAGTCAGAGTTACGACTATACTGTATATTGCGGCACATTTTGATACGGGCTATTAGACACTATAAAGTGAAGCAGGATAAGCAGTAATGGAGCGTTGGCTTTTACGCCACTGTCTTATTCGGTGTCAGGAAGAAAGTGATGGCTGTAGGACATGGAGGAGCAGCTGAGGAGCAGGACGCTGAAAAGCCAGCATGGTGTGGATGAAAAAAAACAGCGGGGCGCACCACGGGGCGCTCTGTGGAAATCAAGCTGCGTTAAATCAGTAAAAAAGATACTTCATCAAAATGAATCAGAAGTGAATCTGTGTCAAACACAAAAAGCTCTTCAATCAGGATTTTTCTAGGGCCAATCAACAATCATCAGCAGTATTGACTGATACAATACAGAGTCAGAAATACTTAATACTGGGTCACCACACGAAACATGTAACAGCATAGAGGGATTACAAGAGAAGTCGGACACAGAGAATGAGAAATGGTCCATTAATCCATGCAGTTTATAAAGTGTTGCTCTGCTTTGTCAAAGGCACTCTCATTATTAATACTTTCAAATGTTTTCCAAGAACTTTTTATTTGAAGGCAAAGCCAACCGTAATGAATAGAGGTCGGGAAAAAAACATATTTATTATTACTTACTTCAGCAATAGCTCGTTCATTGAATAATTTAGGCCAAAGGTCCATGTAATATTAATTGGTGACCCTACCTGATTTTAAAAAGTATATATATTTATATCTGACATGACTGGACACACACATGTAGAGAAAGACGTGTGAACCATGTTTTCACACCTTTGACTAAGAGAAGTGATGGATTCAATTAGAGCTGCAAATAACGATTCTTTTCATAATAGATTAATCTGTGGATTATTTCCTCGATTCATCGATTCATCGTTTGGTCCATAAAATATCAGAAAACGTTAGTAAATGTTGATCAGTGTTTGTCAAACCCGGAAATGATGATGTTCTCAAATGTCTTGTTTTTGTCCACAAACCAAAATGATTCAGTTTGAATGATTTCTTTGTTATATGGAGCAAAGAAACCAGAACAAGAAGCTGAAACAATCAGAAATCTCGTTTTAATCATGAGAAAAAACTTAAAACCGATCAATCGATTATCAAAATAGCTGACGATTAATTTAATAATCGATTAATAATCAATTAATTAAATAATTGTTTCAGCTCTAATTGTTTCAATTATTATTTGCATTTTTTATTTTAGCCAGTTAGAACTATAAGATTTTACACCATCTTCAAGAAGTAAAAGTTTGGATGTTACATTCTGGATTCTGGACTAAGCGTGGCCTCAAAGCTTGATGGTGGACTGAGTCTGACACTTGGTGCTGGAGGCAGCTATAGGAGGTTAGCAGAGCAGGTTCTGTCATGCTAACTATGTAGCAAGGGTTGCTAATGTTGCTAAAGTGACGGTTGTTGCGGAGGTTTGATTATCAGCTGAGCCGACCAAGGATGGAGTTTCTGGAGTTAGAGAGGAGTTAAGTTGAAAAGCTTTATTGGAAGCAGCTCAGATCCGAGGAGAACTGAGACAATGCCGAACATGAACAAGTAGATGCTAATAGTTGGGCGTCCTCTGACAGTCTGCCTGTGAATCCCAGAGTTATGGTACTTAAAGGGTTTTGGAGGCCTTTCTCTGCTGATACCTCGAGCTGACCTTTGGGAGGACTGCATAGTTGGGTTATCAGTCCTCTGCCTCAGTCAGGTTAGACACAGTGGAAATATAAGGAGGCACATTCTGGAGACAAACGATTGGTGCCAGTGCTACACCGAGGCCTTTGTGATCATCCAGTTGCAGTTATCAGCTTAGACTTTTAGCAAAGGTCAAAGGTTCCCCTGAAAATATCTTCTCGAGGGTAGTCCATGATTCTATAACCTCATGGAACTCTGAAGCTCGTTGTGCAGCGTGTCTTCTAAACGTGAACATAACACGCCAACTCGCCTCGCTCCACTGGCTCCCACTATGTTTTAGGATTGCTTTTAAAATCCTGTTGTTTTTTTAAATCTTTAAATATCCTGGCACCACAGTATCTGGCTGAAACGGAACTAAACTAAAAGACCGAACCTTTGCAGTGGCAGCTCCTTGGTGTTTAATTCAGGTAGCGCTGGACTCCTGTTTGTTTGTTTTTATGTTTTTTATTACATATTACATCTTTCTAATTTATGTATATGTCGTTTTTTATGTTTTCTATTTCGCTGAATTTTATTGACGTCATTCTGTACAGCACTCTGGTAAACCAGTTATTTTTAAATGGGCTCTATTTGAGTTGAGTTGAGATGAGTTGAAAAATATCAGGAGACAACCTTGTTCGAGCTGTGTATGAACGTCATGAAAGTTAAATGTGATGTGATTGGCTCGCACCTGTGCTGGACCTTGTCTGACGCTCGAGCAACATGAACACTTCTCAACGTCTGCTGCATACAACATGAGCAATGTGAAGCAACAGACCCACAATGCAGTTCCATGCACTATTCAAAGTGAATGAGAAAAATTTCATTGGACGCCTCCGCTATGTACAAATCCTTGTCTTTTTAAAAAGAATGTGTCTCATTCTGTATTTCGGTTTCTTGCTGTCCTTGCTGATGGTTTGCCGGTATTGCAGTGTTCCTGCCACCAACAGCTGAGCGGCTGGCAATTGTGAAGCTGCTCTTGTAAATAATGTAAGATTTTCCTGATGCACAATTTGTATCGTTTGCTCATGTTGAAAAGAATTGAGGAAAACTTTGCGTGACACGGTGAGGTAAATGGTAACCGGGGTTAAGATTCTCCCATATGTTGTGTCTGCATCGGGCGGCCCAACAAAGTACAAAACGGAGGACGACATGATTGCTGCTGATTGCGGGCACCTGGACCTGTACCACACCAGCTGTTGTTGCATACACAAAACGGGAGAGGAAGAAGCCTTGGCAGAAAGTCAGTGAGGAAATCTGGTTAGTTGTGACAACAAGCATCTGTTATGCTATTTATAGCACTTAGCTGTGAAGCTAGTTAGCATTAGCGATAGCCCCCAGTTAGCACAGCTGGGCTTCAACGGTTTTAACACATGTATTCTCTTCAGTTCAGTAAATAATTTAGTTCAACTTAAGGCGTATCTTTTTAGAGGATGTACGTCGAAGCGATTCAGGGACAATTACCTCAAAGAATAGGGACTGATGGTCAATTAATGGTGCACCCTTACTGAGAACAAGTATCGGGGCTTTTCCATCGTATAGTTTGAGCACTAGTCGACTTGAATCTACTTGATTTCGTTGCTTTCCCATTAGTGATAGTACCTGGTACCTGGTGCTTTCTTTGATATCTGCTCTGGTTAGGTTCCAAGTGAGCTGAGCCGATACCGAAATGTCCAACGCTAACATGGCTGCTGTCAGCAAAATACACGTGGTCTGTCAATGAGGTGCAGACGTTCCTGTGTTTGGTGACTGATGAGCGGATCCAGAGAGCGCTGGATGTCACTCATAAAACAACGTCACGGCAGTTTCAAGCAGCTGTGCTATGACGACCTTGCCTATATTGAGGAAGTACTATAAAGTAAAGGAAAACAACGTCCCTGACACCCAAACCGAGTACAGCCGAGTCAAGTAGAGCTAGAATTACACTGTATTATAGATAAGCAGCATATGTGCATGTTATTCTTATCGTATTTTATGGGTAATACCATTTTTTCTTTCAATAATAACACTAACAGGAATCTACAAAGTCATCCCACATGCATTGCAGCAAGTGGATAATGTATTCAGCCTCAGCTCATGTCAAATGAGCCTGGTGGTCCACTAAAACCTCTCATTCTCTCTAATTCAGAGCAACCGCAGCACTGATCTCAGAGGTTCTAATCCCTGTGCTTTAGGTATCCCATGACTACACTCTAAATCTCTAAAACCCTCGCTGAGCTACCTCCATGCGGGTGCCTCGACCACTCTGTGCTGTCTGTTTAGCATCAGCAACGCACTCTCTGTGTCACAAGGCAACCCCTGCCGCCGCGCGGCACAATGAGAGCCACTTACCCGCACGGTCATAAACACATAATGCCGATGCCAGACAAAAGAACCCCTTTTTGACTTTTTTCTAAAACATCTTACACCTCCGCAGGTCACTTGCACCCCTGCTTATTGCAGCATGGCTGGTATTGTCACAGGGTCCGTTTTGATGATTTACCACATAATGGAATGACTAATCCCACCAGAAAATAGAATGTTTAGAATAAAGATGTGCATTTATAGGGTTAAGAGACACATATAAGGAGATGTTTTGGTGAGAAAGAGACTTGAACAGTGAGTAGAATGCATTTGTTGGTCATCAATAAATGATAAAAAGTGTCTAGTGCGTCTGGCTGGTCTTCCACAATCAAAACAATCACTCTATATTGGGCAACTAAATAATGCCAGATGGATTTGCAAGCCACCAACAGTTATTTTCGTCCATTGTAAATATGTCGTACGTATACCAAACGCTCTACCCAGATACAAGAGGAATTTTTTCATCGCTGCATTAATGGTTTCTCTGCCACCGCCACGTGGTGTGATAGTTACACTGAACCTCTAGCCTCCATTGAATTACCTGAATGCTTCTGAAAAAGGCATGTATTAAAGAATACTTGTGTAAAACTATACATATAACTCAGAAGATTACCCCGATTATTCTTGAGGAGTCCATGCTCCATACCCTTCACACGTCATTTTGATTTAATTTGTTTAGATTGAAGCTATTTTAAAAACTAACTAATCATGTAGTTTTACAATAAAGAAACCACTGTCTCTCTCTAATTTATGAAGCAATAAATTCCACACAGCATATTTAATGGTCCTCAGTGGGTGTATCTGTCACTTTATTAAAGAAATTCAGGCAGTCTAATTTATCAGTGTATACTGTATAATGCACTTTACATTATTAACATGTCTTTAAGGGTGCTCCAACCCACACACAGGATGTACAGGTTACTTTCTTGTACAAGTTGTCAGACATAATTAGTAATAAGCATCAGTGCAACTGTCTGGAAAAGTTTCTAGAGACAAAAATTGTTCACTGTTTTACAGTGGATGTTTTTGGGTTACTTATACAGTATAATGGACAAAAGGACAGTTTTTCTTCTGTAGTTAGCTCACCTACCCAAGCCCACCAACCAACCAAAACCAAGAGACCAACCACCCAAACAAGCAACCAACCACTCAGGTTGTTTTCTTTCAAAAGGCTTTTTATTGTTTCACTCCAGTATGAAGTGAGACTCGTCTGTAGTTATTCTTTTTTTTTTTTAAACAAACTTTTATGATAAAGTCAACTATTTGTTAGTCAAAGGCCAAGAAAACCTGTTTCTTTTTGTTTTTTCCTCCAATCCAGTTCCTCCAAAACAGCAGATAACGATTCATTGGCATTTCCACTAAATGCCAATGAATGAGCAAAGAAAAAAAATGAGCAAAAAAAAAAAAACAGATGTTGAGTTTCCAAGTTACAATATGTGATATTTGATCCACAGTTAATTAAGAAAAAGTAGGCAATCGCACACTTCACTGGCTTTGCTGCTTGGCTTCTGTACATCACCCAAGTCTCTGTATGTTTTTCAACCAAGACGTATTCTCCCAAAATACCTCCCGCTGCTGACTTTTGTTTAACTCTATAAAGATGCACAAAATGTATATAGTGGAGAACTAGAGGCAATAATATGGTAATACGAAGATAATATGAGATGATACGTTGGTGTAATTTGGTCGAGCTTTATCATGTTTTAAATCTATCAGAGTGAATATTGAATTAAGGTTCACCTAAAAAGATTATATCGCAGATCAAATTGCCATCATTAATATCTGTCAATATCTGGTACCTGGTGCCTTTTTTTTTGGTACCTGCTCTGGCGAGGTTCCAAGCGAGCTGAGCCGATATTAAACTGTGACCTCAACAGACTGCTGGCCACTGATTGGTCAGAGAGAATGGCATCTGATACATAATTTCCAATTGTGTTTTCCAATCTGTTTTTGGACATTGAGAATAAAAACACAAACAAATGTTACTTTAAATATGTTTAATAAGCGACACTGTTTTTAGAAATAAAACTTTTGGGTTTTTTTTCATTTTAAGTGTTAATACACCGTTTTAACATGCAGTAAATTGTAAATAACTGCCAGATATTGAAAGTTATTCTGGAAAAATGGGCAAAAGCACTTCCTCACAGGATATGTTCTGGTCCTTTTATGGTTAAAAGACAGCCAAGGCTTAGGTGATAAAGGGTAAACAATGCAAATTGTCCAAAAAATGAATCAGTCTATCTTGAACAGAGAGAGTCATGTGGAACTGAAAGCCTTCATCAGGATTGTATGACCTCATTTGACAATCATTTGAAAGTAACAGACATTTGCAGTTCCAAACTACTGCTTTAAAACCCCCAAATTGCAATTGCCATCCTCGGTACGTACGAAAAAATTGCAGCAACGTATTTTACCCAAACAATTCAGCCCTAATTAGAAGAGAGGACTTTAATCTAAAGCGACGCCATATTATTCCTGGTGCAGAAATCAGACCATCTGTCTCCTGGACCACATCTGTGACTCATTTCCATGTTCTCTTCAGTCTTTTTTTTTTTTCTTAATGGAGGTTCAGTGCCAGGTTTTTCCAACACTTTCCATTTCATTTCTCTACAAGTGCTGGCATTGAAATACTTTCCCTGCCTCTGATATGTGACACTGGGCTGCTGATCTGATAATGGAACGCTCGCTGTGCAGCATCAACCCTCCCCACACGTATATGGAGAAGATGGTAAATCCTAACAACCTACAGCAGCTCCTCCGTATCTGTATGACTGGAAATTAATACACCAGTAGGAAAGTGAAAAAGGAAGAAAAAGTTTTGTTTTCTCGTTTTCCCCAGTTGTTCCCGTGTTCCTCTTCCTGTCACGATGCACTTGAGCCTAAATCATTTCAGGCATCACTACCCATGAGTCTCTTATCAAATTATATTAAAATTGTTACCCTGAGGTGTCCATTGTGAATATGAATACAGTCATATTTGCTGAATGATGAGTAATTTATGGTGGTTCTGCACTATAGGGAAAATGTTATTTTATCCTGTGAAGAAATCCCAATTTTCATAACTCACAATTTCCTTTTTTCCATTCAGTCCTTAGAGTAACAGGTTTAAAGTGAGAAGCACCAACTTTTGACTGAAATATCAAATGTTGTTTCTGATAAGGATGAGCCTAAACTACAACATACAACATTACAACTCCAGCACATGAGGGCTAGTGGTAATGATGCAGGGTTCACAACGTGTGGAGCTAAGAGGAGCTGCATTCAATTAAGTTAAAAATGATGTTAAAATAGTGACATTGACTGGTTGAAAACCCCAATATGAAAACTGATCTGAAAACTGCAATGACTGGATACAGGTTTGAAACATTATACATTATAAATATAAATTTCCCAAAATAATGTTTCAAACCTAACTAAATGTGTAACCCTAACCCTAAAATAAAAATCATCAGCTGCCTGGATGACACGGCCAGTTCCCGCTCCCTCTGCAACGCTTTCAACATCAAAAACAGCTTCTTCTCCACAGCCACAAGCACAATGAGTGCTTACCTGAAGTAACAAGGACAGTACATACATACTTTATATCGCTGCTTTCTCAATGGCTCCAGTGCCTACAGTGACAATGAAGCGTATCCTTGGACACAATTTCCATGAAATGTCTTTGTTTAATGCGGTTTTCATGTATTTTGCTCCTCCACAAAAAAGATATGCATGGAATGTATGTAAAAGTAGATACCCATGGAACGCACATGGAATGAGGCGAGGACGACTGCGAAGCGCTCATCCACAGTAAGTGGGAGCACGATGTGCCTTGAGCATTGTAATCAGCTCTGCTCTCAGCATTTTTATAAAGATGTGACGTGAAAAACATACAAAAAAAACACACATCCAGCTGTCCAACAAGCTCCATGTGACATAACCTGCTGCAGCATATCTACTTGAGGTGAGCCACCCAGTGTGATGATGATGATGATTATCATTTTTTTTTAGCTTCCTCCTCTATGCGCCACATGCTACAGGCTTTTTCTCTCTATCCTTTGGAATGAACACAGCACTCCATTACCTGTGATTCACCGCCGCCCCATGCACCTCCTCCTCCTCCTCCTCCTCCTCCTCCGGCTCACTCCAGTTTTTTTTTTTTTTTTCCAGTTTGCCCTATCAATACTTAATGGAGAAGACGCCTTAAGCAGGCCCGCCTTTCATCGCGACGCGGGTGAAAATAGATGTGCAACCCGGTCCTGAAGCTCGGACAGATGATAAAGAGCAGACATCAATCGAGATGCAACCACGGAAAAGCTCTGCTGCAGAAAAGTTTGTCTGTTAGAATCTCCAGGAGACTTCAAGAAGGAACATTTGCCACGACCATTTTGAGTGGATCTGTAGTGGCGAGTAGTTCACAAAAACTGACCATTATTTTCATACTTGGTCAATGTTTTGGTCATTTCCTCGATTAATTGATTACTTCTTTGGTTCAGAAAATGTCAGAAAATGTTGATCAGTGTTCCCCAAACTGCAAAATGATGATTGAATGATGAAAAATTCAAAAGTTTCAATAATTTCTCTGTTATATGCAACTAAGAACCAATTATTCCCAATTTAAGAAGCTGAAAACTCAGAGAACCAGTTCATTGATGATCCAAATAGTTGACCATTAATAATTAAGGAATCCAGTTATCCTGCATATCTTTCTTTTATTTATTTAAGGACCAGTTTGTGAACTTTAAGGCAATCTACCACGATAAAATAAATACAATATTGTTGTGTTCCTCATGTTAAAAGTGGATGATGTAGCCGACAATGGCATTAAAATATAAATTTGAATTTAAAAGAGAGAAGACAGAGAAAAACAAACGCTTATGAAGCGATGAAACATTTCACAACGTGAAAGAGCAATTATATGTTACGTCTTTGCATAAACTTTACACCTATAAATAATGAACCTGTGCTGTGTAAATACTGAGCAAAAGTGTTTTGTGAGAGACATATTTCACCCCACAATGCCACTCAATCCCACAGACTGGTCCTGGAAATGCTCTGTCATGTTTTCATTCTATGACAGAGTGAATATTGAAGTCAAGCTGACAATTTCAAGTCAGAAAAATCTAAATATTTAACATATTTTCCAGCCAAATTCTTCAAACCTGAGATTGTTTCAGAAACTTCACCATTTTATCATCCACACCAATAAAATTTAAGAGCTGAAACACTTTTAAACACTTTTTTTTTTTAAATGACATCCTGTCATGGGTAAGCAGAAATGAGGACATTATGAATCATGAGCAAATTCCAACCATGAGTCAATTTCAGCCCCGAAAACCTGCAGAGGATTTCCGCAGGGAAAAGCAAAAGATGAAGACGACATTCACCTTTTCAGCGTGACGATGACCCAAAGCACACATCCAAATCAACAAAAGAACAGCTACACCAGTGGAAGATTAAAGTTCTCGAATTGCCAAGACAGAGTACAGACTTTAAAAATCCACATCATATCCAAATATGTGGGGTGACCTCAAGAGGGCACTGCACAGAAGTGCCCCAAAATATGACGAGTCAAGATGTGAAAGACTTAACTTTCAACTAAGTATCAGTTATTGTTTAATGTGCAAATTAATGCAACTATAGGCCATTGTGCTTTCCTATTAAAAGATCTGTGAACATTGTTTTATTAAATTCTAAAGGTTAACACAGGATTAATTTCTGAAAGGGTTTAAACTAAAGAGTTTTTAATAAGCAAAGATATTAATAATATAAATAATACAAAAGAAAACAGATGAGATGAGGACAGAAAAAAAAAAACATTAACAAATTAAATATTTCAGAGAAGCCAGAAATTCAAGGGCAAAAGACTGGGAAAACAGAACAAAAACAAAACATCTGACAATGAAACGAGAGAAAGAGGCTGGAAGATCATCGCATGCATAAAAAAGACAGGAAGTAAGCGAAGGATCATCAGTGGGAGCACAATGATTCACAGACATTGTCAACAAACATTACCGACAAAAACGCCGCAACAGAACGTCTTCTCGTGAGCAAAGAATGCCAAGCTATGCTGCTGGAAATCTTTGTCATTCTGATGCACTTATAGGCTGTATATATTGAATTAAATCTGTTTTTTTAACATTATCTGACTTGCTCATTCATTCTTTCATAAATCGATGACTAGTGGACAAACAGCCCCAGACACAAGGCGAGCAAACATTTAGGTTAAACAGGAAGTCACACCATGCAAGACAGACACACTATACGGACAAAGTATTGGTACACCAACCGGGACTGTATTCAAATATATATATATATACAGTACTTTTATATAGAGTTCCACTCTTCTTGGAACACTTTCTTTAACATTTTGAAGTGTTTCTGTGTGAATTTGAGTCCATTTGTTCATTCTGTAGAGCATTTATAAAAGACCTGGCCCACAATCTTTGTTCCAGTTCATCCCAAAGGTGCTCAATCATGGGGTTGAGGTCCAGTCAAGTTCTTCCACACCAGACCATATCTTTAAAGTCCTTGCTATCTTGTTGGAACAGTAAAGGGTCTTCCTCAAACTGTTGCCACAAAGTTGGAAGCACAGCATTGCACACCAAACATGTCTTGGTATGCTAAAGAGTTAAGGTTGTCCTTCATTTGAGATAAGGAGCCAGAAGCCTGATTCAAACAACTGCATTCAATGCTTGACAGGTGTGTCCAAATACTTTTGTCCAAAATAAAGCTACAAACCAACCTTAAAGTTAGCAAACATGTCCAAACTTATAAAAGAGCAGAACTCATTATGACAGCGCCATTGCAGCATTCTTTTTTCACGATCATTATTCAGACGGCTACATGCAGGCATCAGACAAAAGGACAAGAAAATGTCCACACACAAACTTTTTTAATTGCCTCGCAGGTAACATTCTTCTTTAGACCCTGTACTCAGACAAATTACCTGGGAGGTCATTAAAAAGTTTGTGAGAGTCTCAACTGGGAGTGCAAGACATTTCATTTTGTCTTTTGGCAATCGTCTCTTCTGTGCAGCAGCAGCAGCAGCGGCTAGCGCTCATCAAATTTGGATGTCCAAGCTTCTAATCAAGCATTGTGAGTTCACCAGTCCCTGTGAGAGTCGCAGTAAACAGCAATCAATCTCCTAACTTCCAAATACCAGACCCGTCAATCGAACTGATGCAAAAATCCTTCATTTCCAACAAACACAGTCAAAACAGTCACGTTAAAGCTGTCGTACGTAACTTTTCGAACACAAACAAATGTCTGTTAAACTGTCAAACGAGTTCACGCGGTGTTAATTAAGTATCTGTCATGACATTTCCGTGCTGCACACAGGAAGTGATTTTTTTTTATGCCAAGGCAACAGCAACCCTGTTAATATAGGTCGGAATTTGACTGAAAACACACAAAGAAACGTCCATGAAAAGTGAATTTGACTGCTCCAAAAAAGCAGTAATTTAGCAGTTTGATGGGATTTTCTTCACGATCTTGACTCTGTACACACATATTAAATATTAGGCATGTGTAGCTCACACCCAGTTTTAAAAGAGCTATTGAATAGTTAGTAAATAAAAATGTACAAGGTTGTAGAGTCCACACTGAGTATCCTTGATGTCCTTTTAACCAGGGGTCGCAAAGTAAAAACAAGTCCAACTTTTTTTTGGAACTATTTAGTAGGAGTGGGCAGTATGAGCTTAAAATTATATCAGGACATATATATCAAAAAACATGCTAAAATAACTATAATTAGGGCCTGAGCCACGAATGGCAGGGGCCGAAACGGCTCCAGGCACAAATTCATGCGAGGAACCTACTGTTATCCTTCAGATTTGTATTATATCCGTGGCTCTGCGGTAATTTTTGAGGGGATTAACGTGCATAAAAACTCTTGAAAGCTTGCATGGGGGTCAGGTCTGGCGAAAATGTGATATTGGCATAGTTCCCAGAGGCAAAATTGAGTTCCATGGAATTCCCTGAAACCCTGATATGGTTGTAGAGTTGGCTTTAAATGTCATTCTAAATGATAATTTGGTATTTAAATGACTTAGAAACCCCCGGTATCACGCTTAAATTTCCCAACAATTGATGACAATGTCCTGGAAATTAAGCCTGTGTTAAACAAAGTCAACTTCTTATCCTCTTACACATTAATGAACCGAAAAAGACAATGGGAGACTTGTGCACCGACAGACACGGATGTGAACATATGGCGCAAAGAGACCATTTGGAGTCGATTGTCAAACATTCAGAGACAGGTGTCTAATTACACTCACACAGCAAACACCGCAGCATTTCCTGTTAATTAAAAAATAAAACCTGTGAGGCATCGAAGCGACCTGTGGATTCTTCTATTAATACCAACAAAAACATCAACATCATCATATTTAGTTCCACACGAATCCTTTAGCTTTGACTTTTACTATGACATCAGCGGTGTAAATGCTAAGGGTCCTTTTTGGCAGGTCACAGAAATACTCAAATAACTCATGGCTGAGTTCCATTTAGCTTCAGTTGACTGTCACGCTGTCCCGACCTACATGATCTGAACAGACCCTTCGTTAATGTGATGAGTAGCAGCTGTGCTCTTCCTGCTAAAACGTGTCAAAATTAAACACCTTGTGCACAAAACTTTGCAGATGTTCGGATGAGCTGTGATTCCGTCGCCAGATGGTCTCTGGTTACCTCCACTGTAGAGCTTATGTTCCTCTGTTTGTTAGTCTGTGTAAAGCCTGTCCCACACGAGAGGATTTTCTCATCGGACTTGATTTAAAAAAAAACAAAAAAAACGTGGGAGAGCACAGACACAACGAGCTTTGTAACCGATTTTCAAAGCACAGACTCGGGAGATTCCACGTTAAAAACTCGCGTGATTTAACGTGACTTCAGAATACTACTGAGGGGCTACCGTAATGACAAGTATATGGGCACAAAAGCTCCATTTCTCCGCTTTCTGTTATCCATCCATCTTCTACTGCTTTATCCTCCACATGAGGGTCGCCAGTCCATAGTTTCTGAATTTTCTAGATGCCACAAATGGTCAAGGAGATAATAAGGTAATGAGAAGTACGCAGGATTGGTAACAGAAGTGTTAATAGCTGTTGTGTGTGCGATGTTTTGTGCTGAGAAACGCAATAAAAACTGTGGATGAAGTCATGGCAACATCCGTTTCCCGCTCGACTTGCTCTCATTGGTTATTGCAGAGTTCTGCTCATGCCCCCAATTCTTACGATTTGAAATCAGGAAGACTCCGATGCGGACGGTGACGTTAAAAATCGTGCATCTGTAAATCTCTCACACTACAGGTGGATTAAGCCAGATAATCTGTTCAAATCAGCCTAAAATTGGAAAAGATTGAATGACTTTATTCCTCCCCCAGGTGGGCAACACACAAAAGACAAATGATTGTCGGAAGGACCAGATCGGGAATGAAATCTGACCCCAAAAAACGAGTCAGAAAAGAAGAAACTTAATTTCAAAATACAAGGTGAACCACAAGTGAAAAGTCAAACGTTTGTGAGTAATTAGAGACTTGTTTTGGATAAATGCATGAAACTTATTAAAGTAGTAGATGACTTCAATATTCTACATCTGTAAATCTCTCACACTACAGGACAATTAAGCCAGATAATCTGTTCAAATCAGCCTAAAATCGGAAGAGACAAATGATTGTTTGAAGGACCAGATCGGGAATGAAATCTGGCAAATGATCCTCTTTGTGATGATATTTTCTAGGTCATGACCCAAGGAAGAAATGGCTACATGAAGAAATGATTAGATTTTGATGGTGATACAGAACAAACTGAGCAGCCCAAATTAAAAACAATGAACGAGAATACAAATTTGTATGGATTTAAAGAGCGTTGGAAATGTTGTGGATACACCAGCTAACAAAACACATTAAAAAACATTAGTCTTGCTATTTTTATTTATTTTTTTAATCTGGAAATGTTGCATATTGTGAATATATGGGTGAAAAATTTAAGTTTTATTGCTCTTATCAAGTCTCTCTGAACAAAAATGCATCTACTTAAATAAGCAATAACTGAACAAATGGCAAAAAGAAAATTAATCAGCCGTACAAAGCCATAATGAGTCTGGTACCATGGTGCTCACACTGTGTAAAATCAGAAATACTATTCTACTGTATATACACCAGGGTTTGCTGAGGATTATCTTACTGTCTTACTCTGCCTTCTAAAGTTGGTGATAATGGTGTTAATGAGGGAGTTCAATGTTTTTCGAGGTTACTTTGTATAAATAAAATAAATCTCAGCAGCATCTTAACAAATATTCGTCAGATGGTCACAGAGTGTTTTCTGAGTGCTCTTGCTGGTTGTGATGTGGTGAATGCCAAAGCCACCACCTGAGCTTTAATTGACTTTAAATAGATTATGAATAGCCTCTGAAATGACTAACCCTGGATTTCAGAAGCGACTGAACCTTATTGCATGAAGTTGTGAAGGAACCACGTGTTTCCTGCTGCAGCGCGATTGCTTCCTCACCTACAGTACAGCACACACACACACACACACACACGTAACCAGGAAGTTATTGCACGTCAATCACGCCCTCAATAAAAAGGTGTAATTGATATGTATGAGGCCATTCACAGAAAGAGAACATTAAGAAACGCAGCTGTGGCTTCTATTCAACTTAATGAGCACTCAAGTCTTTTTCATTCTGTGAAAAATGAGATTTTCAAACAAGTTGAATTATCATTATCAACATTTTTTTTTCTTTAAAAAAAAAGAAAAAAAATCAGTTCAGCATTTTTCCAGTGTTCGTACGATAATTGCCTTTCCCGGTCTATGGGATATCATCCACAGATAATCTGATGCGCTCAGGCTGCGTTTGAAAACTTCACCCTCCCACAGAAATTAGCAGCGCAGATCAGCTGAGGTGAGCGACGGATTACACGGCGACATGATACTGTGAAAATACAACTCTTCCCAAAGAAGCTCAAATAACTCACTGAGAGCGTTTGGAATCCCAAACGCTTTTTTCATGAGGCGTTAAAAAAAAAAAAAAAAAAAGGAAATACAGTAAACAGTCGTGCGTAAAAACCAGAGAAGACATCTTACCATGTTTTCACGCCGGAAAATCCTACTTCTCTGCTGTTGCTGTGAACACTGACACATCAGCAGCGTCTGTGCTGCCCCGGTGTGTCCGACACAGACAGACAGACAGCAGCAGCACACTTCACAGGAGAGCGGCTGCTGCTGAAGGGCTGCATATCCTGAGTCTTACACCAGCAAACTGATGGAGTTGAACTCCATTCTCTCACCGCCCCCCCCCCCCCTGCATGACGTGCAAAGGTAATCTTATTACACCGGTCAGTAAAGGTGAGCTGGATAAAGCTCGTATACGTCGCCCCTCCTCCCACCTCGTATCTGCCATGCACCTGCAGCATCTCAGGTAGCGGCTACAACACCTGCCCTGCATGGATAATCATATTTATGAGCATTTTTTTTATTTTTTTTGTTGATTTAGACATCGTTATAAAATATAGAGTAGTGGTATCACAGTGATCGTGGTAAAAAAAAATGAGGAGAAAGAAAAACGTGAATTCTGGGTTCTCAAACTCAAATAACCTCAAGTGAAAAACCTTTATCACATGATATCCATCCATCTTTTACCGCTTTATCCTCCATAGGAGGTGCTGTGCCAATCTCAGCTGACATAGGGCGACAGGCGGAGGTCACAACCTGGACAGATGACCAGTCCATCGCAGGGCCACATACAGAGACAAACAACCATTCACTCTCACTCATACGGTCAATTTAGGGTGTCCAATTTACCTAATCCCCAAATCTGCATGTCTTTGGACAGTGGGAGGAAACTGGAGAACCCGGAGAAAAGCCACATGCTCACAGGGAGAACATGCAAAATCCATGCAGAAAGGCCCTTGTTCCAAGCTCCTCGTTCAGCTGTGTCATGAAAGTTAAGTTAAAGCTGACAGTTGTTCTCGCTACTACCAGCTCAACATGTAATAGCAATTTGACCTTTGACCCCATTATCTGGGTGTCTTAGTTTAACTTTAAAAAAACGGATTAAGTAAAAAAGGCATTCTGTTTAATTTATCGTCTAGTTTTAGTTGCTCTAAAGTGATAATTACTGTTGATTATTATTATTTTTTTTTTTTTAAATGTCATTTAAATGAAATGAATATTAACATAAAGACAATTATATAAACCACATGTAACAAAACAGAGCCATAACATAACAAGGACGAGATGAGAGAGGAAAAACTCGTGGGAGTCTGGAGCTCATTCCATTAAATGCAGCGTTGTACTGGAAACCAGTTCTGCCAACATTGATTGGGATAACGCAGGATGTTCAAGGTTAAGTAATTACTGGATCTTGTTCTATGGAAATTAGATTTGGTTGAGATTAGTGTTGTGAGATAGCTTGGTAGTTTCAGAGTTGCGGGGCTTTGTAATTGAAGTGCATGACATGTATATTCTTTGTCTACTTTAAAGCTCATCCCATCATGAGAAACACTGTTTTAATGCATAGATGGAAGCAAACAGGTTCTTATAAACCAGGTAACGTGACAGATAACACGTCTGCTCACTGAATTTTGTGCAACAAAGAAGTGAAGTTGATATTTAGGTAAATGTCGCCCTTGTTAGTTACAACGCCACCTCTTTCGTGCCCTGCATTGCTTGATGTACGTAGACGTCGAGTCATAATTGCTAGCGGTGTTGTGGACACTGTCCACTGTCTCTCTCTCTCCACCGTTGACATGAGATTCCGTGCAGAATAACGAGCGAGTGACGTTAAGCAAAGAGAGAACAAATGACGACGTGATGCCTGGGAAATTAAAATTCCAAGATCTCTGTCTCACCAGAGACAAATGACAAAGACTGACTTTGACCAAGATCCCAAAAAGGACAATCACGTCCAGATGCTTGTCCAGAGCATGCTGCAAATTAATAAAAGTGGACGAAGCAGCTCTTACAAGTTCAACACATTCAGTCCTTGAATTTGCGGGGAATTGGTCCTGGAAAGTAATTGATAAGTCCTTGACTTTGATGCCAACCAAGGTTTTTATGGCAATGTGGAAGTCGTAAAACATGTTGGATTATTGCAGATCTGGAATAATATCCACTCCAGCTGATTCCACACTTGTGAAAATCTCCCAGGGGCATTTTAAGGGTCAGTTATATTCCCTCTGTCAAGCCCTACAATATATTGCTCAATCTCCGTGGATTTTAAAGTGCTCACTGAACTCTGAACAGCTTGAAACCGGCACTGGCGTTGCTCATTTCTGCAGAAGCTCTTCCTCGTGCCTCTGTGCGTCATGTGACGTCTGAAGGTCCACCCACCCCAGCGGTGATGATTTCAGAAACTGCCGTTTGTATCTTGGATTGTCTTTTTCCTGTACGTGATAAAAACCATGGACCAGAGTCACTAAAGCCAACCGCGGAGGTCAAACAAATCCATAACTTATTACAGTAAGAACCGCTGCCTCGTCTCACCGCAGTGAACCTGCACTGTCTGACTTAAGGTCAACCAAGGCTATTTACCTGTCAGCTGTTAAATCCATGACTCTGGTCGGTGTCTTCGACTGCAGTGGAGCAGAGAAATAATACCACTGAGTTGCAGTTTGCTATGATTCACCTGTCAATTCACACACAGCAACAGCTCCCCCCCTCAGCCCTCCACTCAATAAACCCTAATTGGCTGCTCTGCTGACTGGGTCCTGACTAAAGGTGAGTAAATTAAAAGAGTAAATTAATTAAATTAAAGTAAATGAATTACATTTAATTAAGTTTGCCTGTGTTGTGTTTTTTCCTTTTGTTTACTTACTTTGCTCTTGCTGTTGTGTCTACATTCCTCTTCTCAGACTGCACCAAGTTTACTTTCTCTGATTATCAGTCTTTTCTTCCTCTGCGGTGATTTTTACTGTTTGCTCGGACAAACACTCCAGGGAGTATGTCTGAGCAAACAGTAAAAATCGTCTGCCGTGGTGCCGCTGCTATATTTTTACATAGGGTTTTTCTTTAATAATCAAATCATATACCTTTAAATACCTGTCTGTAATCAAGGAAATGTCAGGAAATTAGTGGATTTGAGGAACCAAGGCAGCAAAGAGCTTTTTCTTTGAAAGTGGAACAGAATGTGTTGAAACAGTGGTGAAGGATAATTTTCTCATTGTGGTAAAAAATAGACAAAAAAGCTCAAATTCACCCCCCCCCCCCAAAAAAAAAGCGACGCTGCTCACTCAATTGGAACACATCTGGAAAGTGAGTCTCACATGAGCAGTGTAGATGTCCCAAAATAAAAAGTGACAGCTCACATAATGGGTCTGCATTTTCTGGGTCTCTAGTGACATAAAAGAAAGAAGAGCAGCACCCTTTAGAATAGAATAGAACAGAACAGAACAGAATAGAATAGAATAGATTGAGACGTACAGAAAAAAACAGTACATCGTTAAAATGGCATAAGAGACCTTAAAATGCTCTGTCAATAATAACAATGTGATAACTGCACATTCCACTTTACATATTGTATGTAACCAACACAGGAGTCACAACTGAATCAAACATAACCCATGATTTCATTTGATTGACTGGCAGAGTTCACCCCATTCACCCAACAAGCCTCTGTCGGCCTATATGTGTAACAGACTCTATGGCGGTAGTGCGTCTGACTCCAGATCAGAAGGTAGCATGTTCAAGGGTCAAAATTCTAAAAAAAGTTATTCCAAATTCTAACAGGTCAGCCTCTGTTGCTCATATTGCATGCAAGTGCGTAAGCACACACAGACAGAGCCACCAAAAACAGTACTTCACTCCCACTCCAGCGAAGTAATTACTGAAGGAGAAGACAAAACAACAATAAACAAGAGAAACTCTTGTTGGTTAATGCATTACAACTTCTGTTTCCTCCACATAAGAGCAAAACATGGAGCTACATCAACTCTTACCGTTTTATATGAACATAAGACACATATACGCTGCAACAATGGGCTTAGACATTTCTCCCGGCTATCGTTCTACACGTGTCTAGGTTTTGGTTTACCCACAATGCCCTGCGTTGTAGTCCGCTTTCTGCATTTGGTTCCCTTGAGGCCCTACGAGGTCTTGAGACCCACGTTCGGTTGTGCATTCACACCTACACAAACAAACCAGATTTTCCGAGCAAACAAACAAGGATTCGAATTAGAAGGGCTGGTATGAATGCACCCTATGTGTCCCTGTGATGGACTGGCGAACTGTCCACAGTGTATCCCACTCATTGTTTTTGCCATATATGTCAGCTGGGATTGGCACCAGCTTCCCCCGCAACCCTCATGTGGAGGATTAAGTGGTAGAAGATGGAAGGATAATCCATCAATAAGCAGCTCAAATTAAAAGGTACAACAACAAGAAACAGTTAATAAGTTGGGTGTTTTTTGGTCATTCTTGGGTGCCCACTCTTAGTTTGGGGGCCCCAGGCAATTGTCCATCCTGATTGCCACAGTTTCTGATAGATTTCCACTTTTTCTATACAGGTGCAAGTAAGGTTCAAGGTATGAGGCTCAAAATGTTTCTGAAGATTGTTCTTGCATTATACTTCAACAGAGTGTCCTCTAACTTCAGAAGGACTTGGTCCACCGATACTTGAGCTCCGCTATCCCTTTTGTGGAACGGGGTCAAGTCTGGAGCCTCGAGACACTCCGGCATGAATGACTTTGAAATTACTCAAACAATTTCCATTTTGGGAAATAGATAAAAGTCAGATAGGTCACCTGAGCAACAGTTCAAAGCCACATTTGGCTGCTTCTGCCATCCTTTGGTTTCCTTTTAACCTGCTGTATTTCAAAAACTGTCATGATGAGGAAATGATAGACACTTTACAGTCGTACCACTTAATGGGAGTTACATCCCAAGTTTCCCCGGTACGGTTACTTAACGTTGACATGGCGAACATGTCGTGGAGTGGATTCTTATATTTAGATTGTGGCTGATTGTAAAGGTGAAAAATAAAGACCCACTTTATGGCATTTTTATGCTTCAAACTGTGTCTCAATGTCTCGACTTGAATTAATGTGCTTTGATTCTCAACACGTATAATTTAAAAAGCACTGTCTCATTAGTGACTGTATTTTGTTTGTGTTTTTGACAACAGTGGGTGTTTTTAATTAGTTCCCTTTATTCTTATTTCATTACTCTTGGGGCTATTTGCAATTTTCAAAGGCATGCTGCACATTTTTTTAAATTAGACCAATTACTTAGATGCAGATCCTAGACATAATAATTGCATACAGCATCTCATCCGTTTCATCACAAATGACAAACTGTATATGACTTTGTATAAAAATAGCATTGTAAGTGGCGTGCACAGGCCGTGTATGAACACAAAGAGCTAATTTTGGGTAAAGTCATCACTCCACTCCACTCGGCCTTGCTTGTTTTTTGGTATGATGAAGGCTTTGAGCAGAAACCTCTCTAATAATAATCAGCCGCTGCCCTGGCACTAATTCTCCCTCTCATCTTCTCTCTGTTGCTGCAGAGAAAATGAGGGTTTGGGGTTGAGGCACAACGACGCTCCACATTGGAGGGTGATTAAGAGGGGAAAAAAAACCCCTCTCATCTCGGCACCATAGTGAAGCCCTCACATGGAGAAAGCACCAAAGGCAGCATGCATGTTCAGGTAGAGCTGCAGTTGATGTTCACGCTTTTGTGTTTGTGTTTGCATTATCCCTTTAACACCGAGCCAACTGCTAGTTTCTAAGAAGCTAGGAAATGATCTGCCAGTTGGTAATAAGCCAATGAATTAACTGCTTGTTGCCAAAAATGAAAGAAACTATACTATCTGGTAGTTGATAGAGGCTAATAAACTAACTGTTTGTTCGTAAAAAGCTAAGGATCTAGCTGCTTGTTGCCATGAATGAAAGAAACTACAGTAGCTAGTTGATAAGATGCTAAGAAACCAGTTGCTTGTTGGTCAGAAACTGAGGAATTATCTGCCAGTTGGTAAGAAGTTAAGGAATTAGCTACTTGTTGCCATGAATGAAATAAACTACAGTAACTGGTAGTTTATAAGACGCTAAGAAACTAGCTGCTAGTTGCTAATAAGGAAATAAAGTAGCTGCTCATTTCTAAGAGGATAGGAAAAAGGCTGGTAGTTAAGAAGCTATGAAATTATTTGCCAGTTTCTAAGAAGCTAATGAATTAGCTGCTTGTTGCCAAGAATTAAAGAGTACAGTACAGTAGCTGGTAGATGATAATATACTAAGAAACTAGTTGCTTGTTGGTAAGAAGCTGAGAAGCGCACTTTAGCATTACTGTAATTATGCAACAGTTTGTGCTATCGGAACAATTCCAGCAATTTCTGAAAGCTGAGAAGTTGATTATGTTGCAGGGAGCCGGAGAATCAGCGCCTTTGTCACCAGAGAGGAAAGAGTTGGAAAAACTCCTGTACATAGCATTTTCACATAACTACGGTAACGCAAACTGCACATGTGCAAACATGCCACCTGCGATACGCTAGTGTTAATTAAGCTATCATAGATTTTCATTTATTTTTATTTTCCTGTCGTTGCTAACAGCAGGAGGTTATGTATCAGTTTCCATTTACAGTATTTGCTTAAGATAACAAGGACGGCAATAACTGAGAAACCTTATCATTGTTGTATTTTTATTATTATTATTATTACACACCTCAAACATCTGCAGTGTGTGAAAGCAGAACGCATCATTAACACTTAATCTTACAAACATTTTTATGTTGTCATAGTGTTGTGTAGCTTTTTAATAGTTCCTGGTCATTAACATTCTCAGATACTATTTATGACTGTTACTATTATTTCTGTCACTGCAACACTGCAAATTTCCTCATTGTGACACCTATAGAATGTCCCAGGAGTCACCTACGCAGTCAGTTTAGAGTATCCAACTAACCAAACTTGCACTGTGGAAGGAATCCAGAATATCTGGAGAAAACATAAACAGAAAATGGGAAGAATATGCAAATAATTGAAACAAAAAACAAAAAAACAGTACCTAGTCACATCACGTTGCCCTGGAAAGGATCCGTTAACATGTATTTCGACACCCATAGCTGTCTCCCTTCAAGGCTGATCATGCATGCACAAAATCCCTCTAACCAGGAGCAGTTGCGTTGACTTTGAGGTGCCATGTATTCTTCTGAGAATGCTCAGAGTTGCATCAGTGTTTGGAACTCGAGCCTGGGGGTCCCTTTAAGTCTGATGCACAGCGCTCGTTTGTATTCAGCTGAGGCTTCAGTCACTGAGCAGACAAGTCTTTTTCGGGGGGAAAAATCATTCCTATTAGTGATGTTGCATTAATACAACAGCCTTCAGTCATTTCTTAAAAGCTCGAGAAACTGATTTCGCCTCTAGTAGATTTAAATTCCCAGCAGTGACAGAGACAGCGATGGTTTAATTATTCTCAAAGAATGACATTTTATTTTTCCTCTATTTTGGAGCTGCAGAAAGTGGAGAAGGGTTTATTGTTTATTGTGATTTGGAATTGGAATTATTTTACCCATGAAAATCCTTTATACAATCTTAGGGTCTTTTTATGCTTTTAATGTTTTGATAATTTTGGCTGTGGTAATGTGGTGAAACTGTATGTCTATAATAAAAAAAGTAAAAAAAAAAGGTCCCTCGCAACACCTTAAGAATATATGTCCAAATTAAAAGCTGTAACTAACCTATAACTATTTAAATCAAGTATTCCATGCTTTTATTCTGGAGTTTGTGGACTCACATTTATATTCTTTTTCATTTTGTCATTAACCAGGGAGGAAGTGATGGTGCCATTGTGTATGTCTGGCCATTTCCCTGTGCTACATTAACTGTGTATAGTCTTGCATTATTGTTTTTAGTTCATTATGTATTATAGCTGCTGGTGTATGATCACCAGACTCTTCTAAATATCCACAATTCTGTAGGAAAACTACCAATCCATGACTTTGACAGACAGCCAAAGACGCTGCCGCCTTTGCTGGCATCTATACCTCCTTATCTACAGCATTCAGGTGGAGTAACATGCAAACTGAGGGTTTGCCTGGCTTCGTCCTCTACATTCAACCTTCATCAGCCACTGTTTATGACGTGTGAGGCACCACGGATTATTGCTACAGATGGCTACTGCCTGCTGTCCCAAAGGTTTTGTACCCGCTTCCTTGTCACTGGACCCATGAGGATACACCGGCGGGGCCTTCACACCGGAGAACCTCTCCCTGGTCAGTCGTGCCATCCCCGACAGACCGATCGAATAACCCGAACGGCTCTGATTAGATCCATTGCAAATTAGACCTAAACCTCTTATTCTTTGGATTTCTTAAAGAAACCAGGTGAGAACAGTGCCTTCTCTAAGCTCCTTCCACTGGCTGCTCTTTCTTCATCCCTCTGTGAGCATTTGGTCGGGTCTTACTGCAGTTTTAAATGACAGCTTTAGATGCTGCACTCTCCTGCTTTGAGCTGCAATTATTTGTTGTGGATTCTACTTGTCCCCTTTTGGAATATTGGAAATACATCCTATTATTTTGATGGTCAGGTTTGATATTGCTTTAAAAAAAAAAAGCAGTTTTAGCGAAGGTACATTTATTGCATCCAAGGTGCTAAGTGTGATTTTTACTATATGAGGGTTTGATTAACACATTTGTTCCACAGCATCACCAGAATTGTTTACCCCTCTCATTTTATTCCACAGATGTGAGACTTACACAACCCTTTGGTCACCATGTGTCCGAGGGGAATGCGACCAGAGCGATGCTTCCTCTGTGTTTGAGAGAAAGTCAACTGCTCTTTTGAACCCCTTAAATCAGTAACACAATAAGTCTTTCAGAGGCTCGTTCCTCGGTGGGAGCATGGGCACACTTAGACGAGCAGAAAATGGACACAAATGCTTGGATTCCTTTTCTCACACACAAAAAAGAAATCACTTTGTGGGGTTTTGTCTGTTTAGGGTGATATATCAAATCATTTGGTCAACACGGACAACAAGGAGGCAGTGAGACTGTAAAAAACTAAAAAAACAACACTTGAATATTGTTTTTCTCAAACTGAACAATTCTTCTTGTTGAAACATCATTTCCCTGGACTGCATGTGCACTCAGCAGCTCACTCCTAAAATCCTCTGCCTGTGAGCTCCCTGTAGGCGATTCCACAGGAAACTTTGTGTACACGCACATGCACGCACACACACACTCACACAGACACACAGAGAACAAAAGCTCCAAATAGCTGAGAGGCTCAAATCTTATCCCTGCAACTGAGCAGAAATTTGAAGTGGTGTGTCATTTATTGTGCGATTCTAAAGGTTCAATGTTGCCAATATGATACGATTTACAAAAGAATAAGGACGTTGAGACATTGTCTTTGTTCCTTTTTTGCTGCCAGAGCAACAGGATGAGAGGACAGATTCCAGGTGTCCTGTTGTGCGACACCATGTTTGAAGAAAATCTGAGGTAACACGGGGATGTCAAGCTTGTTGAGCACAGCTTGGTGCAGTGACACGGACACTTTCTCTCTCTTCTTCTTCTCCTTCTCCCATTGCATTATCTGGAGGCATATGAGCTTGACTTCATAATGCAGCCACCAAGAGAGCACCACACCTGCGTTCACTCTCAAGGTACCTGCATGACTTTGCGGTCAGAAAGTGTGGCCTTGCATGCCTGTGGTTCCATTCCACACGTGTGTGTAATCTCATATTCTATTCCAGTAGCGTTGATTTCTCACCGTTCTTTGACCGCAGACTTGTACAAGTTGTGTGGGTACAGGTGAACCTCCTCATCCATGTAACCTAAAGCAAGTTTCCATGGTTACCATCTTCTCTGTAGTATCCAAAAACAAGAGCTCCATTAACTGGACAAGAAAGTGGAGGTGAGTAAGCGTTGTAGGGCCTGCGAGAAGAAAAAAGCTAAAATGGAACGAGAATTAATGGAATTCATGTTCACAGACCTCTGTGGACACATTAAGTATTCACTGCATATTTAAAGGAAAAGTTCATGTTTGCTTAAGTGTATTTGTACGAGGCTCTGACACATAGTGCTTCTTTGACCCTAATATTAGCAGACTCGATCGCAGTGAACTCATGGCTTCCAACAGGGATGTGAGAAAACACAAAATTTGGCCACCTAATAAAACGATAATTCAATAAAATCCATACTCAGTGACGTCTATTTGCCACTTTATTTCAAAGTTAATCAGCATTTTCAGACAAGCAACCTAAGTCTTTAGGTAATCAACTCCCCCCATGCCAAAGCCCATAGAGATAATCAGCGATTTTACACCACACCACACAGGAGTTGTTGATCCACTACTGCATCCATCTGTAAGTTCAAATGTCTTATTTAGTGACTTCTGTGTTTGAATTGCTTTTCTTTGGTGTTAACAAAGGCACAAAATCTCATCAAACAAGGTGTTAGAGGACAAACAACTACATTGCTCAATGAGCTAAAATCACTGATTTTCTCTATGGACTTTGGTGTCAGATAAAAGCAGCAACAAATCTTTAAGAATGAGCCAAAATCTGCTTTTCTTTGTTGCAGCCATGTTTTTATGTGTTTCTGAACACCGACACCGACACACACACACCGAGCGTCTCTTTGGGGAGTGTTTTCATGTGTTCCTGCAGGCTTGACAGTAGCCCCCCAGTCCACCCACTAAATAAAAATTGAAATTGGCTCTGCGCAAAAGGAATTGCCAAGGGACATTCATGGTTTGGCACTGATGAGCTACGTGTGATATTGAGAGGTCAGCGCAACAGTTGTGGAAGTAAGAGAAAGCAAAACAATATCAGCCGAGTCTCGAATGGCATGTGAGAATGAGTAGCAGAGAAGAAGCACGGTGTCAAAAATCATCAGGAAAAAAGAAAATATTGCTATAATGCCCTATGATCTAAGAGAACAAGCTCCTATTCAATGTTATCCCTGCTGTAATTTGATTCAAATTAAAAGAGGAGGTTGAGGATGGAGCAGCGTGTCTGACACCTTTTTAGCACAGAATATTGATGGGTTTAAGTTTAAAAATAACTGGGACTAGTTTGTTGGAAACACCACGTTGAGGTGGTTCTGCACTCCTCATTGAGCAAGAAAATTTGCGAGAATGCGAATTTCAATCCAAAGGCTAATCTGCCAATTTCCTGTTCAATTGAGCTGAAAGTGCAAGCATGCTGCAGTTATGTAAAATATACAACCGCTTCCTGATCTCATCCACCATTGCAAGTATTTACAACAGAGGCAGAGAGTCAATTTATGTTTGATTGCCGTTTGAATTCTCTGCAGGAGAAATTATCCTTGGTGTGAAAAGGTGTTGAAGTGAAGTTGAAGTGCTGTTCGGCACAGGTCAGTTATTGTTATTATTACCCACCACATGCAACAGGTACCATTACCTTGTCTAAGTGCCAGTGTTTGCACAATGTGGAGTCAGAAATGACAGCACTATTACAAGAATATGATTCTTTTGAAGGTAAATCAGATCTTGAACTGACTGTTTGGGGAAATACATGGTTATTTGGTCCCATATGGTCTAGCGGTTAGGATTCCTGGTTTTCACCCAGGCGGCCCGGGTTCAACTCCCGGTTTGGGAACTGTGATATTTGTGGTGGAATGACCTACTAAACCCTGACAGTACAGTCTTGTCTACTTTCAAGAAGTTCTTGAAAACCCGGCTCCTCTCCTAGCATTTACCTTACCCCCTCCCCTGCACTATCTCCTTCTGCACTTGGGTCAACCAAGCTCTCTCTCTCAATATTAGAATTATGACTTTAATCCCAGAATTCATTGTGACTTTAATATCAGAATTCATTGTGCCTTTAATCTCAGAATTTATTGTGACTTTAATCCCATAATTCATTGTGACTTTAATCTCAGAATTAATTGTGCCTTTAATCTCAGAATTCATTGTGACACTTAATCTCAGAATTCATTGTGCCTTTAATCTCAGAATTCATTGTGTCTTTAATCTCAGAATTCATTGTGCCTTTAATCTCAGAATGTATTGTGCCTCTAATCACAAAATTCCTTGTGACTTTAATCTCAGAATTCATAGTGCCTCTAATCACAAAATTCATTGTGACTTTAATCTCAGAATTAATTGTGCCTTTAATGTCAGAATTCATTGTGCCTTTAATCTCAGAATTCATTGTGCCTTTAATCTCAGAATTCATTGTGCCTTTAATCTCGGAATTCATTGTGCCTTTAATCTCAGAATTCATTGTGACTTTAATCTCAGAATTTATTGTGACTTTAATCCCAGAATTCATTGTGACTTTAATCTCAGAATTCATTGTGCCTTTAATCTCAGAATTTATTGTGACTTTAATCCCAGAATTCATTGTGACTTTAATCTCAGAATTAATTGTGCCTTTAATCTCAGAATTCATTGTGACACTTAATCTCAGAATTCATTGTGCCTTTAATCTCAGAATTCATTGTGTCTTTAATCTCAGAATTCATTGTGCCTTTAATCTCAGAATGTATTGTGCCTCTAATCACAAAATTCCTTGTGACTTTAATCTCAGAATTCATAGTGCCTCTAATCACAAAATTCATTGTGACTTTAATCTCAGAATTAATTGTGCCTTTAATGTCAGAATTCATTGTGCCTTTAATCTCAGAATTCATTGTGCCTTTAATCTCGGAATTCATTGTGCCTTTAATCTCAGAATTCATTGTGACTTTAATCTCAGAATTCATTGTGATTTTAATCCCAGAATTCTGACTTTTATTAGAATTCTGAGCATAATACTCTTCCGTACACATCAGCCTCATTCACTAATTTCAGGATGTTTATGGTATAATTTCGACCAGTAACCACTAGAATGGTAAACAATGTTGTTGGGCTATGTCCAGTAGGTTGGCATTGTGATGTGTGTATAGTATAACATGAAGCTTTAGCTAAACTTTAATACTGAAAGGTAGAAGAGTGGATTAGGAAATGTAAGACATAAAAAAAATGCATGGTCATTTCTGTATTTATTTATGAAAATCTTTCATTCAGCTGTGTGACAGCACAGACTCATGAGATATGAAGCACTCCGGCTGCTCTCATGGGAATAGAAGCTAAAAGGGTTTTGATAATTGGAACACAGGGGGAGCAGAGCAATAGCACCTGATACGTTACGAGAATCCCAGAGGCTATAGAAACCAACACTGAGGGCTGTAATGAAAATGTTCTTCTCTTTTTCTTTTCCACCGCCTTCCTGCCTTTTCTTCTCCTCTTCACAGTGCACCATGGGAACCTGTGGCAGGGAGTTCTTTTGACCGATACCACAGGTTATTACTTTTACGACCAGGGGCAACAAGGCCTTTCGAGAGTCCATTAGCACCTAGAGGAGCGGTTGTCTTCTTCAACTGGCTAATAGAGACTTTCAACTTTTTAACTAGATGGAACCGGATTGAGAGTTTTTTATCCATCAAAACTCGACAGCTGGTGCAAACTAGGATCAATTAAGTACCAAAGTGGGTGCTTTGGGAGGACACTGTTTCAGCACAGGCCCAGGATTGCATCTTTTATCAACCACTGCAAATCAATACATTCCCAAAACAAGGTAGGGAGGATGCATTGTTGTTTGCATTCGAGAAAATACGAGGTAAAAGTCTGTGGCCAAAACTCTTGGCAAAAGTTCTCTTTTTTCCAACCTCTTTAAAAATTCAAGCCTCAATACTTTAAACATTTAAACATAAATTAATGCCTATTCCATTCAAACCAAATTAGTTCACACAATTCTGAATCAGCCAATTATCTCCATGCAACTCTCTCAGTGTTTCTCGGTCTAGAGCTCCAGCGGCAGGAAACAGCAATGTTCAAATCCGTAGATGTACAGACCATGCAATATACTGCAAACACCAGGCAATACGTCCCTTTGATGGCTGTATTCACACAAAAGTGAACATGGTGGATAGCTGTTGTGCCCCACGATACCAAAACGCAGACAGAAAAACTTCGAGAGGACAGGACAGAATCCACTTGTATTCACTTCATCTCAGGTAGAGAATCCAACACTAATTCACTTTAATATCTGGCATTTCATTGCATTTTCTAAGCATTCTCCAGAGTAGGATGAAGGGAAGCTTATCGAAGAGAGTCGAAGATATCACGTTACTGCAGGTCTTCCATACTCCTGAAATGCATCATGGGGGCATTATACGGGTCAGTTATATTCAAGTTTTGTTCTGTCAAGTTTTTTGCGATATAGTGCTCGGTCTTCGGCGATGTACAGTGCGCAGTGAACTCAGACAGCTTGAAACTGGCACTGGTGCTGTTCATTTTTGCTGATGCTTTTCCTGCCACCACTGCATTAAAGAGAAATTGAGTCATGTGACATCCGGAGCTCTACAGTGTATCGTTATAGTTAGAATCCCGTTGTCCCTGGGCAACTTCCCACAGGAAAAATGTAATTTTATTGTCACAACGACAGGGAGCAGAACATCAACGTATAACTAGTAATGCAAGACGGCTTAAAGTGGAACTGTGCAGAAGTTTTACCCGACTTCAACAGCTTTTGGAGTGATTGCGATGGTTCAATGTCTTGTTGCAAGGAGATTGGGGGCTGTCTCCACTGCCCCCTATTGTTTGTCAGGGGGAAAACCAGCCTTCCCAGCGAGGTACCTACAGTGTATAAGATCAAGGCAGCAAGAGTGTTATTTTAGAGGTTCATTACAGCAGAGCCGGCGAAAAAGGAAGCAGAGAAAACGGTTGTCGGAGGAGGCGAGGAAGAGGAAACAACTGTCTGGTCGTATGGACCGGCTTTTTCCGTATGGCGAGAACTAAAAAACACAGAAGCATGTGAAACGGATGCCGACCTGGTGGTTTTGCTGTTGCATGTGTACATATCTTTGGGATAAACTCTCTGTTCTCTATGTATTTATGTGTATTTGCACATGGTTCCACAGTTTGTTTAGATAAAGCAGCGGACACAAGGGGGAGAAAAAAAAAAAAAAAAACATGACCAGACTTGCAAAGTTTCGCTTTAAGACTGAGAAGCGTCCACAAAAGTTTCAGACGTGGACTCACACTGTGAAAGAAAAGTATTCTCCAATAGCCCAAACACAAACGAGCCGCAGCATGTGTGTCTTATTACACAAACAACAAAAAACAGCTCCACTCACAAACAGCAACACAAACAACAACATATCCTTTCTTGCATGCAAAAGCCACCATAGTTTGCAATCTGCCGTCTCACCAACAGAGGTCACTCATTCTTACCCACAGGACAGCTAATATCTCTAAACTACTGTATATACCCTCTTATACTGGTTATGCTCCGACCCCCTCCCCACTCCTCTCTCTCTAATCCCTTTCTATCTCTCCGTGTTATAGATTGCTACTCCTCGTGTCTGGCACCAAAGATAAGATGCAGGTGATAAAGGGTGTGGAATAGATGCTATCGGGAGATAAGACCAAGATGGCACTGGGATAAAGGAGAAGCATAGAAAGGATGGGATAGAGAGCAATAACTATAAAACCAGGCAACGTGAGAAACCAGGTAATTGTTTTCGGTACAATTACAGCAACATCTGACTCACTGTTGTTTGTATATAAAACATGAGAAAAAGAACTCACCTAATGGCCATTGTCAAGTCAAAATAAAAAAAACATATTTACTGAATGCAGCAGCCATATTACTTGGAACATTTTATTCCCAGCAGCATAATAACTGTACGTCTTAAAAGCAAACACCTTGTCTACCTCATCTACAGAAATCATTTCCACGTGTGACAGCTGCAAGTTCATTTCCTGGCTGACTTGTTTTTTTTTGTTGTCCCCCATGTTTCCTGAGTGTGCGCTCAAGTGTGCGTGTATGCGCATCTGTGTGATAATGAATAATGTCGCTCGATGCCTTTCAGGCGATCAGATGGAGGTGATGTGACAGCAAATGGAAGTGGTGAAGTGGGCCCACTTTCAAGAACTCCATAGCTACAACATCTAGAATACTCAAGAGGCTGAACAAACGGAACTGGAGACAGCTGTCAGACAAGCAGCAAATGGAGTGCATTAGAAATTGGCCGTGAACATGGCGATGGGCTTTACAGAGAGAACTCCATTTTTATTGCTTGTCAGACTACTTTCTGTGCATTAACACCTCCCAGTATACGGTACAGAGTGAAAATGTCAGAAACGACCAAGTATATAGTAATAGTATTGTGTCTAGTTTGATCATTGCGTCATCACTCTTCACAAATGAATTAATCTAGGAATAAGTAATGATTCCTTTCTATAAAAAGTTGTTAAAGTGCAGAGATTACAGATTTAGTTACATTCAATTCATTCGGTGACAGGATAATTTAAAAATTAAAATAAATCAAGGAATAAATAGAAATAAAAAAAAAAACCTGATAATGTTCAGCCAAAAGTATTGTATACAAAAATAAACTTTTAATACAATCTTTTCAGGGATGTTTTTCTCATGAATCCTCATACTAACTAACATTATTCTACCAGAAATCACTTTGTCTTCACTGCTCTGAAAACAGTAGTGGCAGAACAAAACAACTTCTCTTTAGAAAAAATGTAATGTTTTTAAGCAGTTTTACTGTTGACATTTTAGCTAGCTTTGGCTAACGCAACACTACGTGAAATTCTTCTTTACTGCTCTGAAAACAGCAGTGTCAGTACAGTACAGTACAGTACAACATCTGTTCAGCTACAGTTTAGAAAAATAAAATGTCTAAATGTTGTTTAGCAACTTTACTCAGATGTAACACTGCTGACATTTGTGCTAGCTCTCTGGCTAACGCTATAAATCAAATCCCTTTACTGCTCTGAAAACAGTAATGGCAGTACAACTTCTGTTCAGCTACAGTTTAAAATATACAATTTTGTAATTTTTACATGCTGTGTTACTGTAAAGTGGTTGACATTTTAGCTAGCGCTAGCTAATACTGTACTAGCTGTACAGTATTAGCTGTACTGTACTGTACTGTACATTAGCTCTGAAAACAGAAGTAGCGCAAGGAGTCACAAAGAAGATGATAACATAAAAATACAGTGAAACAATATATTGTAAAAACATAAAGTGTGTGGATTTATTGACTGTCAGCTAAGACAAAAGTAGAGTCTTCGATTTGGACCGTTTTTGAGAGAACAACAGTTTTGTGCCTGAGGGACAGTAATGTTTTATTTTCAGCACAGCTTAATCTCTAAATAAAATAACTTCCGACAGCAAATTGTGTGGAGCGATTAGCCCTTAAAAATGTTTTTATGCAACACTCCTCAAAAGGAGGTCTTTATAAAATTTAATCAAAATGACTAAACTTAATAGTTAATATTTGCTTAACTTAGTACAAATACCAGCAATAACAGACAGACAGGAGCAAATCTGCTTGACCTTGTTCACTGCAAGGTCTCATTTACAAACATGTAAACACTATATTTGTCACAGTTTCACATCTGGGGCTGCACCTTAGAAAAAAAAGGTCAAAAAACGTTTAAAAAGTATGACATTCTTGAATGTCTTATTTGTCCACAAAGAATAAAGATTTCTTTGTTATATGGGACATAGAAACCAAAACATATTCACATTTAAGCTTGCCTCAAACCAATTAATAGATAATCAAAATAGCTGATGATTCATTTAGTAATCAATTAATACTTTCATTGTAGCCCTAATTACATCATGCAATTAAATAAAACATTATTATTTTAAATAAGCCTTAAGTTTCAGAGGGTTTGGGTTCTGACAGTGTCACACATTCCAACCGTCTTTTCCTGATGTCCACATGCCACCACACACTAGAACCTACAGTAGTACTTAGTACCAGAGACACATACGAGATACAGAATACAACCTGAAGTGAAATACACTGAAGCACTGGCATTTCTAAAACAGGCACACACACACACACAGACACACACAGAAACTCAGAAGCAATGAATAATTTCATCCTGCCATGTGCTCTGTAAGCGGCACAACACTTGAGTTGTACGTTCCGTGACCCTGTAAAAGCAGACTGCCAGGTGAAATGCAGGTCAAGGCATCGTGGGTGCCAGGATGGCATTCCTCCATCGCTAAGACAACAATAATAAACCTGCCAAAAAAATGTTTTTCCTCCCCATTAACAGGAACGTGAGGCAGAGGAAACTGATTGCTGATTGACTTTTTGCCAGGGGAGTGACAAAGGAGATTATATTAGTGTTGCAGTAAAGCTGGAGGGGAAAGTAACTATTGAATTGGATTGCCTCACAGGAGCACACTCTACTTTCTCGAGGCAGGAACTGTGGTGAAAAACAAAAATGACTAATGTGATTAGTAATGAGACCAACAGAAGATGAAGCCAGTGTCTTTGGTTCAGATGTAGCCCTGAAATAAATGGCACCGTTATTCAATTTTCCAAAATGTAGTTCAGGGATATGTAGCCAATTGATTGAGGACGTGAAGTCAAAGCCATTAATTCAACATAAACTGTGATTTCTCAAGGAGTGCCTTGTCCAAAATGTGATCTAGGACTTAATCTCAGCACTGCATGTGAGCTCCATATTGGTATCTGTGTTTATAGTAGCAGCATCTCAAAGCAAACAGCTATGTTGGCTCCTACCTATACACAATAGTATGGACAATCGCTGGCCACTTTATTAGGTACAGAAAAATACACTATATGGACAAAAGCATTTGGCCACACCTGTTCAGTATTGAATTCAGGTGTTTCAATCAGGCTTTGGGCCCGGGGCCCTTATCTCCAATGAAGGAAAATCTGAATGCTTCAGAATACCAAGTCATTTTGGACAAAATCCAACTTTGTGTCAACAGTTTGAGGAAGGCCCTTTTTCTATTCCAACATGACACATGTGCACAAGGACGATAAAGACATGGTTTGACTTTGAGTTTGGTGTGGAAGAACTCGACTTGGCCCGCACACAAGAGCCCTGACCTCAACCCCATCGGGCACCTTTGGGATGAAGTGGAACAGAGACTGTGAGCCAGGCCTTCTCGTCTCCAACATCAGTGCCTGATCTCGTAAATATTTTAGAGAATGAATGAATGGACACAAATTCCCCACAGAAACACTTCAGCATATTATGGAAAGTCTTCCAAGATGAGTGGAAGCTGTTATAGCAGCAAAAGGGGAACCAACTCCATTTTAAAGTCCTGTATAGGTGTTTGAACATGTCCCTGTTGGTGTAATGGTCAGGCATCCCAATACTTACTGTATCTCACCAGCAGATCACATGACAGCAATTCAATGCTTGTCGGCATGTAGACATGCTGAAGTTGAAACTGAGCATCAGAATGAGGAAGAATGGTGTTTTAAGTGACTTTGAACATGGCATGCGTGTTGGTGTCAGATGGGCTGGTCTGAGTGTTTCACAAACCACTGATCTATTGGGATTTTCCAAGCACAACCAGCTCTAAGGTTTACAGAGAATGGTCCAAACAGAGAGAGTATCCAGTGAGCAGCAGATCTCTCTGAGAAATTGCCTTGTTGATGCCAGAGCTGGTTCTAAATGATAGGTAGGAAACTCAAAAAATGTGTGATGTGTACCTAATAAAGTGGCCGGTGAATGTACATCCTCTGTGCAGTGGCACATTTCCTCAGCCACTGCCTCATAAATCCCACCTCTCCTCTTCGTCCTTCAGTTCACACACACACACACACAGACTCTTCAGCACTTAACGTTCACTCTTGGCATCAGCGTTCATTCTCTATATCTATTTCCGTGTTTTATTACATTGGGTCTTTGTGTGTATTTGCCACTTGCGAATCAATGTTTCCCAAGTGGAAGAATAAAAACAGCCTTGACCCTGTGTCGCAAAGTCTGTGCGCAGTGTGACCCTCCGCATCGGAAACACAAGTCCACGCTGAACGGCGTTCAGAGGTCTTATTTTAATGAATGGAATGAACAGCACATTTATTAAAGACAGCACTTTATCTATATTAAATAAGGCCATTAGCTTGACTTAACTAAATGAAGTGCTATGGATGCCTCCGCATGGCACAAAAGGAGAAATTAATAAAGATGCAGTTACTGCATATGAACACCGTGCCGCAGAGATAAGATGCAGATCGACAAGAATGCACAGAATTATTGCAAAAAAGATGTCAAGGGCTTGTCCATTCAAACTGTCCCATAAAACCCTGTACCTTCAAAGTGAAGAATTACAATGTATTGTTGCAGCTGTAACTACCATGAGTGTTGATCAAATGAATGAAATCACTGGCCTTCACAGACCGCAGCGCTGCGTCAATCTAAGTCTAGGGCCAGGCTTTGTGACTGAGTGACATCAGGTCAAACGATTGTTGCTGTATATAAGTTTTAAAGTCGACTTTCAGCTGTAGGATTTAAGAAAAATAATAATGTCAGACCTTGCAGTGTAAATGATTTCCTGGATTCACAGGCTTTCAGAGTGAAATCAATAAATAAAAGGCTATGAAATTATTATTTTACAGGCTTTAACTGTGGCTATTAGAGGAACCTACCGCCAAGTGCTTTTTAAGTGTGATTTATGGAGTGAAATATAGTATTTATATGGGAAAATTACAGTAATATATGGCTTAACTGTGAAGTTAATTCAATTATTGCTTTGTTTTGTCCACAAACCAAAATTACTCTGTGTTAATGATTTATTTGTTATATGGAGCAAATAACCTAGAAAATAACTGATAAATAGATTGTAAAGGAAAAGTCATGCAACTATCAGCCAGTATTTTACTGTGAATGTACAGTCAAATATTTTATTTGATAACAGTACATTTCTTAACCTTGAGATGAGACAACCCAAGAAATGGTAACAGCCCCTAAATATTTACTAGTTAGACTCTGGACAAGACAAAGCAATGCATCCTGTGTGATTCTGTATATGTCTCCTAAACATACACCTCAAGTCTCAAATCCCAGCATGAATCTACCGGCTAACAAGCACAGGACGCTGATGCACATGAGACACCTACTGAATCTTAAAGATGAAAAATGGAAGGGAGAAAAATACCTGATTTGAGTTCCTGCAATCACACGACATCCCGTCCTTTCAGTCAGAATTCACAGACCTGTGAAGGAAAAAAGAAAAGAAGGCATTAGATCCACAATGCATCACAAATCCAGACGCATTTGTCACTCGACACGAGCACAATCATTTAGTCACTTATCAGCGAACGAGTTTGATTTATAATCACTTCCCGGGATAATCTCCCCTCGTTCTCCTCTGTGTACTGTCAGTCTTCATTAAAGTGTTCAGTGAAGCAAACAATAACTGCTTCACAATCATCTCAGTTTGTCTTCTGAGAAGACGGAGAGCAGCCGTCTGCTGTGAGAGATAACACACACACCCACACACACACACACACAGAGAGAGAGAGGTCGATCCTAGGGATGAGCCATGAGTATTTGATTATTCGCTTGATGAGAAAAGTCGATCAGTTACTATTAACGAGATACAAAACAGATGTTTTGCCAATGATTGTGTTCATAAAAACTAATATTTCTACTTCGGTGACTGAGTAATTTGTGGCAATATTATCACAAAGTGGCAGCAGTGGTGAGAATTTAGTGAGTGGACTTCATATGAGATTTAAGAGGTTTCTTGAATGCATCTTGAAGCTGCTCCTCTAAGTTCAACATGCTGTAGATCAGTGTTCTTAAACTCATGGCCCGTGGGCCAAATGTGCCCCCCCAATCCATTTCATGCGGCACAGCTAGGAAAATGCATTACATTCAACATTAAATTATATATACAAGCTTATTCATGGTTTTAATTCCAGTATTTTTGATTCTATTGATTCATGTCTGTTTTTGTTCTCCATAGATTTATTTTGCATCACAAATGTGTTTTTATTGTGAACTACACAATGTCAATGTCAAATTAAACACTTTTACTTTGAAATTCTGTGAAATGTCATCACCATTTTAGTTGAGGGTCTTTGAATGCACCTCGTTAGCTCAACACAATGTGAGCCCTGCATTACTTTCACCAGCTTTCATGTGTCGGAGCTTGGAATGTTCCACAAACAATACCACGGCATACTCAAATAGCATTTCTTGCTGGAAAAGCCCATCACTTGTCAGTCTGGTAAATTTGTCCGTAAGTCATTTAAATCTCATTTTCTGCAGGATTCTGCCAAGTAGAGTCTTCAGTTTAAATTTAAATCAGAGTGATGTGCACACTGGTAAACACCTACACCTGACTGTGCTTATGAGAACTGACCTGCACATCATCCTGAGTAGAAATAGCTCTGTATTTCTCCCTTCAGGTTGTGCCTGTTAAGTCTTTTTATGCTGAGTGGCACTGAGCTTTAATAACCTGTCCGCTGTCAACATGTTGCTCTTATCCTGCTCTCAGGAACCAAAAATAAGGAGAATCACGGCCCCATGAAGAGTAGAAGTTATACAACTTTCAAAAAACACTCAAAACTAATTAATTACAAATAATTAACACGTAAAAAATTGAGTGTGATTTTAGGAGCAGTAAGCTTACAGCATGCGGTTGTAGGTTACTTCTGGACTAACAACCACTGGAACCAGTGCAGAGTTCATGCAACAGCTTCACTGTTTGTCATTTTGTCTTTGGATTCCGTCTCAACCTGTGAAGTTAAGTTGACATGTGGTTTTATCAGGTGTTGACACATTGTCAGCGTTGACTTTGCAGAGTGCATCGCCAGCAGGCCACCGTTGCCAAAAACCAGACAAAGACACATCCTCTCGCTGAAACCATGGCTGCCAACAGGGACACAAGAGACAAAAAGAAAAAAAAAGATTTCAGCCAACTAACAAAAGATTGACCTCATATAAATCTGCACCAGCTGAAGAACATGATAGCTCAAGCACACATCTTGCCATTAGACAGCCTGTGTCACCTTGTGAACCACTCACTCCCTGCATCAAAGTCCATAGAGAAACTCAGCGATATTACATCACAGCACATACGGGAGTTGTTGATCCACTGATGCCTCCACCAGTGACTTAAAACATACTATTCTGAGGCTCCTGTATCCCTATGTGATAAAAATGTTGATTTTCTTCATGGAGTTTGGTGCAGGTTACGTGCTATAAGACAGTCAAATACAGAGGGCATGCAGTACAATTATAAAATACTGGAGAGTTCTATTTGATGAATCTCAGTGTTAAATTATTCTCACATAGTAGATTGGCCTGAACATGAAGAACTCAAAAGTGTCAGCCAATCAGAATAGAGGCTCAGAAACACAAAATGTAATTTTCTTTAAACCACAACTGCCCCATATTATTTATGGATATGAAACTCCATATCACATATACTGTATATAAATAAATATACACATACTAGACCTTAAACTTGACGGATGACAACTCAGAGTATGTCATATTTTTTATAAGGTGAGTGAGGTGGCACTGGAGATGGTAATTTTTGCTCTCACTGCGCACTCAATATAAAACTTTAGCACAGACTACAATTTATTTATATTTGGTGGATAACCACCAAATTGGATACACACTTATTTTTGAAATAACATAAACATTAGGCCACGAAAAACTGATGTAAATGGTAAATGGGTGTTTAAGTCTTAATGACCACTCAAAGTTGCTTTACACGACAGTTTCACGCACACTTTCATACCACACACACACACACACACACGCAGTGCACTGCCAGCACAGTAGTCAGGAGCAACGTGGGGGTTAGGGCTAGCCCAATTTTGAACTTTTGTCTTTCATTAACAATTAAAGCAAGATGTGGGTCACGTACATAATCGAGCTAGCTTGATAGTTAGCTAACTGTAGCATTTTGTTAACAGGTCAGGGGTCACTTCATTGCTTGATTGAACTCACACATGGACAGTTAAGCTAATTCTCATGTTACTCATGCTAGTGTACCTCATAATCTGGCTAACTTCAACTGAACTCTGTTCTTTAGCTCAACCTTTGTGTTTCATTAACAAAACCGGTGCTAGTGCATATCAATCACATGTTAGCTTACCTCACAGGTGATGATTTGGCTAACTTTAGCATTTAGTAAGCCAAAAATGTAGCATGTAGACTCACTGAGTGAGGAATTGAACCCACAACCTTCCAATAAAAAGAAAACATCACAAATGTTTTTCTCATGTCTGTGATTCAGAGTTTATGTATAGGTATAAAAGATGTAATATATGATCCCATAAAGAACCGTTTCTGTGCTGATAAGAGGGAGGAAAAAAAGTTCCCCTTAAAATGACAACAAATATTTAATCTTAAGAACGTTAAAGAACAATGAGACATCAAAAGGTTGACAGAAATCATACATAATTAATCAGATCTTTAAAAAATGTATGAATGCATCAGAAGTGAGCTCTCAAACTGTCAACAATCATTTTAAGTAAGAGCGTATGAGGAGCTTTATGAAGAAAAAAGCAATTTTAACAGCACGGATACAACTTTAAGACTTGTTCACCTCATTCAGGTAATCAAAGAAACAGCCATGACATGAAAGTGATAAAGAATGAAGCATGCGTGCTTCAAAAACACCACTGTAGGTATTTATTTATAGGCAGAAAAAAAACAAATGTGATGCATTTGCTATGTCGACACAAAATCTATATCATTTTTGATTCATGGAAAAAAAGCATGAAATGTCAAGTTGTCATCGGTGTCCAATCCATCACTGTCACCACGGAGGAGGAGAAGAAGAAGGCATTTGTTCACATGAAGAGGCGTCTGACAGAGTGTGAATTGTAGAGTGTGTACTTTACATTAAAGATACCATTTAGTGTACTGGTACAGTACGGTACGTTTTGGAGCGGTAAAGCCCTGGGTCAGGCCGGCATTTTTACTGCAAACAATACCTTTACCTGGTAGGAAGGACGAGGACCCACCCTTAATAATTATAGTGGGTAAACTAGTGTCTCAGATTCTAAATTCAATTGATTTTCTTCATTTTCTTCAGCAGGGAGTTACACCCTGCTGAAAAAAACAGCATAGACCAGCTTTTATACTTGATGCTGGTATTATGGTCATGCTAGAAGACCAGCATAGACCAGCATAATGATGCTGGTGGACCAGCGTATACCAGCATGGACCAGCATAGGCCATCATAGACCAGCATAGGCCACCATAGGCCAGCATAGGCCAGGATAGACCAGAATGGATCAGCATAGACCAGCATAATGATGCCGGTGGTCCAGCATGGACCAGCATAGACCATAATAGACCAACATGTACCAGCATAGACCATAATAGACCAACATGGACCAGCATAGACCATAATAGACCAACATAGACCAGCATAGACCAGCATAACGATGCTGGTGGACCAGCATAGACCAACATAATGATGCTGGTGGCCCTTTAAAGTGTTTTTAAATAATTTGTAAGCAGAAACATCCACCTGTAGATGCTGAGTAATCGTTTGATATCAGATCAAACACGAAAAAATTTAAGTTTTTCATATTCTTTCAGTTCTAAAGATCAGTACCAGCCATACGAAAAAAAAAAAACATAATGTCCGACCTCTAACAGAAGGACAAGGGATTCTTCTTCTCTACTCTACGCTGATACACTGGAGTAATTAAAGTCTTTAACTCAATAATTACAGCCAATAAAGCCCTGACATTTTGATCTTCATAATAACACCCTGAGAGTCTCATACACGCTCTGTCAAGAAAAGGACGGTGTCAGGCGTGAGAGCGAAGACGGCAGAGAGGGCCGCGAGTCACAATATTCGTCAGCCGCGCTGTAGCCGAGTGTCGCCCGGTGTTTGAAGGATCACAGATCTGTGCAGCTGCTGTCATCGACAGCGTACTCTTCTTTATACTTCCCCCATCCTCCCGCCGTGGTACTGAGGACAAGACTCTGCTGCGCTGCACTGTGCCATGCAGTTTGAGCCTGGATTTCCCTGTGAGCTTAACAGGGAGTGCAGCCTCTCGTTTTATTTAGCACTTCAAAAGGGAAACATGAGAAAAGAGAGGAGTAAAAGGGAGAGAAAAGAAAATGACAGACACAGGGGGGAGAGAGGAAACATGAAAAAGGGGGAAAAGGCAGAGGGGAAGCAGCAAAGGAACAGAAGAGAGGAGACGGACAGAGTCTGGATGTACAGTAAAATGTTCCTAAACCACCAAAGTGTTCATTTTTGTTTCTGGCTGTCGCGTTGCACCCGTTATAAAACGCTTCAACATATAGTGGTGTGGTCTACGGTTCGTTGTGCCTCACTGACAAAACTGCTGGTCTGCGATTTCAAACACGATAGAAGATACAGCTTCCGTATAATCTCTCACTAATCTCAGGGCCTGAACGTGTTTGTGTTGCTGTGAGATTAAAGCTCCTGTTCAACAAACGCTTGGACAACAGAAGCTGGCAGTCAGCTGCTGAAGTTTTAATACACCAAAACCCATGTGGACTTACAAGAAAAAAATCATACACATGAGGATCGAGGCACTTTGTAGGGGGATTCTGAGGAACAGGAAGTATAACCAGAAAGATTATTTCCGGACTTTTATTTCATGCTTTAAATGCAGATATTTGACATAAGTAGGTCAGATTTAAACATCATTTCAGGGGTTTTTGTTGAGTCTTTTCAAGAAACACACGAGTTGCATCTCTTAAGCCCCGTCTCATCTCGTCTCTACGTTCAGACTGAGGGCAAATCAGATTTCTGTCTCAAATCCGATATTTTCAGGGAGACTTTCTGCACTGCTGATTTGAAATGATCAGATTTGATTTATGTATCCAGATAGGACCAACCTCTCTGCAGGGGTTGCTCTGGTAACAGATGTACAGTAGGCACAATTACATTTGTGCCGCAGCTTTCAAACATGGATGCAAGGGAGATGCACAATTATGATGCAATAGAAGAACGAGAGTGATGATCTGATCTGAGCAGCCGGAGCATAGAGACCGAGATGCAGAATCTGTAGAAATCTGATTTAAACTGTATTTCAAACCATCTCCAAATGTTTGAATGAATCAGACCAGAGAAAATCTGATTCTTGCCGTCCAGACTTTGTCCAAAGAAAAAAAGGAAAGTGAGATTTTGCAGTCTGAGCACGTTCTTTGAAGTAGACCACAAAACTCTGAGTGTAGCCCAAGACTCTGATCTTGTTGGTTGACATCATAGACCACATGGTTCTCCTGGAGACACCAGTGCACAAGTACATATAATATATGTGTATATATGTATATAAACATACTGAATAGGCACCAGGGGGCGCCATCTGCAAAAAGAACTAAATTTGACTGGAAAATTAGCTTCTTCTTCACTCTCCCTGGGGAGCTAATTCTTGGTTGTAACTAGGTTTTATGTATTATTAGAATTATTAACGATTATTATTGGTTTATGTATTTATTGTATACCTATTTACTAAGTGATAACTTTTGTTCTCCATGTCTCGATCGCTAGTTTGGGGTCTTTTCAGTTTTTGTAAACAATGTCACTAGATGGAAACTAAATGACAAAGTACGGCACATATGAGTGTGATTGACAGCTGGTGTCGTCCAACGGGAGCCTGGTTGCAGGCGTCGCCTCTGAACTTCCGATTTTAAAACGTAAGTGGTAGTTTTTCATTATTCTTTCTATTTCTAGTCTTTCTCCTCAATGCTGTTGTTGACCAGTGGCTTCCTGTATCACCATTAAGACTGACAGGAATCCTCTCACATAGGTGCATTAATAGGTGCATATAACGTGTCACCTGACTTTAATGGGATCATTCATCAGCCGTGCAGCACCCGCGAGCTAAAAGTGGCTCCACTTTACTGAATCCACCGTCACACTCAAGAGTGTGACAGCTCTGGACCTGTGGTGGTCCGTCTATAAGCCCAGATATTCCTCCTTATTAACATGTGTCATGGCTGATGTGCTTTAATGGATAGTAAAAGCCAATCGAGACGCCCTCCACTGACACAGCAGTCGCACTCAAAGCGCCACTTCAGAGACGAAAGTGTGACCAGACTCGGCAAATGAGAGACAGCAGGACAGAGAGAAAGGATTTAATCCTGGAAACACCTGATGCAAGTGCATCTGCATGATTGACATACGTTTATTTATTTAAACTGACTAAATGCATTAAAAAAAAAGAAGGAACTTTGGATCAATAAAGTGGTCCAAAATCACCACTGGGCTGCATCTCATAATTGTTTTCACAATCAATTAAAATATGTCGTTTACTTTCTTGATGAATGTCTCCTTTTGTCCACAAATCAAGATTATTCATATATTTTAATGATGTTTTTGTTATATGGAGCAAAGAAACCAGGAGAATTATTCACATTTAAGAAGCTGAAAACTCTAATGAGAGTTTTCTACACTCAAACCAATTAATAACAGCTGACGATTAATGAAGTAATTGGTTAATGATATTTAATTGAGTAATAGTTGTAGCTAAAACTTTAATTTACTGTAAATAAACACAGCAAAAAACTGAAAATAGTCACGCGAGACACTGGAAAATAACAAAAAACACTCAAACTGATTAAAAAAATGTGAAATAATGGGCAATCGACTAATCGTAGAAGCCCTAAAACATTTAAAACACAATAAACAGTCTGTTACAGCCTAAACACCATCATTTTTACCTACATTTTTACGACATGTGAATAAAAAATTATCCCTATTTTAATATTTCATTCATTAAAAAATCTTCATCATCTTTATAATCACCATAAGCACGGACATTATATTGGGTATAATTAAATTATTTGAGTGTTATCAAAGTCCCTTTCATGAGGACATGAATGGTCACTTTTAAAATGCATGAGGAGTAATTTGAATTTTCAATAACCAAAGGACAGATGGGGGGGGGGGGGGGATTGCACTGGATGGAGATTATGTTGCTCCAAATAATTACAGTTGACCTTATATTGCAGGAAATAATAAGGTGTGAGGAAGCCAAAAAAAAGCAAAAAAAAGCCGAATGCATCATCACAACAGCCGACAGCGCGGTGACAGAGTGGGGTTCTGTACGCTGGTGTCCCCATTTTCTCACTACAGCCTTCAGGTTTGTGCCAAAACAAGACCTCGGCGTGACCTGCTGCTGCTGCTGCTGCTGCTGCTGCTGAATAAAACAGACGCAGCCTTTAGGTGTTCACTGTGGCAAATTCTCAAATCTGAAAAGCAGCGTCCACTGTATGGGAGCAGTGGATGGTGTAACATTTAACACACAAGGTAAAACAAAACGTATGGAGTATAAAAAAAAAGGTTGTTTTTTTCACACACACACAGACACACAAAATAAGAATGCTTGTCATTGATTGTTTTTTGAAGCGTTGGGTGACCTTTTGTGAAGGAAGACCAGGTTTTTTCTGACTCTCTCTCCGACTTCCACAAATAAAAATCGATTACAGGAAAAACCACAAACATAAATAGACTACAACTATTTCCACAAGACTGGGGTCGGCTGTTTGAACTGTGGGGCCACAAGAGAAAATCTATATATGTGCTTCAGTGACATGTTTTGCAGAATAGGCCAACATAGCATCGCAAAGCATCCATTTGTTTTGTTTTCTTCATTGCAGTTTCTCATTCAACAGTTAAATATGTCAGAAGAAACAGTTAGTAACGGTACCAGTGCACAATAACAAATAAAAACAAATGCCCTGTATGTCAGCGGTTCTCCCACCACCTGACAAAGTAACACCATTATCACCAACGTTAAACGACCGTGGTGTAAAACAGGTCGAGCAAAGTCAGCCACAGACTTTTTACAGCAGGCAGATTTATTCCCAATAAGATCATTTGCTCTCTCCTCCTCCTCCTCCTCCTCCTCCTCTTCGTTTGAGAGAGCCCTGGATGTATATAATCAATGATCGATAAACGATGGGTTTGGTGTAATAACTAGAAAACGAATATATGCAGATGATGAAGTTATATTACTCCTTTTAATATCTAGGAGGACAGGGACAGTCAATTTTGTGCCCTCTGATCTAGTTTCACATCCAAACCTTAAAATGAGCACAGACCTACTGTATATGTAAAGAAAAGTTGTTCAAGTGCAGGGGAATCTTTATAAAAACCAAAACACCTCCAATGTGCTTGACAGTTTACTGTTCAAAGGCCAAAAAAATAAATAAACAAATAAATGTTTACTTTGTATTATATGCAAACCTGTAATCTATATGCAGACTTACTTTGAATAGTCTGATGCACTTCTAGGCTGTACATTTTGAACACATTTTTAAATGTCAATTATTTCTTTTTAATCGATTACTTCTATACTATGACAACATTCATTCGTTGCAGCCATAATGATGAAACACTGACAAAGAAACTGCCATGTTTGTTTTTACATTTCCTGTCACACAACCCAAAATCATAAAAACTGCACACAGCCTTTTATTTTAGCCTATTTTTTTATACACCAGCGTTCAATTATTCATGATTCCATCTGCACAGTTGTGTATGTGCACTGTTGAGAAGCCTGTGTGGCCTTTGTATCACTTGAGTTTAAAGTGATACATAAAATACTAAATGAATCATTAAGTATTTTAGATAATCGATTAATCAGTTGTAGTGTTTTCTCTTTAATAATTAAAACAGGTTCTGGGTTAGGGTTAGGGTTCTGGTTTGTAGACTTCATGGACCAATTTATGAGGAAAATAATCCAGAATTTGATGGATTAAGAGAATAATTATTTGTTTTCGTTAGTTTAGTTTTTTAGTTTAAAAACACTAAACAACCACAGTAGTTTCTTTAAAGGAAAGTTATGTTACAGCAGCACCCAGTCATATTAATTGCTGAAAAACAAGTTAATGAACATTAAGTGCAGCTCTAATTGCCTGAGTGAAGGGGAATCAATGTTGTAACCGAGGCAGAATCCTCAGCAAGGACGTTTCCGAGCGGCGGCCAGTCCGAGGAAACCTAATTGGTCATGAAATTTTCATTGAACCTGCAAATTGTCATTGCGCCCGCAAGACAACCCGCTCAGAAGGCGGCGACCTTCACGAGCACGATGCAAGGTCACGCACTGCCACACCACTGCCTGCCGAGGACATACATGTATATGTGCAAAGGTTCCAGCTGTAGGTGACACTGAAGTTGTGTTTGTGTGCGCGTACATTTGCATTCTGATGCAAATTAAAGGTTTTTTTGGTGTCTGCAGTCTGGTGTTATCAGAGTTGTCAGGAGAATTTATAACGCCACTGCAAACACGGTAGACTAGACAAGAGAGGAGAGCACATTCTGGAGAGTAAAGGTTTGATTATGTGTCCTCTCTGATGGATGACCACCTCAGATCAGAAAATAAATGTATATCATTCACTACACACGGACGCGAGCATGATAAATTCCGGGACATTTATGTATCTCCTTGTGTGTGATTATACTTTGGCAGTAATGTTGTCACATTTGAGTGAACAATATAAAGCATCGCCAGTCATAAACGTTATCAGATAAAAACAGTCCTGCGTGCCCTTCTCGCAGTCGCACGCACCGGACTCGGCGATGCAGAGCGGTGGAACTGACAGTGGAGCGAAGCAGATGTCTTATTGTTCTTCTGTTACGATCCACACTTTTGTTCATTGTGCTGCTGCTGCCTTTGATGTCGTGTGGGGGAAAACACAAGCGAGTGTCTGCAGAGGCACGAGTTTTTAACCAAGTGAATATTTTCTGACTAAATAAATCTGTTTTATGTTGGAACTTTATACGTCTATAAATCCCAGCTTTAAGGGTTCATTTGAAAATACAGATATGATGTATAGACAATGCAATTCCAGTCACTTGTATTCAGCTGGAAGGGCGAGGGTTTGGTTCCGCCCCTGCTCGTCTACATGCTAATTAGGTCAAGTCAATCTAATTCATAATAACGCGTAATTTGTTCATATTCAAACACCCACCACTAATACACTGAACCAAATATCATCATTTTCATAACTAACAATTTACCTTATTAACAGTGCAGCTAGCGTTTGAACCGAGGTGTCAAACTGGCGGCCTGTGGGCCACATGCGGCCCCCCCAATCGATCACATAAGGTCCACCACTTAATGTCATGTTATAGTGAAAACTCGACCCCTGACCTCGTCTTCCTTTAAACACTAAAGCTGAGGCTCAGCTGCCAGCGAGGTTATAGAATATCGACAGCAATACTTATCGTAGTAATAATAAGAAATTATTTTAAATTCCCTATGTTGGGTTGTTGTTGTTGTTTGGTGCTTTAAATTACAGTTGTCTACATTACTATTGATTAAATTTGAGACGTTTTTTTTCTCTGTTTTTGATATTAATACATTTATTTTTGCATCATAAATGTTTTTATCGCAAGGTTTAAGTCATTCCATATCAAAAAACAAGCACTTTTATTTAAACTGACCTTCACTGATCAGGAAACAATCAATAACACATTGATTTCTTTCATAAAACTGGCTGTGAAGCTTTGAAATATTTGAATTATGTAGGAAATAGTACAACAAAACTCTACTTTGCACCTAAAAAGTTTCCTCATCATTTCATTATTGGACATTTGTCTTAATCATTTTCTGTCGACTCTTTTCTTGATGAGTTATTTGGTTCAGAAAATGTTAGAAAATGTCCACAAACAAAAAATATTCAGTTTGAAGGATTTATTTTGTTAAATGGAGCAAAGAAACCAGAAAATATTCTCATTAAATAACCGAATAATTGAATAATTCTTGCCCTAAACACTTGCAAATTCAATGTTGTGCTAAGTGTTTGTATATTATACATTTAAATCAGTGCTGAATGTTGATTATATTGTGTTTGTCCTGGTTCTGTTGGAATCTGTTGAAATCAAAATAGCTCCTGGTAAAATCTCCACCATCAGCTCTCTGCTAAACAACATGTAGAATATCTTGTGCTTCAGTGTAGCAGCGGCAGTGGTGTTTGTCCCTTCTCATGCAAATGCAGCTACATTTTCTTTCATATAAATCATGTTTTCTTTTTCGTGAAATGACTAAAACAATGTTCTGGCAAAATGCTTTTTTTTTTTCAATCGAGAAATGTGTTTATCCTCATATGTATGTGGAGGGAGGGAGGGAGAGAAAGAAAAAAATGACTTATTTCACTGAAGCAAAAAGTCATTTTCCCTTTCTGAATGTACACCTCCCACTCACTGGTGAAGCAATGGTCCTTGACCGTGTGCATTTACACACCAACGCTGCCGCCGCCGCCACTGCCGACCACGTGTCACAACCTATAATATGCTGTGAAAAGAAAACGTCTTACAGAGACGCCGACAACGAGCGGAGGCAGAAAGGTTGAGGATGAGCAGAGCGAAGTGCAGAGGAAAATTACTCCTTTTTTTTCTATTTAATTGAGTCTCTCACATTAACTTCAAAGCGACAGAGTAATGCCCACTTTTTTTTTGAGCTTGTCCTCTTCATTAAAAAGCCATCCCTCCTCATCCCCCTTGAGCTTGTCATATTCAAACAGTGTTTGCAGCCCAGTTCTAAACTGCATTAATGAAATATTTTATATGAAATGTCAAAATAAAAGGGAAGGGGGGAAAAAAGCAGCTTGGACCACAGTGATAAGGAGAGAGAAAAAATGTAATAAGTGTAAAATAAGAGTCATTTTCTTCACCTTTTTCTTCTCATTTCTCAGCTAAAACCATAGTTGTGCTTAAAAGATTAAATATAGTTTTTGCCAAAAAGGAGACGTTGCAAATAAATCCTGAACACAGGCTGAAACTCATTTTCTCATTTTTCATTGTGTTTACTAAAAAACACAAACAAAAAGAAAGGTATTAAACAAAATAAAAGCCTCAGTTTTATTTTTATAGTCAATTAAGCACACAGTAATAATCAGTTTGAGTGTTTATTAATAACTCAAATAAGTATATTTTCTAAATAACTTGGTGATTGCTTCAAAAGTGTCTGCTGCGCTTCTAGGCTGTACATCAGGGATCGGCAAGTAGTTGAATCATCATGGGGTGTCAAAGTGGGCTGGACCAGTAAAATAATAGCATAATCCACTTATAAACAACAAGAACTCCTTTGTTTTACATTTACTGAAGTGACATACAAGAACAACCTGACATTTCTTGACAAAAATAAGTGCAATTTCAACAAAATTACAACCTGAGTTACCATTTACACATGTGCATTACAACGTACAGATCCCAGTCGATCTACAAAGGGACACAAACATTTAGTCACAGGTGTCTGGAGCTGATGAGAAATTTTCACAAATTAATTCTGCGGGCTGGATTGGACCCTCTGGTGGGCCGCGGGCCATAAATTTGACACCCCTGGTAAACAGTGAGCTCCTCTCGGGCGGCAACTAATGACTATTTTCATAACTGATTCATGTGTTGATTATTTTCTCAAATAAGTTTATTTTCGAAATTACTTGCCGATTACTTTTGTTGTCTGTTGCGCTTCTAGGCTGTACATCAGGGATCAGCAAGTATTGTTATCTTTTGTTGTAATTTTAATGACTTTAAAGTCTAAACTGTGGGGGCGGCAACTAACGATTATTTTAATAATTGCTTAATGTGTTGATTACTTTCTCAGACCAAAATAAATAAAAACATGTTGTAATTGTAGAAAAACACTTAAACAATCAAATATAAATCTAGTACTAAATGAATATTCAACTTTTCATGACTGATTAATCAGTGTGAGTGTTTTTTAATAACTCAAATAAGTTTATTTTCTAAATAACTTTGTGATTACTTCAAAGTGTCTGCTGCGCTTCGAGGCTGTACATCAGGGATCAGCAAGTAAAACTGGTCGAGGGTCAATAACCAATTGAATATTTGGGCCAAGACATCGTATCTATTCATCGTAATTTTAATGACTTTAAAAACTTAATTACTTTAATTTTATAATTTTCAGAATTGATTAATCTGTTGATTATTTTCACATCAAAATAATTAAAAACAAGTTAATTTGTAATTGTAGAGAAACACTGCAACAATTAATCAAATATTAATCTAGTACTCAATCTTCAACTTTTGATTACTGGATTAATCAGTTTGAGTGTTTTTTAATAACTCCAATAAGTATATTTTCTTAAATCTTAAGTGTATAGATTGATTTGCGCTGTATAGTAGAGAAATCATTTAAACTGAATCATTTTGGACCAAACAACTAATAGATTCATGATAAAAAATGATGAACAAATGAATCAATTATGAAAACAATAATTAGTTGCAGCCCTAATTTTAATTTACAACTTGTTAGCCCCCATCTACAATCTCCTGTGCTTTGATAAATTCAAGTTTATGAATATTTAAATGGAAACACAATGCACTGCGGAGGAAAACGGCAGCACATTTTTCTTTTTTTGTGAGGCTGGAGTGAGTGAACAGCACTGATGTTTCCTTCAAGGCCTAAAAAAAGCTCAACACTGAAGCACTTAAACTTACACATTATAATAATGAATGAATGAATGATTGAGACCTATTGTAATTACCGGGAGAACGGGAATATTCACAGAGCTGGTTTTCAACATGCCGAACACAGCTGATGCCAATTTTTTGTACATTTTAAAACATCATCGTGTCTTCATCAGACACAAGTGTCATCAAAGCGTCTTATGTCAGAAAACATTTTTATTTAAAAAAAAGTGCATTAATTCAGCTATTTTGGGGTCGATTTTCAATGTAAACATAAATACTTTTAATGATGCACCAGGTTAGAGAGAGATCCATAACCACATAAATAATCTCAAGCATAGGATAATTTGTCCAGATAATCTGTTGGGACCAAAATCTGGCCAATAATCCTCGAGGGAGAGGCAGGCTTTTGTGTTCCTGTTTTCAAAATATCACGTCTGAGAAACACAAAAGTATCAAAGACATCGCTGTTATCAAAAAAGAAAACAAGGCAATGTCTCAAGAGCTACTTTGGTTTTGATTTCATGGACGCACAGGACAGTTTTTATCCTTATACACCGTGAGAACAGGAACAAAAACCTACAACTGCAGTTTATTTTTGCATGTAAACGTCTTTAATTATTCACTTTATTGTTTTAGTGTGTGTGCGTGGACAGGAGTTCGGGTTGGGGGAACAAAGGTTGGGAACCACTGATAGAATATAGATAGTATAGTGTCCTCACTATATATATAATTTGCGAGTGAAAGCCACAAACAGACATTATGTTTATGTTCTGTCCTTTTTATGAATGAAATATCCATATAGTGCACTTAGAATTTGATGTTTTGGATCGAGAGGAGAACATCTGTACGATGGTTTTTCGACCCAAGCCAAATATCCAGAAATCATTGTTGGGCTCAGTCAGTTCAGTTTACATGGTAAATAAAAAGTTATTTTAGTCAAACAGCTCGACAAGAGCTAATGAAATGGAACTGATTGTCGTTAACGGTGAGTCTGAACTTTCGTTCTACTCTAGGTGCTGGTGGGGGCGTGTGAGGCGGTCTGTAGTTGCTTCTGGATGTAATGATAACTTCTGTTGTTTGCTGTGACCATAAATAAAGGCTAACAACCACCTTGACAGACTTAACGGCGTCGGGTTCAGCCAATATTCTCTCAAGCTTTTGGACCAAAGAAAATGAGGCTCGAGCTGCACTCTATAATCTGACCTGCAGCCACAAAATCCGCCGAATGGAGGAAGGCGCAGTGCTCAGCGTTTTGGGGAGTGTAATCATAAAGATGACGCACAATATCTGCTCGTTTCTGAGGGGAAATAAGCAAAACCTTTTTCTTTTTTTTCTTTTACATTAAGTTCTGCTGGACAGTATTAACGCCCACTGCTATTATACTAATCTTTCTTCATCATCTTCTCCTTCTGTGGGGTTTAACGACAGTTTACATTTGTGATGTTGTGAATTATAAATGCTGCTTTTACCCAAACAAACACGAAAGATTATTTGAGCCACAAAAATTTATTTTGAGATTAAAGTGAGAATTCGAGATTATAGTCAGAATTCAGAGATTAAAGTGAAACTTTTTTTTACTCAGAATTATGACTTTTTCTGTAATCTCAGAATTATGACTCTCAGAATGCTGACCAATTCTGAAAATTAGAATTCTGACTGTTATCTCACAATGCTAACATTTTTTTTTAACTCAAAATTCTGATTTTTCTCTCAGAATTCTCACTTTAATCTCAGAATTCAAGCCATTTTACTTTAATTTATTTCATTTTTACTTCACTCCACAGAGTGGTAGTGAAGAATTATTTTGAATTATTTTTTGTGTGTCTGTCGGTTTCTTTGTGTTTCCGCACTTGCCAATTTGACCAGCAGAGGCCGCCAAAGGCTTGTTGCGTGAATAGGATGAAGTCTCTGATTGCCTTGGGTTTTTTTTTACATGTGGCACTAATACTCTTCCATACATGGCAGAGTCTTCATACAATTTGACATTCATGTAGTTTATCCTATTGGACTCTTTAGATGCGTCTTGGCTCATGGCTCATGGATTTCAACTTATTTACAAACTCACATTTCAGGCTGTAGATTAAGGACAGGAATAAACACTGTGTACGTGTGATTATTTTCAGAAATGTTTTATGGGGATTTAAAAAAAAAAAAAAAGCACCTAACAACTTCAGATCATCAATGACCTAAAGCTGAATCTGTGATATTTCATCCTGTAATCACATATCACGCTCCCACAAACATGCAAAACGCCTCAGAGCTCCGTAGCATTGTGTGTGTTTCACTATTTTTAGGCCTTAAAATTCATATTAAAAAAAGAGGCTGAGTGTGTTTGCATCCGTGGATTCCAGTTCAAGGGAGAGAAGGGGGCAGATCTTTAGTTTAATATGCTTCCCTTTGAGGCTGGGCCTTAGCATGGGTCTCTCTTTAATTTCTGAGACACTGCCAACAGTGTAACCTAGATGTTTGAACTGTAGCAAACTGGATGTGAAAATTCTGGGATTTTTACTTTGAGTGTCATAGCACTGATAGCGGTGGTGCAGTTTAAGTGCACAGCCACATCAGCACATCCATCGAGTGCATGCTTGAGTTTTTTAGTTTCCTATCAATGACCCGAGCCAAAGCAGATGCTCAGAAGACGGTCAGAACCAAGTGTAGGAATTATGGTACTGAGAAGCTGACGTAACAAACGTGTGACGCGCAGGTGAATCTTGTCGGGGGTGCTGTGCCAATCTCAGCTGACATAGGCGAAAGGCGGGGTCACACCCTGGACAGAACGCCAGATTTTGAATTTTCTAGATGTCGCAAACGGTACGCAACAAGTTCGCATGCCAAATGGTCACAAAGGTTTTTGTTTTGTGTCGTACTCATCAGCATCGTTTTAGATAGTAGCAGTGAAAACTTCCAAGAAGTCACAACAAAAGTGACAGACGAGTGAACAGGGCGGCCAATATTTAAGAAAACCTTGGAGTAAGAATGGTATTCATAATAACATAAACAATTAATTCATGGTTGACAAAACCCTTGGTGGATCCCTGACATCACCACCATTGTGAATTTCATTTAAATTTCTCTAAATTTCGACAGCAAAACTATCTGAAACTTGAAAAGCTGGAAACAAGAACACATTAAAATGTTGGTTTACAGTAGGAAATTAAGACTGTGCAGAATTAACCGTCAATTATCAGAAAAAACACTTCTATTGCAGAACAAGTGGTTGACGTGAATGTTTGTGGGAGGCCGGGCCGGTACCAACAGCAGGGCAAACTTTCCATTTCAATTTCCTTGCAATGATGACAATGATGATGGCGACTGTGGCTACAAATTGGACTAACTGCAGCTAAAACTGCTTTGTTATCCCGCAATGATGTTCTCTGGGGCTTTGTGTGGAGAAAATTGTGTCGCAGTACTCTTCACTCACACAGTTTCCAGCTGTGCAGCATCAGGTTTCCACAGTCAGTTGCTTGAAGGTCCTTTTAAGACACCTCGAATTCTGTCAAAATGAGTTCTGCTCTGTGGGAACACTGTGATGTTGTTTCCCCAGTGGATCTCTTTGGGGTGGGTATTCTTGACAAGACGCTGCACTTCAGCCTTAGTTTGTTGCCCACATACTGGCTTAGATATCTCCTTCAGTACAGTTGATAGCTGCACAATCCAATCTGTGATGCATTTAAGCAATGTTGGCAATACATTGTCTTTACAGCAAACATGATGGGAAGCCAATGATATCTTTGTCTGTCTGCGGGCCTGAAGAACCATTCGATCTCCAGTTGACCCAAATCCTCAGGGACAAGGGTGACTCGAGCCACACAATAGTGAGACACAGGTAGGTGTCAATACTGCTGACACAGTGAAAATGGGCCAAAGGCATTATCAAACCCTTCCCCGACTATGCCTGCCTCTCAATGTGCAATGTCTGATGTTGGCAAAAAGTCTGTGAATTCCAACAAAACTTTCTTTTCTGGCAGGAAAATGTTTGTTTGTTCCCGTTAATTGGCTTCTGTTGGCTTCACTGTTTAATGTTGCATTACTGGAGATAATAGACGACTTGTGCAGCCTTCTGCCTTTGATATCAAATCAAAGGCACAATTAACGGCAGATGGAATCCCACGTTTGCCACGGCAACCTGTGCACTAGATTAAAGGGCAGGTGAGGGCAGCATGGAAGGGGATGAGATTTTGGATGTGGAGGCGACTGAGAAGATAAGAGCATTGAGAGGAGTCAAGAACCCAGTCGGAGGAGGATGAGGACGAAGGAGAAGTTTGAGCTGTGATAAAGAGACTGAAGAGACAAGAAAGCAACAAGTGTTGAGGACAGATGGGACGACGGAGACGAGGGGACAGTTAGATGAAGAACTTTGAACTGCTGTGAAAAGGATGAGGCTGACCAGAGCTGTTGAATTCAATCGTTTTATTCTTCCAAACTCTCTGGCTGGAATTGCTTCAGCTGCCAGGCTCGGGTCAATTATTTTGTGCCAGAAAATACTAACTGTACAGTAGAACCACTATAAACATGAAAAATGTCATATTCATTGATACATTAAAAAGGTGTTGATTGTTTGCTTCAAACATTAGTACAATAACACCTTGAGTCATTCAGCAGACGGAGAGCCAACATTTTCCTGAATTGGCTGGCAGCTGTTTTAAGTTTAGAGTAAAAATTTAATTTACCGGGCGGCACATAAACAAAGCTCCAAATTAATGCTAATGCAGCTCTATCTCTGCAGGATGTGTGAAGAAGAAAGTGTTTATGCTTGTGTGTTTATCATAATGTGATAATGAAGTATGTTAATTTATTGCTTTGAGTGTTGACCGCCAAAAAAAAGCAAATGCATTTTGAAAACAGGTCTAACAAATTATTTTTCATTAGGTAGTATTTTCAGTGTCAGACTGATGCCAGGAACAAAATAAAGTGTTTTGTTTAAGTTTTAAAGCACATTTTTAATTTAAACCTTTTAAAACTTTCTCTAAATGAGCAAAGTTAGCTAATTCCCACTTGTTTGCTGCCATTAGGATTTATTCCCTTCCCTCCTCCTGTCATCACCTCAAGAATGTTATTATCACAATTTGAGAATAACGTCACACCAGAGTCACCAGCATTTCAGCAATAATGCTCTATGCTGGTCATAACATATGCTGGACCAGCATATCAGCATTACGCTGGTCTATGCTGGTCAATCAGCATCATTATGCTGGTCTATGTTAGTCTGCTGGTCTATGCTGGTAAATCAGCATCATTATGTTGGTCTAGGTTAGTCTGCTGGTCTATGCTGGTCCACCAGCATCATTATGCTGGTCCATGCTGGTCTATGCTGTCTTTATGGTCTACTCTGGTTCGTGTTGGTCTATGCTGGTTCACCTGTATCATTATGATGATCTATGCTAGTCTCCAAGCTGGTCTAGGCTGGTCCACCAGCATCATTATGCTGGTCTATGCTGGTGCAACATAGACCATGTTGGTCTATCCTGGTTTGTGTTGGTACATGTTGGTCTATGCTGGTCCACCAGCATCATTATCCTGGTCTATGCTGGTTCATGTTGGTCTATGCTGGTTCATGTTGGTCTATGCTAGTCCACCAGCATCATTATGCTGGTCTATGCTGGTTCATGTTGGTCTATGCTGGTTCATGCTTCAGCTGTTGTTTTGTTTGTTCATGCTGATCTACCAGCATAGACCAGCATAAAACCAGCCCCAATAGACCAGAATGGAAACTACTGGATGCTGGTCTATGCTGGTTTTTCCAGCAGGAACTACCTGCTGGTAACTGGGAAAATTACAACATGATGCAACAAGACAGAACATCATGATAGAGTTTTCAGCTCATATTGCCCCGCCTCTACAAAACACTTGCTTTCTCTCATTTAAATGTGGACTTTTTTCACTTGACCGGACCCCAACGGGCTGACTACACGCTCAATGGCCCTCAGGTCATTTGAGTTTGAGCAGATCCCTGCTTTGTATGACCAACCATGTTGTTTGTATTTCAAATCATCAAGTAGTTAATTGTTGTAATAAAATCCACGAGAGTCTAATGTACTGTATGCACATGAGAAACATGCAGTATGAGGGTAAGGTCACAGGGGGTCCCTGCCATCATTTTGCATGGTGAAGTTACAGAACATTACCTGTCACACCAGCCACAGATAAATACTCCATTACTGGAGTGTGAAATTAAAACATGGCCACGCTGTTATCTGTCCAGACCAATACAACGTATAGTCAGGCTGTTATCATCGTATGGTAATTCACATTGCTTCTTTTAATTTGCTTACCGTACAGCTGTGTTTATTTCACACGCAGGCAAATATTAGTTAAGGCTGATAGAATTTATGGAAATTTGCAATTTTCCTCACTTAATTATAGATGAAAAATAATCTGCATACATCGCCTGTTCTCCGTTTACGCCGAAAAATACAAGCTCCAACACGAGTGGTTCTACGAGTGAAAAATGAAGACGTCTCTGTAGCAAACAAACCACGGTGAAAGCAGATTTCTGATGAACTCTTAAACTTCATTTACACTCAAGTTACAACATCTATTTTGATAATTGCTGCTTGAAGAAAGTTAATCACACTACATTTCACCCTACGGCTTGCTATTGTCTCTTCCTTTAGTTTCTGTGTTTCATTAGGGATGGCATCTCCTTTTGGTTTATTTGTAACTGTGCTTTTTGATTGTCTTTGACATAAATTCGATGGAAAAACATTCTTGACAGTTTGACTTTGCTGGCTATTATTAAGTTACACACTTCCCACAGAGCCCCATTGTCACAATTCACTGACCCTCACTCATCTCCGAGAGGGTCTGGTCTTGGCGCTGGTGCCAAACCCAGCTGACATAGGGCAAAAGGCAGAAGAACCTGGAAGTAGAACCTGGACAGGTCACCGGTCCATCACAGGGCCACATATAGAGACAAAAAAACCATCCATTCTCACCCTCACAGTCAATTTTACAGTGTCCAATCCCCACATCTTCATGTTTTTGGTTGTTTGTCTATGCATGTGGCTCTGTGATGGACTGGCGATCTGTCCGCCTATCGCCCTATGTCAGCTGAGATTGACACAGCTCGCCCCCACGACCCTCCTGTGGAGGATAAAGTGGTAGAAGATGGATGGGGGGGTGGCTCGATTGATTGAGTGCTTGATTTTACATTTTGGAAACTTCTTTCTTTACAAAATTCAGACATCATAATTTCAATTGAAAAATCTCTGCGTTTCCCCAAACACACTCGTTCGACACTCTCAACAAGACACCGCTGCCTGGTCAGCAATAATTACTGCAGTCGACATTCAGAGACTTCACATGAGGGTGAATAGCACAGCAGCTGAGGAGCAAATTGCCCTTCAGCATTCTGTTAGGTTCTGACGCAAACTAGCTGACTGTGCTCCCCATGACTATGAAAGAACAAGATCCCACAATTGGAATATTTTTGCAGTATTATTTCACCAAACCTGATAGTACAACCAGCCTTATCTGAGAGGGAGACGGTGGCATGAGGAAGGACAGAAAAGCAGTCACAGTTTAGAGGAGAGATAGAGAGCGGGACCTGCAGTGTGTCCACGAGCGTTATGTTTTATGACCGTCTCAAGTTCTATTAATTTTAAGACTTTTGGTTGTGCCTCACTATGATAACTTGCAGTATATGTAATAATTATTTCTCCTTATGCTTCAGTGGAGAGAACTGGTCGCAATGTCTGCGACAGCTGTGGCACGCAATAGTTAGTCAAGCTCTGCTATGACCTAATGCAGCTAAAACCTTATAGCTTTACATTTACAACCCCTCATAACTGCGGTGATGAATTACACCCTTGATTTGTTCATCGCCCACATATGAATCTTGACTGGTGCTTTTCACTCTATGCAATGTTCATTTACAATGTGGAGATTTTCAGGTCTACATTTGTGCAGACAAAGCCTTAAAAAATATAGCCAAGCATGTCTATCAGTATATCACATTGAGGACAACACCTTAAAACCAATGGACCGATACAGTGCAGCATTAAAATGTATTGGGTGGTGGTGTGTTGCTCCTTTTCAGTTGTCCTTCAAGGTGTAAACTAAGCGGCGTTAACAGAAAACTGTTTCTACAGCTACAGCTATAGATGTTGGGTACTGAGAAATTCTATCAAATGTATAAATAAGTATCTGTAAAAACAAAACCTCAATGTTAAAAACAATTATTTATTCCATTTATTCTTTGCTTTAGAAGAGTTCACTAGCATCTCAAACTTCCCCTTATTATGACAAAGTCAGGCAATTATGTGTGAGGTTGTGCTACATTGTTAACTTGAGCCATCACTGAAGACCAACACTTTGATAAATTAAGCAACAATTAAATAAACAACATAAAAATAACATTTAAACCATTTTTTTGCTAGTAACAGCTACTTTAACACTCACAACTGCAGCAAACAACACTGCTTTATGCTAACATTTAGCAAAGCTATCTTTTTCTGCAGCTGCTAATGGTGCTAAAGAGACCTCGGTGGAGCCTCCCGGCTCTGAAAGAGATAAAAGGCTGATAAATTATACTTGTTATGTTTGGGTTAACCTCTACTTTATGTGTCTAACAAACCCAGCGACAATATCTGAAGCAGCAGCCACAGACGCTAGTATAAATCTGGGAACATGACAACGTCGTGGGGTTCTTGGTAGTTTTATCGAAGTGGAAAATGTTCTGTATTTAGACAGAGCTTTTCTAGTATTTACACTATAGCTTTTGCCATTCACTCTCGTATTACACATCTATCACCTCTTGAGGTTAAGTGTCTTGCCCAAGGACACATCGGCACAGAGACTAGCGGAGCCAGGGATCAAACCCTGACCTTTTGGTTGGAGGATGAACCAATCTATCGCTGAGCCATGGCTTAGAAAATCAAAGATGACAAAGGAGTCTCTACGTTTTAACAGAAGTCTCTGGACTCTGATAATGAGGTAAGATGTACACTGTTCCTCACAGTTCTCCACCACAACTCTCAAGTATCAATACAAGTATGGATAAGTATCAGTATTGATAATCCAAGTACAGTTTGGAATGGTAAAGTCCTGGGTCAGGCTTGTGTTTCGACAAAGAACAGTACCTTTACTTGGTAGGCCAGGGGTCTGAGCTGTTCCCAATGGCCGTGTTGGCGAGATACGTAGCGTAACGTCAAACCGGTGCAATAACAATGAACCACGATATCGAACTGCACACAGCAGACAGCAATGAAGGAAGTCCAGCAGATCTTTTTTTCCCTGTCTGTCAGAGGACTTTAAGTTTCGTACAAGAGTGGACCAAAGTTACGTTTTTCTGTTGCCCAATCAGCTGACTGGTCTCACTCCACCTGGACAGTACCATCCTATTAACTCTGATACCTTAAGGGAACGGTTGGGGCTGGTTATTTTGGTACTATTCCTAATAATACGGCAAAAAAATATGTACCGTATATGAACCGTTCTACTTGGTTATACTCATTCCCAGCTACAGCTTTTCTCAATGTCCGTGGTGGCCCAGCCAGCATGTGCATGTGGGCCCCCATCGGGGTTATGTATTTTGGCTTGGGGACAAAAAGTACTTTGAGGACAGAATCATTTTGAGACATTGACAATATTGACAAGATTGACAAATAATGTACAAAAGAACTCAACAATTAATCAAGAAAGTAATCAATAGATAAACTGATTGTGGAAATTATAGTTGCAGCCTTTGACATTCAGGCTGACTATATGGTCCCAATTGGGTTTGTCCATGGTGGCCCCAGCCATGTTTGCCCACTTCAAGCTTATGCCCACTTAATATCCTTTCCAGGCTACCTAGGTGCTAAGTGGGCATGGGCTTGACGTGGGCAAACATGGGTGGGGCCACCAAAACCCATTTTGGGAACCCACTCGTCAGCCCGAGTATATAACCCTCAAGGGGGCCACATGTACATGCTTGAATTATTTTCTTAGTTCCTAAACCGTTCTCCTCTTCTGCTCATTTCCATTTTCCGTCCAAAAAAACCCGACTACAACCATGCTCATTTCTACCTGACACAAAGCACAGGCAGAAGCCATTAGTGCCTACTACCTTTTGTGCATGAATCATTTTTGCTACTTCTTTATTTCCCAAAGCAGAGGAGGAGGAGGATATGCATCTCTCCCTCTTCCTCTCTCTCTCTCTCGTTCCCTCACCAGCCCTGAACACAACACTGCAGAGCATTGCGATTTCATGCACTCGTGACAGATAAATCTTTCTACTCGGCTGGCCATGAATCTTCCAGAGGCCGACTGGCCACACAGTGTGGCACTTGATGTTAGAAAGGCTGCACGCTTTGAAACTTGTGATGCACCTGCTTTGCTTGGAAACCCTTTCTGTATATCAATGCCAGCTTCCAATTAGAGAAAATAAAAGAAGAGCCATACCAGGAAGACAAAGTCAAATTCAATTTTGCTCGTCTACTCAGAGAGAGAGTAAAGCAAGGTGAATACAATTTGTAGAGATTAGATGACCGTATTCATTTGGGCTTTTAGTGATGTGCATTTCCTGAAAAAACAAACCAAGCCATTGTTTAAGTGCACAACATGCAGACACACGCATGCTATCAGCCATTACTCTGAGGACACATCTTTAACCTTCAATAAATTAACCTTTACTTTCCTTTCGAGCTGCGTGGCTTTCAACTCCCTTCCATACCCGCTCCATCATCAGATACTATCCCACTGAGCGAGCCACGACAATGGGCTGCCTATGGAGCGGCACACAGGAGGAATATCAATGGAGATGGAGTCTGGCTGGACTGAGCCACGCCACTCTTCATCTCTCATTTGCCCCGAATGTGAGCCTCTGTTTAACTCACTCAATCCTAGACTCATGAAGGTTATTTTTAACGTTTTCTCTTCACGTCTCCACAGCACTGACCTCAAGCTAATGGAAATTTTACGTCAAAACTGTACGAGAGATGAGAAAGTGCTTGAAACACACAGTTCCAGGAGTGTGCCTTTTTTTTTTTACTATATGTAAAACTATGTGCATATTTCTGGGTACAGTATCAATATATTTTATCTTGCTGCCATGAATATTTTCTGGCAACCTTCAAGGACAAAGAGTCACCTCTCCCATGGATGGTACAGGTGGAGAAGCAACCACGTCCTGAGTTGACTGACTGAGGCAGCGGAGAGGCAGAAATAAATGAATGTACATAGATGTTGTTTGTTAAAAAAAAGGGGGGGGGCTGAACCATTTAGATCTCACTGCTGTGGACAAGAAGTCAGGCCGGAGAACTGCAAAAAACCTAGAGTGAAAGTCAGGGTGTAAATCGACAGATATTTTCCAATATCACAGAATCTGCCGTAATCCGATTAGATTTAAATCAGGGGTTTGCGATCAATACGGGGCTGCAACAATTCACCTCGATTGTCACTTGATTACGACATCAATCAAGTTGATTTCTGCATCTTGAATGTGAATATGTTGTGTTGTTTTTTACTCCTCCGTGAGAGTACACCGAATATATTTATATACAAAACACAGATTGTCACTTTCACAGCACCGTCTGCGTTTGATGCACAAAAGAAGTCAACTATTAATCAAGAGCGTAATCAATAGATTAACTGATTGTAAAAATTGTAGTAGCAGCCTTTGATTAGTGAGACGTTGATGTGCTCCCACAACGTGACTAAAATGATGATTTTCTCGATGTATGGTGATATCTCTACCTCACCTCCCTCTTGTCCGTTCTCGCCCCCCTTTCTGTCCCCCATTTTTTCTTTCACCCCAACCTGTCTAGGCAGAGCACAAAAGGGAGGTTTTTTTCTCTCCACTGATGCCCAGTGCTTGCTCATTGTGTGAATTGTTGGGTTTCTCAGCTATTGATGATGTTGTCTATGTACAGTGCCTTAAGATAATGTATGTTGTGCGCTTGACAAATAAAATTGAATTGAATTGAATTGAATTATTGGTATCATTGTCCATGTATCGCATTGTGAGGTACCCTGTGATTTATCAATGTTTTCTCTTTTGCCTTGAACTCATTTTTTCAATCAATTTGCATCGATTAAATCTTAAACGTCTAAAAGTATGATTTTGTGGCTTTTATTAGTCCGTCAACACCCTGTTCAAAAGCCAATCAGAGAAAGAGTCTGAAAAGATTAAGAAGAGCAGCTTTTCGTTGTGGTTTTGAGGACGGAAGTCAAGCTCAATCTGAAGTCAACAGGCAGGGGGGAAGAGCAGATAGGTAGAGGAGATAGAGGTTGGTTGACCAGCAGCTAACCAGAGCACTGACCTATATTTGCACCTGAGCAGGTGCAAGAGGCACGAACACCGTATCAGGCCAACACTCAGACTGTGGTCAGACTGCGCTGATCTAAGCAGCGTCCCTCAGAATGTAGAGCTGCGTTGTTGCAGAGGTTTCCTGTCACTCAGGATTAGACTGAAAGTAATTACATTGGCTTTTTTCTGTTTATACGTTGGGTCTTGGGTTGCTTGCAGACTGTGGAATAGATGAATAGTCTGCAGTTCAAGTGCATTACTATGCTGTTCAATAAAGCAAGCTCTCAGTGTCTCAGTGGCTGGGGCAAAGAGTGAATATGAGAGCAATTTTAAATCGTCAGCTTACGGAGCTTTTTGTTAGGGATTTACGACAAATTGGGCTTTCTTTGAAGCCGGTGCCAGTCTCCTTTAATAAAGCCATACGGCATTTTCTCTTTACAGAATGAATGTCTTTGCTTTTTGAGGTTTTATTAACTTTGCCGAATCTCCCAAAATAATATCCTTGTATAAGGAGGTGAGTGATGTCTTATTTAACTCAAGAGGGATAAAATTATGACAGTTGTAGAGAGTAGACATCAGCATGAGATGAGAACCGGTCTAAATCAAGCTTTGTCAAAAATGCATATGATTAATCAATTATTATTTGATTATAAGAGTTTTCAGCTTCATTTCAAGTTTATTTGCTCCAACAAACAAATCATTTGTTGATAAATCAAGACATTTGAAGTTTTGAGAAACACCCATCAACATTTTCATCAAGCACTCGATTAATCGTGAACAAGATCGACAGATTGGTCCATTACGTAAATAACCGCTATAGTTGCAGCCCTAAATTGGTGCATATTCTGCACACTGTCATGTCCACGCGTTCACACGGAGCACTGGAACTTCAGGCTCCTCTAAGGACACTGGCGTGTTACGCGTGTGAAACACGGTGTGGATGAAAGTGCGCATGCGAGACGCCTCTTCATTAACACTGGAAATGTACATAAAATAAAAAAATCGATTTTTTTTTTTCCCTCGGGATTATTGGCACCTGCGCGTAACAGGCTCCCACTGTCATTCTTTCAGCACACACACTGTTGTATTGCATGTTCAGATGGGATTGACAGTCTGACTCAGCGTCACGTGTCCAAATTAAACCTTAATAAACATTCAGCAGTGTCAGAAATGTCTCTTACCTCCGGGGCGAACCCGCTGTATTCCAAGTGTCCCAAAGGTCACTGCGCAAATATTCAGAGGACAAGACGCAGGAGTGATGAGAAGTGGGTGAGCCCGGCACAGCACCTAATCCCGTTCTTAGTGTCCTCCAGACGTTGTCAACCCTCTAATCTTCAAAGAGACAGAGCGGCAGATTGAGAGTGGTCGGCGGCTCCCAGGACGCACAGAGACTCCGGTGATAATCTGCCGGTTTTCGGCGTGCATGTGTCTGCTTCACTTTCCCCCCCCCCTGCGCTGCCCGTCACACAAAGTTGTCCGTGTTTATTTCACGCAAACTCGCCTCGTCCAAATGTTTCCCGTTTGTCATTCCTGACAGGTGGTGATAATAAGTCCAACCACGCGCTGCTGGAGACACTCGCGCGCCACCACCACCACCATCATCATCATCATCCAGCGGGGATGTGAACAGAGGAGGACTGAAGGCACAAAGTGTTTCTCTGAGCAGATTATTAACCCATGAGTTGTTGAACTGCTGCTGCTGCTGCTGCTGATGCTGTTGCTCTTCCGCTCACTCCTCCTTTTCCTGCGCTCTGGCGCCACCCAAAGGTGAACCACAGCTCTGATCCACACGCAGCTGCTGGGATTCTCACAGGGCTCCATGTGCAGCCCCCTTTGACCACATTTAGGTCATGGTATAAAATGCTATTAAAGCTGCAACTAATGATTCTTTTCAAAATCGAGTACTTAAATGTTAGAAAGTGTGGAAACATGTTGATTACTGTTTCTCAAATGTGAAAATGATGATGTTCTCAAATGTCTTGTTTTGTCCACAAATCAAAATGATTCAGTTTAAAGGATTGTCTTTGTTATACGGAGCAAAGAAACCAGAAAATATTCACATTTAAGTAGCTGGAAAATCAGAAAGCTTGTTTTAATGATTGAAAAACACTTAATGTATTAATAATAGTTGCAGCCCTGGGTGTTATATTAAGTATTTTTTATTGTGAATTCGACATCTGGCACCAGTGTGTGCGGTGCCGACTTTGATGGTGTTTGGATAAGGAATGCTTGGTGTGTTTTTTGTTTTGAAGTTTTAAAAGTGCTTCATGAAAGTTGCCATTTTTGTGATTTTACCAACCTCACCAAAATAAAACAAGAGTGACACAGGTTTGGTGTCAATAACAATTACTGCACTCGTTTAACTCGTTACTAAATAATTGTATTTAAGTCACTTGCAAGTAAAATTGTGGCCATCAGTCAGTCAGTCATCATCTACCGCTTTATCCTCTGCCAGAGGGTCGCGGGGGGTGCTGTGCCAATCTCAGCTACATCGGGCGATAGGCGGGGTACACCCTGGACAGTTCGCCAGTCCATCGCAGGGCCACACACAGATAGAGACAAACAACCATTCACTCTCACACTCACTCCTATGGTCAATTTAGAGTGTCCAATTTACCTAATCCCCACATTGCATGTTTTTGGACTGTGGGAGGAAGCCGGAGAACCCGGAGAGAACCCACGCACACACGGGGAGAACATGCAAACTCCATGCAGAAAGGCCCTTGTTCCAACCGGGGCTCGAACCCGGGTCTTCTCGCTGCAAGGCGAGAGTGCTAACCACTACACCAAAATTGTGGCCATAACAAAGTTAATGAAGTTAATTTGTTTTCCTGACTTGAAAAGCGGCACAATGTTTGGTCCAAACCTGGCAACCCTGCACTGCTGCACCTGCCCCCGCTTTCCTATCCAGCTCCCAACAATATCCCTTATTTTACTGTGATATTCTGTGTTTGCCAGCCGTTTATATCCACGTCTGCTCTCTGTTTTTCCTTCCACTGCTCACCTGTTGCTGTTGTGACTCGGCCAACACAAAAACTGCACACCGTCAACTATCAAACCCTCAGAAATATGACTTTCTTTGTCTTTGATTTAACAGTGAATATTTTCTATGAATAAGTTCATGTTTGAGAGTGTATTCTCAGAGCTGCCGGATTTGATATGAAGGTTGAAAGTATTGAGGTGAAAATCTTTTCTACCGCACAGAACCGGGAAGATCAGTTGAGATTCGGCCGTCTGTGTTTCCGTCACTGCTGTAAATCCCACAGAGCAGAGTGGAAACAAACCTTTACGGGTCGACCACATTCGACGCAAGTGTAGAATCTGCAAATGGAATTGTACAGTTACATTTCCTTCATGTAAAACAAGATCTCAGTCTGATGCGCGATTCCTTTACACTAATGCCACGTAAGCTCCGATCTACAAATTCCAATCTTCAAACCTGCTGTGCGCAAATTCATCAGCAGTGTTAAGATTAGTCCTAAACCTGAACTGAATCCAACTGATCCCAGTCGGAGTCGAAAAAAACCCACCTGCATACGAAAGGGGAAAAAAGAAAGAAAGGAAAAGAATCATTTGAATGTGAAGTAAAAGTGAATAACAAATACATATATATATATATATATATATATATATGTATATATATATATATATATATGTATATGTATATATATATATATATTAAGCGACAATTATTTAAAGTGACATAATGTAGTATTTCAACCTTCAAATATTGTCTCCAAGATTATTTAGTTGGTACATTAACTCACAGCAAGATGAATGTCACCTCTGTTGAGTAAAGGAGAGTGGCTGAAGCTATTTTGAGACCCATTTATGCATATTATATTTTTATATTATATTATTTTGTGTCATAAAGTTAAAAACTTGAGATATAAATGTGTATGTGCTTTATTCTCTTGATAAAATGAGTGCAGTTTCTCTCTACCTCTGTGTTTATACTGATTTAGAAAAACATTTATATTCCACTTTTACTTGTTTTCCCGTGCATAGAAGAGGATTAAAATGTTACCAGTACTATCTAAAACAGGGGTCTCCAACTCAAATGATCTGGGTGGGGTGCCACTGAGCATCTGGACTGGACAGTAGGGGGGCAGTCAATGTGGGCCGCATGTGGTCCACAGGCCGCGTGTTTGAGACCACTAAAAGGCAGAATATTGCCATTTTCACATTAAAGTGATGAATGATGTTTTTGTTCAGAGTACGATTTTTGCCTGCTTTCTTCTCCCCTCCTTCCCCTTTTCTTTCTCATCTTCTTATATCTTCTTCCCCCTCTTATACGGACGATTCTTCCCCAGCTTGAAAATGGTAAAAATGATATTTGATATAATTATTATTATTATATCAAACATTAATGCATTTTTGAATGCAAGTTTTTGTCATTATGCATCAAAAATAGTGATTTGAATGAGTTTCAATGAGGACGTTTTTGTCTGTAGGTGTGTTAGTGTGATTATTTTTGGTTTGCGTTGTTTACAATAGACTAAAAATAAAACAAATTGAGAACACTCGTGAAATTTTAACAACACACATGAACAAAGGATAAAATATTCTAGAAATTAAAAGCCAAAAACACACAAATTCCCTGTGCAAGTAGCTCTTACTTAAAAATAAACCTGTCAATCAAAATTTCAAGGATTTATTTCACTAACACTACGACTACATTACAAAAAAATACGGTATTGTAATGTAAATTATGAGGGTGATGGGCTTTAAACCAGGTTATATATCTCGACACACCAAACGACTGGAGCTCAGCACTGCGACTGGATGTAATTAATCACCAGAGGAACCTTATTATGCAACACAGGCTACCTCTCATGAAAACGCTCCTTGAGGTGTCCTTTATTGATTTTCAGGTAGGTTGGAATCTTTCATCCATAAACACCGAGTTTAATCATAATAACTCACGCCGTCTGCTCCAATCAGGGGCTCGGCCAGCGGACGCACAGAGATGTTTGATCTAATTGAAATCCATTCTGTGGCTTTCTGACAGACCCATTAGGGAACACATTTTTAAAAGGATATCATTTTGTTGTTAAAGCACACAAACAATGGCAGATATTCCGGGGGTTGCGGGGGTCAGAGCTAAATGTCTCTCAACACGCAGCACTCGGCCGAACCACAAATCTCTCACTTAAGCTCCGGATGAATAAAACATGCGAGTTATATCACAGAAATGTTGAGGGTTTTGTGAGGAGTCACTGTCCTTCCTTGTTATGCAAATAGGGTTGCCAGATCTGGGTTCTGGTTCTTTACTATGCAGCGGCGTTTCTTGACAGTGAGTGAATGATTCATGCTCCGCCACCGCTGCACTTCCATCTGACTTTGAAAACAGCGCTAACAATTCTCTCATTTACATAAAAGATATTAATCCCACTCTCATTTTCCAGAAACTTGAAATGAGTTTGCTTTTATTCCCCCTCGGTTCCCACCCACCTTGTATTTTTTGGCCTCAAAAATGACATTTAATCAGTAGCAACTCCAGATGACATTTTGAGGAACTGCTACCTGGATGAATGAAAACATGAAGACTTTTAGGTTTTTCCTGTTCACATCTAATCTTTAATTTTTTAGCTAAATTTAACTTCTGGTTGGTTTCTTAACTTAAACAATTGCGGTTACTTATTTTTAATGGCAAAATATTGTTATATCTGTTTTGTTAAAAGCACATTATGTTGAAATTCTATTCTCTTAGGTCATAAAATATAAACATAACCTGCCGTGTGCAAATTCCTTCATCCTCCGTCATTTCTTCCTCTAGTTTTTGGGTGTTTTGGACCTTTGGACAACCCCGACCCAGTAACTCAGTTCATAGCACTTTGACAGTTTGAGAGTTCAAACACAGCGAGCTGCAGTTAGGGTCAGAAATGCTGAAAGTTACTAAACCTGAAACCACAGGAGAAGAAAAACAGAAGAAGATGTGTTTCAAAAAAATGAACGTGGACAGCTGAAAGCAAATGTGGTTCCTTTGATTGGTCCAAAGTTTACGTGGAAAACTGGGGTGATTCTGAGCTCATCGCTGGTTCCCCCAATCAGATCATTCAAAAGTTTGCCCTATCAACTTTCAATGGTACTTTCTGTGCCTACCATGGTAACCACGGGTAACGGGGAATCAGGGTTCGATTTCAGAGAGGGACCCTGAGAAACGGCTACTACATTCAAGGAAGGTAGCAGGTACACAAAATACCCACTCCTGACTCTGGGAGGTAGTGATGAAAAATAACAATGAAAGCAAAGAGGAATTTGGAGACAACTAGACCTGAAATAACCTGAAAGAATCCACTCCCATTTGAAGCTTCCAAAATAACCGTTTCCAATTATATGTGCAATATTTTATCATCTGTTCAATTCAATTCAAACAAATTCAATTCAATTCAATTCAATTGTATTTGTATAGCGCCAAATAATAACATACATTATCTCAAGGCTCTGTACATAGACAACATCATCGAGAACAGAGAAACCCAACAATTCACACAATGAGCAAACACTGGGCATCAGTGGAGAGAAAAAAATCCCTTTTAACAGAAGAAACCTCTGACAGAATCAGACTCAAAGATATGCGGCCATCTGCCTAGACAGGTTGAGGTGAAAGGAAAAATGGGGGACAGAAGAGTGGTGGGGACAGCAAGGACAAGAGGGAGGTGAGGTAGAGACAGAAGAAAGAGACTAGGAGCAGATATACAACAATTGTACCAAGTACCAAGTTTGGACAGGACAGTTCAGTGATGACATGTTTATAGAACTACATGTAATTTAGATAAGCAGCAGCTGAATTTGTTTTGAACTGATAAAAATTATACTAATATCCTCTAAAGTAGGAGATTATTTTTTAAAAATTACATCAGAAGAACTGAAACTATCAATGGAGACCATTAACTCCTAGGTAAAATCTTCACTCAGTGCGTTTACATGCGTGTAAAAAGTCAGTTTTTAGTCAGACTAAGAGAATCGTTTGGTTTTCTGAGTGTCATGTAAACATGTTAGTCCAAGCAAAGTCACACTACTCTTAGTCGGACTAACCTAAAATACATAAAAAGTCTGATTACTCCTTTATGTATGCACCTAAATGGCCCCAAAATGTCGTCCCTGGTCTTTGACCCAGAGGTAGAAGGAGACGACGTATAAAGTACAGAACTGTTGTTGGAAAAGAACAAACACCATGGCATCAGTGAGAGGTAAAGCTGCAGATAAGACTCACTTTTGGACTGAGACACGATCTTCATGCTGAAGGAACTAAATATTCCATGTGCTGTTTGTTTGCCTGTGACAGAAAAGGTCAACAGGAAACTGATTCAATAGCACTAGCTTATAGAGAGATACAGCGCCACCTATGGAGGCAGAGTCAGATAGGGGAAGGCAGGAAGGCTTCTTTTTGCAACCCTACCCTCCCCTTAGTGGTTGTTTCATATATTCTCATTACCTCAGAATTGGCCTCAGAATAGACCCAGAAGACGACGTCCATTTCATACACGGTCAGTGTTGAAGACAGATGCTGCTGTGTATACCCCCCCCCCCCCCACACACACACACAAGAAAGAAATTACTCTTTTGACAAGGTTAGATCGCCCGTCTCTGAGGATATTTATCTTATATTATGAATACGGTGCATCATTTTCCACCTGTCGCTCATCTCTCCTCTCATCGTGTGATAATACTCGGCTGACTCTCAGACACACACACACACACACACATACACTGAATTCTCAGCCTGCTGCTGACACACACGAAAATAAGCCAAATGCATTTAATGTTGATAAAAAAAATATAATATGTGTGAGAGAAACTCCGATGGGGATTGCAGTATCATTGTGATGAAATAGTACTCACTCTTATTCATATTTTACATTTAATCCCCTTTGAGCCATTAAAAATACAACATTTTTAACTTTCTCATATCATCATCGCCAGTGATGGCTTTCCTGTGCTCGGAATACTAACTACACTAAATACTAAGTGTTTAGCCTCGCGGCTTATTGCTATGCATGAGCCACCACACATGCTAGAGGAGGAATTCTGGAAAGTCAAACAGGAGCCGAAGCCAATGGCAGGTGGTTGCCGATCACTGTGTGTCAGAGGCAGGTGGTCGTCAGTCACCAAACGTGCCAACTGATTTCCCTCCGTCTACTGTTTACCAAGCGGCTGTCATGACCCATATGAACCAGAGAGAGTGTGGTGGAAATCATCCTCGAGCACGACAAACTTTCATCACATTTTAAAGGCATAATATATAACATTTCTGCATTAATTTCTCAAAATAATGTAATGTACTTTATTTCTATAGAACCTTCACAGCAACCCACAGGTGACCAAAGTGTTTTACACAATAAAAGCATTACAGCAGGGGTCTCAAACTCAAATGACCTGGGGGCCACTGAGCGTTGAGTCAGGTCAGGAGGGGACCAGCTGCTTTTTGGGGGAAAAGCAACAGTTCAGTAAGTAATTATGTCACCATATTCTGACATTGCAATAATAATATTTTGGATTATATTTTCATAGACTTTCAAAAGTGCCTGTACTGATCCAGAAAATGTATTTTATAATATAAATTGGGAAATGTATACATTTGAACATGTGTAGTTACAATTCATATATACACATTTATAAATAAATAAACAATAATTGGGGGCCACTGAGCATCTACTCTGGCCAGTAGGGCCAGTAGGGGGCCAACTACACAGTAGGAAAAATTTCAAAATAAAAGTCTGTTTGTGCGTTATGGAATGATAAATTAATTTAGTTTACAATAAAAAAAAAAAATTTTCATGATGCAATAAGAAATAACTCCATTACAACTGAGGCCATACAAAACATGGGCCACACAAAATGAACCTCTGTACTGACTGTTAGCGGTAGAATATCACCTTACAACCAGCCATAATAGGAATCTTAAAAAATAATAATGATATTTATTGACAGAGACACCATTTAACGTGGTGTGTCAATATACATTGCAGCGTATTATAGAAAAAGGTCTGATGTCAAAATCATCATTTAATCACATGACAACCACTTGTTTCCTCCACTGTTGTCGTTATTAAGGTCTCACTGAACTACCAGCATCACAGGGAACCACTGAGTGAATCAAAGCAAATTAGAACAAATGTAATTGCAATGTGGGTGTAATAGTGAGGGAAACAGAACCAAAAGGGAATTGATCTGTGCATCGACGCTGGAGCTTCGGTTAATTAAAGTGCAAATGACAGCAAAGTGGATACAGTGGGTTCATATGAACGTCATTAAACAGCTCGTATAATCCTGTAATCTCAGAATTCCCAGTAGCTGAATACAAATAAAAGTCAATTAAAATGTCACTTCATATTGTATTTTATTAACTCAGTAAAAAGAACTAAAAACAAATAAACAATGACATCATAGCAGATGTGATTTTTTACTCAGATGACACACAGGAGGTTCAGATTAACAGGCTCAGATTATTTATATACTGTGTTGACCGCAACGCTATCAGAGCCATTTGAAGATTTTGTTTTTTTGTGATCAGATTTTTACCAATAAGGTGAAACTTCAGGGGTTGTCGGGACTTCAGGGGATAATATCACAGTAACACCGAGTTGGGATTCTCACGGCAACCAGTGATGATCATAGAAGCAAGAAAACTAAGATTAAGATTAAGACAGTATTATGACAGTTAAAGTAAAACAAACCAGATCTGACCTCAGTGCAAAGTTAACCAACAGCTGTGAATGTTTTATAAGATTCTACTTGTTGACACCATTTTAAACGATGGAAATGTGCTGTATATGTCATACCAACATTAATTATGTATATACATATTGTATATATGTATACACTCTGGGGTGGAAGGGTGAGGCGTCTGCAGGAGATCATGAGAAGAAGAAGAAGAAGAAGCATGTCTTGTAATGAAAGCTGAGGATATCTTTGATCCCAGTGCTGCTGGTATTCATCTTACAACCGTGTTAAATTATGCAGAGTGTGACATATGATATGACGAACGTGATCCATAATTAAGCCTGTTTTAATAATTAATGTTATGCAAATTAGAAGGGACTATTTCATTTCATTTAATTACTTTTGGTCGACGTTGTACGAAGTCAACATGTTTTTCTTTTGTAAATTTATAAAAAACAGAAGAGGAATCAGTGGCATCAGCCAAAATCAGCCTTTTCATTACTTATTCATGTAACTTTACACATTTTGCTTTCAATAACTTTAACTTCTTTTTTTTAATTAATTAATTGTTTTTGTTCTTATTTATCTTCCAATATAAATACAACATAATGCATAGAACATCATTTTTATTTAAAACATATCCTGCACTGCAGAGTCAAAGTGCTGCAGGGCTAAACTAAACTAAAAGGTCTGTTATTATTTATGCCGAACAGTTATTATTTAACAGATGGAGTGGGGGGAAAAAATAATTGGCTAAACATTCAGCGGAATTAGATTTGACATACAGCAACCACATGTAGCCACTTAGCTTAGCACAACTCTGGGGCACACTGTGGTCAAAGGTGAAATACACTAAATAGCAGATTAGCAACTGAAGGCTATTTTGAGTGTCTATTAGTCAGGATGACGTTAACAACACATTTGACTTGAAAATACACAGAATCTGAACGTTCACCAGTCTATTTGAAGTAATTACCAGGTTGTCCAAGAGAGGGCACTGTGGGTGCAATTAGGTGGAAGTGGATAGTAAAGCTCCGCCCCCACAAAAATGGGCCAGATTTCTGTCCCGATCTTGTCCTTCTGACAATCGTGGGTACCTTCTGATTTTAGGCTGATTTTAACAGATTATCTGGCCAAATTATCCTGTAGTGTGAGGGATAAACAGATGCGATTTTGACGTAATCAAACGCAAATCGAACGTAAATATCAAACATCAGACATGTTTGATATTTACGACTGAACGGCACGGTTTCAAAAATTCAATAGTGTTCGTAGCTTGGCCTTAAAGCATTATTCTTCATGTTCCTGTGTGCTAATGCTAAAGCTAAATCTATGTCCATAAGTATGAGAATTTATGAAATATGTGTGTGAGTAATAGCCGTGGTGTTATTTTGAGCCTGTTTATAAAACTTTGTGTTTATTGTGAGATCTGCGTTTTAAGCAAGTGGAGCCATAAATGCTAATTTGAGTGTGAGACCTAGCGAGACCTTCACAGGCACTTGGCTGATGTCGACACACATTTGACTCAATTCGCTGTCCGTCCAATACAACTTAAGGTGTAAAAACAACATGTTATGTACAGCAGAGTTGTCGAGGCGTCACACGTGAGCATCAGTTTCATGGATGACTGACTTTGAAGTGAGAGAGAGCCCATTTCCCTGAGTCATGAACTCTGTCACCGGTTTTCCTCGGCTGCAGACTCATGTCTTTTCAGGCAGCCGTAAACGTCCTGATGAATGAAGCAACCGAAGAATTTGACCTTTCGTAAACCACTGTGAGCACTTTATCGATCGCGGCTGTAAGTCCGTGACCTGAGTTACCCCAACTTTATATTTTTTCGATACCAGGTATCAGTGCGATGACGAGTCCAATTTGTCCGGCTCACACTGGATTAGTTTAAAATGCACTGCACTCTCAGCGAAGCCAAATTCTGCCATGGGCTCGTGCGGAGAGACCGGTCTCTGTAACTGATGGTTGGAGATGTCTGAGCTGATCAATACTTGTTTGAGCCACAAAAACACAAAATGGAGAGCTTGAATCGTTGCTCCAGGCAATATGTCAACCTCAGAGCTCAATATGTGCCGGCTCCTGTAAAGATTTGAGACGCCACCGTTCATGTGTTGCTGCAGCAACCATCCAGAAAGTGCTTATTAATCAACCTTTTTTTTGTTTGGTTTTCTTTTCTCTTTTGTTTTTTGGGTTGTTTTTTTTTGACAGACTGATGGAGATTGATAGCTTTTACTGTGGCCTGTAGTGAATTCTAGGACCAGGCTCTTTATCATAACTGAATTATTGTGACAAGTCTTCACCAGGGGGCGTAACACTAAGTTACACAGAGCAAACAAATCCCCAGGAATGGCTGAGTACCTTGGTCCGCAGAAATGAAAGTTTTGCCATAGCCCAACAGCTTCTTCACAGACAAAGTTCTCTCTCTATTAACTATTAACACATAAAAGCAAACATGAGGTGGTTGAAACACCTTTGAGCTTTCACTTGATTGCTAAACGAGGTTTTCCATTCAAGTTTAACTGATAGTAGACCTTTTCCCAGAACCAGAACAGACTTGCTTTCTGTTTCCAAGAGAATTGGACGTAGTTGTCCTGTTACAAGGCAAACTCCTATTTTGAAGCCTCCAGAGGATGATAGCAACTGTCAATCACACTGGTGCACACTCATATGTGTTTATTTCCTCAAAATTCTCATCATGTGTAGCCATTTAGATCATGTTTACTGACGGTATGAATCAAGTGAGAAGTAGAAGCTCATTTTCCCATAGACCTTCGTCCAAACTAAGTTTTTTTTTATTAGCAACCAATAGCCCCCTGGTAGCTAACTGCTACTTCTAGGCTTTACTTTTTAAACATTAGGTCTACATTCATTTCTGAAATATGGTCTATGGTTTCCAGCAGCAGTACAGATTGGCTCTTATTTATAAGAAGACCGAGGTTCGTGGCCCAGTTGGAACAAGGAGTTTGGAGTGTGATGGGGGTTCTCTCCGGCTTCATGGGTATTAGGCAAATTGGACACTCTAAATTGGACTGGAGGTGTGATTGATCCAGTGGATGGTTGCTTGTCTCTCTGTGGTCCCTGTGATGGACTGGCAACCTACCCAGGGTGTACCCCGCCTTTCAGTTAGTTTGTATTGTCACCAGCGCCCCCTCAACGACCCTCATCTTCTACCTCACCCTAACGTGGTAGAAGATGAGTGAGTACCAGAATAACTGAGCCATACTTTCCCAATTTTTGTTGATGTATCAAGCACAGTGGTGCAGTATCTGAACACTGGAGCTCGACTAACTGCAGTCTGAAGACTGGACTAGACAAATGGGATGATAAAAAAAAAAACATAGAAATGACCAATAATATTAATAATATGTCTTAAGTTTTTCTTTGTCACACTGGATTTAATGGTAGGCTCCTGTGTCGTTATGGTATGATGTCATGCTATTCATGTAGCAGACACCATACGACCTTCCCCCCCGCCCAGCCAGGTCAGGGTGTACTGCTCACAACAACCGTACAGTGGTAAGATGAACTGCACATGAACTTGCCTGAGGACATTGCATGAGTCTCAACAAAAGGTTGGAGGACATCGTAGAGAATATTACTTTTTTTTTCATAAATTAAAAGTCTGGCTTCAATAGAGCAGGAATATCAGGACATAATGAGGGTTTTGAAGTTTTTAGAATTGTTTGATCATGTTCAGATGGACATTATTGTCTGTTAAGTTCATCACTTCATATTCACCAGCTGGTCCATATTCATAAACTGTATGTCAATTTAACCTGGTACACGATTGTATGCGATAACGCAAAACTGTCAAACCTGGTGCTAAATATGAAATGTTGGACGTTAAAGATTGCAAGTGGCCCACTTAAATGCACAGTTAAGTTTTGTCGCCGCGACGCAGGAGTCGATAGAAAAGCTGGAGCCGGTTCAGGTTGTTTCAAGACGATGAATCTCCTTATATGAGCTGCACTTAAGTCATAAACTCCAGCTTAGACTGAGAGAGAGAGAAAAAGAAAAATCACGTCTCCAGCAGACAGAGAAAGAACTCTGTGACCAGACAAGGTTTTAATATGTGGAGTCTTTGCCACCGTGCTGTGATTATAATTTCCATCACCAAAGTCTTTTGTTTGCCTCTTTTTTCGTTCCTTTTTCCTAGTGCAGATAAAAGAAGACACGGCGTTTCCACTGACCCTCTAAGCTAGGACAAAACCTGGCTGATAATACCTTAGCATCCCTTCAGATTCCTACAAAATTATATTGCTTTCCAACCCCCATTACTCTTCTGCTGTTGTTATCACTTTTGCATGCTTCTGTTCTCGCAGAGTTCTGAAGTCATTAACCTGGCGGTTATAGGGTACCAACGCTCCGAGACCCCAGAAATCACACTGTGTGCATGTTTTTGTGTGTGTGTGTGTTTATGGGTGTGTGCTTTGCGCCCCATTGTCTCCAGAGAGATTTGATTTATATCCACCCTCAGTCTGTTGTTTGGCATCTTCTCGCTCCCTGCTACCCTCTGTCCCCCAGAGCAGGAGTGAGCCAACCCTTCCCATCAAATCACATTATTTCCATGCCAGCTCCCTCTCATGCAGCCACATAGACACCCTCTTCTAATTAAAACTCAATAATTCACAACCGCAGAGAACACCATGGAGGCTTTTTTGATGCAAATTTCAGATGGTCTTTCACATTAATGGTGCATTATGTATATAATGCATGGTTCCGCCGGTTTATTCACAATTAAAAATGTCACTAATGGCCCGTTTGGTTTCGGTCGGTTCCACCAGTCAACACTCTCCACCCAAAAAACGCAGCTTAAAGCACTCAAACACAGCTCTGGTTTGGAGATGCTGAACGTTACCAGACCTGAAATCACCAAAACAAATTATCTAGATCAGTCGTTCTGGTCCAAGTATCTACCTGAGAAAATACTGCGCTCTTGAAGTAACACCATTATAACCAGCGTTAAAATACTGTGCCGAGCAAAGTCAGCCATGGACTTTTCACAGGAGGTAGATTTAGATCATTTATTCTGTGCTCAACATAAAATCCTGTTTGTGCAGATTGAACATTTTTAGGGGCGGAGATCAAAGGAAAACTCTGGCCCTCTTCTGATTGGTCATGTTCAACACCAATCACACACCATTAGCTCCCTCTTGCACTTTGATTGACAGCTCTTGAGGCAACAGATGGATCAGGAGACAAAGGCGAAGAAGACGACAAAAGGGGGAAAAAATGCCTTATTAGGAGAGATTTCCAGGAGATATTTTCTTACTGCTTATGTTGTAATTTGCTCAAGCAGATTTTTGATACTACTCTGACCTCATGTCTTTCCCTTGTACACGTTGAACACGTTCTCTATGAAACATATATAGTGTTTTTACAGTCCAGCGTTGTGGTCTGATGTAACTCTGCTGCTGCTGCTCAAAATAGACACTCTCTCCTTTTCAAACCCTTTCTACAGCTGAGAGGTTTGCGTGTCTTTGCCGAACAAAACCTAAATCTAAACCTAAAATTTAATGCAACTCTCTCTTCTGTATCCATCTCGCCTTTTCTCTCTCCCATTTTTCCTTTCACCACAACCGGTCGAGGCAGATTCTGCACATCTTTGAGTCTGGTTCTGTCAGAGATTTCTTCTCCACTGAGTGCTTGCTCATTGTGTGAACTATTGGGTTTCTCTTCACTCTGTAGTACTGTTAAGGTTTCTGCCTTACTATGTACAGTGTGCAATCTAGTGGCTTTTTTATAACAGAGCATGTAAAGGAAGTAAACTGGTCGTATTCCATCAGTTGCAGAGGCAGAGTGTGGTCAGTCTTCATGGCACAAACAAAGTAAGATGACGAAGGTGAGGAAATGCACAGCTGGAGCAAACATTCATCCCAACATTAAGAAACCGACAAAAAGACAATTTAACATTTGTACACTAATGACATGGACACAATGGCCCATGCAGCTGGGAGCCAGTGGCACAATTGCCAGCATTTAAGAAGCTGGGGGGGGCAGAACATGGCAATATCATCCACAGGTGTTGCCAAAGTGCTGCTGCTGCTGCTGCTCGAGTTATAATCCACAAATCCAGAGAAATAACAACAATCTTCAGGCCATTCAGGCTGAGCAGACAAACATATGGATGGAAAGGCCTCATCAGTGCTTACGTCCAATGATGAGAAGCAATCACCTCAGTGGCTGAGGGCTGTTTTTCAAATCAATGCCCTTTAAAGGGTTTAGACAAGGCAAGTGAAGGCGGTCAAAATCTGTCAGGTTCTACTTTGGTAGTGCTGCTGCTGCTGCTCCTGCTGCTGTTGCTGTTGCTGTTGCTGCTGCTGCTGCTGCTCGTGTCTGTTTCGCTTGTCAGAAATGCAAATGAAACCTGCATAAAATTTAGGTTTTGAGGGTTGTTTTTTTTTTGTTGTTAAAGCCACAACCTGGACTGTGTCACCCGAGCAGTCCAGAAAGACATGGCAGCAGTTCCAGAAGACAACAATGGACAGAAATAGCCAAGAGCAAACAGGTGTGAGGGGACGGATAAGAAGGCTTATACAGTTCCTGCATGGGAGCAAATAAAAGGGATCACATTAGCATATAAGAAGTCAACGCTTGTCGAGAGATTAGACATAAATTCGGAGAATAAATAAGTTTTCTTTTTCCTCAGGGCTGTTAACAACACCAGGGTGGAGATGTGTGGTTCCCAGTGGGACTCACAGCGCCATCACTCGTTTCTGATCCCCACAGAGACTGTTTATTCATTAATTTCCTCTTCATTTAATTGGCAGATGGAGGAGCGTCCTCCTCCTCCTCCTGTTCCTTCTCGAACTCGCCCGCAGGTTTATTAGTGCCACCACAGTGGGCCTGCACCTTCTCCACCACCTCATTCATTTCACTTTGTTGTCAATTTAGGCCGTGCAGCTTGATGTTTTTGCCCTTTATCTCTCTTTAATTTCACACTCTGATTGATGATTGGATCAAGAGTTAGTCAGAGAAAGAGAGAAAAGAAAATCACAAAGTAGATCACAGAGATGTGGACCTGATTGCAGTGACTGTGGGAGTCCAGGCTCCAGTCGAGACCCTGAAACTTTAAAGTTTACATGTGCACAATATGCCAAGCCCAATATTATTATTTTCCATAATGGGAGAAGTGGAGGTAAAGGCTGTATATCCTGTAAAGCCACATTCCTGCACGTTTCATTAGGAATAGTAAGAAATTTTTTTGGCACCCTTCTCTTGTGGTACTAGAGTAAAATGGTATGGTACAGTCAGCTGATTGGGGCGACAGAAAATCGTTACTCCCTTGCAGTAGACGTGCACCCGCAGATACCAGCTGTCAATCACACTGGTGTCCACACATATATGCTTTATTCTCTGTTTTCCAATATATGGGAAACATAATTTATGAATTTCAAACGAGTGATTGAGACCACTAACTCCACCAGAAACTGACTTTCTAAATCAAGTTAGACGTAGAAGCTCCAGAGTTCCACTAAAACGGAGCTGTTTTTGCCGCCTGCAGAGTCGCCCCCTGGTGGCAAACTGCCACTTCCATCCAACTTCCTGATCTTCACTTCACACGGAATTAGAACTTTTCACATTTTGTTTTTCAAACTATATCCATAGCTCAACCTCTGTGTTATATAAAGCCATATGTCTGGCTTTAGTGCAGTTTGCTGGGCTAGATGTAAATGTATGGTGCTATTTTTTTTTGTTGGAAGTCATTTAAAAGTTTTGTTTTTTTTTATTTCCCTGACTCCTCGTGGAATTGCTCACACAGAATGAAATGAATTTCATTTTTTAATGTCACAACAATAATGTCAGCATAGCCCAGCAGGGAGATTCTTCACTGAGTGTTCAGGTTGAACTTTAAATGAAATGCAAACAACCTGTGATAATTCCTGTGAAAACACACCACGGATAACAGCGGAAATGACAGCCTAAGTCTACCCCCATAAATATATACATTATCAATCGTATAAATCCACAATCCTGGGGGTTAAAGCAACTGCAAAACTTGTTTTCTGGCCTGAACTGCTCGCAGCCAGCTCATAAAATCTGCACCAAGTTATCACACACACACGATCACCACGATGTGTCAGAATGACAGACTTTTCAATATGCAAATAATCAGCTCTGTTAAAATGATCATTTGGCAAGACGGGGGAAAAAGAAGCATATTTCAGAGACCAGTCAGGGGGAGGGAGGAAGGTCTTGATGTGTTTCCTGGTGAGAAATGATCTTTCGCTTCTGCGGGGGCAAAAATATGTCAGATTCATGTGGGTATCATGAGATCTGAGTCTGGAACGAGGAGCGAGGCGGGTTGACGTGGGAACAGATGAATGTGGCGATGACCCGAGGGAAGGCCAGCGCCATCATTTAGCCTCAGTCTCAGCATTAAAAAAAGAAGCTGATTTACATTTCTGTGTGATTAATTAACGCGTGTATGAGGCGGAATCCCATTAAACTGATAAATGAAGGGAAAACTTTGTGAGAGTGAGGAAACTGTCACTTGTGTGAACAAACATACAGAGGATTTTTTATACTGAGTCCCTGACAAACAATAATACATCATCACATCTGATGCTCATTTTTTGGGGGGGCACCTCTTTCATAAATGTTATTTGACAATGAACCATATTTAATCTTCAAAGGCCGACAGGTTACTGTTTGAAAAGTACGTCGTGTTCACTTTTCAAATGTTTTCACCATTTAAAGAGGCACTATGCAATATTGCACTTGGCCCTCTTCTGATTTGTCGCACATCCACTTCCAGGTTCTATCATGAACTATGGCAAAGCAGAACAAGGGACAAATGCAAGATTCTGGACACGAATCAGTCAGTAACAGAGTTTTAATCCAGGCAGAGGTTCGGTACACGAAAGGTCAAAGAGATCAGGCAGAGGTACAAAAACGTCAGGCAAAAAGGCAAGGTCAAAAAAGGCAAGCAAGGTTGAAAAACACGAGAAGACTAAACTATGGCTGTGAAACAACAGTGCTGGAACGTGAGCTATGAACTACAACAAACTGGCGACGAGACAAGACACAGAGGGGAATATAAGCAGTGCTTGATTAGGGAGTGATAGGATGCAGGTGTGGTAGACACAATCAGGGATCAAGTGCACGCAGACAAGGAAGGGGTAGACAGGAGGTAGACAGGAACCTGAAACCGAGACAAGGGTGAGTGATTTCAAAATAAAACAGGAAGACAAGACATGGAACATGAAGGGAGAAACAAAACAAGATACTTATGTAGATATGTATATATATGCAATAAAAACACAAACAGAACAGTTTTTCCCAATCCTGATCCTCTGGGAGCCCTGACCTCCATGTTTTAGATGTTTCCCTGCTCCAACACACTGATTGACTTCATTAAATTTCATTATTAGTTTTTGAGATGTTGCTGTAGATGCAGGAGAAGCCATATGACTGTACTTTTTGCCTCCTGTTACTGTACTAAAGTTTAAAGCGTTGCAAGCCTCCACTGATTGGTTTCTACGATCTTGAGGTAACAGGGTTTTGCATGTCTGTGGAAGTTACCAAATAGAAATAGTTCTTTGCCCGGTAAAGGGGTAACGCTACAGTGAATACAGGTAATATTGAGCCATGCACATCTATCCAGATTTACTTCCAAAGGAATTTGCTTAAAAGGTTTAAAAAGTTATTTTTGTCTGGTATTTCCAGGGTACAGAGCTCTATGAACTGCAAATGACTGGTGGTAACTATCACAATTTATTTACTTTTGTTTTTTCTGACGTGTGATAAACTAGTAACGCCTAGTTATTGCATGTTGGACCTTTAACGGGTGACCGGAAACACTTTCATTCACTTTGATTGGAGCAGCGTGTGATCCTAACATCACTTTCTTTTAGCAACATTAGCAACTCCTGCTAGGCAGTTAGCCATGGCAGATACTGGTCTGCTAACCTCCAATAGCCACCTCCAGCGCTAATGGTGCGTTCCAGTTGTTGTCGAAAGTCCAAATTTCTGCCCATTCTTGTCGGAAAGACGGAGCAACCTCATAAACCCTGTCACTGTCACACTGCTACTTTTTCAGGTAACTACACTTCTGTCTTATGTGTTTCACATTAAGTCCGCCGTACACGTAGTCCTGGAATTGCTAAAAATGGCCCAAGAAACGTTTGCTTCTACATTCTCAGTCCCTCCGCTCACTGATGTTTGGTTAACAGAACAGATAAATGAATCTGCTTCAGTGGATCAGCAGTGGCTGCAGAGCGAGAGAGAAAAAACCCTGTTCCTGGTGTGTATACGTGTGCGAAAGTGTGTGAAACTGTGTGCCTCTTATCCATACAGCACAAAGGCGATAAACAACACTGCAGAAGGTCAAGTTAGAAGGTGTGGGAGCACAGGCGAGGTGGAGAGAGGCAGACAGATTGACTGTGCCGTGGAGAAGCCATCACTGTCCCCTCTTCACGCTGCCGCCCCCTCCATTTTCAGCTCAGTGCACTCTTTAGCAGAATTATTGATGGTCGCTTGTGACCGAGGTACAGAGAGGGACTGAGATGAAGATGTCTCGGTGCCTGTGCTGCAAAACAAGAGTGAAGGCAGTGAAAGGGTGGGGCAGCAGCAGCAGCAGCAGCAGCAGCAGCAGCACATGCAGTATTTATCGCTGTGTTCAATGTGAGGGAGAAAAATGGAGGTGATCTGTGAAGTAGTGCGACATACATCCTGTTTTTCGCACTGTTAAGAAAGTGTTGGAAGAAGCAGTGTGGAGTGCAAAATAAAAGTATAAGAGCCTGGGTTTCCGTGCAAATCACGAGAAACATTACCTTCATTCTGACCCCACTCCAAGCATAAATAGCTGAAGTGCATCCTGGGTTGTACTCTCAGGAAAACTCTCAGGAACATTTTTCATGCTTTTATTACATGCAGAGTTGATTTCTGTAGTGCTGTACTTTCTGGTTTCTCTAAGAGGAACATTGCTGAATTACAGCTTTTTCAAAACCCCAGGAACCAGAAGGAAAGCTGACATTATGCCAATTTCAAAGTCTCTCTCTAAGTCTCAATCTGTTTCACAATTGATTTTTATGTTGTTGTTGTTGCTTTGTCTTCTAATATTCATCACTTCCATCAAGCTCTTCCATCAGTGATAGTAAGACCTGGTACCTGGTGGGTTTTTTAAGTACCTGCTCTGTCGAGGTTCCAATCGAGCTGAGCCGATACTAAAATGTGACGTCAGACTGTCGGCCACTGATTGGTCAGAGTTTCTTCACTGGAAGAGTCATGAACACGATGTCTGACACAAGAATCGAAACAGAACAATTCCCAACTGTAGCTCAGTTAGAAAAACTTCTGAAAAATGTGTGTTAATCTCCAACATTTAGCAAAACATGCAGGGTAGTGGGTCCCCAGGACCACCCCGTAGAATCGAGCCGTGCCAAGTCGTGTGAGGACTGTATCGTGGAAAAAAAAGTGCCAGAAGTTTGTCTGTCCTACTCTGAGCAACTTCCTTCTACAGTTTTTGACGGATCAGATGATCATTAAGTGCAGAGTCTACTCACTGATGACGTCACAAAAAAAGAAAACCCTCTCTCTTATAATGGGTAATACTGGAATAAAAACCATATCTCTGTCAGGATAAGGATGAGTTTTGTCATGTTTATGTAAGACGGTAATAGCTATAAGCAGGTAAAAGTCTTCTAGATCCAGTGTCGGTTTGTAAAAGTCTTCTAAGATTTGACTTTAAATGAAAAATCCTGTATTGTCTTCTGGTCGTGGCCTTCTAATTATCACTGTAACCAAAAATGTCCCAAAAGTAAACTTTTATTTCATTTTCAAACCACGTTTTTACACATTTTGTTTCCACCATGACTCATTCACTTAACACAGCTCACGTATCCTCACGGTCACCGGACATTGTGTTCTGTACTCTTCAAGATTTCCGTGTACATGTTTCAAAATGTCTGTTTACGGTTTATTTCTGTGCTGAAATGTTCCGAGCAGAGTTGAGTGTGGGTTTATTTCCCTGTGACGATGTCCCCGTGTCCCTGGTTTCATCATACTTACAGTACCTTTACTCATCTTCCTCTTCAAGCTCAGCGCTAATAGATTTCCTGTGTCTTCTCTCTATTCCCAGGTTGTATGACATCATGGTGCAGATGAAGTGAGAGCACAGGGACGCAGGAGGAGAGACGTTCGGGTTTTTGTGGACTGCTGATGTGGTTGATGCACTATTTGCATTTTTTCTCTTCTGAAGACGTCCTTCACGATTGTGATGTTATCATTCCATACCATAATTTCAATCACAGCCACAGAGAGATGAGAGTAAGTAAAACTCCTTGTCCCATAATTTATTAAATATATGATTTGTATTCCATGTTTATGTTCATGTGTCACACTCTGAATTCAGTACAGAAGCCTGTGGCATGTTTGGTGTGGTTTTAAAGTGTGTTTACGTCGCCCTCTAGAGGTGCAACCGTGGAATCACACACACACACAAACATCATTTGTATAAAGTTGCATCAGACGAGTGAAAGTGAGACAAACTCAAAGTGTGTGATCGTGTTGTTATGACTCAACAGCCATGAAATATTAAACTGTCTACTCTAATACTCTCGACAATAGATGACATTATAATAAAGAAATGAATGAATTCAATTCAATTCAATTCAATTTTATTTGTATAGCGCCAAATCATAACATACATTATCTCAGGGCACTGTACATAGACAACATCAAAGAGAGCAGAGAACCCCAACAGTTCACACAATGAGCAAGCACTAGGCATCAGTGGAGAGAAAAAACTCCCTCTTAACAGGAAGAAATCTCTGGCAGAACCAGGCTCAGAAATGTGCAGTCATCTGCCTCGACCGGTTGGGGTGAGAGGAAAATCGGGGACAGAGGATGGTGGGGGACAGAAAGGGGGGAGAGAAAGGACAAGAGGGAGATGAGGTAGAGAATGAACTGATTAATTGATACAGAAATAAATGAATCAATGAATCAATGAATAAATAAAGTTGGCTATTTAAAACTTATGATAAATGAATTTCTTCAATGTATTTATTTATTTTCAATCTTTCTTTAATTTATTTATTTGTTCTTTTATGTCTTATTTATACATGTATTTATTTATGTATGCATTATTTACTAGTCATTCATCCTTTATAACTTAAAGGGGACATATTATACCCTATTTCCCCCATTAAAATAGTTCCCTGGTGTCCTAATGAACATGTCAGTGACATGCCTTGGTCAAAATACCATAAGGATGAAGCATCATAGCAGTTCAATAACCCTGCTAAGCCCGCCCCTTTCAGAACGCTCGGTTTTCGTGCATGGTCCCTTTACATGCAAATGAGACATAGGCAAACACACACCCACTTCTTCCAGGGAGTTTCTGATTTGTCCTCTTTACAGCGCTTTACAGCTCTATACGTCTCCCCCTCCCTCCACTAGTTCTCCGACAATATCAACATGGCAGCGTGCGCAGAAAACAGCCAGAGTGCCGTCACAGGAAGAGACGTTCTACATAAGGATCGAGCCGAACAGTGCCGAACTGTTAATCAGTTAAAAACACTTAGGAACAGCACCACTGATCGCCAGCGGCGCGCGGCGAGCTGCATAAGCTGGCGCTGTATGTTACTGTATCAGACCGGTGACTATGCTCCGGAGACCTCCGGAGCATAGTCACCGGTCTGCACCGGAGCTGGCGATTAGTCGCATACAGCGGCCGTTCACTCTCTGTGAAAATCAGCTGATTTTCACAGAGAGTGCAGCACCTCTGCACCGCTGATCGCCAGTGGCCGCTCGCCGCTGTTTAGTGCCGCTCGCCGCTGTATATGTGATTGTATCAGACTGAGTCTGTGCTCCGGTCATGGAGGACGTACTGAACAAATATTTTTAATTAGGACGTGTCAGAATGGTCAGTTATGAGATCTATGTGACCTTTTCTTAACAACGTGTGTGTGTTTGTACGTCGGTGAAATACGTCCCCTGACTAAATACGGCGACCGCTGGCCGCAGTCTAGTGCGAACACACGAACACACGTTTGCTGACTTTATCCGGCACATTAGCTTCATATATAAAATCCTCTGTGGAAGTTTGTGTAAAACACTGTGCTCCACTGTGCAGCCACCAACAGCACACTTGTCCCTCCGCGTTGACATAATACCGCTCTTCCTCCCTCGCCTGCACTCTCGCAGGGACAAGGTGGAGCTAAGGTGGAGCTCTCGGAGTAAACTTACTGGTGGGGCGGTAACATTCGCGGTGAAATGCGCGAATTGATTTTGCGTAATATGTCCCCTTTAACATATTTAGCGTTTATATAAAGCTGTGATTAAATAAAGGTCAAATAAACAATTTACAATGTATTCATTTATCTATCTATCTATCTATCTATCTATCTATCTATCTATCTATCTATCTATCTGTCTGTCTGTATGTATGTCTGTCTATCTATCTATCTTTTAAATAACTCTAAGTATGGTTATGGTTAGGGGATGATAAATGACATTTATCTCCACCCTTTCCGACCATATATTTTCCTTTCACCACAACCGGCCGAGGCAGATTCTGCAACATCTTTGAAGTCTGGTTCTTTTTCTGTGTTCACAATTAGACTAGGCTTCATTTTGACTGTTTAAGACTTTGTAACATATGTTAAGATAAGTGCTACATAAATAAACTTTATTATTAGGATTATTAATATTATTACTTGAAAGAAAAAAGAAATGTATTATTACTGCAGTTACATCGTACAATACAAATAATTGGACTTCAGCCACACTTCATCAATAAGGCTGAACTGTGAGTTGAATTTTGCAGACAGCGGTCATTTAGGATGTGACTGTTGTGGCGCAGCTATTTATGGTCATTTCTTTGCATGTTGTTAAATAATATGTGGTTGAAATACTGCTTTTTTCTGACCACAAAACTGAAGCACCACATGTTTATTTCTGGTCCACTTCAAGGCTGGTTTCTTACACAATAGTTAAAAATAAAAAAAGAAGAAGCAGAAAAAGAAGGAGATGGAAAAATCTCTTTCACAAATATGTGAAAATTGCAACATAAACATATAAAAGACAACCACAAGGGGGGAAAGGGAAAAAAGGATTCCATTAAACACAGGTGCGACTTTTAGAAGTCTGATCATATCGTAGCTTTTAGATCATCTCTTTAGATGATCAGGGCTTTAGATGTGGCATAAAACGTGAGGAAGGGAAGCAAAGACAGACATTCAGACGGTTTTAAAAAAGAAAACAGGAAGTGTGAGTCCAGTAAGAGGTTTACATTCAGTCTTGAGGAGCCAACTTAGGTCACATTTGTTGTCAAATCATCATGAAGTTGATTCTGTCTGTTCTACACTTCTTTGTCTATATTTGGCAGGAGCTTTGTTTTATTTCCTCCTGCATTTTAAATCATTTTTAAAGATCCATCCTGTTACAGCCTGGAGGACCGAGTGGACCCAAAGGGCGAGAGACTCACAAGGAAATTTCAACAAAAAGTCACTAAAGAACAGGAAGATGTCTCTGCAGATGAAGAGTGGCACGAGGCAGGAAGTGACCGTCTGAGCTGGCTTATATAGGGAGGGTGAGGAGTAGATAGGCATCAGGTGTGTGGACTGCAGCCAGGTGAGCTACAGAGAAAGTAGGTCAAGCTCCGCCTCCGCAGGAGAAACATGAGGAAAAAAAAAAACCCAAAAACAAACACTTACTCTTTTATTATTTTATTGTGCCACTATTTTCCTGTTTTACTTGTTTTCTGTTTGGTCAACCTTGTTTGTTTGGTTTTTTTTTAAATGTGCTCTATAAATAAAGTTGACTTGACTTGACGTGCGTTACTTACAGTATTTTTTAATTTTTTTTAAAAAAGGTCTGAAGTGAACGGCAGCAAAGAGCTGCGACTATAATAAAAACATAGAGAAGAGGAAGTAGCAGGTTGACCAGTCACTGTTGTCACACCAAACCAGCAGGCAGCAGCACTTCCTGTTGAGTGTGTGTGTGTTTGTACAGTTTTGACAGAGACACAGAAAGACACACACACACACACACACACACACACACAGTCAGCAGCAGAATCATGGAGCCACAAGAGATCAGAGAGGGATACTTGGTGAAAAAGGTAATAAAATACAGAATCTGTTTCTGTTTCAGTTTCCGGTTCAAACTTTAATATTAATTCATAAAGTGAGACATCATGAATCATCGGTTTTAGAGCAGCCTGCTCAAATAAATCATTCTGTTGTGTTATATGGTAAGAAAGAAAATAAATGTAAAGAGACAGAGTTTTAATATTAACGTTGTTGCTTTCAGAGATAATTGATACATCTGCACCACAATAAACAGAAATAACATTTACTTTTAATATCTGCTGCTACTATTGTTTACTGTCACTGCTTTCTTTCAGTCAAACACTAACTGGTGATTATTTACATAATCATTTGCATAAAATACAAAGGCTTCATAAATCAAACAATGCAAAGATATGGAGAAGCAAAAAGACCAAAAAGAAGGTGTGTGTTTATATAGAGAGAGAGTAAAGAAAAAAGGAAACGGAAAATAATAAAGTGACTATTTTCTTCCTAAAATCTTAAAACATCATAAACTATTTTCTGTTTTATAATATAATATAATATATACAGTATAGTACAGACAGTTTTGTATGAAGTACCTACTGTAAAAGGGATACTTGAGTAAAAAAAGCATGTTACCAAGTTTAAGTCACTATAACATTACTTAAGTAAGGTCTTAAGGTATATGACATTTAATGGTATCAAAAGTCATTTTCTGATATAAAATGTACTAAAAAGGTGAGGAGTTAGGATTGAGCCATAGTGCTTCAGTGGTAGGGTGAGTTGTCTTTCACTTGGAAGGTTGGGGGTTCAATTCCTGCCTCTGCTCATCCTTGAGCAAAGACACTTAACCCCATGTTGAAGTGTGTGAATGGGTGAAAACTGTACATTTTTATCATAATATAAAATAACAGTGTCCTGGTCAAATGTAGTGTAATAGTGTTGTCCTCTCAACCACCGTGGCGGTTTTACTTTGTTCTGTTTCACAGTTGCAACAAAAAAAAAACCCTCAAGTTCCTGCTTCTGCTTCAGTCTCAGTGGAGCGGAAAAAAAAAAGTTTTTTTTGTTTTTATCACATGAAACCATGTGTGAGTTTAGTTGTTGCTTTCCTGTACACACAGCGCAAACACATCAATCACATTCATGAATATGTATAAACTTTGTACGGTCACACTTATTATTCATTTCAAGGAGTTATTTTTAAATGTAATATAATTTAACATGGCATGATTCTGACTGGGAATTCACTCCCACCAGACATACCATAATACTCACTCTGTTTCTCTCTCTTTTTTTATATCTTATCTGTTTAAACTGAAATGATGTTCATTTTACACCTTTTTATACATGGCAAACAACTGTTCCCTAATTTAAACTCTATCATTTTATTGATTTGGTTTTACAATGCACTATTTGTCTTGGTGTTTTGAAAGCATTAAATAGATAAAAAAAAAAAAAAAACTAATAATTATTAGGGCCTGAGCACCAGTTAGGGTCGCTAAAAACTAATTTACATAACAAAAACTCTCCAATTTATCAATTTCAATGCAGATTTCAGACATTAAGACAGATTTCTAACCTTGAAAAAGTTTTTCAACTTATTTTGTATTGAATTAATTGAAACAACTATTTTCCCGTTGTGAGAACTATGCTGCAGTTGTCTTTCTATCTTTCTTCCTCTTTCTGTTGTTGTTTTCTTGTTGGTTTACCTTGTTTCTTTGACTTATTTCACTGGTGTTGTTGCTCAACTGTCTTTTTAATTTCTTCGTTTCTGTCTTCACCTCATTGGAGAAGAGCTGAGGCTCATTTTTTAGCAAGAAGAGAGGAAGGGCCAATGTTCTGGGTTGCCCTCTGCTCCTGCACACGATGTGTTGAATGCAGAGGTTACTCATTCAAAATGACTCATTCTAATTCTCATGTCACCATAAAGACAATGTGTCTAACCTTGAAAAAAAGAGACAGAATCAGTTTCTTAACGCCCAGTTTATTTTTGTTCTTTTTAATGAAGCTGTGACATTTAAAGGTCACTACTCAATGTAAACAATGTGATACATGGTTCTATATATTACACTTGGTTCTATTTGGACGTTAACATTAACTCAAAAGAGATAATTACAACTAAAAAGGATTTCTTCCACCGTTACTACTCTTGTGCTCACGTGCAGCCCATGACCAAGAGGAAAGGAAATGAGTACTGTTCCTTCACAGTGGAGCAATGGGACTGCACTATTGAACTTCTGGTTTCAGGTCCGTGCCACAAAATCAACTTCACAATTCTACTCTAGTGCATATTCTTGTATGAAGTGCCTAAAACGGAAACTTAAGTAAAAGTACAAGCTTACCAGAGAAGTTAAAGTCACGAATACATCACGATCAGCTTCTTCCCGATAGTGTCTGAAATCACATCAGCCGTTTATTTTCTTCCAATGTCACACCAAACATGGATCTTTCTATTTCCAGTGAGCAAATCAGAAAACTTCAACCCAAGCACAGTTAGAAAACTGTTTGCCTCTCAAGCATCAACACCTGAGTAAAGGTGACCTCAAATAATCCAGCCAGAAGACATTAAATGAAATAGGGGGAAACTCAGAAATAAAAATGAGACATGGCTCCTACAACTGGAGTAAAAGTAGAGATAGATAGAGAGAGAGATGATATTTATCGATCTATCTCTCTCCATATCTCTTCCTGTACCTCGCTTGTGTCTGTTCACTGCTGCTGTGTGGGTTAAATGCAAAGGTCACAACTTCCCTATCACTGATTGGTGCATGTGCAAAAATAACTCATTCTAACGCGACAGCTCGTCTTTCAACTTAAAGGTTGTGGTTGTGCGCTAGTCTACATGCCGATGTGTCCTTGGGCAAGACACTAAACCTCACTCCTGAAGGCTGTTGTTGTTGAATTGCTCTAGCCTCGAAAGGTCATCGAGACTAGAAAAGCTCGATTTCCTGGCTCTGATCTCCGTGTCGCTGGTGTTTTAGGGGACGCTGCTGAACACGTGGAAGGCCGTGTGGGCGGTGCTGTCAGAGGACGGCGTCGAGTTCTTCAAAAAGAAAACCGACCGCTCTCCGAAAGGCATGATCCCACTGAAGGGAGCGACACTCGTCAGTCCCTGTCAGGACTTTGGCAAAAGAACGGTGAGAGAATCTGACACAGTGGACGACTGTTAACCTTTTCACCTTTGTATGATCTGATATGACTGATGCTACAACCTTCCCTCAAGCAGAAATGTTGTATTTTTCCATCTTATTCCCTCAAGGATGTTTTAAAACACTGATATTTTTGAGTGTTTTTGGTTTTCCCGGTCACAAATGACTGCCAGGGACAGTCATGAGAGAACTCTTCCCTGTAACTCGTCTTCCAGAAACACCACAGAGACGTGGCTTCTGTCAAGTATGTCTCATCATGTGTCTCTTGAGGGAACCCGTCTGTGTGAAACTCTTCCCACAAACATCACAGCTCCACGGTTTCTCTCCCGTGTGGACCACCGTGTGCCTCCGAAAGTTATTCTCGTGTCTGAATCGCTTCCCGCACACGTCACAGTGAAACGGCTTCTCTCCCGTGTGGATCATCATGTGCTTCTTCAGAGAGCCCGTTTGTGTAAAACGTTTCGCGCAAACGCCGCAGCTCCACGGTTTCTCTCCCGTGTGGACCACCAGGTGCTTGTTCAGGTTACTCTTGTTTGTAAATCTCTTCCCACAAACATCACAGCTCCACGGTTTCTCTCCCGTGTGGACCATCATGTGCCTCTTGACAAAATGTGCCCGCGTGAATCGTTTCCCACACACGTCGCAGTCAAACGGTTTCTCTAGTGTACGAACTCTCTGTCGAAGGTCAGGAGCTCTGCTCTCCTTCAGGGCATTGTCTGAAGATTCACTGACATCTTTAGCTAAGTGAAGATGAGCTGAGCTGGTTCCTGGAGGCTCCACCTCCTCCCTGCTCTGCTGCGTTCGGCATTGACGGAGCTGAGGTTTCTCTGCATCGTCTTCAGTCTTCCTGTGGACAATTGAGAGAGAGAACTTGTTACTTTCAACCGCCTCCAGAAGCTGCTCTTCCCTCCGGTTGGTCCAGAGATATTCTTGTTCCTCTCTGATGTGAGGAAGACCTGGGTCCTTCTGATCTGGACTGGTGATCCTTTCCATGGGAACCTCTTCTTTGATCAGCTGCAGATGTAGGATGTCTGCAGGGAACCAAGAAAACGCACAAAAACACATTTGCACGTACCCCAAAATTGTCAATAAAAGCGTTAACTATACACCCAAAATGACCTGTGGACCAGTGAGTGTGCACTCTGGTCCAGAGAGGGGCAGTCAAGTGAAAAAAAAGGACCAACTGAGGAATACGAGCTGTGATTAAGAACTTGGAGCTGTAGGGAGCAGCATTACACTTTAGCGCCTGCCAGAAATCATTAGAAGAAGAACCGACACGTGTGTGAGGAACATTGCCTGGCGTGTGTCTTTCTTTTCTAAACATCTGTCTCAAGGCATGCAGAAGATTTTGCTCATCTTGCAATACATCCGTCACATTCTACCAATTTCTCACACATTTCTACCAGAGTCGGAACTACACACACTGGCTCTCGGAGGGAGTCACCTTACACCAAGTTTGAAGCCTGTCAGTCGACCGAAAACAAAAACACAGATATGTGATATGTGTGTATGTCACCTGTCTCTCCGTCGGCCATTTTGTGGTGTTGGTTGTCCTCCTGAGTCTTCTGTGGTTGGAGCTCAAAGGGATTTTTCCCCAAACACTAATCCAGCTTGTTTTGTGATGTTTCCACTTTTCTTTTTATTCTCGTTCCTCACACAAAATCACTACAACTACTTTCTTTGTTTAGAGTCATCAAAGGACTCTTGCCTTTGATGATAAGGCGATCTCCGCTGAAGTCTTTTGGGGTGCTGGTGCCAATTTCAGTTGACTCCAATTTGCCCTAATCCCCAACTTTGAAGGTTTTTGGACTGTGGGAGGAAACCGGAGAAAATGTGACGCATTAAGAGATATATCTGTCACATTTCTACCGATATCTCTCACATTATTTGTCCAAACGACGTCACACTGGTGCCGTCAGTGAGTCACCCGCCAAGTTTGAAGCCTGTGAAGCGGACTGTTCGGGCAGTTGTGCGATGAACAGACATCGTTACTAACAATAATGTTCCTTGCAGTTGGTTTTCAAGCTCACCACCGACAAGAAGCAGGATCACTTCTTCCAAGCGTCCCACGTGGAGGAGAGAGAGAGTTGGGTCAAGGACATCAAGAGAGTCCTTACCTGTCTGCAGGGTGGGAAACGCTTCGCCAGGAAGTCCACGAGGCGTTCCATTCGCCTCGCCCCTACAATCAACCTGAGGTGTGCACTTTTTATCTGTACTTTACTTTATTAGATTTATATTTCCAGGAACTTTTACTTTTACTCCACTACATTTTCTCCAAATGTTTCTCATTACTTCCAAATAAAATCAGAAGAAGAAGAGATGGTATTATGGTCCGTATTTATATAGAGATTTTCTGGTCTGGATGAGCTGCTTTACACTACAGTCTTCACCCATTCACCGCCATGGCCTTTTAAGTACATTTTATATGACTTTTCACATCCAGTAAGTCATACTTTAAGACTTTTATTTAAGTAATATTATTTAAAAAAAAAAAGCCATTTACTGGTTACATACTTGTGTTTTTATTTAAGTATCTCTTTGAAGTACTTGATACAAGACTGCTTCTTTATTTCAGAAGACGTGAGAATGTGTTAATGTTGTGTTTTGCCAGTGAACTGTACGCTCTGATGAAAGACCAGGACGATGGAGTGAAGGAGTTGAAACTGGAGCAGGACAATCGAATCTTCAACCACTGCTTCACTGGTACAAACCTTCTTCTCCCTTTTCACTTAATCATCTTTTTCCCTTTACCTTCTATTACGATCACATTGTATTCTTCCCTACGCTTGTGTCTCAGGTGCTACAGTGGTCGAATGGCTGATTTCAAAGGAGAAGGCGAGGAACAGGCCCGAGGCCCTGATGTTAGCCACGGGGCTCCTGAACGAGGGTTTCCTTCAGCCCGCGGGTGACCTGGCCAAAGACGGAGCAGAGAGCGGAGACCAGACAAACTTCTTAGATCAGACCAACGGCCTTTACTACTTTGTGAGTTCAGATCGAGGTCATAATGTTTTATTCTGCCTAAATATTTCATACATAACTGTATGGCTGTTGCTTTGTGACAGGCAGACAGTGGGTTCTTCTGTGAAGGCAACTCCAGTGATGAGGACGTGCTCCTGAAGGAGGAATTCAGAGGAAACATCGTAAAACAAGGCTGCTTACTCAAACAGGTTGGTCTGTTTTTACTGTTTAGGTTTGTAACACTTTGGTGAATTTGAACAAATGGATTTCAGTCATGGGAGAATTTGGTTCAGGGAGTGAGTGAGTGATTTAAAGTCTGTTGCTTTCTTTTAAACACAGGGGCACAGGAGAAAGAACTGGAAGGTGCGGAAGTTCATACTGAGAGACGACCCTGCTTATATACATTATTACGATCCGACAAAGGTAAAGAAGTCGTCAGTCGTAGTTTCACAAAAATCTGATCCCACTTTTGTTTAAATGGAGGAAAATCTACTCATTTTCCACCTTTGCTTCAGGGTGACGACCCTTTGGGCTCCATCCACCTCCGTGGATCTGTGGTCACGGCCGTGGAGTATGTGCCTGACGGTGAGTGACAGCATCCATGGTTCTCAAACTGGTGTGCGTGTACCACCGGGGGTACACACAGAGCTTCCTCTGGTTGTACTTTGAGGGAAATCAGAAATACAGAGTTGATGTATCAACACATAGATTCAATATATATATGACTAAAGAAGTTCAAAACTACATTTAACAGTTTTTTTTCATTTTTTTTTCACTCAGTCTTTCATTGATCTTACTTTTATCTCAATGTTTTTAACCACACTTCCAGTCACGCCTTTCCTTTTAACTCTCCTCTTTCCTCACTTCCAGCCAAAAAATACGACATCGACGGCAACCTCTTTGAGATCATCACGTCAGACGAGGTTCACTACTTCTTCCAAGCGGCGACAGCCGAGGAGAGAAGGGAGTGGATCAAAGCGATACAGACGGTGTCGAAAAGCGGCAAATAACTGATAATAACTAACACACAGCAGCAGCAGCAGCAGGTGTCTGATGTCTGCTGTAAACATTGAATAGATCTGTCTTTATATTTAACTAACACGTTATATTACAGTTACAGTTTTGACAGTGTATGTTTTTAACGCTGTAACGAAGGAGAAATAAAAGGTTCTTTTAACGCAGTTATAGCAACAACAGGGTAATACTACGTTACTACGATGGTAATTACTCGCTTATTTATTTTTTTGGTTTAGTTTTCATTTTGGCGCCAACAATCATGTGTTCTCAAGGTTTTGCTTTCCATAAAAATGCAAAATTGGAACATACAGTATATACTGTATATAATGGAATAATAGTCTGTTTTACACGCAAGACGCAAGTTTTATGTGATTATATATAACATTTTATATGATGTGATACTTAACAAATGTGTTGCGGCTGTATCGTTATATAAACAACCAAAAAGTCACAAAGAGCAAAAAAAAAAGTGGCACATTTGTGTGTTTTTTTCAGGTTGATTTTCTTGTGCGCGCTGCGGTTTTTCTTTGGTTTTCCTCCTTGTGTGTGTGTGTGTGTGTGTTAGTGTGACATTATCACACGAGCACATGCAAGTTCCTGAGTCTGAGTCGAAGCCATGCACTGTGCACTGTGTTTGCCCTCATCTGATGTGAGGCCTCAGAATCTCACATCAGTGAACAAACGTTTCCTCTCTGATGCAATGAAACACTTCCGTTTGGAATCCGTTAACATTTTTGCCTTTTTCATAACCTTTTAAAGACTTGAGCGGTTTCTGTGTTAACGCCCACTCATCACATACACTCCCAGTACAGCTCACAGAGATTCTACAAAAAATAAATGCAATTTGATTTACCTACAGTTTATAAAGTAAGTGACATTAATCATTTTAATAATTTAGCCGTATATACTCCACTCGTATTATAATTAATTATAATTATGGCATATTTACACTGATGCTTGTAATAAATAAAAATGTAAAAATGTGAATTGAAAGCATGATAATGTGCTGTCTGTCTAGCGTCATTATAGATGCATTAGTATCCATTTGATTATTATTTATTATTAGTATCATTATTATCATTATTCAGTTAAAGCTACATGTTGTGAATAACCTGGGGCTTGAACTTACAACTGAAAATAAAAGCTTCATATGTCTGTCAGGTCAAACAATGAACAGTAAAGCCATCTTTTTGTAGAATTATAAACATTAACACACATAATAAAATAAGTTTTGGCATTGATGCAGAGTTTAGCAAATGTGTAAAGTGAATTTAAATGCAGAAAAAGTTGCAATATTCCTAAAAATAAAAAAACAACAGTGGCATGTAACTTTTCAAAGTGAATTTTAATCATTACCAGCTCAGTGAACCACACTGGGTGGCTGCACACGCGTGTGTTTCACTATTTCAACACATGAGGGCGCTATCTATCAACTGAAGCTTGTGGCAGTGACTCACAGCAAAGCCAAAGCTTCTCACTGTCAATGGTTAATGGTCAATTAAGTCCACTTTTAGAACAACATGGCGGAAAAGTAGGTCAGACTAATGAGACAGTTTACTGGTTTAATGTACACATGCTGTGAAATATCAATGCCCTGTGATATACATAGTAACCATCTCATAGAGAATAGAGTGCATGTAAACGTCAAACACATTTAAAACAAAACAAAAACAAAACAACAAGCCCTGTTACCAACAGTGCTGGTGTAATAAAAGTTGAAAAATACAATACGCAATAAAAACAAGCCAGAAGGAATAAATTAAAGAGAACTAAGTGTTAAACTCCACTGGGATTAAAAAATAAAAAGCCAATAGATCTCTGCATGTCCCGAGAGTTTAGTTTACTTTAAATCCACAGAGATGGAACAGTATAATCACAGAATCAGACAGACGGAATATAAAGTAACAACAATGAAGGTTGTATACAGTTTCACAGCTTCCAACTGTCAAATAAAGTAAAGAGGTTTTTTTGACGTCATGGGGTCTAAAAATACAGAGAGGCTTTAAATAAACACACTTTAACATTAGCGCCAAGTGTCGGGATTGACGACAGCACCTGACATGAAGCGAACACAAGCTGAAACCTGTTGCCTATAGGGTTCCCATCATCAACGTCCACCTTGGGTAAAGACCTCTGCTGCCCACTGGATATTTGGTGAGCCAGTAAAATCCTGTCCTCAAACTGCTTCTGCATCCTGGTGCACAACAGCTGTCCAGTATCTTCATTTTCTTTTATAAAAACAGCCTGACATAAATGCCTGATTGATGCCTGACGATGCAAACAGCATTGCTGCCTGCCAAAATGACGATATCTTGTGTTACAGCCCGATGGAAACGGACGTGGTCAGGAGAGAAGGGAGTGTTTACAACAGTGAGGATGAAGAGGTAGACAATGGAGGAGTATTTTTAGTGGTACTCTGGAGCTCTGTAGAGAAAAAGGCCCTAAAATGCAACATTCCACTTGTATTTATTAATTAGTTAATCAATTAATTAATTAATTAATTTATTTTTAAAGAAGACTTAAAACTTATCGTTTTACTCTAGCCTTCAACTAGCTCTTTTTGTATACCACCCTGTGTTTTATTGTTGTATTTGCTTTTAAAGTTGTATTGTTTCATTGTGAAGCACTTGGTTTAAGGGTTCGGTTTGGTTTGGTTACAAAAAGCAGCGATGCACAACGACAACAGAAAAGAAAATATGCCCTAAAGGAGAATCAGGAAGAAAAGCCTCACTCTTCTACATTATAGTGGATATAATATCAGAAACAACATATTTAATGTACCAACACATCAAAGACTCTCCTCGGACTGTGCGGGTGCAACAGGGTCAGTTTTTAGAACCACAATCTCCCACAATCACAACGCACACAAGTCAAGTAGCCTCCTGCGGTGTGGAGCCAGCCGGCTTTTATAGTCTCCCTTTGCTTCTTGCTGATTGGTCGGCTGCTTCTTCAGGTGCTTCTTCAGCTCACATCTGTAATCAGCGTTGATTACCCAGGCGCGGGTACAGCTGGGAGCATCAATCCTGGGGCCGGAGATCACGCAGCTGAACCTGAATAACTCAGTTGGAGGAGTTAGCGTCGTTAGCGCACGTAGGCCCGAGGCCATAACATCTTGGCTGTCAACGTCACTCAGTGACTGTGAGTAGGTTCTTGAGGACAGACTTAAGAGCTTAAGAGGGTCGGTGAAGACTGCCACAGAAAAAGATTCTGTCAAGAACAAATGCTCCTCGGACTAAACGACTAAATGAAACAATTATGACTGAAGCCATAACATGTTTCAATAAAAATGTACGTGTTTATGTTTTGCATATAGAGGCATGTCATTTCCTGGCTGTGCATAATAAGCATGTTCACATTCAGCAGAGGTTGCACTTCCTGTGTGTTCTCAGGAAACAACTATGTGGAGAAGCTGCTGCTGCTGCTGCTGCTGCTGCTGGCCTTCTGTCACCCCTCTGTGGGTTTGTGGTACAAACAGGCTCCACACGTGAAGTCAGGGTTATTAACTCCACTCCACCAAAAAATAAAAACAATACTCTGCTGCCCTCTGCCCTCTGCCCCTGAAAGACAGATGCACCAGAAAAACTAAGAGCTATGACTGTCCTCGCCCATCACCTGTTTGACCTGTTGCCCTCTGGATGGAAAATCCCACACCAGCAGAATGACAATCACTTTGTTCCCCTGCATCACACGGACTGTAAATAACGACTGAACACAGAGAGAGACTAACAGTCCTGGCTTATTTCACTTTATTTTATTGTATTACACATATTTTGCAGTTTAATTGTAAATGACTTTGTAAATGTAAAGTCATGTACCTCGTGTCCCAATGGACTCTTTATAATTTGGTGTATTTCTTTGTTTACTTATACTCTGTGAGTGTCTCTTTTAATGTTTGTATTGTTTCCAAACTGCCTAAAAGGTTTGTTTGTGAAACGTTATGTGGATTGTTTGTAAGAAACGTCCAATAAAAATGAATTAATAAACAAATGAAATCAAATAAACTCTGTGTATGAGTGACTTTACCGTGAAACAAAATAAAACAGAAGTGCAATTAACTTGTTTTCTGCGATTAGCGCGAGTGGCGGCCATCTTGGAATCTCATGTTCGATTTTTACGAGGTTACTCTGACTTGAGGTGGCGTTCCAGTTGAAATTTCTGATATACAAAATATACTATAATTATATTCAAAGGCTGCCAATAAACTCCAATGAAGTGGTGTATTCATCTGTGAGAAAAAGAACCTGCTGAAATCAAACACTAGTGAGTGAATGAATGGCAGGTTTCCCCGCCGTGACCTCTTTATCGCCAAGTGTTATCGCTGGTTTTTTTCCCGTCCTCGCAAATGTCACCGTGAAAATCACTGCTTTGCTCTGAAGTCGCGAGCGGCTTGTTTGTCACCAATTTCCCAAAGTGACTGAAACGCTGTTGACGCCTCGAGTGAGAGAGAGAGGTCATTATCACGCGAGGCGCTCGCTCGTTCGTCTGTCAGGAAAATGGAAACATACTTAAAGATCTCGATACATACACTTTTTTATTTTTTCTGTAATGCTTTATTCATAAAATAACACATTTTCAGCTAACGTGATTGAACGTTTGTGGCAAAACATGCACAAAATAACAATTCATACTCTTTTTTTTGCTTTTGCATTTGTTCGAGGAACTTGTAAGATGCTACACAAATTATTGCATGTGTATTATGATTATTATTATTGTAGTTATTATAATCTCCATCGTTCCCAAACTCTGTAATGAGCTGCCTTTTAATATTAGACACGCCCCTTCACTTCCTGTTTTCAAAGCTCATCTTATAAGACAATGCTTCTCCTTTTTATTAATTTATCTATTTTGACCTGTGTTTTATGTCATTTTAAAGTTATTGTACAGCACTTTGGGCAACTGTGTTGTCTTTCCACCAAATGCGTCTCTATAAATATAGTGGATTATTATATTTTAATTGTTACTATTTTACTGGAAAACAAGATTCTCTCATGAGATGAATTCCCCTCACATCGTCCTCAGCTTCAAAAGTCGTCCGTCATCAGAGCTGATTATGAATATGACTATGAATATAAATAGTTTACTGCCTAATTACACGGATCGTGGTGTTGACCAAGTCTAATCAAAGATGTTAATCTGAGGTTAATTTGCTCATCTGTCGCCGCGATGCAGCACTCGGAACAGAGTGGATTAAAGCAGATGTCGACCGTGTAAGGACATGTTTATGGACGAATTGTCTCCATAGAAAATTCATGGTTCTCAAACTCTAATAAAAAATCTAATTTAAAACAATGAGAATCACAGGAAAATATTCCAATGTAAAAGAAAGGGCGGGTTCACACTCCTCTTTCTTCTATAATGTATAGTTTTACATAAACTGCAACTATAACGCTGTAAAAAAGTGTAATTACAGCTTAAAAGGATCCAATAACACGCTATTTTACAGTGATTTTTAAACCTGTTCAGCCTTTTAACAGCAACAGAAAACCTAAACACAAAGATTCACTTAATTTTTCTTTTCCTCTCGTTTATCCCCGGGAGGTGAAGCCATTTCCAGCGCCAGCAAAGCAGCAACACTTAATTAGCTATTACTCTGCGGGCATTCTAACACTGGGTCTGCGCTGTAACCGTCCAGCTCACGATAAATGACCGGCGCAGTCGAGTATGAAGGGACAAGGTTTGCCATTCAAGGCAAAGAGAAGAACCAACGGTGTGTTAATAATCAACCTTTTTGCTTTTGGGCACATTAGTTCAGGATGTGTTTCGTTTTTTTAAGAAATATTGTAAATGTGGACATATATATTGATATATATATATATATATATATATATATATAAATACTGTAAATGTGAAATTATATATTGATATATATATAAATATTGTAAACGTGGACATATATTGATATATATAAATATTGTAAACGTGGACATATATTGATATATATAAATATTGTAAATGTGGACATATATTGATATATATATATAAATACTGTAAATGTGAAATTATATATTGATATATATATAAATATTGTAAATGTGGACATATGTATTGATATATATAAATATTGTAAACGTGGACATATATATTGATATATATAAATATTGTAAACGTGGACATATATTGATATATATAAATATTGTAAATGTGGACATATATTGATATATATATAAATATTGTAAATGTGGACATATATTGATATATATAAATATTGTAAACGTGGACATATATTGATATATATAAATATTGTAAATGTGGACATATATATTGATATATATATAAATATTGTAAATGTGGACATATATATTGATATATATAAATATTGTAAATGTGGACATATATATTGATATGTATATATATATATGTGTATATATATATATATATATATATATATATATACGTATATATAAATATTGTACATGTGGACACTGACGAGCTGACAAGGACAAACAGGTGCTTCAGATGGAATGAATTATGTAATCTCAGGAGCCGGCAACCAAATGAGAGCATGAGGTTAAGCTTCTTCACACGAGCAACGGCAGTGAATACAAAATAAAGAGTGAGCTGATTTCTCGTTCTGCAGCATGTGGGCGACAAAGATTTTACGGCGAGGCTTTAAAGCTGTACTACGTAACTCAAAAGAAAACCCTTCACACAATGCCGATTGAGTCCAACGGGACTCTCACTGTGTTTCTCAGTTCAGCAGTGTCTAGGTTTTGTGTTGCCAGGCAACACACCTGCACTGCAGGCAGGAAGTGATTTGTTTGATGCCGTGACAAACGGAGGCAACAGCATAGTAAAGTGAGACAGTAACGAGTTAGAATATGACTGCAAACAAAAATTCCACTACTCTATGGTTCTTGTTCAGACTGCATCTCAAATCAGATTTTTAAGCATATCCAGATTGTATCTAGCTTGATTTTATTTATTTTTTGCTAGTCTGAACAGCTAAAAAAAACCATGAGATGTAATTTTTCAGGTTTTTACAGATGTGTTTCTATCTGAGCGGATTTCAAAGTGTCTTCTCGAACAACAACAACAACAACAACAACAAAGACGTCCAGAGAGAAGTTAATTGAAGGCGTGTTTAACGATGGACACAGTGGAAGACAAGAGTTTTAGTTTATCAGAAGGAAAGTTTGCACCCAAGGCTCCACATAATTATTTGGGACAGAAGCAGACACAGATTTCTGGCGTCCATTTGGTTTATTTAAAGTACTTGTTTTTCTCTGTAACTAGAGAAATCCATGTGGAAGACGAGACTAGACTATGTCAATATGGACACACAAGCAGATCAGATCTGATCAGTTGCATTATATAATGTCAACAGTTGGTCAGGAACAGATATATCAGATATGCTAACACATCTGATTTAAGCTGCAATCTACCAAGGCTGAAAAACAAAGTCATGAATGCCTCTGTTCACACTCCTTCTTTTATAATGTATACTTTTAGGAATAATATTAAATGAACTGTATTTTAACATCTGTAACTCAGTAGAGGCAATTCCTCTCAGAATTTAACTTCTATTCCATTTTGTACAGTGATATTTAAACCTTCAGCGTTTTCACATCAACAGAAAACCTAAACACAAAGATTCACGTAATTCTTCTTTCCCTCACATTTATCACTGGGAAGTGAAGCCATTTCCAGAGACAGCCAAGCAGAACACTTAATTAGCTATTACTCTGCTGTCGTAGATATGCTTACAAATCTGAACAAGGACCAAAAACCCAGATCTCACTCACCCCCTGTGCTCCACACTCCCTCGTTCAAGTATAATATTTGTACAAATAATGTTAACATTGTTTCTGTTCACAAAGAACAAACAGAGGCAAAATAGCATTAAACATTTAGATTTAAATATGGATTTTGTCATTTCATCGCTCCTCACATGTGAGGAGAGAAGATCCATGACAAACGTTGTCATGATGGATGTGTTTTGCCGAACACAAGACTGAGCTCAAGGTTAAAATGACATGTTTCATACACCGTTATTAATGACGCCGTGTAACATTATCATGAACACACTTTACATATCATATATTTCTTGTGTCCAACAACATGTCCAAACAACAGCGAGGCTCATTTTTCTTTTTTGCTTCGTCTCACTTAATCAACGTTGACTGTGCTTTGTCCATCAAGAATCAAGAATCAAGAAGTTTTATTGTCATTATGAGGACATAATGACATTTTTGCAGAGACTCCCGGCTTGAGGTACACAAAAAAATAGCAAAAATAACGAAGGACTTGACATTTAAATAGACATAACGAAAGGCATTTAAATAAGACACAACAAGAGACTTAACACTTAATGAGACACAACAAATCGTACCATGTTTGATGTAAAAATGATCATATTTTAATATGAAGTGTTCTCATTTAGAACGAGGGCAAACTGCTCCCGTTTAGTGACAAATACAGTTTCAGCATCTCCTGCCATCATAAGCGCCCATGTGTGAAATAACCACAGTATATATAAACAGGTGAAAGCCATTCCCTGCAGTGTGTTAGATATGGAATAATACAGTTCCCTTGTGCCTGAAATGGAGTCATTTCTGCCATTTAAAAATATAGTGAAAGAATGACTTAAAGGGGATCAATAACAATGTAGATGGTGTTTTTGTTTTTTATTACCGTTACACAATTTTGATTCCTTATAAGTTTGAAGTGACTGGCGTTTTTACTTCATGCAGTTTTAGCTCTACTCGAGTCGACTCTACTCAGTCACGTCGTTCTCCATGACTTCATAGTACCTGCACAACGTGGGCGTGTTTCCACTGTAACTGAATCATTAGAATCAGTTGATTACATTTTTTTTTTGTTATTCTTGTTCACAGAATCGTTCAGCACTTCCTGCATTAACATATGTTTTCGGTGATTTTTAAATCTTTTAACTGATCTACAGTTCGCTTTAGATTCTCCAGTGACTTTAGATTTTCCAGTGACGACACTCGTACAGGACTGGACCTCAAATGCAGGACGCTTAGTAAAAGATAGTGATGTGACGTTCCGTTTCGAGGCTTTGAAGCGTGTGCCGAGTAGGGGAGGGGGCGTTTCCGCGGTGCGCATATCGAGGCTTGCTTCATTTAGGGGAGGAGCCAAAAATGATGACGTCCGAAGCCTCGCTGCCCGGCTGTACCACGTGATTGCTTTGTGAAGTGGTTCAGATTTTGCGCGAGGTTTTACAGCTATATAGACCCCTCAGGCTCCATTCAAAATGTGGGTTTTTGAAGGAGAGTTGCAGTCAGTTGAGAGTTTGGATAGAGTTTGGATAGAGTTTGGAGAGTTTGGAGAGTTTGGATAGCATTTATAGAGTTTGGAGATAGTTTGGAGAGAGAGAGAGATTGGTGATTGGTGATTTAGGATGGAGCCAGCGAGGCTAATCATTGTCCAAGTTACACAAGCATAATCTGTGCCCTTTTCCTAGTTCCACAAGCACTTTCACTGTCCTCTGCCTGATTACGCCCATGCCATTTTCAGAAAAACATTGCACAACCTGCCATATTATGATATTACCATTTTGGGAAGATTTACACACACAGAATACATTAAAAAAATGTATTAAACACATATGTACAGAAATTATTTGGTCATACATTTTTTGTAATTCATAGTCATTTCTAACAGACATAAAAATTCAATTCATCACACATTATGTGGTTCAGATACAGCTGCCTGTGATTATACACTTGGCCAGTAGGTGGTTTCGTGTGCACATGAAGCTTCGAGAAATGAACCCTTTCTCGAACCAATTGGCTCAAGTGGTTCAATGCCTCATGAGGCTTCATCTCACCATCACTAGTAAAAGAGTTTATTTTTAAGCACACAAAAACAGGTGAACGGGCACAAATATGCGGCAAAGAGCGCAGTCGAGAGACACTGGAACAGGTAAACAGAGATTGGCAGAGTCACGTACGTGCAAATAATCCCACAGAACTGCGAACCACAAAAAACACATGTAGCTCTAGTGACACAACCAGACAAAGGAAGGGGGAGTGGTTAAATACACTGAGGAATCAGGGAGACGACGAACAGCTGTGACGAACAAGACGCAGGTGAAACAGGTTGGGGTAATCACAGAGGGGAAAAGTAAAGTGCACGCCGACAAGGGACGAAAGGGACTTCAAAATAAGAGGGAATTTCACAATAAAATGACATTGGCACACTCTCTGATCACTCTCCAATCAGAGCAGACTTAAAAAAAGCACCAGGTGCTATCACAAATGGAAAAGCAAATAATACGAGTCGAGTCAAGTCTGCTGTCTAGCAGCTAATGCTAGAACAAGCCAATGACAGTTTGGCTAACAGCTTCAATCAAGAAACACTTATTCATCTTCAGAATTTACCAGGCTGTCAAACGTCCTCATTGCCATTAATCTGAACTTTGTTGAGAAGATTTTGAAGCCTTTTGGTGTCATGTTGGGTTCAGAGATGTCGTATCTGCAATTCCAGCCGTTAATCACACTGTTGTCCACGCACATGTGCTATGATTTGTGGTCTTTTTTCCTCTAAATCAGACCCTTATTTACTAAATCAACATCATGTTCTATTGACGAAGGCCTAAAACTAGTGATTGTGACCATAAACTCCTCAGGAAAATGTGAAGTAGAAGCTAATTTTCCTTTTATTCAACCAGCAGAGTCACCTCCTGGTGGCTATTCAATATATTTATTCTTGCTTCCTGATTAGCGCCACCTATCAAACCGAAAGACAATGTCCACTTCAAGTTTGTACATGTGTGAAAAAGAAAAATGATGAAAAAAACATAAACATTAGGATTTTAACAACAAACAGTGTTTTTTTGAGACACCGGCGTAACAAAAGGTCGGTGGACTAATAAAAGGGCTGTTTATCTAATTGGTTAAGGGAACGAGTATCGATCTGATTGTTCTCCAGTTTGCCCAAAGTGAGCCTGGAATCAGAATCATTATTCATGTCCAGCCAATGATTTGCTGTCACTGGAGTGTCTCTTGTCTGCAAAGCTGTGGGCTGTGTGAGGATATAAGAGTACAGACATTGCATTAAACTGCTATCAGGACATGTGAGCTCCTGGCAACACTGAGATTCATCCTGAAATGAAGGAGTGTAGTAAGAGAGGAAGATTGTTTTCTTACCCGTCATGGATCTGGAAATTAGTGGTGCATTCATATTCATGTGTAAAGTATTTGCAGAGGACCTTTAGCTTACTTGAGGCCTCATTAACACTCCTCTTGTTGTCTTGATAATATAAATTGTGTTAGTTTCCAGGCCGGCGTTAGAGAGCAGCTGTGCTGCGGTGCTTCTGTAAAGGACAATAAAGAGATTTGGAGAAGAGGGGAGACTATTCCAGGAGACGTTTTAGTGGCGAGAAGGTACATTCAGATGCTTTCTGACAGGCTTTTTTTCAAACTGAGGGTCTGTTGTCCACCACGAAACATGCAAACCTCACCCTGCAAGCCAGGTCCCACGCCTGAGGGCGTTCTTTTGTTTTCCAGACTTTTTGTTTTTATTGTTGATGCTATTATGCTGCCTCTGCTTGGTCTTCTGCCTGAGGGAGAAGACACTATACGGACAAAAGTATTGGGAGGCCAACAGGGACTGTAATGACATATTCTAACCCATATACAGTATTTTAATATGGAGTTGGTTCCACTTTTGAGGCTATAAAAGTTTCCACTCTTTAAGAAATTGTGTCTATTCATTCTGTAGAGCATTTATGAGGTCTGATGTTGGACAAGGAGGCCTGGCTCACAATTTCTGTTCCGGTTCAGCCCAAAGGTGCTCGATGGGGTTGAGGTCCAGTCAAATTCTTCCACACCAAACTCAAAGCTTGTTGCTTTGTGCACTGGGGCACAGTCATTCACTGGAATAGAAAAGCCTCTTCCTCAAACTGTTGCCACCAAGTTGGAAGCATAGCATTTTTCCAAAATGTCTTGGTTTACTGAAGCGTTAAGATTGTCCTTCATTGGAGATGAAGGGGACATGAGTCCACAGCCTGAATGAAACACCTGAATTCAATACTTCAATACAGGTGTGGCCAAGTATACTGTTGTTTTTCAGAGCAGGTACACGTGGGGACAAGAAGAATTTATGCCACCAAAACTGGGGTTTGTTCGAGCTGGAGAACCTTTTGTGGACACTTCTTTGAGTTTTCAGTCATTGAAACTGAGAAAAAAAAGAAAATACATTATTATTATTGTGTAGTACATTGAAATTGCTTTTGTGACGACCACAGAGGTGCATGGACAATAAAATCTAAAGAAATTAATGGAAATTTTCATTTTATTTGCTCACCCAGGTGCAGTTTAGTGTATACAAAACAAATATCTGCGTATCTAATGCCCTCTCTGGTAAACCTTTTCGAAACCATCTTTTCCAATCTCTGTGAGGCTCGTTCTCCCACACTCCTCCCCCTTTTATAAAAGTCTATCTTTTTCCACCTTAAAAATGTCACTATCAGACCACGCCCCCTGGCTGCCCCCTCACTCAGCTCTCAGCCAACTTCTCATTTCATTTTTCAAAATCAGACATTGGGTGGAGTTAGCCTCAGAAGAGGGAGGGAGGTGGGGTTTAGTTCCCCTTTAAAGGCAGAGTTTAAATAATTAACAGGGTGATAAATAACTAAGAAATGACTGGATACATGTAATCACTGGCATACTGTAACCATAAAGGTCACATTCATCGAATGTTGTGAGAAACTCCGGTCGCCTGTTGTAGCATTGACAGAAGAGTAAAACAGAGGAACGTCTTGCAGCTTCATGCACATTCTGTACTCAATCACGTGTCTACATCTGCGTCTGCATTGATGGTTTGGCCGCGTGTTGATCAATTGATCAATTCCCATTATAAAAAAGAATGAAGCATTGACAGAACACACGATATCTGGTCATGACGGCCCCTCAGGTGTGTCCCTCCATGACAGGACTTCATCTACAAACGCATATTTCCTCATGCACAAAGGAAAGAAAAGCCAGATATCTGGATTTACAGAAGATAAAAGTCAAATACGCTCGGGCGTGACCAGCAAAAGGTCGTTCTTCTTTCTTGTCTGATATTTAATGCCTACAGAATATGTGGATTGTCCAAGGAGAATTGAAAACTTGTATTCATCATCGCATTCTACTCGTTGCGGATGGATCTCTGGTCAATATCGACTAATAGATGCAAACACTTCACCTATTCTTATCTACAGGGCCATTTTCTGGTTCAGCAGCTACTGTACATCCGTCAAAAAAAGTTGTGGAAACCTTTGCCTAAAGTCTTTAAATGAATGCGCTAAAGGTCCACACAGGATTGAGGGGAAAAGGTTTTTTCACTTTGTTGCTGCATCTGTTTGGAATCTGCTGTGGGAGGAAAAATACATAAATAAAAGCTGCTCAGAGCTGGTCTCAGTGGATGAAGACACACATTTATAGTCCAAATCTAGCTGCAATCTGTTTCGGCACTGAAATGCAGTAAATACTGCAGATTTGGATATTTTACACTTGCGTATGTTATTTCACCTCGTCTGTCCTGACCATGAACCGCTTATAAAAGTGATTAAATTAAATAAATGATTTTATTTATTTATTTATTTTTTAATTACAGTGTTTGATCTTTTGTTCTGTGAACGATTTTGACAATGGTGACTAATACACGCTGGTAACCTTTGGTTAAGAAACTCTAAGCTGGAAAGATGAGACTTTATACATTCAATATAAACAAATTACTGTGGAAGAGGGAAGAAAAAAAGGTGTTTTATTTGTTAATTTCAACATATAGTCAACATGTGACATGACACTTGCTCGCTCTACGTGGTTTTGGTCTGTTTTAATTGGTTTTCCTTTGCTTCCTATTATCTTACTGTCAAACTACCTGTATTTATCTGGTGAGTAAAGGGTTTATAAAAAGATTACACTTTCAAATGTAGAAGTTCCTTGTGTAAACAGCCTCATGGGGATTGTTTTATTGTGATCATAAATCAACATGAAGAAAGATTGTCAATGAATAGGTCAAATATTCATGTCATTAATGTTTGAAATGTCAAATCAAAGTGTAATTTTAATCTTGAATTGTTTAAAAAGAAAAGAAAAAGTGGAAGGTGAGTCACAACGCAACAACAGCGGTGATGCATTCACTGACACCTCACCCACCGGGGCCAAAGCTCGGAGACTAATGAGGACAATAAGCGACGGCCGCAACAATAAACGATTAATAAATATTTCCTGTTACTGACTAAAAGCCTGCGAGAGAATTAGCATAAGAGGTGACAGCCTCTCAAGCTGCTGACATAACAAAGACGAGGCCCAATTAAGAAGACACATGTCTGACGTCATTGTTCGACAATAACGCAGACACACACTGTGGAATTAAGTTGATAAGACGAAAAGGTCAATGCATTCAAATAAATGTATTCATGCCCATTTTTCATTAATGTTGTTCTTATCAAAGTGGATATTTGGTGGAAAAGATTACTTTGATCAACTAAATACTGTTTGTAGTGGGAAGTATTTAGACCATCACTTACAGTATATACACTGGTATAAGATACTTGCTAAGGTTGCGGCATATGAACCCTTTTTCTCTGCGAGTTGCTTTTATTATTTATTTGCTGGCTTTTGTTTTAGTCCTTTCTTTAAGTGGTATAAGTATGTTTTGGTTGCTATTTCTAAAATCCTTGAAAAAACTGCCGCAAACCAATTATCTGTTTATCTGCACAGCAATAATCTGTTTGAGGACTTTCAGTCAGGATTTAGATAACATCGTAGCACGGAAACAGCACTATTGAGGGTCACAAATGATCTTCTGTTGTCATCCGACAATAACCTTGTATCTATCACTGGTACCTTTGCATTCGACACTGCTGACCATCACATGTTATTTATTACAGAGTCTGGATTACAGAGCATTGGGTTATTGAGGTCAAAGGTTCTGCATTAAACTGGTTTAAATCTTACTTATCAGAGTCCAGTTTGCTCATGTTAATAATTCGTTTTCTTTCCCCACTGGAGTTAAACATGGAGTTCCACAAGGTTCGGTTCTCGGACCGATTCTTTTCACACTGTAATTGAATTGGTTGTAGTATCTATTGGCCTCTCCCTTTTGGGGTCGCCACAGCGGATTATCTGCCTCCATCTTGTCCTCTCCCTCGTGTCCCTTCATCTGTTCCACTAACTGTCCTCATGTCCTCCTTCTTATCCATCCATGAACCTTCTCTGTGGTCTTTCCTCTTTCCCTCCTGCCCCGGCAGCTCCATCTCCAGGATCCTTTGTCTGATATAATCACTGTCCGCCCTCTGCAAACCGTTCAACCTGAGCTCCACAAGCCATAAAAGCACTAAATAAGTTCAAATAAGCCGTGTGGCTATAGAAGAACGTTCCTCATGTTGTGTGATGGTCTATGTCTGCTTTCTGTGTCACATATTTGGTGTCTTGTGATTGTGATTGTGCTGCAAACCCAACCGCCCCACGGGGATAATGACTATTACTAATATGCTCGTTTCTAATCCTGTCCATCCAGCTTGTTCTCACTGTGAGAGCGTCACATACCGTGCCTCTCTGTCACTGTCCCTCGACGTCGCCTTACACACACACACACACCTGGTAATCCTTTGGAGTGTGGTCAGATCAGAGTGTGAGCCAACAGTGGATATCCACTAATCCTAACCCTAACCTCAGTCTTTTTCTTGGCGTGGTGGATTCAATTGAAAGCCCAGTGTGTCTGTTTCAGACACGGAAGGATACCGACAGTACAGTGTGGCGGTGTATGATGCTCTTGGGTGAGTTGCATCCAGATGCAGCAGCAGCAGCAGCACAGTATGACTGATCATTTGTATGGCAAGGCAAGGCAGGTTTATTTGTATAGCACTATTCATATGCAGGGCAACTCAAAGTGCTTTACAAGGGCATAGAAATGCATCACAGAATGAAAGCAAGACATTAAAATGAAAAAAGTCATTAACATCATCACAGATACGAGTGTGATTTGCCAATTCAAAGTGCATTTAAAGGACAAGAATTAATTAATAACTAAGATGATTATTCAAGAATAAGCTGCAGTAAATAATGAGCTGACAGTCTGACCTCAGAATAACTGAATGCTGCTTCACTGTTTGTTTCTGCATCTGCATCTTCAACATACAGTGAACCTGTTCCTGATGATCTTAGAGCTCTGAATGCTTCATAGGGAACTAATAGGTCTAGGAGGACCATTCAGTGCTTTGTAGACCAAGAGTAAGATTTTGAAATGTATCCTTTTGACTCACAGGAAGTGAGTCAAAAGTGATCTGAGGACCGGTGTGATGTGGTCCAGTTTCCTGGTATCGTAGTGTCCTTTAATTGCACTTGTGTATTCACAGACATTGAAGGCAGGATGGCAGCAACACTCACGCACGGCCACAGCAGACAGGAACCAGCAGGGCGAAGACAGTTCTTGTAGTCGGGGACAGGAGGTTGAGGTAATATCCAGGGTTCAGACGAGGAGGAGGAGGGACGGACGGTCTTTCACTGGAGTGAGTGAGTGTGAAGCAGGAGTTTTTATACTGAGTTGATTGGAGATGTCGAGCAGCTGAGTGGAATCAATAGATGAGGAAGCTGAGTGGAAATGATTGAGGTAAGGATGGATGAGAAGTGAAGTTGCTTTAACTGAAGACTATAATCCAGATCTCCTCCATGCCATGCGTCATAGAAGGTCTCACTACTTTTACTTGTTGGCTGTCCCTTTCACTTTTGCTGCTGTCCTCTCCACCTCTTTTGTGCACTGTCCATTATTTTAATCTTTATCTTCACCATACCACCTGTCTCACTGTCATTCACACACAGGTATACTGTCTGGCTCCGACTAAGCTTCATTCCTCTTCTCTCCAGGGTTTTTTCTTTTCCACACGTCCCCTACTTTCACATCAGATTACAATATCATCTGCAAACAACATAATCCATGGAGACTCCTGTCTGACCTCATCTGTCAACCTGTCCATCACCGTTGCAAAACAAAAAGGGGACTCAGAGCTGATCCCTGATACAATATCACCTTCACTTTGTTTGTGTCTGCTTGTATGTTTAAAAATTCAATAAAATGTTCACCACAAAAATACAATTTGAAACGATTTCAGGGTTTTTTTCAGTGACTTTGCAAATGTTAAATTAATGTTTTTTTCTTATTGATTATTTCTGTCTTTTATTTATATGTTCTCTCATGTTTTTCTGTCTGGATAGAGAACGTATTCATCTATCATTCCCTTTGAAAACCTTTTCTTAAAAAAACCTTCTATTGTACTTTACTTTTTGACATCATTCATTATCGATTGACTTGTTTGTGAAACCACCAAAGCAGCAGGAGGTGGGAAGAAAATGAAGGGTATAAAATGAGCTTTCCCTTCTATATAAAAATATATAGATTCATATATAGTATGCACTGCTCCAGTATGTGCATTTTAAATTGTTCCAACAAATCCCATGAAAGGACCAGAGCACAAAGGGGCTTAGTTCTCCTATCTCTTCTTGCATGCTTGTGGCTCAAAACCATAATTTGTGCACTATTAATGAAAAAAACCAAACACAGCTGTTGCTGTAACAACAGTGCTTTGTGTTGCAGTGAAAACAGAAAATCATAGACACACAGGATTCCAGCAGGAACTCTGCTGGAGTTATTGGTCGATAATCGGACACAAAAAAAGTTTCGACCAGAAGAGGAGGAGAAAAACAAGGGTCTGCTGTGGAGAAATCTAAACTCTGAAGATGTAGAGCAGAGGTCTCAAACTCCACTTCATATCATGTTATGAAAAACAAACACTTTCATTTTGTAATTTAGTAAAATATCATCATAAATATTATTATTTCAATGTCTTTTTCCCAAACTCATCCTGGCCTCCGTGTCTTTTCTTTTTGGACAAAGGAGCAACAAAGGTCAACTTCAGCAAAGGTTAACCTGTCAAAAATGTCCCATTTTCTGGGGTGGAAGAAAAACGTGGGTCTGCAGTGAAGATAAAATGTTTGAATGCAACAAACATGTGGACACTTTTCTCTCTGGCAGGGAAGGAACACGCCAATAACTCCTTCCTCTTATTCACTTTGGCAGTAGATATTTAACATATAATGTTTTTTTTATGGTCTTTTAATGTCTCTTTGTTGTCTCGTCTTAGCATAATACTTAACCGCTGCCGCTCTAAAGCAGAAACACTTCTACTGTCAATTCCAATGCAAACATTAACCAAATAGGATTTAAAGTTGATAAATAAAAAAAAGTAAAACAGTCGGACATAAAAGTGCAACGTCTTATTTAGGTAATTTGTCAAATGTGGAAATGATGCTCATATAATGTTTTGAAATGAACTCTTTTAAATGTTTAGATGTTAAAGGTAGCTATTGTACGTATTTTAAAAACATCCCCATCCTTCCCCAGAGGGGTACGACCTGGACTGGTCCTCAGTCCATGGCAGGGTCAACATACAGGGACGGACAACCATTCACACTCACACTTACGGTCAATTTAGTCCAATTAACCTTCTTCACAATCTGCATGTCTTTGAGCTGTGGGAGGAAGTCGTAGAACCCCAAAAAAAACCCCACACATACTAGGGAAGAACATCTAAACTCTGGATCCTCGCTTGATCCAGACTGGTGACGTTCTTGCTGCGTGAGGCAACAATGCTAGCCACTTCACCGCCATTAATTTCAACCTCCACTGAGCGTTTTACAGCCTGTTATTATACTTCTGCTCCACTTTACTTCTCTTAACAGCTGTGGGGGGAGGAGGAGGAGGAGGAGGGGGAGGGTGAAAGTTACCTGCTGCAGGGCTCCTGCTTTGTCCTCAGCTCAGCCTGCGCTGTTGGCATGGTGACATTGGGTTTGTGTGGGACCAGTGGATCGATAAATGGCTGTTATCGGTGGAGATACATCACTTATTCGCACACACATACACAAACACACATTTCTTGCGCACAAGTGTACAAGTGGTGTCTCCTCTTTTATTACCATATGCGCACAGAAATTGCAAAAACGTACAAAGAGAGCATGCGAGGAAACGAGCGGAATCTCAAGGAGCCTTTCAAGCACTCAAAGCATTTCACAGGGTTACAGCAAGTCTCTCCTGAAATATAACTGATGAGAACGCACAAAAATTCACTTTACTAATTGTTTTTCCAACATAACAGAAAAATACAGAACGCCACAGATCAATAGCAGCAGCAGCTATACAGTAATCATCATGTTTTATATACATAAACATTTAACGGCAACACTTTTGCATTGCAGTACAGCAGCAATGCGGCAATTGTATGTTGTAGTTTAGCAGGAAAGTAATTATATTATATATTATATGTTACCAACTAAGAGCTTGATGATGTGTGGGCGACACAAGAGAGGGTTTGATTTCAAGATAATCATAAATCATCAATTAAGTTTGATTAAAACAAATTAAAAAAGTTAGTGTAATGTTATTTACTCTCCTGTCAACAGAGCTGGAATTAGATTGTGAAATGACACCACAGTATTATGAAATGATCACCACGCTATTACCACGTTGGTATTGCACTGTGATTTAAATGTGTTTCTGATTTAAACATCAGATGTTTTGTCACAACACGCACAACAAATCACTTCACACAGAAGCACTGACGGTACCACAGACCCACAACGTTGATGTTACACCGGTACACACGCAAACGTACGGCCCTCTCTCAACTGTACGACCACCAGTTTCTGTGCAAACGGGCGACTGAGGGGAAAACAGGTCGTCTTCAATGTTCAATTCCATTTCTTTTGGCCACATGTCAAGCTGTCCCTGGGCGAGACATTTAACCCCATTTAACCTACTGACGGCTCAGCTTTGAGTGGTCATCAAGACTAGAAATGTGCTCTATACATATACAGAGAGAGTTGTATAGACGATTTATCATTCACATTTAGGCAGGCTTGATAGTGAGCACATAAAAGACACGTAATGACTGGGTGCAGGTGAACATTTGTCAATCTACTCTCAAGCCAGTGGTTAGAACACTATGGTGGTGATCAGTCTTGGATCATTTACTTAACCGAGCACTGCTTTCTCTCTTGGGCTACATTCATATTACTCCATTTTTAAAGAAAAAATGCATACATTTCCTCAGTGTTTATAAGAAGAAAAGTTTGAAAATGCTGCCAACTCTATTGTTATTCAGTCAGAAAGTGGGACTTTTTCTGATGTTTACTTTCGGTTGAATCAGAGATTGGATGAGGATATATTTGACAAATATAAATGACATTATTAAAATGGCTGAGTTGACTCAATAGCATGTTGCTACTTTCATCTGATTACATTAAAGCTTATGCTAGCTTGTTAAATCCAACAAGAGAGTTGCAGCAACGTCATGGCAGAAAAGGTACCAACCACAGCTGTTGCTCGCAAACAAAAGACGTTTTTTTGGGAGCTACTGCCAAGAAAAGGCTGATGCAGAGCGATCCAATGCTCTGGAGGCGTAGCTTCGAAGGTCTGAAGAAGGGGCTGGGACTTTTGAATTCAAAATGTGACCTGCTTCAACTGTTTTTCCAGGATCTCCAACCCCAACTTTAAGACTTTTTGTCTTGTAGTGTCAAATGTACAGTTCCTCAGGTTGGCGATTGATTTGTGACTCTTGCGCAATGAGCTGTGGGTAATTCCATTAGTAGAGGTGCCAATTTATAGAAAATGACAATAAAATACTCAACATGGCACAACACAAACAGACTGGGATTAAGTGAGGGTGCACATTGGGAAAGGGCCACTAAGATCTTTGATCTCCGTAAACACTTACTTTCAGTGTCTGTTTAACATGGTCTTTGGTCTCATGGCAGAAATCCTCATTCAGATTAGTTCTGATAAGGTGCTGAAACACTTATCTACACAGTAATCAAGACGTCGCCTGAAAGAGCCTTTAGGGTTTTCTTTTTTCTGCTATGTAGTTTTTTTCGTATCAACAGTTAAAAAAAAATCTCAACGACTGATTACACATTTTCTTCCCTTCACCTCAGGTGAATACATTCGGTTTCCTCTGTTACGGGCAGGCTGGACGTCTTCATATCCATCTCATCCGCAGTCTTACTGGGGGCGTATGTTGACCTCCAGCGCAGCAATACAATTTTCTTCAGATGCTTCACTGTGTTGTTTTTGACACTGACAAAACAGAAGGTATTGATCATGCTGTTGCTCATGGCAATGCACTCGATGATGTAGAAGGCCACCAGTGAGTTCTTCTGTCGAGAGATCAGCGTCGGGTGGAAGTCCCGCAGGATGGTGTAGCCGTAATATGGTGCCCAGCACAGGATGTACGCGGTCAAGATCCCGATCAGGACCATCACCGTCTTGCGGCGGCAGCGCAGCCGCTTCCTGATCTGCTCCGTCTGGAACCCCGGCACGTTCTTGAACCAGAGCTCTCGGGAGATTTGGGTGTAACACATCGCCATGACGATCACCGGCCCGACAAACTCCACGGCGAAAACAACCAAGAAGTATGAGCGATAGTAGGCTTGCTGGTCCACGGGCCAAATCTGGGCACAGAAGACTTTGTGAGTGGTCGAGGTGCTGCCGCCATGAGGGTACATCGTCTCTGAGGCAAAGTAGGCAGATGGGATGGATATCAGTATCGGGACAATCCAGACTCCAGTGATCAGCCAGTACGCAGTTTGGTACTTCATACGAGGACGAAGAGGGTGAACTATCGCCATGTACCTGCAGGAACAGACATATGTTTGCATTGAGGAGGCTGGAAAAACAAAACACAGAACTTTAGTACAACCACTGAGAAATATTCTCTCCCGAGTTCCTAATTCCTCTCTGTCTGTGTCCTCATCTTGCAGGCTGCAGGATCCAGATCGTCATTCATATCATATCATCACCATTATTATTATGCTATAATAAAAGTTGATATCAGTATAATTTTGTTAAAGTCTTTGAGTCTGGTTCTGTCAGAGATTTCTTCTTCTTATGTTAAAAGGGAGTTTTTTCTCTCCACTGATGCCTAGTGTCTTCTCTCTTTAATATCATAAAGGTTCCTGCCTTGAGTTAACAGTGCCTTGAGATAATGTATGTTGTGATATTGTTGAAGTCAAAATCAAGCCTGAGGTGCTTGTAGTTGATCTAAATAGTCAAAACAAGATCATCTGCTCCCACAGGGTATCATCTTTTCTGTTTTCCTGCAAATCAGGACACTGGTCTCAACTTAACACTGACATGGTCAGGACCTGAGACTGTTGGAGGACAGTCTCAGGTCTAAAATAGGCGCCCCCTAGTGGTAGTATAATTAACAGCAATCTGGTCCAGTGGGTGTGTCATCATCAAGGAGCTTTGGCGAGGTTTCCACTGGCAGTTCCCTTCGTGGTTAATTATACTTTGGTGTGATCAACACAGGTTCAACTCTATTACAAAAGATACCACACGACACGCTAATTGATTTTCATTTCATTGTCTGTAATTTACAGCCTAACCCGAACCCTAACCCTAGGACCCACTTTTTTAGTCCTAACCCTAACCTCACTAACACTTGTGCCTAGTTGGATTGAAAAATACCGGTGCACTAAAAACATACGGATCGTATTCAGGTATTGATTGACCAAAATGACCCACAGTTACTAATTTATAATTACTAATTTCTAGTTTGTAAAACCTGGTACTAATGAGGCAGAACCTAATTTCTCAAAGAAAAGGTTGAGTTTACCCCTAAAAATATAATTTTGGTGAAGTTAATATGAATGTTATGACCAGTGGGTCTTGCTTTCCCTTGAGTGTTTGTGTGTGTTTTTTTCTGTGCATTTTATGTTCGATACATGTTATCGCACCATGTTCTCTGTGTGTTTTATAGTATTTATACAGCACATTGAATTTCTACAATGAAATGCACTTCATAAATTGCCATGGCCATTTGCGCAGCCTGTTCAGCAGTCTGAGTGCTGAGCACACTTGAAATTGCTTTAAGATTAAAGGTCAGACATTCAGTGAACTGAATTTTAACACAGTTGTATAAAGTTATTTTAATAATAACTATCTACGCATGGAGAGATAGTGATTATTTTGGACAAAGGGTGATGAAGATGGAGCTGCCAGTCAGGAGGGAAAGAGGAAGACCACAGAGAAAGTGGACATGAGGACACAAGGGAAAAAGAAGACAGAAGAAGAGATGGTTGAGAAAGTTGTTTTAATGCAGACAAACTGTACGGAAGTTTTTCTTAAGGTGCAGGCTGTAATCAAGATGTAAATCAAAAAGGAGGAAATAAAATCAAATGAAAATTTGTTTCAGTTATTGTAAAACCCACAGACTGTCTGTCCGCCTGTTTATCGTCGACCGCTTTATCCTCCATTATCGCAGTGGACGCTGTACCAATCTCAGCTGAGACAGGGTGACAGGCGGGGTACACCCTGGACAGATCGCCAGTCCATCACGGGGACACATACAGAGACAAACAACCATTCACTCTCACACTCACACCTACTGTCAATTTAGTGTGTCCAATGCTCTGTGGGATGGAAACCGGAGAACGCGGAGAAAACCCACGCACACACATGGATAACACACAAACTCCATGCTGTTACAAACCAGATCTTGAAAATTGTTCGGTACCTAATGGGCCATTTGAGATGTATTTCAGCAGGAAAACCCACGGGCGTCAATGATCACAGTAACAATGGAATTCAACCATCATTAATGTGATTATTCACGCATGTGATTCTCCCTGCTGTGACCTGTCACTGATTTGTTGCAGGATGAAACTCAGAGGTTAGATCAGGTAAAAAGTTCATCAAGACTCGATCCTCTGCTGCAGTGTGATTATGCAAATGCCCCTGGAACACAGTTATATCAGTAAACAACAACCACAGTGAAGACGCTCGGCGGCAGCAGCTCTGTGGATTCTCTGTAATCCGCCGCCGTCTGTGGAGCTGTCGCTTTTTTGCCAACACTGTCAGGAACTTCCCACAATTGCGGGAAGATACAAACTGAACAATCATTTATAATAATTACTTTGGCACAGTAAACTCTCTGTCCAGCCTCATTGTGATTTTGATTTGTGCACAAATCATTCACGGCTCCTTGCAGAGCATCTAAAATCTGTGCCATACTTTATAAATCTTTAGATGTTCTGTGCACATGTAGCGAGGGGAAGTGTTGTTATTGACTGAGCGAGGTTTGATTCATGCCTCTCAGCAGCACAGTAAAAGGCTCATTCGTTGCCCCTGTGGCTTTTGCAATTTATGTGAATACATTGTCAACTCACAGATATGCGAAAGCTCGTGTTTCTGAAGCAAAATTACTTCAGTCATTTGCATATAAACACGCATAATAATGTAATAGTGTTTTTGGCCTTTTGAAGAAATGAAGGGCGATTGAATAATTACATTCAGGCACAAAAAGCACCTGGTTAGAGCACGGAGAAGATTACGTTTTATTCCTCAAAGCTTTTGCAGCCTATGGAGAAGTGGAAGGGTTAGTAACTAAAGGGTCACTGGTTCTGGTTCTAATCCCAGGAGGATTTAAGGGGTGACATACAATGGTTTTTGGGTACCTTGCTCTGTAAGTGCTGCCCACTGCTCCTGTGCTGGTTTGTAACAAGTATGGTTTAAATCAGTGTTTCTCGGTCCTGGTCCTGGGGATCCACTGTCCTACATGTTTTAGACGTTTCCCTGCTCCAACACACCTGATTCAAATGGTCAGCTGATCAACGAGCTCTCTATGAAACCCTGGTGACGACCCATCCGTTTAATTGAGGGGAAACATCAAGGGCAGTGGGTCCCGAGGACCAGGATTGAGAAACACTGGGTTAAATACTGGCGTGTGTGTGTGTGCAAATAATTCTGATTCTAAACTTCAACAACTATTTGTTGCTCTTTCTCTTTCACTTACCTCTGTTGTTTCCTGTTTTGTTTGGAAGTGTTTCCTTGTATGTACCTTGTTTAGTTTGACTTCCAGTCCTGTCTTTCCCTGTTGATTCTCTGTCCTGCCCTTAATGTGTTTCACCTGTGTCCCATTTGTCTCACCTGTGTTTAATTGTCCCTGCCTCCCTCATGTATTTTAGTCTCTGTGCTGGTTCATTTTGGTTTGTTTGTTAGTTTTAAGGCCACATTTTCAATCTTGTCTGTTGCTCTGGCCTTCTGTGATTCAAGGTTTATTTTATTTTATTTATTAAAGACTCTTTTCCTGTGTTTTTTCAGTCCTGTGTCAACTGTGCGTGAATTCCTATGTCGCATTTTAAAAATTATTCGGAGGGAGACGGAAGCAACAACTTCATGGAGCTCAGTGACAATATTACACTTTACTTTTTTACTTTATATCATTTAGTCCTTCTTTCAATTGATCCAAATTATAAAATAAAATAATACTGAGCAATAAGATTAGCAACAAACATTCATGGTTAACGCTTATACTAACAGCTGGAAGGTGAATGCTCGTCAAAGCCTTGCTGATCGGAGCCGAAGCCGATTCAAATTTCATTGTAGAGTTATTTGACCCATGAGTGAAAGCCTATTTAACTCAAAAACATACTTAAACCTGAGTGATAACACTGTGTAATGAGGTATATGTTAGTCACTCATCCCTCCACCTCCGTGTTACAATTCCTGCCTCACTATCATGCAACAAACTGTTTCAGTATTAAATTAAAAGTAATAAATTCAAAAGAAAAAATTGTGTGGAATGTTCAAATCCAACATTTTCTATGGTTTGGTTAGCTTCATTCACAAAAGTTCTATTTAGCCTTGAGAAAGAAGAAACATGTCAGGAAATGAAACCCATGACCATCCATAACTATAACAAATTATTTACACTTAAATTAAACTCTTAAAATGTCCTTGGTGTCTGTATATCTGCAAATCACACAACAATGGCAGCTGTTCCTGTTGGTTTCCTTGAACCTTGAAGTTCACCTTTCATTACATTTTACCAAGGACTCCCGCTCAATCAGTCTAGTATTTTGTTAACACGTTTAATTTGTCTCATCCTGTGCCAGAAGATTATGGAGTAAATAGCTGGCACAAACAGAGAGGGAAACACAGATGCTACCTATCGTGAGTGGATGTGGACCTGTTGCCTGCTGAGCAGAGCAGCAGGAGACCTGTTGGGCTTCTTCTGGAAACTGATTATCAAAAATTAATCAAAGCATCTGTTTACATCACCTTTGAAGTGGAAACCTGTTTATCTTTTCATAGGTTTGTGCATCGAGACAAATCTGAGCCAGAGCCGTAGCGTGGTGCCATGCAGTTCACAAACACCCAAAAAAACACAACTGCATCATTGATAAAAGAACATTTCCACTTCAATGTGAATAAACCAAGCATGAGAACCAGGATAAGTTTGTAGTCGTTCTTGTTTTGCAGCATCTTTTGGTAGGATTTTTTAAATCTGTTTCAATCTTAAGATATTTCCATTGTAATGCAAATAATCTTTGCAGTCTCAGCCTCTCAAAATATCATGAAAATTACATGTATTTGGACCTCATATACAGACCTCATATCCATGAAGCAGAGTATCCAAAACAATTATGACCCAAATAACAATATAAATCATGACAAGAGCAAATTTTGTCGGATAATGTGGCGGCTAATTTACAGCCGTATCTCTAACACCTGGTGTCATTTTGAATTGGTAAAAATTGGTAAAAATGAAATAAAACTTAATTTTATGCACATTATGCCAAACACAATACACATAAATCTCGACTAAAAGTTTCATATAACTCTGCAAATTTGTTTTAGCACCCAAAAAAGTCTCCTCCGACCCATCAGTCTTTGAGAATCACTTCAATAAAGGTAAGATTTGTAGAAAAAGAGATAGCTTTGCCGCAGTTCTTTCATTGAAAGCTCCAGTGAATGACCACTGTTGCTCCCTTGTTGAATTTTGAGTGAACTCCCAGACTCCTGCTGCCCTGTTGCTCGTCACATTTATCCTCTCAAACGTCTGAAAGCAGTATAATCTACTGAATGTTTTTCGTACGAAGTTCTTGGCGTTTTTAGCTGTTCTCAGGCTTGTTGCAGGTATGTCGCTTTGGATCATTACAACATTACTGTTGTGCTTTCTCTTTTTTTTGTCTGCTTTGATGTAAAAACAATCATTACCTATTGGCGATCAACTTTATCAATTCAAATCTCTGCTGTCAAGGCTACAAGAATTACGGCTAACTCACACGTAAAGTCAAGGTCAAAGTGTTGCTGAATGAGAATAGACTTAAATAAACATCAGTTGCAAGGGAGTTACGATTTTCTTTCACCCAATCAGCCGACTGTCACGGGTGGAGCTGGTCTATCTGTACCATTTTACTCTGGTACCCAAACAAAAGGGTTATTCTGGTACTATTCCAAATGGAAACACATACCAAACGAACCGTTTCACTGTGTAAACACAGCTCTAGGGAGCTGTCTAAGGACAATCTGAACTCACCTGTCAATTGCAATGGCGAGCAAAGCGTTTGTGGACACGTAGAGCGACACGGTCCGCAGGTAGTTGATGGAGGCGCACAGCACCAGTCCGTGGCTCCAGGAGAGCTGTTTCACCACATAGTAGTCCACCAGGAACGGGCAGCACACCACGGCCACGATGATGTCTGAGATGGCCAGGTTGGCGATGAGCAGGTTGGTGAGGTTGCGGAGCTTTTTGTAGCGCGTCAGCGTGGCGATGAAGATGAAGTTTCCCAGCCCGCAGATGAGCATGATGGAGACGAGGACCACGCCGATAACAATGGTGGCCACAAAGAAAGCCTGGCCCTGTGTGGTGTCTGGGATGTCATCGGGGGGGATACCGTAGTCCATGTCGTAGTTGTCCACGTAAAGATCCAACTTTCCTGCTGGGTGACCCTCCTGCATCTCTGTGTACGCTGCCACCATGTGGCTGATGTTGGAGTCGCCCATGTTTATGGCAAACACTTAGAGTAACGGTGAGATCCGGCACGTTGGGTGAAAGAAGTTCATGCTTTCTTCACACAGTATGGACAGAAACGGAAGAGCGTCTCCACCTGAAACAGAAAGTTGCCATTAGGTCCGCACATGTACTGAATATCAGTGTTTTCCAAAATTTCTATGTGGGGGAAAAAGTTGTATAAAGTGATACTGCGACAAATTTGTGCATAATATAGGGAAGAATGTAATATCTCTTTTTTTGGGGGGGGGGGGGGGGGGCATAATTTTATGCATTTCATTTAAAACATACACACATAGACCTTAACTAATAGTTTAGGAAAATTCAGTTCACCCAAAGAGTGAAGTCCAGGAAGTATCATCTAAACTGCAGTTTGCCACCAGGGGGCAACTGCATTTGGTTGCAGTTTTAGTGGAAGTCTACGGGAAAATGAGCTTTTACTCAAATAAATAATTACCTGTGAAGTTAATTGTCTCGATCATTAGTCTCAGCCCTTCTTTGATAGGGCGTGATTAAAATGTTCTAAGTTATGTTTCCATTTGGAGGAAAATGGATGCTGAAGCACGGCGTGTATGGGTGGACATCAGTGTGACTGACAACTGGTATCATCCAACATCTGTGAATTTCCCATGGTCAAATTCCAACTACAACACTACATGAATTTGCATACAGTATGTGGTCTATGGGACTGCACAATATCGTGAAAATGTATCGTCATCGCAAGACACATATGACGAAGACCACTCAAATTGCAATAAATGTATCATTTTATCCTGTATTTATTTTCATCCATCAGGTTACAAGGGATGTTTCTGTTTTGAGAAACATAAAGTTTCAAGTGGGGGATCAAGATGCTTCTTTTTTTTTTTTTTTACAGTGTCTACATAGGCAACTCATCAAAGTGAGCAGCAAACCAAATACCTGCACTATTTATCACAAATCTTAATTATTGCTATATTCAGCAACATTTACGCACATCACATGTACTCCTTCTTTTGCACAGCCCTGGTTCCTACGTCAGAATTACTCATGCAGGGCCCAGATTCAAACAAATGACACAGTCTCAGTGCTCCGGGCAGGATCAAGCTGGCACACGTTACATTTTTATGATTTCTACTGATGGAACATGTTCGTGGGTGAGGTCATTACATCTAGCAAAGGACAATAGGAGGTTGTCATTTTCCAGAGAGCAGGACAGAGAGGGCTGGGCTCAGCGTGAAGACGGGGCTTTTAGTTTCAGTTTGCTGCAGAAGTGGTCAATTATGCCCCCATCTGTTCATAACAGACAAACAAACCCATAATTTAAAAACCATTTAAAAGAAAACAGAAAAGGACGCAATCTTGCTGCTAACAGTACAGAGATATTAATAAACAAGAGAGACTATATTTTCTGATCCGAGTTATTTCTTTCGAAAATAATAAAGTCATGAGTACAGAGATATTAATAAACAAGAGAGACTATATTTTCTGATCCGAGTTATTTCTTTCGAAAATAATAAAGTCATGAGTACAGAGATATTAATAAACAAGAGAGACTATATTTTCTGATCCGAGTTATTTCTTTCGAAAATAATAAAGTCATGCCCCTCTGAATATCAGTAAAGTAAAACTGCTTCTTTATGATGTAATGTCATGCAAATATAACCTGACAAAAATGCTTCCTCTCCGCCGCAACAGAAATGTGTTTTAAATTACGTCTCTTGTGTAATTTATGGAACTCAAATTGGGTCCACCAGGTTTGCCGAGCTCTTAGGGTTCACGTCAGCCCTGTAAGAGCAAACTATAGTTGGTGAATTTAAATTTAAAGAAAAACAACCACACAAAGGTTGGAGCCTATTTTATGTGCGAGAGAAAGGCTGTGATTATGTGACTCATTCTGTTAGTGACTAAGACTCATCATCAGCTCAATTACAGACGCATGGCTTTATCTTATAAAAGTCCTAATGGAACTCATGAGGGCGTAGAGCACAACCTATAGACCAATGATTAATTATATGAAAGGAATCTCAATGAGGGTGAAGCATACACAGGTCCAGTCCCATTACCCAACCACTGCTTACTTGTTCTTGACAGGTTTTACAATGAATTCATTGCATGAGTTAATATTATTTGCTGAAATAAAATCAGAAAAAAATAATTTTCTGTCATGACCTAGACAAATATTCCTATTTATAAATATAAATATATATATATATAACATGTTGACATGAATATACCCAGGTGTAGATGTTTACAGCAGTGGCAATAAAAGTACTATGGTTATGAAAGGTGATCATTTAGAGTAAAATGTCTTGAGTATTAATGTCAAGTTGAACAAAAATGTATTTATTATTATCAGTGTGCAATTAATATTTTGTATATATTAGTAATTGTGTGGGGGAGAGTTCCATATGTGTGTGAATAGTACATGTGTGGTCTCTTTATACTCTACACCAGTGTTTCCCAACCCTGGTCCTCAGGGAACACTGCCCCGCATGTTTTAGATGTTGCCCTGCTCCAACACACCTGATTCAAATGGTCAGCTCGTTACCAGGCGTCTGCAGAAACCTGGTAACGAGCTGTTCATCTGAATCAGGTGTGTTGGAGCAGGGCAACATGTAACATGTAACATGTGCTCTACACAAACAGAGAAGAGAAGGACAGAGACATCTGTCCATACTATGCGTTGATTTTGTCCATCGTTGTGCAATGATGGTAAAAATGGAGCAATACCACCAGAAATCGTGGGGGGGGGGGGGGGCAGTATAGAGTAAATAGTCCATGTTTGAATCCAGGGGCGAAACAAGAAGTGAGTTGTCAAAATTGCGGCAGACATATGGAAATCGTAAACTTCCCTCATCGGCAACATTACAGTAATGTGACGACTTGCATTTAGTGGCCTTACAATTTCCACCGCTGCAAAATCTGCTTGCGTTTCTGTCAATTTCGGATCAAGCAAAATCGAATAACCTCTTCAATGGTTCGCTACCCTCTAGAGGAGGGGTTCTCATGACCGGAGGCAGATTTATTCCCAAACTTTCTGCACACTCTTGTCAAAATTCTTCAGCTCCAATCAGATCACATACCCTGATTTATACAGTAGAAAAGTATTTCGGATTTTCCTCCAAGAACCACCAGAGGAAGCTCATGTACCACTGGTGGTACATGTACCACAGTTTGAGAACCGTGGCTCGAGAGGTATACTTATTGCATAACGTCCATTACCAACATCAGAGATGCACTGAGGTATAATGTTTACAACAGACTGACATAAAACAGACATAAATTGCAGTATTAGATTGGTTATTATAGAAATGTTATAATGACCATAAAGTATGTTATTTCTCAAATCAATTGTATACAATGTCTGCAGAAAAAAAACATTTTTCAGAGAATAAAACTGATTCTACAGGTTAAACCTATTTAATTTCGACAAATATCTTCTGTGAAAAAAGCCTATTACACCAGGTTTATTCATGACATGCTTGAACATTATACTGTTTATTTGAGTTAAAGTCACTGACAATGTTATAAGACCCACTTTCAGTCACATCATTCCAATCAAAATGCCAAAAATCCCACATTTTGACAGACATAAAAACTGGTGCCCTAAGACTGTGTATTCAAATAATACATATGAATTCCCATTATATGGATCCTGCAGTGACAGTAAATACATCCTATTTGATCTCAATATTAAGGCATATAAGTCTTATATTTAAACCAAACTTATCAGGAACTTACCAGAAACTGGATGCCGATGGTTCGTTTCTGAGGTGATAAAACATATATATCTATATATATCTATATATCTTATTTAGTGATCATTTCAGTCGAGGTCCAGGTGTGATCTCCTGAGTAATTGGACGATCTCGCAGCGCAGAGAGGATCCTGTCTGCTGCCACAGCGCTGCTCTGCTCCTCTCTCCTCTCTTCTCCTCTTCCTCCTCCTCCTCCTCCTTCTCTTCTCATTGATTCTTAACGCTGAGGATAAAAAAGTTGCCTCTGTTTCTGTTCCGCGCGACGAGGTGAGGAAACGAGCGTGTCGCCTCTGCGCGCGCCCGCGTGTGTGCGTGAGTGGGCGTGAGTATACTTGTACGTATGTCTTTGTGGGGACCAAGTACACACAGAACCCCTAGACAGCCCGGACATTTTGGGGACATTTTGACTGGTCCTCACACATTTAAGGCGTTAAGACGTGGTTTTAGTGATTTAGGCATTCACTGGTTATGGTTAAAGTTCACCAGGTAAATGGAAGTCTATAAATAGCCTACTGTGCAGGAAATGGTCAATATTAGGTTAAAGGGTTAGGTAACATTTCCCATTCCTTAAATGTATGGAACAGGGAAAGAAAATGGAAGTTTCCAAAAAAAGAAAATAGCATGACGTTCCCATGTAATTGGCTGTATAACAAAGTTTGTCACAGTAATGCTGCTTCAGCCATTTGAAGGGAGTTACATGATAGACTGAGACGCCCAGTTGAGGTAGATCGATTAATCAGTTTGACCCAAATAAATTCCAAAAAGAGTTGTGTCTTTTCAATGTATTTAATAGTTTCTTCATTCTCTATTTTTGTTTAAAATACTGTATGCATAATTGCACTGCAGTGGTGACTTTAAAGTGGTGTTCAATAACTGGTTACCATAGTGAAAAACGTTTTTTTATTTTTGTGGTTGTTTACGTGTGTGGGGGGAAATGATACAGTGAAATATCACGATATTTTGCGTGGTGATACTATATCGCTTTTGAGACACCTCTAATGTAGAGAAATGTGAAAGACTGTCAGTATCATATCTCTGCATATCTTGTGGCAGATAATCCTGAGCAGCAGATAAACAGCAGGACTGATGGACTTGTTAGGATCAATTTCTTATTGTTAGGGAAAGGGTCCTTCATGTCGATGATTACAGTGATTTGTGGCGCCAGTGGTCTCTCCTGTTCCCTCACATAGAGAACAGCAGGTTAGCTCGAGTTCACGTACAATAACTAACAACAAAGAGATACAAGTGAGCCGGCAGCAACCCATGTCATCTTTAATACACACACATGAAGGAGGAGGAAGGGGGCAAGAAACATGTTTGTTTCTCTGGTGCTTGAACCAATCCTTCCTCTCAGTTCACAAGAGACAAGAATTGCTCTTGCATGTTCATATTAGCTTTTTATTACCCTTTAAATATTTGCGGCCACTTGTTCAGCCTGGCTAGCGTCTGTCACTGTGGCCCATGAGGCCCGAACACCGGATAAACACTAGACTTTCATCTCCGAGCAGACAGCTCTCTAATCTCACCCTGCCTCGAATTTATTGCCACTCATAACCAATGAATATAGATGGAAAAGGGGGCAGTGATGTGGCATTCTCTCCTCGCCCGTGAAGAATATGCACAAGACCTATTATTTATGGCGCCTGTTGAAAGGGCGAAGAGATAGAGACGAGGGTTATTGATGCCAATGTTCTGAGGAATACGCAGCAGTCAGACACAATCTATACAAATGCACAGTACAAAGTATGTGGGGTTTAAAAATGGGAAGACAGGGAGTCTGCTGTGGCACTGTTGGTTTTTCCTATGACAATGACTTTATTGGGGTTTTTTGTTAGTGTGGAACCTCTGTTGCCCCCATGGAGGCACAGTCGTCTTGTGTATTCTGTAAAAACACCATCCAATCATAGGGGTACATTCACGTACCCCTCTTTGTGCATTTATCGCACATGCTCAGATGATGTCAGAAGGACGTCAGAGCTTATGCTAGCATGGTAAACTAGTTCCCGGCAGAAAAGGTGCCAACGACAGGTGTTGGTCCCAAACGACAGACGTTTTTTTTGGAAAAGCTACTGCCAAGAAAAAGACTGATGCAGAGTGAACATCAGTGCTCATTTGAACGGTGGTGGCAACTGAAAGCTAGTAGAGTAGATCATCATGTTGTCAATTGTCAATTTGTCGCCTGTTCCTTTGCTCTGGAGGCGTAACTTCGGAGGGAACTCTGAAGAAAGACGTTTGGACAGATTGTATCCAGTAGAGGTGATTGCTCTAAAACCGTTGTTCTCAAACTGTGGTACACAAGCCTCCTCTTGTGGTACTTGAAATGCTGTTCTACCACATGTACCAGGGTGAGAGGCTTAATAATTCGACTCAATTTATCTCTTGTGCCATCTTAATCTAATTTCACTATACTAGTATTTGAAGTACAGTATATGTGAGGAAGAGGGGGATGATGAGAAAGCAAAGTATCTTATTGGAAATAAATCTGCCTCCTCTGAAAAGTCTGTATCTGACCCTCTCTGAGGGTCGCCACAGTAGATGATCCGCAACCCACTCATTTATTGAGACTAGCACTAGGAGAACCCTGGCTGTAGACCGTTGTGTTATTTGCTCGGCAATATATACACTAATATAGCATTTCCTTGCATAATTATCACGTTTCCTTGTTCCAGTTGTTAATTTGATCATTTTAGTTTTATCAACACGATTTGATTGTGGGGGGGGAGGGGATACAGAGCATTTATGAGGGCAGAATTTATGTATGAATAACTGGGCCTGAAATAAGATGACCTTGATTCAAAGACCAGCAACCCCACTTGGAAACATGGAGCCGTGTAGTGAAGGAAACAGCAGCACCTGTTGGCACATATGCAGGCAAATACATGTGCACAGAGTAGGAAAGTGTATATAATGGATTCCACAATGATTAAATGAGTCACATGTATCATACCAGTGTACGGTGTGTAGTCCATAGTGACAGTGAGATACAAGGAGAGACTCTACAGGGTACACTCCAACACAAATGTAGGAGGGGAGACTCATATATAATGTATGCATGGAGCACTTTAGCAGCTCTTAGCTATTCCTGCATACAAATGAAGACGCACACAGGCAAATTTAAATCTTAATTAAAGTCAGTTTCGGTGCTGAATGTTAAATAACAGTTTCTTTCTAATTTCAAAATGGTCAGATAATTGTTTTCAAATGCCTCTTACCAACATTGGTAATAAATTGGAAATATTTGTATTTGTATGTATTATGTCACGATACTGTGTATGGTTGCATCCAAAGTGCTATATAATCATAGTTATGAGTGCTCATTTATTCTGTTTTGTTAAAACAAATTTAAGTTGTTGTGATGACAACAACAAAGACGAAATATGAACATGCTCAATGTGCATGTACACTATTTATTAACGTTCATGAATATTCATAATTATTTAGCTCACTATGTTTGCAAAGATCAGATTATATTAAAAAACTATTCTCAAATTAGCAACTTCATAGTATTGACACCTGAGTTTACTCTCATATTCTGTTGTCATTATTCTCTGTATATAATCTATAATCTGTTTTAATCCTTTTAATCGTCTATAATCTGTTGTGTATTTTTATCTGATTTTACTTCTTCTATTTTCTTCTTTATATGCTTTCAGGGATTTTATATACACAAGACTATTATTAATATTTTACATTATCATATATAATCATAGATATACATAAACATGCTTATACAGTATTATATATTACAATGTATACATGTATTATATAATAACAAGAATCATTTTATTATATTTTATTTACAAGTCATTTTAAAGATTTTCAAAGACATTTTGAAGTTTAAAAAATACCCCCACAAAATAAGACATTACAAAATATAAAAGTAAGTTTTTGTTTGATAGTTTTGCAACAAACCCTCGAGCTCTGTTGGGTTTGGGGGGTTTTTTCTGCTGAAATGCTGACATAAAGCCACTGGACATGTGTTTCTCTCACAGCTTTGCTGGATTTGTCCACAGGGACATTTTGACTGACCTTTCTGTAGCAAACAGAGAAGCCAAAGCAGACGCTTCACCCATCTCTACCCAATTCCCACACGGAGGACACAAAGTGTCGTGAAACACCAAGGGGAACACCCCAAGAAGAAGGAATGAGAAAAAAGCTAATTTATATTTCACACATCTATTTTTTAAGAGGCAAAAGAAAACACACAGCATGTTTTTACACCATTTTACATGAAGATATAAAGAAGATACGGAATTTGTGTCATTCTCAGTCTTCCACCCAAATGAATCAAGTGCAGATTAATTGTGGACCATAGGATGTCAGATAATCTATCCTGAAAAAATGAAACTATTTCACAGAAAATGTTAAAATCAAGCCCTTGAGTACAGAAAATATAATATTTCCCATGGCTTAAAGCTAAAGTCAAGTAGTTTTCAGTGTTTCTCTGGAAGAGCGGGTTGTAAATATTCAGTGACCAATTGTCCATATCAAACAAGGATCTGGAAAGCAGCTGACAAAGAATAACAATGACAGTGCCAGGTGACAACCCAGTGATTTCTCGGGGGTCAGTCAGTCACTTGTTTGTGTTTGTCATTCTGCTTTGTCATCATCACCTCGGCTTTTCTAATCTCTGCCACAAAGGCAACAATGGACTCTGGAAAAGCCCAGGCTTGTAGTGCACGCGGCCACAGCCTGGGCAGTTTTTAGGGGCTTTTTCGCTGCTGGTCAGTGCTTTGCAGGGTTTAGTCGAGCATGAGACAGCCAAGGGTGAGCACCCGAGTTTTCACACAATAAAGGAGACCAAGCACTCCAGGAACATCATCATCGCCATGTTCAAGACCAGCTATCTGCGCGAAGTGCGCAAGGAGATGTACGAGCGCTCGGATGTGTTCGACGAGGAGCCCCGAGGTCCTGAACCCTCAGCCACTCCGGGCTTGGAGAGTCTCCAGGAGCTCAACAACCGCTTCGCTCGCTACATCAACAGAGCGAGAGTCCTGGAGCAACGCAATGCCGTGCTACGCAAGCAGCTGGAGACGCTGCAGCGCATGGAAGAGGTCGGCGGCCCAGAGGCGGCCCTCACTGAGCAAATCGAATTCAACAGGCAGCGGATCAGAGAGCTGACGTCCGATTACGCCAAGCTGGAGCGAGAGCTGAGGGACGCCTGCCGCCTGCTGGACGAGTTCACCAACAAGTAAGAGTGGATAAGAATTTCACAATTTCTGAGATTAAAGTCAGAATTCTAAGAAAAAGTTAGAATTCTGTGATTAGAAATCTGATGTTAGAATTCTGAGATTAGAAATCTGATGTTAGAATTCTGAGATTAAAGTCAGAATTCTAAGAAAAAAGTCAGAATTGTGACTTCTCTCAGGTTCTGTTTCACTTTTTTTTCCAATTTTGTTTACGTGGCACTAACACTCTTCCGTACCATTAAGCCTGGGAAAAATGTAATTACGTTAACTAGATATTGATCATTATCTTGATGGAATGCTAGTAAATTATTAATGTCATTATGAATTACTACAAACTGGCTCCTGTAACTACACAGTTATACCTTATTTTACTGTGATTTAGCAGCATTTTTTATTTATAATGTGACTCTGTGGTAGTTCTGTAATACAGTCATGCAAACCATCATCTGTGCAGTTTCACTGTGAGTCTCAACAATAGGCTTAAAAACAAGGCCAAAGGTCATTGTTCTCATTATGAACCATTGTTTATGTTTGTTTCTGTGAGCTTCTGTGGCGGTTGTTGTTCTCATCAACATGTTTTATGTTCCAGATACAAAAATGAATGTGATTATCAAGAACAGTTACGTGGAACACTGGAACATTTGAACAAGGTACGGATTATCTCATAGTTCATCTCATCCAATCTAAGCTAATTTTATCTTAATTTTCATTATCTTGTCTCATCTCATATCATTTTTTCTTATCTCATCATAGTACATCTCATCTTCACATTTTATTTTATCTCATCTAAATTAATCTCATCCTATCTTGTTTTATCTCATATCATATCATTTCATCCTACGTTATGTTGTTACATCATAATTCATCTCATCCATCTTTTATTTTATCTCATCTCATTTAATCTCATTTTTATCTCATATCATATTATCCCATTTTATGTTATCTCATCATACCTCATCCAATCTACGGTCATTTTATTTTATCTCATGCCATTTAATCTCATCTCATATCAACCCATTTCACCTCATCCAATTTAAACTCATCTTTTCTTATTTTATCTCATCTAATCTCGTTTTCATCTCATCTCATCTGATCTCATAAAATCATATTCAATTTATCATGTCTAATCCAATCTCACATTATGTTATTGCATCGTGACTCAGCTCCTTCAATTTAACGTTGTCTTATCTTAACTTTTTCATTATCTTGTCTCATCTAATCTCATATTATGCCATTTAATCTCCTTTTATCTCATCTCATCTCAGGAGGCAGACAGCGCTCTGCTGAATAACCTGGAGAACCAGATTGGGTTGCAGTTCTTGCAGGATGACGTCAGCTCCACCAGAGAGAGACACAAGAAGGTCAGTGCCCTTAATGTGAAATGATTGAAATGAACTCATCTAATTATGGCACACAGTCACGACAGAGATATAGATATAATTGGGTAAATAAGAATAGACATTGGACGAGATAAGTGTCGAAACTGGATAAATAATAGAAGTCAAGTAAATAAAAACACAGTCACAGAAGTCATAGAAGAATATAAATAAACAGGTAAGAACAGATTAATGCTGAAGGATATTTTGTTACATACACAACAATTCGTCTTCTGTGACGCGAGTGAGACAAGGAGTGAGACAAGTATCCCGGAGAAACTGTACCGGTGCTTTTCACCAACTCTGACGTGTGACATAAACATTCATCTTCTGAAATGACTCCAAGGTGCAAGAACAACAAAAAACACAGACATAAGAGAAAACTGAGACCAAAAAATGCAACAGGCGTAATGTTCGCAGACATTTGTCAGCCTCAGTGCATGCTTTTCATGACGAAGGAATCTGTGATGCTCTAATGTTGAGATAGCCTATCAAAGGGCGCTGCTGCTGCTGCTGCTGCTGTTCTTGCTGCTGCTGTTGCCGTATTATTAAGGGGGAAAGAAAAGCGAGTGGTCTCACATGAATATTGGGTCCCCGTTCTCTGGAGATTGAAAATATCTCTCTGCAAAGCACTCTTTATTACAGAGTCTGAGGCGGCGCTCACAGAAAAACATTCATACCAAAAAAAAAATATCTTTGCTTTAAAGAAATGTCCAGCGTCCTTTATTGTTACACATCAGATAAATGAAAGCCCTTCATCCTCCTGCGAGACGTGTATTGAAGAAGATGTGAGAGATTTGATTTCCTTTTTTTAATGTAAACCAAAGAAAAGTTGCTTTTTTGGTCACTCCTCAGGAGTTTCTCACTTGTGTTTCTTCTTATTCATTTTCAATATATTTAATTTTTTCAAGTCAGTTTATTTGAGTCGAGAGAATTGACCCATTTCATCTCTTGTGTACTTTATTCTTATTATTTCTATTTATCTCCTGTGTTTTAACTTATTTATTTATGTTTACTTCTCTTTTTCAGTTCTTTTTTAACTGCTCGCTATAGGGATTGATTTCTTTGGATTCTGCCTATGTGGTGTTGTTGTTTCTTTTTAAATGTCTCTGTTATGTCACCACTTTAACTCTTATCTTTGTGTACAAAGATAAAAACCATACCGTAGTCATACACGTGTCTTTGTATCTGATCTCTGATCTTCCACCGGCACAGAACCTCGCAGAGATCCAGACCTACATCAACATTTTGCAGCAAATCAACCAGACACTTCCTCTTGGTCCCAATGTGTCAGTGGGCATCAGCGAGGTGAGGTCATTAATGCTGTCGCTGCCTCTGTGTGTGTGTGTGTGTGTGTAAACTTGTATTTGTTACCTTTTTAGGAGTACAAAAACCTGGTCCTAATGAGGAAGAACCTCATTGCTGAGGAACGAACCAAGTTTAAGGCTAAGATTTGAATTGGGGTTATGGTTGAGGTTAGAGTTAGGCTTTGTTTAGGCTGTCCAAATAATGGAAGTCCTTAAAAGAGTAGCTGTGCAAACGTGTGTGTGTGTGTGTGACAGTTGCCCCCCCCCGGGCAAGAAGATGGTTGCTGCATGTATGTGTCAGCTCTGGCTACGTGTCAGAGGTTGATGAGGTTATCAACTCTCTTGATTTCCACTTGGATGTCTCTGTGCCTCTCTGCATCACACAGACACGCAATTACACAGACAGTACATGTAGACAGAGGACATGACTGCACAACACTTAGAAGGAAACATATATGTGTATATATATATATATACATATAAATGTATATACAAATATATATATCTATATATATAGATATATATAGTGAGTAGTGATGCACCTTGTCACAGAAGTTTCCATGGTTAGCGTCTTCTCTGTTGCATCTTTTGACCAAAAGAAAAAGAGTGCCACCACCTGGACTGGAAAGTGAGCATGAGCAGGTGTGCCACACGTATCCTTAGTGAACTTTTGTGCACAGTCTTTATACAAACATACACATAGGTAGAATATTCACGTTTCTCTGAATAAAGCCTTCTAAATGTTAAACACTGTACTGTTAAATAATCTCTGCATGATCTCACTGTCGTGTGTTTGGTGTTGAAGGAGCAGAAGAAGCTGTTGGCTCAGAGGAAAGTGCCCGAGCTGCAGAAACAGCTGGAGGAGTACAAGAGCGCCCTCTGCCAGCTGCAGGCTCAGAAGCACCGCCTCCAGACCGAGGTAGGGTTCTATCATGGTTGCTATGACAACAGGAAGTTTCACAGTGAATCCATGTAAATGACCGTGTTTTGCTGACGTAAATATCGATGGTCAATATGTAAAACTAACATATCACATTCATTTTTTATTAAATAATTTATTTAATGAAATGTCAGAAAAAACAGAATATGGAAAGGTGACATCATCGTTATAATCAATTAGGATTTTTGTAAACCACAGATATTGTTCATGTTTTCAGTGTTAGATTATTTATGTTTTTTTCCCCTTTAATATTTCACATAGATTTTTAATGCATGCAGTAATGAATGAATTATAAATATACCATAATATACTAAAATATGCCTATGACACCACTAGATGTCAGCCATGACCACTTTATGACAGAGCAGCCGTCAGTTCAGCCATAATCAGATTTAATATCTGATGATAAAATGATTCAATATCATTAATCATTAATATCATCAATATCATACTTTAAAATGTCACATACAGAGTAAAGATACTGCATTACTTCCCCATCAAATTACAGTGCATATATTCATTCAAATACAAAGTAAATCGACAGCTGTTAACTGTGACTTAACATTTATGCCACATATAACAGTGATTTGGCAGCATTTACCTATAAAAATACAGTATTCTACTGTAACTCTACTGTATTTTCTTGTCCACATACTGTATTTAACTGTAAAAACTAAATTATACATTTACCTATAGTTGCCACACCTGTAGTATTGTCGTGATCTATGATTTCATGACAGAAATGATAATAATGGTGTAGTTAATTGTGACATTTAAAGTTAAATCCTAATTATTAAGAGTGTCCTTACATGTCCTTAAATTATAGAGGTTGTTAGACATTGTTTCATATGAAGAAAGTAGGTTTCTTTTAAGGCTAATACTATACAGATTTGTATTTGTTCATTAACACTTGCTCAGCTGAGAAAATCCATGACTTTGTAATTATTATTATCCTCCCTGCATCTCTCGTTGCAGACCTCCATGTTGGAGCAAACCATCAAAAGCATGCAGGAGCGATACGACGACGAGATCCAGACGTACAACGAGCAAATCGAGTCCCTGCGGAAGGAGATCGAGGAAGCCGAGAAGTCGCTGGAGAAGTTCACCTGCGAATGTCGCCACCTGGCCACGTACCAGGTGAATCTGGAGAACGAGCTGGAGAGATACAAGAGGATCATCGAGAACGAGGACAACAGGTACGTCATGGTGTACAAATATGGAGGCTGCAACAAATGGAAAAAGTCTTAAAACGAAACCAAAAGGCAAAATCAATTAAAACGAGGAGGAAATCCCAAAGAATAATATCCTTGACATGGGGAACAAGAACAGGAAGTAAAGCACAATCAAACAATAAAGTAGCAGAATGAAACTGAACTAAAGTGACAAAAACACTGTGGATCAGCCACAGGTGAATCACATTAGGGTGAGGCAGACAATCAAGAGGGTAGAGAGGACAAGAAATCAAACTTACCGAGATACAGACGAGTAAAAAACTACTAAAGAAAAAGAAACAAGGAACAGAAACATCAAAACAATCCTAGATCAAAGAAAACAGAACAACAAAAAGTTAAAAGGGAATGTTGTCCAACAAAAATCAAGGGGTCATATCACTTATGTCCAAATTTCCAATTTCCAATTCTCATAATGCTCTCATAATTGTTCACACTCATAGTCTTTTGACATTAATTACACACTGTTTTGACATCACACGTTTGATAAATTCCCCTCCAAAAATTGAAGATGAAATCACCACTCTTAAATTTCATGTGTAGTTTATGTTTAGTTTATACATTCATTTTATTCAAATTATACACTAATGAACACAAAATGCAGATTAAATGTTGCTACCAGTGAAGCTATTTCTTGTATCTTTTGTTATTTAGTTTAACAACTGGATGAAAATAATGTCGTAATACCTCAGTCAATGTAGTGTGCAGAAGCAGCCAGCAGGGGGCACTGTGTTAAAGCAACTGTTTCCATCCACTGCACAAACGCCACAACACAGAGAATCATTTTCCTTTTTTCTTCATATCAGATTTGACCTTTCTTTGTGTTTTCCAGATTTGCCGGTTGTCTCCTTGTCTAACAAATCTGAATAATCTGAGCAGATTTTTCCCTGCATAGCAAAAGCTGCTCGGCACATAAAGAATGCACTGGTGACATTTCGCTACTCTCATTCCTGCAGGTTGAATTCAGCGATAATTGGCACTCCCATTACCCTGTTCACCACTAATTACCGCTACACTCACACACCCGCGGCATCGAGCAGGGGGAGAGGTAAGAGAATATCGTGAGTGTGTCACAGCTGGTTTCTATTGAGAGTAACTACTGAGAGCAAAGACAATCAGCCGCTATTGTCAGAGACACAGAAAGTGTCTCCTCGAGTCTTGCAAAGTTAATGAAGCTCCACATGATTCAAAGTGTCTTTGTTTTTGTTTCCTGTGAACAAAGTTTTATTGTTTTCCTTTAAATTGTTAAAGCTCTAGTGTGTAACTTTTAGTGAATATGTTGTTGATGATGATATTGAAAAGAAACAATGGAACATCATTTGTATGACGTGTACCACCATCTGATATTGGGCTCCGTGAAGCAATACTACTAGACCTGACTGAGTGCGCATATAGCTCTGTTTCCACCAAGTGGAACGGTTTGGTTTGGTACAGAACAGTACATGGGTTATGGTTAGGGTTAACCCTAGGGTTCCATTAGGAATAGTACCAAAATAACCCCAACAGTTACATTCTTTGGTACGGGGGGTACCAAAGTAAAATGGTATGGTACGGTCAGGTAGATTGGAGGTAGACTGGCTTAGATCGGCTTATTGGGCAACAGAAAAATGTCACTCTCTTGTGATTGGTGTAAATATTCCATGGAAGTCAAAGCAAACGGCCCAAGTTTATCCTCATATTCTCATACAAAGCTTGATGTCTTGTTACGTAGCCATCGGGCACTGTTCTCAGTCGAAACCCAAGCCTGACCCAGGGCTATACCTTACCAAACCATACTATACTGTACCAAAACTGACCTTACCATGATGAAAACACAGCATAATTGTGTATACCGCAGCAGAGTAGTGGCATGGACAAGACCGGTTTATCCTGTCAAATGTGACACTTGTCCTTGACTCTCCTTTGAGTTTTCAGTCAAACTCTAACCTGTTTGCCGTTGTCCCGCTTTCCTAGCGCAATGTTGCGTCTGTCACTCCCTGTGCGGAACGTGGGAACCACTATATTAGGCTTAATAAGCATTGTGTGACTTATTTGACAGTAGTAACAGTATGTTACCATCCATCCATCTTCCACCCCTTTATCCTCCACATGAGGGTCGCAGGGGCGCTGGTGCCGATCCCAGCTGACATAGGGCAAAAGGAGGGGTACACCAGGGACAGTTCACCAGTCTATCACAGGGCCACATAGAGACAAAGAACCATTCGCTCTCACACTCACACCTACGGTCAATTTAGAGTGTCCAATTTGCCTGATCCCCAAATCTGAATCTTTTTGGACTGTGGGAGGAAACCAAAGAACCCGAGAGAACCCACGCACACACGGGGAGAACATGCAACATGTGTTTACAAACATTCAAACTTAACACACTACAGCTTTAACCGTTGGCCTCATTTGTGTTTAGATTTCACCCAGGCTATCCATGACATCACCAGCATCAAGCCTCGCCAGAAGATCCAGGCCAAGAAGGTCCTGAAGAAGAAAGAGCTGAATCCAAAGGATGTGATTGACAGTGGCGGAAGGAGTGAAGGAGCTTCTGGAGACGCTCCAGAAGAGGAAGGGAAGGGAATCCTGACTGAGGAGAAGGTGAAGACACAGGAGCAGGGGCCCGTGTTTGCTGGAGTGTCTCCACAGGACGTCCCAGATGGAGCTCAGATCAGCAAAGCCTTTGACACTCTTTGTAACATTGTTAGAGACAGAATGAGGATGTACAAGAAGCCCGAGCCGATCGCCGACTTCTACACCAAAGGTCGTTATGTCCTTGTTACTGGTGACGGCAGCTACACAGATCCATGCTTCTACACATCCACACCATCCGCCGGTCACGTCTACGTCACCATCAGAGATGGAATGATGTCTCCTGATGACATTTACGGACGCAGCACGCCCTCTCCTCCACCTCCTCAGCCCATGGTGGACCCAAGGCCTCTGAGTCCAACCTTCCCCAAAGATTCTGGAGGGAAGGAGGACAATCATGGTGGAAGAGGTAAAGACAATGGAGGTAAAGCAAAGCACAAGAGCGGAGAGCCTCACTCTCATTCTGAAGATCCAAACCCAATCCCTCCACCCTCTGGCCCAAGCTCTGGCTCTAAGAGGGTTGATGATGGCCCGAGTAGGCCCACACCAAGGCCAGAACCTCACAGTTCCAGCACCAGCCCCAGTTCCAGCTCCAGTTCCAGCTCTAGCACCAGCTCTAGCACTAGCTCTAGCACCAGCACCAGCTCCAGCAGCTTCTCCACACTTCCACTGAGCTATGAGAAGGTAGAAGTGGTGGAGTCAGTGGAGAAGTACTCCAAGGGACGCAAGATGAAAGGTTATGAGGAGACGTCCATGGTGGTGGAGACCACTATTGAGAAGTCCAGCAAGAAAAAACACAGAAACCCCATCACCAAACCTGAAGACTCCACCAACCTAGTCCAATCATCTGATGATCTAATGATGTGATCAGACGACAAACGTTCCAGAAACTGCTCTTAAAAGACCAGTGTTTTGGTCTCAGAGGAAGACCAGCCACACTCTTCTACACATTCCTCCTCTGATGTTCAGTGCTTTTCCATTTACTAGCACTCTCTGGTTTGCGTCCACAATCTGTTTTTCTGCTGTTGTTGTTCAACCTAACACCCACGATTAAGCTTTGAGTCCTTTACTGTATGAAAACTTGGAACAATAAAAAAAATGGAAGCCACATGCCACCAAAAATACACTTTTAAGGAAAACAGATAAAAAAAACGGAATTGAAGTTGTGCCACCCTTCTGAACTGCCAATAATTCCAACTTTCCCCTTCTTTGATTTGGTTTGATTGGACACCACTGCCTGCCCTCAGCACACGTTTGCTGTGTAATAATTTGCTTTGACATTTTGAACAATAAAAGAAAGATTCAAACATCAAAATAAGTGGTGTAGCTCTGTTTCAGTCTGACACTGGGTACCAGGCACGTCGCACACTTACTTGAAAGGGTCTTCACTCTTTGCTTTTAAAAATGCGCCTGTAGTTTTCACGTTTGACTCTTTTCCATTTTCTGATACTGCAGCATCCACAGGTAACTTATTCATTTTTCATGTGACCTTGAGTCATTCACAGCATGCTTTCGCATTTGGTACGATCCAACCTGTCTGCAGAGAGGATGCGAGGAAAGGGAAATATAAAACATGAGGTAAGCAACAAATACCAGATGAGATTTCTGACAAGATTCATCAATATTTTACGCTACAGCACAGCTGCTGAAAACTAAACATGACAAAAGTGAAATAAAAGAAAATGATAGTTGGAGGGTTGTCAGGTACATTTAGAGAGATTAGACAATGGTAGCGGGAACAAGCTCTACTTCTCCCCGAGACGTACGGTATATTATGTTGGTAGATATCCTATAAATTCTAAATACATATCGAATAAACCTTGTTTATTTTGCCTTCCCTGCTTTTGCCAGTAGCCTACTAATAAATCTACAAAGGTCCACAGTGTAACAGGTGCACTGTACTGCCTGTAATACCCATACATATGCTTGTTTTCAGAGTATAATCACTTTAAAATAAAAATTATTTAGTTTTTTGTTGCCTTAAGCCTTATCCGGAGAGGTCGGGTAAAGTAATTATTAACAGAACATGTTCCATTAAACATTATCTTGGGTAAAATGGTCTGGAAAAATGACATCAGGTAATTCTAATCCAGTGCGAATAGACCAACAGTTAATATGTGCACAAATATTCCATCATATCCTGTTTAAAAGCAGTTTTTAGTGGACTTTTCAAGCATGGAGGCGGTTTTGCAGCTGGTGGTCGGACAAGTCTGTGGCAAACCTTGTGTGTTTTCGGCAAATGATGATCACCACTCCGAACCAAAAGAAGCACTTGTGAGAGGCACGGACTTCTGATTGCTTTAGGTAAGTGCCTATAGTTATGTAAACACCTCGCTTTGTAGTAGGCCGAGGCTTTGTGGCTAATAAAATATTTATCCCATCGTACCCAACTGTTGTATGGGGCAATTCCAGTGTTCCAGCAGCACTTTACTTTTCCCCTCTGTGATTACCCAACCTGTTTCACCTGTGTCTTGTTCGTCACAGCTGTTCGTCGTCTCCCTGATTCCTCAGTGTATTTAACCACTCCCCTTCTTTTTGTCTGGTTGTGAGTTCGTCTTTGTCGATTCAACACTTTGTTTTGTGACCTGTATATTTGAGGATCTTCGTGCCTGTTCACCTGTTTTTTGTGTGCTTAAAATAAACTCTTTTTTTCTTACCACCATCCTGCATTTGTGTCCAGTCCTGTACGTGATATACTGTTCTGTGGAAAATGACATTATTCCACCTACTTACCCATGTAAAACTGATCCCAGCCTAGTAGTGCTTTAGATTCAGCCTTTTATATGTACTTAGGACCTTGTTGTTTACACAGCAGCCAAACATGGACAAAGAAAAGCACATTTTAATCATTAAACAAAAGATTTCCACTTTAAGTCACAAAATAACACTTCTGAACTTACCGATGGAGGCAGCAGAACGTCACCACTCCTGTTTGCTGATTTTCACTATGGACTTTGGTGCGGGTAAATGTGTGGTTTATCAATCAAAAGTGATGTGATGCTGTGTTATATCTCCACTTTTTACTTTACTGGACAACATAGTAAACAATCAAAGAAATATGTGGGTACAACGTTGCTGCTGTGTGTTCTGTGGTGTGTTGCAAAATCACTCCAGTGCTTTAATAAACAGCTGAATAGATTTATTATAGTATATATATATATATACGTCAAAGGTTATGAAATATGAACTGAGGGCCCCAGGCTGCAGAAATGAATCACACGCTCCTTCCCTTGTTTATATAAACAGTGCATGTCACAAAAATATAAACAGAAAGAAGTATCACTGCTCTGTTTGCGAGATATTCAACTTTAAGTAGAATGACACAGAAAATCATTTACACTCACAAACTGTATAACAGTTGGCAGAAAGTGAGGTCGCAGGCCAGTGAAAGCAAAAGCATGACAGAGTTGGGTTATATTTGGTTTATGTACAATTCTGTAAATGTGTAAAAACTCACAGGATATAGACTTTGCTTCCTCTATGCAGATAACAGATTATTTCAGGTTACACTTTCATCATGACTGGATTACATGAAACATTCATTGGAGGTTGGAGGGTGGGCGGGGCTAATTTAAAACACTTTGATAACAAAAAGCAGAGTAAGGAGAGGAGGAGGAGGAGGAGGAGAGGTAGACCAGAGGGAGGAGGATGAGAAGAACCGAGGAGATATAGAGAAAATTTGGAGAAGGATAGAGCGAGACTGCAGAGACGGAGAGAGAGAGAGAGATAAGAGAAAGTGAAATAGTTGGCAACATGCAGATGAGTTTTTTTTAGTTGTTTTTACTCATCAAGCTCTTCAGACTTCTGTCTATCGCCTCATCCAGCTCCTCCTCCAGCTCTTCCTTTTTGGACATGGCCAGTTTGGACTGAAAATCGCGCACTATCTGGTCTATATAAGGGGCACTTTGTGTTCCGTGCAGCATGAGGGTCCACTCCTTTAGGACTCCGCGCTGTGGCTCCTTGCCCTGAAAGCCCACCTCCAGGACCCAGGTCCCCCGGGGATCCTCGCCCCAGGTGTGGGTGGTCATGAAGGGCCACTTGTCGAAGCCCACCTTGGTGTCGTCGTCACGGGGCCTCCGGCTCAGCAGGATGGACTTGGTGCCCATGGGCGAGGTCATGTTGATGTTGAGGTCGCCGCGGCGGCTGGCGTTGACGGTGACCACCGCCTGGACGTGCTCCAGGTAGCGGACAAAGTTGTCCTTCCCCTGGCAGGCTTCAGTGTTGATGGCCAGGACCAGCCTGTTGCCAGACTGGATTTTACTGCAGAGGGAAAGAAACAGAATGAAAAAAGTGAAGAATGAGACGGAGAAACATCAAACGTCAGTATGTTTTGATGGAGATGGACGGAACAATCATTGTGCAAGTCACAGGAGAGAAATACCACTGGAAATCAAGGGGGCAATATAGAGTCCGATCAGTCAGGAAAACGAGAAACACCAACAATGGAAAGAGAACCTTTGCTTCTTTCAGCCGACTACCAACAATGCTGCCCTGCTCTTCTCTGAATGTCCGACATAATTCAGGACTTGGTCTACTTTTCACTGCAGAACCAGCCATCCCTGACAAAGCATCTGGCTTTGTCACAGCTTTCCTACAGGATCACACAATATAAGTCCTTGCTTTGCTTTGCAATTTTTTCATCTGTGGTGGATACAATTTTAACATTACAGAATGATTTGGTCACAACTTTTATCTGCTGCCACACGGGTAAGAGAAACAATGGTCTAGCAGCAGTTTGAAATAAGTTTAATGAACTCATTATTGGTTTAAACGATAAGAAAAACCTTTGGTGATTGTATTTGGCACTACTACTAAATTAAAAACATGTTTGCTGTTATATCTCTACGTGAAAAAAGCCTTTTCAGACTGGAAACTTAAGTTTATGTTGCTTTGTAAACCACACCCTCTCTCTCTCTCTCTCTCACACCATTGAGAAAATGATGGATTTTATATCACAGCACACAGGAGTTATTGATCCGCCGCTGCCTCCACCAGTAAGATAAAATGTGTTATTTTGTGACTTTGGTGATTTGAAATCCTGCGTTCCATTTTTACGTCAGAGGCACAAACTCAGCAGTAAACCAGCAGCTCCTGAGTTCCCCCGAGCTAAAGACAACTGATTCTCTTAATGGATTTCGGTGTGGGATACGGAGCAATTAACAAACTTCAGTTCCCAAATGGAGAAAGGGCTGTCTAACGGCGAGATAAAGTGATGTGTGTATTCGTAATATGTACTCGTAGCAGTCTTCGGCTGATGGAGAGAGAAACACAGAGAGGAGCACAGCGGGGCAGGGGTGGTGAACAAAGTCTAAGGAGGCTTAACAACGTTATTAGAGGCCAAAACCACATCGCCGGCTGTGGGAAATGGAGGATGGTTTGGAACGAAGGCAGACAGAAGACACTGAGTGAGACACTGAGTGAGACACTGAGTGAAATGTGTGCCGCAGCAGTCCGCTTGAGAGAAAAAATGATTAATAGAGCACAATAGAGAGAGAGATGAGTGCAGTGGTGAGATGCAGTAAGGGCTGATGAAGTAAATTACTGTTCCCAGGAAAACAGAACCATTTCCACAGACAAGTAAACCCTAACACACACACACGCACATTATAGAGATTTGCTGGTTTTGTGTGTTAAAAGGTCCATAGCCCCTGTTTCCTCTGGTGTTTCCCTCTTCCTTCTTCACATGGTTTTCTATTGTTATTGTCAGTACATGATGCTAAAGCCAGACTTTTAAAATGCGTGAAAACTTAATCTATTGATTAACATACTCACATAACGCTTGTATACATTCAATTGCACATTTTACACAATTTCTACCTGGAAATAGAGGGTTAGGCAAGAAAAACGTGCCAAAATCCAGAGTGCTGCTTGTTTGGACTGATGAGGAGACGAGTATTTTTGCCCCGTCAGCTTAAATAATGAAATCATTTGAAGTCAATGGACGGTTTTGCACCAAACCACGGCATGCATTATACTTTAAAACCACTTTATATCATAATGCAGAGACCAGACAATACTACAGAAAGCCAATACTTTATTCAGTAAATCAATTCCCCAGCCGTGCTTGTATTGTGGGGACATGGACAGCAGTCACATTAAAGTGTGTCTTCAAATGATCTGTGTATGGAAACACAGTGATTGTCCACGTTGACCCACTTTCCTGCTCCGGCCAACCGTCCCACACACCTGCAACCCGTCACACTGATTGCCACTCATCACCACCTGGCCTCAATACTGAGTTCTCCTCCTCAAGAGTCTCTGCCAGTTCAGAGCTGATCCTCCTGTGGTAACTGACATTCTGTTAAATTATTATGTTAAAAACATTCATTAAATCTGTTCAGGTCTTGCTTGAGTTAGGTTTGAAGAAGATTAAATGTAAGGCTGAAACAATTACTTGATCTTTAATCGATTACTAAATGAAACGTCAACTATTTAGGTTTAAGTGAATTGGTTTAAGTGATTTTTAAAGATTTAAACCAACTTCCCTGATTTTTCAGCTTCTTTAATGTGAATATTTTCTGGTTTCTTTGCTCCATAAAACAAAGAAATCATTCAAACTGAGTCATTTTGGTTTGTGGACATCATCATCATCCTCACAAATCCTTTTCTCCAGGTTTGAGAAAGAATTATCAATATTTTATGGACCAAACGTTTACTCGAATAACCGAGAAAATAATCGACAGATTAATCCATTATGAAAATAATCGTCAGCTGCAGCCCTAGTGACATGTCTTCAAACCTAACTCAGCAAGACCAGTTGCCGGCAGTTAACTACTGAAGATGACTATGACCTGGATGAATGACGACCTTCACAGATATTGAGGTTTTTGTGTTTTGTGATAAATGATTCAAATGTAAATGCTCTCATGCACTGCACACACATCTAGTATGAAACTGGCCTAAGAGCAACCACGACAAGTGTTTCTGTCTCTGAAACTGAACCTGTGCTTGGTCAAAGTCTCCTACGATGGCACAGAATTTTGCAAGCCAGAAATGAATTTGCTGCTGAAAGATTGTTTGGGAATTGTTCATAATTTATTCATTCATTCTCCACAGCCAGTACAGGCATTGGACGGGTCCAACACACAGAGACAAACAACCATTCACTTTCACACTCACGCCTATGGTCAATTTAGATTAATTGTGTCTACATGTTTTTGGACACCGGAAACCGGATTACCCAAAGAAAACCCACGATCACACAGGGAGAGCAACAAATACCCTTGGTTGGAACCCGGGTCTTTTTGCTGCAAAGCAACAGTGCTAGTCATTACTCCACCGTGTGGCCCAATTGCTAAGCATTGTTAACAGTTAAAAAACCTTTAAACCATCCTCAATGTTAATGCTATAAGACTCAACTACTACTGCCACTGCATCGCACCATGAGTTAACGGAGATGTATGAATACCCGTTGGACGAAATGGGTGTGTGAATTTTACTTTTGAATGATGTGTAAAAGAATAATCAAAGCATAGAGGAGAGAGAGAGAAGGTCGGAGATTAAGAACAACGCCACTGCACTGCGTGACAGCTCCATTCATAATGAGAAGTTCTCCTCCAGCTAAGTAAGCCGCAGCCGGAGCAGCTATCAGATGAGCGGTATGCTTTCCAGCATTGCTGTGTTGGTGTTTATTGCTTTTTTTTCCTCCGGTGATACACTATCATCAGGGGTGGCTTGTTATAATTATATCTCTACCACAACAGCAGAGGCGAGAGAAGCCGCATGGTGCTGCTGTGGAAACAGAGAAAGATATGACACAGCCGGCGACACAGCCGCGCAGCTCAGAAAATAAAGCTTTTGAAAATAGAATACGGTATTTCTCCCTGACAAATGAATGCTTATCCTCTCAGATAATTAAGGCTTCGCCGTGTCTGATGCAATAGAACCATCACTGATCTGTGCAGTCACATCCAGGCTGCACATGACAGCAAGTCCTGCCCTCCATTTGCATGTGGTGTCCTCAAGGATGCACTGGAAGCCAAATGTCTCCTCAGGGATTCCACCCTTCTTTCTTTTTTTATCTAGCACTGCACTCAAGGGAAGCACACACACACACACACGTAGAAAGACTTTCACACCATGTTGTCGTGACTGCATCGTCTGTGCAGCACTGATTAGAGAGAAATCGGAGGTGTTGATGGTGGCAAAAAAAAAGAAAAAATACACAGTCATACCTTATTCAGTCTGCATTTTTATCTTCACCCACACATTGACACTTTAACAATGCATCTAAAAGCTCAGAGGTTAGGTCTCTCCCTCTCCATCTCTCACACGCACACATGCCTCCACCTGGAATCCCTTTCCTGGCTGTAAGTCAGTTTAATTGACAGTGTGTCCACGACACGCCACGCTGCACCATTTATGCTCCTCTAATTACAATGAATATGAACACGAGACTCAGGAAATCACTGGGCACCACACGTGGGAACTCGAAGCCTCTGGATATGATGGATGGATTTGATGTATAGATGCGAAGGAGGGACACGGAAAAGAGATAAAGACGGAGTAGTGAGGGGAATGGAAACGATGGCAGGAAACTCGGCTAGAGGCACAGATGAGAAATGAGATGGAGGAGAACAGACACACGGACAATAGGATGATAAGGAGGAAGCTTTAGCAACAGCTCCATGTGTGAAAGATGAGGCAGAGACGTGGGATCTCCTCCACAGCAGAGGCCGGATTATTAAAATGCCAAAGTATACAAACCTCTGATACATTGAGCAATATTAAAGTATCTAATAACAAGGATCCAATATAACAATGGATTAAAATGTGGTCTTTAACAATGGCTAGAATACATTCTTATTCACCTGGTAGAAAATATGTATTGTGTGTTTTCACATCACATACACACATTTATTTTAATGTTTAATTCAAGGTGCATTGTATAAGAATTCTTCCACTACAATTCTCCCTTTCCCAAGAGCATCTGGGAACAACGACGGCCTTCACATACGAGCGAGAATGTTGCTTAGCTTTGTTATTGTAGAAACCTTCCACTTCAAAACATGAAACACTCCCTCTGGCCTCTGTAAAAGCAAGGCTTGTGCAGAACGTGCATAAAAAAGGCTTATTCCAAGGCTATAAAAACCAGACCAGTTTTTATTTTTAAGCGATTATGCACAAACACAAACATAACAATGAGTACTATATTCAATGATGGTCAATAAACCTCTCTAAATGTTACACACAGGACGTGACAGTGACAGTATAAACAAAATACAAAACTAGTGTTAAGTATATAATTCATTTTTGTTGGAAAAATTAGCTGTATCTACCATGAACGACAATTAAAAGTAAATGCTAATCTAATGTTTAGCGACAGTGCTAGAGAACACTCCATAGTGCCAAATATACAGCAAGAGTTAGCTTAAAATCGGTACCGTTAGCTGTGATTAGCCACCATAAGTGACAACTAAACCTAATCTAATGTTTAGCAAAAGTGCTGGAATACTATCTTTACTAAACAGTGCCAATTATACAGCAATAGTTAGCTAAAGAGTGGTAACTTTAGCTTTGATTAGCTACCATAGGTGATAGCTAAAACAAAAATGCTAATCAACTATTTGATGAAAGTGCTAGACTACTATCTGTATTGAAAAGTGCTAGCTGAGATTAGCTACCAATCTCAATTGCCAATTATATAGCAATAGTTAGCTAAAGATTGTTACCGTTAGCTCTAGTTAGCTAGCAAAAGGGACAACTAAAACTGTTGTCCCTGTTTTAATTTGTTGTTTAGTAAGTAGAATACTCAATTATACAGCAACAGTTAGCTAAAGATTGGTAGGGTTCGTGATTAGCTACCATAAGTGATAACTAAACCAAAATGCTACTAATCTACTGTTGAGCAAAAGTGCTAGGCTACTATCTGTACTGAAAAGTGCCACTTAAACAGCAAAAGTTAGCTAAAGATTGGTACCGTTAGCTGTGATTAGCTAGGATAAGTGACAAAACTAATGGAACTAATTAAGACAGGAGCAAAACCACCGACTATATTAAGACACATTCAGCACATCACACCCAACAGGGCATGAAATCCTGTGAAGACGTGAAATTCATGTTATTGAAGTTGAAACAATCAATCAATTATTAGCAAGAACTTTGTGACATGACGTTGAGGTTGAGATTTTTCCAGCATGTGAGAGTGAGGAAGACACAGTTAATGTTACTAGGAACGATTTTTCTCTTCTCCACATTATTCAGAGTGAAGTATTAAAGGCCCAAGTGTAGAAACAATGAGTAAATCTCATTTTCATGTGCGGGGGAGTTACAATTCATTTCTTTTTTTATGAAACTGGTAAGACGTGTTCTTAATTTAGACTTTTAATCAAGAGAATGGAACACTGGGATATCTTTTCTTCATTTTTATGGGTGTTTCCCAGCATCTGTTAAGCAGAAATCTAATTCAGATGTCAAAAGACTAATGAAGTAATCCACAAAGAGTGGCTGCAGTGAGACTATATCATGGCAAATCTACAGCACCATCAGCTAATCTAAATATTACAGGGTTATGAAGTGGACATTCCCATTGCAGATGTGTTATTTAATTTGGACTTATTGGGATTTACCCGCTAATTAGATGAGTGTGTCTCATGCTCAGCAGGGTTTTCCTTTCATCGTCTTGCTGCACTGCGCCGCAAGAAATAGGCCAAATTAAATTGATTTAGATTTTCTAATTTTAGGACAAACAATCTGCCAATGGGGTGGGCAAATTTAGCTTGGCTATGATATTTAAAACTAGTTTGCAAATCTCACCACTTTCAGACTGCAATGTGCTTTAAAAAGGAAAAAACTAGACAAAACTGGTCAAATTTAAGAAAGCTGTACTTTGCACAACCAAACAAATTCTGTCATGTAAGAAATGTTGACTTAAAATAAGTTTTCATTCCTTGATTAAGGTGCCTAAAAGAATTGCAAAAACACCAAATCATTATAATGAATTTTACATCTTTATATGACACAATTTAACTTGTTAATGGGCAATTAACATTAACAAGTTAAAAGTTTAAAGGAAAGCTGTAATATCTTATCATTAAAAGGCAATGTTTGATATGTTTCTTAAAAAGAGACGAGAGATTATTTTTCTAATGAAAAAACTTGTTTGCCAAGATTATTTCTCTTTTAGCCAAAAAATAAGAAAATCCCAGAAGTAAGCCTTATTTTACCTTCTTGAAAAATCTATTTATGTAGTGTAGAGAGAGTTTGTCTGTATTCAGATAGGGTAGTGCTGCAATGATTATTCGATAAATAAATTAATAATTGAATCATCAACTATTTACAGTTAATAGGTTTGAGTGTTTAAATAACAATGAGTTGAATAAATAATTCAAGCTTGTGAATGTGAATATTTTCCAGGTTTTTTGCTGCATATAACAAAAAAACATAATTTCCAGGTTTGGTACACCGATCTAAATTTACGGACCAAACAAGTACTCGATTAATCAAAATAATAGTCGGCAGATTGATCAATTATGAAAATGATCATTAGTTTCAGCCCTAATATAGAGTTCAATGCAGTACATGCAAGACATGACAAAAATGCAAGGATCTGTGACTCACTGTGTCTCCTGAATGGAACCAGCGACACAGTGGAAACGCTCTGGCACAGTTTTCCAGTCCTTGGCCATTTTCACCATTCCCCCCGCATCCAGGACACCATAGCCAAACAGGTGGTTGAACTCGAGACCCACGCCGTTTCTCCTCCACTGGTGGACGTCGTCATGGAGCTGGTTCCTCTTGGAGGTCAGGACGGACAGATGCTGCATGTCCCTCCATGTCAGGTTAGGACTGTGGTGGACAGAGGATGAGGCAGCGGAGAGACTAATGTAAAGCAGCACAAATTCATTTATAAAAACAAACACAAAAACACCTCTTAGATTCATGGCTCTGCTTTAATTCCTTCCCTGTAATTATATAAACATCACCGAGGTCTGTACAATGAGGCAAATGATTGCTTTTGGCTGTGTTGTTCCCACCATTATCCCGGCTGTGTGTGTGTGTGTGTGTGTGTAGTGACAGCTTTGTTCTGGCTGACTCAGTGCTGCTGTTACATAGTTCAAGTGTGTTTGGGCAGTAAAAAGGTGCCACACACTCGTCCTAACAGCCTCGGGGTTATTTGCTGCCGGACAGGGTGAGTATCCGCTCTTCCCAGCCGCGACATCATTATTGTGTGTGCAGAGCAAACAGTGTTTCTTTGTTCAGCTCGTCTGGCTGGTGGTGTTGGGTATAATGGCAGTCGAGACTAGTCAGCGTTTAACTTGGGAAATGAAGCGTCTGAGAGGATGGAGCTGGATCGGAATGGATTGTTGATTATGAATAACATATAACAGTATATTTTAAAGGGATTTGCAATTTTCCTTCTCCACTGAACAGACTTTTCATAGTGAAAAGTGAAGTTTGCATTGCTTTGTGAATCATTTCTCTCTCCCACACCAAAGTCCATAGAGAAAATCATCAATTTTACGTCACAGCTGTTGATTGACTGCTTCCTCCATCGGTAAGTTCAGTTGTGTTATTTTGGGACTTTGGAATTCTTCATTCAGATTGACCTCAGTGACACAGACGAGGCAGCAGTAGACCTGCAGGTCCTGTGTCCAGGCGAGCTAAAAATGCAGATTTTCACAATAGACTTTGGTGGGGGGAAAGCATGTCTTAAAAAATTATAAATGTATTATAAAATGAACAATAAACTCACGGATTAAAGTCCTCGTACCTACATTAGCGTCTAGGTTGAGGTGATCAAGTGCTATCTCCTCATCCTACACTGTATTTCTGCATAGGAAATGCAATTATACATAAAACATAAGTGCTGCTAAGTGTGTCCTCACAATAAATAAACTGCATCTTTTAGTCTGATGTAAAGAGCCCTGATCCAAATATGATTTCTGTCCTTGGCACACACTCACTGAGCCTCTGCATTGTGGCTGACTAAGTGTAAGTGCTGTTTTACTTTTCATTCAGCATCATGTCTGATCAAATTATCAATGTGATGAAAAGTGGTGAAATGATTTTGTGCTTTTTAGGCACGCAGCAGCAGCAGCAGCAGCACAGAGAGAAGACCAGAATAAAGGGTTTGAAGGACGGAGATTGACAGATGAGGACGTCAGTGCAATAATGACATAAAAGTTGTACCTGGAAGGAAATTGTAGCTCAGTAAAGATTGAATGAAAATAGCATTTAGAGGAGGCGAATGAGGTGTTCAATAATTCTATAACGTTTTTATAGCCCATCAGAGTCAATAATCACAGTTAAATAACTGGAAAGGGCCATTAAAACACATACTTAGCCTCAAGAGCCAGAGCGAAAACACCGGCTGCCTCAGGAGCTGCTGCTGATGTACCAGAGTGACGCAGTGTGCAGTTCCCATACAAGTCTGTAGTGGCCTGAAATAAGAACAACAATACATTCAAATCAAAGCAATGCATTTTTATGTGGTGCTCTATGAATATAAAGGGCATGTAGGTGAACAATATGTCCCCAACCAGAGTTATTACATTTCTTCGTTTGACCTTATCCATATATAATTTCCATATAGAAGCCACATACTGGAATTCTGATAAATGCTATACATTTTAAAATGATGGTACCTCAGGATATAGGAATAAAGTGTACAGCCCTTCACTCGCACTCTTTTTAATCAAGTATTTTTTCTCAGAATCCCAAAAACATTGGCCCACCGTAATAAACCCGTTTTTAATGGGTAAAAAAAAATGTTGTTAAAGTTCTAGGAACCAATTTACCATTTATTTCTTATAAAGAATAGAGTTATAGATATACATAATACTGTTAGTAACTGTTCTTATGCATTACAGTACTAAGTAATATTTACTACGCAATATGGTTAGTAACTATTACTACATGTATCTGCATAGAAGTGGTAGCATGTGAGTGGAGAATTGTAAGAGCCCCCGAAACAGAACCCTGTGGAACTCCATAGTCCAGTGCTACTGAATCTTCTTCACTAAATGCTCAAACCAAAAGGTAGAAACAAAACCAATCTAAACCCAAACCTAAAATGCAGACACAATTTGTATGCACTTTTTTAACATTTAATGTAAAATGCTATATAAACACAGCTATTATTATAATTTTTAGTAGTACTAGTCATAGCGGTTGTTGTATTTTCAGTGTTTAAACAAGTCCCATCCTTCTATCTGTGTATGGACAAAAAGAATACAGTGCACTCATTGGCTTAACTCTTGCATAAACACCTCAGCCGTCATGTTGTGTTTATATTTACTTAATAAGCATTTATTTATTTATTTAATTTGGTCCTTAATTAGAAATGATAACAGATTGACTGCAATTAGTCAGGAAACCCTGGGGAGGATCTGTGGCTCAGTCAACAGCCAAAGGTAATTTGCATAATCACAAACACAAACCCTGTTGCCTTTGTATCCTGGGAAATATGTGTGAGCATAATATCAAATGTCAGTCTATGTATGTATGAACTTTTATTACCTTGACATTTGCCGTCAGTGTCTGCAATCTGTCTTCAGTAAATGGTAGTCACAATCGTCTTTAAAGCCTGAATTGTCTCTGCTTTCATAGTGTGACAATATGCTCTCAGACACGGTCTGATTCTGATGACTCATTTCCTCATTTTTTCAGGGATCACCCACTGGTGAAACACAAAAACACTTTCAGCAAAGCCCTTCCATGTAAATTAACTCTTTTCTTATAGTTTCCTTTTACCATCTCTCACAAAAAGAACGTTGTTTTTCATAATAACGCAGCAACTGTGCCGTGACAGGCGCGACCGTCACAGTATGACTGTGGCCTAAAATGATGAACCTGCACAGAACGTAATCAAAGATGAGTTTTTTTTCTTCACTATCAGACAGATATTCCAGTGTAACAGCTTATCAGGTTGTACCCAATCTCCTGAAAGTCCTTAGAAATACTGAAAAGAAGCTCTTTGGGTTATTAAGCTTCCTCAACATGTCCTTGTTTGACGCTAAAACTACTAAGACAGACAGTTCCAGAAACCTTGGAATAGTCCTTTGCCCCCACACTAGAGGCTTTTCAAATCTGACCACAGACACAACTTTGCGACCGATTTTCAGGGTTTTTAATCCTGAGAAAGGACAGACCAGACGATCCAGTCAAGACGAAGACCTAATCAAAGATTTCAAGGAGGAGATTCCAGCGATTTGGAATCTCACGGAAACCCCGCGTGATTTAACGTGACTTCAGAATGTCAACAGACATGGAGGAGGAATGTCGGCGTTGTCAGTTAATAGCTGTTGTGTGTGCGATGTTTTGTGCTGAGAAATGCAAAAAAACTGTGGATGAAGTCACGGAATCAGCAAGCTGATAAGTACGTTGTAGTAGTTGTAAATAAGAGTACGCAACTGTGGTTTCCCACATGTTTGAAATTGGGAAGACTCTTATGCGTCCTATGACACTACAGGAAAATCTGGCCAGATAATCTGTTCAAATCAGCCTAAAATCGAAAAACCCCGTAATTGTTGGAAGAACCAGATCGGGACCAAGATCTGGTCAATTATCCTCTAGCGTGGGTAACGGGGCATAAAACAGACACATATTCACAAACACACTCACAACGCCGGCCTCTGGGTTCCTCTTGCGTCCGTTGCTGAATGTGGACGCCAGCGTGGAGGAGCAGCTCTCGTCGTAGAGCGCGGTGCGGCCGTCGTTGATGGCCGAGTTGATGGAGATCGTCCACATGCTGGAGGCGTAGCCGTCGCAGTTGCAGTCGTCGTAGCTGCCGCCGTCTCCCGACGCCCAGACGTAGATGCTGCCTTTTCCTCCGCGGCCCTAAAAGAAGATGGTCATGGATCATCACCATCGTCCAAGCTGATTGAAAATGTGTCAGTTCTGCTTGTAAATAGAGGGATTTACATGTTTGAAATGGGAACTTTTTGTCTGCATTTAAATAAAATGGCAATAAAATCAGACACTGTAACAGACACTTACTTTACATCACCAAGGCTTTTTCATCAAATAGCTCAATGAAACGCAGTGTTTCCCACAGTGTGATAGTTTAATATCTGCTATCTTATCACCCAACAGTTGATTGTTTATTTTCAACCGTATGATAATTACTGTCTTTATGTGCATCTGTGTGTTTGTGTCACTTGAGTCATTTTTTGTGTGTTTGAGTCACATTTTGTTGCCCGACAGAGCGTGGTGGGTGTTTAATTTGTGTTATTTTGTTATGACTAACAATAAAGTTAAAGGAGTTGAGACTGAGTGAGCAAAGCACCCATAAACATCAAACCAACAGCAATGATACTATTAACTAGTAATATAAAAACAAGTTAGGTTTCTGCAAAAAAAAAGAAAGAAAAAAAGATGGATTTAAAGCTGGATTAGTTGACTTTTTGTCTTAAATTTGATGAGGGATTATTTATATAGTGCATTTAAGGGTTGTACATGCTTGAATACATTTAAGAGAGGAAAGAATGGACTAAGAAAGAAATATTTTAACACAGATTTCACATAATAGTATAATCTCAATAATTTACACTAACCTGTAAAGATTTGCACCTGGATCAGCAAATAGCATTATTAGACACCCATATACACTGGTTTAGTTTCACTTTTTAAACTAAGAATAATTAATTTCGCTTTGCTTTAACTTAGGAAATCCTGTTTTGCCTTCATTTCTTCTGTATCTCTATTATGGAAATACATTCTTTGTTGTTATTGTCTTCTCATTTTTCATTAAAATTACCTTTTTTTTGATGCCGATTGCCAGCCAAATGTTTCCCCACAGAACAGAGGATTCCTTCAGTATCCTCATTTATTTATTCTCCATTTATTTATGTGTGTATTTCAAAGGATTTGTGCATCCTTGGTCCTTCTGCCGGGCTCTAATTTCGCTATATTTCAATTATCGGTGGCAATTTGAAAAACCATATAATTATGCTAAGATGCAAGTGTGGAGCCTCTCTGTGGCGAATATAACATAATGTGCTTTGTAATTTCAAATGCTGCACAGTGCCCATCATCATCATCATCATCATCATCGTCATCATCAGCCAACATAAGCTTCCATGAGTGATCATTAGAATCTAAGAGGCAGATTACAGAGGGGCTGCTTGTGTTGACGAGATCAGAGATTAACAGTCAGCTTTGCTCCTGCTCGGCTAACCTGCCTGAGAGAGAGTGCGGGTCATTTCAGAGCAACACCCACACCTGCCCGAGCTCGCTGCATTTAATCGAGCGCGTAATTGCCTGTGGCACTGTTAGCATGGCAACTGTGTATGTTTGTGTGTGTGTGTGTGTGGGGAGTTCAAAGCTGTGTCACACATTAAAGGTGGTGCATGTACAAGATGTTCTACAGCAACTTTCAGCGTTTAAAAGGCGGGCGATCCCAGTTCAACACATTTCATGAGTGTGTTCGCCAGATCTTCCAAAAGCCTGCACTCGTACATGCAAATCCACGTACATGACACAGGAGCAACCATTGAACCTGTTTGGTTCATTAATAACTGGACAGAATCCACCAACATCCATCCATCCAACATCAAACTTATATTTCAGAATACAAAATCTTCATTTTGTCCAATTGAATTATTAACATGGCTCCAACAGCTTTAGAGCAGCAGTGGAGAGTTATCATGAGAGGAGAAGACAATCACAAAAAATATCCACTAACAACGTGAAAGAATGAAAGAAAAACAGAGAGCGAAACTGTTTTGCACGTCTGTTTTCCACTTCCTCTCTGCTTTCACCTGTTTATATTCTATCGCGTCTCCATTGCAGACCCTTGTTTTTCTCCACTAGAGAGTGCTAGTGAGGCTTTTTTAGATTTGGTACCATTCCACGCATAACAGCTAGTTGCTCTGCTGGTAATGTGTGCAACAAACCAAAAACAACCAAAGAAAAGCATTTACTGATCACACATTATGGTCACTTAATGTCGTACTACCATAAATATTATTCTCACGTGTCTTCTTAACAGAGAATCGAACACATTTCCAGTTTAATGCATTTGCTATTTAAATAGCAGTGTGCCAGATATATGGCTTTTAAAGTAAATGACAAGAGAAACTCTAATTGGCTTAGTTGATGTTACACCCAAAACAATAATCCAGAAACTAAAATACAACCAGCAAAAGTGGAGTTGGACACAAACCAAATGCTTAGAGCAGTGTTTCCCAAACTTTCTATACTTTTAAAGATGGCCCATAACTGCTGTTGTTTATCTAATGTAGCGACTTTTTTCCCATTTTTAAACATGCTTTTTAAAACATACACACATAAATCTTAACTAACTTAAGGACCCCAAAAAAAATCTCCCGTGAATCATTTGTGGGTCCTGACCCAGTGTTTGGGAACTGCCGTTTTAGACCATGCACTGTTTTCCTTTAAACAGGGACCCAAAATTCACATTACCATTGTTTAAATGCCTCAGCACAGCGGGACTAACGCTCCCTCACCTTGTTGACGCCATCAGCCATGGCCTGCAGAGTCAGCTCTCTGGGTCCATCCACCGTCTTGCCGTCATCTGTTGGCCCCCAGCTGGCGCTGTAGATGTCAATGACCTGCGGCATGTGGCTGATGGATGAGGCCTCGATGATGTCAGTCATGAAGGGCTGGTCCAACATCCTGATGCCTGATGGGGCAACATCTCCACGTGAGTCACTGACACTAAAACGTGGGCTAATGTTGGTGATTTGATGCTTCAACACAGCGCAGTGTGATTTATAAAAGCCGTTTTCAGCCGGTTGTGTTTACAGTGTGTTGCGATATGACGGTGTGACGGAACAATAACACACATTTATAGCATCTGGTGATGTCAGCGTTGCTGCAGGGCTCAGGTGTTGATCGTGTCACCAATACTTGTTAAAGAAAACTCAGGAAGATGGAGGAGCGTGGATGAACGGTGCCGTCGTGTTGGTGTGTGGACTCTGGCTGACCCGTGGAGTAATTCACAGTATGCAGTGCAGTTCCTCCAAAATTACCTATACTTTACGGTGTGTGCCCAGTATTCCCCCCCGCCCCCCGTCGGAGTGAATCACCCTCATCACACCTCTTGATTCGCTCATCATACACTTATTTGCTATCATCGCTGTCTGCTTCATTGTTATTCCCCCTCGCCGTGCGAAACGGCAGCTTAAATATGACACACACCTGCCACTTTTGAATTGTAGGCGACTCCCACGCCGCAGATGTTGTTATTGGCCGCCGCAGACACCTCTCCGGCACATCGTGTGCCGTGACTGGTGACACACACACATACACACACACAGACAAAAAAAAGGGGGGTAGAAGATAAAAAAGCAGAGATGAGAGGATTTGAGTTAATTTGCATGAATTTACACAGAGGATATACTGCAGGTAAAGTCTGAGATCAGATTTCACAGATGAGGTGTCTGTATTTGTTGACTTTGTGTGACTACAATGAGGGAATTGCAGCATCTTTTAAAATGAACATAAACACTGTGTATTTCTGTCCAAGTCAGATTGAACATAATTTGCACATGTCAGTGTTTTTTCGTGTCTCTCTCTCCATCCTTGCGGCTCCCCGCTGGGAAAACGGCAGAGAGTCAACCCCTCTCTCCCAGCATGCTTTGCTACACACAGGCAGCTATTTATAACAACCAACTGATTAGGGTTGTGTCCCGACAGTCACCAACTGCTACTCTGGCAAAACCCAAATATTTCCTTCTCACTCCCTCTCCCACACACACAGATGGAAACCCCGCGCAGGAGGAGACAAAGCACATATCTCTCTTTGTTCCTCCTCTCTTCCACTTGTTGTGCGGCGGCAGTGGATCGCCCAGTGTGATTGGGAGATGAGGAGGAAGATAAGGCGTTATCAGACAGCAGGTCACCACCGTGAACACTGCAACTCTAAGTGGAGAAGGCTTCTTTATAGTCCTCCTTTATCTACCATACCTCCTCCGAGAGTGGGCCAGTAAAAAAAAACAGAAACAGAAACAGAACAAAAAAAACAACAAAAATTGGTTTTTCCCTGTTTATACTGCACCATTATGTCTTAATGACACTAGGTGGAGAGAAAATCAATCACAGGAGAGCTTCACGACTCAAACACACACATACACGTCCATGCACAGAAAATAATCATAATAAAAGAGTAAAGACCACAGCAAGAGATTGTAAACAGGGATTTGGCTGAGTGAGCTTTACCTGTTGAACCAGTCGTCCGTGTAGCGTGGAAACGGGTACGGGTCGTTACTGCTGAAGTCATAGCTGGCGTCAGCATTCTGAAAATGGACATAATTATGAAGACAATAAATACAACAAAAACACAGGAAAAGAACATATCACAATGACATGCTAACCTTTTTCACAGCCTGTTCTGTTATCTGAAGGCACCAGCTTGAAAAGAGTTTGAGTTTTCCACAGATACGGCTCAATAATACTAAGTTCATTAACTATAACTAATACTGTTTAATGGAACTGCTTCCTTCACAATTTGAAATTAGATTCAGATTGTCACATTCTTTGCGCAGCTGTTAATTAGACATACAGTGACCTGCTGCCCTGAGTCAAAGCTAATATTCTAAAATATCCTGTTTGTTTTGATTGTCATGCTGAAGAGAAGTCTTTATAACAGGAGTGTCAAACATACGGCCCGGGGGTCAGAACCGGCCCGCCAGAGGGTCCAATCCGGCCCACAGGATGAATTTGTTAAAATTTCACACTAATCTAAACGTAATGTCAAATGCTCCAGATACCCGTGGCTAAATGTTTGTGCCTTTTTAGATCCATTGTGCTGTGTAAATAGTAAATTTAGGCATGATATTGTTGAAATTGCACTTATATTTCTCAAGAAATTTCATGTTTTGTAAAAATATCCTTCATTAAATGTAAAACAAAGGAGAAAAAAACAAAGGATTTCTTGTTGTTCATAGGTTATTATGCTATTATTTTACTATTTTTACTGGTCCGGCCCCCTTGAGATCAAATTGTGCTGTATGTGGCCCCTGCACAAAAATTAGTTTGACACCCCTGCTTTATAATGTTCTGGCAAATAAAAATAAATACGTATAGTGTTGAATTGTGTGCTACACTGAACAAATATCACCAAAGAAAAAAAGCTAACCTAGCAAAGAAAGTCTAGCTAACCCTAGAAAAAAATCATAAACATCACCTTCTAAAGCTTACTGAAGTGATTTCTTTTTTATACTCTTTTTAATACTAATGTTGATGTATCGTTCCAAGTTGATGTGTTAATGACATTAAGCAGAAATTGGGTTAGTAGTTAGCGTTCATGCTACATTATACAGCATGGTGTAGCATCAAATTAACAGTAACTGAGAGTATACTTTCAACTTTCTCATAAAAGTTTGTGCTAAAATTCAAATAATCACCTAAATAAATACTATATTATAATAAGTTTGGAGATTTGTTGATGGACTTTGCTGCATGAGGATTTAATTGTTTTAAAAGCAACTTTTACAAAGTGACACAAAGTTGAATTTCCAGTCGTAAAAGCCTGTCTAACAGTGAGATACAGCAGTACATATACTCCTAGAAGTGTACACTTAACCTTGCATACAAGGTTTTATGAGGAGGGCGTTTTGTTAAGTGACTAAAATCTGTTTTTACTGAGGTCCTGAGGGAGCCTGAGCACAGTGAGTTCAAAAAAACAACCCTGAACTCTACTTTAAATACAAAAGCCCAATATTACAGTGAATGAGATGGAGTACTATGTTATAATGGTACCGTTGACAGGTTGAGGAGTAGATTGTAATTGTATTTTGGAGGCTACTTGAAGTGAGATGCATTTTAATATTTAGTGCACCCAAAAACTTTGAAACAGTTCCAGGAATCATGTTTAATTCAACAGCAGCACAAACTGCAGAACCCAAAAAGACCATATTGTGTAGTTCTAACAAAAACCCAATATTCTGACATGAATTTCAAGGACCTTTCAAGGACCAATTCCCTCAAAGCTGGCACAGCTTAAGATGGACTTGGAAGAGCCGCTCTGCCCATGGCATCTTCTTTTATTGATTTGCAGCACGCTTCACATATGGACAAGTGATTGTCCTTGGAATCTTGGACAAGCCAGATTTTGTAATTCTCTTTGGTGAGCCAGGGATCTTGGAATTTGCATTTCCCAGACATCACGTGTGTATATATATATATATATATATATATATACTGCATAGACAGTGATCTGAGCACCATGATGCAATATTTAATTACAAATCTTTACTCTGCAGCAATACGGGAATAATGTGTGGTCACTGCAGGGATTTCAAGCTGAGAAAATAATGACCCAAAACACTGCTCGCATTTAATTCCACATGGCCCAAAGTAATAGGACCAGAACAAAGAGGAGCGGAACAAAGACGTCGGACACACATCTGCCAGAGAGACGTTTTAACTGTATAACGTAATTATCAGAATAGCCATATCTCCCACACACACACACACACAGAGACTCAACCGACATCCGTGGAACAGTCTGATGCTACTTCCTCGCTCTGTAACTCCTTGCCAAAGCACACAGAGGCAGGGAGCGCTGTCCATTGTGCAAAAGGTGCCTTTGTGTGGTCGTAAGTGTGGAGAAGCCAAAGCCTGCTGTTCATTATCCATACAAGTGAACACATCAGATCAATCTCGGGGGCTGTTTGTATGCCCTGGCCTGTCAGCACTGCTGGCTGACATTTAGACGAGATGACTCATGGGCAACAAAGAGAGAAGGGGGAAGAAGAAGACGAAGAAAAAGCTTCTGACCCAATGGAGAAACATCGTAATGATTACAACGTGGAGCAGGTAACCAGTGGAAAGTAGAAATGCTTCCTCCAACTCGTCACATCCTGACCACCTCAGGAGATGTAAGAGGTCAGGTGGTAAAAAGTTTTGTGTATGTGTTCATGGATGAATATAGAGATAATAAATGGTAATGAATAGGTTTGGCTTCATTTTTAGGAGGTTGTCATTTCACCTTGGTATTCAGATAAAAGCCTTTTGTTCATCTCGATAACGTTTGTCACGTTTTAGATAAAGAAACACAGTAGGCGTATGTTACAAGCCCAAGGTCGTGGCTGCTTTTTCCTTGTGTGTGTCTGCATGTGAGTGTGAGATGGATTGCAGGTGTGCATGTTTGGTTGCAAGGCAGCTGATTGGTCCTGCACAGGAGGTTCCAGGATAAGAGGCGTGATCATCCACAGCTGAAGTGGACTGCAGTGGACTTCTGATGAACCGCTCACTGCCAGCAGACATTCTGTGCTTGTGCTTTGATGAAACTTAAAAATGATTGTTTTTACTTGTTGCTGGTGGTTTCTTGGGAGTTTGGAAGAGGGAGGCACCTACTTTGTGTGAAGAACTTGGCCTGCAGTGGGCACGAATGCTACCATAGAAAACTGTTGATCTGCACGTCGTTAAGAGACAAACATTTGTGTGTCCTGACCCCAAATAAACACACGCTTTAGCCTTTTTTCTTGTGGTTTCTCTGTAGTGAAGGCAGTTATTGTCAGAGATTACAAATCAAATTTCCCAGTTATAACCATTGCAATGCATTGTCACCACTCTCTCTGAGGGTTGTATCTTATGTATTGTTTGATTGGTGGATTGGAACTTGATTGGATTGGACTGAATGGTAAAAAATCGGGAGTAACACATCATTTGTTAGCATTGGCAGTCCTTTATGTGAAAAGAATTGTCCTCATGAAACTGCTAATTAAGGCCTGTACATACTGCTCAAGAAGAAAAAGAGAAATTTGTTCTTTTTCTTGAGGTGGCAAGAACAAGAACAAGGTCAGTTCTGGCCAGGACATTTCATACTTAACGAGAAAGTCAAGTGCAGAACTCCTGGGAAGTCCTCATAGGGCATGACAACATTCACCCATTAACCAGTCACTCAGTAGGTGTCGGACACCACACGAGAAAAAAAGATCTGGCCAGATGATGTTTCAAGAACAAGCTGCAGGAACTCCCAAACGAGAGCTGCAAGAAAATAATGACTCCCTGTGGGAGAGAGAACACGTTTCTCTGTTCTTGAGTATGTACAGGCCTTTACTGGAATAGTGCTTGTGTTAATTACTGGCTGAATTTATAGTTGACTATTAGTAACGGAAAGTGCAGCCTCAACTTTGGACCGCAGTGGCGTAGCGATCCTTCCAACAAGGGACATCTTTGCAAAGAAGTTATAGAAATATAACTAATATATGAAAATGTTCGGTCAGATTTAGCAAAGGCTGCAAAAAATCTTCCTCAAATTACTCGATTTACAAGAAAAAGACAGAACACATAAATCCTGTCTGTGTTTTTTTTTTTTCTCACACCAGGAGCAGAAGTGTGTTTATTTCCTTTCCCTTTTCATCATGGAGTGAAAGGCACTGAGCCCCAGTCATAAACGACCTCATGGGGTCCTTGTTTGTCCACTGTCCTCACAGCGAATGGTACTTGAAAGAGCAATGACTCAACGTCAACGTCAATGCTCGAGCGGAAGCCAGCATGCCCCGTTTCTCTAGAGACTGATATAGCAAAAAATAAATAAATCAAAGCAATAGCCGCTTGGCAATGGCGTCATCAGCTTGACAGTAATACATGATAAATGTTATATTAGAAGTCTTTTCACAGAAAGATAAAGATTAACCACTGTAAGTACAGCTGCAAGCTACTACATTTAAATTGTGGTATATTAAATAATTTTTCTGAAGATTATCTTTTTTAGCATTGTAGCTAAGTTTGCCAAGCTAATCTAGTCTATTTGTACATGTTGTGCAGCATTTCAAACATAGTAACACCAGAGCAGCAGTGTCCATTAAATTACTACACCCAAAAACTGTAAAAGATCACACGATCAGACCGTCTGAACGCGCCCCTGAGATTTAACACCTGTTCATTCTAAGATCTTTGAAAGTTCGAGATGTCCTGTGCATGACTTCCCACAGTCACTTGTGTCAGAAAGTTCAAAGTGTCCATCTGATTCCATCGTGGTACGGTTCAGTTTGCAATGGTAAAGCCCCGGGTTAGGGTTGAATTAAATTTTGGGCATTTTGTGACATGCAACCACAAAACTAAATCTCCTACATTTATCTCTCTACCCATCTCGAACTTCTCACAAATGAAAACAGTGATGTGGCATCCTGACATGTTGTCATGGTAACTTCCCAGGGTGTACACTTGCAAAAACATACTCCCCAGAAGGGGTGCAAATCCCAATAATACTAATGCTGCTCCTTTCACACGGTTCTCATCAAGTCGTGTTCGTGTGCTTTTAGCCTGGAGACAAAAAAGATTAACTGTACACTCACATCACACTCAATTTATCTTATAGTCTAGATGAGACAATTAGATTTACTTCATCGGTTATTTCAGCAGCTGCCACATTTACTATTACCACCATCCGATAGTGAACACTGTCATCTGTTAAGAGCAGGAAACGCACAATATGTTATGTCTTCTCCTATGAGATCAGTTATCTGTTTAATACCAAAATCTACGTGGATGTATGCAAACTGCTTTGACAGCTGGCATTTGGAGATAAATATACCGTGAAATTGAACACATTTTTCATCTCAGGCCCACCGTCTCGCAATTAATTCACCATAGCAAAATGTATATTATGGGTGGTATGATGATTATATCAGCCATAATGTTAAATAAAATAATAATAATAATAAGAAGAAGAATAATAAAAAGAAACCAGCGATTCAACTCCTTTCCACAAACATGTTGTCGTCCAATCAATCCCCAAATCTGGTTCTCTTTTTCTATGTTTTCAGCTGAGAGTAGGAGGTCATTTTGTGTCTGAAACACCATGACAACGGCAACAAAACAGGGTTACATACGGTGTGTCTCTCTTCACTCACACACATTTCAGATCTGTGCACAGCGTGATCACTCTATTCAGCGGAGCGTGTTCCTGCATCACCCCAGCTGAGGCCGAGTGTTATTTTTGGGCGAAGGCTCATCTTTGGTCACAGACGGGGGGAGAAGCACGCTCACACACACACACACACACACAGGCAAACCCAGGCAAACACACAGAGGGGAACAAAGAAAGAAAACAAACACACTTTTGCAAAACCACATTAAACTAATTACTAATAACAGGGAGCAGGACATCTGGTTTGTTTATCTGTGCAACGGCATACTGACAAATACGTGAGGTAAGTATGCAAATTACTGGCACGTAGGAGTGGGAATTACAGGATGAATTGCACCACAATGATAATATTATTGCTGTTGAAATGAGAATTTAGAATCTCAATTTGGGAATTCAGAGCATCCACACTAGGGGTTGGAATATGATATTATCACAATATTGTGAGTGTTTGCAAAATCATTATATTGCGACACGCTCACACAACAGCTCTAGTGAGTATCGAGTATCTAGTGGACTGAAACGTGAATCTTTTCTCATGCTAATCCACAAAATGTTAAGTGTTTTTGTAACATTAGTTAAAAAAATGATATGCTAAAAACAAACATTGCAATATTTCACTGTATCGACTTTTCCCGCCACACCCAATCCTCACAAACCATGACATAGAAGTCCAAAATGGCTGCCACTCGTATATAACCCTGAACATTCAGCTATTTTTGCCACTAATAGCACTTCTGTCTTATTTGTTTTAGATTTAATCAGTAGTACACATATTACTATTTAACTTTACAGTGGACACGATGCTACGCTGTTTGTGTGCGCAAAATTCTGTGTAGGGCGTCGTTATCAAGTGGTAATATCGGCAATAGCTAGCCTGAGATACATGCATGTTTTTTTTCCCCGACTTCTCAACTTGAACATCACTCCCAGTTTCGACTCCCAATTTAAATGCAATATGACGTAATATGTAATAGAAGTTAGCACATTTGCGCTAGTGGCTAGCAGTTAGCACATTTTTGCGGTGATCTTGCTAGCTAGCTAAAGTGTCATCTCGTGTTTTGTATTTTATTGTGTGTGGTAATTAACTCTAGCTATAGTAAAACCAAGGGTGTCGTGATATGGTTTGTTTCATGTTGTGTTTATTTTAGGTGTAATTCTCACCAGCTAGCAGCTGCTGGAGCTGAACTGTGATAAAGAACTGTACATTGTGCCTCTCAGTGTACAGCCTGCTAAAAATCCTTATTAGAAGAAGCTAGCAGCGTGTGTGTGCAACTATACATTGAGCAAAATCACTGTGCTGGTTGTGTTATTACTGTCACACTGTCTCTGATTTTCCAAACGTGTAACACACATGCTGAGTTGTAAATTGCTGCGTCTGTGGGATTAGTGTGAAGTTAAAGGTTGAACTACTTACAGATGAACAACACTTCATATCCAGAACCACATACTGTTCTTGTGTTTCTCTGTTTAACAAGTGATTTTTCATTTTCTGCTCATAAAGAAGTTTAACCCTAAATTATCCATATTTACTGACATGAACATTTTTATCGTGACAACCTCTGTACCATACAGCAATTCTGCAGTAATCAATATATTAAATGACTATACTATAATTATCCATTGTGATATCTGTCTGACTGAAAAACACAAAAGGTCTGTCAACGTTTATTTTACCCTCATTCCTGTGATACGTGACACAGCAGGGAGTTAACAGTGAGTCATATTATCAGAGGGAAAATCTCAATGAAAGCATGGATGTTTGGTGCCAGTATAATCTCACCAATCAGGATGATACACAGTGCTTTATCAATATTTGCCCAACCCTGCAGGCGAGTTTTGGATTGATAAAAGTATTGAGCCTCTGTCTCTCGTCATTAAAGATCGCTTACATTTGAAACTCCTTTCACATCCTAACTAAGTCTTGTGCATTTTTTTCTTGTTTCACTTCACAACACCTATTGTCCTTTAGGAGTTTTATCAGTATTCTGGAGATGGAACATCACATTATGCAGCGCCAACAACCCTGGCATTATCTGCGCTCGTGACAGATCGGCCTGCCATTGTGCCTGCCACAGTGCAATGTGCATTAACATTAAACAGCTTGGCTGGCCGTCTGCCTGTCTCCGCGTCCTCCAGGAATACAAGGAGACTCGGCAGCCATGAGGGCAAGCAGGAGAGCACCTGTCAGTGCCAATGGCACGCCACATGGAGCGCCTGAAATCCACCCCTGCTTCACTTATTAACAGCACTTCAAATAAATGAGGAGAAGCATGAAAATCAGACAAAAAAATGAACAAAAAAAGACTGAGATACTCACATAATTTGATGCCAGATCTGGATGAAGATAGTCGATGCCTGGAATGGGAGTTTTGACATTAATCAGTGATTAAGGCATGAAACTGGGCGCTTTACAGAGGATAGTGTGACCTCACTAGTGTCTCACTGGTATCAAACCACAGTTTGTGAACTTGCACTTGTTTAGGTAAATTATTGACTATGTTCCATCCTCTCTTTTCTTTTCTATTTTTTATCTTAAATTGAAGATTTGTGAAACATCACCTTGGATATGTCATGTATCAGTATCACAAATGGTAACGACTAGGGGGCAACAACAAAAAGAGTTTGAATTCAGGATGGCTTGATACAAATTCTCCGATATAGATACATTTAAATCCAACATTCTTTGTAGTTTACTGAGAATCTACTAAGCTGTTTCAGTTTACTGCACCACCTAGCAATAACCACCAATTATTCTACTTCCAAAGATGAAAGTATTAAAGTTAAAATGTTAAAATATTAGTGCTTTTTAATGTTAATTTTTACTGTGCTTAGTGATGCATTTACGTGATACGTAGGCTTTATGAACAATATCAGATTTTATTTTTCAGAGATTTTTCTCCAGTATCTCACCAACACGGATACTGAGTATCGTTTTGGTCTCAATCACTTTGTGTTTGATGTCAGTATTTAGAGGAAAATACACAATAAGGTATAATTCATTACATTATGACAGCTGGTTACATGTGTTTCTGTTCAGTCTCTGCACTGACAGCAGCTTTAATTAAATAGATTCAATTTAATTCACATAAACAAGTGTGATTGACTGTGTTCAGACAAGGCTCCGGGGTAGAAATTATTGCTCACCGTCGTCCATGATTGCGATGGTAACTCCTTTGCCCGTGTAGCCCAGTTGCCAGGCTTCGGCCACGTTCAGATCCAGCCCCGGGGTTCCGTCTGCCTGGCCTGTGTTTATCTAATCATTCAGACAACATGGAGAACATCCATGACTCATGGCACCCAGGTGGGCCACCATTAGGAAATTAGTCAGCGTGGAGGACGTGTGTGGAAGGAGGGCGGCTGCAGATAAGGGCCGCTCGGGGGTGGGAGAGTGAAGGTGAGTGGAAAGGGAAGTAAATGTCAGCGATACGGTGCATTCATCTGACACGCCGGAGTGAATGACGGCAACTTTGCCGTGGCGTAAAAGTCACGCTTGTCAGTTAGGAGGTAAACAAGAGGGGCGGTAACTAGGCGACATGGACGCAGCGATGAGTTGATACGGACAATATTGGCCGGGCTAATTAAGGAATGAATAACAACATTGATTCGGAAAGCAGTGGGGAATATGCCTGGCTTCTGAGTAATTATGGTTGAAGAATGTGGTTCGGTGTGAAAGGTCAGGCGGGCACACGGGCAGCTGCTGGGCTCATTACTCACCAGATACCACTGTTTGGTGAATAAAGGGTCACTCATATTGACTTCAAGGTCGTTGAGATCTCTGTAGCCTCGCTTCTGACGACTGAAACCCTCCTGATCAAACACATTCTTCACCTGGAGAACAGAAGAAAGGGAACATATCAATTTGAAGTCAATCATAACCTAATTAAACATTTATTAAAATAGGCAAACGCAGAGCCAAAAATGGGAGAGTGTGCTGAAATTAGGGCGAAGCCACCTGAGGAGAAGGTCTAATGACAACTTTTCTTGCTGATATTGCAATTCCTAGTGTTTGCGTTCGGTTAGCTTCCATAATTGATGATACATCTTTATGATCTGCTGGTGGTCAGCAACCTAAAACCTTCAAGAGATCCTCTCCTACTTTACTGTATAATCAACAGTTGTTTCCTGTGTATTGAATCATTAGAATCAGTTAATTAAAGAGATTTGTTCAGCAAAACATTTGTAAGAACTACAGCCTTAAGACAGTTTAATGAGTGGAGTGATCTCTTCAATTGTAAACTCATTGGAACAATTGGAATTTGCAACTTCAGGGGGCGCTCCAATTGAAACTCCCTCATTGTTACTGGGAAATTAGAACTGTAATGACCATATAAAGTAGTAAAACACTTTCAGCTTCTTCCTTTAGGGGTCACTACAGCAGATCATCTTGTCTCTCTCTCTTGTGTCCTTTGACCTCAAGTCCTCCTTCACAACGTCCTCTGTGGTCTTCCTCATTTCCTCCTGCCCGGCAGCTCCATCTGCAACACCCTTTGTCCTAAATAATCGCTGTCCCCCCGTCTGCACGTGACCGAACCATCTCAACAATGCCAAAAACGTTCAGTCTGAGAGCCGCCCTCACGTACGATCCATACAAAACCCAGCTGTGTTCTTCAGTAACAAAAAAAGGGGGCAGAACATTATAAATTAAAGGGCCTAATCTTTTTCTCCAAATTGAGGCTGTGCCGCTACAGCCAAAGCTTCCAGACTCACCTGCCCCACAAATGACTGAGACGTTTTTTTTCCCCCCTCTGACTACATTTAATTTTCGACAAAAAGGAAGCCGACAGCAATTACACTCAGATGTGCCTCTGCGAGTCTTCAAAGACACGAACAGCTGCGCTATAGATTGCAAATTTGCTGACTGAAAGCTGCCACAATGCACCGCAGTATACACTCACAAGGCCAAATTATTAGGTACACGCGTTCAACTCGCAAAATATCTACTGAGTCAGTCACACAGTCATGACAACCTGCTGAAGTTCAAACCAAGCAGCAGACAGAGGAGGAGGATAAGTGATTTAAGTGACTTTGAACATGAAGATTTCAGAAACTGCTGATATTTCCAAGTGCAACCATCTCTGGGGTTCAAAAAGAGAGAGAAAATGTCCCGTAAGTGGCAGTTCTCTGAGAGAAAATACAGAGAGGCCAAAGGAGAACGTTACAACCAATGTATGGAGAAGACCATAGGAGGTGCCACTCCTGATAGTATTAGCCGTCCTGTGTACCTAATAAAGTGGCCAGTAACTGTATGATACATACAGTATATGACAGAGGTAACATAAAGGTGATTGTGCTGTATTTACCTTTTTGGCCTCAGTTACTCTCCTAATGTTTGTATTTGTATTTTCAGTGCATTAACTTTAATTTTCCCACTTTTCTTGAACATTTTTTGTTGTTCCGTGCACACTTCTGATCCAACCCTGTCAACATTAGGAACTTGTTTTTACCATCTTTCTATTCTGAGGTTGTAAAATGTGTTTATGTGATTTATTTTCCCCGTGTTTATGAAATCCTACTTAAATCATTTTTAATATATGAGGTCAGTCGTAATCAGCGGCAGCCATTTTGAATTGAAGCGGCCTTCCCTCCCCTCTGAGGTTTTTATGTAACCATTTGGATAAGAAAAAAATGGAGGCTAAGTGCAAACGATCAATAACTAAACCAGGCCTGAAGTGAATTGGCTTTTTTCCATATGTATTAACAACAATCTGTTGTCAAGGTCTCAAGGAAAGCGATTTAATTTAGTTCAGATTGTGGGGTTTTTTTTCCCTATCACTGTGTGTCTTCTTTTGTGTAGCTCGGCGTGCGAGAAAAGGCTTGAAACTGGACTTCCTTAATAGGAAACCATCAATACCACAAATAAATCTATATCCCAGACGCTTCATTGACAAAACATCCTTTCAATTCCATTTCTATACCTGAGTTATTGATGTAAATAAAAATGAAATGACTTTTTCCCCTTTCTTTTTATGGCTCGCCATGGATTCAAAGCTGCATTTTGTTTGTGCTTGTCCTTGGCAAATCCAGTCTAGTGTGAGTGAGAGGAGCAGTCATTGTCCGGTGTGTTTACCGCCACAGATAAGAGAGCAGAGCAGCACTTAGGAGGGCCTTTTAAAATGGACAGAGCCTTTTCATCCACATCTTTCTTTTGTGGCACACTCTAAGCATCATCATCATCATCATCATCCGGAGGCACACACACTGTAAATCAATCCATCCAGCAAGTCCTTTACATAACAAGTCATTGGTGGATACGAAATCATTCGACTATGTTTGTCTTCACTAAAAATCACTAAAATGTCATGTGTTTTGTTTTCCACCCGTGTGTGAAATGTGTCAGGAACAACAGAAACAAAAATTGCTAATTGTTGTGTTAGCCTGACTAAGACTACACTTTTAAACTTTTAAACTTGCATGTAATGCATGTAAACACGACTGAAATTGGACTAAATCAAATTCCTCAAAGTCGGACTAACACATTCGAGATGATGCGATTGCGACACCTTCGGTTGGATCAGACTTAAAGTGGTTTTCGCTACGTGCTAACCCCCTGAAATAACAGACGAAGCTGGTACACAGATAAATAAAAACAACAGTGAAACAAAATCGTAAAAATTAAGAATTGAATTCATCAAAGTTAATAGATAGTACGAAGACTCATACATGCTTACAACTAGCCACAAGCTAAACCAGAATCCTGCTAACACTAACAACCCTGACACCTAGCATAGCAGAGGTGGAACACACCTCAAGTTTTTTGTGTACTGGCACAACTGAGCAACATAGTTTAGCTAAAACTGTAGCTTGCCTTACATTGACATGTATTTTGTCTCTTTTACTCTTTTAAATATAAAAATTTGGGTTAAATGTAAGGTTAGCTAAAAAACATTCATTATATTTAAAGCTATGCTAACAGGTGGAAGATAGCACGCGTTCCTAGCTTTGCAGCTAGCTTTTTTTTTTATTGCTTTCAACAATAAAGCAAACAAAGACTAAATGTGTGTGAAAGAAAGAAAAAACCTTAACCAGGAATTAAACATGTTTTTATGGGGTTTTTTTTTACCACTGGGAATGAGGTATCAGACTTTGACATCACATAATTTAAGTCACATTTGTGGGAAAACTGCCAGCACTTTCCACATTATCCCCTCATTCGCCCCCTTCCTTCTCTCCGTCCATCATCCATTTATTCCGTGGCTTGGCAGGAGAGCTGGTATTTCCCCTGAGACGGCATGTCACGCTGCCCACTCACAACATCAAACGGCGCCCGTGCACCTCCATCACTCTTTTCCGCCTTTGCCCGCTGCCTCCTCACATCTCACGACGCCTCAGTTCACTTCAAATCAAAGAGCTGTGCTGCCTCCCTCTATTCTCCTCGCCCTCGTTTCAAAAAAAATAAAAAAATAAAAATAAAATCCTCCCAGACATGTGGCTTTCAGGGTCATAGAATACTGCTCATTCATGAAAAGAAAAATGAAATTATTTTGTGTTTATTCACTCCCACTTCCTCGGCAAATCTAAATACCTTTTTAAAATAAGGGAGGAAGGAACTGAGGATGGATGAATCGATAGATGGATGGAAAGATAGTGTGAAGGCACGGATGAGTGGTCGCACAGACATTTGCAATCAATGTCAAGCCTGAGATGTAAAACGACAAGAAAGCAGTGAGACGGAGACGAAGGACACAAGGAAAAGATAAGGGGCTGAGTCTGAGGTGGATCTAGCTTCTCCACTAATAGAGTCCAACATGGAACAAGGCTCCTGGGACACTACAGGACATCCAGAGCTGCCACTCAATTAGACACTTTGTGTTATGTGTTAAATTAGTGTTTAATGAATCCTTTACAATCAAAACTGTGTTGTTTTTTTAGCCTGTAAACTACTGTGTAATGTTTTTTAAATTAATTTATTTAATTTGAATCAATAATCTCAAAAACCTACAGTACCTCCAGACACCATGGTATCAGTCGTGTTCTTGAATGTCCACAGTCCATGGTGTTGAAAGAGGACGTTGTTATTTGACCTCCCAGACCAGTCACTGTCGTCACCTGCCCATTTGACCTTCTCTTTGCCTGGAACATAGTTTTTACTCAAACTTTCCACCCACTGCTGTATGTTTAAGGTACAGCCTGTTTCATGTTCTGTACTTTATTTTAATGTCATTATACATTTTTAAAGTTGCCTGATCATCATTCGTTCACTCAAAATGTGTACTTTTGTGAGTTTACCCAACAGTCATAGAAATTGTATTTTATACATAAGCAAACTAAATATTATTTGTTGGTAAGACTCATTTAAAACATAGAATGATTAGTTATTGAAGCTTAAACTTAAACTCAAAACTGTAGAGTCAATTTACACATTTATTTCCTTATGACAACATACAACACAATATTGTGTCAGTAATAAAGCTCTGAATAAGTGAAGGTCACCACAGTCTGGTGTCTAGTGTCTTCTTAATGTTTTCTTTTGTCCTCTTTTCTCATTTCTCGACACTATATAACACCAATATTCCTCCAATGCTTTAGAAAAGCAGAAACTGTCCAAAAGCTTGTCTCCCTATATTGAAGTTCTTCTGTACGTCACGACTACTTATAGTCCATCCATCTTCTACCGCTTTATCCTCTGGTGCCAGTCCCAGCTGACATAGAGTGAAAGGCGTGGCACACCATGGACAGGTCGACAGTCCCAATCCCAAAATCTGCATGTTTTTGGACAGTGGGAGGAAACCGGAGAACCTGGAGAACATGCAAACTCCATGGAGAACGGCCCTTGTTCCCCTTGTTAATCTTAAATCAGAATTTCCAACTTTCTTAGTTTGACATTTCGACTGAAACACAGTAGACTCAGAGGTGACTTCACTCCTAGCTCTTACTTCTGATGTGAATGGAACACACCATCACAGCGGTGTCTGCAATTTTCTGTACAAGCTCTGAAGAGGCAGAGCCTGATGGGTAATCATGAGACAATGGTTTCTTTGGATGGATTTTGACTCCCATCTTCCCAAAAGACCATCATCTATCGTATGAAACCACCCAGATCCACAAAGGTTTCAAAAACCCCATATTGTTGTGACGATATTGTGACATCAGTAGCGCCGTTACCTCCCTGCGTCAAAGGGCGAAAAAAAAGCTAATTTCCTTTTGACTGAGCTGCAGATATAAAACGTGACAAACGAGCAGTGAAGCCACTTCAGCGATGGTAAACCGGCGACATTAAATCACACTCATACATTCCAGAGATGCACAGAGATCAATAGCTGCTGCCATGTCTCATACGAGCGTGTCGAGCATCCCGCTGAGACCCGCCATCCGGAACGTACCATAGGTCCGTGGACCTCTCACAACCACAATTAAAGGTCGGCTGATTGTCTGTCGCTCCACGTCCACTTTTCACTGACGGAGCTTTTATTCAGGATCCCACAGTGGGTTTTTAGTAGGAGGTGGAGCTGAAATGAATTTACAACTTATTTAGTAGTCACGGTATTCTCTATCATGCAAAGATTTACAGGTTCTCCCTTTTGAAATGAGAGAGAATGCAGTGAAGGCATCATCTGAAAGGTTTCTCATTCACTCTGAATAGATTGGTCGAGTGTCGGCCAATCAGATCACATTCTGCAAATATGGCATCAGGCGCTAGCCAATTAGAACACGTAACTTACTGCTTGGCCAAGTCTTTTTTAACCATTACTATTAAGAAACGCTCGTATGGATCGTATTTGGGGGTTAATAGCATTGGACAAAGCACAAGGCAACAATCACATTACTATTGCATGGTAACGCGACGCGTACTTCTGAGTTTTTGTGGCTTTATCACCTGGTCAGGTCATCACCTATTCCTGAATTTCTGCAATAGCACTAGTAAGAATTGAACGGGTGGCTATGGTGCCATGTCCTGTGATATTTTATATATATATATAAAAACAACTTATAAACCATAGGGAGTGAGGACATTGTGTGAAAGTGAGGATATTTTGGCTGGTCATGTTCAGACTTGGTTTTAAGGTTATTGTTAGGTATTTAATTGTGATGATTAAGGTTCGATTCTTTCAGAGTCCTCACTATGAATGTTGTTTAGGTTTTCCCACACCTTGGTTGGTTGACATCAATTTCAAGCACTTTTCAAGAGCTTTCAAGGATCAATTCCCCTCAAATTCAAGGACCAAATGTGCTGACGCAGCTTAAGACGGGGAGGATAACTTGTAAGAGCCGCTTCATCCACGATGGCGTCCACTTTTATTGATTTGCAGCACGCTCTGGACACGTGATTGTCCTTGGGATCTTGGGTCAAAGTCAGTCTTTGGGAATTTTCTTTGGTGAGACAGAGATCTAGGAATTTACGTCATTTCCGCTCTCTTTCTTAACGTTATTGTTCTGCACGGAATCTCACGTCAACAAGGGAGAGAGACAGTGGACAGTGTCCATAACACCTGCGTAGGCCTAGTCTATGTACATCAAGCAATGTAGGGCATGAAACAGTAGGTGGCGTCACAAGGGAGAAATTTACCTAAATATCAACTTCTTTCTGGCACAAAATTCAAGCACTTTCAATGACCCATGTCCGTATAGGGCAATTTCAAAAACTTTTAAGGATTTCAAGGATTTGTGGAAACCCTAGATATGTGTGTGTGTGTGTGTGCTTACCCTGTGGTCTTCCTGGAGCCGCTTTCTGCTGCGGACGCTGCGTTTGCTCCTCCTCTTCAAAGAGTCCTGAGGATAAAAGTGGAAGAGCCCGTCTCCGAAGGAAAGCTAGGGTTTAAAAAAAGAAAAGCAAGAGAATAAAACAGTGAGAACAAGAACAAGCTGAGGCAGCAATCGAACTTTACACACACACAAAAAAAATAGCTCTTAAATGGAGGAGAGGGAACAGCGGGTCACCGTCCACGAGGGAACAAGGGCACTGATTCCCCCGGCTTTCACCGAGGAGCTATTTTAAGGCGCGGGAGAAAAGAAGAGGCCGGAATCAACCGTAATAAATCACAAGGGCAGGGAAATGAGACGCATCATCCAGACTGAGCTCTCCCTGCGGCTCCGGGCACAGATTAAAATCTCCCTTATGCTTCGGTAGCAGCAGGTCAATCCTTAAAAAAACAAAATCTTTTCAGATGTGGACGAGGATGAGGATTACTTTTGTTAACTTCTTTATCTTTAATTCTTTTGTTGTTGCCCAATATAAACAGAAAAGATTAAAATCTTTAATACAGTAAAGGTTCATTTTGTGATTTCTCTCATGTCTCTTATTTTATATATTCCACACACATTAAGGTAATATTTCTTCCCCAGCACATTTTTCTTGTGTTTATGTTTATGTTTCATGTTGTTTTCTTAATTATTATTCCTTATTAGTGTATTTGTCTGTTACTATGTTGTGTTTTTAATGTCATTTTATAGTATTTATATTTTTGGGAGATATTTAAGGGTTTTAGTCTTAGCTTTTTTATTATTATACTGTTTTATTGAAGTATTAGTATTATATATAGTATATATCAGTATTATATTAGTAGAATATGTAGTAGTATTGAATTATAATGTTATTTTTATACTGTCAGAAGCCGGTGAGAAACATTAGTAAAATACATAATATAGTTAGGGATGTTAAATATAAATTACACAGTAGACTGGCGGAATCTTACGATCTCAACCATTGTTTACAAACGAAATGAAATGAAAGAGATGAATATTGTGCAGAATTAAAATGTTAACACAACAGAGCACGTTATTTCTTTGTATATGTGTTTGTCTGTTTTAAATCTCTGTGTCCCTCACAAGAGAAGACAATTCAAACAGCACAGACATTGTTAAATGATGCACAGCACCATCAAGACAAATATAGCTGCCGATTACATAACCTGGGAGGCAGCAGAAGACGGAGGGGGGGGGAGGGCGGTGGGGGGTTGGTGTTAATGGTGGCGGTGGTTGTTGTGGTCGAGTGATCTAGTGCCAACGAGGAAAATGAGCGAGCAATCACAGGAAGGGTTGATGCTGCACAAACCCCGACACGCAGATGTCACAATATGATGAGTTACAGGCACAGGAAAATGTTTGTTTTCCTCTGTGTGTGTGTGTGTGTGTGTCTGTGTGTCTGTGTGTGTGTGAGTGTAGAGAAAGAATCCTCATTCAGAGCAGCTCAGACACTCGTCTGTTCACTGCTACGCATCACTGACCAGAGCTGCAGCCAATTTCACCCACACGTTTTATTTTGACATGTGACAACACACACACACACACACACACACAGATTATTTCTATTAGTCTGCCATAAATGGCTCGTTGTTACCTCTTGTGACACATTGTAAAGCGCGCCGTGTGTTTGCCTGAGCTAGTTGTTGTCGTCTCAGGTGAAGTGAAATTTAATGTCGCGTCAGCGCCAAACAAAAACCAGAGGCAGAGAGAAATGTGTGTTTTTAATCCCTGAGGCAGCTTAACAATGTGTAATATAGAGTGTCTTATATCCTTTTTTATTTAGCATGACCTATAGGCCAGGGATCAGCAAGTAAATGTGGTCGAGGGCCAATTCTTTCGTAAGCAATTGAATATTTGGGCCAAAACATGGTATCTCCATCAGGCAAAGTGTCTTAAAACGTCTTCAGTCACAAAAACCCTTAAACTTATTACAAAGACAAACGTGTGTGAAACGAGTTTTATGAACTACAGCTTCTCCTTTGAGCCTAACATAGGTGTCTCCATGACAGCAGCAGTGTTTTTATTTTTATTTTTCAAAACAAACTTTTAGTTTAGGCTTATTTGAATAAGTTCATATTTTTTCAGAATAAAAGCTCTGATCCCGGGCCCAGATACTGATGCAGACGGGCCAGTTTTGGCCCACGGGCCACCAATTGGTGACCACTGCTATAATCGGCAATCTGATGAAATTATAATTTAGTTTTTCATGTTCAGCAGCTATGTAAACACACCTGAGCAAAAAAAAGTAGGCTACTGAAAATTTATAGGCCGCCATCTTGTACCACCAAGGATTGACGTCCTTTTGTGGTCGACAAAGGCCACCGTAGTTCCCTATCACTCTTGGGAAAAGGAAAGGGTGAGGGAGCAGAGTCTTGTTGTTACAATCCCAAACCATTAGATGTCACCAAATCTTACACTGTGGACCTATAAAGCCCATGAGTTTAACATGATTAACATGAGTTTAAAGAAATTACACTCAATAATAACATGGCCTGAAACATATAAAGACTAGAGAAGTCAAAACGTCAAGGACTGACGTCAACTCCAGAATTGAATGTTGTAAAAGAAACGCTGTCGTAGAAATGATCTGTTCAATTGGAACAGAATCAAATCACAATTAACAAATCGTAAAGGCTGCAGTTTATAACCTTTGAAGCATTTGACCCAGACTTTACCCTGTAATGTTATTGACAGATGTTAGATTACAAACATACTTAATTTAAAATGTCACATAATCTACATTCTATTGCAAGGATGAGAACTTAAAATTGTGAAGTATTTTCACCATGTTCTGTATTCTTTTATTTGTATTTTTATTGTTATAATGCTATAATGCTTTATCAAGTTTTAAAGACAATGTAGTGAAAATTATAGCACAAATGAAACTGCAATCACAAGAACAATTGTAATTCCATATGTTTGCCCTAATGGGACACAAAGAAAAATCTGGACCAGAATAGAAATGATAATGTCCTAAACATACACTCGAAGGAATTCATATCTTTTTAAATTCCCCATATTGTGTTGGTGTTCTTTCGTAAACAGTCATTATTAAACTTTATAGCGATGTCGGTCAGAGGGGAATCATTCAGCCCTATAATATGGACTGAATCCTCAGCTGAATGGACCACAACGAGTCAATGGGGAACCTCCACACTATAGACCCTGCATTTAACTGGTAATGACGTCATCAAATTAGGAACAAGTAATTGAGAAAAAGCAAAGTAAAAAGTGGAGTGTTGTTAAAAACACTGAGAAAAGCAACAAACTAACAACAAACAAAACATATTATCATTATCATTATTATACGTTTAAATGTGAATATCTGCATTTGCAATCACAATTTATTAAGAAGATAATGGAAAACAAACAAAACAGGAGACTAGAGTGAGACCAGTGATGTGTAACAGTCTGAACCGACCTTCCGGACACTCTGGAACCCGTGTTGTGCTGCAACTTGGTGTGCCTCATCCTGCGCGTCCTCCTGCAGCTGGACCAGCAGATGGTCCGTGAACAGTCCGTGTGCAGCCTGCGACGCGAGCAGCAGCAGCAGCACCAGCGGCAGCGGCATCAGCTGCGGCTGCAGAGACACTGGCACAGTAAATCCCGCTCCTGTCCCACGTCCAGGAGCTCCAAGCATCGTGTCTGCCTCGAGTCAACCCGCCTGCCTGCCTGGCTGTCTGCGCGTCGGAGGGAGATGAGTGCGCGGGATGCTCCTCAGAGGAGGAGGAGGAGGAGGAGGAGGAAGAGGGTGTAAAAGGGCTCGAGTTAAAGCTCTTGCAGACGCATCTCCTCACTGGCAGCTGATGTGGGAGTTGGATTTCACCGAAGCGCCGCCGCTCCTGATGTGATGTGATGTGATGTGGACCAAACCTGCATCCTCAGCTTTCTATCCCTCTCTCCTCCTCCTCCTCCTCCTCCTCTTCCTCCTCCTCCTCCTCCTCCTCCTCTTTTCATCTGTAATTCATTTACCTTCCTTGCTCGGGTAGTTTCTGCGCGTGACGTTGTACCAATGGGCTCCGGCGGGTGTGTCTCGTGGTGTCCTCCTCCTCCCCCGCCGGATGAGCTCGGGGACACTTTTCAGCACCTTGGACAGTTCCTCCTCCTCCTCTACTACCATGAGAATTGATGGGACCTTTATTGATTACCTGATTGATTGATTATCTGCCTCTTGTGTGTCATTCAGTCCATATGGGACACATGTGTCTCCTCACCAGCCTGTTTTTCTATTTACACTTTACTTTACTATTTGCACTTTGCCTAAGAAAGTGGCACCTGCTGCTTCAAGGTTGTGCATCTATCATCATCATCATCATCATCATCGTAGTGAAAAACACAAATTCAAGATTGATGAAAATAAAGACGAGGACAGGACAAAAAACAAACATGTAAATGCAAAATATGGTTTAAAAAATGCTGAAAGGAACATCAAGGTTTAAACACCTTCTTATATTCATTTCACCTGAAATTGTTGCATTTTGTTCCACCAAATCCAGAATTTTATTTTATTTAAGTAATAAAAATGTCTCGACTATTTCGTTTTTTATTGTGTTTTATTGTGTGGCTGTTACTTTTACCTGTGTTTTATATCTTTTAACTTCTTTTGGTTGTGGTGTGAGCTTTTATGTCTTTTATTTTTTATTCTTTGGTTCACTGTGTATCCTGGACTCTTATTACCTCTGTGTGTCTCCTTTGAATGGACATCTCTCTTTGTTATGGCCCAGGCTTGACCGTCCCTGTGCAGTGGAATGTAAGAACAGCCTTTACTGGCGTGTAATGGCTGATTTGGATGTGAACAGCAGGTTGTAGAAGGACGACGTCGTACAAAGGCAGCTCATTAAAGGAAGTCCAGCTCAGCTGCTTCCCCGCTGCCATGAAGGAGGAGACATGAATGGAACACACGGAGGAGCGGCGGCGGCTGCTGAGGACAGCGAGGACAATGATGTGGAGACGAGTTCTTGTGTGAGTGTGTTTCCACTCAAGTGCCTCAGGTCAGTTATAAAGGACAACGTGTGCTGTTGTTCAGCCTCTACAGTCGTGATGTTGCGGTCGTTTACTGTGACTTTTCAAACTCACTGTCTCAATACATATTTTATTTATACATTATACATACATACATTATACTTAATATACGAAAGAAAATTCAAATCAGTCTGGATGAGTTTATTTATTTCAAAGCTGTACAAATGTGTGTGTGTGTTAAAGTTGTTAATGACCTTATGTTCGATGCGATTTATGTATGTTAGTTAGTTAGTTAGGTTGATAGGTAGTCAATTATTTTTGATTAGCGAATCATGTCAGTGTTGTTAGTTAGACTACTAACAATCTAACCTAACTAACCAAATATGTGACTGACTAAATCACAAACTGATTAACCAACTAGTTAACTAACTGCATGATTGCTTAACCAAGTAGCCAACAAACAAACTAATGAATTAACCATCTACAAAGCAAACTGACTGACTGACTGACTGATTGGCTAACCATCTAGTCAACAAAGTGACTAAGTAACAACCAAAGTGATTAAATAACCATATATGTCACTAACTAACTAACTAACTAACTAACATATATACAGTATATATATAACTAAGGAACCAAAAAACACACTGATTCATAAACATCTACCGAAGTAACTTTCTGACTGGCTAACTA